>NC_067139.1:58108036-59308036 GCF_903995435.1 Acomys russatus | reverse complement strand
ATAAATAATCAGCTTGAGGGACTGAGGACATAGGTCAGTGGTAGATTTTCCCTGCATGCTCAAAGCTCTAAGTTTCATTTCATCACTGGAACTATAGTGGGGGAGCGGGGAATAGAGAGAAGGGAGGGGAAAGGGGGAAGAGAGGGGGAAAGGAAGACATGAGGTGAAGGTGAAAACTGGCTTGCCCCACTTCTTTCTTGCCTTCCTAAGGTACTTAGTTAGCTTGCTCCATGCCCAGTAAGTTACCTGGGGAAAAACACAGTCTCTCCAGTTCCATTTTCCATCCTTGAGTCTCTTTGTATTTGCCGAGGGAGGGAGAAATCATACACACGGTATACATTTTCCCCATGTATTTCTCGTGAATCTTCTTTACTTTTGTTTTTGAGACAGGATGTCACAAATCCCACACCAGCCTCAAGTTCTATGTAAAACTAACTAAATGAGGGAGCAGGGAGCTGGGAGACAGCTCAGTTGGTTAACTCTTAAGTACCCGAGTTTTGTACCCAGAACCCACATAAAAAGTCAGGAGCAACGATGTATACTCATGACCCGGGGCAATGGCGTGTATTCATGATCCCAGTGCTGCAGATGTGGAGCCCGGGGCTCCCTGGGCTTAGCCTATGTGGTGAGCTCCAGACTACTGAGAAATAACTTTTAAAAGCCCAGTGAGAAAACTCAGAGGTTAAAGGTGCTAGCTATAATCCCCAGAACCCACACAAAGGTGGAAAGAGAAAACCCCACAAAGTTGTCCTCTGACCGCCACACACACAAAGCAGCATGTGCATCCCTTGTGTGTCACGTCCACACACAAAAATAAATAAATACATCTGCCAATTAATTAAATAAAACACAAAACCAGACAGATGGCACCTGGGGGGAAAACACCAGATGTTGTCCTCTGGCCTCTGTACACATGAGCCTATGCTTACATGTGCATGTGCCCATATATTCACCCTCTCTCTCACACACATACACACAAAATGAGCTTATTTTTCATGAATATTATCTGGGTTAAATAGCATGAGAAATGTGTATGGTGACTGGTACAGATGACATAGGCTGTGCCCCCTATGGTGTTTTTCTCCACCAGCACAGTCACCACACACTCTCTTTTGTTTTCCAGACATAATTTATAAACAATAAAGCACATACATTTCATACCCATAGAGCTTTCTTGAGTGCTGGCAGAGCAATATCCCCTATAAACCACTACTGAAACCAAGGCGTTGCATGTGGGTAGGTATAGTGGCATGTGTCTGTAAGCTTGGCCATACGGGAAGCTTAAACAGGATGGCTGTGTCTCAGGCCAACCTGATAATTTAGCAAGACCCTGACTCAAGTGTTCCTTTCTTAATTCAAAGGATAGGGGATATAGGTCAATGTTAGGGTGCTTGCCTAGTATAAAACTAAGGCCCTGGATATCAAACCCAACCACCACCACCACCACCACCACCACCACCACCACCAAGATTTAGGGACCATCATAGAAAAGGAAGGATTTAAAAATGGAAAAGACGGGGCTGGAGAGATGGCTCAGTGGTTAAGAGCACTGCCCGATCTTCCAAAGGACCTGGGTTCAATTCCCAGCACCCACATGGCAGCTCACAACTGTCTGTAACTCCCAGATCCGAGACCCCGGACACCAAAACACATAAATTAAAATTAAATAAATTTTTAATGTAAAAGATGGGTGGCGGGAGGTGCTGTTTTCTTTTTTTTTTTTTTTTTTTTTTTTTTTTTTTTGGTTTTTCGAGACAGGGTCTCTCTGTGTAGCCTTGGCCATCCTGGACTCACTTTGTAGACCAGGCTGGCCTCGAACTCACAGCGATTCGCCTGCCTCTGCCTCCCGAGTGCTGGGATTAAAGGCGTGCGCCACCACGCCCGGCTGGTGCTGTTTTCTGTACATGCCATGACCAGTGCATGTATGACCTCACACTAGCCACAGTTATCTGCTTAAGACTTACACAAGACCAAAGCAGGCAGAGTTGCAGCGCAGATGGAACAGGGTTCACAAGGCTCCACTCCAAGCTTAGGGACTATTAGCAACGCATGGCTGCTGGGGGAGGGCCATTTTTCTTTGGGGTTGTGGCTACTGGTAAGTGGTCCACATTCTGGCAGATGGTCTGATACCCTTGTGCACACAGGCAGCACTAACTGGATTCAGCAGGTTATTTAAAAATAAGAAAACAGCTGGGCAGTGGTGGCGCATGCCTGAAATCTCAGCACTTGGGAGACAGAGGCAGGTAGATCTCTATGAGTTTGAGGCCAGCATGGTCTACAGAGGGAGTTCCAGGGCATCCAGGGGTACACAGAGAAACCCTGTCTTGAAAAAACCAAACAACCAAACAAACTAAAAACCCAAAAACAAGAAGCCATGAAGTTGAGGAGAACATGTGTTGGGACGGTGGTCCTGGAGGAGTTAAAAGGGTGAAAGAAAGTGGATGAGGTCAAAATGCAGCACATTTAGCTGGGCATGCTGGTGCACACCTTTAATTCCAGCACTTGGGAGGCAGAGAGGCAGGTGGATTTCTGTGAGTTTGAGGCCAGCACAGTCTACATACCAAGTTCCAGGACATTCAGGACTACATAGAGAGACCCTGTCTCAAAACAACAACAAAATAATTGCACATATATGAAATTCTCAAATAATCAGTAAGGATACTAGTTTTAAAGGAGCCATAAAGGGTCAGTATATAAAGCACTTGTCACAAAAACATGAAAACCAGAGTTCAGATCCCAGGCATCCACCCATATTATGTCAGCCCAGTGCTTGGGAGGCCAAGATGGGATTCCTGGAGCAATCTAATTGGCTAACTAGCTGAAAACAACACACTCTGATTAAAAATATAAGGCACAGAATGATTAAGGAATACACCTGATCTGATGTCAACCTCTGGCCCACACGTACATACCTGCACTCATAAGCATGCACATACATATGAATATGCATGTATAGATGCACCCGCGCGCGAGCGTGCACACACACACACACACACACACACACACACACACACACACACACACATACATATATACACAAAAGCAATTGTGAATCCACATACCCAGACTCCTACAGGAATATTCAGAACAGTTCCATTCATAAAAATCCAACACAGAGCCAGGCAGTGGTGGCGCACACCTTTAATTCCAGCACTTGGGAGGCAGAGGCAGGTGGATCTTTATGAGTTCAAGGCCAGTTTGGTCTACATAGTGAGTTCCAGGACAGCCAAGGCTATTACACAAAGAAACCCTGTCTTGAAAAACAGAGAGAGAGAGAGAGAGAGAGAGAGAGACAGACAGACAGACAGACAGACACAGAGAGACAGAGACAGAGAGAGACAAAGAGAGAGACAGAGACAACAGAGAGACAGAAGCATAGACACAGAGACACAGAGACAGAGAGAGAGAGAGAGAGACAGACAGACAGACACAGAGGCACAGAGACACAGAGACAGAGAGAGAGAGACCCAGCACAGACAACAGGAGACAAGATCAACAAGTGTGGCCCACCAACTCTGACAGCGACGACTGTCGCAGAAGATGAACACCTGTCTCACTGGGCAAAAAGAACGGCTCTAAATAATGCCACGTTGCTCAAAGAAGCTGGATACTGAAGAGCTGACTACCTGTAGATGAAATCCTTGGACAACAAAACTGGCTGTTGCGGACGGAGGCCATATGGTGGGTACTTATGGAACAAAGGACACTGGCAGTGAAAAGGCACAAAGGCGTTTCCCAGAGTGGCAGGGCCTGCTGGGGTCAGTAGCTATACGGCACGAGTCTAGTCAGGCGCCTAGTAGCCCATTTATGGTTTTATGCATGTTAGCAAGGGTTAGTTATTCCTCACTGGAGGTTTAAAAACAAAATCCTGCAGGGCATGCTCCCAGAGGAGCCTCTCAGGCCGCACAGCAGTGCCCTGAGCCTGCACCAGCTCATCGTTTAGGGGAACTGCACCTCCAATATAGTGTTAGCACGCCAGAATATATAAGCCACTAGCTAGTGAGTGGGGTCATAAACATGCAAATAGTGGGTTTATAGCAATTTGGGAGGCTTTTTTTTTTTTTTTTTATCACCAGTGTGCCAGAGCCTTTTATGGCAACTCATAAATATGCCTCCTATTAGAGTCTCAGCAGATCACAGCCAGAGGGACCAACTGACCTGGCCATGGGTGAAGGATGAGAGGTACCACATGGCACTGCCAGATATTAGGGTTTTCTTTTCTTCTTTTCTTCTTGAGCCATGTATCCCAGGCTGGCCTCAAACTCTCTATGAGGTCAAGAATGGCTTTGAACTCCGGATGCTCCAGCCCGTATATACTAAGAACTGAGGTTATAGATGTGTGCTACCATGACAGTCTTCCGTGGTGCTGGAGAGCAAACCTGGGACTTAGACAAGCCTGACCACGAGACAAACGCTGCCAACCGAGTTCCATGTCCAGCTCTAAGCCTGTGCTTCCTGAGCTGCTCGGAATCCATTCTGTACACAGTACCACAGACATGGGCACACATTCGAACAGGAGCTAGAATAATAGCCTCTATTCTTTTGGCTCCTGATAAACACTTGGGTTTTCTGGTGAAGAGTTGCTTGACCCCTTCAACCCCAGCAATGGACAAAGAGACACCTTGGTGGTGGTGTTTCTTCTGTCAGTCAGGGGCAGAGCAGATGACAGTCCTTTGTTCATCCTAGCTTGATGCCTGGCTTGGTGGCCAAAGCTGTCTTATGCCTAGGACTCATAAAAATAAAATAAAATCCTTTAGGCAGTGTGCAGCATAAGAGAAGAAGACAGACAGATTTGTGGACTGCCATGCCACCCAAAGACCTGTCCTCTAGCTCATGACACAGGTGGGCCATAGGCACCTACTTGCTGCCACACCACACAGCATGGATGGAGGATGTCACCCAGGGTCCTGCCAGTCATGTGACCAGTCTACAGCAGGAGCCGCCACAATGTGGTGATCAGATGGAAGAGAAAGAGAAGTGTGGCAGCTTGAGCATTATGAAGAAAGATGGAGCTAGAGTTGAGGGTGGAGAGGGGTACCCTATTGTGAGTGGCCAGCCCTGCCATCTGGGGCCATAGCGAGGTCCTAGCCTGAGCTGCCATATCTGAGTCCATGGCTATGCAGCAGCAGGAGTCAGTGTCGATGTCCATGGCTTATATCAGCACTAGAGAATATAGGGATGTCCCTGCTCTGGGCAGCACTGGGGACCATGTGGATGTCCAGGGGCTGTGCGTAACTGGCACTGCCCCTCACTGGATGTGGTGCTCTGGAGAGCTGGCCCCATCTCTCACACAGCAGCACTTGGGAGAGCTAGCCCTGCAACTCACCTGGACAGCACAGCAGAGATGATCCTGGTGGCAGGGGCACAGGTGAACCAGTCCTGAGAGCGAGAACACAAGAGAGATTGCCTCGACCCTTGTCCATGAGCTGGTAAGGTGGTGATGTGTCCCCCCCATCTCTCCCCCTCACCACCTGAAGCAGTCAGGAGAATGGGCTCTGAGGTCATGAGGACAGGAGAGTTGGCCCCATCACTTGTCTTAGGTGAGGTAGTGTGAATGTAGGGGCTTATGCCCTCCCCCTCCTCCTCTTGCCATCTGCAGAAGCCAAGAGAGCTCTCCCTGGGGTCATGAGAGCTGGAGAGCTAGCCCTGCCCTCTCACTAGTTGTATCACTCAGAAGAGAGGGTCCTGCACCTCACCTGGGCAACATAGTGGAGGCACTAGTGAGCCACCCACAAGGACATGAGAGTAGAGAAGTGGGCCCAGCCCCTCGCTAGCTGCAGCAATCAGGTGACTGGGCCACCATACCTTAACTAGGCAGCATGTGGAACTGGCTCTGGAGGTGTGGGTGTGTGTGAGCTAGCCCGAAGAGCATGAGAGCAAGAAAGCTGACCCTGCTTCCTGCCAGTGACAGCACTGGGTGGCCTAGCCAGAGCGGGGCTGGAGAGCTCACCCTGGTGGAGTGAATAAGGGTGAGCTGGCAGGCCCAGATCGAAGACTCTGAATTGGCTCACCCCAAAATCTGTATCATCTGCAAACTGTTGGGATCTGTGAAAGAGTTAGTTCTGCTGTTCCAAAGCTGCAGGATCTGCATAATACAGGACAACAACAGGATAACCAGGAAGAGGCCCAGTGAGGATCCAATATTGATGGTGTCACAGAAGCCAAATACTTCAAATCAGACCAATGACTCATTGCAATGAACATTTGCAAGTGAAGATGTGTGAACAGAGGGAGGTGTATTGTGAGACACACTGTGGAATACTACAGCTTCCACAATAAGATGTTTTCTATGTTTTGTTTTGTTGTTATTGTTGTTGTTGTTGTGTGTGTGTGTGTGTGTGTGTGTGTGTGTGTGTGTTATTTTTAAGGAGGAGGTTGCATGAATTTGAGACCAGCCTGGTCTAAAGAGTGAGTTCCAGGACAGCCAAAGCTACACAGAGAAACCCTTGTTAACAACAAACAAACAAACAAACAAACAAATAAATAAAAGGAGAGGGGATAAAAGACTTTTTTATGAGCTGGGCATGGTGATGCACACTTTCAATCCCAGCATCCAGGAGGCAGAGGCAGGCAGATCTCTGTCCGTTTGAGGCCAGCTTGATGTAGACAGTGAGTTCCAGGACAGTCAGAGCTGCACAGTGTCTCAACAAATGAACAAGATGCTTATACATACTTTGCTTTATGAGATGTCATGTCCTCCAATGCACTGCTAACCCTCACCAAAGACCTGGGAAGTAAGCAGTGTATTCCCCATAGATGACAGAGCAGAGACTCAAAAGCTACCCGCCTGAGATCCATTCACCCACTGGACAGTCTCCAGTGCAACTCTCAAGAGCTACAGCAAACAGAAAGCCTGTCCCCCACCACTCCCCACAGCATGCCCCTCTAGTCACTTTCTCCCAGGTAGGTCCTTCTGTGTCACAATGAAGTGAGCTCAGACCTCCCAATAGGCCATCATATCTTCAGCTGTTTATCCTGTATTTTCCTGGAGGTCTTCCTTGATGGCCAGTAGCCACGAAGTCCCAGGTACTCTGTGAGTGGGCAGGAAATGAGATAGTGAGCTTGGGGGCGCTGGTAGAAATAGCAGCTGGTAGAAGAGGCATCCCAAAAGGCCCTGAAGCCTCTTCCAGAACCTGACCACACTGCGCTCCAAGGACCTGCGCTTGACTTTGCAGCAGCTGCTCCATCACCTTGCTCCTTCGGCCCCCTGAGATCCTTATTGTCCCTTTTCTCACAGAGTCAGAGGTCAGGAAAAGCCAGTGGGTTGTTTTGGTTTTTGTTTGTTTGTTCTTTGGGTTTTTGTATTTTTGTTCGTTTTCTCGAGACAGGGTCTCTGTGTAGCCTTGGCTGTCCTGGACTCACTTTGTAGACCAGGGTGGCCTCAAACTCACAGTGATCCACTTGCCTCTGCCTCCCAAGTGCTGGGATTAAAGGCATGCACCACCACGCTCAGCAACATGGGTCACTTTGGAACAGTAACCCCTAATTTGCTTTAGCCCATGAAAAGAACATGCCTGCCACAATTTCAGCCAGACAAATATTAAGTGTTAGCCAGGAACATAGGACTAGGTAAGAGGCAGGTCCAGTCTCAAAGTGGGGAACAGGCAGATGGCTGACTCAAACATGCAGGCTTTTCTTTTTTTTTTTTTTTTTTTTTTTTTTTTTTTTTTTTTTTTTTTTTTGGTTTTTCGAGACAGAGTTTCTCTGTGTAGCCTTGGCCATCCTGGACTCACTTTGTAGACCAGGCTGGCCTCGAACTTACAGCGATCCGCCTGCCTCTGCCTCCCGAGTGCTGGGATTAAAGGCGTGTGCCACCACGCCCGGCATGCAGGCTTTTCTTGACTCCAGCTAAGAACGGGAGCCTGAGGTAGTGGTCTCTGTTTCAAGAGAGGCTGCCCTTCTTGATAGCCCCAGCATTAACAGCATATAGATATGTATGCTGGTGCAGGGTCTGGCATCTGGGTATATCTATTTGGAAAAACTGGGCAAAGGTCAGGCATCAGGGTGACCCTTCCAACTCTACTTGTCCCTCTGTGTGGCCTAATAGGAGAGCAGATGTGGGGCTCTGGGCCAGTGAGGTTCAGGGGCTAGGCTGATGTGCTGAGGCTGGTAGAGAACAGTAGCAGTAGCGGCAGTGGAAAAAGAACAGACCCAGATTCCAGGAGAGCGGACAAGAGGGCCAGCCAGGCTCCAGATCACAGCAGCTCAGGGCTGGAGAGATGAGCCTCAGAGATGGAGGCAAGTGGAGTGTGGTGTGGGTGGGGTTCTCAGCCAATGGGCTGAGAGGACACTAAGGACTTTGAAAAGGCTTAGGGAAAGGAGGGGACTGAAGAAGATGAAAGGGACATGTAGGAGAAATCTGGGGGTACAGAGTAACCAGGTGGGGATGGGGAGAGTCTGAGAACTGAGGAGCAGATCCTCAGGCTAGAGTTGGGGAAACCCAAAGGGCCCATCCTATGGCAACTGTCATTATCTCACCACATTAGCTCGTGACTTCCAGGGGCATCTCTGGTCTCCATAGCAACTCAATGGGTAGGAACAAATCCACCCCAAGACCCCTCAATAGCCATGAAAATTGAGACCCAGCCAGGGTCGGGCTATGAGGCTTTGGCAAACATTTTGCCCCAGTCCTGGCTCCATCATGGGCTACAAGCCTGGAGTTGATCTCTTACATACCACAAAGAACTTCTGCAAGGTTATCATCACAAGACAAGATACTCATCCAGAAAAAAAGCAGATATCTATAAGACACGTGACATAAATGTAAAGTCACAGCACAAGTGAAGGACTGTGAGGAAAAACTGCAACACATAGTACAAAGGAGTAACAAGCAGGATATACGAAGGTCCCAAAATCAATAAGAAAAACATAAAAATAGAGTAAAAACATGGCAAAGTCTGTAACAGACTCTTAATAGAAAAGGAAATAAAGAGGAAGAGAGTGCTTTGAGAGACATGTGGAATGTGGTGGGGGGATCTCTGGGACAAGCTAAAACCCTAGTGCAATGGAAACTCTCAGGAATCTATAAGGGTAACCCTAGCTAAAACTCATAGCAATGGAGGATACTGAGCCTGGACTGACCATCTTCTGTAACCAGGCAAAACTTCCAGTGGAGGTACTGGGACAGCAACCCAGCCACAAAACCTTTGACCTATAATTTGTCCTGCCTACAAGATGCCCTGGAGTAAAAGATGGTACAGAAATTGGAGTGGCCAACCAACGACTGGTCCAGCTTGAGACCCATATCATGAGAGGGAGCCTACCCATGACTGCCTGAAGGGCCAGGACCCAGAGGCTGGAGATCCCAGAGACCTAGGATAGAACCAAATAGGACTAGACACACACACACACACACACACACACACACACACACACACACACACAGAGAGAGAGAGAGAGAGAGAGAGAGAGAGAGAGAGAGAGAGAGAGAGAAGCCAGTGAGATGATTTCTAATGCTATTCTGCTATACTCACAGATTGTCATTTATCCCAACCCAGCAACTGATGAAAACAGATACAGAGACCCACAGCTGAACATTAGGTAGAGCTTGAGAAATCCCACAAAAGAGAGGGAGGAGGATTGTAGGAGAAGAGGAGTCAAGGACACCACAAGAAAACCCACAGAATCAACCAACCTGGCCCCTTAGGGGCTCACAGAGACTGGACCGCCAACCAGAGAGTTTGCATGGGCCTGGCCTAGCCCCTCTGTACATAAGTTACAGTTGTGTAGCTTGGTCGTCTTGTGGGACTCCTAGCAGTTGGAGTTGTTGCCTGCCCTTGAGTCCCTTTTCCCCTGCTGCGTTGCCTCATCCAGCTTTCATAGGAGAAGAGCTGCCTAGTCTTACTTGATATGCATGGCTGGTTGATATCATAGGAGGCCTGCCCTTTTCTAAGGAGAAATGGAAGAGCATGGAGGGGGAAGGATTGGGAGGAGAGGAGGGAGGGGAACCTGCAGTGAGGCTAAAATTAATTAATTAATTAAGCAAGAAAGCCAGGTGTGGTAATGCACACCTCTAATCCCAGCACTCAGGAGGCAGAGGCAGGTGGATCTCTGTGAGCTCAAGGCCAGCCTGGTCTACAAAGCAAATCCTGGACAGCCAAGGCTACACAGAGAAACCCTGTCTTGAAAAAACAAACAAATAAAAAAAAAAATAAAGAAAGGGGCCAGGCGTGGTGGCACACACCTTTAATCCCAGCCCTTGGAAGGCAGAGGCAAGCAGATCTCTGTGAGTTTGAGGCCAGCTTGGTCTACAAAGCGAGTCGAGGATAGTCAGAGAAACCCTGTCTCAAAAAAACAAAAAACAAAATAAAAGAAATAAAGGGGCTAGAGAGATGACTTTGTGGCTAAGAGTCTTGCAGAGGACCTACCTTTGATTCCCAGAGCCGCACCGGTGGCTCATAATCACTAGTAACTCTAGTTCCAAGAGTCTGATGATTCCTTCTGGCTTCCAAGGGTAGCGGGCACACACATATATATAACACTCAAACACATAAGATGAAATAAAATAAATAAAATTTAAAAATATTAGTTTAGTAAAGAAATTAAATTAAGAAATAATAGACGGTTCAACAGGTAAAAGCATCTGCCACTAAAGCTAGTGACTTAAGTTCAATCCCCAGTACTCGCATGGTGGAAGAAGAGAACAAACTTCTTCATGTTGTCCTCTGACCTCCATATGTACACACACACACACACACTAAAATAAATAAATGCGGCCCCACCCAGTGCTGGAGGGTGCAGGCAGAAGAGGCAGCAGCTGGGTGAGCCAGCAGGGCCGGGACCACCCACACCCCACCAGAGGCTCCAGGATAATGCCTGTGGCACAGGTTACCACAAGGGGCCATGCGGACTTCTGTGGTCTACGCTGCAGCCTACAGTCACATCCATAGGCTGTGCTGCCACCGGGAGGGGGTGGGTATAATGGTGTGGGTGGCCTGCGCTGCCACCTGAGGCCATGGTGATGTCCAGGGTCAGACAGTCTGTGCTGTGGTTAGAGACCACGTGGAGGCCCACGATCCATGCTCCTGCTGACTGAAGATCAAGGAGACTCCTTTTGCTGTGGTATCGATGGCTGTAGACACACAGTGGAGAGGGAGGTACATGGAAGGCTTCAGTGGCAACCTTTACCCCCACCTTAACTCCCCCCTCCAACACACAAAAGTAGCCCAGACAGGAAGCCACGGAAGAGAACACTTAAAAAGTGTGATGGGAAGCCGGGCGTGGTGGCGCACGCCTTTAATCCCAGCACTCGGGAGGCAGAGGCAGGCGGATCGCTGTGAGTTCGAGGCCAGCCTGGTCTACAAAGTGAGTCCAGGACAGCCAAGGCTACACAGAGAGACCCTGTCTCAAAAAACCAAAAAAAAAAAAAAAAAAAAAAAAAAAAGTGTGATGGGGCCAGGCGTGGTGGTGCACACCTTTAATCCCAGCACTTGGGAGGCAGAGGCAGGCGGATCACTGTGAGTTTGAGGCCAGCCTGGTCTACAAAGTGAGTCCAGGACAGCCAAGGCTACACAGAGAGACCCAGTCTCGAAAAAAAAAAAAAAAACCAAAACAACAACAAAAAAATACAAAAACAAGAACACAGAGTCCACTTACTACCAACTTTGAGTGTGTGTGTGTGTGTGTGTGTGTGTGTGTGTTGTATTGCTCAGGGCTACATCTCTGAAGAAAACTGATTGTCTCTCCCCAGCAGCCAGCAGCTGCTAATAGCTGGCTCTGGGGGTGGGACCTCATGAGCCCCTCCCCATCCAGGTTGGGATCTTGTTTTTGTTTTTGTTTTCGAGACAGGGTTTCTCTGTGTAGCCTTGGCTGTCCTGGACTCACTTTGTAGACCAGGATGGCCTTGAACTCACAGTAATCCACCTGCCTCTGCCTCCCAAGTGCTGGGATTAAAGGCATGCGCCACCACCACCTGGCACAGCTTGGGATCTTGCACAGGTCTTGTGCAAGTTCACTGTTAATTCATGTGTGCACCAGCACTGTCGTGTCCAGAAAATACTGTTTCCTGGCAGATGCCCACTACTTCTGGCTCTTACAATCTTTCTTTCTGTCCAGTACCAACAGCGGGGAGGTAGGGGAACAAGCCTATGAGTTCCAGGCCAGTCAAGGTTGCATAGTGAGAGCCTATATCAAATACCAAAACCAAAACTAAACCAAACCAACCAAATAACAACAACAAAAACTTGTAGCAGAGAAACTCACATTAAAAGGCAATATTTCGAGAAAATGTCTTATCACCATAAGGTGTGAGAAGTCCATTTGCTTGGAGGTGGACATGGTTTCTTTAGAGCTTGGTGTGGTAACTGCCTCACAGCTCAGCGATTCTACACCCCAGTACCTCAGCAAAAAACAGCCTGGGGGATGTGGGGGGCACGGGGGTGCAGGTGGGGGTGGGGCGTGGTGTCCATAGCCAGTCTGTTAACAGCACAGCATAAGCATGTGTGCCCAGGAACTGGAATTGCTGTCCAGACTTGCAGAAGTGATGTGTCAATCACAACGACCTGAGAGGAGGGGAAAGGAAATGGCTGATTTGGGGGAGCTGTCTCTCACCTCATGTCTTCCATGAGACAATAGAGTCTTCTGGAAGCACCCTAGATGTGAGATCTGAGATCTAGGGCTGGAAGCCAGTTTCCCTCACCTCCCCACCTGCCCCTACCCCAACTAAAGCCTAACCATGGTCAGTGGGAAAAAAGGAGAAAGTACATTCTGAAAATTCAAGTTTAAGGGGTCTTTTCTTTTCATTTTCAGGCAGCGTCTCACTCTAGCCCATCTAGCCTAGAACTCAGGCTACTCCGACCACAGCTCCGAGAACTGGGATTGCAGGCATGAGTCATCACGCTTGACAGAATTTGCTTTTTATTTATTTATTTGTGTGCGTGTGTGGAGGTCGGAGGACAACTTACAGGAGTTGGTTCTCTCTACTTAGGATCAACTCAAGTTGTTCATCAAGATGGGTGGGTCTTGTTGTTGTTGTTGTTTTGTTCCTCCCACCCCCACCCCCCAGACGGGGCTTCTCCCCATAGTCCTGGCTGTCCTGGAACTTGCTCTGTAGACTAGGCTGGCCTCTGCCTCCTGAGGGCTGTAATTAGAGGAGTGTGCCACCATCTGGAGTTTGAGGATTTAAAGGAACAGAGCTGTGTTTTGAATACCAAAATTAGAGGACAGAGATAGGAAGTCAGGGCCCTCCTCAGCCACTGGCTTTGCAGCCTACAGGGTCTTCTGCAGGGACAGGCATGACCTCAGGAAGGGAAACTAAACTTCACTCAACATTTGATGAACCAGTCATGGGCCCTTTTGCATTTCTTCAATGTTTTCATTATTGTGTGTCTGTTGGTGCAAAGGAAGGGCTCCGCGCCGCAGTGTGCTTGTAGAGGTCAGAGGACAAACGTGTGGAGTTCAATTCTCTCCTTCCACCTTTATATATGTGGTCTGGTAGTTAGGCTTTTCCACAGCTCATCTCCGGCTGAGCCTTCTTGCGAGCCCTACACTACCAAAACCACTTTCTTTGAAATACAGTAACTTGTTTTGTAGTGCAACCAGTATTATTCTCTTTTTATAGAGGAAAAAAACAAAAGCCCAAACTCTTGTCCTTCTGAGTTCTGAGCCTGTGGAGACAGACAAAAGGGTCTTTTGGTTTCATTTTATTGCATTACTTTTTTTTTTCTTCAGACAAAGTCTTGCTATGAAGCCCAGACTTGCCCTCTTATTGGTTTTTGTAGCCAGGGAGGGCCTTGAACTTGAGATCTCCCTACCTCATGAGTACTGAGGTTACAGGCATCAACCCCCACTGATTTACTGGGGTTTGGGGTTTGTTTGAGTTGTGGCTTCCTTCTCAACTCAAGCAATCCTCCCATCTCTTGAATAGTGGCGATACAAATGTGTGCACTGTCTGGCTTGTGTGTGTGTGTTTTTTTTTTCCTTTTCATTTTTGTTGTTGTTGTTGTTGGTTTGTTTTGAGACATGGTCTTCCTATATAATTGAAGGCTGGCTTCAAATCCATAGAGTTGCACCTTGCCACTGCCTCCTGAGTACTAGAACTAAAGGCATGTGCCAACTTAGCTTGTGTTACATTCCTTGGTTTGTTTGTTTGTTTGTTCTCAGACAGAGTCTCACGATGTAGCCTTAACTGGCCTGGAACTTCCTATATAGAACAGGTTGGTCGCTAATTCAGAGAGATCTCCCTGCCTCTGCTGGTAGCTCTGCCTCTCTATCACCACGCCCAGCCCCCGTGATGCACTCTTAAGTGAGGTTGTCCTGATGCTTCTAGTGTAATTAAAAACCAAGTAACTGGGATGGAGAAATAGCTCAGGAGGTAAGATCACTGGCTCCAGTGGACATGGTGGCATCTGCCTTCCAGGACAGCCAAAGATACATATTGGTGAGACCAAGTCTCATTATAAATAAGTAAATAGGAAAGCTGCTTGTTCAAAGAACCATGTTCAAGGGGCTAGAAAGATGGCTCAAAGGTTTAAGAGCACTGGCTTCCAAAGGTCCTGAGTTCAATTCCCAGCAACCACATGGTGGATCACAACTATCTATAATGAGATCTGGTGCCCCTCTTCTGGCCTGCTGGCTCACATGCAGGCAGAATACTGTATAAATAAGTAAATAAATCTTTTTAAAAAAAGAGAAAGAGGAAAAAAACAAAACAAAACAAATACAACAACAACAAAACCCAACAAACAACAAAACAAAACAAAAAAACCAAGGTTCAAGTCCCAGCACCATAGAGCAGTTTACAATCATCTCCAGTCCCAGGGGGTCCAATGACCTCCTCTGACTCCCTCAGGCACCAGGCATGTATGTGGTACATAGACATATATGCAGGCAAAACACCCAAATACATAAAGAAAAAATTTTAATTAAATAGTAAATGGCAGACTACCCTAGTACAACAAATGTCTTGTGCGGTTCAGGTGTGGGGTGGGGGGTTGGGGGGACAGCAGGGAGGCTCTGCAGGAGGCTTGGCGGGAGACTAGAACTCAGAGTGAAAGGCCTCCATCCCAGCCTGGGCATCCTATTAACTGTGCTGGTCATTGTTCATGGGCCCTGTTGGGCCTCCCTCTTAGTAGCCAGAAACCCTATGGCCCAGCCTAGAACCACCCAGGGTCTCTACCTGGTGGTCACCTCTAGAAACGGGGCCCTTGAGACTCAAGGGTGTTCACAGATCAGGATTCTGGGGTAGCATTTCTTGGGACTTTGCCTTTGTGGCATAAGCCTGTGTAGCAGGGGCTAGAGAAAGCAGAGGGGCCTTAGGATCCTCAAGAGAAGCCTGGCAGAGCAGCCGCTAGGGGGCAGGACTCTCCCGGTGTGTCCTCTGAAGGCTGTGAGCAGATGACAATACACACTTTGCAGATCCAGAGGTTAGCTGGAAGTCCACTCCCCAGATAAAAACCTCTTATGAGTCGGGGAAATGGCTCAGGGAGAAAGATGCTTGCCTCCCAAGCCTGACAGGAAGGAAACTACAGTATCTGGAGAACCTGACCTGGGTGGTGCAGGCCTTTAATCCCAGCACTCAGGAGACAGAGGCAGGTGGTGAGTTTGAGACCAGCCTGGTCTACAAAGAGAGTTCCAGGACAGCCAAGGCTACACAGAGAAACCCTGTCTAGAAAAACAAATCAAAACAAACAAACAAAGATGTTTTGCCTATGGGCACTCCATCTCAAAAGCAGAAACACAAGTTGGCGCGGGCTAGGGAGGTGTTACGTGAGGTGGACATCTCAGTTCTCTGTGGGAAGGGACTCTGGACTTCTGTTCCCAAGAGCAAGTGTGTACCAACCAGAAAAGTAAGGCTTTGCTTACCTTTATCAGGCTGCTGGCTAGGCTGGGGCTGAGGGGCAGTGGAGCATCCAGAAAACTCCTATGCCTCTCTCACTCCTGTCAGGTGAGGAAGACTCCTCAGAGAGTAAAGTGGGCCTGCCCTGCCCTGGGGCCTCCAGCATGAGCTGCAGGTGTTTGGTGCAGCCTGGGCCCTCGGGGGAGCAGAGGACTCATTGTTCCTGGCTCCAGCATGCACCGGAAGTCAGCGGGAGTCCCTCAACAACACTAACAGCCCCAAGGGATCTCTGTTCCTGTTGGGAAGGGCCTGTCCCAGGAAGCTCAATGTCTCCAAAGCTCTGACAAGGACATCAGAGCTCCAGATCTGTACCTGTCTCCTGTGCACACTTCCCCATTCCAATTAGTGCTAATTGGACAAGTGGGAAAGCCCACAGACCATGCAGCAAAAGCAATAGTCTGCTGGGCTGATAGGCTTTGGGGGATGAGCCCTCAGGTATCTGTCTCTCTGAGGGAGATGAGATAATAGGGCCACATCTGCCAAGGACCCCCGAGCCTTCTGGGAAATGAAGTCATTCCGGGGACAATAGATGGGGAGACAAGGAGGCCAACAAATGCCCTTTTCTCAGCCTGGCATTTAAGGTTCCCAAACTCAGCCCTACCAGATTCCGCTCTCCAAACGCGGACTGCTTCATTTTTTTTGTCGCCACTCCTTACAGCCCAGGTCAACCATTCATACATCCATTCATGTCTTAGGTGACTGTGGAGTCCCTTTCTGAGCCACGCCCAAGGGACCACAGAGATGGACATGCCCAACTTGGCTGGCTGGGAGGCTTGCTGAGTTGCTGGACCCTTGTTCTAGCTGGGAACTGAGAAGGCTTCTGATGCTTAACTACTTCCCCACCTGAGCAGCCCTCTCCTCCTCTGCCTACTGCTATCTAGGCCAGGCTGGCAGGCTATGTGCTTGACGTATCAGTTGTTGGCACTCTGGGTGAGGCTGTGGTTTTCTGATCCTTCAGACTAGACTCTAGGGACATGGCACGCTGTGCTCATATACCAGGCAACAGGTGGAAGCTGAACACTAGAATCAAAATGTGGGAGGGGGGGAAAGGCTCCAAATATGAGCTCTCTGGGGTGGGGCTAGCTAGCCCTCAGGAGAAGGGCACAGACTGAGACATCTAGTCGCTGAGGGTGGCAAGTATTCCCTGAGCAAAGGGTTGTGGCTGGAACTCGGTATGCTTGGACAATCTGCCCCCCCACCCCCACCCCCACTTACCCTGAGCTGGGGTAGTAGGCAGAAATGCTTTCGATTCTTCGCAACAATCTCTACCAAGGAGATAGAGGCTTGGCTCTGCATATCCACCCCCTTAGAGACCAACCTGGTCCTAGGCAATTTGGTGTTGCCTTGACAACCACACACTTCTTCCTTACTTAGCTGACTGAATTCCAGTTGCAGATTAAATCCTGGTGAGTTGTCTTCAGACATATGAAGAGATCTGTGTCTCTTCCATGTCACTCGTGCCCCCTGGAACCCACCCATTGTCTCTTGCTGTCAGAGGCAAGGAAAATGCTATGGCCCTGGGGTAGACACAGTGGCAGAACTCACTTGAGATATGCTGTGGGAGCACATGCATGGCAGAACTGTACACAGCTGCTAAGGTGAGCGGCCTTATAACTGAATGATGATCCTTAGATCTCTGGGTTCAAGCCAAGTGTGGTGGCGCATGCCTGTAATCCCAGCACTCAGGGAGGCAAAGGTAGATGAATCGAGGTGAGTTCAAGGCCAGCCTGGACTACAAAGGGAGTCCGGGACAGGCAAGGCTACACAGAGAAACTCTGTCTCAAAAAACTAGAGAAGGAGGAGGAGGAGAAGAAGAAGCTCTTGGTTCAGGAGGTTCCCTTAAGGACCTGGTTCACCAAGTGTGGGTCTTGCCTACATGTGAAATAGCACTCTTGCATGGCTGGGACGTTGGACCTAAGGCTCCCAGCCTCAACCTTTTTGGTTCCTCGTGATTAGCCTCAGCCTCTTTGACCGGGTGTAGAGAAGACTTGCCTACAGTGTGGAGCTTCTTGGCAATGAGCTGAGCACTTAGTCCTGCCGGACAGAGGAGATGCAGGACAGTAACAGCGAGCACAGGGAGCAGCCCTGTCTGCAGTAAGTGTAGGTGTACTACAGCACGGCCTGGTGCTTTGTATTTGTTAATTGCTTGCCCCCCCCCCTCCACCTTATAATTCTTACTGCTTATGAGCAGACTATCATTTACCTCAAGTATTGCTATATAACCTGACCTCCCTGGCAGAGCAGAAGGAAGGGGTGGAGCGAAGGTTCGAGAATTTAGGGGACAGGGGATCTATGAGAGGAAGAGCAAAGAGCAGAATCGCCACAGGATAGGAAAGAGGCACATGGGCCAGGAGGAGGAATTCTGATGTTCCATGTCAAAAGAATTGGTCCAGGTGAACAGTATAAGCAAGTGTTTGGGGGTTATGGATGGGAAACAGCCCAGATAAAAAGGAGTAAAGCAGCCAGGCAGTGGTGGAGCACGCCTTTAATCCCAGCACTCAGGAGGCAGAGGCAGGTGGATCTCTGTGAGTTTGAGGCCAGCCTGGTGTACAGGATGAGTCCAGGACAGCCAGGGCTATACTGAGGAACCATGTCTCGAAAAACTAAAACAAAAAAGAAATGATTAAAGCATATGGCATGGGATGGGGGGCTGGGAAATAATAGAAGGTAGTGTAGGGGGTTAGTATCTGCCCAGCCCCACATAAAATAAGGCTTGTTCTAAAATACCACAGGTGTCTATGACTTGTTGATTATGATGAGTTAGGTAATACCACTGTAATAATTATGGGTTAATTTAATAATAAATATTATTAGATATTTTTATATTTTCTACAACATGGGTGGCCCTAGGAAGATGCCTCAGCCTGACAGTCAGATAGGGAACTTTTAGCACATTTGACAGAAAAAGCACAGATCTCCCTGTCGAGCCGGGCAGTGGTGGAGCACGCCTTTAATCCCAGCACTCAGGAGGCAGAGGCAGGTGGATCTCTGTGAGTTTGAGGCCAGCATAAAGCATGGGATGTCAAACCAAACTTAAGGTCTAGTCTGTTCTAAGATTTGTCCAAGATAGGAGACAGAAATGGGCTTGGAGGGACTCACTTAGGATGGACATGAAGCCTGCCTCTGCTCTCTGCAGTGAGGCTCCAAAGCCCCTGTTCTGGGTTGTGGACATTCCATGTGAGTTGTCCTATTCCCAAGGCTGCAGCATCCTTTGGTCAGGTGGTCCATGACCATAACTGCATCTCTTAGTTAGACCTGCACTTCTGCTCCATCTTTCTACTATTCTGAGCCTTAGTTTCCTCACTCTGGGGTCCAGCAAACAGGATAGCAAGAAGTGGGACAGGAAGGTGAGGGATCCCTAGAAGAACACCATCTCTAAGATATAGACGAGACCCATATAGTCCAGTTAGGCTGTGACAGGTTGAGGAGCACTTACAGTGTTTGGTCTGAGTTCTAGATTTTATAAAGAACATAAATATCTGCCTCCCAAAAAACCTGGGCAAATGAAAAAATAAGGAAATAGTTATAGTTTAAGGGTTAAATGTGGTGGCTCCCACCAGTGATTCTACCATTCAAGAGGTCTAAAACAAAAGGATATTAATAGAAGTAGAGGCCAGCTGGGTTTCATAGTGCTAAGACAGCTCAGTCTATAGCGTGAAACCCTGTTTTACACACACGCATGCACGCACGTGTGCGCGCGCGCACACACACACACCAAGCAAGCATACAAACAAACTAGTACATGCTTGTAATCCCAGCACTCAGGAATCAGAGGAAGAAGGTTTGCATGAGCTTTAGGCCAGCCCGAATCAATCCTGTTAGGGCTACACATTGAAATCCTGTTTTAACAAATAAACAAGCAAAAATCCAGCTGATGGGAAAAACAAAGGATGGTAACAGAGAACAATGTTCACACGTAGTAGCTTTTAACATGTAAACGCTGAACAGCAATTTAACCTGTAACATACGAGCCATGGGAAGGATGAGATGGGTTGTAGGGAGGCGGCTATCAGAGCTCCTTTTCACAGAAGGAAAGCAAGGAATGGCAACACAGAAAGACAAGAGCCTTGGAAGTATCAGGGAGCCTGTGGTGCCGGTCAGAATCTGCTGTTTTCCCATTAGCATCCTTGCAGCATGCTTGACCTTTTAAACTTCTATTATTTTGATCAAGAGACAAGTTAAAAATCAAAACAGGCAGGGTTTGGATAGACAACATGCTGAGGCTTGAGACGGTGAGTCAACTATTCAAGGTCATGGAAGAGGAGAGGGGCAGAGATGGGCTCCAGAGCACTACCTCGGGTTGTCTGTGCCAAAGCCCCCTGGAGGCCTCAGCCAGCGTGACTTGTCAAGTCCTTGATTCTACACACAGGCCAGGTCTACACACCGTGAACACCCAAGCACTGTGAACACGACAGAAATGAGGTTTGAGCCTAAGGGGCGATACCCCAGGTCTCTGTCTAGGGAAATGAGGCCAGGAGATGGTCCGCCCCAAAGCTTGCTAAGGAGGTCACCCTGCTCCAGGGAAGGAGCAGACAAGAGACCTCAACTTGGCTGTTCTGTTTCTTCTGTTTACCAGACAACTTTTGCCTCCTAGTTCTTCAGCCAGCATCATATCCTCTGAGCGGAGCACTGGGCTACTCATGATTGCTCACGGAGAGGCAATACACCCTCAGTGGCTGAGCCTCGCTCTCACATCTCCACCCGCCTGTGCCTGAGAAGTCAGGGAGTCTACAGACTCAGGTCATGGCTGTTGACTTCTTCAGTAAGAGACACCAAACTCCATGATCCCTGCAGGACTTCCTGGCCTAATTATAGGTGACATGATGTCTCACCTAATATTGACCATTATCTGGTACTGTGACATAGAACCCAAGTGACAGGACCCATCTGCCCCCTGATCTAGAGGTGCTAAGGCCTGGGCTCCAATGCAGGATAAATCACTCAGGTTATTCTCAGTAGGCTCCCTTTCACCCCACATACCCTGAGGGTGAAGCTGGAATGCAGGGATGGTGATGCTCTCTCCCAGGAGGCAGCAAAATGCTTAAAAGGCTGGTTTCTTTTATTTTTGGGGTTTTGTTTTTTGTTTGCTTGGTTGGTTGGTTGGTTTGGTTTGAGGTGGTTTTTTTTTTTTTTGTTGTTGTTGTTTTGTTTGTTTGTTTTTTTGAGACAGGGTTTCTCTGTGTTATCTTGGCTGTCCTGAACTTGCTTTAAAGACCAGGCTGGGTCAAACTCACAGCAATCCACCTGCCTTTGCCTCCCAAGTGCTGGGATTAAAGGCATGCACCACCACACCCGGTAAAAGGCTGGTTTCTAACATGTCTCTGCTCCAGAATATTCCTCACAGCAACTCAGAACCTTGCACACAGTGGGGGAAAGCTGCAACGACATGCAACACAGCAAAGAGACCCACTGCGAAGGGCAGAGCAAGGCACCCAGACAGGAGAGGCACCACAGAATGGATGTGAGGTCCTCTGCAGGGCACTGGCTGACCTCCATAATTTAGTGTTTATAATTTATATGACATAAGGTACTGGAGAGATGGCTTAGTAGTTAAAATGCTTGTCACTCGAGTATAGAGACTGGGGTCTAGAACCCTAGTGCCCATAAGAAGGCTTGTGGGTGTGGTGGTGGTGCAATCTCAGCACTCAGAAGACAGTCAGGGAGTCCCCAAGGCAAACTGGCTCAAGTAGCTGAATTGCATCTGCAAGCTCCAGGTTCCGGTTCAATAAATAAAGTAGAGGGCCATTGAGGGAAGATGCCCCAGGTCAACAATCTGGCCTCCACATACACATAAAAATGTACCCACACAAACACATCCATACACATGTGAACACACATCCAAACATGTATACACAGCATACATAGACACATACAATAATAGCTGGTATACATAATAGCAAGTGATAGCATCACTTATTATTAAAAATAAAAACCAACACATATACATATCCAGACCCCATGGTGAGCACCATACTGATGTGGCAGTCCCACTTGCATGTGGCTGTACCCAGGCTCCAGTCCTGGAGTGCACAGGCCCACTAGCTCTCAGCTCCCTATCCTACCTCTAAGGGGGTGCTCAATCCTGACTCCCATGGGCCTCTACAGTGAATTTTTGCTTTTACTGTTGTTGTTATTGTTTTGAAAGAGTATCTCACTCTGTAGCCCAGGCTATAAGAAAACTTCCTGCTCATCTTCCTAAGTGTTGGGATTACAAGAGTGTGCCACACACCTGGCTTCACAGTGCCTGTGGAACAGTAATAAGCAAGCACTAGAGCCCTACATAGAAATCAGACTTCACTAAGGAGAGTATGTTCTAGACACCAAATGTCAACTTCATGCCTCGCCGAAGGTCAGTTTCAGGACCTGACTTGTCTGATGTTCCCTGCCTGGCTATGAGTCCTAGTGGGGACAGAACATGTCTCTTCCAGGAAGGAACATTCACAGTCACACGCATGACATCACTCTCTGGGCATCACATGTGCGAGACCATCCGTTCTCGATCTTCCTAACCCTAACCCTTTAATACATTTCCTCATGTGGTGAACCCAACCATAAAATTATTTTTGTTGCTACTTCATAACTGTAATTTTGCTATGGTTATGAATCATGATGTAAATATCTCTGTTTTCCAGTGGTGACCCCCTGTGAAAGAGTTGTTCAGCCCCCAAAGGGTCGCGACTCATGGGTTGAGAACCAATGTTCTGGAACCAGAGAACCGGTTAAGCTGAATCTTCTTCACCCAGTACCGGGAAAGACAATAAAGGGAAGCAGGGCTCGCAAGGGTTAAACCTGAAAGGCTGACTCAAGAGACATGGTTGGTTTTAATCTTTTGTTTTTTAAGGTAAAAAGAAAAAATTAAACATATTTCTGGAACAATCTATGACAGGTGATTTCAAAGTAAAGCCCCTAACAATTGCTAGTTGCCGAGCGAGCCTGTATGCAAGAGTGTCCTCCTGGGTTGCCACCGGCAAGAGGGATGTGCACTGCAGCCCGCACACCTGAAAGCCCACTCAAGCCTCTCCATTTTCTTCAGAAGCCACTCACAGCAGCTGGCCTCCCTGGACAAAGCCACATTCTCTCCTTTCACCAGCTCATTCATTTCCTGTTTAGCTTAATCTAAGGCTACAGAAAAAAAAAATCTAACCAACCAGCTGAGGCAACTGCTGAAATTGCTGAAAATCACTCAACAAGCTTCGGGAGCATCCTTGTAGTCCTCAGGGGAGGCCTGGGCTGGCAGCTGAGGCCCCTCCTGGAAGCCATGGCTTTGCTTCCTCAGCCTGGCTGGGGTGTGTGCCTTAGTCTCTGCTCTGGATACTTGGTCCTCAGCCCCATCCTCCCCCTTCAGGACCAGCCGGGCCAAAGGGTCTCATTTCCCCCTTTAGAGCTTTCTTTAAGAGAAAGGGAAAGAAATGTTTCCACTGAGAAAACCCCTTCAATTACATGTAGGCCTCTCCTGAGGACTGGGCTGGTGAGGAGCGGGAGGCAGAAGAGGGTACCGCTAACATCCCTAGAGTGTCTTCTCTGTGGCGCTCTGAATAGATTTATAATTCTGCTTACTGAACTCCACTAGGCTAGCAGTCGGTGCCCCTGCCAGTGCAGCCCACGGGCTTCCATTCAGTCTTGCCTCCCCACAGGAGCAGCAGCTATCAGGGCCATTTTAGATAAGTAAAGTGAGGCTTGGAGAACTGAGTGCCTAATTCAAAGATACAGAGCATGACAGGACAAAGGGGGATGGGTCTGGGGTGTCTCGAGCACCTGTCTTTCTAATTCTCAAGGGAGAAAGAAATCAGGGTTGTAGGAAGAAGGAGAGGACAATGTGGGAGCACAGGGCCATTGCAAAGTACCAGTGAGAAAGACCAGGGGAAAGGTATGAGGAGTAAAGGTTGTACAGTACCTGAGTCAGGCTCTAGAGGGCACCCTAGAACCTGTCCAAGAAGAAGACAAGAAGGGCATGGGAACCTGTGTTCACCAACAAAATGGTCCTGGGCTAAGTGGATTGTGCAATGTTAAGGACAACAGAAAGCTGACAATTACATAAGACCCATATTAGAACCCGCATGGTAGCATATACCTGTAATCCTAGCACTGGGGAGGCTAAGGCAAGGAGATCATGAGTTCAAAACCAGTCTGGGCTACACAGTGAGATTCTGTCTCAAAAAAAAGGAGAGAAGGGGGACAGAGTACTGAGGAGATGGCTCAAAAGACAGTGTCTTCTGTGCAAGCACAGGGACCTGGGCCAGATCCCTAGCACCTAAGTAAAATACAGACATGGTGGTGGATGTTTCCAACCCACTGAAGGGTGTAAGACAGTAAGAGGCCAGAGGGGACAAAGACGGCTGGATCTTCAGAGCTCACTAGCCAGCCAACCCAGCCAACTGATGAGCTCTTGGTTCAGTGAGAAAGCCTATCTCAAAACATAAGGGAAGAGCAATATACCTAACACTGACCCCACAACTTTGCACATACACAGTGTCTCGGTCAGGGTTTCTATTGTCTCTATAGGGATACCACAACCACAACAACTTTTATAAAGAAAAGCATTTAACTGGGGCTGGCTTACAGTTTCAAAGGTTTAGCCCATTATTATCATGGCAGGAAGCATGGTGGCATGAAGGGCAGACATGGTGCTCGAGGGGTAGCTGAGAGGGCTGGAGAGATAGCTCAGTGGTTAAGAGCACTGTCTGGCCAGGCATGGTGGTGCACAGCTTTAATCCCAAGACTTGGGAGGCAGAGGCAGGTGGATCTCTGTGAGTTCAAGTTGTAGACCATACAAAGTGAGTCCAGGACAGCCAAGTAACACAAAGAAACACTGTCTCACAAAACAAAACAAAACAAACAAACAAAAACAAAAAACAGAAAAAAAGCACTGTCTGTTCTTCCAGAGGTCCTAAGTTCAATTCCCAGCAACCACATAGTGGCTCACAACCATCTATATTGGGATCTAATGCCCTCTCCTGGCCTGCAGGTGTACACAGATGAGCACTTATATATGTAGAATAAATTTGGGGGGTGGGGGGGAAGAGGTAGCTGAGAATTCTGCATCTGGATCGGTAGGCAGCAGGAAGAAAAAACAACACTGAGGCTGGCTTGAGCATTTGAAATCCTAACACCCACCCCTCAGTGACACATTTCTTCCAATAAGGCCACGTCTCCTTTATGAGCCTATGGGGGACATTTTCACTCAAACCACCACACATAGCATATGTGCACAAATACACACATATACTACATACACATACACTAAAGATAGTTTCTTTGTGTAGCCCTGGCTGTCCTGGAACTTGTTCTATAGACCAGCCTAGCCTTGAACTCACAAAGGTGCACCTGCCTCTGCCTCCTGAGTGCTGGGAGTAAAGGTGTGCACCACCACTGCCCAGCTCATTCGCATAAATTTTAAGAATAATGTTTTCATTTTCTGTTTTGACAACATAACTGTTAAGCTTTTACTCAGCCAAAAGCTGTTAAGTATTTGTGTTCCTGGTTCTCTGTCCTTTGTCAGCTACAGTAGAACCTCAAATTGGATGAACAGAGATGCTGGGAACGGATGGCAAAGCCTGAGACAGGGCAGCAGTCGCGCCTCAGGCAGATCTCAGCTCTGCCTTTCTCCTCCCATCTGTGTGGCCATTTCTCCATGCCTGGGCTTCCTCACCTGTCACATGTAGACACTATATTTCACAGTTGACAAGAAGGCATGTTCAAGGACAGTTAGAGAAGAGGGCAGCCAGGGTAAGTATAACCAAATGCATGAAGCACAACAGAGTGCCCTAAGAAAAGTCACACCATAAACAAATGCACACATGATGCACACACAGGTATATACTATACACACATACACATATGTGCATACACACATGTATATACTACGTATTCTCACATGCATATGCGCAACACATGCACACACAGTCATACAGATGGAAATCCCTGAAGGGTGCTTGAAAACACAGACATAAACATAAGTCAATTTTGATGATGCAGATAGAAGAAATAAGATGACAAGAGGACACCCTCTGGTGGTCTTCCATCCAGTGCCAGGCTTTCTATTCTCAGGCAAGGAAAGCCAAGAGGAAGCAGAGGCAAGAATAACCTGTGTACTTGGGCACTGTGCCCATGAGCTCTGCTGGCAGCCAGAGCACCACATGATTTCACTCCGTTACAAAAGAAACAAATGTAAGCGGCTCTGTCCTTCAATTGCCCCCCATCGTCTGACATCTGCACACCTGCAAGAACATGTTCTTGTCATCAGAGAGATGCCTCTTAGGGATATCAGAGGCCACATGAGGAACAGAGCAATCTTCAGCTCTAATTTGAGAACATAAAGATGTACTGTGCTAATCTGTCTTTTTATGAAGTTATTTCAACATACTAGGAAAACAAGGAAGGCTACGCTAGCAATGTCTCTAGTCAGAATGCGCATAGAGGAAGACACTGCTGTTTGTCTTCTGGCTATGAGAGCTTATTCTTTGGGGCCTTTGTGAGTTCTCCTGTGGGATCCAAGGGGGCCTCTGTCTGGAGAAGCGGGACAGACAATGCTCTGAGGCTGCAGAGGTTAGACCTTTACCCACCTCAGCCGGAAGTTCCAGGATTGCCAGCTCCCCTTTGTGAGTCAGTGCCCAACTCTTCTGAGAACTGAAAGCCCTTTTGAAGGGGCACCACTGGCCACCTTGTTCACTCTAGAGTCACCATTCACAATGCCTCTTCTTCCTCTGCTTCTTCCTCCTGAGAAAGGGTCTCTGTAGCCGAGGCTGGCCTCCTTTTGTTTTGGTCTCCTGAGGGCTGGGATTGTAGGCTCAAGCCATCACTCCTACTATTTCATGATTTTCATAGCGGGCTCATAAGAATGAGGAGTGGGTGAGGTAGGAAAAGTCAGTGCTACCCAGGGTGAAGCCTGCTCTCCCGCAGACCTCCCTTTCTCTCACCCACCAGGGCTGGAGAAAGCCACGCACTATTAGTTCTACGTAACTGGAAAGAGTGTCAGGATCTTCCAGACAAGAACTAGAAACATGTCTTTAGTTGTCACCTCCCAACGTGACTAAAGCAGCCATGTCTCATTTAGTTAATGTTCACTGATGAGTGTTGATGAAGAACCCAATTTCATTCCAAGGCCCAGGCCTGTGACAAGGCGGAGTAGATGAGATTCAGGGTAAGAAGAAGTTGGTGGGAAGGAAGGCTCAGCACTGCGGACTCACTCATCTACACTGACCACAATGAAGACAGATGGCTTCTGCCTCAGGCATTTGCCAAGCCAGAGCAGCACTGGTCTAAGGTGTTCTACACATGAGCGCCCAGACACCTCACCCAGTCTATTCTAATGGCTGTTTCCATCCCCTCAAGATACAGATAACAAGCTCCACCTTACAGGGGAAAAAAAAAGCCCAATATCAGGCCACAGAATCCCATCAATCCATGAGCTTGCCCCAAGATCAGGCCACCCTGGAAAGCTTTCCCATCCTACACACACACAAACCCTATAGAGTCAGCCTTCTGCTTGGTCCCTACTGCTTCTCACCTGAGCAGTGGCCCCACCCTCTTGTATCTTTCCCAATAAATCTCTTGTGTGACATTTGTTGTGCTGTGCAACTTTGTATAATTCCTTGGCCTGCCAGGATACATTTTTCTTCAGAGCTGCAACACTTGCATTGGGCAAACCTTTTCCCTCAGAGCTGCAACACACTTGTAACAATAGCAACTGCTTTGCAACTTGAGGGTGCTTTTTACGGAAGGAAAGGACAGAATGCAACAAGTGACTTACAAGATTACTTTGCAAGGAAGCTGTTCTGTGACAGGACCTCATGGAGCACCAGGGGTTAGAAGGCAACCCTGGATGAACCATGTTACTTGACGGAGCCTCTACCTACAAACAGGTGGGCTAGGGCTCACCTGATGCCAGGGTGACCCATTCACTGACTCACTCATGATGCATAACCCATAGCAGTTGCCTTATAAAGGGCCAGCTCCATTTCTCCTTCGGATGGTCTATGCTTGGAAACAAAAAGAAATGGTGGAAGGCTGCGGGCAAAAAGTGGTGGTAACAGTTGCCTCAGCATGGAGACATATAGCTATTATCTAGAGAGCAGCGCCTGGCTCTGGGCTCTCCTTTTTCCCTCAGTAGCCCACCAGCCCTAACAAAGAGAACTATCCCACTGTGTGGCTAGGAGAAACTGCAAGTCTAACCACTGTCAATCTCAGGTGAGGCAGACTCTTCAACTCCTTAGGAACCTGAGAAATGATTCAAAGGGATCTGGAGCATTCCCAAGTCTCCTCTGTTGAAGGTTTAGTTGCCAGTCTGTAAGAGGATCTATTGAGATGTGGTAGGAACTTCAGAAACTGAGGAAATATTGTCACTGGGGTACACTGTTAAGGGCATGCTGGGACTGTTGGGTGCTTCCACTGCGTGCTGGCCATCACAAAACAAGCAGCTCTGTGCACACATGCTTGCTACTATGGCATTGTGCCACTACAGGCCCAGAGCAACAGAATCACGAGACCACAGACTGAAATCTCTGACACCAGAGCCAACACCAAATGTTCCTCCTTCGAAACTGCTTAGTGCAGACTTTTTGTCATTGCAGTTAAAAGCTGACTATTGCAAGCAGAAAGACAATTTACTGGCTCCAAAATACAAAGAAAGCGTCACAAGGAATTTTCAAATGTGTAAGGGATAACATCATGCCAGCTACCCACCCACAGCTTGTAGGAGCCTTGAAGAGGTTGGGACCACTTGGCATACTACAAAGTCGCTATCAGTGAAAGGAAAGCCCCTCCTCACCTGAAGTCTCACCTCCCAGGATGGTGGAGAAAGTTGGCAGGGAGGGAACGGACAGGAACAAGCAGCAGCTCCTTTCCACTCGTCTGAAGGACAATGAAAAAGCACCGACACACTTTCTTTACTAATCCCCTAACAGTCTATAAACTACAGCAAGCTCTTTTGCTCTGATGTACCCAGACAGTCCTGGCTAGGGAGGACTAACTCTCGGTCAAAGTCAATGGAAACCGACTGATAACACGATGTCACTCCTCTCTCAGAATTCCTCAAGGAAACACCCTTTCTGCTGCCCTTAGAAGTGAGTCAACAGGTGTAACACTTATATCAAGGGCCAATGCACTCAGATGCAGTAGACAAAATTCTAGATCTGGGTAAAATTATATACAGGAGTCCCTTACTGGATAGTCATGGAATAGTCATCAAAAGGGAAAGGGGGGGGGAGGGAGGAGCGAATTCATTTATAAATTGTTACCTATTATGGGATGTATGCATATGCCATGACACACATGTGAGGGTCAGAGAACAATTCTGTGGTGTTCATTCTCTTTTTCACCTGGGGACTCCAGGGATCAAATTCAGATCATGCTTTCATGGTAAGCACATTTACCCACACAGCTATGTTGCCAGGCAAAAGCTGTGTTTGAGAACAAAATTCTTGCTCAGTTGCTTGTTTTATTAGTCATGATTTGCCTTCAGGAAATTTCTATGGGACCCTGATACATGCACCTCAGCTCATCTTTCCCAACCGGATCCTTGCTGCTAGGCTTCCATTGTAACTCCCAGAGCTCTCCTTCACGGCCACCTGAGGCAGTAGGTTGGCTCCCAAGGGTTCTCCTCACCAGCAAGCCCCCTGCAGCCCCCTTCCCTCGGCGACAAGTGCCAGTGGCTCATCTTCCCCGACACCAAAACCTTCCTCCTTTTATAAAGGGAACTATCTTCTAGACTTGTTTCCATGGAGAAGCCTCCGTTTATTTTAATCAATAAAACCCAAAGTGGGAGACTCCTCAAAGTCCTTCATGAGTAAAGAGAGGCAGCCTGCGCAATGTGGACACAATCCTGTGTAAGTGCCAGAGGCCATGGCTCTATTCACCTGGGCTTCAGAGAGCTGGCCAAGTGGTTGAAAACTGTGCAGGGCCTGGTCCAAAATGCCAACTGCTAAGAAGGCAGGGATAGTAATGAGGAAATGCAGGGCCGTGCACTACTTCTAGAAACAAGAAGGCAGGGCATGGGAAGGAGCCTTGAGCTGTTGTCCAGGCAGCAATCTTTTGATGAAATGGGCCCTGTTACAGCAGCATTTGGTACAGCATGGGGAGAGGTGAGCAGAGAGGAGCCTGTGGTTAGTTGCAGAGCCCTTCTCTACCTAAGAATCCTGTGGTCTTGCTCCCCTAGACTCAGAAGTCACAGGCTGCCAGTGCCAGGAGTAGAAAACAGATACTGTGGGTGTGGGCATGACAAGTCCTGGCCTGCTATGAAGAGGATGACAGGCTGGACCAAGCTCAGCAGCGACACAGTCATGTGGGCTTGCTGAAAAGCTCACCTTTGAGCTCTACCCCAGATTCTGAAGGTGTGGAGTAGATGCTGGAACCTCCATTTCTGAAGACCTTGGGTCCAGGAGACTCTGAGGAAGGCAATCTAGGAACCACAGTCTAGGTTTGGGATTAAGTGGCCAATGTGATTACAACTAGTTTCTAGGGAAGAGATGTGGCAGGCAGAGAAAAAGAGTCCATGAGCTCATAGGACAGCAAGAAGACATGGGAGGAAGAGAGCTATTTTCTGTGTGCTCTCTCGCTACCATGGAACTACTCATCTTTCTGAGCTAGCCGGACCCAGCCTTACGAAACACAACAGAAGTTAAGACTTTCAGAGGACCTCTAGCTGTCCAGGATTCTTACATTTAAACACTGTCCCTGAATACAAGCAGAGAAGCCTCTGAACAGATAAGGCACATCTAGGGAGCCAGGCACACTGCCCCTATGGCCCAGCTACTGAGGAGCTAGGAGCATTACAGGTTTAAGGCCAATCAAAGTGACTTAACAAGACTCTTGGACTCAAGGGGGCCTGCACCAACCGAGGCCACTGCAAGCAGAGAACCTAGACCCCCTGTTCAGATGTAGCGGATGCACAGATCATTCTCCACATGGGGATGGGGGAGGGGAGCAGGGGACTGCCTCTGACAACTGCCATTTGATCACTGCTCCTTGGTGAAGAGGCCCTGTGGGAACACAGAGGAAGGGGGTGCAGGCTACCCAGATGAGACCTGATAGGCTGTGGTCAGATGATGAAGGAGGAGGACCCCAACTGTCAGAGGTCTAGGGGAGGGGATTAGGGTGGAAGAGGGAGGGAGAGTGGGAGCAGGAAGATAAAAGTGAGGGGATTACAATTGCGATATAATGTGAATAAATTATAATTATAATTTTTAAAAACCCAAGACTCTTGTAAAGGGCTGCAGGTTTCACTCAGTGTTAGAGAGCTTGCATATCTCCCCAGTACCACAAAATAACAAAAAACAAGTCAAGGTGAATGGGCCCCAGCCTCAATCTGCTACTGACTCTTGCTATCTGGGCCTCTTGGTATTAGCTCTAAGCAAATCGTTTTAAATGATACACTTGCCATGCTGGCACTATGGCTCATCACATAAAAAAGCTTCCATACAAGCCTGATAACCTGAATCCCATCCCTGCATCTCACAGTGGAAGGAGAAAACCAACTCCTAAAACTTGCCCTCTGACTTCCACCAGTGTGTCATAGCACAAGAGTGCCTACACCTGCACACATATGCAAATCACAGACATACTTTTTTTTTAAGGTAAATACATGGGTTTTGTTTGTTTGTTTGCTTGCAGTTTCATTTTGAGACTGAGCCTCATTATGTATTCCAGGCTAGCCTTGAACTCAGAGATCCACCTGCCTCTGCTTCCTAGGCCTGAGTACTGGGACTGAGGGTGTGTACTACCATGCCTGGCCCTAATGCATGGTACTAGTTGCCCTTGTTGGCTCTCTGGAGGCAAATATGGAAGATTTTGGGACACTGTGCCAGAGGACTAACTATTGACAGTCATTATAAAGTTGGTACATACAACACCAAAGGGCAACCATATCAAAGGGGGAAAAAGAAAAAACTACTTTACAACCCAGAAAGGGCCTGATGATCTCACCTGCAGGAGCAGCACAAGGGGTGCAGGAAGCCTGGCTTATGAGGTAGTCTGGGGCCCATACCTCTGGGACTGCTACTCTTGCTCTGGGCTGGAACACAGTTGTACTGGCCAGTACTGGAAATAATGGGTCAGTTAAGAGGCGTTGACTCTGATTCTTGCCATATGCAACATGTCCTGTTTTATTCTAAGGACAAAAAGAAATATCTATGTAATTGTGGTTATTACCTGTCCGACTTCCATGGCAAAACTAAGGAAAGCTGGAAAGCAGCACCCTCCTAAGGGACAAAGCAGCTCACACTTCCCATCAAAGCTCCCCTCTTTTAAGTGGCCAATCTAAAGCCATCAGGCAGTTTCATACACTCTACAGTTAAAAATCCTCAGTACCTATTCTGGGACATGAGCTGTTCTGGGGGATACAGCATGACCAACCATGACAGCAAAGATGCCCCCTAATGCGTTCTGGGAAACTGATCTGCATCTCCTTTATTTATCACTGTCCTCTTTTTAAAATTAATACACATATATATAATTTTTAAAAATGTATATAAGTGCTCTATCTGCATGTACATCTGCACACCAGAAGAGGGCGTCAGATCACATTATAGGTAGTTGTGAGCTACCATGTGGTTGCTGGGAATTGAACTCAGGACCTCTGGAAAAGCAGTGATCTTAAGTACTGAGCCATCCCTCTACCCCCTGAATTTATCACTGTGTGGGCCAGGAATACGGATATAGCTCAGTGTTCGAGAGCTTGCTTAGCATGAATGAGGCCTTGGGTTCAATCCCCAGGACTGCAAACATTATTTCAGAAATATTCTCACCGAGCAGCATTTTCCTTCTCAAAAAACTAAAACCACAGCACTGACACAGGGAAAGCCACAATTTTTTCTTTCTTTCTTTCTTTCTTTTCTCTTTTTCCAAGACAGGGTTTCTCTGTGTTAGCCTTGGCTGTCCTGGACTCGCTTTGTAGACCAGGCTTGCCTGGAACTCACAGCGATCCTCCTGCCTCTGCCTCCTGAGTGCTGGGATTACAGGCGTGCGTTACCACACCCAGCTGTCAGTTTTCTTTCTTTCTTTTTTGGTTTGTTTTTCGAGACAGGGTTTCTCTGTGTAGACCTGGCTGGCCTGGAACTTGGAGATCTGCCTGCCTTCGACTCCCAAGTGCTGGGGAGGTAAAGACATGAGCCACCACTACCCAGCTGAAAGACACAGTTCTTAGGCCACACTTTGTTCTTGTTTAGTGTGTAACTTCAGGGACTCTTTACTTCTTTTTCTAGAAGAAGTAACTCTTTTTGTGTTGGTCAATGGTTACACTGCTTTTTCTTGGCTAAATGATGGTTAACTATTAACATCTAAGATAGAGTCTGTTAACAAAAAGGTCTTTTGGTCTTCAATAAAAAGGACATTCCACCTTCGGCTGGAAGCCTTGGACTGGATCATATCTCTTCTTCAGTCTCACCTCCTGGGTGACTCATTCCACAGAAAGGCTTTTTGCACAGCAACGCATGTCCAAGGACCCACTCCATGTTGGGTCCAGGTACCAAAAGTGTCAAAGCATCATCAAAGTCATGTCATTTTGTCACTGAGTCTGGATCTACCCAACTGAGTCCTGAGGAAGTGGATCAGCTTGGTCTCTGTGATGAATGCTGTCCCAAGGGTCACTCCCAAGCAGATGGCCCCCACGGCAATGTGTGCCAGCCTAGCTGGCCAGCCCCGCTCACAGCAGAGGAATGCCTGGGGAAAGAAATAGTGTCACTGCCAGACAGACAGACAGACCAGGGAAAGACGTTATCATCCAGCTTTTTAAAAGGTTCATGTATATACATAAACACATGTGCATATGTGCACTGTACGTGTGCCTCATGCCTCAAAAAGGCATTGGATTCCCTAGAACTGAAGTTATGGGTGGTTGTGAGCACTATATGGGTGCTGGGAACTGAACCTGAGTTCTCAGGATAGGCAGTAAGCACTCTTATTCAAGGAGCCATCTACTAGCCCAATCATCCAAATTCCAAGTCAGCTAAAAGGCATAGTGATGAGGCTAGGGGTTACTAGTACTACCCTACAGGCTTAAAGCCAGCCATAACTCAGAACACATGAAAATATGACTTTCTCCTGTCCCCTCAATGGAACACATACAGGTCTGGAGAAGATGGGAGGAGAGAAGCACTTGACCAGTCTGTTCAGGCTGGGTGGGAGAGGGACGAACAGTGGACAACACCACAGTAGAAGCAAGTGGTATGAAGGCTGCATGGAGTCTTACCTCTGAAACACTAGTAATCCCACCACTGAGGGCAAACACTCCAAGAAGAGCTGGTGACAGGCGCAGGCCAGCCAGGGGTGTGTGGGGGCTCTCTTGGAAGTAGCGGTGGATGAAGTAAAGGCTCTGTGTGATCCGAATGCCCATGTTAAAGCAGTTGGCCAAGATGAAGCCCACACTGCCACACCAGCTGGTCAGGAGGTAGGATAAGACCAAGAATGAGGAAGACAGTGCCAGCATGGTGAAATTGTACCTGGGGAGACAGGCAAAGTGGGGAGGTGAGCATCTTGCCCCAAGACAAGAACATTCCATAACAAGTGGCCATATCCACTTATAGAAAGATCTCTGAGCTCACATTACCACAGATGAGTTCCCATAATCCAGTGTTTTCACATCTGTTATGGGTAGGGCTGGTTTATTATAGGTCTTGTGCTCCATTAAACCCAGTGCCTTACACAAGTGAGCAAGCTCCTTTGCCTCTGTGTGCCTCTTTTTCTTCTCTTCTCTTCTCTTTCTTTTTAGGTATGGGATATCATTTTGTAATCCAGGCTGACTTTGTTTGGTTTTTTATTTTGGGGGGAGGTTTTTCGAGATGGGGTTTCTCTGTGTAGACTTGACTGTCCTGGACTCACTCTGTAGACCAAGCTGGCGTCAAACTCAGTGATCTGCCTGCCTCTGCCTCCCTGGATGCTGGGATTACACGCATGCACCACCACACCAGGCCCCAGGCTGACTCTGAACATCCCGAGTACTAGAATTATAGACTTGAACTACAATACCTGGCTCAGCTCTTGGTTGTTGTTGTTGGGTTTTGTTTGTTTGTTTTTCTATCTTGTTTTTTTTTTTTTTTTTGGTTGCTGTTTTGTTTTGAGACAAAAAAAAGAAAAGAAAGAAATGAAGCCTAGGCTCACCTCTAACTTGTTATATATATAGCTCAGGCTGGCTGGCCTTTAGGAATCTCTCAGTCTCTTACTAGGTCTGTCTCTGTCTCTGTCTCTGTCTTTCCATTTGAGGTGCTCAGAGTTAAGCCTAGCAACCTAAGCTTGCACAAGCTAAGCAAGCATTCTTTGCTGAACAACATCTGCAACCCTCAGGCCCTGAGCTAATCTCCCTGCCTCAGCCTCCCAAGAGCTAAGACTACAGGTTGTACCTCCATGCCCTGCCATAACCCAGGTGTACCCTCAATACTACTTTGTTAACATGAAAATGTAATTTGTACTGCGTGATAGAGTCCTAGTTTACACACTGTCACATCTCACCCTTAGCATGCTTTAGATTATATTTTATTTGTAAATTACTCAATGTTAGAAGCAGCTTTCAAATTGAAATGTGGTATTTTTCAAAGTTAAACTTAAATAGACTTTTCTACTCGCGAGGAAAGAGTAGGCTCAAAGCACTTCTACAGCTATAAACCTAACTAGCTGAGGTGACCATGCGCTGACAATCTCTGTAAAATCATGGGATGTGATCTACCAACAGGCTGGCAAATTAATTCACTATGCCATACTGTGTCTTCAAGACTTTTAAATTACAGTTGTATTTGCTTTGTTTGTTTGTATGCATGTCTGTGTATGAATGTTTGAGTACACATGTGCTGTGGTGCACATGTAGAGATCAAATGTCAATTTGCAGGAGTCACTTTTCTTCTACACCCATGTGAGTCCCAAGGATCGAACTCTAGTATTCAGGCTTGGCAGCAGGCACCTTACCTGTTAAGCCATCTCATCTTACCTGCTCTGAGACATAGTTCATTTGAAAATGAAATTAAAGAGAATAAAAAGAATCAGTGTATCCTGTGCACAAGTGAGACGCTTCCTGCTCTATGGACCCTTGCTTCTGTCATACGCCTTAACACGTGCACTCCAGGTCATGTTGTACTCCAGACCAACGATTTCCATTCAGATTCAGAGCTGCTTGGAGCTGGTAATGAACAGCTTCCCTGGCTCAAGTCTCCTAAAACTCCAATTCTATTGGGCTGGGAGAAGACTACAAGTCCCTAAAACAACCTCATCAGTCTGGGCTAGCATCTTGGCTAGACTCCAGCCACTATGCAGCAGAGTCACCAGCCTTTTATGTGCTGCAATCTAAGATAAGGACAGACAGAGGTTGCTTTGGAGGGGAGAAGGACTCCCTGACTCTGGGCTACACTTCCTCACTCTGCTCCTCAGACCAGGCCTCTCAAGTTCTCAACAGTACCTCCAAGGATCCAGAAATCAAGGGACAGTGGACGGGAGGCCACTCGTCATCCCTCACACCCACCCTTCCTAATCTCTCTCTGCTATCATTTTATCTTCTCCTCTTCTCACAGCAACATCTTCAGATACTGCCCTAATATTTTTGACATTTAGGATATAAAAAACTGGCGATCTTGCATATGGATCAAAGGTATTAAGCTATTTCACATCAAAATAATGAAGGATATTTTAAAATATACATACATGCTCAAGGGACTACTGACTGACTGTACAGATATGATGGGAGAACAGTAAGAGTAGGGTAAACAAGAAACTCTAACTATCTCCATGGAAGATTTTTGAATACAACTGCACGTGAAGGTTCCAGGGCAGGGGTCCCAATCTGGAGCTAAGAGATAGTAACTGTGTTGAAATATGTATCTGACTTTGAGCCTTCTTCTTAGGAAAGATGTTACAGGATTCCTGAGATTCTTGAAGAACTACAAATCCCTTTCTTAGAACAAGAATTTGCATATATATACATATATAAGTATATATACATAGTTACAAGAAAAGTCACCCATATATAGGTGACTTTGCATGCACCTATGTCTGCACACTACATGTATGTACCAGCTAAGGAGGCCAAAAGAGGATGTTGTGTCAGATCTGCAGTTATAGATTGACTGTCAGCTGCCATGTCGGTGCTGGGTCTTGAACCTGGGTCTCCTGAAGAACAGCCAGTGCTTTTAACTGCTGAGCAATCTCTCTAGCTCCTAAGAAAAGCAACCAAATAACCTCTGGAGTTGAGGCCCATTCTTAGGGATCCAAGCAGAGGTGCAGTAGAATGGAAGACTAGCTTTTCCTAAGGTTGACTGCACACCTAAACAAACACAGCCCTCCCTGGATGATGCCCCCACCCCCATTAAAGGAAGTAGAACACTGGCCTCCTAGACCCACTGTGGAAACACTAGGTAAGGCCAGGGCAATGGTGGTCAGTTCTGGAAGGTACCATACTAGTGGTCTAGTGTGGCCTCTGAGAAAAGTGTAGACAAATCCATGTTCAGAAAGAAAAGGATTAGCAACTTACTTCACTTTGACCAAAGGCCATGATTAAAGGTGTACTTTCTAGGTTACCCACCTGTCAACCTCATCTTTGCTCATGGCAGCAAATGTGAAACACTCGGTCACACCATTGATAGCAAGCAGGAGGACATAGAGACAGTAGGAACGCATCAACACAGGACCTACAAGCAAATAATCAACAGAGATTCCAAAGTCAAATGGAATGTACCATTAGCTCCACCACATGTTCAGACAAGTGGGTCGTGGGACCTAGTGGTAGCAATGGGAGACGACATGCCTACTTGACTCCTAGTATTTCATGGCACTGACGACAATACTCAGGTAAAATCAAAAGAACAGTGAGGAGTAATTGCACAGATCTCTTGCTAAACAACTAAAAGCTTATCTGGCCCTCAAGCAAAGATGCAAGCATTTTCAATCAGCACAGAGGTGATGCTTGCTAGTTTGAGCACTGAAGACACCAGTGGCTCTATGTATTAAGGGGATCTCAATTGAGCAGGTTGAAAACACCCTTTGGGAATAGCTCAGGGCCCAGGGCAAGCAGGAAACTTGCAAGACAGAACCTTCAGGTCACAGTGAAAGCTGCAGAACTTTTTCCTAAATTGAAGTAACATGGAGCTGGGCATGACACTGCATGCCTTTAATCCCAGCACTCGGGAGGCAGGGGCAGATGGATCCCTTTGAGTTTGAGGCCAGCCTGGTCTACAAAGCAAGTCTAGGACAGCCAAGTCTACACAGAGAAACCCTGTCTCAAAAAACAAGCAAACAACAACAACAACAAAAAGCAAAAAGTGATATGGTGTTACAACCAGCAATGAATTTTTTTAAAGATTTATTTATTTTTATGTGCATTGATGCTGCCTATATGTTGTCTGTGCGAGGGTGCCAGATCCTCTAGAACTGGAGTTATAGATGGTTGTGGGCTGCCATGTGGGTGCTGGGAACTGAACCCAGGTCCTCCTGAAGAGCAGCCAGTGCTCCTAACCATTGAGCCCCCATCTCTCCAGTCCTAGCAATGAATTTTTAAGACTTGTTGGGCAAGGTCAGTAGGACGGCTTAGTGGGTAAGGGTGCTCGTTGCCAAGACTGATGACCTAAATTTGATCCCTGCAACCCACATAATGGAAGAAGAGAACTCACTCCTGTGAACTCCTTCTGACTTCCACACGTGTGGTGACTGTACACACACACACACACACACACACACACACACACACACACACACACACGTGTGTGTGTGTGCGCTCACGCAAATAGTCATTTTTAAAAATTATAGGCCAGAGACTAGAAGCTTTACCAAGGGATTGATTCTTCTCTTTTCAGAGGGCTATTATTTAAAAAAAAAAAAAAAAAGAGACGAGCAAGTAATTTCTCTTTCTTTTTCTCTTTTTCTTTTTATTGTTGTCATTTTGTTTTGGGGGGACAGGGTCTCATGGAGCCATGGATGATCTCAAACTCTTTAAGTAGTCAAAGATGATCCTTCTGCCTCCACCTCCTGAGAACTGGTATTTCAAGATTACAACACCATGTTCCCTGAATGAGCAATTTCTAATAAAAACAAATGCCCATTCAATGACATCCGAGGTATACATCCAATAGAATGAATGCACATGTTCACAAAATGTGTACTGATTCTATTCACAATCACCCAAACTGAGCAACAGTAGGAAAAAAGATAAGCAAACTGTGGTCCTTCCATTCAGAGCAATACTTCTTAGCAAGAATTTCTTTTTCCAGTTTTGAGACAGGCTTTCTCTTGTAGTCCTGGCTGTCCTGGACTTACTTTGTAGATCAGGGTGGCCTCGAACTCACAAAAATCCCAAGTGCTGGGATTAAAGGTGTGTGCGACAGTGCTCCGCTTTGTAAGAATATTTTTAAAAGGGGGCTGGAGAGATGGCTCAGCAGTCAAGAGCACTTGGTGTTCTTTCAGAGGACCTGGTTCAGTTCCCCGTATCTATACAGTAGCTTGTAACTGTCAAAAACTCCACTTCTGGTGATCCAGCACCCTTGTCTAGACTCTAAAAACACCAGGCATGCATGCAACACACACACACACACACAAACACACACAACAACACAACACACACACACACACAGAGGCAAAACATTTATACACATAGAATTTTAAAAATAAATTATTCAAAAAGAAGAAAATATTTCAGGACACTGTGGGACACACTTTTAATCTTAGCACTCAGGAAGCAGAGGCAGATGAATCTCTTTGAGTTGTAGGCCAGCCTGGTCTATATAGTGAGTTCTAGGCTAGTCAAGGAAGATACATCATAGACCTTATCTAACAAACGAACAAAACAAAAAAGATAAAAATAGAATCTATGTATGAACAAATGTCAAAACCTTTAGAACAAAAAGACACAAAAGTATACATGCTGTATAATTTCACTGACCTGAAGTTAATTAATTGATTAATTTTTTAGGCAGGTTTTTCTATGTAGTCTTGGCTATCCTGGAACCTGACTCAAACTCAGAGATTGTCTGCCTCTGCCTGCCAAGTGTTGGGACTAAAGGCATGTATCACTATACCCAACTGACCTGAAATTCTTCTTTTAAGAGCAACACTACTGCTGGGAGTGTAACTCAATGGTCTAGCATGAACAAAGCCCTGGGTTTGATACCCAGCAAAACACACACACACACACACACACATCAAAACAAAAACAAAAACAAAAACAAAACTTAGGCTGAGAGTGTTAAGAGTGTTTGCTTAGCACCTGCAAAGCTCTGAATTCAATTCCTGGCACCTAAATAAACCAATACATGCATATATAAACAAAGAAATAAACTCATAAGGCCAAGCCATGAAGATATGGCAGTTTGTTCTGCTTAATGAAAGAATGCTTTCTAGGCAAAGTCAAATTCTGTGAACTACTTAACTGAGCTACTTAACTGATGAGGAAACATTGTTGGGATGGGCTGGGAATAACAGTGGTGTGAATGCTAGCTAGCACAAGAAATTCATCTGGACACAGAACACTAGTCAGAGCAAGGAGAAGAGAATGGTATAAGGGGAACCCAGCAGACAATGTGCACACAGCACTGATGCTACCCAGAGCGTGTGGGCTTGGTGGGGTGGGAGCTTGGTCACAAGTAAAAGGCGTTGGGCCGGGGGTAGTGGCACATGCCTTTAACCCAGCATTTGGGAGGCAGAGGCAGCACAGTGATGGCAGCCAAGTTATATCTCTATGATTAATTACTCAGCCAAATGAGCATGATGATGGCCAGGCAGCCCGTTAGGCAGCATCTTGTGGTTGTGTTAGAGCCGAGGCTATTTCTTGGGGGCTGCTTGCTAAGGGGAAAGAGCTGGCATAAACTGTTAGATCCCCAGTTCCTGCACGTAAACTTCCTAATGAGGCCTCCAGCAGTTGCCTGGTGGAAATGTACTGCTTAAAGCACATACCCCCGGAAGCCACAAATCACACCACAGGCTTCATAGGTATATCCTCGAATTGAACAACCATTTTTAAGGTGTAGAAACACGGTCCTTTCCCTCCAGTGTGAAGAGTATGAGCCCCACTGTGGCAACTGAAACAGAGAAGTGTAAACAGTACTAATGGGGCCCTTTACACTGAGATGGGGTGGCAGAGAATCCAGGTTCTTGCCTAGTGACCTGAGAAAGTGAACACATCTCTGCTCATCCCAGGGTAAAAACTGCAAATGGATGGTCAGCCGAGAGCCCAGCACACTTTAAATGCTGAAAGCCCCAAGGACTAGCAGGTCTCAGCAGCCTGGCCCCAGTGTTTCAGTGATAGTTACAGCCCATGCTTTTCTCTTTCCAAACTGAGGCCGTAGACTGACTACACGATGCTATGCTAGGCAAAGGGCTCTGGGTTACCCTTCCACAGCTCTGGCGTACCACACTCTGAGATTTACAAGGCATTTACCATCTTCAGATGTGTTTAGCACCGAGTAGAGACTCACCCTGCTCTCTGCTTTCCTCCCTTGCTTAGAGGAAACACATGGAAGAATCTGACAAAATACAGCAAGGAGGATTCACTACTTCCTCAAGTGAGAATGGAGAACGGATCGTCCTGGTGTAAGCCCTGACTGTCCCCTGACTGTGCACTGAGAGTGAGAGAACAGCCTCAAAGGCCCAGCTATTCAGAGATTCTTCCCACAATAGCACAGAAGTCAACCCTGTGTGCACACAGCCTGAATTTCTCTTTAGAGATCAGAACAAACCCCTTACAGAGCCTAGCACATACCGGATCCCGAACTAAGCATGGCTCCTCCGTACAAGTCCAGAGCCAGTTGAGAATAGGCAAAGCCAAAGACTGTGATGGTCAGGCCAGTCAGCAAGGCCAGCTTGAGGAGGGACTCCAAAACCGTAGCAGCCATAGCAACGTCCTCCTGGCCAGGGGAAAGGGAAGCAAGTCAGCTGAACCTGAGCTGAAGAGCACCTCATGCAGGCCTTCTTCCTGCACCAATTGACAGCCCACTGCTCCAGCTGCTCCAGCTGCTCTGGCTGCTCCGGCAAGGGCAAGCAAATGAAAGGGAGAAGTGAGTCATGGCTCCTTAGGTGGCAAGGGGGAGGCTTAGTTTTCAACTCATTCAAGATCAATTTCCAGTGCTCCTGAGGGAACCGCCAGATCTGTGCTTCTTCTGACTGATGGCGCGAGAGCCTATTCCTGTCAGTGTACACATAGGAAAAGATTCCTAAGTCACTGCAAACCCATTCTACCTTCAGGTACGAGACATAAACTGCATTTTATTAAGTATCTTCTAAGACATGTAAGGGGTGGACCTATATTGCTTTTAATTACAAAAAACCCAGAGGGGGCAGCAGGGAAGGCTCCTCAGGTAAGAGAGTTTGCTCTGCAAGAATGAAGGCCTAAAGATCTAAGTTCAAATCCTCAGCACCCATGTTAAATTTTTTTTTTTTTTTAAAGCTAGGCATGGCTTCATGTGCCTGTAACCATAGCATTGGGAGTGGAGATGGACAGATCTAGACATCCAGCTTAGTCAAAATGGTGGCTTCTGGTTCAACAAGAGACCCACTCTCAAGGCATAAGGCAAAGAAAATACAAAAGACACCTGATGTCTTGGTTTGGTCTCTACATGTGCACTCATGGGACCTGCACCTGCACACTCACGTATAGGCATCCCACATGCAGTAAATTAATAAAATAATAAAGGGTACAACTGCTCTACAACTAAGTCAGAATTGTCAGTGTTTCCAGGGCTGGGATCTATTCAGGTGGGAGATGGCTGCCTAACATGCACAAGGCCCTGAGTTTGGTCTCTCGCACTACACAAGCTGCCTGTGATGTCGCATGACTGAAATCCCAGCACTTGGGAAGGGGAAGCAGGAGACTCAGGTCAAAGCCACCCTGGGCTACACAAGACCCCGTCTCAGAAAAACAAACAACAAAAACAAAACCTCAAGAATTAACTTATTAAACAAAGAGTAAGATCATACAGGAGGACAACGGGGTGAGACAAAGGGGCAGCCGGGAGAAAGAGAAGCAAGCCCTGGTCCTGCCAACAGGAAGAAAGTGGCAGAAGAATGGCACATGTCTTTACCTCCACTGCTTAGAAAGTGGAGGCAGGAGGACCAAGAACTTGGCTGTAAAGGGAGTTCAAAGCCAGACAAGGATACAAGACCCTCATCCAAAAACAAAGCAAAATAGGAGAAGAGGAGGAGGAAGAGGAGCTCCAGAAGGAAGTGTGAGGTCAAACTGAAGGAAAACTACCCCACATCTCTTTCCATTCACCTGGAGATGACCTGAGACGTGACCTCACCTGCTTCTGAAGCGTGGCACTCTTTTCCCTCTCTAGGACCTTAGCAAAGAATATATAAAAGCTCTCCTCTATTGGCTGGAAAATTAGCCTGGCCACAAGGGACCCGAGATTATTCACTACATCATATACACCTACAAAACAAAAAGGGAGAAATAATAATCACATTAGTTCTTAATTTTTATAGCATTATATGAAAATTATTTTTACAATTTAATTTTTAATTAAAAATTTTAAATCTTTTTTTTTTTTCTTTTTCGGATACAGGGTCTCATGTAGCCCAGGCCCGAAAAACTTGAACTTCTGATCCCCCTTCTCCACCTCCCAAATGCTGGGATTATTGGTGTGCACCACACACCACTTTGTTTTCTGGGGTGCTGGGGATCGAACTCGGCTTCATGCATGCCAGGAAAACACTCCACTAATCAAGCTGCTATCCCAGCCAAAAGCTTGTAAATTCTGAGATAAACTGTATATTCACATCGTGGTTGAAGAAATGGTAGATCTATGTACCAAATCTTGGAAAACCTATACAATATTCAACCATAATCCTGCCATTAATACAGTCAAGACAGAGGCACTTCTATCATTAGCCCTTTAAAAACGCCATCAATGTGAAACTTTTATCGGTTTGACTTGACGCTTCCTTCTAGATTTCCACCTCTTTTTTGTCTTTTGCTACTTTTATTCCCATGACTCTGGTATCGCATTGAAAAATGAGCATTAAAAAAAAAAACCCTGAAAGACGTATCCAAGCACACTGACTGAGGGCAGATCTTTGTGACTATGATGATGAGCTGTTGTCTCTTCTCTCCTAGAGCCCCACCCCTCAAAATAGATACCTGAGACCTGTAGGAAGCTGGTAGAGTAAGGGTCCCAACAGGACTGCCACTTAAGTCACATGACAGGGTATCATCAAAGACCTAGTATTTACTAATGGTATCCATCTTTAATTAAAACACTACAGACTTGCATCTTACCCTGATCGCCGAAGTTCAATACATTCAAAAACGTCATCACGTATCGTTCCCCTATAACAGAAAAGCAAAGTAATAAGCATTTCAAATGCAACGTTCATTTCCTCTCTCCTTTTCCCTATGACCTCTCTATGTTTCCAATTGATAAACACCTTCCCCATAACCTTTTTTTGGGCTGAAGAATGCCCTTGACCTTGAGAGCCTCCTGCCACACCTTCCTGGGTGCTGGGCTTACAAGCGTGTGCCACCATGCACAGCTCCAGTTGACAAGTGTTCTCAGAGAAACATCAGACAACCAATTAAAGATCAGCTCAGAGCTGGGCGCAGTGGCACACACCTGTAATCACGGCACTTGGGAGGCAGAGGCAGGTGGATCTCTGTGAGTTCAGTCAGCCTGGTCTACAAAGAGAGTCCTGGACAGCCAAGGCTACACAAAGAAACCCTGTCTCCCAAAACCAATAATAGATAGATAGATAGATAGATAGATAGATAGATAGATAGATAGATAAGTATTAGTTCAGTGTCCTAACATGACTTCATGCCATCTCACAACAGTGGCTCAGGAGGTACTTTGTCTTCATTGACAGAATCTTGGAGACAAATTAAGAACAAGCAAAAAGTATTTCAAAACGAACCTATTACCAATATAATATGGGAGACTGCGCAAATGTTAATAGTGAATATGACTTCCAAGTCTTAAGGGTGGTCTCTCTGAGGACAGGGTTCCTCCAAGTAGTCCCTGGCTATCCGGGAACTCACTATGTAGACCAGGCTGGCCCCAAGCTTAGAGATCACCTGCCTCTGCCTCCTGCGTGCTGGAATTAAATGCATGTGCCCCCATGCCTGACTTGAATTTTCTTTTCCACAAATGAATCACCCTGTCCATGACAGAGACAGAGTACCAAACAGTGGCCACAGCCCCAGAGAGCAAATTTTGACCTGCTGGCAACTCAAAAAACAAAGCATTACAAGACAGGGCTCCCTCTTCTCTCAGACTCCTCCCTCTGATCTGTCTCCCTGTAAAGACAAGGGAGCGCAACAGGGACCCCTGTGGGTCCTCTCAGGTTTCTATCTCTGTGTAGCCTTGGCTGTCCTAGACTCACTTTGTAGACCAGGCTAGCCTTGAACTCACAGCTATCTGCCTGCCTCTGCCTCCCTTGCACCTCCAAGTGCTGGGATTAAAGGTGTGCGCCACCATACCCGGCTTCTCTGTGCTACTGTTACACTCCCTCACTGTGAACAGTTCTAACTTCTGTAAATACAGTCAGCCTCTGTATCTGAGGGTTTGTGATTCTAATGATTCACTAACTGTAAACCAAAAACATTCCAAATAAATGCACTTGAGCTGAACATGTATGACATTATTATTATTGTTGTTGTTGTTGTTGTTGTTGTTGTTATTGTAGTATAATGATAACTTTGCACAGCACTTGCATTGCATTAGGGACAATTAAAGCATAAAAGAAAGGAATGCTTAATTTATATGCAAAAAACAACGCCATTTTACACACAGGACTTGAGTATCCTTAGATTTTAGTATATCTGGGCTTGGTCTAGGAACCAAAACCTGATACCAAGACATAACTGTATAGTCGCCTGTCAATTCCTGAGCTCCCACCTCAAAACAGCTCATTAGTATTTGCAGTAAGCCCAGGCTCCTTTGAGGCTTCTTCTACACCAACTCATAGTTCAGCCCCACTGCACTGTCATCCTGGGTTATCCCCGCCTGCCTGGGGCTAGCTCCACTGCAGCTCTGGTCAGTCTGCCCCTGCCCGGGGTTAGCTCCACTGCAGCTCTGGTCAGTCTGCCCCTGCCCGGGGCTAGCTCCACTGCAGCTCTGGTCAGTCTGCCCCTGCCCGGGGTTAGCTCCACTGCAGCTCTGGTCAGTCTGCCCCTGCCCGGGGTTAGCTCCACTGCAGCTCTGGTCAGTCTGCCCCTGCCCGGGGTTAGCTCCACTGCAGCTCTGGTTAGGTCTGCCCCTGCCCTGGGCTAGCTCTACTGCAGCTCTAGTTAGTCTGTCCCTGCCCGGGGTTAGCTCTACTGCAGCTCTGGTCAGTCTGCCCCTGCCCTGGGCTAGCTCCACTGCAGCTCTGGTCAGTCTGCCCCTGCCCGGGGTTAGCTCTACTGCAGTCTGCCCTGCCCGGGGGCTAGCTCCACTGCAGCTCTGGTCAGTCTACCCCTGCCCTGGGCTAGCTCCACTGCAGCTCTGTCAGTCTGCCCCTGCCCGGGGTTAGCTCTACTGCAGCTCTGGTCAGTCTGCCCTGCCTGGGCTAGCTCCACTGCAGCTCTGGTCAGTCTGCCCCTGCCCGGGTTTAGCTCCCACTGCAGCTCTGGTCAGTCTGCCCCTGCCCGGGGTTAGCTCTACTGCAGCTCTGGTAGGTCTGCCCCGCCCTGGGCTAGCTCACTGCAGCTCTGGTCAGTCTGCCCCTGCCCTGGGCTAGCTCTACTGCAGCTCTAGTTAGTCTGTCCCTGCCCGGGGTTAGCTCCACTGCAGCTCTGGTCAGTCTGCCCCTGCCCGGGGTTAGCTCCACTGCAGCTCTGGTTAGGTCTGCCCCTGCCCTGGGCTAGCTCCACTGCAGCTCTGGTCAGTCTGCCCCTGCCCGGGATTAGCTCCACTGCAGCTCTGGTCAGTCTGCCCCTGCATGGGCTAGCTCCACTGCAGCTCTGGTCAGTCTGCCCCTGCCCTGGGCTAGCCCCTGCAGCTCTGGTTAGGTCTGCCCCTGCCCTGGGCTAGCTCTACTGCAGCTCTGGTCAGTCTGCCCCTGCCTGGGCTAGCTCCCTGCAGCTCTGGTCAGTCTGCCCCTGCCCTGGGCTAGCTCCACTGCAGCTCTGGTCAGTCTGCCCCTGCCCTGGGCTAGCTCCACTGCAGCTCTGGTCAGTCTGCCCCTGCCCTGGGCTAGCTCCACTGCAGCTCTGGTCAGTCTGCCCCTGCCCTGGGCTAGCTCCACTGCAGCTCTGGTCAGTCTGCCCCTGCCCTGGGCTAGCTCCACTGCAGCTCTGGTCAGTCTGCCCCTGCCTGGGCTAGCTCTACTGCAGCTCTGTCAGTCTGCCCCTGCCCTGGGCTAGCTCTACTGCAGCTCTGGTCAGTCTGCCCCTGCCCGGGGCTAGCTCCACTGCAGCTCTGGTCAGTCTGCCCCTGCCCGGGGTTAGCTCTACTGCAGCTCTGGTCAGTCTGCCCCTGCCCTGGGCTAGCTCTACTGCAGCTCTGGTCAGTCTGCCCCTGCCCTGGGCTAGCTCCACTGCAGCTCTGGTCAGTCTGCCCCTGCCCTGGGGCTAGCTCCACTGCAGCTCTGGTCAGTCTGCCCCTGCCCTGGGTTAGCTCTACTGCAGCTCTGGTCAGTCTGCCCCTGCCCGGGGCTAGCTCTACTGCAGCTCTAGTTAGTCTGCCCCTGCCCTGGGCTAGCTCCACTGCAGCTCTGGTTAGGTCTGCCCCTGCCCGGGGTTAGCTCCACTGCAGCTCTGGTCAGTCTGCCCCTGCCCTGGGCTAGCTCTACTGCAGCTCTGGTCAGTCTGCCCCTGCCCTGGGCTAGCTCTACTGCAGCTCTGGTCAGTCTGCCCCTGCCCGGGGCTAGCTCTACTGCAGCTCTGGTTAGTCTGCCCCTGCCTGAGCATCCCCACCACCTACAGTGTTTGTTTTGTTTTGTTATGCCTCCCCCTGTTTTCTGGCAGGATAAGGCTCTTTGTCACATCCTGCAGGCTCCCTGAGGGCATGAGACCCTATCAGAGTCTGCATCTCTTAGGTTTCCTAACAGAGCTCTAGGAAAGGAGGGCCCTTGTGCTTACTGAGTTAAATCTCCAAGCAGAGCCCACAGCCACGCACTAGCTAAGCATGCCACATCAGCGGCTTTGGTAGAGCAGATGAGCTTCTCGAGGCCAAGGCCTGTTACATTTATCTGTCTTTGTTCTCAGCACCCAGCACAGCGTACAAGAAACACAGGGGCAAACGTGAAGAGTGTATACCCTCTACCTACCACATGTGAAAGGCAGTTCTTAAAGAGCTGAAAACATATAAAAAGTTAGGGTGCAATGATGAGATTTTATGTTTTTCTCTAATCTTCAATTTTCCTGTCACTGATAACACTTTTATAATGAATATACTAAATTACTTAATATGGGCTTTTCCACTTAAGCTTTGCTGCATTGGGTGTGAAGTGTTCCTCCAAGTGTGTTTAAGCCTTAAGTGCAGCCCATGGTGCTACTGGAGACAGGCCTAGAGGGGGGAAGCTGGGTCACTGGAGCATACCCCTAAGGACACTAAGACTCTGACACCACCCCTTTGTCCCCCCTGCCATACACTAGCACCGTAAAACACTGCATTACCTTGGGCCCAAAGCAACAAGGCTAAGTAACCATGGGCTAAAACTTTAACTGGACCACATTAACCCTTTCCTCCTTTTAAAGTTGATTATCTCAGGTGTTCTGCCATGGTAGCAGAAAGCTGACTAACACAGACCTGAATTCCTCATCCATAAACAGAGGGCAATAAAATCTTTTGTAAGGCCATAAAGAGATTTAAAGTAGGCAACTTAAGTAAAATATAAAGCTAAATAACTATTGGTTCCTGTCTTTGTTTAAAACAAAATGAAGCACGCATATTCTAGGGGTGCTCTGTGAAGGGGCCCAGACAAGCACTCTGTAGTCCGCCGCCCTGTGTAACCCTTTGCTTCTTCTATGAGCTCCCACTACCCAACATGACCTTTTGCTTTACTCACCTTCTGTCAAAATCTGTTTCAAGAAAGACTGCTTGAAAAAACTCCAAGTCAGTTTAGCCTCTTTCCAATTGATAAATGCCTAAAATAAAAACAAAACATAAAACAAAATTTCCAGCATTTCAAATCTAAGCACTTCCTGAGAGGCCCATAGGCCCCAACTTGAGTAGTTTGAATAGTCCCCACTGAACCCTCAATCAATGCTAAGAACACAGAAGACACCGCTCCCACCCCCAATATAAACAACAACAGAAAGTCATTTACACGGCAGCTATAACTGAATCTTGAATGTTTCTGAAGGCCATGAGTTGAAAGCCTGGTCTTCAATGAGACCCGACTGGAGGGTGGCAGAGCCTTTCTGAGGTGCCCAGGGAGAAGGGCTTAGGCCACTGAGGGTGTGCTTTGGAGAGCACTGTGGGATCCCAGCCCTTTCTCTTCATTCCCTTCCCAGATAGGAGGGAAAGAGATTTTGCTCAGCCATGCACTTCTGCCACAATGCGCCGCCTTACACGGGCCCAGAGCATCAAGATCATCAGATCATGGGTGGAAACTGGACGGGCATGTTGTAATCTCAGTATTCAGAAGGTTGAAGCAACCGAGGCTATAAAGGGAATTCTAGGCAAGTCTAGACTACAAAGTTGGCCCTATCTCAAAACAAAACAAAAACCCTCAAACAAATAACAAACAATTCGGAGTGGTGGCTCCTGTAACCCCAGCAGTTGGGAGGCAGAAGGGAGGACTGACCTCCTTCAAAACCCTTCTGGGCTACAGAGTGAGTTTGAGGCCACACAGACTACAGGGTGAGACCTTGTCTCTAAACAAAACTAAAACTACACTACACTAAACTTTCTTTATAATTTCTTTCAGGTATTTGTTATAATAACAGAAAGCTGACTTCCAAAATTTGGAGGCAAAGTCTTGGGCATGCCTAAATTATATACGAAGAACTCTAAAACACTGGTGCTGCCCCTTTGGACACCTCTGAGGCCCAGACAGTGCACTGACCACAGTTCACCTTCAGCTCTTTTCTCTAAAGAGTATCTGAGCACATGAGCTAAAGCACACACGCCACCTTGCATTCCCTCTGTTGGTGCTATGTTCAGCCACTTAGGGCCTTAACACAATTGTAAGGAGCACTCACATATTCCAAAAGAGACTCAACCTTCCCAGATTAAGTAGCCCAGTCAGAAACAGTACAACAAAGAAAAGGACAGATTAAAACAATGATAGCAACAACAAAACTTAATTTTACCTAAGGGTTTTCTGAAACCTCCAGGGACCTCAAACTGACATTTCCTAAGGAAGGTCAGAAGAAAACACTCAGACAGAACTGACCAACTTATAAGACAAGCAGCCAAGAAGCCAGAAAGCTGCCTACAGAGGGAACCATGGAATAACCAGTTTCCCTCAGTTCCCAGTGGGGACTCTTCTCTGTCACATGAAGATCCTGGAATGTCAGGAGTTAAGTCAGAACAATGCCACCCAGTAGAAATATAATGCTAAGTTTTCTAAAGCCACAGAAAACAGGAAAAAGAAACAAGTAAAGTCATTTTGCTTTGCTTTTCACACCAGGATCTAGCTATGTAGCAAGATAACTTTAAGTTCACCATGTGGATTAGTTTTTTTTCTCGTTGCTTCCTCGAAATCCCTTCACAGGCTCGTAAGGAAGGCAGGCTTTTTAGCTCCGAGGTCCAGGGCCTATCACAGAGGGGAAGGCAGGGACAGGGAGGGGCATGAGGCAGCTGCTCACACTGTAGCCACAGTCAGGAAGCAGGAAACAAGACTCCCAGTCTCAGCTCCTCTCTCCTTTTATTTTAGTCCAGGATGCCAACTCCTGGGATGGTTCTGCACACATGGAAGGTGGGCTTCCCACCCCAATTCACCTAGCCAAGAAACTCCCTCACAGCCATGTCCAAAGCTTCCTTTTCTACATGATTCTAGTTCCTGTTGGGTTCATAATCAATAGTAGCCATTACGCTGTGTAACCCACATTAGCTTTATTTATGATCCTCCTGCCTCAGCCTCCTGCGAGCTGCTGCAAGTATGTATCTACAGTACCATCCCTAGCTCATAAAAACAAAACAGAACAGGACTTGTGTGTATGCATAGTACGCGTGGATGGTCACCGGTGGGTTAGTACAGTGTGAAGGTCGGGGGACATCTTTTCTCCTACGTTTAAATGGATTCCAGGGTTTGATTGTTTTTGGTTTGGGTTTTGGTTTTTTGAGACGAGGTTTCTCTGTTTAACATCTTTGGCTGTCCTGGAAGACCAGGCTGGCCTCCAACACACAGAGATCTGCCTGCCCCTGCTGCCCAAGTGCTGGGATTAAAGGCATGTGCCACCACCACAAGGCAATTCCAGGGTTTGAATACCAAGTTAGGTCAACAAGAGCAACTTTATCACCTAAGCCATTGGCTGAATATGACTTTGAACTCCTGCCCCCTTGCCTCCACTGCCCAGGTGCTAGGATCACAGTCCCACACCACCATACCCGGTTTATGTAATGTTGGAGGCTGAACCCAGGCCAATACTCTAAAAAATGAGCTAGCCCTACTTTTTTAAAAATAGAGTCTTATATGGCCCAAGCAGCCTTGAATTCTGTATGTAGCCAAGCTACGAATGACACTGAACTCCTGATCCTCCTGCCTCCACCTACCCAGTGCTGGATTATGGACACACCATCACATCTTGCTTTCCAGTTTTAATATACTTAACTCAAAATATTGCTTTTTTTGTCACATGCTCAATATAAAGAAATACAGCAGCACTGCATGCTATTTTTTTTTCACTCTAACCTTTAAATAGCAGTATATATTCTAAACTTACTGTTCCCTCAATTCAGATTATTCCAAAATGCTCTAAAGTCACCCGTAGCTCAGGCTAACTAGCTAATTTAGACAGGGCCATTCTAGAACACCTGAGAGAGTAGGGCTCCTCTCAGCCCTGATTCCTCTCCCCTTGGCTTTTGGACAAGAAGAGCACAGGCGTGAATCCTCTGAGTAGATGCCAGGGTATCTCTAATCCTGACGTAACCGTTCCTCAGGCAGAAGGAATTTGGCCCCTTGTTTAACACTGTCCAACCATCTCTTTTCTCCAGAACAAAAGCTGCTAGACAACTTAACACCACAAGAGGGCACTGTAGACCATGACTCCACAGGCTGGTCAGCTCTGGGGAAGAAGGCTTAGATCGCCTCACACTGCCCCTGTCCTGACAGTGGCTTTAAGGTGCGCGGGTGAGTGCGTGCGTGCGTGCGTGCGTGCGTGCGTGTGTGTGTGTGTGTGTGTGTGTGTGCACGCGCGCGCGTGCGTGTGCGTGTGTATGTGTGCGTGCGCGCGCGCGCGTGCGTGCGTGTCTCACTTAGGTAGTCTAGGCTGGCCTTAAAAACCTGCAGCCATCCTCCCTCCTAACCCTCTCAAATGCTGGGATTAGAGGTGTGTGCCACTACGCCAGAGCCCTTGATGCTCTTGTTAAAGCCTGCTTGCCAGCAAATGTGCTTGGGCAAATGATTCAGCTTCCAAAAGACAGTCTCTGGGAGAGTAATCCCTTGGGAAGTGAAAAATGTCCTTGCGTTCAGGGACATGTTCCTCCTAATGTCTTCAGTTGCCAGTGTCGGGGATTCAGAAGGCTGCTTACTATAGCTGAAGTGATCTTTAAGGACCCACTGGCCGTCTCTGAGGCTTGGGTTCTCCGGCCACTGAGTGGTAGGAAAGAAGTGAGCTCTGGGGACTTGAATCCTTCTACTCAGACCAGGGATGGTGAAGGAGACTATTGAACACAGCTGGGCCGGTACTGCTGCACTCTGGTCTAAGACAGACGTGAATTTCTCTGAACTCTCTTAGGCAGACGTTCTGTATCCCCGCTGTGTTGGTGCCCACTCTGCGGCATGGAAGATGAAATGTGATGGGCAGTAGCTGCACGAAAGGCCTAGAACCAGAATCAGGCTCGTCCTGCTGAGTCATTCTTCTCTTCCTAAACTCTTCTGACTCAGGGTGACCAGCTGTGTCCCTCCCACACTGATAAGTCACTGGGGAGCCAGAGGCCACAGCCCATCACTTCCACTACCTCATAGGCAACCCCCTTTCCCCTTTCCCTTCCTATCCCAGTCCATACAGGCCTCCGACTGCCCTAGACTTGTCCAGCCTCCCATCTTTGTCCACCTCAGCACTGTCCTTATCATTTTGTACCTGAAATATTGCCATAGCCTCCCGCTGGGATTTTTCACGTATAACTTCTGCTCCAGCCAAACCTTTGCACTGTAGGTCTAGGCTTTGACATCAAGCTTAAAGCTTATGGTTTAAACTGCCTCTTGAGTTAGCACAAGGGCCATGGGCAAAATTATTAACTTTGCTAGGCCTTAGTTTCATCATCTGCAAAATGAGGTAAGTTCTACCATATATTAAGGTTAGATAGGCATGGTGGCACATGCCTGTGATATTAGCACTCAAACTCTGAGGCAGAAGGCATTAAGAGCTTAAGGCCAGCCCAGTACACGGGAGGCAGAGGCAGGCAGATCGCTGCGAGTTCAAGGCCATCCTGGTCTACAAAGTGAGTCTAGGATAGCCAAGACTACTCTGAGAAACCCTGTCTCAAAACAAAACAAAAACAACAACAAAAAAAAAAACTTAAGGTCAGCTATATAGTGAGACCCTATCTCAAAAAGAGAGAAAGAAGTCCTATTTGATAGAGCTGGTAGGGGACTAGATGAGAGAAAAACAAGATACTATGAAGCTCCTCCACATGGCACCATGCAAAAAACCTTTCAGATGGGTGTGATAGCCCATGCCTATAACCCAGCACTCAGGAAGTAGGGACAAAAGAATCACAGTTCAAGGGTATCCTCAGCTACATAGAGGCTAGCCTGGGTTACATTAGCCCCTGTTTCAAAACAACAAGATTCTGGGAGAAGGAGAACCATTGTCTTCACTGGGTTATAAATGATAACTCCAAACCCATGGCCACACAGAGGCCCTGGCTAAACTCAGTGGGTCACAAAATAAAGTGAAAAGCTGTAGAGTCACCACAGCAAGCGTGTCTTCAGCATGAGGCCATGGTGAATGTGCTGTGGTGGAGACAGAGCTCTGATACACACTCAGGCAACTCCACTGCGAGACTCTGCATTTAGTGCCCTTGGTGCAGACACTCAGGGTGGACGGACAGAGCACTCTACCTGGGAACATTCAGGGTTGAGAGTGAGAGCACGGCCATTTCAGTTATGAAATAAGAAAGAGGTTTGCAGGAAATGGCAGGGTAGGTAGGGGTAGTAGGAAGCTGAGAGAGGCTATGTCTGGATAGTAAAGAAGTGTTACACATACAGGAAATTGTTGAAGAACACATTTAATTTTAAAAAGAATATCTTCAATACGTTGTACTGCTCAGATTGTACTCTACTGAAGTACCTGCTACTTGGTGCCACTCACCTCCCCTCAGAATCTCTAACCACCCTTCACTTCTTTCACTCTTCCTGTCTGGTCCACTCAAGCACCCCAATTATCCCCATATTCTTAATCCCAACCCAATGAGGGCACGGGACAGGCTTAAGCATACTTTTCTTTTTCCTATGGTCCTAAATATCACCATGCATGTTAAGCTCTGGCTCAAAAGCAGCTTCTTCCAGGAAGGTTTCCTGAATGCTCCCACACAGAGTGCTCTGTCCACCCTGAGCTTCTGCTCCGAGGGCACTAAAATGCAGAGTCTCGCAGTGGGATTGGCTGGGTGTGTATCGGAGCTCTCCCTCCACCACAGAGGATTCACCATGGCCGCATGTTACTGCTGGCAGAGAGTGGTTACTGTAGATTACTCCCTTTCTCCCTCCCTCCCTCTTCCCCCTCCCTCTTCCCCCTCTCTCCCCCTCCTTCCTTTCCTCTCTCCCTCCCTCCCTCCCCCCCCCCCTCTCTCTCCCCCTTTTCTGGCATTACTTGGGACTGTACCCAGGGCCTTACAAATACTAGGCTATATCCTCAGACTTTTTCCTTTCTGTAAATTTTGAGTCAGGGTCTTACTCAGCTGCTTAGGCCGTCCCAAACTCACTCTATAGCCCAGGCATTCCTTGAGCTCTTGCTCCTTCTCCCTCAGCCTCTTGCGCAGTTGGGATTTCAGGCCTGTGCTATCATGCTCCTTTGAATGGCTCTTCTCAAATTTCAAATAGCTTCATGGAGCTCCTGAAGTCTTCAGAGCCCCATGAGACATGAAGGCCAGCAGTTGTTTCACTTTAAAAATAAAGACTCTGGGGCTGGAGAGATGGCTCAGAGGTTAAGAGCACTAGTGCTCTTCCAGAGCTCCTGAGTTCAATTCCCAGGAACCACATGGTAGCTCACAACCATCTGTACAGAGATCTTATGCCCTCTTCTGATATGCAGGTGTACATGCAAATTGAGCACTCATATACATTAAATAAATAAATCTTAAAAACAAAACAAAACAAACTTTAGAGCTGGGTATGGTGGCACACGCCTTTAATCCCAGCACTCAGGAGGCAGAGGCAGGCAATTGCTGTGAGTTCAAGGCCAGCCTGGTCTACAACGTGAGTCCAGGACAGCCAAGGCTAATACACAGAGAAACTCTGTCTCGAAAAAACAAAACAAAACTAAACTAAACTAAAAGAAGCTATCTATCAACAACTCAAATGCTCCTTTCAAAAACATGCTGGAGAAGAGAGGCTGGTCAATATTAAAAGCTGGCCAGACAACGGCGGGCACTGGGAGACCTTGGCGGGAGAGGGACTCGTCTAATCTGGAGTCCGAACCATTTACACCCACCGATAAGGCACAACAGTAGCCAAAACTGTCCCCGATTAAGGTCCCCTAAGAGCCAGCTGATGAGAACGGAGTACTGCTTGTTAACAACTGAGAGCATGCCTGGCTCTGACATAGACTATCTGGGCCTTCTTAAAAAGCTGTACAACAGGATTCCATAACTATTGAGACTCTATTCCCACATATTTGGCAACCTTCTCAGGTAGTCACCGGGCACCTTTCTACTAAAAACAAACAAGCAAACAAACAAGCGCTGAGAATAAGGCATGTGCTCAGCATGCGGCAACTGAGAGTATCTGAGTGAAGGCTGTGTGACCATGAGACGCTTTGGCTCCAGGATGGCCAGCAGCACTGACCCCATCAGAGCTGGGAGTGCAAGGCAAGCTGCTGGCATCATGAGGTGAGGGATGCTAAACATCCCACAGTGTATGAAACAGTCCTACGTCAAAGCATGTCCTGCCCGAAAGTCATCAGTGCTAAGATTTGGGAATCCTGACCCAGTGTGTGACAAGCACTCAATAAATACAATCTGTAAAATTCTCTTTCCTATTATAAAAATAAGCCAGCTGCAGTTTCTTTGTCTCAGTGATAGCCATCATCAGTGAGTCAAATGATAAGGGACAAAATGCACTACTCACTCTGCTTCTTGAAACACTGGGTAACAGTTGTGTTATTTTGGAGACAGGAAGAGTCAGTTGCTTGGTTGACTCTGGGGAACGCAGTAACTTTACCATATAAATCACATAGCTGAGCACCAGAACAGCAGTATAGAAAAGCTGAAACAAGAAGATAAAGGGCTGACATTAAATTGTTTTGATACAGGCATAGTTACAACAGGACTATAAATATTATCTCCAAGGTCAATCAAGAAATGGAACTGTCTTATTAACTGCACTTGCCAAAGAGCAGCAGGCACTCCCTCAGACCCAGCCCTGCCGCAACACCTCTGTGCACAGGCCCCGCACTTCACTTGAAGAACACAACCATCATGGCAGATGGCCACTAGCTCAAATGGCACAATGTCAGTACCCACCCAGCCAACTGACGTGCTGACAGCCAGGAATTTGCCATCATTCCGGACTGGGTTTTCCATGAACTGTGGAACCTGTGCCATTTCTGATTACAAAGCAGAATTGAGCTACTGGTTCTGTCCTCCCCACCCAGGGCATTGGCAAGGTGACAGGTGCTTCAGGCTGCAAGAGGAAAAGGTGGAGTTGTAAGAAGGTTCACCCAAGTGGGATCAAAGAATAGCTCCTTCTAGTCAGGAGTGGTCCTCTAGCTTACACCTTGCCAAAGGCTGCCTTCTAAGAATGGCAGTGTACCCTAGTTCAAGGACTGGGACCTCTTTTCTCCATCTTTTCTTCTTCCTCTTCTTCTTTTCGTCTTCTTCTTCTCCTCCTCCTCCCCCTCTTCCTCCTCTTCCTCCCTCCTCCTCCTCTACCTCCTCCTCCTCAGTCTTCTTTTTGGCTTTTCAAAACAGGCTTTCTCTATATATCTCTGGCTGTCCTGAAATTTGCACTGCACACCAAGCTGGCCTCTGCCTCTGCCTCCTGTATGCTGGGATTAAAGTTGAGTGCCACCAATGTCTGGCCCAAGCCCCTCTTCCTACTTGTCTGCACCTAGGGAAGTGCTGTTAAGAGGCACATGGCAGGAGAAACAAGGAGTTGTGTTTGGTAGGCTTAGCCTCCTATGTGCTCTACTTGCACCCATGCGTAAGGATGAAACCTGCCATCTACCAGCCTTCCTCATTCGGGCCTTAAATGACAAGCAGTGTGACTGTGGCCACAACCCCACTACCCATGTCCTTGTAATAAGTGTGCTTCTCCACTTCTCCTTGCTTTCCTGCTGAGCATGAGGAGAAAGTCACATAATAAATATTACCATTACGATTATAGGATTCAGTGGCATGTAGTCCACTTACATTTTGTAAAACCATCAACACAGCAGCACTATCTAATTCCTTAATATTTTCATCACCCTAAAAGGAAGCCGCAACCTTTAAGCAATTACTGTTCATTCCCCCAGCACTTAGCAACCACTAATGTGCTGTGTCTGTGGTCCTGCCTAGCCTAGACATTATATATTAATGGAGTCATGCCTGATTTTCACTTAGTATAATGTTTCCAATATTTAATCTACATTGTAGGATGCATCAATAGTTGTTTGTTTGTTCTTAGCATGAATCTGGCTGTCCTGGAACTCTGGAGACCAGGCTGACCTCAACCTTGCACTGCTCCTTCTAGCTCTGCCTCCACAGTGCTGTGATTACATGGATGCCACCATACATAGCAGTTTTTAGAACAGTAATATTCCATTCTATGGAATGGACAAACTAAATTTTGTCATTAGTTAGTGGGCATTTGTGCTGTCTACCGTCTGGCAAGTGGGAACAGCATTGTGCACATTCTCTTTACTGTATGTATTTCCGAGTGGAAATGTTGGATCCTGCGATGCATCTGTTTAGTATTTAGAGGCACTGCCATCCGCTTTTCATAGAAGCTGCTTTATTTTATGTGTAGATAAGAAAAGTACTAGTTTCACTTTCTTCACAACCTTACCTACAGGTATTATTCTATACTTAGCATAAAAATACCCACCCTAGTAAGTGTAAAGTGGTACCTCACTGTGGTTTTATTTTTATTTTTGGTTTGTTTGTTTGTTTGTTTGTTTTTAGTGAAATTTTCTCATGTATCCCTGATTATCATGGAACTCACAAGGTAAACCAAGTTGGCCTGGAACTCCCAGAATTCCACTTGCTTCTGCTTCCTAAGTGCTGGGTTTAAAGCCAGGCTCCCCTATGGTTTTTGATTTGCATTTCCCTAATAATTATTGATCCTGAAGGTTTTCCATGTGCTTTTTGGTCCATTTATTTTATATATTCTTTGGGGAAATGTCTGTCCAAATTCTTTGCCCAGCTTTTAACTGAGTGACTTATGTTTTTATTGTTGGATATTGGCATACCTTACTTATTCTGAGGTGTGTTTTATGGACTGTTTAAGGAAGACCTTGGAGGCGGGTTTGACAAGAGTACACTCAGGGGCCGGGCAGGGTTCATATTGCTGCTGTGAGGTGTAACTGGCTCATATACTTTTGGCAGTGACTGTCCTATGGAGCCTGTAGAAGTCTCACAGTAAGGAAACAAATGCATTCAATTTCCCCTCATTGAACTATGACTCTACCATGGGTAGAAACTGTAGCATCGCATAGTGAGCCAGGCAATGGTGGCACAGGCCTGTAATCCCAGAGCTCAGGAGGCAGAGAAGGATAGATCTCTGAGTTTGAGGCCAGCCTGGTCTACAAAGTCAGTTCCAGGACAGCCAGAGATAAACAGAGAAACCCTGTCCTGAAAAAAAACAAAAACAAAACAAAAAGACACAAAAACAAAACCACACAGTGCCAAGTGCCTTTCCCACAGTAAGAGCCAACCATCTTGTGTCTCTTTGAGGCCCTTCTATCCTACCAGAGAGAATGCATAAAAACAAGGATTATGATGAAAACTACAGTTCTAGATCCAATAAAATATGGAAAAAATAACCACAGATACGTTCTCTAAACTATTTATCGATTTGCAAATTGGTATCTTTGTTATTAATTAATTTTAAATCTAATTAGTTTGTGTTCCATAAAAATATCAGTAGTTTCCAGAGGAAATAGGAAAGAAGGTCAGCTAAGCCATTACTAAGCAGCACCTTCATCTGCCATCTCAACACGAATGAGAACTGCAGGCTACAAGTCCAGGCACGGAAGGTCTTGCCTCTGACCCTAGCAGTCTGAGGCTCACACAGGAGCACTGCTGAAGTCCACAGGCAGGCTGGGTCACAGTGTGAAGCCCTGCCTCCAAAACAAAGACCACAACCAAACAACCAACCCAAACCACAGGAAAGCCGGCAAACGGAAGACAGGCGAACCCTGAGTTCAAGGTGAACCTGGACCGCACAGCGAGAGCCTGTCTCAGCCAGACAAGACTCCCTACAAATCACTTCATGTGCCTTTTTGATCTCTGGTAAATATCTAACCTTAGGTTTTACTGCTATTTACTTTTTAAATGTTTATTTATGTGTGTTGTTGAGACAGGGCCTCTCTAAGGTCTGACTCTAGGCTTCATTACCAGTGACGCCCTATTTATTTACCTATGTTTTGGGGACAGGATCTTTCCATGTAAGGTGTGTGCCATCATGCCCAGCATTAGGCTTCATATAAAAACAGTATTTTTCATCCAGCAATATCTTTATTAGAGTTCAAACTATGGACCCTACATAGACCACAGCATGGAGCCAAAATTGCTAAAACTGAAAATGTACTTGCTTGGACTTGATTTATGGACTCTCTGAATTATGTGAGATTTCAATCTAAGTTTACAATATACTTGGCAGTGTTTCCTCCTATTCTGCAAACAGCTGACTGAAATTCAAGGAAAAGAATACACATACAATGTGGTTCCTACTCCACCCCTCTGCTTTTTCCCTGCACCCCCATGAGCCTGTTACACAATCAAGATCAGTTTGATACCAACCTGCACACAGAATGTTAAAAGCAGTTCTGATGTTGGACAAGTGGAAAGCATATGACCCTCCCTGGTCCCTAAGGACACCAGTGGTGCCAGTATGTGAAACAGGGTGGACACAGCAGCTGGAGAAGTGGTGGCTAGCCAAAAACCTGGGGTTTCAACTCTCGCCAGAGTGTGCATACTGTGAGCCTGCTCCCACAGGCTAGTGGGAACAGGAAGGGAGAACAGAAATGTAGATTACATAGAGAGTAACGCCATGATTCTCACCTGAGCCAAAGAAAAAATGTACAGACCCCAGTGAGGCACCCACAGGACAAGAAAAGCTGTTAGGACACTCCTGAGGATGACCGACATGCTCTCAGCAAGAACCTGCACACAGAGGGAAAGGTACAATACTGTCAAAGAGTGGAGATGAAAATGCATTAACAAGCACAAAATTCACAGTGGTTACCCTGGCAGAGGGAATGGGGCATGGCTAGACATAAGCATCAATAATAATGCTGTATTTCTTGGGATGGGTGGGTGGTTCATTCATGTTCAATACTACACACACACACATATCTTAAGCATATGTATGTGCTAGTATGCAATAAATAATATATTTTAAAACAGAAAAAGAAACATTACTTACAACTAAAGATCATTAGAAAAATCTGAAATGGTTTATAGCATTCCTAAATTTTAATTCTCTTAAGTTCCTTAGTACAAAACCTGTTATTCATTTATAACATAGGGAGGTAAACCCCTCCCTAGGCTCGTGTGTGTGTGTGTGTGTGTGTGTGTGTGTGTGTGTGTGTGTATAGGCACCCGGAGGCCAGGGGTTAAGGTCAGTTATCCCTCTATGGCTCTCCACCTTATTTTTTGAGATAAATGTCTCTCGCTGAGCCTGGAACTTCCTTATTTTAGTTAGACTGCGGGCCAGGAAGACCCAGGATCCTCCTACTTCTGCCCCCCAGTGCTGGGATCTGCAGTGCTGGGTTACAGGCTTATAACATGGTGCAGGGATAGAAACTCAGCTCCTTCTTGTACACTCAGGTCCTCCTTCACTAATTGAATCACTCTCCTGGCATCCACACTTGGGTGTGTGTGTGTGTGTGTGTGTGTGTGTGTGTGTGTATGTATTTAGCCTGCATGTATATCTGTGTGAGGATGTCAGCTCTTGGAGTTACAGACAGTTGTGATCTGCCATGTGGGTGCTGGGAATTGAACCTGGGTTCTCTAGAAGAGTACTCAGTACTCTTAACCACTGAGCTATCTCTCCAGCCCTATCCACTTGTTTTTTAGATAAAATCTTGTTATGTAGCCCATGCCAGCCTTGAATACAACATCCTCTTGCCTCAGCCTCTGGAATACTGGGATTACACACGTTCATCACCACGCCTCAACTGGCAGAAACAAACTTTAGCATGGAGCTCATCTGACCAAAAACAAAAAAGAGAGAGAGAGAGAGAGAGAGAGAAGGTTTCTTTGTGTAGCCTTGGCTGTCCTAGACTCACTTTGTAGACCAGGCTGGCCTCTGCCTCCCTGTGTGCTGGGATTATATGTATGCAGCACTGTGCCTGGCTCATCTGACAAATTTAAAGTAATAAATCATATTACCTTTTTCCAATTAGTTCTCCACAATTAAATCTAGAAAAAGCATTCTTTCCTATAAGAAGCTTTTTAAAAATGCAACACATCTGGAGGCTATAGAGCTCAGCAGTTAAATGCACTGGCTTCCCTTCCAGAGGACCTGGGTTCAGTTCCCAGCCCCTATATAGTGGCTCACAACTGCCTATAATTCCAGGTCCAGGAGGTCTAACCCCTGCTTCCGGCCTCCAGGGGCACCAGGCACCCAAATGACGTACAGATACACATACAAGCAAAACAGCCATCATATAACATAAAAAATATAAAATAGACCACACATCCAGACATGGTGGTGCACACCTGTAGTCCCAGAATTCAGAAGGCACAGGCAGGTGGATCTCTGTCAGTTCCAGCCCAGCACGTACTACATGGCCCCAAAACAATCAACAGCAACAACAAAACCCCACATTTCCCTTATTACTCACATTTCCTACTCACAAGAGGTTCACTGACCTTCAGCTTAACAAACATATGTGCTTGTGCCAAGACCCAGAAAGGCTCTCCCAGAAGTTCCACAACTGCAGAGAGACCAAAGAGTACCACGCCAGTTCCATAGTAGGGGACCACATTTGGATCAGGCACTTCAAGCAACTGCAACCAGACCCAGCCCAAGAGTAAGGACCAAAATATGCCCAGAGGGACACTAGAAGAATAAAAAAGGTATTTTTTATTATTCAAAGTTTTAAGTATTAAAATAATAATATTAGATGAAAACAACAGTCATAATAAAAACAATTACCACAGTAAGAAGCAGTTAGTAGGGAAGGCAAGCATCACCTACGTGCCTGGTACTATGATTAAACCCTTTACCTCATTAACCCTTCACAATGATCCTCAGTCATTATCCCCATTTACAAGGAAGCTGAGGCTAAAAGGGATGGTAATTTAGCCAAGATTATGAACAGGTGGTCAAGAACAGAAAAAGGGCTGGGCATAGTGGCGCATGCCTTTAATGCCACAACTCAGGAGGCAGAGGCAGGTGAATCTCTGTGAGTTCGAGGCCAGCCTGGTCTACAAAGTGGAGTCCAAAACTGCAAGGGCTACACAGAGAAACCCTGTCTTGAAAAAACAACAACAAAAAAGAACAGAAACGGGACCCAATCCTGATCTAATTCCAAATCCTACACTACATCCTCTGGTTTTGATTAAATCAATAAGGCAAATTTCCAGGGGGGTGGGGGGACCTGTTTGTTGCCTATGCTTAGAATGGCTGAGAGACATTATACACTGTCTTGCACCCCAAATAACCAACAGTCTCCAGCATGGTGCTCATTTCACGTGTGTATCACAGGACACTTAAATATGACTACTCAGTTGGGAGTCATTTTGCTAATAAGATGAACACTTGCCAGCCCTTCTGACAGGCATCTCTGAGGCAAGAGTTATGCAAAGGCGGCCTTGGGAAACACCTCCACCACCAGCCTCCTTGCAGGGAGAGATTCAGCCAGAGAAAACCATTTTAATTCTCAGCTGACATAGTTGGGTTACAAGAACATTCTAAAGAACTGAAGAAAAGTGTAAAGAAAGCCTTAATAGACTTTTTAAAAATATTAAGTAGTTGACGAAAGTTCAAAAAGAAACTATAGGGCAAAAGATGAGGAATAAAAACACTGGGAGCAGGAGGTCAGAACCCCAGCCAGAACCCCCTCCTGGCTATTGGAGAGAAACAAACTAAACAGTACCTAACTCAGACACTCTCCCCATCCTACGGCTAGAATTATTCCCCCAAACCCACTGAGAAGCCAGCCTGGAGACAGCTGTCTTTAGGCAGGTATTGTCATTTCACTATAGCCCTCTTGACATGTGTCATTTGCTAAAGGACAACTCACGTTAGCCACAGGAGGTTGAGGGTCTGACTCCAGTCCCGCTGGGCACTCCCACTCAGACAGGCTCTTCGGAAGGCTTCCCTGGCCAGGAAGATGGTAGTTGAGTAAAGCAGTGTTAGTCTGCAAAGCAAATGCAGAAATTGGTAAGGCCTCCAGGCTTGTTTTTAATTTTTGTTGAAAGAACTTTTGAGATTCTCCTAGCAACAGGAGTAAGAAAAGTTATTAGTCATAAGTCACTTGTGGTAAGCATGGTGGCACAGACATGTGATTCCAACTATTTGGGAGGCTGAGGCAGGAAGACCACAAGATCAAGGGCTACTGGGCTATAGATAAGTTCAAGGTTAGCCTGAGCAACTTAGTGAGACCTTATCTCAAAATAAAATGTAAAAAGGATATAGCTCAGTGGTATAGCATTTGCCTAGCATCTCCAGCCCTGCAGAAAAAAGCAAGACAAACATCAAAACTTCTGGTCTCTTACAAGACTCCCCCACCAATCTGACCCACATGGCAAACAGTTAGGAACCAAACAAGGCACACTTGACTGTGTATGTGCCTTGCTACAGCTCAGGTAGCAAGTGCTGCGGTGACCAGAGAGCCTGCAGCCTCATGGCTATGGGCAGAGGTGTACTCCTGACTGCAAGGAGAGAAAGACAAGCTATCACCTCACACAGTAAGGGGACCTCCTGGTGACACTGGCACCTCTGTGAGAGAAGCCGAGGTTCTATCACATGGTGGTGCTACCAAAAGGGTGTCAGGACAAACAGCAAAGCAGACTGCCACTACAGAGGCTGCTGCAAACCCTACTCAGGAAGATTGTCCTGAGTACTGTGCAGGTGGTGAGCACCTGGGTCAGTCTTCCTGCACCTACAGAAAGCAACTGAGGTCTGCCTGCCTCTCTCTACAGCCGGAGGCCTGATGAGGCTGCCCAAGGTGCACCTGCTCCCCAGTAACCCCTCCAACACTGCAGGTGAGGAGGAGACAAAGCCTGCCTTACACTGCGGCGAAGAGCAGGTAAAGGCTGTCAAGGCAGGAACTTAGCCATCTGGGGGAGAATGCGTAGGGAGAAAAATCTGATCCCTCTTTCTTCCTGCTTTTTAAATAGTACACCTCAACAACTCCTCTCTGCCTCACCAGCCTGTGAGCCCTACCTAGTACAAAGCTTCAGCTGGCTGCTTTGCCAATGACAAGTTTGAGAACTGCATTGGGCTCTTTGAAAACACCATGAACATTTGGCTGGTAAATGCCAGGCATGAGACTCTGTCTAGAACATACTGTCTTTGTTTATCAGGCTATGAAGACACACCTGAGACGCTGAGCTATTCTAAAGACATCACTTCATACACTTGTGTATGTGTCCTTTGTGAAGACAAAATAAGTGTGGGTGTCCTAGAACAGAGAAGAAACAAGCTGAGTCTGACAAGACAAATCCAGTTTACTTTCCACAGAACCAATCACACGGATTCAAGCGTGATCCCAGTCACCATCTCAAGTACAAAATCACCGAGGAAGAACTGAAGGCGGCTGGCTGAGGCTGCCCTGCAATTCTGAGGCACATCCTCAAGAACTGCAGAACTCCTGCTTCCTGTGTTGTGTCAGCAGGGCAAGAACACAGGATTACACCTGAGACACAATTCGCAATGATTTACTCCCACTCTTCTCCTGGGTTCTAAGAGCAGAAAAACCGGAACAGCTAGGGAGAAATGTGCATTTGGAAGCTGCTAATGGAAAACACCACATGGGTCCATTAACCACAGCAGTGCCCCGCTCATCCCTCGCCCCCACCCACCCCCCAGCCCCACCCCCGCACATCCCCGCCCCACTCGTCCCCCACCCCTGCACTCCTCAGCTCACCATGTAATGACTCAGCTACTGGGAAAGGCATAAGATCCTAAAATCATATGGGGGCACATGGGTACAATCTGACAAAGTCTGTGACTTGTGAGTTGATGTGAGTTGTGGACAGTGCCAGAGTCTGTTCCTCTTACCTGACGTTCACTATGCCCACAGTCTCCTTTGACAGGAAACGAAGAATAAATGCGTTCAAGACAAAGGTGATTATTCGAAACAGTACCTATAAGAAAATACATGTGAATTCTGTGTGGAGCGCTGACTTTCTTGCAATAAGGACCATGCAGCTGTTTCTCCCGAAGTGATGGGACGACACGAGCAGCTTTGCTAGAGTGCTCACCTCACTTTATTTGCTTTCTGTGAACTCTAATTCTGTAGTCTCTCACCATCCTGAGCAGTGTGCCAAGAACCCAGGAAGGCATTTGGTATTTACCGCTGAGATGAGAGAAGCCTCAGCAAATTGACTCTTTAGGCTCAAAATGGTTCACATTGTCCAGGGCCCTAGCTAAAACTTTCTGCAGACATATCCAACCTGTGGGCCACTGGAGTCCCAAGACCGCTATGGATGCAATCCAACACTTTTTTGGATGACACTGTCAAAATATTGGACAATCCCAAAATCTTATTAAGAAACTGCACACACTGAGCAAGAGTATAGCAGGCTGACTAGGAATCAGGGATCTAAGTTCTTGCTTCTCTGCCTGGCAATATTTAGGGATTCCAATGACATTTAATCCCCTTGAAGTCCCCTTGTATTAGATAATGTAAAACAGGAGTGGGAGAAGAGTCCAGCTATTGTCATTTAACGGGGACACATCCTAAGACTTTCAAGCCTGTCCATTAAAGAGAACCCTCTAAACAAACAGTCCTTCCCATGAGACCTAGAACAGGAACTCACAACTCAATGGGGCTCCCAAATGGAGACGCTGAACAGGATGCAAGTTTCACTCCTGTTCTCCCCTCATCCCAGCCACAAATGACAAGTAAAGTCTGTGTTAAGCACACTGGGGTTACCCACATACACAGCTGTCATTCTGGAAGATTCAGGCAGTGTAGAGTAGAGGACTCCCATGGTCTGAAACTCTCTGCGCCACTTTCACTATTCCTAGAGTATCCCAGAGTGCCAAGATTATCACCATGTTTCTGGAGTCAGAGATGATTTTTTTTCTATCTGATGAAAGCTCTGTAGCCTCTTAGAATCACACAGGCTCATACACACACTCCAAAGCCCGCTTCCGTGTTGGTGGCTGGGAGCCACTTCATAGTCTTATTAGAGACTCAGCTGAATCTCAACCCGTCACTCAGCTCTTCAATGCATCCATCATCTTCTAATTTTTACAGGCCTCAATCTTCTCTGTCAAATGAAGCTAAATATCTCATAAGGTTGATTACAAGGCTAAAATAAGGTTATAGAAGTGGCTTTTAATCCCGGCACTTGGAAAAAAAATCCCGGCACTTGGGAGGCAGAGGCAGGCGGATCTCTGTGAGTTCAAGGCCAGCCTGGTCTACACAGCAAGTCCAGGACAGCCAAGGCTACACAGAGAAGCTCTATCTCAAAAAACAAAAACAAAAACAAAAAATTATAGAAATGAAAACATTTTTGATGTATAAGTTAAAAGGCTAGCTCAGAAAAATTACATAATAAAATGTAGCTGCAAAGCAACCTTAAGTATCAACACTATAAGCTAAGAAAGCATATAAAATTGAACTAAAACATTCAAGGACTCTACATTTTATGATGATTTTTTAAAATCCATATACATACAACTGTAAAACCCATTATTTGTACAGTAATATATACTGATTACAAACTGCACACTTAGCCAGGTGATGGTGGTCACACCTATAGTCTCAGCACTTTGGGAGGCAGAGACAGGCGGATCTCTAACTTTAAGGCCAGCATGGTCTACAGAGCAAGTTCCAGGATAGCCAAGGCTATACAAAGAAACTCTGCCTCGGGGAAAAACAAAAACAAGACAAAACAAAACAAAAATCCAAATTGTACATTTAAGCCAGGCGTGGTGGTGCACGCTTACAATCCCAGCACTTGAGGAGGCAGAGGCAGTTGAATCTCTTGTGAGTCCGAGGCCAGCTTGGTCTACAAAGGGAGTCCAGGGCAGCCAGGGCTACACAGAGAAACGCCTTGTCTCAAAAACCAAATTGTACATTTAAGAAGTTATTATTGTCAGCCGGGCGGTGGTGGTGCACACCTTTAATCCCAGCACTCAGGAGGCAGAGGCAGGTGGATCACTCTGAGTTCAAGACCAGCCTGGTCTACAAAGTGAATCTAGGACAGCCAAGGCTACACGGAGAAACCCTGTCTTGAAAAAAAAAGTTATTATTGTCTAAGACACTCATGGTCTTAGGTCATATCAGTGTCTTCTAATAAGGCTTGAGCTAATAAAGTCCAGGTTCCTAGGGCTACTTAGTGTTTTAAGTCTACCTGGTGGCCCTTTCAGCAACACAGCCTCCATTTACTTTCATAAACAAGTTTACAGTAGTTGGGCAGTGTGACGCAGGCCTGTAATCCCAGCACTCTGAGAGTCAGAGGCAGGCGGATCTCTGTGAGTTGGAGGCCAGCCTGGTCTACAAAGTGAGTCAAGGACAGCCAAGATTATACAGAGAAACCCTGTCTCAAAAAACAAAAGCAAACAAACAAACAACAACGACAAAAATAAAACCCTTTACATTTATAAAAGCTTTTACATCTGTTAACTATTTGGGCCATAAAAACAACCAAGCAGGCTAGTCATTTTGGCACAAACCTTCCAATCCAGCATCCACAAGGCAGAAGCAGGCAAACCTCTTCGAATCAGAGACCAGCCTGATGTGCCTACAGAAGTCTAGCCTAGCCAGGGCTACACAGTGTGACCCTGTCGCTGAGACTACAGCCCAGTGAGTGATAAGGCCCTTGCTTAGGACATGTGTGGGTGCTCTAGGTTCACCTTCCAACACCAAATGACAACAGGTAGATGCCCTGAAAATTAAACTCAGAATGAAACAAACAGCAAACAAGTGGCCGAGCTTAACTTTACCCTGAGGATACCTGAGCCCACCCCAGCGTGTCTTCTGCTGTAACCTGTCTCTGTCTTCCGAAGCTAATCTAGGTAGTAAGATATTACCATGTGCACCACACTGAACTCACGTATACTGTGAAACAGGAAAACAGAGAGCTAGACAAATGGAGTTACATGGAGCGGCCAGCATTCATGAAGCACACACTGAGTGCAAGGTACTTTTCTGTATCCTTTATGTCGCTTACCTTATTTTATCCCTACACTGCCCTTTACAAACTCTATGACACTAATAAAAGTAGATAACACATACGAAGCACCTTACTATGTGCCAGGGCGTAAGAGAGATTGTTTCATCTAATCTTCCTAACGACCCTGTGAGGCTGCATTACTGTCCTATTCAGGATGAGAAAGCTGCTGGGACGGTGGTGCATGCCTGTTACCCTAGCACTTTGTGAACTGAAGCAAGCATATCAAGGGTTCAAGGTCAGCCTGGACTACTTGCAATATCTTTTCTCAAAAAAACTCAAACACCAGGAGTGGTGGTGTATGCCTATAAACCCAGCGCTGGGAGGCAGAGACAGAGACAGGGCAGGGCTCTGAGTTCAAGGCCAGTCTGGTCTACACAGTAAATTATGGGACAGCCAGGGAGACAGAGAGAGATCCTGAAGAAAGAAAGAAAGAAAGAAAGAAAGAAAGAAAGAAAGAAAGAGGGAGGGAAAGAAAGAACAAGCAAGCTGGGTGCACTGGTGTACGATTGTAATTCCAACACTCAGGGAGGCAGAGGCAAGCGGATCTCTGAGTTCAAGGCCACCCTGGTCTAGGACAGCCAAGGCTACAGATAAACCCTGTTTCAAAAAACCAAAAGAAGAGGAGGAGGAGGAGGAGGAAGAAAAAAGAAAGAAAAGTATAAACTGATGTTCAGAAAAGTCAGGTGACTTTATTTTATCTTAACCTTTTTTGAGGCAGTCTCACTATGTAGCCCTAGCTGGACTGGAGCTCAGTTGGCCTTGAACTCACAGAGAACCATTTGCCTCGACTTCCTGAGTGTTAGGATTAAAGGCTGTGCCACTACGCCTAGTAATTCTTTTTTTTTTTTTTTTAAGACATGGTTTCACCGTGTAGCCTTGGCTGTCCTGGACTCACTATGTAGACCAGGCTGGCCTCGAACTCACAGCGATCCACCTGCCTCTGCCTCCCGAGTGCTGGGATTAAAGGCCTGTGCCACCACCGCCAGGCTGTAATTCTTATCTTAAAAGTTGTCGTCACACTTGAGTCTAACTCAGCCTGGGTCTCTCTCCTAACCTCTCTGTGCCTTTTTAGGATAATGGTGAAGGTTCACTCTGCACTTGTGTGAAGTCGGGTTGATAAGCTGGAAAAAAAGGCATCGAGAAAAATGAGGAACTTGACTTAGAAGTGACTTCTAGGGGATGAGAGAATCTTTAGATACTATGTGGATGAACTGGCAAGTGTCGTATCTGGCAGGGAAAAGAGCCAAAAACGCTTTGTCCAAGGACACACAGCAGATGCAGTTTAGTAGGTGCACACTGGGATACAGATACTGTGACAGATGCGCTGATTCAAGTGATTCCAAGCAATCCCTACAAATTGCTTTCTGAAGTATGTACTATTACCCTCATTCTGTCAACAAGTAGCCAGAGGCTCCGGGCCAGAAGTGACCTGTCTGGGTCACACAGCAAGTAATGCCTGAACTCGGATCCCTGTTCTTAGCTATACGGTATGGTCTCTCTAAACTCAATGCGAATCAGAGTCAAAGAAAGGTGTTTTGAGGACCAAGAGTGAAACACACAAGAAACGAACCCCTTAAAATATCAGATTCTTGAGCACTAAGTAGCCTCTGCCTCTACCACTTGATTAAGTTGCCTCCTACTGCTACACAGAAGTACAATGTTCAGAAAGAAAATGGCATGTTTGTAGTCATTCAGCCAAGACTCGGACCGCAGTCTCCCAACTCCTAGACCCGGCATCCCTCCCTGCCGCCGTAGTCTCCTGTGGAACCCCCTGTAGTGCCGGGGACCAAGGGCAGCCTCCCCAAGAGGCTTGGCCGCGGCATCACGAGCTGGAGGGGGCGCAGCAGAGTACCTGCAGCAGGAGACCCGATGAGGCCAGACGGGCTGCTTGGCCCAGCACCTCCTGGTTGCCCATAGCCTCAGTGCCACGGCTCAGAGGAGGAAAGGGGCCGGCGTCTGCTTCGTCGCGGAAAAGTGACGTCACGGCCAGGCTCGTTCCTGATTGGGGACTTTGGAGGCGGGGGCGGAGCACCAGAAGCTGTTCAAACAGCTTGATAGTGTGTGTCTTAGGTTCTTCGTTTTAGGCTATGTCTTAGTTTCTTCTTGCTTTTGTTTTGTTTTCGTTTGGTTTTCTTTCCTTTTCCTTTCCTTTCCTTTTGTTGTTGTTTTTGAGAGTGTGTTTAACGCTGGACCCTATTGTCTATGTTGGCCTAGAACTCGTAGCCTCTGCAACGCTGGAATTACTGGGGCGCACCCCCAGGCCCAAGTGTTGTCTTTTGGTTTTTTTGTTTTTGTTTGTTTGTTTTGAGACAAGGTCTCATTATGTATCCCTGGTTATCTTGGAACTCGATGTGTATGTAGATCAGGCTCACTTCGAACTCAGCATCTGCCTGCCTCTGACTCCCAAGTGCAGGGATTCCAGCTGTTATTTTGAAATAAGGTCTTGCTGTGTAGCCAAGGCTGGCCTGGAATTCACTTAGGGAGTCTAGGATGGCCCTGAATTCCTGATCCTCCTGTCTCCAGCTCCTAAGTGATGAGATTACAGGAATCAAGGTGGCATCTTCTTTGTTGTTGTGCTTTGCTTTTTTAATTAAGTACTTATTTTTGTAGAGCGTGGGTGTATGCATATCAGAGAGCAACCCTCAGGAGTCCATTCTCTCTTTCCACCTTCACATGGGTTCTGGAATCAAACAAGGATTGGCTGGTTGACAGAGCAAGCGCTTAACCTGGGCCAATTTGCAAGTGCATTTATGATCATCCCTGCCCCACCTCCCAGGACTGGGGATTGAACCTGGAGCTTCATGCACTCAGGCAAATGCTATACCACAGACAACCTTCTTCTTGCTTTTTTTTTTTTTAAATGAAACTTGTTTCCTTTTATGAATGTATCTCTCTTGCAAATAAATCAAATACTGCGGTCAGTATTAGACGATGGGGTCAGAGTCTGGGGGGTGTAGGAGTTGATAAGAGTGCCTCCTAACACTCATGAAGCCCTAGGTCCAGTCCCAGCACCACCTACGCCTACTTTAGTGGTGTATGCCTGAAATCCAACACTCAGGGTTGAAGGCTGAAGGGTCAGAAGTTCATGATGTTCCTTAGCTGCATAATGAGTTTGTAGCCAGCCTAGGATACAGAAGACCCTGTCTCAAAACAAACAGTGGTGTCAGGAAAAAGTGCTCAGCCGAAGACTCATTAGTCAAATTCTTGCCATTGGCTATGACACAAATACATTCCCAGCACCCTGCCCCCAATTGGGCTGGACAGGACTTACTCCTATTTTACCAAGGAAGAATTGAGGACCACAAGTTCACTACAGCATTTTCGTACATGTAGCTTTGTAGAGAGCTTCCCAAAGCTCTGGTGCTTGGGCTGGGTTGTCAGAGAGGGGAAAAATAAGCCCTGGAGGTGTTAAGTGCTTGTTCAAATCTGCACAGCATAGGCCAGGGCAGAATGGATCAAAGAACAGACTAGAAGTACTTTATACATTTTTTTTTAAGTCCCTAACATACACGATCATCTTTTTCTAAGCTTTTAAGCCTTCCTTGATCTCAACTAACTTCTTGTCATCTTTCACATCCTCACTGTCTCTATCAGTATATTTTAGACCCTCACAATTTGGATCCCTTGATCCCAGCACTCAGGAAGCAGCTGTATCTCTGTGAGTTCAAGGCTAGCTTGATCTATGTAGAGTACATCCCAGAGCAGTCAGGATAACATAGTGAAGCTCTGCCTCAAAATAAACAAACAAATAAAAACCTGGGTCCTGTGCAAGGCGTGGCGGCACATGCCTTTAATCCCAGCACTCGGGAGGCAGAGACAGGTGGATCGCTGTGAGTTCAAGGCCAGCCTGGTCTACACAGGGAGTCTAGGACAGCCAAGGCTACACAGAGAAACCCTGTCTCGAATAAGCAAAAAACAAAAACCAAAAAACCTGGGTCCCTTACTGGTCCTCAAAGAATTCCTGTCAGGTTTTTTGTTTGTTTGTTTGTCTGTTTGTTTCTGTCACCTTCTCTCCCCAAATCTCTTCCCTGACAGTACCCTTTGCCTTCCCAGGGCCCACATCCTGGCCCCTGCCTAGTCACACTCTGTACTTGTTATGAACTAAATGTCTGTGTCTTCTCAAAATTCATATAGTAACAGTCCTGAATGTGGTGACATACATGCACACTTAGGAGAGTACTCGGGAAGTTATTAGGCCATGAAGACGAAGCCTTTGTGGTGGTGCCACTGCCCATATAAGGAAGGCATCTGAAGGCTGGTTATGGTGGATCAGTGGCCATATGAAAAAGATATTTGAGGGCTGGTCATACAGATCAGAGATGCAGTGCTTGCCTACCATGTGCAAACATGTGGTTCTGACCCTTAGTATCGAAGAAGAAGAAGAAGAAGAAGAAGAAGAAGAAGAAGAAGAAGAAGAAGAAGAAGAAGAAGAAGAAGGAGGGGAAGAAGAAGAAGAAGAAGAAGAGAAGAAGAAGAAAGAAGAAGAAAGAAGAAGAAGAAGAAGAGAAGAAAAGAAGAAGAGAAGAAAGAAGAAGAAGAAGAAAGAAGAAGAAGAAGAAGAAGAAGAAGAAGAAGAAGAAGAAGAAGAAGATTTAAGAGAGATGAGGGGCTGGGCTTGGTGGCGCATGCCTTTAATCTCAGTACTCGGGAGGCAGAGGCAGGCAGACTGCTGTGAATTCGAGGCTCTGTTGTATGCTGAGACTCAGAATGTTAGGGTTTGACCACTAGACAGATTTACCCTTGAATCCTCATTCTGCCACTCACTGGGTGGCCCCATAATATGCTGATTGTTTACTTATTTGGTTGGTTGGTTTTGTTTTAACCCAACACAATATTTTTATTATTTGGGAATTTCACATAATGCACCCTGATCTCACTTCTTAGTCCTCCTAGGTCCACTCTCCTACCCCTGTGAACTCTCCCACCAAAAAAGAAGAAAAAGAAAAGCAAGTCTAATTTGTGTTGCCCATATACTCACTGGAGCATGGTCAGCACTGATTGTTTTAAATAGAGATATTAGGATTGGCTTTATAGCTCAGCAGTACGGTGACTGCCTAGCTTGTGTGAAGGCTTGGGTTTAAGACCCAGTGTCTATGATACTCATCTGGGTATGGATGTAGATATAAATACAGATGTTGTCTGTCCTGTTAAGGTGGGTGTAAGGATTTTAGCAGATAAGTTTGGCCAAGAACAAAATTCTACTGAGAGACAAATTTTTTAAAAAAAAATCATAGAACCCCAAATAGGAAATCGATCGTGAAAGAATAAAAAAGACTCCTTGAGAATTCGAGACTATAAATGGTGGTCACTAAAGGAGCTGTCGTCCTCACGTTTCCTCCCTGCCGCTTGCTTCTGTGCCAAGTGACCTCCCTGCCAGGGAAAGCTGATCTGAGACTCCTGTTTCATTACTGAACTAGTGGGAGGTGCCAGGGCTGGGGCTGAGCCAGTTAGACTTCCAGGGCAATAGGGCAGGATGGGAGGGAAGCTGCCAGTGGGTAGATGGCAGAGTAAAAGCAAGGTGAGGCCTGGATCTCCACTGAGTGGGAAGCATGTTCCCACATAATAGCCACTAGGTGGCATGGTCTGCTGGGCAAGGGCTCTCCCAGATCAAGGCTTCCCGCTGCCCAGAAAACCTTCAGCAAGGCCCCTCCTTGAACTAGAACGTCAACAGTGCGCTGGGTACTTTGCTGATTCTTCTAGCACCCCACCAAGATGGTTGTCCCCTCTGTTTTACAGAACAAGAAACAGACTTGGCAAAGTTAAGAGACTTGATTGAGGGGTAGTGATTGGAAATGCCAGAACATGGACTGAACCCTCAGTTCTGAACGCTAGGCTCCACCTCAGCAGTTACAATTCAGGAAGGGTTTGGGAATCTCCATTGGTTTTGTGGTATTTGTCTGCTTGGTTTTTGCCTTTGGTTTGTGTAGCCTGAAACTTACTATATAGCCCTAATTGGTTGATTATGATGTCCTGGACAAAGTCCTGCCTGAGGGCAGATCTTTGGGCACCTTGAGAGATCTGTCTGCTTCAGTAAGCTGAAGCATCTGTCTGCCCAAGTCAATAAAGCAAGCCCTCAGATCTGTCCTGGGCTTGTTCCACCCTCCAATAAGTCATGCTTTCAGGGCTAGTGGTTAGGACATAGGGGCCTGGAGACAGTGTGTAAATGAGAGCCTTGTGGAATATCCGTGGATAGAAGTATGTACACAGCATGCCCTCCACCCCAGGTCTTTCTATGGAGTGGTGTGAGAAGCTTGGTTGGGCAGCCACCAGACCCTGGGGTTAGCCTGGCTTCTTTCAGCATTAATCGGTGCAGAGTACCCACAAGATCAATATGGCTCATTCCAGATCCAGCACTCTGAGGTGGACACTGAAGGGGCCCAAGACAGAATGACGCACCATGACTGCCCTCTCGGGGCTCAGGGTCTCTCTTGGGAAGAACCCAGGGTGAGAGCAGGCAGACTGAGGTGCTGGGGGGGAAAAAGTGCAAAGGGAACACAGGGCTTGGGGAGGGTGCAGAGATCTTTCTGGCTGAAGCATCAAAGAAGATTCCCTTTAGGGGATGTTTTTGAAGTAAAGAGGAACTGATCAAACAGAGAGTGATGTAGGGCAGAGAAAACACTGAAGCCCAGAGGAGGGAACTTGCCGATCCTGGGGGTGGACACAGGCGTTGGCTGTAGCCACTCTTGGTGCAGAATTCTTGTACCCTCTAGCCTGTGACCAGTGTTGAGCTGGCAGTCCTGAGAACAGCAAGTCCATGAGGGTGAACACAAGCGTGTGAATGAATATAAATGAAGGGCATGGTGGTTCCTGTTTGTAACCACAGCGGTCAGGAGGATAAGGCAGGACGATTCACTCTTAAGTTTGAAGCAGCCTGAGCTGTAGAGTGAGACCCTGCCTCAAAAAACAAAGCCAGGGCTGGAGAGACATGTCTGCGGTTAAGATCACTCACTGCTCTTCCAAATGTCCTGAGTTCAATTCCCAGCAACCACAGAGCAGCTCACAAGCGTCTGATGCTGTCTTCTGGTGTGCAGACCTATGTGCAGACAAAGCACTCATATACATTAAAAAAACATAAATAAATCTTGAGCTGGGCATGGTGTTACATGCCTTAATCCCAGCACTCTGGAGGCAGAGGTAGTCAGATCTCTGAGTTCAAGGCCAGCCTGGTCTACAGAGTGAGTTCCAGGACAACCAGAACAGCCAGGGCTAGAAAAAAGAATAATTAAAAAAAAAAAAAAACTACCACAAACAAACCCTGTCTTAGAGGGGGGTGGGGGGAGGGGGGAACAGTCAGAGGTGTTTATAAATGGTGTCAAGGTCAGTGTGAATTTGCTTGACCTGCCTGCAAGAATTTGCTTTGAGACAATATGTATAGATACATATGTGACAGGTGTGAATAGGCATGCTTGTGAACTTATGTCTGCGGATGTGAAAGCCTGAGTGCAAGCAAGGTCACGGTCATGCAGTATGAAGAAGTACGCAGATGAGCTTGGGCATATGGCCTTTGAGGACACGGAGGTGGTGCAAGCCTGCAAACGCATGAAGTGGTGGTATACATCTGCGGTCTCTGCATGTAGGAACCTGAGACAGGATCTTCAGGAGTTCAAGGCCAGCCTGAGCTATACATATCAAGATCTTGTTTCCAAAAAGAAAAAGTATACGAAGCGTGTCCTCATCTAGGTATCTGCTTTGACTCCTCTCATTCTGGATCTTCCTTCACGCCCTAGATTCTGCATTTTACTTCACCAAGTCCTGCCATCAGTCTTAGAAGGCGGGCTAATGACAAAATATAATTAGTCCCATTTTACAAGTGAAGGAGCGGAGGCTCTAAGGGGTGGCAGAGCTGGGATTAAATCCTAGTTGCAGAGCGTCTGAGCGTCCCTTTATCCTAGCCTTCAAGCCGCTCCGAGGGAATTCAAAATGTCCCTGGTGAGGAAATGTCCCTGGCCCACTCACTGTTGGCCTGGACCTGACACAGGGATTCTTATGGGCTGGGTGGGTGGGAGGGAGCTGTCCCTGGGGCTTGGCTCTTGATCCTAAGGCTAAACACTAAAAAGATCACATGAGGCTGCCCTTGTGTATCCATAACCCCAAAGAATTTGGGTCAGAGCCAGTTGAGGGTTTAGGCCACCCCTCCTCGAAGCATGTGTTAAGTTTCCTGTCCCTTAAAGCCACAGTCTGGCTGAAAAGTAGCCACGTGCTTCCAGGCCAGCTGCTCAAAAGTTACTCACTCATAGGTGCCCACTACTCCTGGTTTATACCTCCTCGCTGAGCCCTGGAAATAAGCCAGAGATGGGAACCAGGCCCCTCCCCTCCCCCTCCTCCACCCCTTCCCCACCTTCCCCCCACACTCCCTCCCACCCCACCCTGACACCCTGTAGCAGCAATTTGCATTCTAGTCTTTCTGCTCTCATTGTGGGTGTGAATCGCCATGTAAAAAGAAGGCCAGAAGGCCACCAAGTCACATAGAACCATTTTTGTGAATTTAGTAGATGGACTGATTCAAGCTCAAAGGCTCCTTGGGCAAGTCTTTGTCAGTGTTTCATGGTTTATAAAGCAGAAGTGATAGTAATGTGGGAAGTGATGCCATGAGGGGTATGCTAAGGAATAAAGCGCTGCATATGAATACATCTACACCACTAGGCACATAGAATAAGCGTGTTCCACAAATACAAGAGATTGTCATCATTTCGTCATATTTACATCAACAGAGCTGACATTATTTCCTCCCTTGGATGTTGAAACACATTTAATATTTTTGAACCTCTGGGTTCCATTCCCTCAAGATTGCTTTTTTGTTTTTGTTTTGTTTGTTTGTTTGTTTGTTGTTTGTTTTCTTCTTTGGTACAGGATCTCAGTATGTAGCCCTGGATAGAGTGAAACAAACTATGTGGATCAGGCTGTCCTCAAACTCAGAGATTCGCCTGCCTCTGCCTCCTGAGTGCTGGGATTAAAGGCGTGCGCCACCACCATCTGGCTAACCAGCCTTTCTTTTCCTCCTTCCCTCCCTCCTTCCCTTTGCCCTTTCCTTCTCTTCCTGTCTCTTCTTTCTCAAGCTCATTTTGCAGGCATATAGTTTTTGAATGGCTGTTCCACATTCATGGTTGATGGACTTGTGAGTTGTTCCCACATTTTTACTGTTATGAATAATGTTGTGTTATGAATTTCTGTGTACAGGTTTTGATGTGGACATCTGTGTTCAGTTCTCTAGAAGTGGGATAGCTAGGTCTTATGGTGACTCATGTTACTACTGAGGAGCTGCCAAGTTGTTTTCCACAGTGGCTGTGCAATTGAAATTGCTATTCACAAAAAAAAAAAAAAAAGAAGAAGAAGAAGAAATTGCTATTCACAACGCATAAGGTCTCCAGTCTCTCCGCAGCCTTCCTATTACTCACCCCTTCTTTGTGTTTGTGTGTTTGTGTGTGTGTGTTTGTGAATGCACATGTAAGTGTTTGAGTGCATGTGGTAGGTATTTTTATTCCTCCATTGCTCTCCACCTTATGTACTGAGGCAGTGGTGTCTCTGGATGAGCCCAGAGGCCTCTTGCTCCATTTCCGATAGTCTGAGCAGGCAGCTTACTGTGGTGCTGGGTAACGGCAGGCCACCACACCCACCTAGCTTTTTTGTGGTTTTTAGGGATCCAAATTCTTGAGTGTGAGTGGCAAATGATTTCCCTGCTGAGTTATCTCTCCAGTCTCCTACTTTCCATCTTTTGGCCACAGACATCCTAGTGGGTGTGAAATGGTATTTTATTATGGTTTTGATTTGCATTTCTCTAGTGACTAGTGAGGTTTGGGCACCTTCTTATGTTCTTATGGTCATTTGACTATCTTGTTTGGATACATGTACATTTAAATTTTTAGTACCCATTTAAATTCTTCTGGTTTTCGCCAACACTTACTAAGTGGCTGATTATGTTGCAACCTGCCGGGGAATGGGAAGGGAGACACAAAGCCAGGACCCTGCTTACTGCGTGAGGGCTTGCCCTACTCCGCTTTCCTGGGCTGCTGTACGGGGAGAGACAGTACGCCTAAAAGGAAAGACGTGCAGGGAGCTCGGGTTTCAGAGGCTCTGTCTGTACAATCAATCCACCGTCCCTGAGGTCCGCCTCACCACACCCGACCCTGCTTCGATCAAAACCTGGCCTTCAGAAGCTGATCGGGTACAGCAGCTACCCATGGAAGCAACAGGGCAGGCATCCTCCATGCATACATCCTTGAGACAGCTTAATTCCACCACCACCAACCAGTCAGTCACACAACCCTTAGCCATCTCCCCGCGTCGATGCAAGGGGAGGACTAGAGATCGTGGGGTGTTGGAGAATGGAATGGCAGAAGGACCCCATCCTGCCCTGGCTGGCGAGTACCTACGCATGCCCCTTGGTCACGCTGAGCCTCGCTTGGGTTTCTAATCTGTGAAACTGCAGAATAATGGTATAACCAGCCCATTCATTACGAAGCTGAAAGGAGAAGGGGTTACATGCACAGGTCCTCAGGTATGTTAGAGCAAAGGAAATGATCATGAAATACAACTCTTATTTTTAACCATCTAAAACTTTAGAGAGACCAGAAGATCTACAATGCCTTATTTAAAAACAAAACAACAACAAAACCCAAACAAATGAACAAACAAACAAAAAACAAGGTGCTAAGTGGGCAGGAGCGACCCCAGGTCGGATGGAAGGAAGGGGGGGGGCTGGGGGGAGTGCAATACTTCCTTCAGCTATAGCTGCTTCTGTGAGGATGAAGTAAAGTGTTTTACACACACACACACACACACACACACACACACACACACACACACACACACGTGCCGTGCCGCCAGACCACCGGAGGGAACTTTCCTGCCTCCATCGTAGACCTTAGGCCTCCCAGCCCACAACATGGCAACTAGGACTCTCTCACTGAACTGCCAAGCTCATGGCCAAGGGGAAATATGTTTCCAGATAGGGTGAAAAATAGATCCCTCTCCAAATATGCTCATCATAGCTAAGAAAAATAAATAGAACCAAGAGGGAAAAGAGAGCAGGGGCAAGCTGCCCATGGGAGGGGCTTGGGCTAATGCAGTAGAAGAGGATGTGCATGTGCAAATGTGTCTGTGAGTGTTCCAGTGTATAATTGTGTGTGTGTGTGCATATGACCAAATGAGTTTATGTGTTTCTAGATGCCTGAGCATATGCAATAATAAATGCATGTATCAATGTATATGTTCATGTGTAAAAGGTGTGTGTCCTGTATGCATAGTAGTGTGTGTGTGTGTGTGTGTGTCCCAAGTCATATGCTATGGCTGCCCCAAGGGAAGGGAAAATTCTCTGGGCTTAGTCACTGATGGCCCAGACACAGACATTCTGAGAAAATATTTCAAAATAAATACACTTGTATTTGTCATGGCAACTTCTGCCTCACAGTAGCCAACAAGGCTTCCTAGAGTTACAGCCTGGTAGGGGCCTCTCAGAGGCACAGAATATCAGGACCTAGGAGGTCTTGAAACCCATATCCCCAAAGACCTAATGATATCAATGGAGAGACTGAGAGCGCAGGTCCCCTAGATATCGAAGGCAGAGCTAGGCCTGGAATCCAGGCTGTCTGCGTTCCTACCTGCTGTTCTTGTACCTCCATCCAATGTGAACCTTCGCCCCTGCCCCACTGTTTACCATTTGCTCATTCAGCAAATATTTGTTAGTGCCCATTAGGTAATAAGCACCAACCAGACTGCTCTAAGATACACTCAAGGAGCCTGAATCAAGGCACTTTCTACAGGTGCTAGAAGTCAGACAATAAACTAAGAACTATCACCAAGCCAATACAGTAATTACAGGTCCAGATAAGTGTCTTGAAGCAAGAAGGCAGGTGCGGTCTGGAGGAATACTTTAGCTGGGGACTCCATGAGTGACTCTGCAGATTGGCAATGGAGCTGAGACACGATAGAAGGAGCCAAGGCCTCACAACTGGGTGTCCTGACCCACATCCTGATTGACCTAGTGAAGGAAGTGGTAGCATTGGCCAAAGAGCCAAAGGTCAGGAGGCTCTGGCCACACCCCTAATGCTATTCAGCAATGAAGAAGCTCTCTTCCCTGGGAGTACTAGAGGAGTTTTCCTCCAGCAAAAACAGAAGCTGGGGGCATTGGTCTCTGGACCAGCTCACAGATACTATAGTGACCACAGGTATTAAATCATCATCATCCTTGTCATTTGGTATGCAGAAGATAGCCCTGTGTGCCTGGGTGACACTTTTAAGAAGGAACAGAAATGGCTTTCATACACAGGCTAGAGCCCCTGAGCCTGTCCCCAGTTATTATGGTCTGACCTTCATGTCTCTCTGACATGATACGAGTACTCGTGGCTGCCCTAGCCCCTTGGGATCACCTTTGTTGTCGTCCTACCAACTTGGCCTTCAGGACCTGCCGAGAAGTTTTGAATCATGCCTCATTTTTTTTTACAGGCCCTTGTCATTTTCTTTGTGTACCTAACTATGCTCCAGGAGTATTTGGACTTGTACATGTCCAATCACGGTCCTCACCAGAGTCCTTCAAGGTCTGTCTTGTGCATCTCCTCTTACAGCTTAGGAGGTGACACAGTTAGCTTAAGGCTACGTGACTATAGAAAGGAATCAAGTGACCCAACCCCAGAGCTTGACTGTCCCCTATGCCTTCCCAATGACCAAGAGCTCAGCCTTTGTTCTCTTCATTTAAGCTTCGAAATATGTGACTCTTTCCCAGCACCAGCCTTGACTTGGGCAGGACTCAAATTCTGCCTCAGTGATGCTAAGACAAAAAAAAAAAAAAAAAAAAAAAGCCTGATCTTTGAAGTCATTCTCAAACCCTTGAAACCCTAAATGTTGACATGGCGAATGCCAAGGGCTCTCCGTGTCTGTACTTTAGGGCTGTGAGAGAAGAAATATAAAATTGCTCAGCTCCATCCTAGTGTAACTTGACTCTGTAGGGCCTCTGTTTTTCTGTATTCAAAACGGAGTTATATAATAGTATTCACCTTCCAAGATTGGAATCAAGTAAAACTGTAACCAGACTTTGCTACTTTATGAGGTCTTTTTTCCACCCTTCCCCACCCCTTTCCTTTCTTTCTTTCTTTCTTTTTCTTTTTCTTTTTTTTTTTTTTCGTTTGTTTGTTTTGCTTTTCGAGACAGGGTTTCTCTGTGTAGCCCTGCCTGCCCTGGACTCACTTTGTAGACCAGGCTGGCCTGGAACTCATGGCTATCCGCCTGCCTCTGCCTTCCGAGTGCTGGGATTAAAGGCGTGCGCCACCATGCCTGGCCCCCACCTCCCCCTTTTTTTACACCCTTTCAACCCCCTAACACTAGATAAGAGAGAAAAAAGGATAGAGAGGAAAAGAAAGAGATCCCTGAGTAAAGTCAGGGGCCGGAAAGGGGGTGACATTGTAGTTAGACTACTTCCTGCTGATTAGGGGCATTGAGTTCCTTGGAACAGCTTGTTTTTCCCTGTCAGGATATGTCATTTCTTCTTGTTGTTTCTTCTTTGTGCGACCAACAATGACCAACAACAGCCAACCAACTAACAACCCCCTGAACAATCAACACCCAACAACGAAGCCTTTGAGGACCCTAGCATTTACACACCCTCTGGAAAGTTCTCCAGAATTCCAAATGTCACACAATTGCAGAAACTATCTGCAGCTGGCAAAATCACACCTATGTTAGAGCATCAAGCAAATCATAGTCAGCTGCTGTGAAGCAGCCCCATAGCCCACAGCTGGGATTAAAACAAAAACATATCCTTATAATAGTTATGGTTTTTGTTGGTTGGTTGGTTAGTTTGTTGGTTGGTTGGTTGGACACGGTTTCTCTGTGTAGCCCTGGCTATCCTGGATTCGCTTTTGTAGAAGTTGGCCTTGAACTCATAGAGATCTGCCTGCTTCTGCCTCTGAGGGCAGGCACCACCACACTCAGTTTCTGTGTGTGTGTTTAAACACCAAAATTCCACAATTCTTACTATATAAAACTAAGACACTAATGCAGTACCCGGCACACTGCAGACTCTTAATAAAGATCTGTGGGTCCTTTGGATGGCTGAAAATTGGCCTAAAGACTGAGTAGGGTGGGCATGGTGGTGCATACTTATGATGCCAGCATTCCGGAGGCTGAGGCAGAAGAATGGTAAGACCAAGACCAGCCTGGGCTATACAGTGAGACCCTGTTTCTACAACAACAAAAAGCAAAAAGTCTGGGTGACTGGTGTTGTATTTCACAGGGTAGAGATTTTGATTCCCTGGGTTTCAAGAATTTTGCTCAAAGGGTCATGGTCCTCAGCTATATCCTTGAGTTCTTGGTGTTAGAGTTCAGCAGACCCTGCTCTTCTTGGGCATAACAGACCAGAGGGGCAGTGACATGGGGCCCTAGTTTCTCCAGCAACCCTGCAGGGGAAGCAGTGGGCTTTCCAGCTAGTTGCACCTGCAGGGCTACAGCCATGGAGGGAAGTGAACCCTCAGTGCAGGAAGTTCCTGCCGAAACTGCTGCTGAGAAACGTGGCAAGAAAACTCCCTAAGCTGCCATTGCAGACCTCCAGGGTTAACTCTACACACACACTCTCTCTCTCTCTCTCTCTCTCTCTCTCTCTCTCTCTCTCTCTCTCTCTCATTTGTTCCCTTCAGCTTCCTCTCTGGGCCTTTCCATTTCTCAGAGTGTCTCCACTCTTCTACCACTTGAACAACGGGTTCCCTATATTCAACTCTATCAAAGTATAAAGTGTTGAAGAACGGCTTCTCTTCTGCTGGCACCTGGTGTAGTGGTTGGGAGCCCTGCCATAGACAAAGACCAAAGCAGGGCAAGGACATGAGTGACTTGTGGCAAACAGGCTTGGAGGGGGTACCTTCCCTGCTGGCTAACTGGGCTGGAAGACTGCACGGTCTTCTAACTGGAAGTCCACAAATCAAGAACTGTTAGAGCTAGGACACAACTTACCCAATTTTTGGTCCCATTTTTATATGGCCTTACGATCCCTCTTCTCTCTGTCCTTAGTGTTCTCAGTGGAGATGTTGGTGAGGTGGTCCAAGATGGCCTGGGAAAAGTCCCTGGGTGTGTGGGCTGACTTCTTGGCTACATCCAGAATGGGAAGCTACTTTCAGGACTCTGCAGACCTCATCATCCTTGTCCTCCTGACATCGGCTCCATCCTGCTGCCCCATGCTGGAGCCCTCAAGTCTTGGGCTCACTTTCCCCCTGGTCTCCATAAGCCTGTGAGCCAAGGGTCTAGGTCCCCACTTTCTGGAGCCATCAATTCCAGCTGCACAGAACTCCAAGTCTGCCTGGACTGAGAGGCCCTCTCCCCTCAGGGAGTTAGATACACCTCATGGCCCATGCTTCCCCTTGCACCCTTAGATTCCTGCCTTTCCCTGGAGTGAGGGATACAGGTATGTTCGAAGAGTCTGAGGGCCTGGCCTACTGGTCCACTTGAATACCACCCTCTCTCCCTTCTCATGAGTGGATTGCAAGTTCAAGGCCTGCCTGACCTATAGAGTGAGTTCAAGGATAACCCAGACAATTTAGTGAGACTTGTCTCAAAAAATGGACTGTGGTGTTGGGGAGTGGTACTCAGTTGGTGCCGTGTAAGCCAAGAAGCTGAGTTTGAATCTGTAGCATCCTTATGAAAGCTGAGCACAATTGTAACTCCAATGTTGGAGGACAAGGGAGTTAGGTGGATCCCAGGAGCTTGTTGGCTAGCCAGCAGAGCCAATAGGTGAGCTCCAGATTCAATGAGAGTTCCTGTCTCAAAATTCAAAAACTGAGGTGGAAAACAACTAAGGAAGACACTTGACATCAGCTTCTGGCCTACACACACACACACACACACACACACACACACACACACTCATACACACTCACACACATACACACACCACACTTACACATACACAGGCACATACATAGGCACATACTCACACATACACATATACTTACACGTACACACACACTCACACACATATACACACAGACACATACACTCACACACAGAAACACACAAACAACAAAACAAAGAAGTTACCATGTTGTTGTTAGCCCCATTTTACCATATAGAAACCAGAAGCTGGGCATGGCGGCACAGGCCTTTAATCCTAGCACTCTGGGTGGCAAAGGCAGGTAGATTCCTGTGAGTTTGAGGACAACCTGGTTTACAAAGCGAGTACAGTACAGCCAGGTCTACACAGAGACACAGAGAAACAAACTGTCTCAAAAAACAAAACAAAAGGTGAAAGAAGAAGAAGAAGAAGAAGAAGAAGAAGAAGAAGAAGAAGAAGAAGAAGAAGAAGAAGAAGAAGAGAAGAAGAAGAGTCCAGCAGGCTGTCCAGGACCACATGGCCAGGTGATGCTGAGGTGCCATTTTGTCTTTGCTCTGCAACAGGCCTCTCCCCACAGCCTGACCTTTGTCTGTGCTTTCCATTGCACTCTTAGATTCTTGGCTTTCCTTGGAGTCCTTTGGGTGGGAACCTCAGACCTGCTGGTACCAAGCCTCCCTCTGCCAGTGCCCTGGGTCCCCTCCCATGGGTGACCTGCAGAGCTCACAGTTTACCTGGCAGGAGCCCAAAGATAAGAAAACAAACATTACAGATGATCAGGAAGCCATGTAAATATTTTATAGCCAGGGCAGTAAATAATACAGCTCTCTGGCTACGCCTGACCCAGTTTGTCTGTTCCATATCCAGGACAATCTGCCTGGGTTCCTGCCTTGGATTGATTATTTATTTATTCTTTATTTATTTATGTTCTTTGAGATACAGCCTTACTCTAAAACCAAGGCTGGCCTTGAACTTGCAGCAATCCTCCTGCTTCAGCCTCCTGAGTGCTGAGATTACAGGTTTGGGCCACTGGACTGGGCCTGACGTATAGTTTTTAAATATATGCTCTGTATAGGACTAAGTGCCTTCATATACACCAGCAGTTCTCAACCTGGGGGCGGGTCACATATCAGATATCTTGCTTTTTTGTTTGTTTGTTTTGATTTTTGGTTTTTCTCTTTTCTTTTTCTTTCTTTCTTTTCTTTCTTTCTTTCTTTTTTTTTTTTTTTTTTTTTTTAGCTTTTCAAGACAGGGTTTCTCTGTGTGTCCTTGGCTGTCCTCGACTCGCTTTGTAGACCAGGCTGGCCTCGAACTCACAGTGATCTATCTGCCTGCCTCTGGCTCTCAAGAGCTGGGATCAAAGGCGTGCGCCACCACACCTGCCCAGATATCTTGCATAGCAGACACTTACATTATAGTTCATAACAGTGGCAACACTACAATTATGAAGTAGCAAGGAGAAGAATTTTATGGTTGGGGGGTCACCACAACATGAGGAACTGCATTAAAGGGTGGCAGCATTAGGAAGGCTGAGGACCACTGATATACCCCATGGTCACCCCCTCACCTTTGCCGGGGCCTGGGCTACCCTTCTCCTTTATCCTTTTGGAGCCATTCCTTCAGAAGTCTTCCTTTGACTTCCTGGGTGGGAACAGAGTGTCTCATGATCCTAGGGTGCCCCACCGGGGCTCTGCTCACTCTACGTGGTCATTTCCTGCCTCTTATGATGTGATTCCTGGTGACTTGTCTGCTCTTTTTCTTTCTCAGCTCCAAAAGAGTAGTCACCTCCCTGGGGGCTGAATGCAAAGGGTGTTGTGTCATGGGTGCTCATCAACAATGTGGATGGTAGAAGAGATTGCCTTGTTTAATTTAATTTTTCAATTTTTGTGGTGCTGGGACGAAACCCAGGGCCTCACATGTGCCAGGCAAACAGTCTACCACTAGGAGACAAGTGTTATTGTGTGAATCTTTATTTTACAGGTCAGAAAACGTAGGCCCAAGTGACAGGGCAGGGCTTGAGCTTACTGGATCCAATCCAAATCTAATTCTTTCTCAAGAATCCTTCTGAGAAGACCGGGCAGTGGTGGTGCACGCCTTTAATCCCAGAACTTGGGATGCAGAGTCAGGCAGATCATTGTGAGTTCGAGGCCAGCCTGGTCTACAATGTGAATCTAGAACAGTCAAGGCTACACAGAGAAACCCTGTCTCAAAAACCACACACACACACACACACAAAAAAAAAAAAAAAAAAAAAAAAAAGAAAAGAAAAGAAAGAAAGAAAGAAAGGAGAATCCTTCTGAGAGAGCTGGACATGGTGGCACACACCTCTAATCCTGGCACTCAAGAGGCTGAAGCGGGAGGCTTGCTATGACTGATGTCTACATGGACTATATGGGGAGTTCAAGGCCAGCCTCAATAAAACAAAAGAATCCATTTGAGAGCTTGCTTCTTTCCCTTACAGACCTCTCTCTCTAGGACCTTGAGTCAGGCCTCTCTGCTTCTCAGGGAGACTTGAGCCCTGCTTCCCCACCCCCACACATGAGTAAACAGTTGAGTTCTGATTCACATATTTGAAGGGTTGAAACTGCAGGGAAGGGAGAAGGCAACTGCCGGCTTTTCCTGGGAGCAAGCCGGTTGCTCTGCTTTGTTCAGGTGGCTGGTCCTCCGGGCGGTGCTATCCTCAGGCCCCAGAGCAACTCTGTGAAGATTTGCATCAGCCCGAAAGCCCAAGATGGAGACAGGGCAAAGGCTGTGAAGGCTCTCTGACACAGTTGTCTAAAGGTACTGTGCCACTCTGGGGCCCTGTCCCCAAACCAGGCTATCATAGCCTTACAGGAACCTGAGTCAAGAAGACAGATGATCCTGTCTGCCTTTCCCCGTCCTGGGTCAGGCAGTGAGAATGAGGACAGAAATCAGGGCACCGGCACTGTGAGGTGGCCCAGGACAAGGACAGCATTACACAAGAAGCCCTGGCCGGAGCCTGGCCTCAATTCTTGGTAGGAGGTGGGGTATACAGAAGGGAGGGTAAAGGCTTTTATTTTCATGTGTGGCACCTGGAGCTGCAAGAGAAGGATGCTGAGCTATATTCCTGAAGGATTGGCAATAAATGCAGTAATCAGTTAGCATGGGTGCCCATGTAGACATTTAGACCCCCTTTCTTCCACTCAGCAGCAGGCCGCACAGAGTAGGTACTCAGCAGGAGTTCTGTGTCCCTTATTGATTGGTAACAAGGTCAGTGCGGAGGTCATTTGGAGATACCATTTAGTGTGGAGACAAGAAATATGAACACGGGCTCTTTTTACTCTAACATTACTGTGAGCCAGGAAGGGAATCGGGAATAAGAGGATGGAAGTCAATGTCATGCAACAAGGAGTCAGTTATTAATAGATGACCGGAAGACTCTCCCAGCATTAGGGACTGAAATCCTGAGCCCGGAGTCAAGGGCGGTCAGAGCTTGGCCCTCACTCGTCAGTGGGGACCAGGAGTACTTCAAGGCAAATTCCAAAGATAAATCTTGGCAGAGGCTGAGGCAGAGAGTCCTGTGCCAGAGGAGGCAGGCCCTAAGGCTCTATGCCCGTCAGACTTAGGCATCCCTGCTAGGCCGCCCAGGTAATGTGAACGCAAAGGTGTCCTGGATAGAGACTCTCTCACAGGAGACAAACCAGGAGGAGGCTCCTGAACTCTGGGGCAGGCTCAAAGGAGGTGGCACAGCAGGGAGGGCAAGCAATAAGGAAGCCAAACAAGTTGTTTTGTTGTCTCTGCCACTCTGTCACCTCCTCCAAACACTAACTCACCGTGCCACCTAAGCCTTTATAGTCAAGGTGCACCCCTCAAGGCCAACAGTTCCATCTGTCCCCTCCAGCTATGGATACTGCTGGGCCACTCACTTGTCTTCCTCCATCCTCCCCAGGTACCTGTTCACATTTGCCCCTGTGGCTTCAGAGACAAGCTAGCCTGGTGGTTGTGAACTCTGGCCTGAAACTCAGCACGGGTTAGGATGGGAAGCCCACTCTGACTCTGGCTATCTACCAGATGTGTCATTTGGACTCCCTGGACCTCAGCCTCTCCTCTAAAATGAGGCTAATGATAGTACCTACAACACAAGGGTTTTGTGGGCAGCTTGTGAACTCAATGGCAGGTGTAAGTTGAGAGACTGTCAGGTAGTAAGCACCCTGTCTGTGGTGCTCACAGAGGGAAGTTGGAATTACTGGGTTTTTAAAAAAAGATTTCTTTATTATTATATATACAGTGTTCTGTCTGCATGTATATCTGCAGGTCAGAAGAGGGCATCAGATTACATTATAGATGCTTGTGAGCCACCATGTGGTTGCTGGGACTTGAACTCGGGGCCTTTGGAAGAGCAGGCTGTGCTCTTAACTACTGAGCCATCTCTCCAGCCCGGGAATTGCTGTTTTTAGTAGGGATTCAGAACTCATATTCTGGGGTTAGGAATTTAGCTCAGTGGTAGAGCGCTTGCCTAGCAAGCACAAGGCCCTGGGTTTGGTCCTCAGCTCTTGGGGGGGGGGGTGGGGAGGGGAAAACAAAGTAACAAAACTCACATTCTCCATATCTTCTTCAGAGTTTAGAGTTCACCCAGACACGCAAGGGATCCCTGACAAAATGCAGGGCTGGGGGAGGTGGGGCATGTGAGCTGATAGAAGGCATCAAAGCTGAGGACTTTGGATGCTTGGATCCTAAAGGCCTGAAACAGAATAGGAGAAGGGAGGGGAGAGCTCCATACAGCCCTTGCCCTGGGCCCAGGAAGCTCAGAACTGTGGGTAGAGCTGGCCATCCCAGGCCACCTATAATTACCTTTCAGCAGAATTCTGCAGTACTGGGCAGGGCCAGCATTTTTCAGGTTTTATTTGGATGCCCTAAGGCAGCCATGTGCCAGCTAGCTGCTCCCACATGGGAACAAAGGCTGGTGTTTTGTTTGTTTGTTTGTTTGTTTTTGTTTGGAAGACTATCCTTCCAAAGAGGCTGGTCTGCATAGAGACCCTGTTGTCCTGTTCTTGCCTCTGCTCTCCTCTTTAGAGAGACAAAGGAAGCCTGAAAAGCCAGTAAGAAACACTCCAGGCTTTGTAGGATATAGCACAAAGCAAGTAGAAAAAGCCAGGAGAGAGATAGTGGGCTGGGCTCTCTATCCTAGCTGTCCCTAATTCTGTCCCTTTCCTTCTTCCCTCAAATGCACAGGTCTTGGCTAACTTTGGCCTTTCTTTCTTTCTTTCTTTTCTTTCTTTCCTTTTTTTTTTTTTTTTTTTTTTTTTTTTTTTTTTTTTTTTACAGCATCACTAGCCCTGGCTGCCCTAATACTATGTCACTGAAGATGATCTCAAATTGAGGATTATTCTCCTGCCTCAGCCTCCCGAGGGCTAGGATGGTAAGTGTACATAACATCTGGCTGGCAGAGGTTTCACTGGGATGATATAGAGCACCTTAAGGGCATTTTTAGGGCCATGTTTGCACCTGGCCTTTCTCCTGCCCTCCTGCATTGCTGTCCTCAATTCTCTCTCCCACTAAGAATGCATGAACAAATGCGCTCGCTTACCCATCCATTACGCCAAGGAAGAAAGAGACGGTAGGCAGGAAGCCCAGGAGTCAGATTCCAGGGGGACAAGTTCTCCATGTGTGCCTATGTGGTTTTGGACACTCACAGACATTAACACCAACAGGCCTCATGTATTGTTGCTCCCCCAATTGCTTGAGTAAGTAAGTACCTGCTTGCAGTATCTGAGCCCTTGGCAGATCCCTGATGTTCCTGGGTCAAAGAGGCTTCCAGGACAAGGCCCTCCTCCTGCACAGCTCAGTGCAGAGAGCCACAGAGATGCAGACCAACCCCATCCATTTTAACTTCCATGATAAGACACTCATTGGCACTTTCTGCACAACACCCAGCACGCTGGAGAAGACAACAAACATGTTGACAAATGTTACTGGGAGGCCAGCGTGGGAAGCTGGCCGGTCTGGAGCAGCTGCTTGTATTCATCCCATATAGGGTGAGAGACAAGTGGATGGTGGCAACGGGAGTGATCAGGAGGAGAGGACAGGACACTCAGGCATGGGGTGGGGGTGAGGCAGCTACAGCTGTGGAGGGAACAAAGGCAGCTGGCAGGACATTGGCCCCTGAGAACCCAGAGACACATAAACTCAGTTTTAGAATTGACAGCAGCCTAAAGATATATAGCTCAGCGGTAAAGTGAGTGCATGGAGGTAAGTTCCATCCCCAGCAAGGGAGGGAAGGGGAAAGGGCAGGATGAAGAGGAACAAAAGGAAAAAAAAAAAAAAAAAAAAAGAATAGACAATAGAGAAAATGGAAAGAATTGGTAGGAAAGGAAAGAAAGAGGTTTCGAGGCAGTCCTGGAACTCCACACACATGGTTCCCTTACCTGTTAGTCACCATGGGTCTCCTTGCCAGACTCCCACCGGTCCATCGTTAAGGGCTGAGCCAGCTAAGCTCTCTGAGCAAAGGTCAGAAGGGCAAAGACTGAAAAAGCCTCCCTGGACTCACTCATGTGTGCCCTTTTATGTGGGCAAGTGTGCTTCCAGAACGGGCTGTGGTCGCCTTAGCACTTCCCTTGGCAAGGGCAACTGGATGTGTGTGTGTGTGTGTGTGTGTGTGTGTGTGTGTGTGTGTGTGTGTGTGTGTGTGTAGAGGTGCGCAGGTAGAGGAGTCAGCTGTTAGTTTCCAGTCTTGCACTGCCTATGAGGGAGGGCACCCTGTCCCAGCTCTGGTGGCTGTGAGACCGTAAGTTGTAAAGGCTGTGCCTAACCACTCCCTCAGTCCAGGGCCCAGCACACTCACAAGAGCTGGGTTTGCCCTTCTTGCAGCTTCTGCCTGGAAAACCCCTTTTCCATGGTTTCATTTCTCAATCTTTTCAATGCATACCCGGGCATCTGTGTGGCATTCTAGGTCACTGAGGGTGCCCTCCTCACTGTCCACTGGGTGAAACTCAGGCCCCAGGCCTCAGTCTACCCAATCTACCTCCACCCTTCCCCCTGGTATCTAGAATGGGCAATTCTACAGCTGCTGTATTGCTCTCAGGTCTCTGCCTGGGCTGTTTCTTCCACATGGAATGTTTTCTCAGCTTTCCCACCCCTGCCTCTAAGGAATTCCTTCCTGCTGGGCATGGTGGCACATGCCTTTTATCCCAGCACTTGGGAGGCAGAGGCAGGTGTATTGCTGTAAGTTAGAGGCCAGCCTGATCTACAAAGTGAGTCCAAGACAGCCAGGGCTACACAGAGAAACTTTGTCTTGAGGAAAAAAAGAAAAGGAATTCCTTCCAGATCATCCTGGCTAGTGCCAGGGTTACCCTTCCCCAGAGCCTGCCCAGCTTGGTTAGCCCTAGCACAGAAACTGGTACCCAGTGGGTACTTATTCTTGACTCCACTGAATGAAGTCTCCTATTGGGAAGTCACTTTGCTTCTTGGGGCCTTAATCTCCCTAGTTTGCAGGAGGTTCTGATGGAGACTAACCTGTCAGGATTTTCAGTCAGCATCTACAAGCCTGACACAAAGGGCTTCAGACAGTGTCTCACTTCAAAACGTACCTTGCTGATAACTATACAGAAGCCCAATAACAGAGCCAACAGCAACTATGGAACATGTACTCTGAGATAGGCACTAGGCTAACCCCTTCTCTTCCGGGTTCCTGGGACTTATGGGGCAGGGGGAGGGGGGATACTAGTAGCTTCATCTGCAGATAAGGAAGTTGAAGCCAGAGAGGGAAAGTGACTTGTCCAAGGTCACATAGCTCTTCAATAGAAGATAATGTTCTGCTCTGCAGTCCTAGGAGACTCCTGGCCTTGGCCACTTCCTTTCAATAAAACCTATAAGGCTGGGACAGGCCCTCACATACCTTCTTCTGACTCCTTCAGGAAGCTTAGGCTCCAGGGCGTGGGAAGGAATGAGGGAGCCCCTGGAAGATAGTGAGTGAGTCATGGAGAAGAGTCCAGCTACAATGCATACAGACAGAGGAGCAGGCCAAGGAACGCAGACAAACACAGAACCTGGACTTTAGCCTCTGTCCCCTGTAACAACCTGTGTGGCCTCAGACAAGGATTTACCCAGGCCTTGCTTTCTTCACCTCTGGCATGAGTGGGAATGCCCCAGGGGTAGGCCATTAGTTAGGCAGCAGTTAGGTCTCTTATCTAGCCATCTGCAGTCCCCTCTGCCCGGGACACTGCCTAGATTGCCCTCACGGGGCCTGGGAGAGGCTCCTTGCCGAGGGCCAAGAGGACAGAGGCAAGAGGAGCTGCAGGCAGCTGCGCAGCTCCCTCCTGTCAGGTTCCAGCACTAACTGAGGAGGGAGGGAGAGGTAGAAAAAGGATGTGGCTACCCTCCTCCTTCCCACCCTCACTCTGTTCTCACCTCATGAGCACTCAGTTGAGCCTCTCATCCTCTTCGCCTTTAGAGAAGCTACCGCCTGAGGTCACATAGTAAGGGGTGCTGAGCTGGGAGGGAGGTTACACATAGACTGGGCATCTCTGCCTCTGAAGCCAGCGGGTCTCTGGTCTGATATCTGGGAAATGTGGCCTTCACAGACAGAAGGGGATGTGGCTGGGCCACCTGACCTACAGAATGGCCCTGAACACAACTTTCTGTGCCTTGGGGTCTTCAAGGCTACTCTGACTGGGCAGGTTGTCCTGAGCACTAAACCAGCTGAAGAGCCTGGTCAAATATCCATATCTACTGCCCTGTCATCTGCTAGCATGGTCCTATAGGTTACCCAGAATGCCTCTTGTGGGAAGCACCTCAGGCTCTCTGGGAATGCCATGCCTTCACTTTTTCCTGGATGTTCACTCTTTCTCAGTAACCTGGGGTGGAGCGTCAGGCTGGGGCTTGGCAGCTGGGCAGGGATGTTGACAGAGGCAGAAGTGGGAGGCCTTGGGCTGTGCTGAGGGATGGACAAACATTTTACCTTCTTTGACCTGGAGGAGTCATCACTTAGCTAGCACCCAGTTAAACACAAAGAAAGGCTTAGCTAGGTGTTATATCACAGGTAAAACAAATGCCGAGTGCAAAGGCCCAGAGGTGAGGCGTTGTGGGGTCTGTGTGTCCTGTCCCTGGAGTTTGGAGGCTGACTGGAGAGGAAGGAAAGATTAGGTCACATGGGCTAGTGGCAGGTCAGAACTTTGGACCTCTTTATAAGAGCTCCAGGACCAGCCTCAGGACCAAAGAGTGAGTCCTGAATGCTTTATAAGATGACCACATAGCTGCCATGAGGAGAAAAGATTGTCAGGCCTGAGGGAGGAAGTCTCTTGAGTAGATGGGGCTGCAAAGTGGCCAGACATGAGATGAAGGGCACTGTGGTGAAAGTGAGGACAAAGGAATGAACAGAGATACTGAGCAAGAGGGTGATGGAGATTCGTACAAGCTCCCACAGTGAATGGGGGTTGACTCAGGTAGGGTCCATTGTGGGGGTTAAGGTTGAGAATATGGGCCAGGGCAGAAGACTGACCAGTGTGGGCCTATTGCTGTCTGGCCAGGGCCTGGGAACCCTGGCCACGGATGCCCTCTGAATTGTCGAAGGCTTAGGTCTGAGGGAAGACAGTCCATCCTGTATTGCTCAAGGTTATAGCTGTACTGTGCATCCACGTGTGGTACCCTACGGGGGCTGTGATGACACTGAACCTTTTTGAATGTTTGAGGGAGGGAGAAACTGTCTTGGGGCTTCAGTGTCTGATTTGGATTGTGTGGAAGGGGAACTTTTGAGACCCAAGGGGGAAGGTGGGGTGCTCCCACAATCTCTCTTCCTGCTAACTCTGCCACACACAGACACCTGCAGGCACCTCAGTACACATGCATGACCTCACTTCTGCTGCAGCCCCTGGAGGCCAGCCCTGGGGCCCACTGGTCCTCTTCTGTGGTCCCTCCTCAACTTTCTACCCTCCAAATAATACCTCAATCCCCACCACAGCCAGAAGTAGTCCACACCCAGGGAATCATCCTTACCCTCTGCCAAGCCAGCAGGGTTGTTCTAGGAACATGAAGGAGCTAGGGCAAACCTCAGCATGAACTTCCCAAGCATCTAGGTTATAAAACCAGAGGACAAATCAAAAGTTTACTCACCACCACCCCCCTCCAGCCCAGAGCTTTCAACTGGGTCCTAGATCTCTTCTTCATCTAGAAACTTCCATGATCCTGGGTCTGGTACCTGTGGCTGAGGTCTCATTTCCAAAGCTCACCTTGAGGAAGCCTGGTATGGCTCAATGTCAGAAACCAGCTGAGTCCATATCCTCCATGTGGCCTACTTGAAGGCTTTAAATTCTGTACTCCAGCCCTTGACCCAAATTCTACCCTGTACCCAGAAATGATAGCTTTCTCACCATTTGCTCTGTTGTCATAGGTCCTGAGATGCTGGCCTGGATATTGACTCTGTGTGTGTTTTTTTGTTTTTGTTTTTTTTTTGTGTGTGTGTGTGTGTTTTGTTTTTTGGTGTTTGTGTTTTTGTGTGTGTGTGTGTGTGTGTGTGTGTGTGTGTGTGTGTGTGTTTTGTTTTGTTTTGTTTTACCTCAAGGGCTTACAATTCCTCCTGCCCAAGCCTGTTCAGCAGGCTGGCTGGCTGCCTGGCCTCTGTGGCCAAGATGGTCACAGCCTGTGCCCACAAAAGGCTGTGGGCAGAGACTTGGCCCAGACCTGTGAAGGTGATGGGTTGGGGCTGGGTGGGCAGCAGCTGGTGAGTGGGACACATTCTACACTATGTGGGCTCCTCCCTGCTTACCATAAGCTGCTGGGATTGGCAGATGGGGCAGTGTGGGGCACAGGGACAGACAATCTAGCTGCCTGTTTCTAGTGCTGGACACAGGGCTAAGCTCTCTGTGGCTAATGTTAAGTTAGTCTTGAGGCAGTCTTGGGGAGTGAAGATCTTACAGCTGAGGAAATGGAGCCTGAGAGGGGGCTGGCACTTGCTTCAGGTCACACAGCCAGCCAACCTGGTGGCTGTGTACTGGTTCTTCCCTGCCTGGGACCTCTGCCTGAGGTGGGGCAGGGTCAGGGTATGCTTCAGAAGAGTCTGCGAAGGCTGTACTTGGGGTGAGCTTATGAGAAGCAAAGGCTCTCTGCAAAAGGCCTGTTTGTGTGGGGTCTTGTTAGATACTAAGAGCTGGATAGAAAGACATTCTAAGGGCAAAATACAAAGCAAGCAGAGACTGGGATGTGGAGAGAGGGCAGGGGCATGGCAGAAGTGCCCCAGGGCCTCTCATACCACTGGAGGCCTTGACTGTAGGCTGCTGGGTCGGGCTCTGCTGGTCCAACTGGCCCAACCACTTCTCTTGGGCACAACCCACTGCCACTGCACAGAGCCCTGCCAGGAGATGCCAGTTGAAGTCTGTCAGGGGGCTCAGCGCCACTTGCCAGTGTCAAGACAAAGGTAAAGAGATCCTAATCTCTAGGCTGCTCTGTTCAGTCTGCAGGGGTAGGAGGCAGCCATTTCCTTCTGAGGAGAGGTGTGGGCAGATCTGTCTGTGGAAATCTGTGCAGTTACAAAAGACTTGTACTTTCTTCTGCAAATGGGACTGTTCCATTTACTTTAAAGGACACATCCCTTTTTTCCATCAAAACAGCCAATGGGTCTTTATATTTTTAGGTTTCAGTGGCTCTCCCTGCCTGTCTGCCATCTCCAGCTCTGGGTCCTCACCAGGCTCCATCCTCATGATCACGGGCAAGGCAATGCCAGGGCAGGTGTCGGTGTCTTGGCAGCCTCCAGGTGGCTATACGACCCAGGAATAGAGCCAGGTCTCTTATAGTCAAGCCAGAATCACGTGGAAGTTCTGGCACCTCTCCATCCCTGCTGTGAAATACTTCCCTAGGGCAGGGCGGGGCAAGGCTGCAAGCCTGTTCTTACCAGTGCGCAATGCCAGTGAAGCTAGGGGAGGGTGTCTGCCAAGGTGGTGGTGGTGGTACAGCAGAAGGGTGCAGGGGAGGGAGGGGGGTTGCTGTTGTCAGTGAGAGCTTCTGTGGCTTGGGTCCCCTGGAGCGTATGTCTATAGCCCTTGGCATCTCCAAGGACCTTCTTTTATCTCAGGGCTACCTCATCCCCTGTCCTCAGTTTCCAGTAGGCCACAGAAGGTTCAGTGAGCCATCCTCTGAGGGGGACTGAAGCACCTACGCAACAGCAAGTGAGGGGTTGGTGAGGCCATCCCTGCCTCACTCTCCTGGCCTTCACCCTCTGTGGTAGGACACTAGTGTAAACCCCAGCAGAGGCAAATCAATTTGCTTCTGGGGAGATCAGCACAGGAGACCTGGTTTTTCCTTCATGTCTCTAGCTGTCACTGGTGACCAGCCCTAGCAATTCTGCCCCTCCTTGCCACTCCCAGGTCCCTGTGAGGAACTGGGACAGAGGAGCCTGCTCACAAGACAGCCCGGCCATAACTGTGCTAAGGTCAGTGTTGAGCCGGGACAGTCTAGGGCTGTACTCATGAGAGCCACAGGAAAGCCCTGTACCCTGCTGTCCCCAAGCGCTTTGCCCATTTCTCTCCAGGAATTCCTCAAGTTTCACTAAACAAACTTAGGGAAGAGGGTTCCCAGCCTTGCTGACTTTGTGCTGACAGTTGGAACCCACCCAGACTGAGCTTGCTTCTCTGGTCTCAGCAGCTCCATCTCAGCCACAAGATGTCCTCATTAGCATCTCCATTCCACAGATGAGGAAGCCTGTGCAGAGTAAAATCGTGAGTCCAGAGCAGAGTGGAGCAATAACCTGGCCCTTTCCACACTTCCATGCCATGTGGCATTACCCGTGAGACCTTCTGAGCTTCACTTTACTTGCCCTTCACCTAGTGCCAGAGGCTGAAATTTTGGTGGCAGCCTTTGTGGCCTGAGGCAGAGGCATGCCCCTAGTACCCTTCTCACCTCACTGCCCCCCAAAAAACACTGCCAGGCTCCCCTGTCCCCAGCAGTTATCCAAATATATCATTCCTGCTGCCTGTGTTTCCTGTTCCAGAAACTTGAGTCCATCTTCTCTTGACCAGGCCAATGCTCTGGGTGTGGTAGAGATGGCTACCCTGGGCCAGAATGGTAACACAGGCAGAGACAGAGCGAATGGTACTGAGTCTAGGACAAGAACTAGCTACAGGCAGAGATCACATGCGAGATCCTGTCCTGTCTTCAGCTGGTGGGCCTCAGGGAAAATGGGGGTTGGGTGGGTGTCTTTTCAGGTTGCTTGCTTAGATCCCAGACCTCTTCTTCAGAGGTTTTAGGACTCTATTTTACTCATGGTTTTGGACAGTGCTAGGGTGGCAGGAGTCTTCTCTGGACAAGCCCTCTAGAGAACCACAGAGGACCAGCCCTGAGCAGTTGCTGCTCGGTTCCACCCACATCTCATCCCTGGGCTTTTTGTTAACTAGGATGAGGAGAGGAAAGAGAGGAAGGGAAGGGGGAAGAAAGAAAGAATCACTTCTGGTGGCTGCTTTGAGCCCAGTCTTGCTCGAGGATTGAAACTCTGTGTCATGAGAGACAGTCCAGGACCCTTTCGATGCTGAGAGCCTGTGGCTTAGCACAATGGTCATGCCTGTAACCCTGAACATAAAAACATACAGACCAAATCTTTAGAGATATCCACTCTGGCTGGGACTCTGCTATATTCTCTCTCTCTCTCTCTCTCTCTCTCTCTCTCTCTGTGTGTGTGTGTGTGTGTGTGTGTCTGTCTTTCTGTCTGTCTGTCTGTTTGTGTCTGTTTCTCTTTCCTTATGCAGCCTTTTTCATAGGTGAGAACTTAGTCTGGGAGGGATGTGGTCATGATACAGTCAGTTCCATTGAGTCAGCATGTGGTACGGGCAATGTTTCCTTCGAGGCCTCAGTAGGCATTAGAGTGGCTCTAGACAACCTGAACCTGAAGTCCCTGACCCCCACACAAGCCTGTCTTCTCTGAGGCACTTGGGCCAGTCACTAAATAGAAGCATCTCTCTTCTTCTCCTCCTCCTCCTCCTTCTCCTCCTCCCCTCTTCCTTCTCCTCCTCCTTCTTCTATACAAAAACAACCAACATGTTTTTATTTAATATACATTGTTAAGGGTTCAATCAGACTTTATTTATTTATTTATTTTTAATATTTCTTCTTTTTTTCAGACTTAAAAAAAAAAAACAAATAAAACAAAAATATCACCACAACTTAGAAATAAGGAAAGGACAGACCATCTAAGAACAAAGAGGACCACACAAAGGAGAACTGCACAGCCTGCATCAGGGCTCCTGACTGGAGAGCTGCTTTGAATAGTTTTCTTGCGGGTACTACTTAAATACTGTGGGGTTTTCCTAGAGTTAGGCAGCATTTGTGTTCAAAGGGCTATCGATGTTGGGTTCTCCTAGCAGGCTCTGGATAGAGAGCAAAATGGTCCTGACATCATATAGCGTGGACCACTTATCCTTGAGAATGTCCAGGCAGATGTTGCCCTGGGTGTCCACATTGGGGGTGGTAGCAGGTGAGGAACTTCACTGTGGGTGCGTTGTAAGGATAGCCGCTGGGGAACTCTAGGGAGAGTTTATACCTCAGGTCTTCATATACTGTGCCAGCTGCTCCGTGAATGGTTCCTATCCATTTGAACAGGTTGTCTGATTCAGGGAAGGCGGAAATTCCTTTGTCACCAGACGTCATGAGGGTCACCAGCTCCTGCTGTAGCCTCTTGCCCACAGAGCCCTGGGCGGCTCCCCCACTGGGCTCGGCTCCCTTGTCAACTAACGGCAAACGGCGATGCTGGCAGCAGCTGGGTTGCGGTTTTAAGAGGTCATCCCAGGAGCGCTGGCACCGAGACAGAGTGCGGAAACTAAAGGGCAACTGCGGGGCTGGGAGCCGCCGCCCGCGTTGTTTGAATCCTTCTTCTTCTTCTTCTTCTTCTTCTTCTTCTTCTTCTTCTTCTTCTTCTTCTTCTTCTTCTTCTTCTTCTTCTTCTTCTTCTTCTTCTTCTTCTTCTTCTTCTCTTTCTTCTTCTTTTTTTCTTCCTCTTCCTCTTCTTAATATTTATTTTTTTAAATCACTGTGTATACAGTGCTCTGTCTGCATGTACACCTGCAGACCAGAAGAGGGCGTCAGATCACACTATAGGTGGTTGTGAGCGGCTCGCTTGTATGCTTGCCAGAGCATGGCCAGGTCTGTCTTAGCCGTTCTTCATCTCACGACATCACAGTTCCTCTTGCTAGTCACCAAAGTTGGCACTCATGGTGGTCCTCACTCCTTGGGTGCTTGAAGACCAAATGCAGGATACATACATCTGGCACCTACGACGGACCCCAACACACAATGGAGCCCAGGAGGCACCGGTGGGGCTTCCCCAACTACTTGCGCCCATGCCCAGGACCGTAGACCCCCGTCACCAATCACCAGTATTCTTCATCTCCTTTTTTCATGGCAGGAAGCAGCATGTGGGAAGACTGGACCTCGAGCTCCCGGGCTGCTGCTGGCTCTCCCTCTGTGGTCCCTGGCACAGGGTAGGTCCATTGTTGATGTTGAGGGAGAGGCTGGGTTGGCTGCTGTGGTTCTAGAATAAGAATCAGATAGGGTGAAACCTGACTCCAGGTGGGCAAAGGTCACCTAAAGCTCACCTTGCACGCCTTTTCCTTCTGCTCAAGCAGTTACCTTTCCCAGGTGAACTAAAGACTAGGATCCTTTAGCTGAAGGAGAGGCCATGGATTACACCTGGAGCATCAAGGAGGAGAGGCCTGGGAGGGGACAAGTAGAGAAATGTTGGTGCGCAATGACCCAGGAAACAGCATGCTGGGAAGCCTGAGGTGAGGAGAAAAGGGGCTGCCTTTCCAAGAGGAACCAATTGGGCCAGAGTCAGCTTTGTGGGAAGAATCCACTGTTGCAGGATGGGGACAGTTATCAGGACTAGGGACCTACATGCTAACTTTCAAACTGGTACCCCCCTTCTTCCAGGGTAGGGGGAATCAGGAGTCTTCCTCTTTCTATAGAAGAGCGAGTCATTGTGGTTTTCGCTCCCTAGCTCAATCCCCAATGTGTAGTTAAAATGAGGTTTGGGGTTATACATTTTCGTCAGGGTCCCCCATTCCTGGAAATCTCAAACCTCCATGGTAGGAGGGGGAGCACTTCTCTTGAGCCTCAGATGGCAAAAAGCTGTCTAGACTTTTATTCCTTCTAGGTGGGTCCCCCAGAAATACCTCAGGAACCTCAGGATTCTAGAACCCTCTTTTAGCCTCCTGGGAAGGGCCATCTTTTGTTTTGTTTTGTTTTGTTTTGTTTTGCTTTTTGAGACAGGGTCTCAAATGCCCAGGCTGGCTTCCACTTGCTAAAACTGAACTTGAATTCACGATTCTCCTGCCTTCTCTGCCTGAGTACTGGAGTATCGTTCAGAGTCTTCATCTGTGCTTTACTCTGTGGTGGGGATCAAACACAGCTTTCTGCATGCTAGACAAACTATCATCTGCTCAGTCCAGGAAGTGATTCTTTGGCTAAGTACAACGTAATACCCTAGTGTTCTGGGCTTTGGGGACAAACGAATGGGCTCCTTGGCTCCCATTTGGTGCTCAGACTTTGGGCCCAGGGACCCTTAATGAACGGATGAATGAATGAGTTACAGCTGACAATCAAGTTCCTTTTATGTTCCTGACTGAGGCAAGTGGAGCTCTGGACCGTGGGGCACAGGAGAGAGACTGGGAAGACTTGGGGTAGCGGTAATTCCCACAACTGTCTGAGAAGCAGTGCCGAGACAGACTGGCTAGAGCCTTTTGCCCTGGAGACCTCCCAGCTCCTTCTCTCGGCCAGGGTTGGACCGGGCAGGCCTGGCGGTGGGCACTGAACCCGTCCGTGGCCCCACTCAAGCCAACAGGAAGAGGAATGAGGCCAGGCGAGGCGGGCCAGCTGGCCAGTGGGGAGTCCTGGGCGTGGGCGCAAGTAGTTGGGGAAGCCCCGCCAGTGCCTCCTGGGCTCCATTGTGTGTGCTGTGCCCCCCAACTTGGCCTCGGAGTCCTCCTTTATAAAATAGTCCCCTGAGATGGGATGGCTAGCGTGCTACTGGCAGGAGGGCCGCGACGGGAGCCAGGAGACAGCTAAGAGATCTGGGGACAGAGAGACCAGCACCGAAAGAGGCGGAGTCGAACTGGACCCCTAGCTCTCGTGGGCGGAGCTTCTAAGGGGGCGGGCGTCCGTGGGGCGGGTTCTGGGTGGGGGCGGGACCGGGGCCGGCACCTGGGTGAGGTCGCGCAGCCCCGCCCCCTTGCACTTCCGTGTGCCGCGGCGCCAGAGCAGGAGGCGGCGGCTGCGGGATCCCCCGAGCGGCCCCTGGACATCTACCCTCCGTGCCGGGACCCGGGCGGTCCTCACTGGCCGCCGGTCCTGTCCTGATCAGACCCGTGCCGACCTCCCCGTCCACGCGCATCCGGGAGAGCCGCGCCACTAGACAGACCCCGGCCCGGCCCGCCGGGACCCCTGGCGCCTGGCCCTGTGTCGAGAGGTGAGTGCGAGCTGGGCCCGGGCGCGGGGTCTCAACTAACTCGAAGGCGCAGCGGCCTTTCCCCCCCAGCCCCTTCTTCCCCTGGTAGCCTCCTTCCCCCTCCTTGCTTCCTCGGTTCTCGGTTCTGAAACTGAGAAACTGAGCCTCGCGCAGCCAAAGTCCTGCGGAGCACGGAGACCCGCCGGTGCCTCGGTCCCCGGGTTGGTCTGACCCTCTCTTAGACGGCAGGAGCCCACGCCCGGACTACTCCCGGCATCTTTACCCCCCTGTGTGTCTTCAGCCCCTTCGAGGGTCCGTCCAATCTTCTTGAATCTTCCTGGGGCCTCTGCACTTTCGTCGGTCCCCACCCCTTTCTTGTCTGATACTCCGCTCCTAGGCCAGGTCTGTCTGCCCTTCTCTGTCCGAGAACTCCGTCTCCCCACCCCCACCAGGCCCTCCACCCCCTCGACCCAGTCCTCCGAGAGCCGCGCCCCCGGCCCACGCTCGCCAGCCCCTGCCTGTCCAGCCTCCTCCGGTCCTTTCCACCACCGACGGAGGCTGGGCCGGGCCGCCGGTAGCCCTAGCCTCCTGTGCTTGAGTCCCCGCGCGCGGCGCCGCCTCCTCCTCGTACTATCTCTTCTTTCAGTCTCGGTGTCTTTCTTGGCTCTCCATCTGTCTCTGGGCTGGGCGTGGCTCCAGCCTCCACCACGCTCCTGCCCTCTCCACCCCTCTGAGCCCCCTATCCGGGTAGCCTCTGCCTGGTGCTGTCAGTCTCGGTCCCTCTGGAGAGCCGCACCCCCTCTGGGGGCCCAGTGTGGTGATGAAGGCAGCGGTGATGGGAGTGCCCTGGAGTGGAGAGGGAGGCCGAGAGCACCAGCACAACTGCTGTTACTTCCCCAACTCCCTTGGTGGAGGGGAGGGGAGGGGAGGGGAGGGAAGGGAGCCTCATTAAGCACCCTACTCCAACCTGGTTGGGAGGATTTAGACCGAGTGAGGGAGATTTCTTTCTCCTCTGGCCCCTACCCTGGCCCCTCAGAGGAGCCTGGTGTCTTGCTGTGGTATCTGCGGCTGGTCCTGTGGGTAATGCTATGTCTCCTTGTGTGTTGTTCATCACAGCGGGACTTCCCCTGTGAATGTGTCCTTTTTCACATGTGACTTGTTTGTACATATACGGCTCTCTGAGTGTTCTGAGGCTCTTTGCATGCCCCTTGCAACTTCATACGTCATGTCTTGGTGAGTTGTCACTGGTCTCCCTTCTGTATTTTGTGTTTTTACTTGCTCATGTATCAGTGACCTTGCGTGTCCCAAAAGTCGTATGTGTGTTGCATCGTGGTGATCAGCGGGCCATGAGTACATTAGACCCTTTAATTGTGGGGGCTCACACTATTGGTGTGCCAACCCATTTAGGTCATGTGTGAGTGTGTCTGGGTAAGTGTGCATGTGATCATATTTGGCTCTTCTTCCTCAGCTGCTGGTCTTCTGTGACCAAGCTGATCTTGTACAGAGGGGAGGGGACCGGACCTAAGGTTTCCTCATTCCTGGTATGGATTAGGCTGGGGTGTGGCAGACAGGCCAGCAGAGGGCAGCTGTGGTGTGCCCGTGGTGGTGGTGGTGGTGGTGGTGGTAGTGGTGGTGGTGTGTGTGTGTGTGTGTGTGTGTGTGTGTGTGTGTGTGTGTGTGTGTTTTCTCGGTGATAGTATTTTTGATGTTTGTTGTAAAAGCTCTGGTATATGACAGGACTGTGGGGAAGGTGACACTGGCAGTACATAGCTGTGGTGGGAGAGGGTGACTGGTAGGAGACTTGCAGTCTGACAACATGAAACTGTAGGTGTATGTCTAGGAGTGACAGTGGCTGAGGGTGGGTGACAGCAACAGGAGGGGCGTGAGAGGGTATGTGGTGGTGGGACTGGGAGGGAAGGTGAGTGCCTAGCTGCGTGCGAGCTTATGGGAGAACAGGAGGTGCTGGGTGTGTGCTCAGCCCGGCCCCTGGCTCCTGGAGAGATGGAGAAAGCTAGGGGCAAGTTCTGAGGTTGTGGTGATAGGATTGAGACCTCAGGGTCTGGACCAAGAGAGCATCAGATCTTTACCACACCTTTTAAGAGCAGGTGTCCTAAACCCGGCTTCTGTGGGGAGTTTGCTTTGTGAGGTGGGCAGTGAGGGCCCAGGGGTCAGTGGTTCTTCAGCCGTCTTGGCACATACTGAGAGTGGTGCGAAACATGTGAACTGTTATGTGGGGACTGTCCCTGGCTGTGTGTCCCACTCTTCTGGACTCTAGGATGAATGAAAACCTGGAGAGCTCCCAGGCCATATTTCTCACATACAGTGTGTTTGTTGCCTCTCCTGTTGCCCTGACTCGGCTCCCTGCCTAGTTTCTTCACAGAGTGCCAGGCCCCAGTCAACCCCACTCTAGTCTCTGCAGCTGTCATGGGGGATAAGGGGGGTGACTCAGAACTGTGACTACGGCAGGGCTCTGACACCCTTTAGCTGGCACAACGAATTGGAATTTAAATTTAAACTAGAAATGATTGAAGAACTGATGGAAAGATAAAGCCCGAGGCTGCTGCTGCCTGCAGGAAGTAGCGGTGGGGGGACTCTTGGGGAGTGGGACCTTTTGAGGAGACCTAGCTTGCAGTGGAAATGCCTAAGCCAAGGCGCTGGGCTGCGTTTGCCATGCCTCCTGTTCAGGATGCCTCTAGGCCTCAGTGTTTCCAGCTGTATAATTGTGCAGCAGTAATGTGAGAGCCACCTGAAATGACAAAACAGGGACTAAGATGGGTCACTAGGGCCACTATCTCCTCCCCCTTGCATTTTTTGGTAGCACCAATGATTAAACCCAAGGCCTTGCTTGGAAGCGCCGCTGAACTGCATTCTAAACTCTTTATTTATTTATTTATTTATTTATTTGATTTTTGAGACAGTGTCTCATTAGGCTACTCAGGCTGGCCTTGAACTTTCCATGTAGCCCAGGCTAGCCTTGAACTTTTGCTTTTTATGCCTTAGCCTTACAGATATGTTCCACTGTATCCCGGTCACCCCTTGCTTTTACTGTGAAAGCCTTGGAGCCACCTTGGCAGTGGAGCAGCAACATTTTCCTCCACTTAAAAAAAAATAGGCTTAGAGGCCAGGCGTGGTGGCGCATGCCTTTAATCCCAGCACCCAGGAAGCAGAAGCAGGCAGATTTCTCTAAGTTCGAGGCCAGCCGGACTACAAAGTGAGTCCAGGACAGCCAAGGCTACACAGAGAAACCCTGTCTCAAGAAACAAAAACAAAACAAAAAGACTTAGAGCTGGGCCCAGTGACACATGCCTTTAATCCCAGCATTTAGGAGGCAGAGGCAGAGGCAGGCGGATCACTGTGAGTTAGAGCTCAGCAGCTCAGCCTGGTCTACAAAGCGAGCCCAGGACAGTCAAGGCTACACATAGAAACCCTGTCTCAAAATCCAAAAAACCAAACCAAACCAAACCAAAAACAAAAAAACAAAACAAAACAAAAAACCCAGCACCCAAGAGGCAGAGGTAGGTGGGTACACAGAGACCCAGCCCCCCCCCCCCAAAAAAAAAGGCTCAAAGGAATTGTCTGAGGTTTGTGCTTGATTGATTATAGCCTGGAACTCCAAAACCTTTAGGGCCACCTACTTGACAGAAAGGTCAGAACAGGTATCCACTCCCCCCCCTCCACTGTGTTCCATGACCTCCCTGACATGCTAGAAATGTCATTCTAAGGGCAAGGACACAGTGTTCTAGACCCTAACATGGAAGGGGACACAAAGCTGGTTCCCAAGAGAATTCACAGAAGAGAAAGTCAAGCCCAGGGAAGCCCGAGCCCCTTCACCCAGCAGAGCGGCCTGTGCTGGCCGTGCGGGAGCTGCTGGTGCTGGCGTGGCCATGCTTCCCAGCTCCACTGTTTTCTCCTGTTCTACAAGTCTATGGGGAATTGTCCCAGGCAAGGGCATCAGGCCTGCTTACTTCTGGTGGTTACTGAGTGGCCGCAGCTCAGCAGGAGCCAGGAGCTGGGAGGCCCAGGTAGGATGGGTATTTCTGGCAGATGGGCATTGTGCCAGGGACCCTTCCTCTTCAAGATTTGTCCTCTTCCACTAGCACTGGCTGGTTCCCGGGGTACGTTCAGAAGCTGTATGAAGTCCAGGGGAGGTGCCCTCTGCTTTGTACATAAGGGGTTTGCCACCTGATACCTGGCTGTGGCTTTGGCCTTGGAGCTCAGAGGATGATGACGCTGTCTTTGGTCAGTTGGAGGGAGCATAGTGTGTAAGCCAGGGGTTAGGGTGGAGGTGTCAGCTTTTCCGTGGTCCTCAAACTGAACTCATGTCACATGGAAGCAGGGCCACCTGTGTCCCGTGCTGGGTTAGATGCTGGGCTGGGAATAGAATGGAGACTCCCAGAAGGACTGAAGCTCTCCCTCTAACTCCTCAGCCCCCTGACTCAGGGCGGGGCTTGGCTACACATTGTTTTTGAGGAATGCCCGAGGAAGGCAGCCAGTCTCTTCCTTGAGCCCCTGTTGCCATAAAGTCTTGTGACCCTGGTGTTGTAGCACTCTGTGCTTAGCCTGTGTGAAGCCCCAGAACCCAAAACAAACAAAAAAGAAGGAAGAGACACAGAGAAGGAGGGAGGAAGGAAGGAAGTAGCTCTGTGTGTGGCTAGAGGCGCTCCGGTGATCAGAGGTCTGCGTGTGTGACACACACACATGTATGGATGTGTGTATAGGGGGTATGGATGTATGTAATGGAATCTGGGGACAGGCTGAGACAGGCTGGCAAGGATGGTCTCCCTCCAGGAATCCCCCATGACCAGTCCCCCTTCCTGCCCTTCTGGTTGCTAGCCACAGTTAGTGTGGGGGTGTTAGAAGCTTCCTCAGTGGGGGTAGGACATGGGCTTTTTTTTTTCCCCCTTTGGTTTTTCGAGATAGGGTTTCTCTCTGTGTAGCTTTGACTGTCCTGGGCTCACTTTGTAGACCAGGCTGGCCTCGAACTCACAGCGACCCACCTGCCTCTGCCTTGTAAGTACTGGGATTAAAGACGTGAGCCACCACACCCGGCTTTCTATACATCCTACCCCAAACCTGGTGGGGTTCTCAGCTGCCTGAAGTAAGGGAAGCCAGCTCTTCCCCATTGCCTAGCCTTGGAACCCCGCCTACTGCAAACTCTCAAACATCACCTGTCCTCCAGGCAGAGGCAGGCACACACGTGCTCACACAGGCAGACAAAGCCAGGCTGCACTAGGCATAGTCGCCCCAGGCACACACAGCCTACACATAAGCACACCGTGTTCACATGCATCTCCTTAAGGGACACACTCAGACACTCATACAGAGGTTTACTTCCTTCTATGAATGCTCACACGCCATCACATTGTGCCCATGCCCGGTGAGGATCATTATCCACTCTGGCAGCCAGAGTCTGTCACCTGATGATGAGGTTCCAAATGTAGCTAAGCTTACCAGGGCTAGCTGGGTGGTAGTGTCACTTTAATCCCCGGCACTCAAAAGGAAGAAGCCGGTAGAGCTCCATGAGTTTGAGGCCAGCCTGGTCTAAAGAGTGAATTCTAGGACACAGAGAAACGCTATCTCGAAAACAACAACAAAAAAACAACATCAACAAAAACAAAACAGAAGGGGGAAAAAAAAAAGATTACCAGGGTTGGAGGAAGTTAGGCCACACTGATCCACATGACCTGGGCCCCCAGGCAGACAAGGGTTTGATGTTGGAGATAGGGGTACAAGTGTGGAGGAGGGGTCCTGTCAGCTGCTGCAAGCTGTGGCTGCTGCCACAGAAGAGGAAGTGAGTGGGCTGTTTGGTCCTGGGGACAAGATGATCATAGGCCAAGGTGGACCTACAGCTGCGCTGTCTACCCACTATGCCTGAAGAGAGTGGAGTTGCCTAGCCCTGGAGCCTGTCTGGTGGGGCATTTTTCTCCTGGGGTCCACTCTTCATGTCTTGAGCCCAGGGGAGAGACCCTGCTGGTCTAAGATGTTTCCAGAGACTGACTTCCTCTAGGCTACCCAGGAAGTGGTTTCAGAGGACTGACCAGCTCCGCCTGTGGCTTGCCTCACCCCTCTCTGCCTGTGAGGGAAGCAACGGCTGGCCTGTGGGTTAGGTCCATTGACCAGGCTTTCCATACCAAGACTGTCCAGGCTTGTCTGAAACTCCAGTGGAAGACAGGGGTCTGAGGCCAATAAGTCTCCTGCAACCCCACTACCCCAGCTTCTCCCTTGTTCCAAGCCTGTAAGCTAAAGCACAGGAGCTTTAGCACCACTAGGCACAACCCCCTTGGGGGTGGCAGTGACTCTCCTGCGGTCCAAAAGCACAGAGCAGCTGGATGGATAAATCTGTGTAAGTGTTTTTCACACTCAGTTCCTTGGTTTCCCTACCTGACAAAATCAAGTTTAAATCCACTTTTATGAGTCATTTGGGAAACAGAAGATAATATATGCAAAATAGCAGTAACATGCCTTTAATCCCAGCACTTGGGAGGCAGAGGCAGGTGGATCTCTGTGAGTTCGAGGCCAGCCTGGTCTACAGAGTGAGTTCCAGGACAGCCAGGGCTACACAGAGAAACCCTGTCCTGAGAAAAAAACAAAAACAAAAACAAAATAGCAGGAACTGAGAGCATTTAAAACACATAGTGCCTGATGCAGAGTAACTATTCAAACCTAGCAAGTGATGCTGGTAATGTGTCATTATTGATGAGCTGGCACTGGCCTGGTGTCACGTGGCTATGGAACCCAGCTGAGAAGTCGGGCCCCCTACTCCCTCCATTCTGTCGGCTCTGCTTCTGCCCACAGCACTAGGCACTGGGGCGGGCTCTGCTGATTCAGTGAGTCCCGTGTTCTGGTCAGGAGCTCAGGGTAGAGTAGCTGTGCGCAATCAGCAGCCCAGCCCGCTCCTACTTGTGTCCCCTTCGCTCCCTTTCACCGTGAGGCAAATAGATCTCAGAACAGTGGGTGAAGAGAGGGGAAAGGCAGCACCCTCCCGTAGTTGGTTGGGGCTCCCTCCAGCTCCTCTCTGCTTGCCCCCCGACCCCGTAGGACTTTGGGTTTAGCTTGGGGAGGTGGGTGGCAAGCCCTCCTGCCAGGCTGCCCGTCCTTGGGACCCCTGGAGTCAGGGAAGTGTTGGGTATCTGGGACTCATTCGGTTGCAAAGTGGGACAAGTCTGTCTATCCATGTTGCATCACTGGCATGTGGCAGCTGGTGGGAGGGGCCTTCGTGTCCCAGGAATACAGAGAAGGTCAGCTCATCTGTGCCCACTGCTGTTTGGGACCAAGAAGCTGGGAGTGTCTGGTGATGAAGAATCGTGGTGTAGCATCCAGGCCCAGAAGGTTGGAGGGCTGGAGATCAATGCAAACCTGTATAGAGTGTGAGGGAGGACATCCGGAAGGTTCAGGGGCAAGACCTCTGCAACACCAGGCATTGTCTGAGGTAGTTATTCGTACCCAAGCCAGAAACTAGACTGCTCTCAGCCTCTGATGCCTCATCTGTGAAATGGGCAGAGCAGGGGTGTCCATGTGAGACTTGAATGACGGGAAGGTATTGGGGGTAGTGTGTAGGAAGACAGAACACTGCCCACAGAGGCTCCCTGTAGAAGGAACTTAGCTGTCAGGGAAGTGAAAGGGGTCCCTGTAGCCAGGGCACGGGAGTGAGGAGAAGGCAGCTGCCTAGGTCAGGGAGGCCAAAGCTTTAGGCTGATGGACCTGCTGTGAAACGCTAAGAGCCGAGTCACAGATGACAGGGTTTGCTTTACTGTCTTAAAAGTCTTCAAAGCCCTGTTTGGAGCTGGGGCAAAGTAGGAGAGGGTGAGCAGTAGGCAGGCAGCGGTTTAGTCTGGGCGCAGCAGTAGGAACCATTTTTGGGTAGGAGGCAGAGACAGAGGCAGGAGAGGCCTTGAGGCTTGCTACAAAGGTGGCGGACTTGGGAGTGGGCTGCGTGGGGGCCAAGGCAGGCAAGCAGAAAGCAGGCCCCAGGTTTCTGGCCTGATGGCTGAGCGTGGGTGCTCCTGGTAGATGCAAACACATGGAAGCGGGACATCAGTAGGTTGTTGTGGGCTGATCTGAGTATTTTTTGACTCACTCATGTGGTGAGGTTGGACAGCCAGGTGGGCACATAAGCCTACAGTGCAGGGTTCTAGGTCCAAAGTGAGACCTGACGATCCAAAGCTAGCTTGGGGGAGGAGAGGACCTCCCCTTGGTGGGGAAGCTTGAAAGACCTCCGATACAAGCTAGAAGAGCTGTCCCTCAAAGGTCCCTGCCTAGGGGCCAGGAGGGTAGGCCTGTGGTCACTAAGCTGCTTGTTTTCACAACAGCCCCGGAAGCTTTGGATCATATCTGTAGCCATGTTGCATAAACAGGCCAGTCATTAGGCCGAGGTCGGATCAGATGTCTATGTGGTATAGACTGGGTACATGGTAGGAGGCTCTCTGGAGTCCATCAGTGGCAGAGCCAGAGAAAGCTTAGGGGGCTAGATTATCAGGAGACTGTTAGGCCATGACCTGGTGCTGACCTGGGCTTTTTTGCCCGTCGACTCATCTATACTGGCCTCCATGGGATCCTAGAGTAACAGCAGCCTGGGGCATCCCACAGCTGGATTAACCCCAAGAGGACCAAGGATGGTGGATATGGGTAGTGGGGCAGGTAGGAGAGGGCCAGGCTTGCGGATAGCAGGGTTGACAGCTTCTGAGTATATCACTGCCTCATCCCAGGCCCTGTGTTCAGCACGGTCTATGAGTAAGGTCATTCCCATTACAGATGGGGACACTAGAGAGGCTTGGCCACATCTGAACTGCATTCACCCAGCCCGCTTAGGCCAGAGCTCACCAGTTTCTCCACTTATTAGTTGTGAGGTGATGGCACACCTTTGAGGATGTTCCTGATTCTTCCAGCTTTCTCTAGATCCCTGAGGTCCTGGGTGCACTGCCCAACTTGGAGGTTATAGACAGATAGCAAAAGACCGAAGTGGCCATTTTGCCTTCTCCCAGACACAAAACAGTTTATGGTTATAAGTCTGAACATTCTGGGGACCCTCACTGAGGACAGGGGAAGGAGAGAAGGTGTAAGACATGGGCTTAGGACCAACAGCTAGGGGCCAGTGGAGCAGTCCCCATCTACCAACATAGCCCCTCCCTCTTAAAAGTCTGATGGGCAGCTCTAAGACTCTGGGAGACTGTTTCTCCCTCCCCCTCCTGGCCACGTTGGCTTTGTGGCTTTGGTTTAATTGCTCAACCTCTTGGTCATCTTCTGTGAGCCTAGGGCTCATAGAGGTCATGTGTGGGCAGCCCCCAACACAGCGCTTAGAGCCCTTCCTTCATTTGCCTGGCCTGTGACTGCCACCTGTGAGCTCTATCTTCAGCATTGGCTCACTTCCCCTCAGGGCCCTGCAGGCCAGTGGGCAGGCTGAGGCCTGCCTAGGGATGTGCCTGACCAGCCTGTCCCTTCTCTTCCATATTTTGAACTTCTCTTTGGACCTCCTGAAGAGGCAAGTCCATCTTGGCCTGGTTCCCTGCTATCCTTTCCAGTCCCTCCTTTTCTTCCCAGCCCTTGTGCCCAAGGGTCCTGTGACAGGAAAAACTATATTTGGTACCAGAACCTAACCATGTATGCAAGGTCCTTCCAGGCCTCTGTGGTCATCTCTTTGTCTAGAGTGTGTCTGTTGTCCATATGTATATTATGGCTTATCACACCATGTGGTTGTTGTATGTGTGTGGTTGTATGTGTGTGGTTGTATGTGTGTGGTTGTGTGTGTGCAAGTGCACATGCCTGGCTCTGTGTTGACATGTGACAGTTGTGGTTGAGTGGGAGAAGTTCCTCTGTGTATCATCCTAGGGCTGTGTGTGCACCTCTGTGTGTCTACCTTCTAAGGAGTCTCCCCATGCCGGACTTTATTCAAGTTTGTTGGCGCACCATATGTGTACATGTGTGTGGTTGTTTTTGGAGAGTCCTGGATGTTCCACCTCCCCCTGGTTCCTTACAGAGAACCTCTCATCCTCAAAGGAGCTGCTGGCTCCTGGCTGGCTTGGCCCGTGATGGGCCTTCATTTCTCCCTCATGGGTACCTGGAACTCTCTCTCTCTCTCTCTCTCTCTCTCTCTCGCTCGTCTCTCTCTCTCTCTCTCGGTCTCCTCTCTCCTCTCTCTCTCTCTCTCTCTCTCTCTGGCTGAGCTCAGAGATCCCTGATCTGGGGGCCAGCTAGATGACTACTATTCTGTGCCTGATGTAGGCTGTGCCCTTGAAGAGTTCCTGCCTCATGTGTGTTGGCCAAGGGCTTGCAAGCCCGTTGACAGCCAGGAACCCTAGTCCTGGCTCTAACCCATCTAGACCCTCTGGCAGGGTTGGCTGTGATATCACTCAGGCTAAAGACTCTCCCACCACCCCAGCCAGGAGCCCTTTGTTGCTCCATTTTTACCTCAGCCCTCTCATTCCTGATACTCAATGCCTGAGCAAAGCTTACTTTCATCCTTAGTAATCCTTGGTCCTCCAGCAGCCTGCTGTCTCTGTGCGACTCACCATGTGGGACTCATTGACCTGGGGCTGGGACAGATTTTTGTGGCCCTAGCTTCCTCCCTGTTTTGTGCAGAATAATGGGCAGACAATAAGCATGCATGTTTTCTTGAGCAAAGACACCAGCTTTCACTTGGTTCCTAGGGTAGCCCGAGTCTTGTGTGGTTAAAGAGGTATGATTATGCCATGCGGTTCCACTTCCTATGCCTTTGGACTGTGTTTGGATTTTTTTTTTTTTTTTTTTTTTTTTTTTTTTTTGAGGGAGGGTCCTTCTGTAGCCCAGGCTAACCTGGAATTCCCAATTCTGCTGAGTGCTGGAATTGCCAACAGGGCCCATCACCCTTGCATGCAATTAATCCTGGTTTTCATGTTTTGTGATTTTGTGTGTGTGTGTGTGTGTGTGTGTGTGTGTGTGTGTGTGTGTGTATTCGCTAAGGAGTCAATCTGTGGTCTTATGTATACTAGCAAGTATTCCACACTGAGCTCCACCAGCAGCTCTTAGTAGTGGGATTACTGAGTGGCCATCATGTATCCAGGACTGAGATGACTAAGCTAGAGACCAGGGGACGCCACCCCACCTCCCACCTACAACCACCCCAAGTTCTCAGATACCAGATGGCACAGGTTACCAGCAGGGAAGCAGCTGCCTTCCTCGGGAGTGGGGAAAGATTACCAGGGATGCTTTTGGAACAATCTAGATGGATATATTAGAAGGCTGCCATTCTGGCTAAGGGGACATGTACAGGTTTATGGGGGGGGGCTGGAAAGTGAGGTGCTAAACATCCAGGGGGATTTGAGGTGGAGAAGAGGATGGGGCCAGGATGTGGGGAGCCTTAAAGCCAGGTTGACGCCTCTGGCTTCTTCTAGAACAGTGTTAGCCGAGAAGGTTCCATGCTGTGGCAGAGTCAGAGCTGGGAGAGGGCTGAGAGGAATGGTATTGAAGCGCTGGGGCAGGGGAGTACATGGGCAGTAGCTGGTCCCATGGAGGGAGGGGGAGGGGTAGGAGGAGGAACCGTGGCAAAGACATGAGTGCAGTCCCATGGAAGACATTCCTGTTCTGAGGACCTGGCTATGATGTGAGACGGTAGGCTCTGGTAGAGGCTTTCTCTCTCTGCCTGCGATCCCGGCTGGGCCTATTTCCTAAGCTGTGAAGGTCAGTGGCCTCCTTGACTTGGTTCTGTCTGGGAATTCCACCATGGAGGTCAGCCTCCCAACCAGATACTTCCTGCCTGGGTCACAGGCCTGGCCTGGTTCTTCTTCATCCTACCCCTTGTTCTTTACGAGCACAGGACCAGCATCCTCTTCACCTGCTTGTCACATCACCTCTCAATCCATCCTATGGCTGCTCTTCTCTCCTTCACTCATCCCTCCAAGACCCGTGCACCAGGTGGAGTGGCAGCCCCAGGAGGCACCATTTTGCTGCCATCTGCACCTAACCTAGTCTTGGCAGCAGATGGCACCTTCAGTGGGCAGGCAGTGGATGCCAGGCAGGTTGGGCAGGTGTGGGTAGGAGAGGGCTAAATGAGACCTCTGTTCCCAGGAATCTGTTGAAGAAATCAGATTGACCCACCAGGGCCCTCAGCTCATGTTTTCTTGGGCCCGTTCACTTTGCCATAGAAGTCTGACCTTGGTTCCTCTTTTCCACCCCCAGCCCAAGCTTTCCCCTTTGTCCAGTGGACACAACCCTGTGGCCTTTGAGGCAGAATCAGACCAAGGTAGAGGGAAATCTATGAGAGCTTGGGACCCTTCGTGCGAACCTTGGCCTTAGTTTTCCCTCTGTCCCGTTAGGAGGTAGACATGTCAGCCTCTGCTCCCTTCCTCACCATATGTGGAGCCACCCAGGGGGACCGCCAACACTGCCTCCCTGGTCACCTTGAGGCTAGCCTCTCTCAGCGCTCTGGGCTGGCTGCAAACAGGTTTTTATTTGCTCTGGAGAAGGTGACCTGCCTGCTGCGGCTTGGCCACTGCCTTCTTCACCTCAAGGCCTCTGGTCTCTGGCAAGGATAGAGACCTGGGCCAGTTTCCCACGTTTTCAGAAACGGAGGAGAGAAAACAGTTCAGGGGTCTGCACTACCCTTGCGCAAGAGGAGAGGAGTGCCCTTCAGGATGAGTGTAGGTCAGGCACAGGGTTCTGCACTCTGACCTCGCTTTTCTGCCTTCGTAAGTGTTTGTGCTAGCTCTGCTATATTTATCTGCCTCCATTCCCACCTCCCTTCCTCTTCTTCATCTTCCCTCGGCAGAGTCTACTAGAAAGACCATGGACTACAGCATTCTACAGGCCTACATTCAAATCTCCCGCCCCTTTCCTCACTACTTACTGACTGTGTGACCTTGAGTAAGTCACTTACCTTCCTTGGACCTTGATTTCTTCGTGCAGAAAACACTTCCTGGGGCTACACAGGGATGAAGTGAGCTAATGTAATTACAAGGCTTAATGCAGTAATGTTGTCATCTTGGCCAGGACAGTCTTTCTCAGAAGTGGGTGAGCTGCGATCGACAGCTTGGCTGTTTGACTCTTTCCCCAGCTCTCTTCCTCATAGATAGACTGGAGGAGCAGGAATAGGGAGACTCAGTGCCCCCAACAGTGGGGAAGGCCTGCCTACTCCCTGTGGAGTGCTGTGAGGATAGCTCAGCTGTCCCCTGGGTCTGCAAAGCCCAGGGCCAAGCCATTGTCCTTCTCTTGGGGCCTGTGGACCTGGACCTATTTACATGGGGCTTATAAATGCTGTGCTTCCCAGCATTGCTCGGACACAGCAAGGTTGTGGGGCAGACTGACTTACTTCACTGTGCAGATGGACGCCGTTGCCCAGAGTCTATCTCAGGGTCACACTGAGATGGAGGTAGATGCTAGCTAGCTCTTGTGTCTTGTTTCCCTCCTGGGGTCTAAGTGCTGCAAGTGGGTATCTGCACCAGCAGGGCCATAGTTTTCCTCATTTTTGGCTCAGGAATTTGGAGCAAAGTGATCTGACCCCTGAATGATGGTTGGGTAGTCCCATGGCAGCCCACAAAGACCACGGCTCCCCTGTGCTGGTAGCACTGTGGCCTGGATGCAGGTTTAGGGCTGGGGCTCAGACCTGCTGTGGTTGTGGTTTTCCCTCCAGTGGCTTATAACAGTAGGCGGCTGTGAGTGTGATTGAGCCTAAGCACAGGCCTCGAGGGCAGCCCACGGGTCAGGTCCTGAGCCCTGCATCACCTTCCTGTGGTTGCTCTGACCCCTTGTCTCTTTCACACAGCTCTGAGAGCCCTGGACAAGCTAGGGGCCAGGAAAGCTGTGGGCCTGCAGACAGAGCTAGACACCAGAGGGAGCTGTGAGGAGAGGCTAGCCTGCAAGTGCCTCCCAGAGCAGGATGACTTGCCACATGTTCCTGCAGACATGATTTTCCTGTCTCAGAAATAGTGACCGTTTCCCACCTCTCCCTAACTGGTGGGCAGGTAGAGGAGACACGGTGGGATATGAGTGGACTCAGAGAGGGTGTGCTGCAGGGCATGAGGGCAGCATTAGCCAGAGGGTATGACCTAGGCCTGTCAGGGTGAGGCTGGCCCTTATCCTAGTGGGCTGCTTTTGTTTTCCCCCTCTGAGACAGGGTTTCTCTGTGTAGCCTTGGCTGTCCTGGACTTGCTTTGGAGACCAGGCTGGCCTCAAACTCACAGTGATCCGCCTGTGTCTGCCTCCCGAGTGCTAGGATTAAAGGCGTGCGCCACCATGTCCAGCTCCTAGTGGGCTTCTTATCATTATGACAGCCTACAGACCAGGGACAAGTCCTCATCTGGAATATGGGGTTCAGAGACTCAGAGTCCAGGAGGCCTGCAGAGCCACATAGCCAAGCAGCGGTGGCGGTCAGGGATCCACATCCAGCCAGACTTGCCATTCTGCTGCCTGGATGGCTCTAATTTCCTGTCCCCAAGGAGCCTAGGCCCCTTCTCTTTTTTCTCTGCCTATTCAGCTTTACTGTCTGAGTTACTAAGGAAAGCTGACCACTGCCCTATTTTGTTTCTGGGTTATCTCATTGAGAGGCAGGAGGCGGAGCTGTGGCCACTGTGATCTGGCCTTTGGTATGTGGACACAGGCCCCATGGCAAATGTGTGCTGTGAGGGGCTCTGCTTATCTCTCCAGTCCCTGGAAGCACTCACTGGGGCGCTGTATGCCTTGGATTCTGAGGTCACTAGGAGATCCAAGATGCCTCCCCACACACACACACACTTGGGGATTTGGGACATCCAACCAAGACTGCTACATGTGACCAATGCCAGGCCTATGTAGCGTGCTTTTTATTGCACCATTTGCTGACCTCCCATCATGCTGTGCCCTCCCATGGCCTCACCTCACAGGCACACACACTTCCATGATGGTGTAAGTCCTTATGCTGCTTAGGTTTAGGGTTTTGTGAGCTTAACACAATCTGGGATCCTCTGAGAAGAGGGAACCTCACTTGAGAAAATGCCTCCATCAGATTGGCCAGTAGGCAAGCCTGCAGGGCGTCTTCTTGGTTGATGTGAGAGGGCCCTGCTCACTGTGGACAGTGCCACAGTGGGAGGTGTAAGAAAGGAAGCAACTTCTCTGACCAGCTCCTGCATCCAGGTTCCTGCACTGGCTGCAAGCTTTAAGATGAAATTAACCCTTTCCTGCTCAGGTTGCTTTGGTCATGGTGTTTATCACAGCAACAGAGAGCAAACTAGGATAGGACTCTTGTAGACCTATCGCCCTGCACTACCACACAGGCTCATAGCATGCTGCAGGCCAGAAGGAGCCCACAGCTGCAGCTCCTTTTTTGTCTGGGTTGAGCACTCAGCGTTTGCCCACCTGCTGGTTTCAGGCCGGACACGTGGGGACTTGAGCGCAGGCTGAGAATGCACACCTGCTTTCACTTTTACTGAGGAGGAACCAGACCAGGGTAGGTTTGGAGGGATGGGCCTCTCTAGTCTGCCTGCTCTACTCTGGCGTGGGCCCTGAGCTCTGGCTGGGCACACTGGGATGGCCGCAGGCTGAGGTCAGTGTTTCCTCTGAGCTCATCTGGACTTGGAGCTCCAGGCAGACCTGGCAGCTGTCCTGGCTGCCCTGCTGAGGAGCTGGAAGGAGCTGCTTCAGGCTGGCAGCTGTGTTGTTGTTGTTTGGTGGTGGTGGTGGTGGTGGTGGTGTGTGTGGGGGGGTGTGGGTGCCTTGGGTCCAGCTTTATATATTACACTCAACATTAAAATAGTTTTATATTTGGAGAAAAATATGAAACTGCCTCCCCTTTTCACATCCCCCCCCTACTGTGTTCCTCCCTACCTGCTTGGTTACTGCCTCCATTCTCAGTTTGAAAGGGCAGGAAATCTAAAGAGACAGGAGTCATGTGACCCTGAGGGGCTTTTGTTCAGAAGGATGGGGTATGCTGAGCAAAGTCTGGGCAGAGTTGGCAGAGCTCTAGCTTTCAGTTCTGGCTCAGCGTGAGGCTCAGTTTCCCCATCTAAAGAGTGGGGAATCCTTGGCTGATGAAACAGGATGGTTTGACCATCCTCCTGTGCCCTCGTGATTATGAGCAAAATCATCAGAGACTCAAGGGCTGCTTCAAGAGCCCAGTAAAAGGGCAGCTGTTGCCACTGAGGCACTGAGCCCAGCACATACTAGGTCCCTGGCATGCAGAGGTGTCCAGTAACTGGCCATGAGCAGGTTACTGAGTGACTCCCCAAGTGACTGTCTAAGGATCACAGGTTCAAATGCCTCTAGGGCCCAGTTCAGGAATGGGGACAGTGCCCTGGCCTGATAGACTGACAAAAAAAGCAACCGCCACAGTGGCAGTGCTCAACAGTCTGGTTTCCCATCTTTTCATTTTACCAGAGGTACCCCAAGTCCAGACTTCTGTTAGACTGCCCCTCTTTGCCCATTGACCCTAGGGACAAGTACATTTGGTGTACCATGTGGGTCAGGTCCAGTGGTGCGAGCTCTGTGGGGGCTGAGTGCCTGAGCATCCCTGGCAGCTGCATCTCTCTCCACTTCCTCTTCTCTGCCACCTTGACTTCATCCCTTCCTGTGCACAGTTTCACTGCAGGCTTCACCATGGCGCCATTCCTGCGCATTTCCTTCAATTCCTACGAGCTGGGCTCCCTGCAGGCCGAGGACGAGGCAAGCCAGCCGTTCTGTGCTGTGAAGATGAAGGAGGCGCTCAGTACAGGTACGGTTGGAAGCTAGTCCCTAGAGGGGCATGGGGCTCAGAGTGGAAGGAGGCTTCCCTTCTTCTCTGGACCCTTGTCTCCCTAAGCAGCCCAGCAGAGGACGCAGGAAGCCAGGAACCACCCAGTTCTCCACACTTGACCTTGGTTAAATTGAGCCTCCCACAGCTTGGGTTTCACCCTACGATTTCCACATGTCTGCCTGGGCCAGGCTCTGAGCTGGACACTGAGGCTATTGTAGTGGTCCTGGACTGACTCAGCCTTGCCTTATTCCCCAGCAGGGGGAGCTGGACAGGTCACAGCAAATGAGTCCTGTGCTGAGGGAGCCTAGGGAAGGCCTTGTCCCAGCCTAAGGTCAGGATGGTTTACTGGAGGAGGCACCTTTCACTCTAGTCTCACCTTCTGCTCCCTGCTGGCTACCGCCTACAAACCTCTTAGGTTCTAGCTGAGCTGCCCCTGAATCCTAGGGTTGGGCCACTTGATTTAAAACACATCACATCACAGCTGCAACTTAGTGGCTACCTGAGGAATGCAGTGGTTTATGTCTCTGTCTGGGACTTGAGACAGGGCCAGACGATGTCGCTTGCCACCAGTCCGTGGCTGGCATGTGGCAGCTCTTACAGATCGCAGGGTGAATGCAGACAGAGAGGGGAGTTGAAATGGAGCTAGAGCAAAAGGGTTACAGGAAAGGGAACAGTAAAAGGACTAGAGGTGGGACCTACCAGAGCACCCAGAAGGCACTAGAGGCTGCTGGGTGTCCAGTAGGATCCTGAAAGCCATAGCACATCCTCAGGGCCAGAGAGAAAGTAGACTGTGTAGATCTGAAGGGGTGAGGAGGTCCAGGAAGGGGGCATTAGTCCCAGCCTGACTTCCTGCCTGGTCCTGTCGCAGAGCGAGGGAAGACCCTGGTACAGAAGAAGCCCACCATGTACCCCGAGTGGAAGACAACCTTCGACGCCCACATCTATGAAGGCCGTGTCATCCAGATCGTGCTGATGCGGGCGGCTGAAGACCCCATGTCTGAGGTGACTGTGGGTGTGTCAGTGCTGGCCGAGCGCTGCAAGAAGAACAATGGCAAGGCTGAGTTCTGGGTGAGGCTTGTGATCCAGGGTCTTGTATGTTAGTGGGTGGGGACTTGGTGAGCGAGCACTTCAGGACCCATCATCACCAGGACACCTCTGTAGCCACTGGGCCTGGGCTTGAATCCTCAGCCCCTTTGAGCTATTCCTACTTCCATTAAAAGGAGTAAAAACATCTTACTTCAAGGTCCCTTGTTAGATAAAATGAGCACTAATGACAAATGTCTATTGCAAGTCAATTGTGGTGTCCCAGGTTTATAATCCTATGTCCTTGAGATGGTCACAAGTTCAAGACTTGCTGGGTAACTTTTTGTTGTTGTTTCTTTGTTTTTTTCTATAAGTACCATGTACTAACGAATTGTGCTACTGGAGCATTCACTGTTGTTTTTTGTTTGGTTGGTTTTGGTTTTTTTTTGTTTGTTTGTTTGTTTTTCAAGTCAGGATTTCACTTGTATTCCTAGCTGTCCTGGACTTGCTTTGTAGACCAGGCTGGCCTTGAACTCACAGATATCTGCTTGCCTCTGCCTCTGCTTGGATTAAAGGCGTGCATCACCATGCCCAGCCCTGCAGGGTAACTTAATGAGATCCCATCTCAAATATTTTAAGTGTAAAGTTAGAGTTGGGGACGTGGCTCAGTGGTAGAGTGCTTGTCTCCAGCACCACAGAGTCTGGAGACCCTGCAGACGCTGACACCGTGCAGATGTTGAAGGAAGTTATCTTGATTATCGCTCCGACTTCTCCCCACCTGTTCGCTTTGAAAAGGCAGAATATGCATCGCAAAGTGGTGTGATCCTGCCCTGGCTCCAGGCTCCCTTCTCAGAGGCACCCATTTTTCCTATTTTGGGGTGCGTTTTGAAGATATTACAGGTCTAGCCAGGCATGGAACCAACATTATGACATTTAGCGGCAAAGAGATAGAAGAAAGCTGGCAGTGGGTCCACTCACTAGGCTGGAACTAGGACTCTGTGCACATGCCCATGGCTACATGCATCTGTGGTAGTATTCTTGGTGGCAGCAGAATGCCAGTGCCAATACAATCCTGTAGACTTCAGCAGCTAAAATGTCTTCCTAAAAAGGCTCAGAGACCGTTGGAAGCTCCTTCAATGAGGAATGAAGGAGCCCAGATGGAAGAGAGGATAACACAGGGCTGCTCAACTCTTAGTTGAGCAGGGATAGAGGAGCCTCCTGGCCGTTTGTTCTCCCTGAGGAAATGTCACAGAATCTAGATCCTGCTAGAGGCTTGGGCCCTTCCCTCTGGATTGTCTAGGCTAGCAAAGAACCTGTCACAGAGTGCACAGTGTGCGTGTCTCAGGCATGGTGGTGTGGCGTCTGCATGTGCATATGGGGGTGGGGTGGGGAGTTTCCCTCCTCACTACTCCTGGATATGTGGCCTAGCAGGGTGTGGGCTGGATCCTTTCACTTCCCCAAATGTAATAATACCCTGGGTGCAGAGTGGGGCGGGGCCTGGGCGGGGCCCTGCCCATCCTGGACAGGCAGGTGTCTGGCCAGGCTCTAGGGTCCCTGCCCCTTGGCCTTGGGGGAGAGCCATGGGGTGGGTTCTGAGTCTCATCTGGCCCAGGCCGATTTGACACCCGCCTCCCACCCCTGCAGCTGGACCTGCAGCCTCAGGCCAAGGTGCTGATGTCTGTGCAGTATTTCCTAGAGGATGGCGGTAAGACTTCCACTGGGCATGGGCAAGCTCATCTGCCAGATCAGAGGCAGCGCTTGCAGGAATATGGAAGCGACTCCCATGGGGATATGTCAGGGCCATCTTGGGAGGGAATGAAATGGGGGCTACCTTTCACGGACTGGGGCTGACTTCACCATATGGCTTGTAGATTGCAAACAGTCTATGCGTAGTGAGGAGGAGGCCAAGTTCCCAACCATGAACCGCCGTGGAGCCATTAAGCAGGCTAAAATCCACTACATCAAGAACCACGAGTTCATTGCCACCTTCTTTGGGCAGCCCACCTTCTGTTCTGTGTGCAAAGAGTTTGTCTGGTAAGGGCTGGCGACACCTGCTGGGGGTGGCGCAGGGAGGGAAGGACCAAACTGCAGCACCTTCACTCAATCCACTGGCTTTGCCTTCCAGGGGCCTCAACAAGCAAGGCTACAAATGCAGGCGTAAGTCTTTCCTCTATTCAGTGTGTGCACCCGTATGTGCTGACGCATGCTGTTGCTTGTGTCCCTGGGTCTGTATAGCAAGTCTGGATGAGAGCCCTGTGTACATGAGTGTGTGCGCTCAAGTCAGTTAGTGCCAGGCTGGCTTGTTGCAGCTGGCCAGAGCCAGTTCTGCGCATGCCTTCCCAACTCTGTGCATATTCTCAGGTTGTGGCCCAACGTAGGCTGTTGTAGAGATTTACACAGAAACCAGCCACAAACTAACCAGGGACACACATGAGGTCTCTGGCCCTGGGGCTTGGGGTGAGATCGTCACTAGCTCTCCCCTGACTTGGTGTGCTTGCCTCGGAAGCAAGTGTCTCTGGTGCCCAAGTGCATGCACACCTTTCACCATGACAGGAAGTAGGGAGCGGGCTCTGCAGATTGTAGGTGTGAGCAGGCACAGGCCACTTCACCATTCACTCACTGTACAGCCTTGGTCAAGTGCCTCTGTTTCCTTGTCCATAAACTAGAGATAATATTAAGATTCAAGTGTGAAGAGCCACTGGATAAGTTATGTAAGCTATGTCTTAAGGGCTTAGTAGGTGGTAAGCGGTCAGTAAAAGACATTTATTGTTATGATTATATGCGCTTTGCGCTTTACGTGGATGGAGAGTGTCTTCGTCCTGGGTTGTGTCATGTGTAAATATGAAAGAGAACTTAGCAGCTATTTGCTGGCCTGGAATAAAGAAATAGGAAATAGGGGCTCTTCTACCCCTACAGATCCTCTCTTATCCCACCCCTACCCCCTTAGATTGGCCCACCTCTTGCCCATGCTTTCCAGGCCCCTCTGTAAGAGCTAGCAGGAGGAGGGAAAAATAAAACCCTAGGCTGAGGCCTGTGTAGGGTGAGGGTGTGGGCGGCCAGCGAGAAGGCTGGCTTTGTGTAAAGGGCTGTATTTGGCCAGCAATGCCAGCTCAGACTCTGCCTCTCTTGGTGCTTCCCCTCCCCGTACTGGGCCTGCGCCCCTTCAAGAATGCAATGCTGCCATCCACAAGAAATGCATTGACAAGATCATCGGCCGCTGCACTGGCACTGCTGCCAATAGCCGGGACACCATTGTGAGCTGGGCCCAGGGATTGGGGGTCTGGGGATTGGACAGATGGGAGGGCCGTGGGTACCCTAGACTCTGGGTGGGGCTCATCCTCTTTTCTCTCGTTCTTTCACCTTTCCTTGCTTGGGCTCCTTGGGCCTTTGGGCTTCCCAGCCCCTGGTGGAAGCGCTGTTATGAATCTGACAGCTATTTTGGGGAGAGCTGGCACGTGATCTCTGACTTTTAATCCCCTTCCCCTCCAGTTCCAGAAAGAACGCTTCAACATTGACATGCCACACCGGTTCAAGGTTTACAACTACATGAGCCCCACCTTCTGTGACCACTGCGGCAGTTTGCTCTGGGGCCTGGTGAAGCAGGGGTTAAAGTGTGAAGGTGTGTGCTACCCAGATCCCAGCTGCCCCCAAGCCTCCTCAGCCCCTGTACCCTCCATGATGCCTTCACTCCTTACCCTGAGACTTCTTGCCCTGACCCTTACTTTCTGTTTACCCTTCACTAGCTGTCCTGACTGTCAGGAGGCCTAAGGCTCCATCCCTCTGAGCTATGTGCTGAGGAGCAAGTGGCCTGAAGTGCTTACACAAGAGTTGGCATGCATTAGTAGGCCCTGCTCCCAGGCTCCCCTTAGGAGAAGCTCAAGGCCCCGAGGAAAGCTGCCTATCTCGCTTATCCCAGATGTGAAAGAGGCTATGGTTAGCTGCCTTCCTCCCTCTCCCTCTCCCTCTCTTTCTCCCTCCCACCCTTCCTCCTCTTCTCTCTTTTTCCTCCCTCCTTCCTTTCCTTCCTTCATATCTCTTTACCCCCATCTGTCGCTCCCCCCGCCCCCTTTCTCTTTCTTTCTTTGACCAGGGTCTTACGCAGTAGTCAAGGCTGGTTTGGAATTCAGAGCAGTCCTCCTGCCTCAGCCTCCCAGTTGCTGGGATTCTGGCTGTGAGTTACTATATCCAGCTATTTTCTTTTTCTTTATTTAAACCATGAAATATTCAAAATGCTCACAATAGTTTCAGATGCCCTCATCCCCAGAAGCTCAACAGCCCAAAAACTCCTCTTGTCTCCTCTCCTCCCTGCCCGTTTTTGAGACCTAACACTTCCGGCTCTGCCTCTGCAGACTGTGGCATGAATGTGCACCACAAATGCCGGGAGAAGGTGGCCAACCTGTGTGGTATCAACCAGAAGCTCCTGGCTGAGGCCTTGAACCAAGTGAGCCAGGTAGGCATTCGCCTATGGGATCTGGACATAGGGCAGTGGAAGCCGAGGGTATCAGGGCTGAGAGCATGCCAGGGGAGCCTCAGGTAGGTGAGGCTTCTGGAAAACAATCGATGAGTGTAGGCAGCAGAGAGAGGCGGTCCTGTCATCTTGGGAAATTCATCATTCAGGCAGTTTGTTACGTGAGAGGAGTCAGGGGCTGCAGAGGTGACTGTTGGGACATCTTGAGCAAGGCCTAGATTTATGTTATGTATGTATCATATATGGTGTGTTTTGTGTGGTATGTGTGTATAGGATATGTAGAGTATGGGTGTTGTGTATGTGAGACATGTGTGCGTGTATATGTGTGCGTGTGGTATTTGTGTACACATGGAATTTGGTATGTGGTATTTAGGGGTGGGTGGTGTATGGAGTATGCAGTGTGTGCATGGGTATACTGTGTGTGCATGGGTATACTGTGTGTGCATAGCATACATGTTTACACTGTGTGTATGCAGTGTGTGATATACAAGGATGAGTGCCGTGTAGGTTATGTGGCATATGGAGTGTATGCTATGTGTGCATATCTGTGCTGTATGTGCGTAACATATATGGGGGTGTGTGTATGTGTGTGTGTGTGTGTCTGGAACTGAATGGATAATGCAAAATTTTAGAGTGAAATTTTAGAGTCAGAACTGAAGCTACTGGCTGGCAAGATGTTTCAGTGGGTAAAGGCACTTTCCACTCAGCCTGAGAGACTGAGTTCCTTCCATAGAACCCACAGAACAGGAGAGAGACAGATCTCACAGGTTGTCCTCTGTTCTCCACGTGCGCCCTGTGGCATATGCATGTGTACACATGTGTGTATACACATACACAGAAATACATGTAAACACAGTTTTTGTTTTTAGATTTATTTATTTATTATTTATACAGTATTTTGCATGCATGTGTGCCTGCAGGCCAGAAGAGGGCATCAGATCTCATATAGGTGGTTGTGAGCCACAATGTGGTTGCCGAGAATTGAACTCAGGACCTTTGGAAAAACAACCAGTGCTCTTAATCTCTGATCCATCTCTCCAGCCTGCAAAAACTGTTTTGTTTTTGCTTTTGTTTTTGAGACAGGGTTTCTCTATGTAGCCCTTTGCTGTCCTGGACTCGCTTTGTAGACTAGGCTGGCCTTGAATTTGCAGCAATCCGCCTGCCTCTGCCTCCCAAGTGCTGGGATTACAGGCGTGCGCCACCACGCCCAGCTCATAAAAACTGTTTTTAAGAACGAGGTTAAATGATTTATTAAATGCTTAGGAAGGAGCTGGGCGTGGTGCTGCACACCTTTAGTCCCAGCACTTAGGAGGCCGAGGCAGGTGGATCACTGTGAGTTTGAGGCCAGCCTGGTCTACAAAAAGCAGGTTCAGGATAGCCAAGACTGTTACACAGAGAAACCCTGTCTTGAAAAACCTAAAAAGAAAAAAAAAAAAAAAAAGCTTAGGAAGGTATGGTTCAGTTTGCTAGATTTCTGCTCAAAGAGTGTGCCTTTCAGATCTCCGGGCCAGGGGAAGGGTGGAACGAGGCCTGGAAGGCCTGGGCTCTGCCCTTCTGACATCATTGGAATTGAGGGTCCTCTGCCTGGCCTGAGACTTCTGACAGTGGTTTTACCATTTGGCTTCCTTCTTATGCCCTTTCCCTAGAGATCTTTGCGGAAGCTGGACTCGGGATCTTCAGAGAATGTCGGAATATACCAGGGATTCGAGAAGAAGGCAGGGATCTCTGGGGACGACATTCCAGGTGACGCTGGGTCAAATATCCCCTTTAAAGATCCTATCCCCCAACAGGGCCAGGAAAGGGGACAGTCTTCCTTGCCCAGTGAGTCCTGGGATAAGGTACTGAGCCCCTCTCTCCAAGGCCCCTTCCTTCCCCAGCCCACCCTTGAGGCTCCAGTAAGTCCTTCTCTCTGCCTGGTAAGTCCTAGAAAGAGCTGCCACCCTCACCTAGGCAGTGGGCCCTTTCTCTCCTCTCCAAGGCCCCTTGCCTAGTCCGCTCCTGACCCCTGGGGCGGGGGTTGTGTCGACTGAGACCTTAGTCTCTCTTTCTCTCTAACAGACAACAACGGGACCTATGGCAAGATCTGGGAAGGCAGCACCCGGTGCAGCATTGAGAACTTCACCTTCCACAAAGTGCTGGGCAAAGGCAGCTTTGGCAAGGTGAGGGCGGCCTGAGGACCAGGGGTTTCCTGTTAGAGGCTGGGTGCTGGTACCCTCCTGGGCCTTTGCTCAGCATCCTGCCTGTTGGTAGGTACTGCTTGCAGAGCTGAAGGGCAAAGATCAGTTCTTTGCAGTCAAGTACCTGAAAAAGGACGTGGTGTTGATCGACGATGACGTGGAGTGCACCATGGTGGAAAAGCGGGTGCTGGCGCTCGCCTGGGAGAATCCCTTTCTCACCCACCTCATCTGTACCTTCCAGACCAAGGTTCTTGGACTCCCCCCATCATTGCCTCTGCCCCAACCCTGTCATCTTCCCCATGGTGGGGCTGTGTCTGTTCTAGTCACCTCTCCTAAGTTGTCCCCTTCAGCCCAGGTTCTGTGCCCTGTGTTTCCTGTTGGAGCGCTGTGATCTTTTGCAAGGCTACCCCCTACTTGTCCCTTTACCTCTGCTCACTCCTTGCCCCACTCTAGGACCACCTGTTCTTCGTGATGGAGTTTCTTAATGGAGGTGACCTCATGTACCACATTCAGGACAAAGGCCGCTTCGAGCTCTACAGGGCTACGTACGTGAGGGCCCTGTGTATGGAGAGGGGCTTTGGCTGAGTGTATAGCCAGTCTGTCCTTTATTTTTTCTCTCCTCTTCCCAAGAAAAGCTTGAGTTAGGATAGAGCTAGCTAGCACTGGGGAGACTTGGGACGATGTGTGGGGAGCAAATTCTGGTTGTGAGGCCAGCACAGGTGCTCCAGGTCCTGTCCTCTCCTCAGGCCTCGCCAGACAGCAGAATGGACAGTGCCCTGCATAACATTGGACCCTGGTGTGTGCACTAGACTACAGTAGTAATGCTGTCAAAAATTTGTGTACCCCTAAACTACTGGCATGTGTTTGCACATTTGTATCCACAGAAATCCTTCCCACAGCAGAGCTTTGGCTTTATTGAGCTTTCAGCTCAAACTTTGCCGCCCAGGCTCTCAGCCCCCACATACCTGATAAAAATGCACTTGGTTGGGTCCATGGTGTTGGTAGAGTTACATATAGCATTTCCTGCCCTGGGGTGGTGGTGGTGATGGGACTGGTGGGCAGAGTCCTGGAACACTGTCTCTCGCTCAGGTTTTATGCAGCTGAGATCATCTGTGGGCTGCAGTTTCTACACAGCAAAGGCATCATTTACAGGTAGGTATTGGTGGTGCCCGGCTGTGGGGACTTCTGGGAAGGGTGGTACCTGGCCTGGTCACAGTTCCACCACTACTGGGAGTGCATCTTAGGCTGAGTATTGGGTGCAAGAGCTTTTCTGCTCCTTCGGCTGAGGCTGGTGCAGCTCCTAGAGCTGAGAGCTCACTGCGCGTCCTCAGTACTGTTGGAAAGAGGGGGCTCACTGCGCGTCCTCGGTACTGTTGGGAAGAGGGGGCTCACTGCGCGTCCTCAGTACTGTTGGAAAGAGGGGGCTCACTGCGCGTCCTCAGTACTGTTGGAAAGAGGGGGCTCACTGCGCATCCTCGGTACTGTTGGAAAGAGGGGACTCACTGCGCGTCCTCAGTACTGTTGGAAAGAGGGGGCTCACTGCGCGTCCTCAGTACTGTTGGGAAGAGGGGGACTCACTGCGCGTCCTCGGTACTGTTGGAAAGAGGGGACTCACTGCGCATCCTCGGTACTGTTGGAAAGAGGGGGGCTCACTGCGCATCCTCGGTACTGTTGGAAAGAGGGGGCTCACTGCGCATCCTCGGTACTGTTGGGAAGAGGGGGCTCACTGCGCATCCTCGGTACTGTTGGAAAGAGGGGGCTCACTGCGCGTCCTCGGTACTGTTGGAAAGAGGGGGCTCACTGCGCATCCTCGGTACTGTTGGGAAGAGGGGGGCTCACTGCGCGTCCTCGGTACTGTTGGGAAGAGGAGCAACACTGGCAGATGCAGGGTCTCCGTACTTGATGCTCATCATTCTTACTGCAGAGCTGCAGTTGAGCAATCTAAGATTTCACCAATATGAACTGGTTCCTTAAGTCTTCATCCAGCACATATGCTCATCCTGGGGCAGAACACCACACTCTCACCGGAAGGGCTGAGGCTGCACCCTGTGTGTTGATGTGAAATGATACTGAACTGTTTATCAGGCAGAAATTAACCTGCAGAACCAAGTTGTGGCTTTACACCTCTGTAATCGCAGCACTTGGGAGGCAGAGGCAGGCAGATCTCTGGGAATTTGAGGCCAGCCTGGTCTACAGTTCACTGGCCCCAAGGAATGAGGCCAGAGAAGTCACCACGGGGAGGGAGACAGAGGCAGAGCAAGAGAAAGTATGTACAGGCAGGAAGAGAGAATGCAGAGAGGGAGGGAACCAAAATGTCTGGATTGTGTAGGGAAGCCGAGCTCCTGGGCTGTCAAGTTCAGGGTGGAGCGTAGGATATGCCAGCCATGCCCTGTAACAGGTAGGGACTGAAGGATGCTGGGAGAACCTGGAGGCCAGGTCCACTTTGGTATGTTAAATATGCACCTCAGCCACTTGTCCTGGGTCTAAAACCCAAGGGGGAAAATCAGCCTGGGCTGCATATTTATACCCTGTCTCACAAAATGAAAAGAAATCTATCAAACCAAGCCACGTGACAATGTGTATCTTATACTGGTGTTACAGTGAGGAGCTGGAGCGATGGCTTACCTGCTGTTTAGAGCACCTGCTGTTCTTGCAGGGTAGGGTTCTTAGCCTTCATGTCCAGAAGTTCACAACTGCTCGTAGCTCTAGCTGCAGGGATCTGACGCCCTCTTCTGGCCTCTGTGGGCGCTTCCACTCATGTGTACTTGCCCACACAGACACACATACATATGTGTAAATTGGAAAAAGTAATAAATAAGAAGTGGGCGTGAGATACATCTTCCAATGTGCTTGTCCATGCCTAGAATCACTAAGGGCTTTCTGGTGGTTGAAGTTGGTAGAGATAGACCTTGTATTGTGTGTACACTTGCATTACTTATTCCCATGTTATCTATTCAAATGACTAATGACAGAAACCAACATGGTCCCTGCCCTTGTTGAGTCAGACAAACCTCAGCTGGGTGGAAGGGGGTGGGACATATCTGCCAGCCAGTTAGGTGACAAGGGACAAGTGACATCAGCACTCTTGAACTTCACGCAAGGCTTCAGGGAGTAGGGTACTGTATTTCCTACATTTAGCATAGTGGGTGACTGCCAAAGGGGTCTGTGTGTTAGCTCCCCGAGTTCTTCTTTCTCCTCTGTGTTCTCCTGTGCTCCAAGGGAACGTTGCGGACTTGCAGGGATGAAATCCAGCGTGTGGCAGCAAGACTAGGCAGGATTAGAACTTGCACCCAGGGATATTCTGCCCTAACCTCTCCTCAGGGACCTCAAGCTGGACAATGTCATGCTGGACCGGGATGGCCACATCAAGATCGCTGATTTTGGTATGTGCAAAGAGAATATATTTGGGGAGAACCGGGCCAGCACGTTCTGCGGCACCCCCGACTACATCGCCCCTGAGGTGAGTGGGTGCAGCTATGCATTTGGCTTTGGGAGGGTGGGGCCAGAAATGCTCCCTGAAGAAGGCTGGTACCTTACTCTGATCATTGTTGCCCCTAGATCCTACAGGGCCTGAAGTACACATTCTCCGTGGACTGGTGGTCCTTTGGGGTCCTGCTCTATGAGATGCTCATTGGCCAGTCCCCCTTCCATGGTGATGATGAGGATGAACTCTTTGAGTCTATTCGGGTGGACACACCGCACTATCCTCGTTGGATCACCAAGGAGTCCAAGGACATCATGGAGAAGGTGCGCCTTGCTGATACATGCCCTTGGGGTTTCAGGAGAGCCTGTCTCTGGAATAGGGGCTCCCTGGGGTCCATGCCTGACACATCCCAAGCCTTACTCTATCCCTGTTCCCAGGCACTCCATTCTGAGTTCCCTGCCTGGAATCGGCAAGGTGTGGTGACTAAGGGCTAAGGGTCAGGAGACAAGACAAACCTGAGGCCAAGTCCTGGCTCCGTCTGACGAGCTGGTGACCTTTTGGCGGGTCACTTAACCTCCTTCTCCTTATCTTCAAACTGCCCCAGAATGGCTGGCAGCACATAGAAAGCCATCAGTGTTCAGTGCCTAGGAAAACACACAGCATTACCCTCAGCCCCAGAATTCCCTGGGCTGAGCCTGTCCAGTCTTGGGGGCCCTTGGGCTGTCAGCCATTTTCAGGGCTCCAGTTTCCCATGGCCTTAAGTCCTGACCAAGGCCCCTGTGCGTTGCAGCTGTTCGAGAGGGAGCCTGTCAAGAGGCTGGGAATGACAGGAAACATCAGGATTCACCCCTTTTTCAAGACTATCAACTGGCCACTACTGGAGAAGCGGAAGGTGGAGCCGCCCTTTAAGCCCAAAGTGGTATGTCAACCCCAGCCCTGCCCCAAGCCTGGCCCCTCCCTTGCTCTGCTCCTTTCCCTTCCTGCCAGCCGGCTTCCTGATCTCCCCTGGCGTGCTACATACCACAGCCTCTCCTCTTGCATTCTCATAATCTCAGTAGACATTTGGAACTATGGCTGGGGAATATACTAGGTTGAGTGGCAGTGCACTTAACCTAGTATGTACAAGGCCCCAGGTTTTCTCCTCAGCAGCAGAAACAGAAACAGGCAGGCCTGGTAGAGCACACCTACAATACCAGTACTTGGGAGGCAGGAGCAGGAGAGTAGCCACAAGTTTGAGGCCAGCCTAGTCTTCATGGTCAGTCCCCAGCTGGCCAGAGCTACATAGTGGGACTCCGGTTCAAAACAACAAAAAGTGACATGTGCCTGTAATCCCAGTGGAGGTGACAGCAGTGGTGGCTGCGGCCAGACACCTAGTGCTGAGATAAGTGATCATCTTAAGTCCAGGTCAGCCAGGGCTGCATAGGAAGATTCTGTCTAAGACAGACAGAGACTGAGAGAGAGAGGACCTCACGGTGTTGCTCAGTTGACTCATAAGCCTGGACTTAAGCTCTCCTGCAGGTACACAGCACCATGCATGTACATCACGTGGTGATATCAGCCATGCTTGTAGCTAAATTCTACAGGACCCTGCATTCCGGGAACTACGTTTTGGCCACCAGAGTTAGGGCTTCATTTTCATCCTCTACCAATCTTCACCAGTCACATCCATTGCCAATCAATATTGGACATGCTGAGTCCTTGTTGGGTGCAGAACACTGTGCCGGGCTTTAGTGAGGTGCCCAGAGGAACCCAGACGAGACATTTGCACTCTGGTGGCAATCGGTAATAGAAGACAATAGTATGGGAGATAGCACGGGGCGCACTTGGCATGGGTTGCTTTGCGGAGGGTATAGCAGCGAGAGTCCGGAATGCGGAGAGCAGAGTGCTCTGCGAGGCCCAGGCTGTCAGGACAGGCAGAGGGCACCCAGGTAGAGAGATGGTTTGCGCAGCAGCCACTGGCAGTTTCTGAGGCAAGTAGATTATGTCGCTGGGAAGTTGGAACTTGCTGGTATGTACGTCTGTACACTTGTAATCCTAATGCTCAGCTAGACACAGGAGGTTCTCCACTGCAAGCCCAGGCTACACAGCATGGTCCTGTCTCTTAAAAAAAAAAAAAAAAAAAAAAAAGAAGTAGTTAGGGCACAGTGTCCCTCTTGAGATCATAGCTCCTTCTCTGGCTGTCTTCCTCTCACTCACTCTCTGTTCTCTGCTGGGACGTACTGTTCTCATTGGGCAGTCTCTGTGGCATGCCCCACATTTGTGCTTTGAGACAGCAGAGCGCTTCCCCTTGTGGCTCTCACATTCAGAGGCTCCCTGAGCAGGTGACAAGCTGTAAGAGCAGCATGTGGCTCTCGCTCCTAAGAGTGGTTTCTTCCTCTACCATCTAGGCTGCTGTGGTGAACAAACAGCCTATGCGGGGATTGGTGTGTGTGTGTGTGTGTGTGTGTGTGTGTGTGTGTGTGTGTGTGTGTGTGTGTGTGTGTGTGTGTCAGGGTGGAGGTGGGGTGTGGTGAGGTCGGAAAATGACAAGGCAGGTATGGTAGTAGGGCAGTGGGCTCTCAGCCCCAAGGATGGGCCTGCCAGGAAGTGAGCCCTACAGCTCTAGTGTAGCTAGCTCAGTGGCAGAATGCTCCCCTAGCATGCCAGTGCCTCCCAAGTAAAGGTAAAATAAAAGACCAGGCATGGCAGTACACATCTGTAATCCTAGCCCTCTCGGGTTGGGGGTAGGGGGTGAGGTGGGGTGGAAGCAGGAAGAACAGGGGTTCAGGCAGGAAGAACAGGGGTTCAGGGCCAGCCTCAGTTGCATGAGACTGTCTTGAAAGAGCAAAACAAAAACAAAAACCTGTTTCCAATCTTTTGCCCATCAAATCTCTGGCCTAATGTCTCTGAGCCTGTTTTTCTGCAAATGGGATAGTAACGTTTATCTCTGGGGCTACGGTAAGGGATAAGATGAAGGAAGGAAGTGACTCCGGGGCTCTCCTAATGCGCCAGTTTTCAAAAGAAGCCAGAAATATGAATTTCCATGTTAAAAAATATTGCTTTAGATTTTATCAAAACCCAGCACCGAGGGCTAGGCATGCAGCTCAGTTGGGGAACCCTTACTTGCTTAACACACACAAGGCCCCGATTCTTGACAACTTACCAACCAAAACTGTGCCAGCTCAAATGCTTGTGACCTCTAGCTCAGTTTGGCCCAAGGATCACAAGAGACCTGTAACTATCTCATCCGGTCCTCAGGGGCAGTGATTTAGGAACTTTCTTTATAAACAGCTTGGGAATAAATATTTAGAGTTTTATAGGCCCCGTGCTCTCAGTGCAGCCATACTCTGAGTGTCAACCGATGAGGGTGGTTGGTTGTATAGTCATAAAACTTGATTTGTGGGCACAGAAATCTACATTTCACTTCATTTTCATACGCTGTTGGAGAGCCTTGTTCTTTTCTTTCTTTCCTTTTTTTTTTTTTTTTTTTTTTTCAACCATTTAAAATCATAGAGGCTGGAGCTGGGAGTGAGTGGTACTTGGCTATGATCCCAGCAATTGGGAGGCTGAGGCAGGAGGATCATGAATGTGTAGACAGCCTGGGCTACATAATGAGACTTTGTTTCAAAGATACCAAAACCAAAACCAACCAACCAAAGATAGAAAAAGTTATTCTTAGCTTATAGGCCCCTATTAAAAGCAGAGCGGGAAGCCGGGCATGGTGGCGCACACCTTTGATTCTAGCACAGAGGCAGAGACAGGTGGATCACTGTGAGCTCAAGGCCAGCCTGGTCTACAGAGTGAGTCCAGGACAGCCAGGATGACACAACAAAACCTTGTCTTGAAAAACCAAAAGTAAAAAAAAAAAAAAAAAAAGCAGAGCAGGAGGTATGTGGTCCACAGACATGGTCCATAGTTCCCAGGCCTGTTCTGAGGACATCCCCTGTGCTCCTGCCTTCCTTCCTTCTTTCCTCATCCCTCAGGAAATAGCATTCCCCTGTGTTGGGGCTCCCTTAGGCTACCAGTAACATCCTCTTTCCCCACTGAGCAGACTGCCCTGGCCTGCCCCCACCAGGGCCCCCTAGAGGCCCAGGCACCTGCCGTGCCTTTGAAGGCAGACCTTGGGGACACCCCTGCAGTCACACTCACACACTGCTGCCTTCTCCTCACAGAAATCCCCTGCAGACTATAGCAACTTTGACCAAGAGTTCCTGAGTGAGAAGCCCCGCCTTTCCTACAGTGACAAGAACCTCATCGACTCTATGGACCAGGCAGCCTTCCATGGCTTCTCCTTTGTGAACCCCAAATTTGAGCAGCTCCTGGACAAGTGAGCTCCCAGACCTGCTTTAAAGGCGCCAGCAGAGCAGGCCGGTGTGCCCTGGTTTGCGTCCGCACTGCCCCTGGAGAACAGCGGGTGACTGGGTGATTTCTGCTGCTGCCCCCTTCATCCTCAGAGGGTTCAGCTCCTGTTGGCGGGGCTCACAGTGCTTCCTCTGTGAACTGTTTGTGAATTTGCTTTCCCTTTGCCATCAGAGGGGAACTGTAAATCCTGTGTTTCATTACTTGAATGTAGTTATTGAAATATATATTATATATATGCACATATATATAATAGGCTGTATATATTGCTCAGTATAGAAAGCATGTAGGGGACTGGTATGTGTTGACCTTTTTTTTTTAAGTGTATATGTATGTATATACATATATACACATGCATATGTATGTATGTACGTATGTATGTATGTATGTATGTATGTATATGACCAAAAGGAAAAAAAAAAGCACAAACTGTCTGAACCACAAGGTTCTTTTATGTGTGTCTAAATAAACACTGAATGGTACCAACCTGGCTGTGGGGACGTTTATGTCCCAGGAAGCTGGTGGCCAGGTGCTCCTGCCACTGTTGATTGCAGTCACAGACCCCTGGGTCTTCATGCAAATGTGTTTGTGTTTAGGGGTTTCCTTCTGCTTCAGGGCCCTGGGACTGCAGGAACCCCAGATGTCTCTCTGGGGTACATGGTAAGAGGTGAGAGACTGGTTATAATCTGTCTCAAGGCGGAGAGGGCCAGCCCAGAAAAGTTCAGAGAGGTGGAAAGCCAGGCCTGAGAGCAGAGGCAGAGAGCTGGGAGTGTGTGTCGGAGTTAGAGTGTTTGCTTAGCTCCATCACTGCATGCACACATGCATGCACACACACACACACACACACACACACACACACACACACACACACACTTATGCATGCCTGAGGGATATGGTTCAGTTAGTAGAGTGCTGGCCTAACATGCACGAGGCCCCATCCCCCATCAGTGGATAAGCCTGAGATTTGGGAGGAGGAAGCAGGCAGATCAGATGTCCAAGTCTGTTCTCAGCCACACAGGGAGTTTTGAGGCCAGCCTGGGCTATACGAAACCCTGTCTTAAAAATAATAATTCAAAAAATGATTGAGAGACTGGCCCCAGATTAGGCGGGAAGACGGAAAGGAAAAAAAGCCTTTAGGCATATCTGGATTCAAATCCCAAAGTAGCTAGCCAAAAAAGGCCATGCCCTTTGTTTGTTTTAAGCCTCAATATCCTCATCTGTGAGTGGTGGGGGCAGGGCAAAGAGGTGACAGTTTTAACTGCAAAGCTGTTCTCAAGCTTGCTCTGTAGACCAGGCTGGCCTCACAGATCCTTCTGCCTCTGCCTCCTGAGCAGTGGGATTAAAGGTGTGCATGCCATCACGCCCACCTGAAACTGCACATCTCATTACTGTTAAACTCAATTCTCAGGAGAGGAGTCAGCATCCAAGTTCTAGAATTATTCCACAGGAGTCCTTGCCTGCCTGGAGAAAGGGAGAGGGGCAGGGTAGGAGATAAAATGTTTAGTGCCTGAGTGGGGTGCTGAGGCGTGCCCCATTATGTTAACCAAACCCTAACAGTCAAGGACTCAGGCTCCGAGACACAGCACCTGCCTGCGAGTCAGGGACACCCTGACTGGGCTCTCCTCGCTGTCTCCATGCCTCCCATGCTACCAGCGTCCAGTTTGTCCCTACCTCCTGTGTGCTGCCAGGGGCACAAGTTTCAGACATGGCCTTCCCTGGCCCCCTGCCCCCACCCCCACCCCGCTCTTTGTCCTGGGTGTGGATGAAGGCGGTGCTAGCTCCTGATTGGCTGGTCACAGCAGCCGCGTGCTCACTGCCAGCAGTTCATTCTTCTGGGCTGAGGTACAAGTTTCCACAGCCTGGGAAGGCGAGATGGACTGAAACTGGCCCAGGGAGAGGCCTGTGGGGATGGGAGCATAGTTCTGCCTGTTTTCTCCATACTGTCTCGCACTGTGCCTGTGCTGGGCCAGCCTAGACACCCAAAGCAAGGCGTTCATCTTCACAGTGTGACCCCATGGGGTGTGCTGGAGAACACCGGGATAAAGGAAGTCCAGAGGGAGGTGCCTAGGGTCCCCAGTGTCCTGCTCCTGCTACAACACGCCAAGGCCTCCTGAATCTCCGTGAGGCCATGGCCAATGACTGTAGAGTAGAAGTAGTGTTGGTGCTTGGGGCCGCCACCTACCGTCCTGCCGCTCTGAAGCAGAGCCTTGCCCACAGCTTTACATGCAGAGATGGGTTCCTTCCCCTGAGGAAGGGAGAGCAGAGTTGGTTTGTCAGCTTGAGGCAGTAAGGAGTGGTGAGAGAACACAGTATCCGGAAAGGAAGCCTTAGGTTTCAGTTTCACTTAGGCTACCCACATAGTGGCTCAGTTTCTTATCAGTGTCAGTCTCCTCACCTGGGCAGTAGAAACACCAATCCGTGCTGCCTCACGGAGCAGCTGCCTCAGGCAGGCTTCATAATGGCCAGTGCCTGATGCCTGGCCGTGTAGTCTAAGGGTTGTGGGATCTGCCTCAGGAAGCCCGATTCCCTGTGGGAAGCAGCCCTCAGGGACACTGACTCTACCTGACCACGCACATCTCTAACACTGCTCCCAGCTTTTGAGTAGGTGCCAGGCCTGGCCCAGTGGCCTTAGGAAATGCCTCTCATGCTAGGCTCAAAGCCACTTTCCCTGGCATGTAGGGACCTGGAAGCAAGCAGACTGCCCTTTCATTTGCCAAGGGGGTATGCAAGCACCGGGAAGCTCAGCCCCCATTGTAAAGGACAGAGCAAGCACCCCACTCCCTGCTGGACTGAGGAACCAGATGCTCTGGAGCCCGGGGGCAGAAGCACACGCCCTGCAGTCAAAATGCCCTGGTTTTAAATGCTCTGTGTCCTAGTGACCTCAACAAGTGACAACCTCCCAGAGCCTCACTTTCGTTTCCTCCACTGGAAAATGGAGGGTGATACTGCTGTTGTCTAGGATGGCACATTGGTATGTATATGAATGGCATTGACTCAGTAAACAGCGGGCACTGTGACCCCGCCCCTCATGGGACTCCTAGGTGCTTCTGATTGGACGGCAGGTAGGTAGTCACTCCCCCTTCAGACGGAGGTACTCAAGAACCTCATGCCCTAACTTGCCAGAGTGCCTACTTCCGCATGTCTCAACTGAAGGAAACAAGAAGCAAGCAGAAGCCTGGGCATTTGGGGAGCTGTTTCAGAATTTTCCTGATAGTAGGGCCAAGAATTTTGAAAAAAAGATCAGGAAAAAAAAAAAAAAAAAACAAAAAACTAGTGGTTCACTGGTGTTCCACCTTATTGCTTCCATGTACTTGCTTTAAAATATATTTTTTATTTGTGTGTGTGTGTGCGCGCGCGCGCACGCCCGTGTGCGAGTGCAGGTGTCCTCACAGGCCACAGGAATTGGGTCCCCTGGGGGCTAGAATTACAGGGAATTGTGAGGCACCTATTTTGGGTGTTGGGAGTCAGGCTTGGGTCCTCTGGAAGAGAAGTACATGCTCTTAACCAGTGAGCCACTTCTCTAGCCGCAGATGTGCCTGCCTTTGAGGGCACTGGCATCTGGGGGTACAGGGTGGAGCTACAGAAAAGAAAGATGCATGAGTGGGTGGGTAAATGTTTGCATGGATGGATGCATGGCTGGGAAGACCAGCTAGACTCTAAATGTCTGTTAGACCACCTGGAATGCAAGGGTGTCAGGCGGTGCTTCTTGAATCCAGGATACATCAGCTCGCGTACTGATAAAAGGTACAAATCTTTCAGGCCAAGTTCTAAGCAGGGATCCCAGACCCTGGCTGAGCCATGGAACCCAAAACCCAGGTTAGCCAGGCGGGGTTTATTACATTGTGATCTTGGAGGAGGCCCAGACATCGTTATGTGGAAAGCTCTCCTGATGTCTATGTGCAGCAGGATGGAGAGCAAGTTAGGCAAGGTAAGAATCTGCATATTGCCCTGTGAAGCTAGGGAAAAAAGCTGCTTCAAAAAAAAAAAAAAAAAAAAAAAAAAAAAGCCACACCTTGGAAATCAAGTCACCTATTAGCACTGCCAAGCCAGCCCTTGTGTGGAGGAGGCTCGTGTCTTGAACCCCTAGAGCATAGCTTTGTGTTCAGGACCGCAGACAGAAAAATCGGTGGGTCTGTGAGGCGGCCACTTGGCAGGGTAACATTGCCCACTGCCTGGCTGGGCTACATCGCCCCCTGGTGGAGGCCGTCTAGCAGGCGTTGCAGAGACTCAGCCCTCAGCCAGTCTTCACGCCAGACACCATGCTCAATACTTCCTCACTTTAACCTGTCTCTGGCTGCTGAAGACCCAGAGATACAGAGGCAATACCTCTCCTTGCATAAACAACTATCTGTTTTGTCTCAGAGAATGGTATCCATCCTCAAATGCTGGCCATATTCCCCAACACATCATTACTGTGTGGACAACTGATACAAGCTGGAGGCACATATTCTTTGTGGATTCTAATAAGAGGAAATAAGGATACATTCAGAATTTGCCAGGGTGTGAAGGGCTTGGGCGGCGGGGGGGGGGGGCAGCAGGACTTCCCATGGCTGCCTTGGCCTCACTTTAGCAAGACCCCCCATCTACGGCTTTCCCAGGCACCTGCCTCCACTTCAGAACCATCAAGGCTGGATGGGACCTCTGGATCCTGCCCCTCCCCCTGCCCGATCCCGCAACTGCACCTTGGATGGCTGCATATGGGACACCAGAGGTTGGATAGCTGGGTTTGCTCTGAATCCTGACATCCGGCCAAAGCCGTTTTATCCCCTTTGAGGACGGAGGACATCACATGAAAGATCTGAAAACAAAGAAGGGGCCCAAGGACAATGAAAGGCTTACAAAGTGGGGAGCCTGGCCTGAGTCACCATGACCCAGATGGCATCAGGCTCCTGAGGTCTGAGGTGTCCTCAGATCGTCTGATCGACCTCACCTCTCCACAGCTATGGCTTCTGTGATTTCAGTCTTCGAACCTTAATGTCTGTTCCTAAATCTGGCTTTTAAGTGGGCCTTAGAAGACCCACAGTTTCCTCCCTCTGCCTGTGTTAAATACATACCCAGAAAGCCCTGACATTTGCTGCTCAGCCCACATTAAGTGCTGCACAAAGGCCAGGGCACTGTGGGAAAGTCCTTTCTTCCGAAAGGCCTGTTGGGAGTCGATCTTTCTACTGATGTCACTTGGGATGGTGGGCACATGTGCTGTGGGTGGCGTTGATGTGCGTGCTATCTGCCTGAGTTCTTACCCTCCTTGGCAAGAGCAGGTGCCTGCTGTGTGCCAGGAGCTCGACAGGTATCGCTCAGAGCCACCACTCAGCAGATATGAATGAATAGGCCTGGCATGCACTGTGTGTGGCCCACAGGCTCATGACAATGGCTCTAGGTCGAGCTCTGTACTTACCATTTCCCCCGCGTTGTGGCCTGTAATTAGTCTTCACAAATGCGCGCCCCTGAGGAAATGGCCATTGCTGGCTGTTAAGCTCCAAGCTTCACCAATGAGTCAGCAGAGGGTCTGAGGAATGGGGGATTTGCCCCTGAGCTCTGGGAGACTGTGGGTTGCTTTCCTTGTCATGCTCTCTTTGGCAATGAGCATAATTGCTCACAGGCTGCTGGGCTTGCTCAATGCTGGTCAGGAGGAGGATGAGAAGATGCCCTTCCCTGGTTCAAGAGGCCCCAGGAAAAGAGAAAAGGAGCTGGAGCTACAGCTAGCTAGGAGAGGCACAGTTTGGCTTGGCCCTGGAAAGCCTTTGGAGATTATAGATGCCCAGTGGGTGTCTTTGTGGGCTCATAATTTGATAACTGGAGCCAGAGAGGAAGGGGGTGGGAGTGAGCCAGGTTTGCATGAGTAGGCAGTCACAGGGTCATACGGAAAACCTTCGAAAGCGACAGTCTAGCTGTATCCTCAACATGGCCCCTCTGGTGTAGGTCAGAAGCCTGGCTCCTCCTTCCTGCCTTCTGCAGGTTCACAGGCAGCACAGCGAGCTGAGATCACAGGCAGAGGTCAGGAAATGTGTCCAAACGAGTTTGGGCAAATGAATGAGAGCACAGGACCGGACAACAGAGAACAAGGCCCTGCCCTTACTCTGCTCTTTCCCCTTACTGCACTAGAAGGGTGCAGCAGGTGGAAGCAGAGTTGATCTCCTGGGACATTAACAGCGACAGGTGATTCAAGGCCAAGCCCTCGGTAGGTGATGTCCTTCAGCTGGTAGAAGCTCACTGCCCCAGCTGAGGATTGGATTCTGGTTCAGGAGCATAGCATCTACCAGAGGCCCCAGCATATGAGACACCTGTTGCCTATGGCTCCGCAAGGCTTCTCGAAGCCACTTGCTGAGTTTTAAGTCATGGGTTCAAAAATAAGCCAATCAAACACTCTCTGCCTCTGCCTCAATAGTGAGTCAAAAATAACACAGTTCCAGAATAGATTTTGTTGGCTTAATTGTCCTTAACTATCTGGTTTGGAAACAAGGCTTCTTGTTTGTTTGTTTTTTAGGTTTTTGTTTGTTTGTTTGTTTGTTTTGAGACAGGGTTTCTCTGTGTAGCCTTGGCTGTCCTGGGTTGTCTTTGTAGACCAGGCTGGCCTCAAACTCACAAAGATCCACCTGCCTCTGCCTCCCAAGCGCTGGGATTAAAGATTTTATGTTTTAAAAATTGAAAAGATGTTTTAAAACTCTGGCTCAGCGATATCTATAACAGCTCAGCAGTGAAGGCCTTGTTGATAACGGACTCAGTTGCCACCTGGCACATCCAGGAGTCAGCATTGCTGATGGCCAAACTGTAGAAAACTAATTAGAAGCCGGTACACTTGCCTGCTGCATCTGAGTGTAAGGCCCTAGCTTCCAGCCCTAGCAGGTTCCTTGGTGCTATTGTTTGGGTTTTAACTAGTTTCTAAAGGCTCCTGAGGAGGAGTTTTGTTCGCTTCTTTAAAAGTTATGTTTATTTTTTAATAGTGTGTACATGTGCATATATGCATGCAGATGTGTCATGGCATGCCTGTGGACATCAGAATACAACTTAAGGGTATTGGTTCTCTCTCTTCCCACCGTGTGGGGTCCAGGAATAGAACTCAGGTTATCAGTCTTGGTAGCAAGTAGCCTTATCTGCTGAGCTATCTTGTAGGTCCTGTTTCTTTCTTTTTAAAATTTATTCTCTCTCTCTCTCTCTCTCTCTCTCTCTCTCTCTCTCTCTCTCTCTCCCTCCCACCCCTCCCTCCCCTCCTGTGTGTGTGCAAGTGTGTATGTGCATGTGTGCAGGTACCCATGGAGGCCAGAGGTGTGGCATTGGATCCCCTTGGGCTGCAGTTCCTGGCAGTTGTGAGCTGTCTGCTGTGGGTGCTGGGAAATGGACTCCGTTCCCTTACAAGAGTAGCAAGTCCTCTTAACCTCTGAGTTGTCTCTTCAGCTCCTCTCCTCTTCCTCCTCCTCCTCCTCTTCCTCCTCCTCTTTTGTCTCCTTCTTCTTCTTTGAGATAGTTTTACCCAGGCTGGCCCTAAACTCATAATTCTCCTGACCCATCCTTCCAAATGCCGGGATAACAGGTATATGCACCACACTGCCTAGTTCCGTGTTCGAGGCTTGCTCCAGGCCATGGACTCACACAGGAAGGTGGAGGAATCTTTAGGAGGTGGTCTTAGGAAACGGAAATGAGGGCCCCAAACACGGACCCGACCCCTCTCTGCTCCTCTGTTTTCAGCCATCACGAAGTCAACAGACTTCTTATATCAAGCACTCCTGCCACGAGGCACAGTGACACTACAGACCCAGAGCAAGAAGCCTAAGTGACTGCAGACGTGAATCCTCAGTGCCGTCATCTATAGCAAGCACAGACAGTGCCCCCTGTGTGGGAGTCTTACAGGCATTACAGAAAATTCTCTGTGCTGCTTGAGACCCAGCCCCTCTAACACTCTACAAACATTAGATGGTTCTTTTTTTTTTTTTTTTTTTTGTATATGAGTGCTTTGTATGCAGAAGAGGGCATCATATCATATCACAGACAGTTGTGAGCCACCATGTGGTTGCTGGGAATTGAACTCAGGACCTCTGGAAGGGCAGGCGGCACTCTTAACCACTGAGCCATCTCTCCAGCCCCATTAGATGGGTCTTATTCTTAACTCCATGAGCATTTTAAATGTTTTCAGCCAAATATGCATACGTATAAGGTATGGCTGGGCTTAGTGTTGTGGGGAATCCTGCCAGAGGAGGAGGGGGCACTTCCCAGGCACGGCAATGGGGTAAAGAGGCCTGGACTGGGCATCTGGAGTCTACGGCAGGGTCCTTCATGCACCCCCTCCCTCTCTGTGGACTTTTAGCTGTCAGCTAGCTCAACAGCAGGAAAATGAGGGCCCGAGGCTGAAAGGAACAGCAAATGGATCCCATGTGGCTTTAAATTATGAGAAAGAAAATGCGAATGTCAAATGTCCCAGTTCTTGGCACAGTTTAAAATAAAGTGATATGAAGGGTGGTAATTACCAGTCACGACACGCCATCGAAAGTGGCAGCAGCGGTAAGAGCAAGTGATGCCTGTGGTGTGGCCCCTTTTCTGTTCCTGTTTGGTTTTGTGACTCTTCACTCTCAAAACCTTCTCCTCCTGTTCCAAGAGCAGCGCCCCAGGACAGCCTGGAAGAGGCCTCCAGACCCCTGGCCAGGAGCACCCAAGACCTGGAGGCAAACATTGCTACAGTGTTTCTTGGACAGTTTTTAGAGGCAGACCCTGTGCTAGAGGCTTCCCTGGTACAGTAGGGGTCATGAGCCTGAAGGGAGGCCCAGACTTACTACTTGCCTTCTTGAGCAATTAGTAAGCACCAACTGTGTGTAAGGACTGTTCAGGATGAAGGGAGATGGGCAGATAAGGAGCTGACCTGGAGGGCTGCTGGGAAGGCAGGTGTGTAAGAACAGGGTTACAGCACAGGGGGTTCGTGGGCATGCTGAGGAGGTGCTGGCTTTTCTTGGGTAGGCACCAACAACCAAGGAAGGTTCCCTGAGAAGGCATACAGCTAGCTCCTGATAGCACCCCCAACTGGGCAAGTCCCACAGTGAGAGATATGTTAAGTCTAATAACACTAAGTGCTGGTAGGACGCAGAGCCTTGGCAACAGGGGGCTTAGAAATCGGCCTCTGTTCCCAAGAAAAGCAGTTTGGTATGGTCATGGAGCCTCCCAGTGACTCTGTTTAGTGGCAGCTTGGTGGTAAGCCTGGAACATCTCACAGGCAGAAATGCTGTGGTGAAATATTCCTAAGGGAACAATTAGAAATGACTGGAATGGAGCCAGGCACGGTGGCCCATGTCTGTAATCCCAGCACTCGGGAGGAAAGGGCAGGTGGATCTTTGTGAGTTCGAGGCCAGCCTGGTCTACAGAATGAGTCCAGGACAGCCAGGGCTGTTACACAGAGAAGCTCTGTCTTGAAAAACCAAAAAATAGAAGAAGAAGAAGAAGAAAAGAAAGGAAGGAAGGAAGTAGGGAAGGAAGGAAAGGACTGAAGTGTCAACAGGCCTAGAAGTGGTCTGCATTCTCTGAACAATAATGCTTTGCTCAATTTTGAGATCCAAGGAACAACGAAACCCCCTGCTTCAATTCCACTAACACCCCCAACCTCTGTTTTATTTATTTTGGGTTTTTTTTTTTTCTAGACAGGGTTTTTCTGTGTGTAACCTTGGCTGTCCTAGACTCACTATGTAGACCAGGCTGGCCTCGAACTCACAGGGATCCAACTGCCTCTGCCTCCTGAGTGCTGGGATTAAAGGTGTGTGCCACCACACCTGTCCAGCCCCAAGCTCTGTCAAAGGGCTGTTTCTTACCTGTAATCCTGGCTCTGTGAGTCTCAGCCAGCCTGTACTACGTAGTTAAACCATGTCCACAAAAACCTAAACTCGCAGCCAGGTGTGGTGGAGGATAATCCCAGCACTTGGGAGGCAGAAGCGGGTAGATCGCTGTGAGTTCAAGGCCAGCCTGGTCTACAAAGCAAGTCTAGGACAGCTAAGGCTATATAGAAAGACCCTATCTCCAAAAACCAAACAAAAAAGAAAAAAACCTAAACTCCCCCAAAACATTTTTCTTTATTTTTTCTTGAGACAGAGTTTCTCTGTGTTAGCCTTGGTTGTCCTAGAGTCACTTTGTAGACTAGGCTGGCCTCAAACTCACATCGATCGGCCTGCCTCTGCCTCAGGAATGCTAGGATTAAAGGACTGCGCCACCACCCAAAACGTATTTAAAGAGGGGAGGTGAGGCGGGAAGAAAGGGGAGGTGCATTGTGAAGCCCCTCCTCCTCCTCCCCTCCTCCTCCTCCTCCTTTTTCTAATGGATTTTCATTCTGTAGCCCAGTCTGACTTCAAACCTGTGATCCTACTGCCTCGGCCTCCTGCGGCGGGGACTGCAGGAGCCTGTCACTCCGTATGGCTTGTGATACTTTGTGATGCCTGCAGCCCAGGCACGAACATTCAGGAGACTGGGGTCCCCATGCGAATTCCAGCTCTAGAGGCGAAGGAGAGACCTGAGAGTCTGAGGGAACCTCCAGGCCTTGACTTCTTCTGTCAGTTACATTTCACCTATTAAAATCTGGAGTCTAGGGCTCCATGGTAGCTCAGCTGAGCAACAGAAAAGCCCTGGGTTCTAGTCTAGAAGAATGGAACATACAAGAAAAGCCATTAGACTTTCGCCCAGAACCGCCTCTGACATGAACTCTGGTACCCACATTTGACCACTTCCCCTTGGTGGGGAGCCTGGTGGCACACAGACAAAGGGGAAGCAGCCTATCCAGATGAGACCTGATAGGCTGTGATCATATGGTAGGGGAGGAGGCCCCCTTCTGTCAGAGGTCTAGGGGAGGGGGAATAGGACAGAAGAGGGAGGGAGAGCGGGATCGGGAAGATACAAGTGAGAGGATAACATTCAAGATATAATCGGAATACATTACAATAAATTAAAATAATAATAAAAAAACGAATTTAGCCCGGAGCACAGTGGGGGGTCTAAGGGTGTTTATTTTAGTTTCTGAGCTTGTCCATGTTCAAAAGTGCTCATGATTTAACAGTACTTTTTAAAGAACAGGCGTTCTAACTCTTGATCTGCCAGCTGGTTACCCAGGTCCTTTTATGAACGTTCCTTACAGGGCACTTTTGTTCTATGTGGTTTTCTTTATGGATGTGCCATTTCCAAGTTTTGAAACATTAAGAAGAGTGAGTAGGCGAGAGGCTGAGGTCAGAAAAGCAGCCAGAGGCAGAGAAGCTGCCCCAGCAGACAAGCCCTAGGGCTGGGTGTGAACAGTGTGACTACAGGGTCCCTGGAGGTACAGACGGTCCTGGTGGCTGCACTGTGTCTGCACAGTGCTGAGTTGGGTGCTGGCACTGATGTCACAGGCCTGGCAGTCTCATCTCGACCCTAGCTGGAGAGGTTTAAAATGGTTTAGTGTGGGGTGGTAAGAAATGGGCGTTTTGTGATAGGGATTATGAGCCTGGCACTTCTGGCCAGAGGTGATGACCACGCTCACATGGGAAGGAGCTCAGCTCCTGCAACAGTGGCCCCAGCCCCAGCTGCCTGTCCCCTGCCAATTCAAAGGCCTGCTCCAAAGCTTGTGCCAAGCTGGAAGAGATCAACACCTCAGGGGTACAGTGAAAGTGAAGATTTTTCCAGGAAAGCCAATAGCAAACTTTAACGCTAGAGGTCACAGCAGAGCATCTTATGTGTCCATGGCCTTTCTGAGTAGATGAAGAGAAAGTGAAAGAGAAAGGCCCTTGCATGGGCCTTCTACACATGAAAAGGGAAGGGGCCCCCGACATAAGGGGAGGTGGTGGCTCTTTCTGACGTGTGTGTGTGTGTGTGTGTGTGTGTGTGTGTGTGTGTGTGTGTGTATTTCAATTTTGAGACAGGGTTTTTCTGTGTAGCCTTGGCTGTCCTGGAGAGCACTCTGTGGACCAGGCTGGGCTTAAACTCAGATCCACCTTCCTCTGCCTCTCAAGTGCTGGGATTAGAGGCGTGCGTCACCAACACCCGGCCCAACAAATAAAATTGTTGAGCAAACTTTCAGATATTAAAAAAAAACTTATAGATAATGATTGTCCCAGATCAAGAAATAGAACACTGGAGATGTAATTTCAGCCCTTTTAATCTCCTACCCAACCTTCCCACAGCTCCAGGGAAAGGGGGGCGGCCTAGGCACACTCCATTTCCTCTTTTACCAGGAGCCCAGCACTGCTCTTAGTTTGTGGGGCTTTCTCTAGCCTGAGGCGCATGACTTTCAGGCGACGAGTCAACAAACACCTACTCACCTCAGATGACCTTGGCAAATGGGAAAAAAGGATTGCACCCAAGTCTATCCTGGTGAACTTATGAGTTTATTGGGGTTACTTGCAGGAGCCTGGTGACTCAAAGTCAGCTGTGTCACCAAAACATTCTGGTAAGGATGATGATTCAGGAAAGCTGTGTCCCTGAGTTACCTGCCAGACAACTCCAGGAAGACTCTCCCTCTGCAGCTGTTTGCCGCTTGTGTAACTTTGGGGAGGGTCTTGTAAGTCTTGTTAGTTTCTGAGCTTTCAAAGTCTTCTAAATGCTCTGAGTTTCCTGAGCTCCTAAATTTCTATTGTTTCCTCAGCCTGTTTTTTTTTTTTTTTTTTGGTTTTTTTGTTTGTTTTGTTTTTTTGTTTTTGTTTTTGTTTTCGAGACAGGGTTTCTCTGTGTAGCCTTGGTTGTCCTGGACTTGCTTTGTAGACCAGGCTGGCCTTGAACTCACAGCGATTTGCCTGCCTCTGTCTCCCTGAGTGCTGGGATTAAAGGCGTGTGCCACCACGTCTGGCTGTTTCCTCAGCCTTTTAAGCTTCATTTCAGAAGGGAAAGTTCTGCTCGAGAGGAAATGGCCCAACAACGCAGGCTAGAAAATCAGTATTTATTTATTTATTTGTGTGTGTGTGTGTGTGTGTGTGTGTTATTATGCCACAGTACAAGTCTGGAGGTCAGAGGACAAAAGGACAATTTACAGGAGATGGCTCTCTCCTACTCTATGAACCCTGGGGATTGAACTCAGGTCATTAGGCTTGGGGACAAGTGCCTTTATCCTCTGAGCCATCGCACCCCATCATGCACATTATTATTATTATTTAATGTACTCTCAGGCCTCATGTAAACAATGTATACATGCGTTCTCCCTCTAGCCTATGTAGACATGACACATACCCTAAGGCAGGTGGTGTCCTCTGTGTGTTTTTGACATTGGCCTTTGCCAAACCCACTCATGGGCTGAAGAGTTGGCTCAGGGTTTTCCCTGTAGAAGACAGAGATGCCATTCTCAGCAATCATATAGTAACTCTCTATCTGTAGCTGCAGGCTCAGTGAACTCAACGTTCTCTTCTGACCTCTGACGGCACCAGGTACACATGTGATGCACGTATGTGTAGGCAAAGCACTTACTCACACAAAATAGAGAAATCTTTTAAATTTTAGAAAATTCCACAATCCAGTGGCTTTTAGTCTAGTCGGAGTTGTATGTGACTCACCAGAGTTACAGAAGATTTCTGTAGTGGAAGTTTCAGTGCCCTAAAAACTCAAGAGTTAGGCTGGGCGTGGTTGTGCACACTCTTAATCCCAGCACTCGGGAGGCAGAGGCTAGCCTGGTTTATAGAGTGAGTCCAGGACAGCCAAGGCTACACAGAGAAACCCTGTCTCAAAAGCAAACAAATAGGGTCTGGAGAAATGGCTCAGAGCTTAAAAGCAATGGCTGGCTGCTCTTCCAGAGGTCCTGAGTTCAATTCCCAGCAACCACGTCATGGCTCATGACTATCTATAATGAGATCTGGTGCCCTCTTCTGGCCTGCAGGCACACATGCAGGCAGAACATTGTACACATAATAAATAAATAAATCTTAAAAACAAACAAGCAGGGGCTGGAGAGATGGCTCAGAGGTTAAGAGCACTGGCTGCTCTTCCAGAGGTCCTGAGTTCAATTCCCAGCAACCACATGGTGGCTCACAACCATCTGTAATGGGATCTAATGCCCTCTTTTGGTGTGCAAGCACATATATGCAGGCAGAACACTGTATACATAATGAATAAATAAATCTTAAAAATAAACAAACAAACAAATGAGCAACCAAAAAAAAAAAAAAACTCAGTTATTATGTTATGTAAATATGTTTTTGTTTTAATCCCAGGTGTGGGAGATGGGGCTGCTTTGGTTTGTCCACAGCTGATAACTATGTCTCCTGCTCTGAAAGGGGTGTGATCTTTGCCAGTGACAGATAGTTTAATTCTGAGGTCTCTGAGAGAATATAAATGCCAAGGCCCACAGAGGGACATGGGATGGAAGGAAGGAAGCAAGCAAGCAAGCAGCTATCCCTGCTGCTGCTCTCCCTGCTGCTGTGTTTGCTGTCTGCTACACTGCTGGATAGTCTGACTATGAAGATTGGACTTGCCCCAAGGAAAATCTGAAGAGGTCTACATCCCCTTTCCCCTCTAACCTTTTTTTCTCCTACTCAGTGTTGCGTGGTTGGAAGGGAGGTAGAGGTAAAGAACCCAAATAAAGTAGATAAAACTACAACACATTTCTGGGGTTTTTGTTTGTTTGTTTTGGTTTTTGGTTTTTTGTTTCATTTTGTTTTTTTGAGACAGGGTTTCTATGTGCAGCCTTGCTGACCTGAACTTGCTCTGTAGACCAGGCTGGCCTCAAACTCACAGTGATCCACCTGCCTCTGCCTCCCGAGTGCTGGGATTAAAGGCGCGCGCCACCACTGCCCCGCGCTACAACACATTTCTATCACCAAAATGTCACCCAATACCTTCCACCATTACCCATAGGCCCCTGTACTCTCAGAATCAGGCAACCACTGATATACTTGCTGTTTCTACAGCTATGTCTGTCTGGAACATCTCAGATAGCACACCATTTTTTGAGACTAGTTAAGGTACATTCTTTCCCATGGTTATATGGTGTTCCATCATATAAACTTACAGCAGTTTATTTATTCAGGGGGAAATATGATGTGAAATTCTGCTTTCAGCCAAGCTAGAATTAAAAAGATCATATGAAACAATTCCTCCTCCTCCTCCTCTTCCTGTTTTTGTTTTTGTCTTGTTTTATTTTTGAGACAGGGTTTCTCTGTGTAGCCTTGGCTGTCCTGGGCTTGCACTTAGACTAAGCTGGCCTCAAGCTCACAGAGATCCTTCTGCCTCTGCTTCCCTGAGTGCTGGGATTAAAAGCACCCCCACCATTTGTGGCTGAAACAATAGGTTTTTTTTTTTTTTTTTTTTAAAAACAATAGGGTTTTTGTTTGTTTGTTTGTTAGATTTATTTATTTAATTTTTATATATGAGTGCTCTGTCTGTATATATATCTTCAGGCCAGAGGAAGGCATCAGATCCCTGTGTGGTTGCTGGGAATTAAACTCAGAAACACCAACTGCTAGGCTGTTTTTCTAGCCCAAGACAACAGTTTTTAACACACACAGCAGCAGGCAACCAAGGCCAGTGTTTTCCAAGCCATCAGAAGCAACCTCATGGTCACCCAGCTTCACTGTTTGTCAGTGATCTCAGGGCTGTGCACAGGGAAAAAGCTAACTCTGAACATCCAGGGCGAACTACGTGGATGCAAGCCCAGGAATGCAACCACACCGATCTCACAGGAGACTAGAGAGAGAGAGAGAGAGAGAGAGAGAGAAACCTAGATAGCTACAGACATCCCATCCCCCTCACCTCCCCCCACCCCTGCCCACATTCTTTCAGATAGCCACCTGAGAATACTACCCAGGGCTTCAGGAGAGAACCGTCTCACTGAATTGTCACAGTCCTCTGACCTCACACTGGCCAGGACTGAAGCCTGTTACAGCTGCAGGCTGGAAAGCCTCGTAATTCAAAGGTCATAATGTACTACTGTACCCAAATAGGTTTTGCTTTAGTAGCAGAATAAAATTAACTTTAGGGGTGGCGAGGTGGCTCAGTGATTAAGAGCACAGCACATGATGCTCTCCCAGAAGACCTGGCTTCCATTCCCAGCACCCACATGGCATCTCACAACTGCCTGTGACTCCAGTTTCAGGGACTCTGATGTCTTCTTCTGTGGGCACCAAACATACATGTAGTGCAGAAAGAGCATGCAGGTAAAACAGTCCAAACACATAAGTTTAAAATAAATCTTTAAAAAATTTTAATTCAGCAGAGCATGTTGTTGCATACCTGTAATCCCAGCACTTGGGAGGCAGAGGCAGGTGAATTGCTGTGAGTTTGAGGCCAGCCTGGTCTACAAAAGTCAGTCCAGGAAAGCCAAGGCTACACAGAGAATCCTTGTCTCAAAAAAAAAAAAAAAAAAAGGGGGGACTGGGGAAATGGCTCAGCGGTTAAGAACACTGACTGCTCTTCCAAAGGACCCGGGTTCAATTCCTAGCACCCACATAGCACCTCACAACTGTCTGTAACTCCAAGATCTGACACCCTCACACAGACACACATGCAGGCAAAATAATGATGCACATAAAATAAAAATAAATAATAAATAAATAAATAAATTCTAGACTAGTTGTGATCCTTCCTGCCTAATAAAACTTAGAAGAAAATTCCAAAAGACCATTGACTTCCAGGCAATTTAACTATTCTAGAAGGAAGCCTAAGAATATCTAAGGAAAACAAAACTAACCATTCAAAAGCCAAGCAAAGTGGCACACGCTTTTAATCCCAGGACTGGGGAGGCAGAGGCTGGTGGTGCTCTGAATTCAAGGCCAACCTGGTCTACAGAGCTAGTTACAGGACAGCCAGGGCTATACAAAGAAATCCTGTCTTTAAAAAGAAAAGCGGGGGGGGGGGGGGGGGGGGGGGAAGAAAAAGAAAGAAATAAAAGAAAGAAAAAGAAAAGAAATTCAAATAGTTGGAGGTGATGGCACCCACCTGTAATCCCAGGGGTAAGGCACGAACAGGAGGATCGAACAAGCATATGGTCAACCTGGTCTACATAGCAAGCTCCTAGCCAAGAATTACATGGTGAGACTGCACCCATTCAACAAATATTCAACACCTGATAAGATAACTGGACTGTGTACAACATCCATTCAAAACTTACCAGGTTCCAAGATGGAGGCATAGGCTAGATCCCAGCATTGAGAGGGAGAGACAAAGGGTCACAGTTCAGGGTCATCTTTGACTACAAAGAAAGTTGGAGACCAGCTTGGGATGTAAGAGATCCTGTCCAAAAATAAGTGAATAAATAAATAAATCAAAAGAAAAATTATTCCAGATGGAAACAGAAATCTACACAAAGGAAAAAATAAGACTGGACACTGTGATTTCTTTCTTTTTAAAGATTTATTTATTATGTGTACAGAGTTCTGCCTGCATGTACACCGGCAGGCCAGAAGAGGGCACCAGATCTCATTATAGATGGTTGTGAGCCACCATGTGGTTGCTGGGAATTGAACTCAGGACCTTTGTAGGAGCAGTCGGGGCTCTTAACCTCTGAGCCATCTCTCCAGCCCCAGAAACAGGGATTTCCAAGATGACGGACTAGTAATGTAGTTTCAGTGAAGCCTTAAGCTCGAACTGCATAGGCAGAGGTCACGTGATATAATGTGCCCTTATAGACTACATGCCATTATTGTCATGTCAGTGTACACAGGCCAGAATACTCTTCCTGTGCAGATTAGCCTGAAAGTTCTCCGCACATCTGTGTGTTGCTTTCTCACTCATGGCCATGCAGGCTTCTCAGGTTAACCCACTAGCACATTGCTATCCATCTCTCCTACCCACTTAATTGAGTGGCCATTCATGTGGCCTCTGCCCTGGGCAATACCATGCTCCACTATAATGAGAGAAGTGGTCTAGAGATGTCTCCAGGTGTTCAGTATTTCACAGTCTACAGCACATCACTTTATTTTTATTTTATTTTATTTTATTTTATTGAGAAAGGGTTTTTCTTTGTAGCCTTGAACTTGTTCTGTAGAGCAGGCTGGCCTCAACCTCACAGAGATCTGTCTACCTCTGCCTCCCAAGTGCTGGGATTAAAGGCATGTGCCATCATGTCCAGCTAAAATCTACTTTAGAAGAAACAAAACTGGTAGTCTCTTCAGTCTTTTCAGATGTTGAGATCTAAATTATTAAGGTTAGCTTTGGGTAAGTGGGATGTAACATAAATTTTGATCACGTATTTAATGACCACCTGTCTTATGCAAGGTCATATATATATATATATATATATATATATATATAATTTCATTTTTTAAAAAAGACTTTATTTTTAAGTGCGTGTGTGCATGCCTGTGTGTGTGCATGTGTGTGTGTTCAGGTGCCCACAGAGGCCAAGCACATGTGTACCGGGGTGCCCACAGGTGGTTTAGAGCCACTTGATGCAGGGCCTGGACACTGAACTCATGTCCTCAGGAAGAGCACTGAACCATCTCTCTAATCTCTTCATGTTTTAAAATAAAAATTATCATTACTTATATGTGTTCCTGTCCAAGATGTGTGTGTGTGCGTGTTGCCCACTGATACATAGGTGGAGGTCAGTGTCTCTCCTCCTACCTTTACACGGGTTCTAGGGACTGAAATCAGGTCGGTAAGCTTGTCTGCCTTTACCCACTGAGTCATCTCACCAGCCGTAACATTTTTTTTTTAAAGATCACATGTCCTAAGACAATTCTCAAAGCCTGGTGAGGATTATACAACTGTAATTTCAGCACCTGAGAGCTAGAGGCAAGAGGGTTTCCATGAATACATGGCTCGGGTTACACTGTGAGACCTGATCAAATATAAAACAAAGTCAACCCCCTCAAAATAAACAAAACAAGAAGACAATTTTCAATAAATTTAAAAGACTCATGTCATACAAAGTAATTGAGTCGGTGGGCAGTATAGAAAGATATCTGGGAAGTCACCAAACATTTGTTTACTAAATAATACACTTGAAAATACCCATGAATGAAAGGAGAAATAAAAATAAGAGCTTCTGGGGTGGGTGTAGCTATAAGTAGCACAGGACAGCCAAGGCTACACAGAAAAACCCTGTCTCAAAAAAATAAAAAATAAAAAAAAAAATTAAGTAAGAGATGATACCAAGACAGCTGAGGTTATACAGAGAAACCCTGACTCAAAAAACCCCAAACCAAACCACCAACAACAAAAAGTCATGGAGTGGGCCTATTCAGGTCAGATGATAACTTTGAGGAGATTATAAGATACAGGGGTCAAACTCAGGTTTTCAAGTTAGATCAACAAAAGACAACTTTTCAAGAGTGGGTTCTTTCCTTCTACCACGTGGATAAACATTTATCCTAAAGACAGAATTCAAGTTGTCAAGCCTAGTGGCACATATCTGCCCTGCTGAGCTATCATGACCAGCTCTGACCAGCTCACTGATGGCATCGTCACCATCTGTGGTCTCAGAAGTATTACTGTCTTCATAGGATGAAGTTACATCTTGACTCCTATGTGGCATTTTCCCACCATACCCATGTGTAATAGAACTAATTTTTACACAAGAGGACAACGTATTGGCCTATTGCTCTTATCAAAGCCAGGTACTTATGTACTGTTCAGGCTCAGCTTCTTGCTGTGGTGGCGCTATGGGGGTTGGGGGGCCCATCCTGACTGGTGGATCCTGAGAGGGGGAGGCAAAGCTGAATGGTGGGAGTAGAGTAGACCTCAGGTAGCTGTGGGCATGACAAGAATAGACTTGAGGCAGGCTTGAGTGTGTTAGCTCATTGAATGGGAGGAACAAAGGCTACTTAAACCTTTGGGATGTGGGTAGGGTCTTTTGGGGTGAGTATACATCATTCATTGGCTAGGGCCAGGGCGCTAGGAATGCCTCATTTGCATAAGAAGAAATTCCATGTGCTGCTGATGTGACTTTTTAAGAGGAGGGTAATTTAACCTGGCTACCATTACCTCCTGGGAGAGGGGCAAAGGTGGGGGCAGATGGCTATGAGGGCTCAGACAAGCAGGCCTGCCCATGGCAGGGGTGGTGTGATCCTACTCCTGCTGATCTGGGGACGAAATTTCCCAGGTTTGAACACACTTTTGACCCCACTTTCCCTCCAATGGCTTCCCCGTGTCCCACAGGACCCCAGACCTTCACTTATGGCTCAACACATTTCTCAGGCTAGCGGCTTACTGCTCTGGGGTTAATGCAGAGGCCTCAGGCCTTGGCAGCTGCTATACCCCCCAGCTTCCAGCAGCAGCAGATGCCACAGAGCCAACAGCACTTTCTAGTGTTGCGACTCTCAGGCAGCCTATTTTATTTTATTTTTTAAAGATTTATTTATTTATTTATTATGTAGACAGTGTTCTGCCTGCATGTAACACCTGCATACCAGAAGAGGGCACCAGATCTCATTACAGATGGTTCTGAGCCACCATGTGGTTGCTGGGAATTGAACTCATGACCTTTGGAACAGCAGCCAGTGCTCTTAACCTCTGAGTCATCTCTCCAGCCCCAGACAGCCTATTTTTAACTTTACTTATATTTGTTTGTTGGTTTTGGTTTTTCTTCTTGGTTTTGTTTTGTTTTGTTTGAGATAGGGTTTCTCTATGTAGCCCTGGCTGTCCTGGAACTTGCTCTGTAGACCAGGCTGGCCTTGAATTCACAGAGATCTGCCTGTCTTTGCCTCTCATGTTCTGGGATTAAAGACATGCACAACCACGCTTTGCTTAATTTTACTTTTATTTATTTATTTGTTTGGTTTTTTTCAAGACAGGGTTTCTCTGTGTAGCCTTGACTGTCCTGGACTCGCTTTGTTGACCAGGCTGGCCTCAAACTCACAGTGACCCACCTGCCTCTGCCTCCCGAGTGCTGGGATTAAAGGCATGTGCCACCACCGCCCAGCTTTAATTTTACTTTTAGAATAGCTGTTCTAGCAGGAGTAAAAGCAGTCTCTTTCTGCTTTGATTTGCATTTTCCTAGTAAATAGTAATGGTGAGCATTTTATTTTATTTTGTTGTGCTTTTTGACTACCCAGTGAACTTTAGCTATGGTCTTGTTGTTGAAGTCTCCCTCCTGTATTGGTTTCCCCAGTTCTAGAATTACAAATGCATGGCATGACACCACACTAGCAAAATCTATGAACCGCAAGGTAAAAAGGGGACTCCTCCAGAGACAGGCTGGGCATGGGACGGGCCATTCTAGGCTCTCTTCAGAAGCCTGGAATTCAATTTCTCTTTGCTGTTGGTTGAGGACCCAAGACAAGGCTTGCTTGGAATCTCAGAACTGTGAGTGCAGGAGCCAGGGCTGGACCCCTCGTTACTTCTCCGGGAGCTGGGGCTCACATCTCTCGTTGCCGTTGCCCCACTCTTCAGCGTGTTAATACTATGAGACCTAGCCTGAGATCTAAGATCACTCTAAGGAGAGTGACAGCTCTTGTGTTATTTGTAAAGGAAGTAGAGTCTCTTCTGCGTGTCGAGGGATCTCCCTGAGGCCACCCGGGATAGACCACTGAGTCCCCTGTGATTGGTGGGCTCTGTGTTCTTACCCTAAGGCCTGATCTCCCAGCCTCAGTCTGCTTGAATGCTGCTATCTCACACTGGGTGTTTGGTTTTCTGCAACAGATGGCCAGCCCTTTTCCCACCCTCCCACCACCCATTCTCAGTCCAAACAAGGCTGTACCTTCAGGCTTAGCTTCAGTTCCCTCTTCTCAAGAAGTTTCCAGGGCTGACAGATGGCTAGGCTCAGCGGTTAATAGCACTGGCTACTCTTCAAGAGGTCCTGAGTTCAATTCCCAGAAATCACATGGTGGCTCATAGCCATCTATTATGAGATCTGGTGCCCTCTTCTGGAGTGCAGCTACAAATGTAGACAGAACATTGTATAGATAAAAATAAATAAATAAATAAATAAATCTTAAAAAAAAAAAAAAAGCATGATAGTGGTGGAACATATTTTTTTCTTTCTTTCTTTCTTTCTTTTTTTTTTTGTTTTTTTTGTTTTTTTTTTTTGTTTTTTTTTGTGGTCTTGGCTGTCCTGAACTGGCTTTGTAGACCAGGCTGGCCTGGAATTCACAGAGATCGCCTGCCTCTGCCTCCTGAGCGCTCGGATTAAAGGTGTGCGCCACCCACATTGTTAATCCCAGCACTTGGGATGCAGTGGAAGGCAGGTCTCTGAGCCTGGTCTGCAAAGTGAGTTCTAGGACAGCCAGATCTACACACAGACACCCTGTTTCCAAAATAAATAAATAAACAAACAAATAAATAAATATTTGGCTGAAATCCTTCCTCCATCACCAAATTCTCTCTCCACCTACTATTTGGGTCACATTTTTTTCTTGTGGTCAAACTGACTATTGCTTTCCTTAGCTCTAAGCCTGGCCTGGACAGGAAGCAGAGAAGAAAGTGGGAAACCCTGTTGAGGAACTGAGAGTTTCGGGCTGGGGCACAGAGCTGGCAGAGGCTGCAGGAGCCAGGGAGGTCCCTCAGGGCCTTTTCTGGAAGCTAGGATCCATTCCTAGGTGCCTTGGGGGAGGTGTATTTTATTTTATTTTTAATATTTTATTTAATCTATGTGTGCTGGTGTGAGGGTGTCAGGTCATGAAGTCAAAGACAGTTGTGAGCTGTCGTGTGGGTGCTGGGAATTGAACCCAGTCCTTTGGAAGAGCAGGCAGTATTAAGCACTGAGCCATCTATCCAGCCCCCAAGAAGTGTATTTTAATCAGATGTGTCAGCTTCTAGAAGTTTCCCTGGGTGTGGTGGAGGATGTCAAGAGACAGCTAGGGACTAAGGAGAATGCCCAGTGCGTACAGCCCTTTCCTGCTAGGCATGAGAGCTTCAGTTCAGATCCCCAGAAGCCACACAAAGCAGAGGTCTGTAATACCAGTGCTCCTGTGGAGAAACAGCAGGCGGAGACAGGGAAATCATGAAAGTGTCCAGCCAGATACCAGAGGTTGTCTGGCCTCTGATTTCCACAAGCATATCTACACACACACTTAAAAAAAAAATCTTTCTGGCTGTGGCACATGTCTTTAATCCTTGGGAGTCAGAGGCAGGTAGATCTTTGTGAGTTCAAGGCCCGTCTGGACTGCTTAATGAGACAATGTAAAAAGGAAGAGAGAGGGGCGGGCACTGCTGGGGAGAGATGTAGGTCTGGAGACTGTAGACCCAAAGCAAGGACTTCTCTTCAAAGGAAATAAGGAAATGTTTTGTCCTGAGAATTCAAATGACTCTGTGTGTGTGTGTGTGTGTGTGTGTGTGTGTGTGTGCGCGCGCGCGCGCGCGTGTGTGTTTGGAGACAGGATCACACTATTTAGCCTTAGGCTACCCTCGAACTTAAGATACTAAGATTCTTAGTTTTAGGGTGGGTGGAGGCCAGAGGCCAGCTAGGGTAAGCAGCTTACCTGTTTGTCACAGGAACACTGGGTCAGATGCAGAAGTTAAGCTAAGTAGCTAAAAAGGAGCCTAAAATAGTTTAGGAGCTTAGGGTAGCTTTGTTTTGATTTTTGTTTGTTTTTGTCTTTGCTTGAGATAAACGTTTCTCTGTGTAGTCTTGACTGTCCTAGAACTTGCTCTGTAAGCCAGGCTGGCCTCAAACTTAGAGATGTCAGAGATCTGCCTGCCTCTGCCCCTGCCTCCCAAGTGCTGGGATTAAAGGCATGTGCCACCATGCCCAGCTGGTAGCTTTGTTTTTGACCTACAGTTTTTCATCTGTCCACAGTCTCTATTGGTCAGCCAAGGTCAAGCAGGCTTCAGGTTCTTCTTCAGAAAAAAAAAAAAAAAAAACCCATCCATTCTGGCCCTGGTTCTACTAGGAGGGAGCCCTGCTCAGCTTCATAGGGAGTGTAACCCTAACCCTGACTATGCAGGCCCAGAAAACTCCTTTCTACCCAGCACAAATCTCCACTCATTAGTGCTGTGTGCTTAAAGCAAGGCTTGACTGTAGCCCAGGAGCCACATGCTCTGACCATACAGATGGCACCCAGGTCTTCTTCCCTGTGTAAAGTGAGGTAACACAGGCCTCAGACGATTCAGACAAAGTGAGGTCAGTGTCACCTAGACCAGTAAAAGAAAACTGCTGGTGAGGTTCAAAGGTCAGTGCTCTTACCTCCCTGGATGGCTCGGCTGCACAAAGGTCCCAGCTTGTCTCCAAGCAACCTCCTCAAGGGACAAAGCTCTACATCCAGTTCTGATTGGATGATGGTCTTCAGTCTTTTGGATATTCTGTAAAGATCAAAATGTCTAGAATTCGAACAGCAGAACGTGGATTTTTGTTGTTGTTGCTGCTGCTGTTGCTGTTGTTGAGGCTCTGTCAAATGTCCTTTCTCCGTGGAAACATGTGGGAAACATTGCTCGAGTATGGCCAGGTCTGAAGTCATTGCGGGAGTCATGACGCATGTACGGCTGTGTGGGCAGTCTCACTTTTGAGTCTCAGATGGGGATGCAGGCAGAAACAGGCTTCTAAGTAGGGGAGGAGGGTAGCAACACCACTGATGTTGGAGACAATTGCTGTTCGGTAGTTAGGGTCTGGATGCAGAACGCGGTCTGGGTCTGTTAGGGCTGAGCCTGTTGCAGGGCTCCCACTCCCTGTGTGTTTGGGGGAGTGTATGAGTGCACGCACGTGTGTGCAGTGGTGGGTACAGGTGCATACGGAGGCCAGAGGTTGGTGTCAGGTGTCTTCCTCAATCCCTTATCCACCTTACTTTATGAGTCAGAGCCTCTCACTGAACCCAAAGCTGTTATTTAAGTTAGAATGGCTGACCAGCAAGCCCCAAGGACCTCTGCTCCCCAGTGCTGGGCTAGCCACATGCTGCCTGGCTTTTATGTGACTTCAAGCACTTTACCCATGAGCCATCTCCCCAGCCTTCCGCTTCATGTTTGAAGACTTTTCCCTTTTTCCTTTTCAATCCCAGATACTTTCTCTTTCCTATTAAATTTCAAGTTTCAGACTGGTCTTGCCCTGGGAGGAGATGGGCGAGCCTAGAGCTTCACGGATTTGGGGTTGCTATTTGGCCAGATGATATCCTCCAAAATTCATATGTGGAAGCCTTGAGGGACTATAGTTAGAAGTTGGACCTACAAAAAATAATTAAGGATGAATGAGAGTCCAGTGAGACGGCACAGGCCTAAAATCCAGTTCTTGGGAGGTGGGGGAGACAGGAGGACCAGAAGTGCAAGGCTATCTTCAGCTATACACCAAATGTGAGGCTAGCCTGGGATAGGTGAAACACTGTCTTAGAAAAAGGGGGGAAAAGAAAAGAAAAGAAAAGAAAGCCAAGTGTTAAATAAGGTCTTAGAGCCACAGAATTGTCATCTTTCTAAGAGACACCAGAGGCTAGGAATATAGCTCAGTGCTAGAGAGCTGGCTTAGCGACATCTGATTCCCAGGGTTGCTAAAACACAACCCTGAAACTTTTGTTCTTCAAAACTCCCAGTTTATCATCGTTTTCATCTTTCTTTCTTTCTTTCTTTCTTTCTTTCTTTCTTTCTAAGATTTAATTATTTATACAGTATTCTGCCTGAATGCCAGAAAAGGGCACCAGATCTCATTATAGATGGTTGTGAGCCACCATGTGGTGGCTGGGAATTGAACTCGAGACCTTTGGAAGAATAGACACAGTGCTCTTAACCTCTGAGCCATCTCTCTAGCTCCTCTTTCTTTTTTTGAGACAAAGTCTCACTATGTAACCCGGGCTGGTTTGAAATTTAATATGTAGCCCAGGTTGGCCTTGAACTTGGAGATCCTTCTGCCTCTTCCTTCCTCATACTGGGATCAAAGGTGTGCGTCATCAAACCTTGCCCTTTATTTTCTCATTAACTTTTTGTTAGCATTTAAAATAATGGTTTTATGGGCTGGAGAGATGGCTCAGAGATTAAGAGCACAGGCTGCTCTTCCAGAGGTTCTGAGTTCAATTTTCAGAAATCACATGGTGGCTCATAACCATCTATGGGATCTGGTGCCCTCTTCTGGCAGACAGACACACATCAGGCAGAACATTGCATACATAATAAATAAATCTTTATTTAAAAAAATGGCTTTATTATGACATTTTTATATATACACATATAATTGTACTTTGCTTATATTTGACCCTCATTGTATTTTTTTCAATATCATAATTGTTATTCAGGTTAGAATATAAGATAAAGGGTTCCACCATGACACCTTTTTGTTTGTTTTGGTTTTGGTTTTGGTTTTTTGAGACAGGGTTTCTCTGTGTAGCCTTGGTTGTCCTGGACTCCTTCTGTAGACCAGGCTGGCCTCAAACTCACAGAGATAAGCCTGCCTCTGCCTGCCGGGTGCTGAGATTTCAGACGTGCGCCCCCACACCGGGCTCCACCATGACTTCTTTACGAACATGTGCTGTTATTCTTGGCTCTCGTTTGTCTCCCTCCCCCACTGCATACCCCATGACCCTCCCTTTCCTTCCCACAGTTCTCACTTCTGTTTTTCTGTTACATCATCTTCTCTTTTCCCCACCCTCCCTTAAGATCTCGGCTACTCTCATGATCCCTTTTCTAGCCTAGTGACCTATGAGCACACATCTGAAGACATATATGCACCTTTAAACTTTCCACGTAAGAGAACACATGAAGTGTATCTCCCTGAGTGTTGCGGGACTCAGTCCTCTGAGTGGCAGCTGCCATTGTCACCAGATTAGCTATGCCTGCTTTGGGGAGCCCATCAGATGCCTACCTGTTGGAGTTGGGAGAGATGGTCACTGGACCCCCCCACCTGAGAGTCTAGCCACTGCCAACTGCTCCTTGAAGGCTTCTCTATGCAATTCTGCCCTAACTGGCGGTAACCTAAGGGGTAGGTACTACAGTATGTGGGGGTAGGAGTTGGATTAACTGGTGTGTTTGTGTGTGTGTGTGTGTGTGTGTACAGGGAGGAAAGAAACTATGTGGCTATGGAGCAGCCATCACTCATGCCAGATGAAGGCTGCTTTGGGGTCTGCCATGCTCTTTGCAGTATCTCCTCACTCACAGGCAAAAAAAAAAAAAAAGCAACTTTGCTTTTTCTTGTTCTTCCTGTTCTTCAACTGGTTCTCACCAACGTGGTCACTAGTCTCCATTGTGGATTTTTTTTTTTTTTTTAAAGATTTATTTATTTATTATGTATACAATGTTCTGCCTGCATGTACACATGCAGGCCAGAAGAGGGCGCCAGATCTCACTATAGATGGTTGTGAGCCACCATGTAGTTTCTAGGAATTGAACTCAGAACCTCTGGAAGAGCAGACAGTGCTCGTCACCTCTGAGCCGTCTCTCAGCCCTTTTGTTTTGTTTTTCAAGACAAGGTTTCTCTATGTAGCCCTGGCTGTCCTGGACTCCATTTGTATATCAAACTGGCCTCGAACTCACGGAGATCCGCCTGCCTCTGCCTCCCCAGTGCTGCGATTAAAGGAGTGTGCCACCACAGCCCGGCTTCCACTGTGTTTTATTATGCAGCCAGAGTCTAAGACTGGCATTCCTGTAGCTTTGGATTCCTCCCTCCTTCCAGAACTTGTTAGACCCAGTCCAGAGGGCCCTCCTGTGTCAGGCTCAGTCTCTTGGGGACAGCTGCAAGGACAAACTTCTCCTGCCTTGCCGATAGGACCAAACGGCTCATGCCTCCCAAGACTGTGACTAACCTAGCGCATGTCTGTTCCCCAGCTAGCTCCAATGAAGAAACTGGTGTCTGTGCTGTGGGACCTCCACCAGCACCAGCCATGTATGTGTGAGTCCCTATCCCTGGATCACACAGAAGGGCAAGAACACTGGCTTGGGGGTTTCTACTGAGCCACCAAGTGGGCAGGAAAAGCATTGTGGCTGACACTGACTGTACTCCTGCCCATAGTTTATACTGACCAGTGACCTATTTTTGTGATTAATGCCACACACAGTGACATGCCAGTAAACCCCAGGTCTCCAAGGGGCTTGGCTTCTGGAATTTCATCCAGAGTACCTGCTATGACTTTTCTTTTATCTTTTCCCACTCTTAAAGGGAAGACATATAGGGCTGGAGAGATGGCTCTGCGGTTAGGGGCATTGACTGCTCTTCCAGAAGCCCTGGGTTCAAATCCCAGCGCCCACATGGCAGCTCACAACTGTCCGTAGCTCCAAGATCTGACACGATCACAAAGACACACACACAAGTGAAACACCAATGCACATAAAATAAAGGTAAATAATTTTTTTAAAGGGGTGGGGAAAGGGCACAGAGGACAGAGGCCCGGATATTCGGTCACCTGGGGAAAGAATGCTTGGCAGGAGTGAGGACATCACCCCAGCTTTGCAGCCAGAAGTGTGGATCCCCGCCCTGGGGGTGGTGGATAAAAGGCACCTTTGCTGTCCAGGGATGATAAAAATGTTACACAACTTGATGAGTATACTGAAAAAAAAAACATTGACATATTTCTGAAAGGGTGAATGGTATAGCATGACATTAGATGTCAGTAACATGACAGGGTTGTGTTGATGACAGTCATCACAAAGTCTAACAGCCAAGTGTGCTGGGCAGCTCCCTGAGTTCTGGGCCTGACTCACAGGCTGCAGGCGGCCTCATGTCTGCAGTCACGGGAAACCTGGTGCTAAGGGCTACTTGCCCTTGAATGAACTGCTATGAAAACCAACATGGTTGAGCCCTTATCTGTCTGACAATGTACTAAGGCTATAATTTAACATCTCTCCCTTCATCAAGCTATCACTGTGCCCATTTAACAGATGAGGCATGGGAGCCTGAGGAGATGATGCCCGGCGCAGGACAGTCTATCTGTTCCTCCACAGCTGTGATCTGGAAGCTTTGTGAGGCTCCCCTGCCCTGCCACCTGTGCAGCTGGAGCTGAGAACTGAGCAGGGCGCCTTCCTTCCTGTGGCCATGTCACATTGCCTGGCCCTGTGGTGGTGTGAATGGCCAGAGCCTTTGCCCCCTTCTGCCTCCTGCAGGAGGCACTCACTGGTGGAGGGAAAGTCAGACTTGCAGCCTTTGTGCAGTCTAGAGCCTTGGCCCTGACCAGGCCCAGGAATTACAAGGATGCCTCAGATGCTCTGTCTAGGCATCCTCCCCAGGGGCTAATGGAGAAGTAAAGGGTTCTTCAAGGTCTCAAGGCCTAGGTATCTAGGATTCCAGGACACCCTGGAATCCTCAGCAAACCTGAAAACCAGCAGCAGTTTCACATACTCCTCACAGTCCCTGGGTCTCTACAGGTCAGTTTCCTGAGTCTTTGATATTGTAGGACTGAGTTTAGGTGACTGGGCCACTGGCCTTGGGAGCTTCTCTAGCCTGCTCACTCCCCAGGCGTCTGCCTGCCTGCTGAAACCCTTACTATTTCCTGTGAGTGTCTGTGGTTCTCCAGAGGCTGGGCAGCCTAAAGGTGAGGCAAGCAACCTCTCCCATCTCTGCTTTGGAAGTCAAGTGTTTCCCTGACCCTCACCCCATGCTATGCTAGGGACTGACTCCAGAGCCCCATGAGCTAGCAGTAGTCTAGCCACCCCCACCTGCTCCTTGAAGCCATCCACACACACAATTCCATCCTAACTGTACTTGACAGCTGGCCCAGGCACCTACGAAATTCTCAGCACACTGCACCCAACTCAAGCCGCCCCCCCCCCCACCAACCTTCAGTTCTTGCTCCTCTGCCTTGCAAATCCTTGGCTATAGGCGACTAGCGGGTAGAGGCTCAGCCGATCCTCACAGGCCCTGCAGCTGGCGTGCTTGCCCCAGTTCCCTTCTGGAGACGTCTTTGCATGGGCCTGTAACCTCTAGAGAGTGCAGTAACTTTGCTGGCACACAAGGGCACTAAGCTGTAGGCTGCTTCCATCACCCTGCAGGACAAGGATTTCTACATAAGGCGGACTGCACAGCTTCTTTAAGGAGGCTGCAGGGACAAAAGAGGTGGTCACAAAGACCCAAGTTGCAGTCCCTTGGGCCAAGTGGAACGTCATCTAAAATGGTATTTTGTAGTAAGGATTAAATAAAATGTACAGCCGGAGGCCGGGCGTGGTGGTGCACACCTTTAATCCCAGCACTTGGGAGGCAGAGGCAGGTGGATCCCTGTGAGTTTGAGGCCAGCCTGGTCTACAATGCGAGTCTAGGACAGCCAGAGCTACATAGGGAAACCCTGTCACGAAACAACAACAGAACAAAACAACAACAACAAAATGTACAAATACAAAGTTTAGTTATGGCCGCCAGGTGGTGGTGTTGCATGCCTTTAATCCCAGCACACCAGCACTTGGGAGGCAGAGGCAGGCGATCTTTGTGAGTTCGAGGCCAGCCTGGTCTACAAAATGAGTCCAGGACAGCCACAGCTTCACAGAGAAACCCTGTCTTGAAAAAAGCTAAAAAAGAAAAAACCAAAACAAAACAAAAAACAAGTCCAGTAATGTCACTGTCCCCTCCTCCACCTGCTGGGAGCAGTTGCTGCCCAGAGCTCAGAAAACAGCCTTACTTAGTTTCCCCCAGATTCCTATAGGGTGCGTGCATGGGAGTGTGTCTAGCATTGTAGTACCACAGATGACCACTTGGTGGTGATCAAGCACCCCAGATCCCAGAGCTTTGCTTTTCCTGATGCCAAGGCACCTTACCCCCCCCAGCCCCACCCCCACAGGGTTTCTCTGTGTAGCCTTGGCTGTCCGGGACTCATTTTGTAGACCAGGCTGGCCTAGAGCTCACAGCAATATGCCTGCCTCTGCCTCCAGAGTGCTGGGATTAAAGGCGGGTGCCACCACACCTGGCCTGGTTTTGTTTTTCTTGACAGGGTCTCACTGTCTTGGAATTCACTTTTCTCAAGGAAGGGCATTTCCACCACCCACTGAACAGTCCTAGTCACACCCCTGAGACCCCACCTTCCCTGCTGTTTCTGGAGTTGGTGTCATACAGTCCCTGGCACAGTCAGATCTGGCCAAGCAGCTCATCAGTTTGTCCAGACTCAAGGGGCAGACAGCCATGTGCTTCGCTCCACAGATGTGCCTCGTCCTCTCTAAGGGCACTGAAGATTTCCTAGGGAGTCACCAAGGGCCACCCCCAAGAGGACGAAGACAAAGAACGAATGAATCTTCTACTCCATGCTCTGACAACAACAGAGTGGCAGGAGTTGGGGCACATAAGAGGGCTATGAAGCCTCCAGGCAAGTTCCTAAGCCAAGAGGGAACCTCACAGCCTCCTTTAGGGCACACTGGTGAGGGAAGGGGCTTGAGCCTAGTGTGGCTAAAAGGCAGGCTGCAGTGCCTGTTTGTGGCTGGGAGGGGTTTGGTCTGGGGAGGGGATTCCTGAATCCACCCAAATCCTGACCCTAAGCAGAGAGGGCCAGCTGTCTGCCTCTCCCCCAATTCTTCCCACAACTGACATTTGGCTGTGTTCACATTAAAGAAAAAAAGAGGCTCAGGATTAATTTTTCTCAAAACATATATTTATGTCTCCTCTCAGTACACCTTTGAGCACCTTTGCCAGAACCTCCAGGAATGTGCAGTTCCCCCACCCGGCACCCATGTCCTCCCTAGCCCTTGGTGACAAGGCCCTTCACAGCTTGCACAATGGCGTCCTTGTCAATACCGAACATCTTCAGCAGCTCAACTGGCTTCCCACTTCGCGGTACTTGGCCAACAGCTAGGCGAGTGACAGTGACTCCAGGTTCACCCATCACGGCAGCAGATACTGCCTCACCTATGCCACCTGAGCAAAGGAGAAGTCAGAGAGGTCTTATCCCTGGGCACAGGCACCACCCGCCTTGCCAGAGCAGACATCACTAATCTACCAGAGGATCATCGCAAACTAACATGACCTTGGACTTCTGATTCTTTCAATTCTGCCTCCAGTGTGTTGGGATTACAAGCATAAGCCTGCCTGATTTTATGCAGTATTGGGGACTGAACCAGAGCTTCATGCACACTAGCAAAAGACTACGAATGGAGCCCCACACTTAGTTTTGTCTGTAGCTTTGACTGGCCTAGAACTCCCTATTCTAGATCACAGTGGCCTTGAATTCAGAGAGTCACCTGTCTCTGCCTTCTGAGTGCTGGGATTTAAAGGGATGTTGCCATGTGTCACTTAGCTTTATGTAGTTAAAGTTTTTCCTAAATGAGTGTTTTGCCTGCATGTCTGTGAACCACATACATGTTCCGTGCCCTCAGAGGTCAGAAGAGGGCGTTACAGATGGTTGTAATGTGCTGTGTGGGTGCTAGGGATTGAACAAAGGTCCTCTGGAAGACTGCTGAGCTAAGCCTTTCCGGCTCTTTTAATATTTTAAATATTTCTTTCTTTTTCTTTTTCTCTTTCTCTTTCTTTTTTTTTTTTTTTTTGGTTTTTTGAGACAGGGTTTCTCTGTGTAGCCTTGGTTGTCCTGGATTCACTTTGTACACCAGGCTGGCCTCAAACTCACAGAGACCTGCCTGTCTCTGCCTTCCCAGTGCTGGGATTACAAGCATGTGCCACCATGCCTGGCTAAACATTTATTTCTTTATTTAGCATGTGTGTGCACACATGTGTGGTACAGGTGGAAGTCAGCTGGACTCCCAGGAGTTGTGCACTTGACCTAAGAGTCTAAGCTCATCTCTTCCTCAGAGGCTTCTGTAAGCAAGAAGTGGCACGTACGCACAGAAGATGCTTGTAACGGACTCAAAATGACACCCACTATTGCTTTTCCCCTCTGCTTCTGTCCAGTCATCTTACTGCCTTTATCTGAGGCCCAGGAGCTCAGCTGTAGCCAGAAAACCCACAGCCTTATCCAGGTACAGCTGAGACTCGGCTTCTTTTTTTTTTTTTAATGTATTTATTATGATGTGTACAGTGCTCTGCCTGCATATACAGCTTCATGCCAGAAGAGGGCGCCAGATCTCAGTATAGATGGTTGTGAGCCACCACGTGGTTGCTGGGAATTGAACTCAGGTCCTCTGGAAGAGCAGGCGGGGGCTCTTAACCGTTGAGCCATCTCTCCAGGCCCAAGACTCGGCTTCCTCTGAGGTTCTGGGCATTGGCTGAGGGACCCGGGCAACTCCCTGCTGCTGGCTGGCTCAGGTGCACAAGCCCCTGGCAGGCCGTGTGTGGCAAAAGCAGACTGTCCACCCTTGGCTTCCTGACCCCAGCACGTTCTCTAGCCTCCCTTGCCAGCCTGGTACGGCCCCAGTTACCTTCGTAGTAGTGGTCCTCCACCGTGAGGATCCTGCCTTTGGTGGCTCGGGCACTGTCAAGAATGAGCTTTCTGTCCAGGGGCTTGATCGTGAAGGGGTCCAGAACACGGATAGGGATCTTCTCTGTGAGGGAAGACCAGGGCGTGGCTAAGAGAAAGGCTGGGCCCTGTGCTTTTCCCCGTGGTAGAACGTCAATGACCTCCTTAACCTGAACGGGGTACCTTGGGCCTAGGAAGAGCTACCCTTTGGGGCTAGCCGTCTGGCCCCTTGCTCTCACTGTTGAGTCTTTGCTTGACAACCCCCTCTGGGAGGGAGACTGTGGTCAGCTGTGTGCCCTGTGGGCTGTTCAGGGAGAGAACAAGGCTCTTTTCCTCCTACGCCTTTGAAGATAAAGGGAGGCCCTCAGACGTCTGGCCTAAGGTAAAGGCCCGTGGGATGATGGGGAGAAGAGCTGTAGTCAGCGAGCTTCGCAAAGAAAAGCTAGGAGCTCAGAATACCTAGCTGCTTAGACACCCTGCTTGGGTGGGACTGTCTTGGCCTCTGGGGCCTGCCTTGCTACAGCCTCAGTCCTGTTACCCTAACACTGTACAGGCCAACAGAGGTCACCTAACCAAGCTATTGCCCATTGCTCTCTGGTTCTCACAGCTTGAGACGTGACACGCCTGGTGATCCTAGATCCTACTGAGAGGAGGCTAACGCCTGTCCCTGCAACAGTACTAGCTAACACACTCATAATAATAGTATTTAGTCTCAGGCCACGCCTACGTCCTCAGGATGGTCATCAAGGCTAAGCACCAGTTTACAGATGGGAAAACGGAGACACCATGATGGTGAATAATTCGTTTAACTAGCGCTCGGCTGAGCTGTGATTTTAGTTTCACTGATACACTGGGGTCATAGAGTAGGGACTATAGACACTAGTCCGAGATCTCAGCATCTTGCTAGACGTGGTGTCACAGTTCAAAGGGTGGCTTCAGTTATTGTCATTATGTTTACCTAGAGGTTCTGTGTAACCTTGAACCCCAAACATGTGCTCAGTCTGTGACCTTCCCAGTCACCCTCCCCTTACCTTTCTTCAGCATCTCTGCAGCAGCCAAGGCCTCATGCAGAGTTACGCCAGCCCCGATCACTGTCACCTGGTCATCCTTGCTTTTCAGAACCACCTGGGGATGGCATGGGGACAGTGAAGCTCAGTGGCTAGGGGTCAGGGTAGCGGCAAGGTGGGTGGCTCGCTGGGGTCTGAAAGGCACTAACCTTGGCTTGGCCAACCTGGAAGTCCTCGTTGTTGCTATAGATGATGGCGTTTTCTGGGCGGCTGGTCCGGATGAAGCAGATGCCCTGAGAATGTAACAGATAAACTGAGCAACAGGACAGCTTAGACCTCAGAGGGTACAGTTTTCTTTTCTTTAAAAAAAAATAAATAAATTTTTAAAAAAAAATTTATTTCTTATGTATATGGTGTTCTGCCTGCATGTACACCTGCAGGCCAGAAGAGGGCATCAGATCTCATTATAGATGGTTGTGAGCCACCATGTGGTTACTGGGAATTGAACACAGGACCTCTGGAAGAGCAGTCAGTGCTCTTAACCTCTGAGCCACCTCTCCAGCACTTTCCTAGAGGGCCGCTCTTCCTACATACAAGCCTGTTCCAGCCCTCAGGCAGTTATAAACTGGGTACAGCCTTTGCGTCCTGGCCCTTACAGCAGGGAGGTGGGGCTTGTTCTCTGAACACATGAGAAGCATCCATAGGCTGGCTAATCTGACTGGAAGCAACTTCTAGAAGGTGGCCATGGACTAGCCTGGCCTCTCAGTGGGGCTACTCCCCAGAATGCCTCAATAGAGTTGGCCCCTGCCTCAGGTGATGTGCCAGTCTGTGGCAGATCTTGATTGGGACGGTGAGGCTCAGTTTACTCTGCTCAACTAAAGGAGGGCAGACATCAGCGGTCATATAGACAGTGTGCTCATCAGCAGGCCATGCCTGCCGTGATGCATTAAGAATGGCAATGTTTCAGCTGGGCGTGATGGCACACTTTTAATCCCAGCACGCGGGAGGCAGCTATAAACCTGTTTCATTTAAGCTATAAACACCAGAGACAAGGTCAGGAAATACCTGCTTGGATAGGCAGTGACCAGTTCTGCTTTGTGCTGCCCTCTTCCTCTTCCCCTATGGAAGAATTAGCTTCAAAAAGAACAGCCACATGACTAACCTTCGTGTTGGCTGCTAATTCCACCGCCTTCTCTGTTGCAACTCCGTCGCTTGGGTAAAAGACGGTAGACATGGGGACTGACCGAAACATGGCCAGGTCCTCCAGGGCCATCTGAGAAGGCCCATCTTCCCCTGGAGGATTGGAAAGAAGCAGCCGATGATTGGTACCCTGGTCCCAACAACAGCCTCCCACATGCAAGGAAGCTATCGGTGTTAGCGTCTGGTCTAAACTCACCAATGGACACGCCGCAGTGGGAGCCGCAGAGGTTGATGTTGCTCTCAGAGATGGCTGCCATGCGGATCTGGTCGAAGGCTCGAGTAAAGAAGGCTGCAAAAGTGCTGCAGAATGGCACTGTCCTGTTGCGTGTGGCACAGCCTACGGCAATGCTCACCTGAGGACCAGAGGGGCAGATCAGCCCTGAAGCCTCCCTGGGCCACACGCGGAAGGGAGGAGCTTGTGACCCTAACATGCCAACTCATGGGAGACACCTGTATACCTGTGGACTCTGAAATCTGTTTCCCAACCCCAAACTCCTTTAACTTGAAATATCATCTCTCTCTCTCTCTCTCTCTCTCTCTCTCTCTCTCTCTCTCTCTCTCTCTCTGTGTGTGTGTGTGTGTGTGTGTGTGTGCAACAGCTGTGGCTGTCCTGGAACTCTCTTTGTAGACCAGGCTGGCCTTGAACTCATGGAGATCCGCCTGCCTCTGCCTCCCAAGTGCTGGGATTAAAGGGGCATGCCACCATACCCATCTTAAAACTCTTAAATCATTTTCCTTTGACACCATGTATGGTCACAGTAATCCCAGCATTCAGGGTATAGCAGGATCAGGTTTTCAAGCTAGCCTTAGCTACATACTGAAATCTAAGGCATCTTGGGTTACAGGACAGCCCATCTTAAAAAAAGGTTTTGTAAGGCCGGGCGTGGTGGCGCACGCCTTTAATCCCAGCACTCGGGAGGCAGAGGCAGGCAGATCGCTGTGAGTTCGAGGCCAGCCTGGTCTACAAAGTGAGTCCAGGATGGCCAAGGCTACACAGAGAAACCCTGTCTCGAAAAACCAAAAAAAAAAAAAAAAAAAAAAGAGGTTTTGTAGATCAGCAGGTCCCCTTTGCCACCACAGCTGTCCTACATACAAGCTCCTCACATACGCAGCTGTCCCCTGAGAATAACCACACCCCAAAGTGGCTATCAAAGATCAAAGGCCAATGCTGCTTTTGTGGTTTCTTTGAGCTGACCCGTGAGTGGCACTTGGCACTGCCAATATGGCTGCCCGGGGGAGGAAGAGGGGGGCTTCAGCCTGCAGCCGCCCTGTCATGGCAGTCCTATAGCTGTGGCTGGCTGTGCCCCTCCGCCTACCCTGGAACTCACCATGTTTTGCTCGGCAATGAAGCACTCAATGAAACGGTCTGGGTGCTCCTTTTTGAAGAGTTCCGAGAAGGTGGAATTTTTGGTGTCCCCATCCAGGGCGATGACGCGGTCACTGGCGTGGCCCAGCTTGGCAAGGGCCAGTCCATAGGCCTTCCGGGTGGCTATCTGTGGGGAGGAAGAAAGGCCCCTGAGTACCACTGAGGCGCACGCAGGGCTCAGACCTGTAGACTTGTCTGACACCTGGGGATTTTGAAGACGCTTCTGAGGGACAATATGGCAGCAGGGGGGGCAGGGTCATAGCACATGCTTGTAGCTCCAGCTCTACCGAGTCAAAGGCAAGAATATGTTGAACTTGAGGCCAGCTTGTGCTACATAGTGAAACTTGGTGTCAAGAAACTGAAAACGACAAATGCAAGAAAGGGAGACAGAAAGTAAATAAGGCCGGTAACACTCGGAAGTGGAAGGCAAGGGACCAGGAAGGCTCAGAGCAGGCTGCACAGGTTCACTCAGGGAAATGCCTCAGATCAAGACAGCTCTGCCCAGCTTCACCAGACCCACGAAGCGGCCCTGAACTCTGCAATTGTTTCAACTAGAAGCTTGCCACGCACCCTGCCCTCTGAGCCTCTGCAGGCACAAGTTCCCCCTGGCTTCCCTCTTTGCCACAGCTCTCCAGAAGGCACACCTTAGCCCGGACCTTGGGAAGCCAAAGAAATAGGCCCACCCTAGTTCCTAGGAGCCAACCAGGTACCTTTTCCCCCACTTTGTAGTTGGGTGGGGTGGGCATGTGGATGTTCTCAATGTCCACTGAAGGGGCATCCTCCTGAGGGGGAGTGGCTAGGATCTTCTTTTTGCTCTGGACCTGGCTGTAAATCTCCTGGATAATCTGGTCGGCCATGTTTTTGGGGAGGGGCTTCCCATGCCAGGACTCCTTGTCTTCAATCCCTGTAGGCACGGACAGAAGGTCAGGGAAGACCGCCCACAGAGGACAACCATGAGAATGGTGGTGTCACAGAAAAGAACAGGACACCATTAGGGACAGACACAGGGAGAGTGGCCGATGATTTCTTTCTTTCTTTCTTTCTTTCTTTCTTTCTTTCTTTCTTTCTTTCTTTCTTTCTTATTTATACAGTGTTCTGCCTGCATGTACACCTGCAGCCAGAAGAGGGCATCAGATCACATTACAGATGGTTGTGAAACACCATGTGGTTGCTGGGAATTGAACTCAGGACCTTTGGAAGAGCAGGCAGCACTCTTAACCACTGAGCCATCTCTCCAGCCCCCCGATGACTTCTATATGCCCACCTCCCAGGGAAATAGCTCAGCCCAGATGAATGGGAAGAGAAGGAACCATGTGTGGGCAGATGTGTGTCCCCTTTGTCACTGTCCCTGCAGGCTGTTGCAGAATATTTGATCCCATTGTGATCTCTGAGATTGGGAACTATAAATACCTGTCTTTTGTTTGGCTTGGTTGAGCCCTAACACACACCTTTAATCCAAGAGCTATCTGTACACGGGATTTAGTAAAGCTAACCCTAGGTCAAGAGGCGGAGCAAGAAACCAGCTAACAGGGATTAAAGAGCAGGAGGGACTTAGAGTTGAGGGGTATTTAAGACAGCGTGAGACGTGGCAGGGCTCTTTGGCGTATTGGCTCCTTAACTTGGGATTTTAGCTTAGCTCTCTAGCTCTTGAGCTCCTCAGCTCCTTGACCTTGGCTTTTGGGCCTTGGGCTACCAAGCCTTTGGCCTTAAGGATTTTTTTTTCCCTTTTCCTCCTGGGCTGTCAGCTGAGCTAGTGAGCCTTTGGGGCCTTTTCCATCAGGATGTGAGCTGAGTAGGAAGGTCAGGTGGGGGCTTTCTCTGCCTCTCTGAGCTAGCAGGTTTTTACCCCAGCATCTGTCTCCTGAATTTTTATTGGTAAAATAGAACGATTAGGATTTTCTTTTCAAATAACAGCAGACTCCTGCCCCAGTCTCCACAGCCCACACGGAAAAGTCTGCTGGAGAACTCAGGCTCAGCTTTCTGGGGGAGTTGGCGAGGAAGCTGAGGACCGAAAGGGACAGAGAGTAGTACTTCTAACTTTATGTGACACATTTGTGAGCAGAGTGGGGCCCTCCCGTCCCCTCAGAGCTCCACCATGCAGGGACTTAAGATGTCAGTGTTGCCCAAGTAGATCCAAGAAGAGAGAGACCAACCCTCCCAGGAAGTACCAGGCAGCTCTGAGGTACCTCCAAAGCCCTACGTGGGTTCCAGGGTTAACTGAAATCCTCAGGCTTGGCAGCAGCCACCCTCATCCACCTCGCACCATCTTACTTAGCCCCCTTTTCCTTTTTGAGACATAGTCTCACATAACCCACATTGGCCTAAAACTCCTTATGTAGCTGAAGGTCACCTTGTTCTCTTCCACCTCCAGCACCCAAGTGCTGGGACACCAGCATATATATGTACCATATATTCCCGGTCCTATGTTCTGTCTTATTTATCTCAACCATTTGAACTGGGGTGAGATCACCGTCTCTGATCACTTAGAGCCTGATTTTTCCCCATCTTTAGAGCAGGCAAGGGTTAAACAAGGTCTTGGGATCTGGAGTTCGCCCCTGGTGCTGCGGAAGGGTCATGCCTCCTTCACTCTCAAGTAGGGAAGCTTTGTCTAGGGACCTGGGAAGGCCTCTGCCATATACTACTTCATTGCATTTTCTTGGGGAGAATTTGGGTCTTCCTAGGAGCTCCTGGGCTGTACCTTACTATGTTACACTGCAACCCAGGACAGATGGTCAGAACCAGCTGGGCGACTCCATTAAGTGCCACCCTACACTAAGGTAGTGTACAGGGGCTTTTTCACTCAGAGAACCTTCTGTCCGTCCATACGGCTCAGTTGAGACCAGTCGCTTTAGGGACCAGCCAAGGGCAGGCATTTTTCCAAGCACAAGGGTCACTGTGGGGGTGGGGTAAGCTCACACACAGACCTGAGATCCCACGGCCCTTGAACGTCTTAGCAATAATGGCAGTCGGTTGGTGCTTGGCCTGACCAAAGGCCTTGCACAGCTCCTCCACGCTGTGTCCATCCACAATGATGGTGTGCCAGCTGGAGACAAAGGGAGCACACGGTAAGGGGGCAGCCAGCTGCCAGAGTACCCAGAGAAGCCCTCAGGGGAAAGATGTGGCCCAGCATCTGGGAGCTTGCCTGACATTCCATCCCATGGCCAAACTCCAGCTGGAAAGTGTTAAGACATTTTCCAATCTGGACGGACTTTCTTTCCCCATATTATCTTGTTTTCTTTGGTTACTTTTAATTTCCCTCCTTCCAAATAATTCAGAGCTTAGCTCATGCCCTGCCTCTTCCATCCTGATCCATTCATTTCCTGGGTTTGGAACCCACCCGTTATTAGATTCATAAAACGTCTGGCTCAGGGCTTGTTTGAAGGACACATGTGACCACGGATGCTGCAAACTTTTATACACTCAAGCATGTTACCTACCATCTGTCAAGGAACTGGGACAGGTCTGTGGACACGGACATCTCACCCCTGTTAGGGACTGAAGCCAGGGCCTTGGGCATGCTAGGCAAGGGCTTTACCACTGAGCTGTGACCTCACCACCACATGCCCTCCACACCCTCAGCCAGTGTGGTACCTCAGAGCCCCCAGCTGCAGAGCATCTTGTCTTTGAGGCTGAGGGGGAATGCTGAGGTGAGGAGCCCTCAGGCTGGCACCTACCTTCCTTGCTTTGCAACACTGGATTCAGCATTCATTGTCACCAAAGGCTCAAGTGCAGAAAACCTGACCCCATTTCACTAGCCGAGGAAGCCTGTTCTTGCTCTCTAGGCTGGCTGGGGTTGGAATATCCCTCTCATGTTCACCTTTGCCTCATGTCCTTTACTGACTGAGTTGGCCTCACTGACTGAGCTTATATATATACCTGTGTACCCTTCTCCTCATGAACAGATTAGTATCTAGGTGGTAAGCTATGCAACCATGTAAATAAACTTGCTTTAAAGAGCTCTCTCAGGCCACAGCCTCATACATACCCAAAGGCCTCACAGCGCTTCTGATAGATGTCCACCTGGTGCTGCAAAGGAGCTGGGTCACTCTGGCCCAGACGGTTCACGTCAAAAATGGCAACGAGGTTGTCCAGCTTGTAAATTCCAGCAAAGGCCATGGCCTCCCAGACAGAGCCCTCAGACACCTCTCCGTCTCCCAGCAGGCAGTATACGCGGTAGCTGTGGACAAGAGGCAGGTAGGAGGGCTGGTCCCCCTCCCCTGGGAGAGTAAAGCCCTCAACACCACCTCCTTCCCAAGAAACCGACTGGGCAGAGGTGCAGCTATGGACAGCAAGCAGCAGGGACATGGAAAGGTCAAGGTCAACAGCATCACTAGGACCCTAAAGCTCAGCTCACACCCAACATGGAAGCTACCAGGAGCCACAGGACTGGCTGCTGAGCTGATGGGGACCTGGATGATAAGAATCAGAGTTGGGGCTGTCAGGGCAAGAGAAAAGCAAGGAAGAATGCTTGGATGGGCTTGGGAGGCTGGCTCCCCAGCAGGGACTGGATAGATGGGACCCTGGGAATCAGGGTCATTCCACCAGGGGGAAGAACGGGGCAGCTGCTCAGCACAGGGACCAGATAGGCTCTATGGAAGTCCCAAGACTTGTCCTGGACCTTCTCCAGTGGAACTTTCTCCCCTCACTACAGGCAGAGTGTCAAGGTAAGACATCGGGATACATCACTCAGAGCAGAAGTTTTGTTGGCCCCATGAGAGGATGGGGTGAAGAGGGGGTGGGGCTAGAGGCAGGGGACTGGTTCAGAGACCCAGCCAAGAGTCACTGTCTCCACCATGGGCCCACCTATGGCTGGTGCTGGGCCCTGAGCTAATGGGGCCCCAAATCCACAGAGAAGAAAAAAATACTCAAGTGAGTCAAAGGACTTGTCTGAAGGTTACAAACATGTCTGACTGCATCTTGGCTGTCAGCTCCTTGCTATGTACAAATGCACACAGAAGGATGGGTGTTAGGATCGGGGTGGGGTACCCCTATACCTTGCCTGGTGTCCAGCTGTGTGGCTCTGCCTGCCCAGGCTCACAGAGGACACAGACACCCTCTAGCTGCGCCTGAGAAAGGCCCTCATGCTGGCTGGTGGTGGGCCCAGAGCCAAGCTGCTAGAGCCGTCAGCATGACTCAGCACTCCCGCAGGCTCAGGCCAGAGACTTCCCTTCATGTCTCCATGTCTCCCTGCCTGGGGCTTCTCTGGTAATGTGTCTACTAGGTGGGCCCAGGAGGGGCCCACATTTCAGTCATGTGCTTTTTTGAAACTTGGCTCTCCTCAAGCTGTTTTTTTTTTCTCTCCCTACAAGTTACTAGGGGCCCGGACACTACAAAGGAGCTCTGGCCTGATACAGCAGCTTCCCGGGAGGACCTCCATGATAGGTCCCAGAAGAGCGGGCATGAGGGGACCCTGACCTCCAGGAAGAGCTCTGGAGGTAGGGTGGCTGTATCCCATCCTCAACCCACTCCCAGAAAGTCAGACTGGAGCCAAGCAGAGTGACAGCATAGCCTTGGACCTCAAGATCAGAGACAAGGCTGGCCCCGCATGGTCAAAAGACTAAGGTGGGGGAGCAGTGTATCCTAAGGTGTTGTGTGAATAGATAAGGGCGCCCAGGCTAACCCTTGGTGGAGATGCCCCATCTGTCAAATGTTAGGGATTTGTACTATACTGTGATCCATCTGAATGCCTGTACTAGCGTGGCTGTCCAGAGAAAACCCTAGGACTCTGATTTATTGTCCTTGAATCCCAGAGAGTAACATACCAGCAACTTGAAAACACTGAGAAACTTGTTTTTTAAAACTGTACCAGTGTTGACAAATAAATGTACTTAAGAACAAACAAAAAATGTTTAAAGAGCTTGCAGGGAGAGAATGCCAGCCACCCACCTGGCCCTATCTATATGCCACCTCTGGGTGCCTGGCTGGGCCTGATAGATCTCTTGGTGCCTGGGCTGGTCCACCCACCCCCGGAACTGTCTGAGGGCCCAGGCCTCAGCCGACTCTGGCTCTAAGCCAAGCCAGCCTCTGGGAACTCACGGGAGCCCTTCTCCCTGCATTGCCTTGTTCTATTCTATCTTTCACAGGTGATTATTTCACTGTAGGGAATAATTAACTCACATCACTGGTTCTCGGCCAGATAAACCGTCCTTAAGCACACACCTCAATTCTGAGACACTTCACCCCAGAGTGAATCATTTCTAAAGCTCAGCTGTGATGCCGGTGACCGTGAACTGAGAGGCTGAGTCCTGCAAGCTCTGGGCTCTCCTAGAGAGATTCAGAAGTCTCCACCTCCAGGGAACTTCCTAGGAACAGTCAGTGCTCCCCAGTGTGGGGGCAGGGCAGTCAGGCTTTCTGCAGCCAGCTGTCCTCAGAGCCACCTGGGTGTGGCCACTCTCCTACTCTGGTCTTCAGGGAAGTGGGATGTCCTGGGCTATAGGGCAGTCCCCTCCAGCCCTCCTAGGCAGCTCTGCTCACACAGTACCTGGGAACTATGAGTGTGCCCTCCGGTCACCCAGAGCAAGACCAGAGTACGTGGGTAAGTGTTCTCTGTAAGTGTTCACCTGCACACCCCTCCAATCTCTCAGGGGCTTCGCCAGGTGAAAACTACCAGTAAGCCTTGTTCCCACATGGTGGACTAGAGGAGCTGTTCTGACCAGGGCTTGCTCCTAGCAGCCTGTACACTCTGCTTCCTAAACACAACCTGTCCACAGCAGATCACATGGCTGAAATCTGTCCCAGAGGGCATTGGGAGTGCTACAAAACCTATCTACCAGGCTGTGCCCACCCAGTGCGGCCTCTTTACTAGCCCTCCAGAACACAATTTAACCCTCTTCGGAAGTAGCCTGGCCAGGCTCCCTGGCGCCTAGTCAGACATGGGAGTGGAGAGGCAGTCTCCTCTGACACTTCCAGGGTCCCGGCACCAGACCAAGGATGTGTGGTAGCGCCAAGCACTTCTGTCCTCTGAGTCTGTCCCATCTGAAAAGGGTGCTGGCCCGGTCCCCATCTTCAGGGCTTTGAGGTCAGAAGATGGTACGTGTTCATTTTACATAGCCCCAATCATGCAAGAAGGGGAGCCACAAAGGACCCCTTCCCAAAGTGACCAAGGGTAGGAGTAGGGAGCGGGGGTTACCTGGCTTTGTCGAAATATTTGCCTGTGTATGCCATCCCACAAGCAGCTCCCAGACCTTGGCCCAGGGAGCCAGTGGCCACATCGGTGAAGGCTTGTTTCTGTTGTAAGAGAGAGCCCCAGTTATTCAAGGGCTCAAGTAAAGAGCTGATTGTTTTCAATTCACCCCGCCCCTGGGGTCCTGGCTTCTCTGGTCATGGCAGCCAGGACAGCATTGCCACCCAGAGCCACTCTCTTGCAGAAAGTCCTTCTGGAGACTGAGGTTTTGGTTTTTCAAAAAGGGGTTTCTCTGTGTAACCTTGGCTGTCCTGGAGCTGCTTTGTAGACCAGGCTGGCCTTGAACTCACAGCTGGCCTGCCTCTGCCTCCTAAGTGCTGGGATTAAAGGTGTGCGCCTGGCTCAAGGCTGAGTTCTTGATTCAGACCACAGAGTCACTATGGGAGAGGGTTCACTTCTAAGCCCTGTCCTCCAGTGAGCTGTGTGACCTCAGGCTGGGTACCAAACCTCTCAACACAGCTTGGGCACTCTGCAGGGTCCTCTCTCCTTGAGTGGTATTACCCACTCATGGGTTGGGGACTCCTGTGGGGAAGGGAAGCTTGGAGATCATCCTTGGTCTGTTCTCAAGGATTCACCCCTGTGCTGAGGTGAACACAATGTGCTCCCAACCCACAGCCTTCCCTCCTCATCACAGTTGGCTCCTCTCTCTCATTGCTCACCCTTGTGCCTGGGAAAGGAAGATAGATGACAGGTCCAGGAGGCCCCCTGTTGGGTGACTTACCGGGACAGGATGCCCATCCAAGTCAGAGCTGATCTTCCTCAGATTCAGCAGCTCGGCCTCCGGCAGGAACCCAGCTTCTGCCCAGACTGCATACAGGATGGGCGCTGCATGTCCCTGTGGGGGGCGGGTGTGCATGACAGAGCGGTCAGAAGCCGAGCTACTGAGGCCATTCCCGCTCCGGGGCCTGGCTGAGCCGGCCGACCAGGATATCCATTTCAGATGAGGAAATCTCTGAAGGCCGCTTCTCTTCTTTCCTCCCTCTCCAGACTCTTGGTCTGCAGCCCATAGTTCCCACAGCCTAGAGTGGGTAGGCACCATGGCAGGGCACAGCTGTGCTGCTGGCTGGCTGAGAGTCCAAAACCTTAGCAGGCAGCCGCCACCCTAATCCCTGCTTCTGGTGCGAGACATACTTGGGACAGACTTCTAAGCCCTGTAGCCTGCCCCGGGGAAGCCAGAGGCTGTTGAGCCAGGCCAGAGGACAGGTGGTTTTCCAGCAATTTGTGGTATGGTTTGCAGCTGTGAATTTTACCACAAGAGGAAAGACCTACAGGGCATCCGTCCGCACTCCCATACTGAGGTGGGCTGTCACTCACAGGGAGGGCAAGCTTTGGCCAACTTCAGGACGCTGGCACAAAGTAGAGGGACTCAGGCAGAAGGCAACAGAGGCTCTCCAGACCTAGATCTGAGTGCTGCCTGTCAGCATCAAAACTGAGCACGTACCAGCAGAAGAGCAGGTTCCACTGCCTCCTACCCATCTTTGAGGCATCTTTCTGATGGACCAGGCTACTCAAAGATTAACCCATTAGTTTTGGGCACTGGCTCCTTAGCTCGAGCACAATTTACCAGCTCTGCACCAGGCATGAAGGAGGGAGGAGGACAAGCAGGTGGGCGGGGCTTAGAGTGACCAGTGGGTCTTCTCCAAGACCACTCACCATTCCATGGTCCTCACAGGGCCCAGCCTTGGGCAGGTGTGGCTGGCAGCGCGGAGGCTCTTACCTTGGAGAGCACAAAGCGATCATTGTGAGGGTTGCGGGGATCCAGGGCCTTGTAGCGCATTGTGTGGAAAAACAGGACAGCCATGATCTCGGCGGCACTGCAGCATGATGTGGGGTGGCTGTGGCCAAGGAAAAGACAGACATGAGCATCGTGGCCCTGAAGCCTAACCTACAACATCCACTCTGGCCATGTGTCAGGCGCCTGGTCCATCAGAGCCGTGTGCTCCTGTTCCCTAGAAACATGGTAGGGGTTTCAAAGAGGCTTCTGCTGATGGCTTAGGATCTAGAGTGGCTAGTGGGTATCAGGGACTGCCGTACCTTCCAGAGAGTACCCAGCGTGAGGGTCGAGCTTAATCCCTACCTGGGAGCTCCTAGAGGGGCTCTAAGGACTCAGCAGTGGAGGGATGGCACTTCTACAACTGATCAAGGAGCCACACCCCAAAGAGGCCGCCCAGAAGCCACCTGTTAATGAGGAACATTCTGCCCACCCCAGGGTCCCTTGGGGCTATGGGCAGAGGGGAAAGGAAAGGTCTGTAAACCTGAAACATCGGATTTTAGTGTTCTGGTTGCGTTTAGAATGGACACTCAGAAAGCTAGCACTTGGAACCATGAAACACACAAGCTCATCTTCCACACAGGCTATCATAAAAGTAACATACTCTCCCCCCACACCTGTGTGTGGAGAGCTGAGGCGGGGCGAGGCTCGCCAAGACAAGAACCTGCCCTTCCCGCCGTGGAGCTGTCCAGTCTCCACTTAGCATCTTGTTTTGATAACGGAATGGTTTTAGAAAGCACAAGGATTATATCCTATTAGCTCAGGTGTCACAGGCTTCGCTTGATTACCTGGTCCCTGGCCCCGGAATGCGGCCAGAGGCTGCAGCTCCTGGCTTGTCCCAGAATCGGCCTAGCCACACTCACTATTAAGGTCAGCTTCCCGCACATGCAGCTGGGCTCAGCCCTGATACTGTCACTCCGGACACTCCACACTAAAACATGCCAATACCAAGCCCAAGGGCACATGCAACCCTGGGTGGGACTCACGCCAGCAGCCTCCTCCCCTCTGAGGCTTCCCGCCAGTTAGAGGTCAATGGCTCTCGGCATAGACGCGTTAGTAAAGGAATCAGAACTGTCCATGCTGGTTTAGTCCCCACATTCCCAACACACAATAGCCTCATACTTAACCATGTCTATGAACTCCTGGTCATGGGGGAAACACTACACCTGAAAAGAGGGAGTGGGGACATGTAAACAAGAAGCTTTTGCCCGGCTCACAGGGACCCTAATCCCCTGCCCCTAGACCAGCTGCCCCCGCCCCCACTTCTGAGTGCAGCCCAATTCCTAAAATGACTCAGCTCATACCGCGCTTCCGGAAGATCCAAGTTCTAATCCCAGCCCCCCATACCCATACCCACAACTAAAAATAAAATAAGCCTTTAAAAAGGGCAGGCGTGGTGGCGCACACCTATAATCCCAGCACTCGGGAGGCAGAGGCAGGCAGATCTCTGTGAGTTCAAGGCCAGCCTGGTCTACAAAGTGAGTCCAGGATAGCCAAGGCTACACAGAGAGAATCTGTCTCAAAAAACAACAACAACAACAAAAAAAAAAAAAAAAGAAAGAAAAAAAAAGAGAAAAGCCTTTAAAAAAAGAATGCAATTTGAGGGGGTTGGGAAGCGTTGTGGCTGTTATGAGGAAGCCCCAGAGGGGACGTGCCCACAGAGAGAAGCAAGATAGGAGCGGGGACTCGGCCTACTGACCACAGAGAAATCGTATGGCAGAGTACCCCAAGGCTCACATGGAGGCGGCATGGAGGAGAGCGAGGAGTTCCGCAGATCTCCCAGGGACAAACCATTGATTTAAGCTCTCCTTACACATCTGGCCAGCTGTGATGTAGTCTTCATACCCACTAAGTAAACCTATGTGTCCTCTGAGTGGGATATATGGATTGCATGACAAAGGATGTATGGAACTCACCCCCACCCCCAGAGCTCGGCTTCTTTGTTTATGAAAGGGGATGCTGTGCTTGGGGAGCCCAGTGAAAGTTAGTGCCAAAATAGAGTGGGCACTGCCACTGGTGGCTGAGGGTGCAAGGTACCACACCTCTTGGGGTCTTCAACTACTCATCTATAGGCCAAGACTCTTGATCAGTCCTGTCTACACAGAAAGTGTGCAGTTTGGAGCCAGGTCCAAGTAACAGTTCTCCCAGGCACCCGCTTCTCCCCACCTCTGGCCTTCTCCAGGCACCCGCTTCTCCCCACCTCTGCCTTTCTCCAGGCACCCGCTTCTCCCCACCTCTGCCCTTCTCCAGGCACCCGCTTCTCCCCACCTCTGCCCTTCTTCTTCAGGCACCCGCTTCTCCCCACCTCTGCCCTTCTTCTTCAGGCACCCGCTTCTCCCCACCTCTGCCCTTCTCCCAGGCACCCGCTTCTCCCCACCTCTGCCTTTCTCCAGGCACCCGCTTCTCCCCACCTCTGCCCTTCTTCTCCAGGCACCCACTTCTCCCCACCTCTGCCCTTCTTCTCCAGATCACACACAAGCTTCCTTGGCCCCGTCGCCAGGAGGGCTTCCTACCCGACAGCACTTTTTTCTGGTCTCAGGTTTCCCTGTAGGAAAGGCCAGAGAAGGGGCCTCACGGTTTCTCAGTGAGTGGACAAACCAGAGAGGCCAAGCGCTCACTGTGGCCAAAGGGGGACGGGAAATGGCAGCTAAGACCAAGCTGCTCAAGTACAAGTGGACTGAGTTTCAAGAGAGCAGAAATCTGTGAGATACATGTTCAGGTGTATGGATGTGCATGCACGTGGGAGCCTCGGTGGTCTTTCCTCTGGTGCTGTGGATCTGACCTCAGGTCCTCATGCTTGCACAAAGCTTTGTTTTTAAGTGCACATATTCGTTAATTTGGGTGTGGCAGTACACCTGGATTCTCAGCACTTGCAAGGCCTGAGGCAAGAGGGTTCAAGGACAGCTTGCTGTTTAGTGAGTTTCAGGCCAGTCACGGTTATATAGGAAGGTCTTACTTCTTGGTGGTGGTGTTTGGGTTTGTTTGTTTGTTTGTTTGTTTGTTTTTGTTTTTCAAGACAGGGTTTCTCTGTGTAGCCTTGCCTGTCCTGGACTCACTTTGTAGATCAGGCTGGCCTCGAACTCACAGTGATCCACCTGCCTCTGCCTCCCAAGTGCTGGGATTAAAGGCCACCACACCTGGCAAGATCCTATTTCTAAATAGAGTCTGGGTATCAGAAAGAAGTCCCTCAAACACCGAGCTGATTCCCACCCAAAACAAACCTCTTCCTGAACCTCAAACCATTTCTTCAATCTTTGTCCTGTTTGATGTTTTCCAAACCAGCGCAGCTGTACTGACATTAGCACACATCAAGTGTGTCGAGCTTCCTATTTTGAGGCTGGGACTGTCAGGGTCCTCAGAAGCCAAGTGACCTGTCCAGAGACCCAGTGCCTGCCATCAGCAGGGTTGGGGCAAAACCAAGACGCTAAGAGAAACTAGTGCGTGAAGAAGCAAACTGTGTGACATACACGGGAATAATGAACTATAAACAGGAGTGAAGCATGGACAAATCTCCATGTTATGCCACGTGAAAGAAGCCAGACCCAAAAGACCTCATTCTGTCCAATTGCATTATGATAAAATACCCAGAACAATTAAATTCACTGAGACAGGAAATCAGGCCCAGTGTGGGAAGGGGAGGAAACTGCAGACAGGCAGGAGAGAGCTTTCAGAGGCTAGGAAAAGCCCAAAAATTCAAAGTGATAAATTCACTAAATTCAATGACTATGTAGATTTAAAAAAAAAAATCTGAAGATTAGCTGAGAATACAACTCAGCGGTAGAGTACTTGCCTGGCTCTGGGCCCATCCTCTGGTACCACAAAACAAGACAAGTCAAAAGTGTACTTTTAAAACCTTTCACTCTGCCAAGTGCCCCTCCACAAAGCCGTTACAGATCTGTCTGTGGAAGGAGAGTGGTGCTGAGAAAGCCCAGTGAAGGAAGTTCTCAGGTGTCTGCACTCCCCAGACGAGTTGAACAGCCTTCAGCCATCACATCTCTCCACGCCCCGCCAATTTGTGGGTGCCCCAGTGAGGTCTACTCTACTTCACCTCTAGGTATAAGGGACCCCCTACCTAAAACCGCAGTGCTGCTCTGAACACTGAGGGAAGAGAAGTGCGCTTGATTCCGTAAGCTCTGGAGAGGCTACGCCAAGGCCAGGAGCCAGTATGAGTTCACAGGAAGCCACGAGGTTGTCTCCAGGAGAGGCTCATCTAATGTCCACCCCTTGTTCCCAGCTTTAAGGAGTCGAGGCCTTTAGCTCTGCTGACTCAGGGTCACCAGGACAAAGAGCCGAGAAGTCGAAGTCCGAGAGCAGCCAGGTGTCTTCAGCCTGAGTTGAGAAACACCGCTGCTTCTGCTGCTGAGGCAATCTCAACTGCTTTGCTCTTGCCTCAGTGAGAGGCAGGCCCATGGCCCCAGGCAGCCTGAAAGGAGAAGCTGGCCCTTGGAAGCCCTTTTGTGCCTGAAAGAGGCTGATTCTACACAGGGGCTGGAGTCCTTGCAGGGCCCTTTGCACATTTGGTCAGAATGTCTCTGAATGCTAGAGAGAGGAACAGGGAGATAGTTCCAACCTCTTCAACAGCGGGGGAAGGGCCCTCAGGGTCTGCTCACACTGACCCCTCAGCCCCACTGATGTGAAAGCCATGGTTTAGAGGCCATTTACGAGTTACATACTGGAAGTTTGGTCCCGAGCACAGAGGTAGTGTGGAACCCTGGAAGGTCCTTAGGTGAGCTGAGGTTATGCTTTGCCATGCTACTGTGGTTTGTGAGACCCCACTCACTCTCCGACTTCCTGTTTTGCTGTTTCTTTTATTTTTTTTTCTCCTCCTCTTCCTCCTGTGTGTGTGTGTGTGTGTGTGTCTGTGTTTCGAGATGGGGTTTCTCTGTATAGCCTTGGCTGTCTTGGATTCTCTTTGTAGACCAGGCTGGCCTCAAACTCACAGCGACACACCCGTCTCTGCCTCCCGAGTGTTGGGATTATGGTGTGCACCACCACACCCAGCTGTTTTGCTGTTTCTTCATCTCACACATATTCCCACCATGAGCCTAACCCATACGTGCTGTTTGAACTTCCTGCATCTAAAACAACAAGTTTAAATAACAACAAACCTAACAACCTAATAACCTTTTCTTTGGGCTGGAGAGCAGGAGACTCAGGGGGTTAAAAGTACTTATTGCTCTTGCCAGGGACCTAGGTTCAATTCCTAGCACCTACATGATGGCTCACAGCCATCCATAACTCTAGGTCCAGGGATCCAATGCCCTCTTCTGACTTTCACAGGCAGCAGGAATGCACATGTATACATACATACACGCAGGCAAAACACTTAATACACATAAAATAAAGAAATCTAAAAACAAAAATAAAACACCCCCCCAAAAAACCCAAATAAACAAACTTTTCTTGCCTGAGGGGGTGCTGGTGTCATACCTTTAATCCCAGTGCTTGGGAGGCAGAGGCAGAGGCAAAGCAGCCTGGTATACAACATGAATTATAGGACAGCCAGGGCTACACAGAGAAACCCTGTCTTGGAAAACCAAAACCAAACCAAACCAACCACTAAACAACAACAAAAAAAGAACACCTTTTTTTCCTGTAAAGCCATACTGCCTCATGTATCTTGTTATAATAATGAAAAGAAAAAAAGACTAACCATCTTTGTATGATCCTAAGGCTCTGAGAAAGGTAGGATCTGACAAGGACATCTCTGTTCAGAGCAGAGATGGACTAGACCTGTCTGCTGTTCTCTCAAGCCAGGTCTGGACCAGCCTATCCTCCCAGGTACTCTCCCTGAAGCTGGGGATCAGAAACCAGAAGGGACTGGTGCATCCTCTGGGGCTCACACAATCTAGCCCTGCAAGGTGAGGGTTGAGAACACTAGCCTCGGCAACCTGACCTCTTCGGACAAGGCCACTGGAGTTTCATTTTGTTCAAGCTCGGCTGAGTTGGACCCTTGCCACAACTGCCTCTGCACATGCAGAGTCTGGCCAATGTGGGTGCTGCCTCAACAGAAAGGCCCCTGTGGATGTCCTGTCCATCCAGCTCCCCACACAGAGGCCAGTGTGCTTACTTTCTGTGGCCTGGTGAGGTCTATTGCCTACAGGGCCAATGATGCAATCCAGGAAGGCTGTTCATTCGAGACTTCTTGCTATCCTGAAACAGCAACCTGGATCCTGATAGGATGTCCAGCCTCAGTGGGTGGCCAGTGAAGGCTGAACCAAAGTGTTCTATAGTCCCAGAGTATGGGACATACTGATTGGGTGGTCAGTTCAGCTGTCCACAACTGACCAGATCAGACCCTCAGTAAAGTACCTGCCCTCACTTGGTGGACCTCTCTCACTGCCTCCAAATAAACATTCAAGAGCCAAAACACACTCAATGTCCCAAGACTTCCTCTAGTATTTCCTGTACACGCATATACTCTTTGCACAAACATTTCAAAATCATTCTTGTGACAGGGGCTGAGGAGCAATGTTACTTCCTTCTGAAGAACAAAATTTCTCCAAGTAGTACTTTTCTGAACCTAAAATATCCACCATATATATACGAGAACCCGCAAGCCAACACGTTCATCCTATTTTGCATACCCACCTGTTCCATTTTGCACATGGATACATTCGAAGATTTCAATGAATGCCTAAGGCTACATTGTAAGCCTAAGTGGAACTCTGTAGCCAAGAGCAACCTTTTCCCCCCACCGGAGACCACCCCTGCCCTGGAAGTAAGGCCCCTTACAGCTCTAAATGTTACTTAATTTCTCTCCAAGCTCCAATTGACTTGCCCCTGCCCCTTCATTCTCCCGCCTGCTATTGCTCATGTGTCCTGGGAGGGAGGGCATTCTGGTAGACCAGCCCCACAACAGGGAGTACTAAATAGCCACTGGTTACCAGTTTGGACAGATCACGTAACACACTACATTTCAATGTCTTCATGTGTAAACTGATTATCAGAATACAACTCAAGGGCGCTGGGTCACCTCAGGAGCATCCACTTAGCAGCTCCCTGGTCTTGGAAAGGTCACATGCTTCTCCAGCTGTAGGCTGCTCTGCCTCTCTGACTAGACTTCAGACCGGTAGAGTTGTAGAAACTAGTGGAGAACAAGCAATAAAGGATGTGAAGACCTACTCTGTGCTAAGCTAAGGAGAGGACAGTGATGAAAGGAAGTCAGATCTTACTTGGACAGGGAACACCCCACACCACAGGCAGCGATCTAAACCCCAGAGAGATAACAGGTCCAAAGTATGCATGGGAAGGACAGTGGCAAAGGGCTCCCAGTTCAAACTTGAGAACAACCTATCTTAAAAAGCATGAGGAGTAGTGGGGCGTGGTGGCGCACGTCTTTAATCCCAGCACTTGAGAGGCAGAGGCAGGTGGATTGCTGTGAGTTTGAGGCCAGCCTGGTCTATAAAGTGAGTCCAGGACAGGCAAGGCTACACAGAGAGACTCTGTCTCAAAAAACAAAAACAATAACAACAACAAAAAACAAACAAAAAGCATGAGGAGTAAGTGGTAACCCACACTTAATAAAAGGCCAGCAAGATGTGCTCCGTTAGTAATATGTCCTGTGTGGAACTGGCCAGAATCCAGAATCCTGGTCTTTGTTCTAAGCTCACAGCTTGGTTGGGTTCCTGAACCCTCCCTACCCAGCCCCCTTCTCCCTCCGCCCCCCCCTCCCGTCAAACCATCCTACGATGCCCACACCTCTGTCTCAGTGCTCTTACACCAGGCCCGATAGAGACCTCAGAATTTCTTGAAACCACCCAGTGTGGAAACGCCGTTACCCCAGAAACTTCCTTTTCCTCGTGGGACTCGCCCCTTCATTCTACAAGGTTTGCCAACCTCCTTCCCCTCTCGCCCTCACACTCCAACCTCCTGCTTCCTGTCTGGGCTTCCTTGCCCAGGTGGCTGCGTCCACCTGGTCACCTCACCGTCCCCCACCCTGGAGTCCTCAGTAGCGCTGGGATCCAAAGCAGGACCCCAATCCACATATAACGGGAGTAGGAATAATAAGTGTGGAGGAGGAGAGCCTAGAAGGGTGGACCCCTAGTGCCCTGCATAATGGTGGGCTCCATAAAGATTCTCTGCTTACGGTGCAAGGGCTGAAATCCCAGCTCTCGCTGACCTTGGACAACAGATCTAAACCCGGGACTTCAGTTTCCCCATCTGCAAGCCAGTAGAACCAACAGGCTGGTGGAGGGGGAATGGGGCCCACACGTGCGCCAGTTTCTCCCACCAGTAGTAGTCATGGTGGCCTCCGGCATGCAGCCGCAGACCGAGGAGGTGCGCCCCGGTGCAGCGGGAGCGGGAAAGGCCGGGCCGGGTGGAGGCGCTCGCGAGACCGAGGCCCACGCGGCCGAGTTCGGCCGCTCCGGAGCAGCGGAAAGCTCCGCCATCTGATCGCGCCCCCGCTGCCGTTCTCGTGGCGACATCCTGCTGCGCGACACGGAGCCGGCGAGGCTGCAGGACCCGGCTCCCCGCCCTGCCAGAACCGTGCGCTCACCCAGAGCCCGCCGCGGTGGTGGCCTGGATGGAGCTGATGCGCAGGCGATTGGCCGTGTCCTTCAGGGCCTGTAGCTTCTGCTGATCCGGCTTGTGGTAACCTTCCATGGCGCGGTCGGGCGAGGACGAAGACGCCGGGGACAGAGACAGCGGCGACCTAGGCTCAGGCAGGGACAGGCAAGGGCCGAGGCCGGGCGCAGCGGGCCAGTGCGTTAAGACTCCTCAGGACCCGCCTATGGGGCGGGGCGGGGGCGGGGCGGGGCGCCGGATCACCCGAGACCGACGAGCGGCCTCCGGCCCCGCCCCGCACTTAGTGGACCCTTAGAAGCTGCCAAGCCTGGGGTGTATGTCTGGGCACCGTGTGCTCTGTTGGAATTAGCCACTCACACTAACAGTAGGAACAAAGTAACTTTGCCACTACTCCAGGTTCTAAGCATGCCTCAGAGTTCTGCGGCTGACTTGGGTAGGCTTGAGAAGAGAGAGAGAGAGAGATGTAATTACACTTTTCTAAGGGAACCGTTAAGACTTGGCAAGGCCCAAGGACTATCCTCAGCCCCCAAAAGAGCCCAAGGTTTTACTAGGAGCGGGCTGTTTCAGACTACTAGAGCCTGCAGACTAGGAGCAGTTACTAGGAGCAGGCTGGTTTCAGACTACCAGAGCCTACAGACAACAGTAGATTCGGAGAGATTACTGGGTTTGCCCCTGGGTCTATAGGGACAGGAGCACCTACTGCATTTACTAGACCTGGTGGACCTCGCAGAGTGAGGTATCAGAAAGCATTGCCATCACAGCCTCTTTAGATCTGTCTCATTGAATCCATGACACACAATACTGTTTCCGGAGGAGGAAGTTGCGTTTTACAGAGAAGAGATGAAGGCAAGCCTGTGGATGGGTGCTGGGCAGAGGCAGAGGAAGGCACCAGTGTAGCCTCTATCCAGGGCCTCTCTGTGTCCTGCACATAGCTCAGACTCAGAGTCTTGAATCAAGGGTTCCATATATCTGACCGTGTCTCTTTTTTTTTTTTAAATTATAATGTAGTTACAACATTTCTCCCTTCTCTTTCCTCCCTCCAAACCCTTCCATGTATCCATCCTTGCTCTCTTTCAACCCTACACAACGACGTAAAGGCAACTAAGGAATCCTGAGAGTGGGAGAAATAGTCTTCTCAAGCCTACCCAAGTCAGCCACAGAACTCTGAGGCATGCTTAGAACCTGGAGTAGTGGCAAAGTTACTTTGTTCCTACTGTTAGTGTGAGTGGCTAATTCCAATGGTTACCCAGTACCAAGTGGTCAACTTTGAAAACATACATACATGTAACATTCTACAGACTGAGCAGGTTAGGGTTAGGAAATGTGCCTACTTGCATGTGATAACAATATAATAACAATCACAACAACAACAATAATAACAACAATAATAAAAGAAGCTAACTTCTATGTATCCACCATAGTGAAAATACCCCTAACTCCATTTGACCATCATAGGCTTCTAAGATCTTGTTTCTTTCTGGGGTTCCACATTAATTGGGTCTAGAGGAATTTTAATTCAGAGCATGGCTGCTCTGGCGAGAAACGACATCCAAAGACCTTCTAGGTCTGTGTGGTCTGGCTGGAATACAGACACGCCTTTAATCTCAGGAGACAGAGGCAAGCAGATCTCTGAGTTCAAGACCAGCCTGGTATAGAGCAAGTTTCAGATGAAGAAAAGCTTAAGTGCAGGCCTGGTGGTACACACCTTTTATGCCAGCACTCAGGAGACAGAGGCATGTAGATCTCTGAGCTCTAGTCAGTTCTGTTCAGGCAGTTGGGTTGAATCAGTGAGGTGAGAGGCAGTGCAGTGGAGGTGAGTCTGGAGAAGTTCAGTGTGTGGAATTCAGAGGCAGTTTTACCAGGAGAGTTTTACAGAGACAGGCTGAAGAAAGAACAAGCTAGCCACAGGTGAAGACAGAACGAGCCAGAGAGTGAGAAGGAGCCAGAAGATTAGAAGAAATTGCTAGAGTTAGTTTGAGCTAGAACAGCAAAGTTGATCCAGCCAGCCAGAGTTCAGAAAGAACTCTGTGGTTAGTAGACAGAGGCAGCAAGCCTCCAAGATCACAATTACCTCTGGAGAATAAAAGTTAATTTTACAGGTGGGTTTGGTTCACCCTGGATTTCAGCCGTATTCCAGTGCCTTTGGTCTTCCCTAAGGTCAGCTTTGGAATCAGAATCTTGGTTCTGGAGGTGCTGCCAGCATCCTGTTTGTTAGGGTAGTTCTCCTGCCTGTGGGTTTGGGTCTTTATTCAGATATCTCATAAACCCCATCTCCTTGGGAGTAAGGCCTTAGATTCCAACCTGGCTTCCAGCTCCCTTCTAGTTCCCCTTACATCCTAGAATCTTTGAGCACCCTATTGGTATTCCTTGTGGTCACCAGAGGAAATTCCTATTGTTTCCAATCATTGTCCTTCAGCTGTCTTCCTCCACTGTTGGAATCAGTCGTCAATAAGCCCTCTAGCCTCTCTCCCATTCTCTTGTTCCTGTGGCCTCCACCCCATCCATATCAGCACACTAGTGTCTCTCCTTGCTTTAAGAACATCAAGGGCCATGATGGAGAGATGGCTCAGTGGTTAGGAGTACTTGTTGCTTTTTCAGAGGACCCAAGCATGAGAGAACCTGCATTTAGCCTGGTGTAATGTATGTGACCTTGAAATCTGAGCACCGGGAAGGCAGAGGCAGGTGCATCTGTGCTGCTCACTGGCCTCCTAGTGCAGCTAGCCGACTTAGCAAGCTCCACATTAACAACAGTATCTCAAAAATTAAATTAAACTAGCAATGGGTGAACAGCCCAGGAGGAATGACACCCGAGGCTCTCTGCCTGCACACACATGCATATACGTGTGCACATGCACTCACAGAAGCACACACTCAGCTGTGCGTGGTGGCCTACACCTTAAGCCCAGCATAGGGGAAGCTGAGCCAGGAGGATGGAGAGGTTGGGGGCAGCCTGGGGCTACATAAGGAGATTCTGTCTCAGAAACAGAAACCTGCCAAACCCATTCCCACCTACAGGTTTGCTTCTGAGGTACCCTAAGCCAGTAAAGCCCTTCTCTTGGCATTTCTCATTGCTGGGGTCTGAAGCAGAGCTGCTTTCCTTTTCTTTCTTTCTTTCTTTCTTTCTTTCTTTCTTTCTTTCTCTCTTTCTTTTTTCTTCTTTTTGTTTTGTTTTTTTGAGACAGGGTTTCTCTGTATAATAGCCCTGGCTGTCCTGGAACTCTCTTTGTAGACCAGGCTGGCCTCGAACTCAGAGAGATCCACTTGCCTCTGCCTTCAGAGTGCTGGGATTAAAGGTGTGCGCCACCACACCTGGCCAGGGCTGCCTTTCTAGCTGCATTATCTCTTTTTCCCCCTCTCTCTCCCTCCCTCCCTCTCTCCCTCCCTCCCTCCCTCCCTTCCTTTCTTTTGGTTTTTTGAGACAGGGTTTCTCTGTGTAGCCTTGGCTGGCCTTGAACTCACAGAGATCCACCTGCCTCTGCCTCCCCAAGTGCTGGGATTACAGGCATGCACCACCGTGCCCCCCTGGTGACAGGAATCTTTGGTAGTTAAGCACGTAAATCTCATTCTTTCTTTCTTTCCAGCGTCTGATTATATATAGCCCCGACTGGCCTATAACTCACATGCAGACCAGTCTGGCCTCAAACTCACAGAGATTCACCTGCCTCTGCCTCCAGAGTGCTGGGGTTAAATTATCTTATGTCAGTTTCAGAAGAATAGAGGATGACAGTTCTAGCTTCTGGATCTATTCCTATGAACTGTAATGACCTCTTGTACATAGTAGGGGCTCAGTAAGTGCCAATGAAACGAAAGCATTACTCAGTAAAGTGTCTGAGCTAACACAGCCAGCAAGGGTCAGAGCTGCACCCAATGACAAGTGTCAAAAAGACTTCTCAGAAGGGAATCTGGCCACTCCAGCTCATGCTGTCCATTCTAACTTGTCCACCTTGAGATACAAAGGTGCTCTGTTGGAAGTAGGAAGTGGCACAGACATACTGTTGCCAGCATCAGGTGACAGAGAAGGTCATGGCAACCTGAAAGCAGAGCCACATGCTTAAGTGAGCTCTCCCCCAAGACCAACACAGGACCTCCAGCAAAGTGCAGCCATCCTTAGGGGGTGCCTTCTCAGTTTCCCCTTGGGACATCCATGGCCACCAGAATGTCCTGGTAGGCCACTGGGGTGCTGAGAGGACAGCATGCACCCTGGTATTGCTATTGGGATGGTTATAGGATAGTGATATCCTATAGTGAGGATATCACGTGGATAGTGAGGATGGATCGGAGAGGTTGCCTGGATGGCTCACACAATCCTAGCCCCCACCCCCTGCCCTCCCAGTCTTTCACATGCACACTGGCAGGATACGAACACCCCACTAGCGAGCTGCAAATCATCATCTCAGATGCTCACTGATTCCCAGCTTCCTCTCCTCTTGGCCCCATGTCTTGCTCTTCTATCAACAGAGCTGGTGTCATTGCCCCAGCTTCTTCCGGGACTCCTGCAAAGCCTCTGTGCCTTGACTGAGGCCCTGGGTAAAGCCAGCCTTCCTGCTACCAGCCTGAACTGGAACCTCAGACATGGAGGCTCAGGCTTTGGCAGCCAAGACCTGGCAGAATTCATGCCCTTTGACCCAGAACTCCATGCCAAGAGGTGGTCCCGAGATGCCATGTACAGGCATCCTTTGGTGGTAGTGGGCAGGATCAGGGCCAAAGAGAAGACCAAGCCTCCAAAGTGGTTGCTTTTTAAAAACAGAATCTCAGGATGTAGCCAGGCTGGCTTTTAAACTCAAACCTCTTGAGCGCCGGGCTTGTAGGCCTGTTCTACTATGCCTGACTCCAAACCTCTTAAGAAAAGTATTTCTAGGGCTGGAAAGGTGGCTCAGTGGTTAAGAGCACTGGCTGCTCTTCCCAAAGTCCTGAGTTCAATTCCCAGCAACCAGATAGTGGCTCACAACCATCTATAATGTGATCAATTGTCCTCTTCTGGTCTGCAGGCTTATATGCAAGCAGAACACTGTATATGTAATAAAGAAATCTTAAAAAAAAAAAAAAAGTCTTTTTAAAGCACAGTGACTGGGCGATAGAAAATAGAAGGACCCATGGGGAAATGTTGCTCCTTAGTGGCCCCAGCAGATGTAACAGTCCTCTACTTGGCATCACATTTGCCCTCTGGCCTGTCCCTGTAGGATTGGGCCTAGGACTCTGCATTGGTAACAAGACACTCAAGCAATGGTGTTGGGGTTCTGGGAATTCTGGCAGCAACTCTGCTCAGATATAGGGTAGTGGGGCTAGGCAACCCTGAGCTCAGTGCTTTGCTGGGTCCAGAGGGCTGACACACACCTATAATAGCAATACTTAAGAAGTTGAGACAGTGAGATATGATAGATACTGATTTACATTCAGAATTTAAGATGCACCAAGATAGGAAAGATGTTTTCTTCAAGGCTGCCAAATACAAATAGCCAAAACACTAAGAATGTAATTATATAATTCCTGATTGTGTCATGTTTCTTCTTGCTATAGGTAGTTTATTGTATATATGTGTAATAATATAAATGTATATGTAAAAAATATTTGATAATAAAAATATATATAAAAGAAGTTGAGACAGGAGAACTGGGGTTCTTTTTTTTTTTTTTTTTTTTTTTCTCTCTGACCCAGGGTTTCTCTGTGAAGCCCTGGCTGTCCTAGACTCACTTTGTAGGCCAGGTGGGCCTCGAACCCACAGCGATTCACCTGCCTCTGCCTCCCGAGTGCTAGGATTAAAATGCACCTGTAGAACTGAGGATCTATGTCAGACTGGGTTATCCAGGGAGGAAAAAAAAAAAAAAAAAAAAAAAGCTAAGATGTCCATTGCACATTATTTCATAACAAAAGCAAGGGGCAGAAAAGCACATAGATATTTGTCAAAAACAAAAAGTGGTGTACATAGCTATTTATTTGGTTTTTAGAGACAGAGTTTCCCTGTGTAGCCTTGGTTGTCCTGGACTCACTTTGTAGACCAGTCTGGCCTCAAACTCACAGAGATCCACTTGCCTCTGCCTCCCCAAATGCTGGTTTTACAGGTATGTACCACTGTCCCTGCTGGTGTACATACATTTTATCTCAGTATAAGCAGGTATATCTCTGTGAGTTGGAAGCCAGCCTGGTGTACAAAGTGAGTTCAGGACAGTCAGGGCTTTATAGTGAGACTGTGCCTCAAAATAAAATAAAATAAAAATTTAAAGTATTTAAAGGCAAGCCAGGCATGATGGTGCATGCCTTTAATCCCAGCACTTGGGAGACAGAGACAGGTGGATCCCTGTGAGTTCAAGGCCAGCCTGGTCTACAAAATGAGTTCAGGACAGCCAGGGTGACACAGAGAAACCCTGTCTTGAGAAACAAAAAACCAAACAAAACAAACAAAAATTTAAAGGGATGAGGGGGGCTGGAGAGATGGCTAAGTGAGTAAAGGTGCTTTCTGCCAAGCTTGACAGTCTGAGACCTAGGACTCACATAGTGGAAGCAGAGAGCTATTTCCCTGCAAGTTGTTATTGAGATATCAGAAGCACTAAAATTGGATTTTAGGGTCACTCAGGCAAAGGTTAAGAAATAGGACTACAGGAGATAATCTGTTCAGCTGCAGGGAGGAACCAGCAACAGTCTTGTTGCATTGCTTTCTGCCCACAGGAGATAAGGTTGCTAGGAAACTGGCCCAGAAAGAGAGAGAGAGAGAGAGAGAGAGAGAGAGAGAGAGAGAGAGAGAGAGAGAGAGAGAGAGAAGAAAACTAGAACCATTTGTGATTTTGGCAGCCTCTGACAACCAATCATTTTAAAGCACAAGGTTCCCTTCGTATCTTGACCAACAGGAACTTGCCAGTCTGGAGCTCCCCTGCTTTGGGTGTATTGGGAGGGAAAGGAACCTCAGCTTGAATTGGAGTGCAGGGCTCTCTCCAGATACTACTGCGTTGGTGACAGTCAGAGCCCGGCTCAAGTCAAAAATTAAAGATCCTTGTGTGGGCTGGAGAGATGCCTCAGAGATTAAGAGCACTGACTGCTCCTCCAAAGGCCCTGTGTTCAATTCCCAGCAACCACATGGTGGCTCACAACCATCTATAATGAGATCTGGTGCCCTCTTCTGGCCTGCAGGTGTACATGTAGGTAGAGTGCTGTATACATAATAATAAATAAATCTTAAAACAAAAACAAAAACCCAAAGAATCACCTGTTTCAATGTTAAAAAAAAAAAAAGATCCTCTTGTAATTGCATCAGTATTGAATCCTGGTGGGTTTTGGGGGGTCTCGTGATCTGGGCACAACATTCTCTGACCTCTCCAACACACTCACACACACAGACACACTCACACACACACTCACTCACACACACAGTCACTCACACACACACAGTCACACACACACAGTCACACACACACACAGTCACACACACACACACAGTCACACACACACACACTCACACACACACTCACACACACAGTCACACACACACTCACTCACACACACACACTCACACACACAGTCACTCACACACTCATACACACACTCACTCACACACACAGTCATTCACACACTCACACACACACTCACTCACACACACAGTCACTCACACACTCACACACACACTCACTCACACACTCACACACCACACACTCACCACACACACACCACCACCACACACACACTCACGCACACACACAGTCACTCACACCACACCACCACCCACACACACACACACATCACACACACCATCCACACACACACACTCACTCACACACACAGTCACTCACACAACAGTCACACACACACTCACTCACACACACACTCACACACACACTCACTCACACACACAGTCACACACACCTGAACACACACCACTCAAGCACACCACACAGTCACTCACACACACAACACTCACGCACCACCACAGTCACTCACCACCACCACACAGTCACTACACACACACACTCACTCACACACACAGTCACTCACACAACAGTCACCACACCACTCACTCACACACCACACTCACACACACACTCACTCACACACACAGTCACACACACACTCACTCACACACACAGTCACTCACACACACAGTCACACACACACTCACTCACACACACAGTCACACACACACTCACTCACACACACAGACACACTCACACACACAGTCACTCACACACACACAGTCACACACACACACACAGTCACACACACACACACGCACGTATCTGGACTTTGTTGCTCTGTGGGATCTTCTTTTCCCACCCTTTATCTCCACATCTCATTTAGACAGGAGAGAAAGGGGAGAGCGGAGAGAGGTGGAGGTATTTGAACCTAATTTCTTTCTTCTTGTTTCTTCTTAGAGCATGACTACTAACAAACCACAGCCAACCAGCAACCACCAACCCCACCTCATGGGACCTTAGCATCTATACCCTCTGAAAAGTTCCCAGAATTCCAAACGTCACACAATCACAGAAACTATCTGCAGCTGGCAAAACCACACCTCTGATAGGGAGCATGAGGCAAATCATAGCTGCTGCAGACAGTCGGAAGCGGCCCCATATCCCCACACCTGGGATTAAAACAAAAACACATTCGGATAATATTTCTGTATTTTTAAAGAAACCAAGATTCTGGAATTCTCGCTACACAAATGTAGTGAGAAGTTAAAGCATTCACATGTATTTGTGTGTGTGTGTGTGTGTGTGTGTGTGTGTGTGTGTGTGTGTTTTCATGTCATGCTCACACCCATTCACATGGACCCAGCTGAAATCAGAGAGGCTTCAAGGACGGGCTCAGAGCTTAGAGAGGTTTGGAAGGGCAGGACTGAGAGGGACTTACAGTTTCTACTTTACCTATTACCTTTTCCTTTCAGGGATTTGGTGGCAACGACCACCATTGGCTTTTATAATTAGAAGAAAGCAAAAGAAACTTCCGTCTTGAAAAACCTTCTGCTGAGGTTGGGGGCCTTCGTGAACATGCGCACTGCACTCCCCGTGATTATGTAAAGCCGTGCCTGTGTTTCATAAGCCAGCCTGCTGCCTGGGATGCTTGAGGTTCAGAGTAGAGCCTCAGGCTGTGGATGGGCCCCTGCCCTGTTTGGCTGTCCGGATGCAGCTCAGGGTGAGGCTACCCTGATGTGCGCGGACACATCTGCCACTCGACATCCACCATCCACTGAGTGGGCACCGATGAGGCGTGAACGGCTTCTAGCAGCTGCCTTCCTGAGTGACAGCACTGGCATTGCTTTGGCAGCCCTGGGCCCATGTGTGCACTCCCAGGGCATGCCTCAGCTGGGTGCTGTGAGCCCCAAGCCAGCACAGGGCTTGTACTAAAGCCAATCTCCATGGCTATGGCCTTGGGACACTTCCTTTGACTCACAGCCAGGGCACTGGGCCAGCATGAGGCCGGGATGAGCGCCTCGCACTGCCCTCCATAGTGCCCTACAGGAGCACCTGGCTGAGACTTGTAGATTGATTAATAAAACTACTGTCCTCCCGATTACCAGAATTTCCTTCCAGAGGCATTTTTGGGATTTCTCTCTATCTCTCTCCCCCAACCCCAACCCGAGACAGGGTTTCTTTGTATAATAGTGCTGGCTGTCCCGAACTCACTTTGTAGATCAGGCTGGCCTCTAACTCACAAAGATCTGCCTTCCTCTGCCCCTGGAGTGCTGGGATTAAAGGCATGCTCCACCATGCCCGTCTATTTTTCTCCATCGCCCCCCCCCCCCTCGCTTCTTTGGTTTTTGAGACAAAGTTTCTCTGTGTAGCCTTGGCTGTCCTGGACTCACTTTGTAGACCAGGCTGGCCTTGAAGCCATAGGTCCACCTGCCTCTGCCTCCCAAGTACTGGGATTAAAAGTGTCTCTCTCAAAAAACATTTATTTACTTTTATGTTATGTGTATGATAGCTTTGCCTGTGTGTATATGCACCACATGTGTGCCTGGTGTCTGAGGAACTGGACCCCCTAGAACTGGATTTACAGATGGTTGTAAGCTACCATATGCTGAGAACTGAGTTTGGGGCCTCTGCAAGAGCAGCATGTGCTCTTAATTACTGAGCATGAGCATTTCTCTTCAGCTCTGGAAATACCTCTTTTGGTAAGGTACCCAGGAAGGGGACCATCTCTAATTTCTCTTGGATGGAATTATGTAAAACAAAACAAAACAAAAACAAACAAAAAACCTTCAAAATCTGATTATAAAAGTAAGATATGCAGCCAGGCAGTGTTGGTGCACACCTTTAATCTCAGTGCTCGAGAGGCAGGCGAATCTCTGAGTTTGAGGACAGCCTGGTCTACAAGGTGAGTCCAGGACATCCAGGGCTGTTACACAGAGAAACCCTGTCTCAAAAAACCACCCCCCAAAAAAAGAAAAAGATATGCTTATTGTAAAAACCTGACAAACGAACCAGGCTTGTTTCAGATATTTGAGACCTTGTTGGTCCTACTCAGCCTGGGAAACTTAGTAAGACCCTGTCTCACAAGGAAAATTATTATTGTTGTTGTTATTGTTGTTATTATTATTATTTTAAGATAGTGTCTCATGTAACTCAAGCTAGCCTTGAACTCACCAGGTGGCCAAAAATGACCCTGAACACTTCATCCTGCCTTCTTAAGTGCTAGATTACAGATGTAGAACAGCAAAATAAAAAAAAGGAAATTAAGGACGAAGAGCCATGTGTGATGGTAGATGCCTACAATCCCAGCACTTGGAGGATAGGGCAAGATGATTATGGAGAGTTCAAGGGCCAGCCTGTGCTACATCGTGAGATCCTGTCATAAATAAATCAAAGAAAGTTCAAGAGTTCAAGGTCATTCTGGCTTAAAAAAGTTTTTTTTTAAGGGCTATATTTGTAGTTCAGTGACAGAATGCCTAGTTAGCTCCCATAAGGCCCTGGGTGCAGTCCCAACATATTATAGAAAACCAAACCACATAGACTAAGGAAATACAGAAAACTCTTAACTAAAATCACGTACAATTTCACACAGAGAAGGCCACTGTTAACCTGTCTACTTGATGAATATTTTAGTGTTGGGGTGCTTATGCACCTTAGATGGCCATGCAAGGCTGAAAATGGATACTCACTGTTCACTGTATGTTTGGTATTGTGGCTCTTTAAATAAATTATCAAGATCATTAGAATATATCATTTCTTTCATATTTCCCCCTAGCATTTAAAAATTCATCAAAGATCATACATTTTTAATTATATTAATTAATTAAATTAATTTGATGTAGGCGTAGGAGGTAGGAGAGGGTATGCCACAGTGGAGGTCAAAGGCCAGTTTGCAGGAGTCTGTGCTGTCATCCAACCGTGTGAAAAGCTGGGGAGTCACATTCAGGTGGTCAGCTTGGTGACAAGCACCTTTACTAGCTAAATCCTTTACATCACTAGCCACAGAGATATTATTTCAAGTGGGTGTGTGTCATCCAATGGCAAGGCTGGGTCTATATCAGGGTTGTTTGGTCTGGTTTCTGCTTTTTACCATGATGGGCAACTCACAAGAAACTACTGGGTCAGAGGGTGACAATCCTTTGAGAGCTCTGGATGTTTTTGGCAAGAATTCTCCAGAAAAGCTGGTTTTGCAGGCTGAGTCACCTTTGCCTCTAACTGGTGAGGTCCCATCGTGGGTGAGAAGGAATCTCAAAGACAGGGATCCAAAGCCTAGTACTCCATGTTAGATGGTTATTTGACCATCCTTGGCGCTCAGATTCTTTGCATCTGTAAAATGGGTATTTCTCACACTACTCATTGTAACAGAGGTTGGGTTTCCCCTTTTGTGTCAGACCCTGTGTGCTGGGACAGAGTCTTGGGGGCTCAGTCTCCAACTGGGAGAAACAAACATTCCTGGGCCATGGCATCTGAAATCTGCTGGCATGTTCAGACAATGTCCTTTTCCAGCAGTGGGATGTAGGTTCGGGGAAGTTATTGGAGCCATGTTCTCTTTAGGTTTCTATTGCTATGTTAAGCACCATGACCAAAAGCAGGAAGGAAAGGGTTTATTTGGCTCATCCATCCTGATCATAGTCATTCGCAGAAGGAAACCAAGGCAGGAACTCAAAGCAGGAACCTTGAGGCAGGACGTAAACAGGGGCCATGGAGGAACACTGCTTACTGGCTTGCTCCTCTGGCTCGCTCAGTTGCTTTCTTACACTATCCAGGATCACCAGCTCAGGGGTGGTACTGCCCACAGTGGACCGGGCCATCTTCACCAATCGTTAGTAATAATAACAAAATAATAATAATAATAATAAAATGATGATGATGATGATGATTCCCTACACATATGGCCACAGGCCATTTAGTTGAGTTTTTTTCTAAATTAAGATTCCCTTTTCCCTCAATGACTCTAGTTTGTGTCAAATTGACGAAATTAACCAGCACAATCCACAGGGCCACGAGCTGGGAAACTGGGAGAGCTTTACAGAGTTCCCATGAACCCTGTGTGGCATCCAGGCCAGCCCCATGAGAGGAAGAGGCAGGGAGGGAGAATCTGGACAGAGGATAGGGTTGCGGCAGCAGCTTTACCCAGCTGGGAGCCAGCTTACCCAGGCACACATACTATTTCTCATTTTCCCTTTGTTCATTTGTTGGCTCTTTCTGTTGTTTTGTTTTTTGTTTTCTGGGTTTTTGTTGTTGTTGTCGTCTTTTGAGACAGGGTTTCTCTGTGTAGTCTTGGCTGTCTTGGACTTGCTTTGTAGACCAGGCTGGCCTCAAACTCACAGTGATCCACCTGCCTCTGCTTCCCAAGTGCTGGGATTAATGGCATGTGCCACCATGCCTGGCTATTTGCATGTTTCCATGCATGATGTGTATGTGTGCGTGTGTGAAGGCCAGTGTGGAAATCAGAGGACATTTTGCGGAGTTGATCCCTTCTCTGTGTGGGCTCTGCAGATAGAGCTCAGATTGCTAGGGTCAGTGACAAGTGCCTTTACCCTCTGAACCATCTCACCAGCCCCCATTTAATTTTGTTTGAGGCAGGGTCTCAGGTAGTTCAGGTTGACCTCAACTTCTCTAAATAGTCAAGGATGACCTTGGCTTTCTGATTTCTTGCCTCTGCCTCCAGAATGCATCATCTTGCCTGGTTTATGTGGTGCTGGGGCTCATCACCAGGGCTCTCATACCCGCTAGGGAAGTGTCCTATCAACCGAGCTGCATACCCACCTCTCCAGAGTACTCAGACAAAGGCAGCATGGTGGTGCAGCACCCAGGAGGCAGAGGCAGAAGGATGGATCTCTGTGATTTTGAGGCCAGCCTGGTTTACCCAGTGAGTTCTAGAATAGCCTACTAGAGAGATAATATCTCAAAATAATTTAAAAAAAAAGAAGCATTCACAAATACATTTTTGAGTTCAAGGCCAGGCTGGTCATTACAGCTTGTTCTAGGTCAGCTAAAGCTATTTAGAGATTCTGTTTTGTTTTTTAAGAGTATTCTTTATTTTTGTGCAGCTGACAACCCCGGGACCTCATGAAGTCAGGCAAGCACTCTGTCACTGAAGCATGTCACCTCAGCACCTAAGAGATGTGGTCAAGCTCCGTCTCAAGCCTCTCTTCACTTCCAAGAAGAGAGGTGGATACGGATGAAAGTTCTAACGCTTAACCTTGTAATCATTTGTCTTCCCCAAACCTGAAAATGGCTAGCGCTCCACCTTAAGTCACCCCACTACTCAGCTGCTGTCAAGGGGGGCATGGGGGTCTTTATTTTTTTAATTAAAATATTTATGTATGTTTATTTATATTTATTTATTTATTTGCATGTGCATGGGTGCATATGTGTGTGTGTGTGTGTGTGTGTGTGAGAGAGAGAGAGAGAGAGAGAGAGAAGGGGGCAGAACCTGGTTTTCTGTTTCCGCTGTGTGGGTTCCAAGATGGAGTTGAGGAGCTCAGGTCTTTGTGGCAAGTGTCACCATTGTGCTGGACCTAAGGGAAGTCTAAGGAAAGTGCTTGCTTCCTTAGAACTGTACAAACATCAAACAATACAGAGATTAGCTTAGCACGACCTCTGTGCAAGGATGACATGGATATTCACAAAGCAGTCCACATTAAAAAAAAACAATGGCCATTCCTGTCCATCATCAAATTCCAGTAGTTTGGTTATTAGGTTTTTTTGTGTGTTTGTGTGTTTGTTTGTTTTGTTGCTGTTGTTTTTGTTATTTGTTTTGTTTTGTTTTTCTCAAGATAGAGTTTCTCTATGTCACCCTGGCTATTCTGGAACTCACTAGGTAGGCCAAGTTGGCCTTGAATTTACAGAGATCAACTTGCCTCTGCCTCCTAAGTGCTGGGATTAAAGGCATACACCACCACTGCCTGGCTTATTGTTATTAGTGTTTTAATTTTTAACTTTTTTTTTTCTGAGAGAGGGTTTCTCTGGCGCCCCTGGACTATCTGCCTCTGCATCCCTAGTACTAGGATTAAAGGCCTGTGCCACCATGCATTGCTAATTTTAACAATTGTTATATTTCTGGGTGGGATGTGTATGCTGTGGTGCGTGTATTGAGGTCAGTATTTTCTTCCTTTCCACAGCTGCGTAACAATCCACAGTGTGGATTAGGCCATGTTCTGTGTTTATCCAGCCACTAGCTGAGGGCCACTTGTGCCATTCCATTGCTGTGAACACTGATTTGGATGGTGATGGGAAAATGTTCGGGTGGGCGGGCATGCTTCCAGTTCTTTTGAGTGGACACCCAGGGTGCTATAGTAAGCCCTGTGGCCAATGTACTTTCCTCTTTTCAGACAGGAGCTGATCTTCTTGCCTTCCCTCTTCAAGTGCTGAGGTTACAGGGGTGCACCCGCTCTCCCCAAACCAGGCTGCCACTGTAGCTTTTAATCATTTGAAAAACCGCCCAATTGTGTATGTGTGTGTGTTTGTTTTTTGAGACAGGGTTTCTCTGTGTAGCCTTGGTTGTCCTGGACTCGCTTTGTAGACCAGGCTGGCCTCGAACTCACAGTGATCCACCTGCCTCTGCCTCCTTAGTGCTGGGATTAAAGGCGTGTGCCGCCACACCGGCTTAATTGTTTTATAATCTCAGCATTGATAGATAAGGATCTTAACTTCTTTTTATCTCCTCCTCTTTCTTTTCTTTTCTTTCTTTCTTTCTTTCTTTTTTTTTTTTTTTTTTTTTTGCTTCATCCTTTAATGCTGGAGTTCAAACCCTGAGCTTTGTGCATGCTGGGTAAGTGTTCTACCCCTGAGCTGCAAGCCCAGCCCTTAAGCATTTCAGTTCCTTCAGCCTGGGATCGCCTCTTGCTATAGCATCTTCTTTGGTTTAAGCAGAGTGTGTACAGAGGGAGATCTTAGGGAGGCTTTGACAGTTTTTACTTTCTCTATTTTGTGGTGCTAGGACCAGGGCTTTGAGAATTCTAGTCAAGAGTACTATTACCAAGCTATAATTGTATTTCTTATTGCTTAAAACTTTTTATTGGAACTAGAAAGATGAAGCAGGAGGTAAATGCGTTTGCCCTCAAGCCTGGCCACCTGTGTTCAATCGCCAGGACTCACAAGGTTGGGGATGGGAATGACTTTTACACCTGTGCTGTGGCATGTACATGCATGCATGAGATAAATAAATGTAATTTCTTAAAAGATTTTTTTCTTTATTATGTGTACAGTGTTTTGTCTGCATGTATGCTTGTGTGTCAGAAGAGGCTACCAGATTTCATTACAGATGGTTGTGAGCCACATGTGGTTGCTGGGAATTGAACTCAGGACCTTTGGAAAAGTGGTCAGTGCTCTTAATCTCTGAGCCATCTCTCCAGCCCTAATAAATGTAATTTTTAAAGTCATGTGTGCTTACAATCATGTGCATGTGAATGTTGAGATGTGCCTATACATGCATGCATATGTGTGTGTGTTTGTGTGCACATTTGTATATGTTCTTGGGTGTGCATGTGGGTGTGTGGTCAGTTTAAAGAGCTAATTTATCTGTCTATAGTTCCCAGTTATTCAATAAACACTAACTTAGGGTGGCTGTGCTGCCATTTTGTAGATGTGATCATATCCCAGATGATCCAGTAACTCTGACCTACTCAGCTGAGAGGACAGATAGGAGAAAGTTCCTCTGTGGACAAGGCCTTCGGTGCTGAGAGTGCAGCAGTCTAACGCAGTTCCAACTTGCCAGCCTCCAGGTGGGCTGAGCCCATTCCCTGCCACAAATCTCTTAGTGCCCATTTTCTGTAAGGTCTAATTTTGAGACAGGGTCTCCTTCCATATCCCAGGCTAGCCTTGAACTCTTGATTCTCCTGCCTCAGCCTCTTGAGTGCAGGGATTAGAAACCTGTGTTCCCGCTGGGTGTGGTGGCACATTCCTGTAATCCAGCACTTAGGGAGGCAGAGGTAGGCAGATCTCTGTGAGTTCGAGGCCAGCCTACAAAGTGAGTCCAGGACAGACAAGGCTACACAGAGAAACCCTGTTTCGAAGCCTCCCAACGCTACTTCCCCAATCTGTGTTCCCTATCCTTTTTACCCCTGAATTACTCTTGCTACAGAGGAAGATGGCCCATCTGTTTCCCATCGGATAAACCACACACACACACACACACACACACACACACACACACACACACACACACATACACACACGCGCGCGCGCGCACACACACACAGAGGCTCCAGCTAGCACTGCGTTGTAGGGAGAGGGGAGCTGCTACAGACATGACCTAGCATGTTTACAGTGTACGGTTGACCCTCTGAGTCATCCCATAAGCCCAGCCCAGCACTGCTGGGTTTACTTTCCTTAAATGTACAGAAAAGGTGCCAAGTCATTCTAACTTGTAATTTCAGAAGTCAAGTCCTGCCTGGCATTGCCTAAGGCATGGTGTCTCCCTGGTTGGAGGGCGGGCAGCCTCCGTGGGCTCTGCTCAGGGGGCCATGCTCTACAGGGCTGGGCTGGGCTGGGCTGGGCTGGGCATGAGTGGTGCTCCTCAGGCAGCTTTTAGGGAGGCTGGGCCCTGCCTAGCAGCCAGCTGGGCAAAGTAGGTCGGGAGAGATCGCCATCGTTGTCTTATTTCTGATAGCTCCTGGATTACCCTGTGCAGGGTGCAGTGATGGTAGTATTTGCAATGTTCCCATGGATATGAAAATCAATGTTTTTGGGGCCTAGAGAGATTGCTCGGTGGAACTGGGTTCAGCTCACAACCATCCCTAAGGCCAGTTCCAGGGGGATCTGATACCGTCTTCTGACTTCTGTGGACATTAGGCACACACATGGCATACAGATGTATGTGCAGGCAAACCGCCCATACACACAAATAACATTTAAAAAATGAATTTTGTGGGTGGATTGTCTCCTGGGCTGGTTGTGAGTAGCTCACAATGGATAGCAATGGCTATTTAGGGTAATGCCAAGAAGCTTGGGGAAAGGGCTTAACGACTCTGGCCCACAACTGCCCCTGGGACACTTGGAAGCCATGAACAGTTATCTTATTCATAACACTGGGGTAGGGACAATGACGAAGTATATCAACCCAATTCCCAAGCTCAGGTTCTTTGTTTCCCTCTCAGAATCCTAACCTCAACTCTAACCTGGCAATGGCATTCAGCCAGGCCCCTGATCTGGTGACCAGGACCAGGTGCAAGCATTTACCCAGTGCCACTGTGTACAGCAGGAGAGGACTGTCGATGGCTGTTCCCCCAGGCAGCCCAGGGACACGGTTCTCTCATTACTGTCCCTTTGGTTTTTGATTCATGAACTCAGCCCCCCAAGTGTGCAAAAGTGCATGCCACATGCTCAAGCTGCAGGACGAGTCTGCCTGGGTTCAGAGCTCCGAGGAGGTACTGGGTCTGCAGAGCACATGCGTTCAGGCAGCATTGTGTTCTATAAAGAATTCCCATTGAAGCTGGGTGTGGTGGCGCATGCTCTTAATCCCAGCACTCAGGAGGCAGAGATAGGCAGATCTCTGTGAGTTTCTACAAAGACAGTCCAGGACAGCCTGGGCTCTGTGTAATAGAAAAACCCTGTCTCGAAAAACAAAACAAAACAAAACAAAACAAGCCAGGCGTGGTGGTGCAAGCCTTTAATCCCAGCACCCAGGAGGCAGAGGCGGGCGGATTGCCATGAGTTTAAGGCCAGCCTGGTGTACAAAGTGAGTTCAGGACAGCCAAGGCTACACAGAGAGACCCTGTCTTGAAAAACAAAACAAACAAACAAACAATTCCTGTTCAGATTGCAGCTGAGAGAAAGCTCTAACGAGGAGGTGACCGTGGTCAGCAAGTTTTTTTTTTTTTAATTTAAATTTTAATTAATGTCCCAGCACTCGGGAGGCAGAGGCAGGCGGATTGTGTGAGTTCGAGGCCAACCTGGTCTGCAAAGTGAGTCCAAGACAGCTAAGGCTACACGGAGAGACCCTGTCTTGAAAAACAAAACAAAAAAACAGATATTAATTTTAATTAATGTATTTGTGTGTGTATGTGAAGGCCAGGCTGGCCTCAAATCCACAATCCCCCTGCCTCAGCCTCCAAAATGTTGGGATTTCATCATACCCAGTACTTGGTGAACTCTGATATAATCACAACAACAACAAAAAATTCCTGCAACAAGTTGTATCTCTGTCCAGCTGGCAAGAGTGAGAAGGTGGCTGAGGCAGTGACTCTTGTCACACTGGAAGGTGGCAGTGCGGGGCGAAGAGGGCTGGTCACACCAACCTCCAGTTCAAGTCTCCCTTTTAGCTTAGGGCTTAGTGCTGAGAATGTCCACAAACACGACTATGAGGAGTGAGTGGAGGTAATTATAACAAGGGGAAAAAATGTGACATGCTCTAAATGTTGCTTGAGGATGTGGAGAGGGGAGGAAGGTGCTTGGATCCCAGCCAGGCAAGCACACTCATACTGAGCCATGGCCTCTGTCTGCTCTCACCTTCTTTTTGTAGGAGTTCATTTATTCATCTATCTATCTATCTATCTATCCATCTATCTATCTGTCATCTATCTATCTATTTATTTATTATCTATCTACTTATAAAATAGAGGCTTAGCTGACTACCATGGCACTCAAGAAAGGGAAGGCAGATCTCTGTGAGTTCAAGGCCAGCCTGGTCTATAAATCAAGTTCCAGGCCAGCCAAGGCTACATAGTGAGACCCCATTTAAAAAAAAAAATCAAAACAAATAAACAGATAAGCATAGGGTATCACTGTATAGCCCAGGTGGGCCTATAACTCACCATGTAGCCCAGGCTAGCTTCAAACTTGCACACACACACACACACACACACAGCCTCAGCTTCTATAGGGCACGAATGCCAGGCTTGAAACACCATAGTCATTTAGGAATTTATTTTAGTTGACAGTTTTGCGCTACATAAACAAAGAAAAAAAGAAAAGGCACTGCCCTATGTTCCTTTGCTGTGTGTTTAAATGTAGCTTTGAAAGCCGGGTGTGGTAGTGCACACTTTTAATCCCAGCACTTGAGAGGCAGAGGCAGGTGGATTGCTGTGAGTTCGAAGCCAGCCTGGTCTACAAAGTGAGTGCAGGACAGCCAAGGCTACACAGAGAAACCCTGTCTCGAAAACACCCCCACTTCCCCCAAAAACGTGTAGCCTTGAGAGCTGCGGTGGGTGGGGCTGCTAAGACGGCTCAGTGAGGCCCCCCCCCCCCCGCTTAAAGTCATAGAACCAACTGCACACAATAGTTCTCCCCCACATCTCTCTCTCTCTCTCTCTCTTTCTTTCTCTCTCACACACACACACACACACACACACACACACACATACATATACACAGAGAGACATGATAAAAAGATGACACTGTTCTCTCTTTGAAAACCAACCAACCAACCAACCAACCAACCAGGCTGAGCATGGTGGGCACATGCCTTTAATCCCAGCACTTAGGAGGCAGAGGAAGGCAGATCTCTGTGAGTTCAAGGTCAGCCTGGTCTACAAAGTGAGTTCAGGACAACCAGTGCTACACAGAGAAACCCTGTCTAGAAAAACAACAACAAAGAAAACCAACCAACCATGGGGCAGCAAGTTCTGCTCCTACAGAGCACTCTGTGCAAGACTGTGATGATCTAACGGTGTCAGCGTGGGTTAAGTGTAAGAGATTTATTTGTGCCTCTTTCCAATTTTCACTGTGAAATGCCCTGGCCTCTCGGATCCAGTGGACAGTTTCTATTTTCCCCCCTCTTTGGGATAGAGACTTACATAGCCTAAGCTAGTCTGGAACTCTCTATGTAACTGAGGATAACCTTGAACTTCTGATTCTCCCGTCAGCTGGATAGATCTAGCGCAGAGCTTCCTGCATGCTAGGCAGGCACTCTACCAACAGACACCCCCTCCCCCTCACACCCCCAGGTCCCAGCACTCCGGCTGACAGTTCTGTGGCTGAGGTCACTTGTCCCAGGACCGTCAGTGTGCCCCTTCATCTCAACAGTCTCTTCATCTCTTAATGACAGGAGAAATGATGACCTCGCAAACCCCGAAAGAAGGCATGGAGCTCCTCTGCCATGGTCTAGCTGGGTGAACTTGCAGTGACAATTGTAGGTGACTTGAGCTAATGTATCACGAAGAGTGAAGCTCACTCTGGCATTGCATAGTGCCCCACATCTTGATTCATGACACTCCACAAGAACAGCGATGCTAACACACGCCCTGTCCTCCGCGGAGTGGGTATGCCTGTGTGGGCTAATGCACGTGGTATCAAGCACAGAAGGGCTGCCATCCCAGCCTTTCAGACAAAGAGACCAACAAGTACCTTCTGTGCACGTGTCTTCCTCTTCTCCCACCTGCTTGCCCACTGATCCATTGCATTCTCCAAGACAGAGCCTGGCAAAGTGCCAGGGACCAAAGATGCTGAGCTTGCTGACTTGCCAGCCATCACAGCAGCACAGTGCCCAAAGTCCTCCAGGAGAATTAATAAATAATCTCGGCATCTTGAGCTGGACTCAAAACAGCCTTTTTGTTGTTGTTTGTTTGTTTTTGGAGACAGGGTTTCTCTGTGTAGCCTTGGCTGTCTTGGCCTCACTTTGCAGACCAGGCTGGCCTTGAACTCAAAGAGATCCACTCTGCTTCCTTGAGTGCTGGGATCACAGGTATGCGTCACCTGGCTTCAAAACAGCTTTTCACTCTGCCATTGGGCGGAAGCCCAGGTTAGTTTAGGTGATTAAGAGGCCTAGAGGCTGGTTTGGGGCTGTGGTGGGGCTGGGACTCATTGCTAAAATTCCTTCCTTGAGAGAAACTTCAAACAATGTCTACCCTCCTCCCACGGTCCCAACGACAAAAAACAAACAAATAAACAAACAAACAAAACGAAGGCCTGCACCGAAGTTCACTGTGGGGAAAACAATGAATTGCCTGGACCTCCTTACTGAGCCTAGGTGAGGAGTTAAAGGGCTGTGGACATTCTTCCCCCTAGTGGGCTGCACCCAAAAAGTATTACTCAGGAGGAATGAGTAGCCCCTTATGGAAACCTGTCCTATCCCCCCACCCCAGTCTCTATAGGCTCCACCTCCTCTCCCCGGGCGGCTTGAGGCCTTGGCAGGTGGTAGAGAGGATATTACAGCCCCTTATGCCAGGTAGAGCGAAAGTATAAATGATAACAAGCCCAAACTTTTGCAAGGTGAGGTACAGTGGATCCCCCAACATGGTGCTTGCTTGGCTTTGAGGACAGCTACCACAGGGGCTGACCCTGAAGTGTGCTGTGCCCTGGAGAGGCTTATGCTGAGCGCTGAGCATTTCATGGACCGGAGGTGTTACAGTGAAGACCGAGGGACCTCTAGGAAAATTAAATACTGTGCAGACAATGCAAGTTAATATAAAGCATTTAATCTTTAAATAACTTTATTACTAAATTAAAAAATAAATTGTGTGTGGAGCCATAGGTTATATTCTCCATGAAGTCCAGGTCAGAATACCAGAGGGAAAAAAAAAATTTTTTTTTTAAAGGGTTTTCAAGACATTTTCTCTGTGTAACAGCCCTGGGCTGTCCTAGACTCTATTTGTAGACCAGGCTGGCCTTGAATTTGCAGAGATCCACCTGCCTCTGCCTCCTGAGTCCTGTGATTACAGATGTGTACCTCCCATCCAGCTCGAGGTTTTTTTTTTTTTTTTTTTTAAATAAAGAGGTATGAAGGGCTAGGTGCTGCGATGCTTGCCTTTGTAGCCAGCACCCTAGGAGACAGAGGCAGGCTGATCTCCAGGAAGCTGCTTCTTGGATGCACAAACTGTGAACTCTGGAGCCTTTTTCAGATTGGAGAACTGATCATTGGTCCACCCCCACCCTCTCCCCAGGCTGCAACGGAGTAACTGTCTCTCGGGGGTGGAGGAGCTGAAGGAAAATGCATTCCCAGAAGGCACATGAAACAAACATTAAAGTTTTTCTTGCAATTGTGTTTTAAAATTTCTTAAATTTCTTTGAAACAAGCATTGCACATAATGGGACTATCATGCTGACCTTTCATTACCTCCTCCCAAATTGTTCTACCCAGATTGCCTGTAAGAAACGTGCCTGTAGGCTGGAGAGATGGCTCAGAGGTTAAGAGCACTGCCTGCTCTTTCAAAGGTCCTGAGTTCAATCCCCAGCAACCACATGGTGGCTCACAACCATCTATAATGTGATCTGATGCCTTCTTCTGGCCTACAGGTGTACATGCAGGCAGAACACTGTATACATAATAATAAATCTTAAAAAGAAAAGAAAAGAAAAGAAAAGAAACCTGTAGCTGGCTCTACCTTTTTTTCTTGGCTCAGTTGTCCAGGGAACCTGAGGTGTGTGTGCAAGGTGAGAAGGCTCTTGAGACTCAGGGAGCTGATCCCACCACCGTGTGGACAGCACAGGCTCCATGTGTGGTGGATCCCAGGGGTCTTAGAGGCCTGTTAAGGGGACTCTTCAAGGCACGTGAACTAAGTTGCGTTGTCTGAAACATGGAAATGTCAGATGTCACGTCTTTCTTGCTTTTTGTGTACAGTGTGGGGTGCATGAGTTTGTGTGTATTCACACTTGTGTGGACTCAAGGCTGGAGTCTTCCTTAATAGCTTTTCACACTATTCACTGAAGCCAAGTCTGTCTGGTGAATAGAGCTCACTAACAGCTCCACCTTTGCCTTCCAAATACTCAGTTACAGGAGGGGCAGCCACCTGTCATGCTGTGGGTCCCTGTGAACTCTGTTCACACTTGTGCTATGACTCCCTAGCCCACATGACCTCCATGCCCCCCCCCTCCCCACCAAGACAGGGTTCCTCTGTGTAGCCTTGATTGTCCTGGACTCGCTCTGTAGACCAGGCTGGCCTCGAACTCAGAGATCTGCCACCTGCCTCTGAAGGCTGGGATTAAAGGTGTGGGCCCCCACGCCTGGGCCATGACTGCTTCTTGCTGCCCTCATCAACAGTATTCCCCCTTCACCTTACAGGAGTGCCCCCACAGCCAGCTCCTTTACCAGGGGATCCTGACAGCTCCGAGACAGGTCAGTCAGTCACATGCTCCTTACTCAAACCAGACTTCCAGCAGCATCTTCCTTATCCACGAACCAAGATCTGCACACAGTAAGAGAAAGCATTCTAAAAAGGTTCCAGAAGTCCCTGACCTTATCTTAGAGAAAACTGCAGCTCACATTTAGAATCTCCTGAATTTACTTTTTCACAAAATTCCAATGAAACCAGTGACCTAAACTCCCAGATGTCTGTGTGTGCATGTGTGTGGAAGCTAGAGATTGACACCAAATGTTTTTTCTCAACTACTGTCTATTTCAATTTTTTCTTCTTTGGTTTTTTGAGACAGGGTTTCTCTGTGTAGCCCTGGCTGTCCTGGGCTCACTTTGTACACTAGGCTGGCCTCAAACTCATAGTGATCCACCTGCCTCTACCTCCCTGAGTGTTGGGATCAAAGGCATATGCCATGGTACGTATCCCTTGGACTAGTGTTTTGATATAAGTGAGTATATACCGTCCGTCTCTTTTTGCTTCTGGGTGAACTCACTCATTATGATAATTTCTAGATCAATCCATTTGTCCACAAATTTCGGGAATTCCTCGTTTTTAATAGCTGAGTAGTATTCCATCGTGTAAATATACCACAGTTTCTTAGTCCATTCTTCTACTGAGGGACACTTAGGCTGTTTCCATGTTCTGGCTATTTGTATAGAGCAGCTATGAACATGGTTGAGCATATGTCCCTGTTATGTGGTAGGGCATTTTCTGGGTATATTCCAAGGAGTGGGATGGCTGGGTCTTGAGGAAGCCCTATTCCCATTTTTCTGAGAAAGCGCCAGATAGCTTTCCAAAGTGGTTGTACTAGTTTGCATTCCCACCAGCAATGAAGGAGTGTTCCTCTCTCTCCACATCCTCGCCAACATGTGGTGTCATTTGAGTTTTTGATCTTAGCCATTCTGATGGGTGTAAGATGGAATCTCAGTGTTGTTTTGATTTGCATTTCTCTGATGACTAACGAGGATGAGCATTTCTAGTCCAAGGGATATGTACCATGAAAATCTTTACTTACCAAGAAAGTGGGTCAGAGGAGAGGACATCCGACTGAGACTTTAGGCAAGAGTAGCATGGAAGAAAGGGGAAACAGTAGGACCCACAGGGTCCTGGAAACCTACAAGAAGAACTTTATGACAGGCAGATCTGGATCCTGGGGTCCTCCTCAAACTAAGGCACCAGCCAAGGAGAATATAGGCAGTAAGCTTCGAACCCCTACCAAGACGTAGCCGACGAACAGGATATTCTCCACCGTTGAGTGGAGAGTGAGATCTGACTCTCACATGAACTCTGGTGCCCCTTTTCTGACCATGTCCCCTGGATGGGGAGACCTGGTGGCACTCAGAGGAAGGATAACAAGTTACCAAGAAGAGATTTGATATTCTAAGAGCATATATAGGGGGAGGAGGTCTCCCTCAGTCACAGACATAGGGGAGGGGAGAAGGAGAGAAATGGAAGGGAGGGAAGAATGGGAGGAAACAGGGGAAGGGCTAACAATCGAGATGTAATATGAATAAATTAATAAAATTAAAAAAAAAAAAAGGCGTATGCCACCATGCCTGGCTTAAAAACTTTTAAAATTACACATATTTGCGGAGGAGTTGGTTTTCTTAGTGTGCACCATCACGTCTGCAAACTGGCTCAGTGCTGGGGCATGTTTAGCACACACAAGTCCATGGGTTGAACTAAATTTAAAAAGGAAACATTGCAGGATTCTAGTTGTAAAGAAAGCCAATTTAGATTTTAAATTGAATTTGTTGTAATATGGTCATTTGACACACTAACACCTTTGCCCCTGTGGTACATGCGTGTGCATGCATGCCTGTGAGCGTGTGTGGAAGCTGCAGGATGACATCGGATGTCTTCCTAAACTTTCTCACTTTATTGTTTTGAGGCAGGGTCTCTCTATGAACCTGCAGCTGTTTAGTCTAAATCGGCTAGCCAGTGCCTTCCGAGCACTGGGGTACAGAGGCGTGCCTTCACCCCGGCGGCAACAACAACAAAAAAAGCACACACACACAAAACAAAAACAAAAACGGGTGCTGAGGGCCTTGCGCAGCATAAGCATGGAGCCCCGCCCCCAACGTGCCTGTCTTGAACAGCTTTTCTTCTGGAGAAACAGAAGATGAATCTTGACTTTGGCTGTCTCTGCTCCTTGCCCTTATCTCACCTGAGCAGTGCAGGTACAATTCATGTCAAAGTTCCCATCATACAAATTAAATAAAAACACAATTAGAATTTTTAGTAGGTGCTAAAACTTGGTTTTGAAATTTTATTAAAAAAATATATTTGCAAACATATAAAATTTAGGATGAAAAATGCTCATTTTAAAACATGTAATAACTTAATATTTGCAAACATACACAGATGGTATAAAACCCACAGCACTAAGAAGGTTACTGAGGTGGCACTGCGCTCGGGGAACAGAAGCTTCACGGTGGCGCAGGGCTTCTCGCCTCCACCAAGAGCCGAGCACCTGGTACAGTGAGTCACGAGAGCCACGGGGCTGAAGCAGGGAGAGTAAGACCACCCGCAGCACGAACACCAACAACACGTTTCTTAAGGATTCACAGATAAAAGGGAAACACAACTTTGCATTTTTCCCACTTCAAAGTGATCGATATTGCATTGCAGCGTTTAGAGAACGATGCCAAATCTGAATCCGCGTGAAACATCGCACGCCTCTTGTGCTGAAACTGAAGAACCAAAAAACCAAAGCAACACAACCCCAAACCCAAGCCAAACAGGCTCCTGGAGGCCCTGGCCCTCATGGCAATGCTGTGTGCGGGAGAGGCCTCTAGAGTCCACTGTAAGCTGCTCTGCTCATACCCCAGCAGTCTGGATTCCTGAAAATGGAGCACTGCTGGTCCCAGAGGGAATGTACTCTGAGCACAATGGAAGAAAACCAAAGGCTGCAAGTACACGGTCCACAGCGGGTGGGCCACAGGCCGTGACCCCTCGGTCCCTGCCACCCACAGGGTCCTCCTGTGCCCTTCTCTTCCCTCTGAGTTGGTGTGATGGCTGACTCCACTGCATGCGCAGGTGAGTGCCTTCAGCGTTACTATTATCTCTGTTACAATGGCAGTTATGGCCTCTTCTACTGAAATGACAAGATTTCAAATGACATTCTTTGGGGGCAAAGAGAGCAATAATGCTGATGGTTTAAACAGATTACTTGCTAATGGATTCAATGGCATTTATAATTCCCACAAGAGGATTCAGGCTCACACACAGAATCAATGCTTGCACATGCAAAGTCTGGTCACTGGTATCTAAGCCAAGCCTGGGCCAAGGCCTTAACTTTGGGTTTGGAATGAAAGGCCACTGTCCAGGGCAAGCTGTGGACAGTCCCTATGGAGACGGCAGGGGACGTCTTTCCTGATACCGAGGGTCACTTGACATTTAGGACTCAAGGGAGGCCTGGGAGACACAACTGCGAATGGAGCAGCCTGAGAGGGACTTGGGGGGGCAATAGCTGGGGTGTGCACCCATTCAACGATACAACATTAACTACAACAAAAAAGAGCAGTGTCATTCATTGGCGACACCCCAAACACGCTGCACTCCAAACTCTGGGCTGTTCTTCCCAGACCCTTTGACCACAGGGTAAAGGTGGGGTGTGTACACAGATGGACAGAGTAGCCTAAATGTGGTCTTCTGGGCTCTGCCAACCTAGCAAGAAGCATCTCTAATGTCCCTTTCAGTTCAACTAAGGTTCCAGCAAAGACACTGTAAACACGCAAGCTACGCTAGCTAGCAGAGGTTCTGGATAGTAAGGCCGAATGAGGAGCAAGGCAATGGAGCTGACTTGCAGGCCTGGCCCGGCTCTGTGGGGACTCACTCTGGCCTGGCTTCCCAGCGATCATGATCTGAACTTTTGGCTTCTGAATTTTAAGTCAATGCTTGGAGTATATAAATCTGGGAGTTGAAACAGGTTTACCCTTTTCAAGTCTCCATCACTTCGGCACTTAGAAGTTTTCATTTACATCGAGGAAGCCTTCCTTCTCAGAGTTTCTATTTCTCTGTTTATCTAGTCATTCCTAGGATTAAAGGGTGAAAAGTAACAGACGATCTGATTGCAGATGCTCTTTAGGGTCGCCCCTCTTCACCCTCTCATAATATTACACACACTTAAAAGCATTAGTGAAATTCAAATACCTACTGGAAGAAGAATGCTTTGATTCGTCTGTTCACTGACGTCCACTGAGACCACACGCAGGGGTGATCAAACCTCCAGGCACGCTCACTTTATGAGAACGGCCCTGTGACCACCACTTCCTGCTGTCATCAACACTCACCATCTCAGTACAACTTTATCTGTCTTAGATGATGCATGAACAATTAATTTTTGGTTGCTAAATGTACACACTATCATGGAGCTACCTCTAATTGCGTATGAAGAAGCCTTAAGCTCCCCTGAATTCTGCACACTTCACACACAACTAGGCAGACAGCGAGAGAAGACGCTCAACCGAGAAGCAGAGACGTCGGCCAGGAAGCAGCTGACATCAGCATGAGCCAACTGAAGTATCCTTTAGGCTAAAAAACTAAGACCCAAGTAAAACAAGTAATTAATAAGTAATTTTCTAAAATTTCAGCTAGAAAGAAATCGATGAGCCTTTGATTGAGTTCCCGTTAAAGCTTAAGCAAGTGTTCAGGGGAACTGTCGCCTCGGCCAGCATCCTTCACAGCGAACCCTGACGCGAGCTGGTTGAGCCAACTGGGTTCTTACCCATCACTAAATAGGGCTTAGAGAAGGGAGCAGTGCATCTGAACTGGTTAAATACTACAAAATGACCTGCATCGTAGAAACGAAGACACTTTTCATTCAAAGAATATCTCAAATCACTATTGCTGAAATAATCAAGTTCTACATTAAAATATTACTAAACACCATTACATGCCATAAAAGAATAAATAGAAACCATGGCAGATCAATAGCAGCATCACAAAGCATCTGTACAGTTTCCTGCTGTGGCTGGATGAGCTCGCAGCCCAGGAAGATACTGTGAGGTTCTGTGTCTCACACTTGCTTTTTGACTCCATATTCTACAACAAAGGACAGGCAGTGTGAGTACAGCTCCCTTCTCTGCATAGCTTTAAAATGCTCTCAGCACACTGGAGGGAGGAACCAGAATGGCTTTGTCAGATTGGTCCACTGGTCCTTTTGCCAAAGTGTTAAGAAAAACAATCAACAATAATTGAACTGTGTTTAGACAGAAAAGGAAAATAAGGCTGCGCTTCACACACAAACTTGACACTTAACCCACTGAGGTTCACTACAGCGGGGCCTTCTGGTAGGATCTGGATCTGTGCGGCCCCAGCCTGTGCTGCAAAGGTGTGGAACCTCCTCCACCAGAGCCCAGTTGGGCCCTACCCAAACAGCCGTGCTTCACGTGGCAGGACCAGGGACACTTACTGAAACACAAAGAAATCCCAGAAGTTTTAAGGCCCAAGCGGGGTGCTCATAGAAAATATACTTCACTCGAACAAATACTTTCCAAAGAATCAACTTAAATTCTGATCCTTAAAATTTGAAGCTACTCTGGAGCTGACATTCAGTTCAGAGCTTCTAGGGGCAGAAGAGGAGGGAGAGTGTGGTTCCACTGAGCTCTGCCGCAAGGCTGGTGGCTCCTCCCCGAGGCCTGGAAAGCAAGCTAACAATCGGGCTCCTCATTGCACACACTTGCTTACAGCCGATGAAAACACCCACGTAACTCAGCACAAAGGTCTTTTTTGTTGTTTTTGTCAAACAAAGGTCTGCTGGTGATGCTTCACAGTGAAACCTCCGTCATCACTGAGAATGTCTCTAGAAAACATCTTTAAGGAAGAAGGCTCATCTCAGGCTCAAACTCAGGCTTCTCGAAGCTCCAGGTTCTAGCAGATGTTCCAGGATGAAGCCTGCTTGGTTGTGAGGTGGACCCCAGCTTTCACGTTGACTCTGCTGCAGTCATAGGTTGTGGCTGTCTTTGCTCTTAGTCAGAACCTGTAAGTACACTTCATGAAGTGTACTGAGGAAGCTGGGGTCATTCTGGAAGAGATGGGAAAGGTGGGAAGACACAGCATCAGGCACCTCCTCAGAACTGACTTCCTTGGTAACAACTGAAGAAAATAAGAACTGATCGGTGTGAAAAGTTCCCCAAATAACCTCCCCTCTGAGGCAGTCACAATGACAGGTGGAGTTTGTAGCCATCACTCCATCAGGAGGATATACCTGGGAAGAGAGAAGCTGCTTCCAGGTAGGTTTTTGAATGTGCACCAATGTATAATAAGCCTTGTTTTATTAAGATACAAAATTCAAGACCAAGCTGACACCCTACATACCTTTATTAGATGGATCAGTGTGTCCTGGAGCTGAGACTTGCTGAGAATAATGGAAGGCTTTCTCTGACTTTCTGGTGTTCCAACAGTGAGGGGAGAGGAGGAGCTTGCTTTCTTCTCTAGGTCTGTGGACCTGGGAACTGTCTGCTGGAACACACTAGGGGACAGCAGGACCGAAGATACTGCCATGGTTGTTGCGGTAACCAGTGGAGGGCCTGGGACCTGTGGGGCCACAGAACAACAGTCACTCTGCACTGCAGTCCAGAAGCACACAGCCAGGCCCACAAAGGGAAGTGTAAGAGTCATTAGCATGATGAGATCCACAGCACAGAGCAGAGCCAGACTCTTGTCCTCTCTTCCTTTTCTCTCCTTTCAACAGGGTCTCACCGTGTAGCCCTTGCTAGCCTGGAGCTCACCATGTAGACTAGACTGGCCCAGAATTCTATTTCCGAAGTGCAAGATTATAGCGGTGCACCAGCACACCTTTTTGTCTTTTTGTTTTTACAAATTGTGTGCATTTGTGAGTTCTGTGGCGTGGGCATGGAAGCCAGAGGACAGGCTTAGTGTTGACCTTCATCTTCTACCCTGTTGAATCTGAGGCTTGCTATTTGAGGCATTTAGCTTGACCTGCCCTGACCCTTTTCCTTAGGATTTTATTTACTCATTTTTAAAGATTTATTTATTATTATGTATACAACGGTGTACCTGTACATACACCTGTAGGCCAGATGAGGGCATCAGACCATATTACAGATGACTGTGAGCCACCATGTGATTGCTGGGAATTGAACTCAGGACCTCTGGAAGAGCAGTCAGTGCTCTTAACCTCTGAGCCATCTCTCCAGCCCCTTAAGATTTTATTTTATATGTATAGGTATTTTGCCTACATGTATGCCTGTGCACAGTGTGTGTGTAGCACTCATGGAGGTAGAAGAGGGCACTGGATCCTCTGGAACTGGCCTGACAGCTGCCATGTGGATGCTGGGTCAACTCTCCAGCTCTCTTAGCTTGTCTTTTGGTATAAAACTGGGCTAAGTGCTTTTGCTGATGAGCCCAATAGAACAAGCTAACCTAAAGCAGACAGGTTAACTTCCAAAGATGCAGGAGTATAGGCTCATAAGTAGGTGAGCAAGCACCATGGGAAGACTGTCTTTCAAGGTGGGTAAGTGAAGGGGAGTAGTGGACATGTGTAAAGATGAGGTGAGCGCGTAAGAAATAATGAGTGAAGCGTGCAGGCTGAGGAGGCTTTGTCATCAGAAGTGAGGGACTGCAGCTGTCTCCTGGGACTCTGCTTTGCCAGGTCAGGGAGTATCTCTTACTTAGAGCAGGTTGCTGCACGGCCAGCACCCACTCAGTTACAAATGATGCATGATGCCCCATTTGCTGTCAAGAAGACATTATTATTATTATTATTTGACATTGTTTTTTGTTTTTTAAAGATCTATTTATAGTCAGGTGTGGTGGGCACATGCCTTTAATCCCAGCACTCGGCAGACGCAGGTGGATTTTTGTGAGTCTGAGGCCAGCCTGGTTTACAAAGTGAGTCCAGGACAGCCAAGGATACACAGAGACCCTGTCTCCAATAACCAAAAACCAAACCAAACAAACAAAAAAACCCTATTTATTTACTATGTATACAATGCTGTGCCTGCATATACACCTGCATGCCAGAAGAGGGTACCAGATCTCATTATAGATGGTTGTGAGCCACCACGTGGTTGCAGGGAATTGAACTTGGGACCTTTGGAAAAGCAGCTAGTGCTTTTCACCTCTGAGCCATCTCTCCATCCCAAGAAGACATTGTTAGCAAGGTCTGCAAGCCACAGCAATGCAGTCCATGAAGGGGCACCTGAGACAGGTCAGAGCTCAAGTGCTAGAGCCTTTCACTAAGGTAAGAGCCCACCCACCCCAGCAGAACCTGAAACTGTTCAATGTCTCTTCAGAAAAGGGACATCCCAGGGCCGGGGAAATGGCTAAGTGCTTGCTATGCCTGCGTTAGGTTAGCTTGTGAAGACCTGAGTTTGGATCCCTGGGAAGATGTAAGAAAGAATCTGGGTGAGTGTGGCGGCGGTCCACATACAATCCCAGGGCACAGGAGGTGGAGACCAACTATGGAAGACACCTAATGTCATCTCTGGCCTTCCACATGGGTACACACATGTACACACACACCTGGGGTGGGGAGGTGGGGCGGGGGGATGTCTTTACCGAGATAGAGTTGGGTAACACCTTGGGCTGGGCAAACACTTCAGGATCCTGGTTTTGCTGCATAGACTGAAATGATGGGAAAAAGACGAACAGTTACAGCAAGTATGCGTTAGTTTGGTGACAGATCTGTGTTATCAACAAGGAATGGTTCAGAGGCTGAGAGGACTTGTTGGTAATGCAACCAATGACTTATCTCCACAATGAGGGCACAGGACAGCGGCCCCTGTGGAGTCCCCACCCGCTCCCCAAGAAGTGTGGGCAGAATCTTTCAGGAGACTGTAAGTGGGATGGAACCAAAGTCAGAGCTTGTGTAGAGTGGATAAACTCTACTAGTGAAGCTACTTCCTCAGTCCTGGAACTTGTGTTTGTCTGGAGGTCGAGGCTGGCCTTGAACTTGGAATTTTCCTGCCTCAGCCTCTGAAGAAGCTGGAATTATGCATCTGTCTGTCTGAGACTGGGTTTCACTGTGTGGTCCTGGCTGGCCTGAAACTCAGATATCTGCCGGCCACCATGCCTGGCTGAGAACAAATGATTAAAACAACTTTTTTTTTCTGCAGTGCTGAAAGTTGAATTTAGGACCTTACCCATGGCAGGCAAGTGGCTCTATTACTAACTATATGCCAGCTTCAACTTCCTCAAAGGTTCTCTGAATCTGGTTAGTGGCACTAACCAGCCTTCATCCTAAGTATACTTTCAACACTCAATTTTGTCCTTAGTGGAGAAAGAGAAGGAACTTCCTTTGGTTGTCTTGTTTTGAGACGAGGGTAGTTGAGGCTGGTCTCCAACTTGAGGCTCTTCTGCCTCACTGGCTTAGCTATGGTGGTAGAGATGTGGACCATCAAAGCCTTTGGGAAAGAACTGACGCTGCATAGCAAACACAAGGGAACTCAACCCATGGTCTTTTGTTTTGAGACAGGATAGCCCTGGTTGCCCTGGAGCTTGCTATGTAGACCAGGCTGGACTTCTACTGAGACTAAAGGCATGTGCCACTATACCAGGCAAGAATAAGACCTTAACGCTAGCACTGCCATCTGAATGAGTATTTACACTATGTAGGTGGTCTCTGCCAGGCAGCATGCAAGAGTGCAGTGCTGTGTCCTAGGGCGGCATGTAGAGGAGGCACAACCGTGGCCTGAGCTTCCAGGCTGAGTGACGGACAAACTTTCTTCCATGCTTTTTTGCATTTTATCAGGGAGAAAAAAAAAAAAAAACCAAACCAAACCAAACCAAAACAAAACCAAAAAGCAGCAGGAGCACTTGAGGCCTGTGACGCCTACACAGCCGGGCAGTACAGCCCCACCTAACTGAAAGGCAGTCAAGACTGAGGAGCACACCCACTGCCTTCCAGCTGTGACCTCGCACCACTCATCTGGACTTGGCTCCTTTTCTCACTTGCAAGTTTGCCGGTTATGAATTACTTCGATGGGCAAAGCTCTCTTCCTCCTTCTACCAATCTACCATGAAGCCTCACTAACTGCTCGTCCACACTGCCCAACCCAGGTCCCTGCTGCTCAGGCCCAAGTGACCGACAGCTTACTCTGTAATGGGTGACCTGATTCCTGTGTCTGCTATTTCCAACGAGTCACTCTTCTTTCAGAACCTTTCGGTGTCTTCCCAAGGTCTGAGGACTTAATCCAAACTCCTCAGCTTACAGTTTATTCATCTTCCAGCGCTGACACCTCAGGTTTGGGGTCCCCCCCCACCCCCATTCAGTTACAGATTTTGGAGACAGACACATACATGCACTACACCTTTGGCTGGGCATGGCTGGTGCACAAATAAGACACCTATACAAAACTGTCTCATCACTAAAACCGAGGCCTTTGTGGTTTCATCCCTCCACACGCTCCCGCCCCTCTCAGTACCTGGAGGGTTGGAGCAAGCACCATGTTGCTCAGGGAGGCCGAGACTGCGGCTCTTGCTGCTGCTGTCTTAGAGGGAGGCTCTATGAAGCTCTCAGGGGTGGCCAGTTGGCCAGCTGCCGAAGAAAAGTTGGGTGCCCCTGCACCTTTCCCAAGTGGCTGTATTTGGTCATGCTGTGGGGTCAACCTGAGTTTCTGGAGCAGATCGACACTTGGGAGGGCCGTGCTGGCTGGGTGCGCCAGGCCCACTGGGGCTCTGAAGGGGCTCTGGTTAGCGAGCAGACTGCTGTGGCCTAGCTCAGAGGCTGGCTGGTTCAGGAGTGGAGATTTCTGTCGAGGTGCGGTCTTTACTGCTTGCATCAAGGTGCTATTCCGAGGTAAGTGGGCCACAGGTGTGGTAGGAGCTTCAGCTGGCTGAGTGGGACTGAGGACAGGGCTCAGTGGGATTGGGTAGCTCGAGGCATGCTTGTCACCTGACTGTGCAATGGAGGCGGGGGTGATCAGCACTGGGGCGGTGACTTCAGGCTGGACTGCGTGGTGAGCAGCAGAATGGACACCCAGGTTTTCCGACTGAGGAGCTCCCCCTGACTGCTCAAAGGGAAATGGGCGGAAGGAGCTGGGCTCTTTCTGCGATGCATCTCCGGGCAGCTTCTCCACATCTTCTGACTCTAGACCCATAACAGCTGGTTGCTCCTTTGGCAAAGAGGTTCCAAATAGCTCTTCTACTGTCAGGTGTTTGTGACCAGATGGAGCAGACTGAAAAACGCAATCAAATGGCACAATGAAAGAACTCTCTGGAAACCAATGTAACCAAAATTCTTTTCCATCACACAGAAATATGTAGAAGCAAGAACAGAGTAGGAAAACAAAGCCTGGAGCACCCTAAAATGCAGCAGGGGCTCAGACCAGCTGCTATCAAAGTCTCTCTTGGTCTGAGGATGGAAATCTGCTTAGTGACACAATTCTGCATTGCGGAGCTCCAGCTTTTACTTAGTTTCCCTTAGTGACTGTGGCTAAGGTTAAGAGGCCTAAATGCCCATGTCAGTAAAATCCAGGGAAATGATGCCAAAGAGAGGAAAACCAAATTCTAAGTAATTCACTTTTACTGTTCTTTGTAAAAAGTTAGTATTGTACTGCAGGAACCTAAATACTCAAAACAATTTTAACCATTTCTAGCCAGGCCTTTTCTCCTCCACACCCTCAAGTTACAGAATCCCGAAGAAAAAGGAAAACATTGACACTGAAGGTGGGAGCTGGGGAAGCGGTACTCAGTGGTAGAACTCTTACACGTGCATGCATAAATATAATTTTTATTCCTCTTTTCACTGTGGCCTTATATTAAAAGTGAGATTCTGAATCTGGAGAGATTTTTATACTTTGAGACAGGGTCTCTCTGCACTGACTGCCCTGGCTGTCCTGGAACTATGTAGACCAGACTGGTCTCAAACTCAGAGAGATATTCCTACATAGTGACTCTACATCAAAATCTCTTTATAAATCATAGAACAACAACAACAACAATTTTAAAAATTCGCATGGTTCAATTTCCTCATATTCTTACTTCTCCAGAGCCGGGTTCCTAAATAAGAATATACCAAGGTTCAAATTCTCAAATATTAACTGGATAATTTACATAATTATGAACATTAAAAAATTAAATCAGCTGGGCATGGTGATATACTTCTGTAATCCCAGCAACTGGGGAGAGGCAGGATCTCTGTGAGTTCGAGAACAGCCAAGGCTACACAGAGAAATCCTGTCTTGAAAAAATCATAACACAAAAACAAAAAACAAACAAAAAACCTCTCCATGAAACTATAATCACAAACATAATTTTGACAATTATTTCACAGTTCTATTACCAAGCTACATATAGCGCAGATCTCTCAGATCTTGCGTTATTTCATTCATTCATATATATATGTGTGTGTCTGTATAGCATGTAGTGTGTGTTTGTGTGTATCTCAGGCTGACCTTGAGCTTTCAACAATCTTGCTTCAGCATCCTGACTGCTTAATGTCCAATAATTAATAATTCTTTATGATAAAACAAATGGTTCAAGATTCTGTGGCAAAAAAGGACTAGACCTTGCATGGATTGTTGGATTGTTCACACGTGCAACTCCAGGATGGGGAGACTGAGGCAGGAGGATTAGTCTGAATTTAAGGTGAGGCCAAGCAACAAGGTGTGTTCCAAGCCAGACAACTAACCAATTTCCCCATGTCCCCAAACCACTCAGCAGGCTGGGAGCAGAGCACAACTGTGACACCAGAACTAGAAGACAGTGGTAGAGAATCAGAAGTTCAAAGCCATCCTCAGCTACCTACTGGGCTCCTGGCTGGATGAGACTATCCCCTAAAACTTAGCCCAATCTAGTCCAACTTAGACAAAATCAAAGAAAAGCGCTGGAAAACAACAGCCATATCCATTAATGCACATTAGAGTAGGTCACAATGCTCACACTGCTACACACACCAATTCTGAAAGATAAAGTCTTAGGGCTATTCTGCAGAAATTTCAGGCAGAAGAAAGTTCTATGTTAAAGAACAACAATTAAAAATGAAAAAGCAGAGAAAACACCCTGGGGAAAGATTACCAAAAGAATTTAATAAGTGAATTAAGAAGTAGAATGAAATAAATCTTAAAAAAAAAGAAAAAGAAAAAGAAAAAAAAAAGTGGAATGTACTTTGTGTCTCAGCACTAGGTGGCAGGGTTATAAATCAATTCAGCACCTCTGTGTAAGAGCAGATTAGGGATTTGTAGTTGTTTTAGACAACCACGTAGCTCTTGACAACATCCAAATTTCAATGATTTATAATTCCTTGGTTTTAGCAGAAAAAAAATTTTTTATTTTGTATTTTTGAGAAGGAGTGCTGGACAGGTGGGCACGGGGGGACTTACTGGCCAGCCTAGCTAGCCATCATGGCAAGCTGTGGGCCAATGAGAAACTGCTTAAAAATGAAATAAAATAAAAAGGGAGGTGCGATGGCACCTGAGGTGGGCGTGCCCTCCCCATGCATGCACATATGAAGAGCTGGGCATGGTGGGATGTGCCTGTAACCCCTGTCCTTGGGAGGTAGAGACAGAATGATCAGAAATTCAAGTTTGATTCCAGATTATACAGGAAGTCCTCCGAGGCCAGCCTGGGCTATAGGAGACACTGCCTCAGAACAGATGAAGAACAAGGGTGAGAGATAGGGCAGATTTATTGGTATATACTATATACACAACTGTAACACAACAATCTTGTTAACATGTAAAATGCATGCTAATAAAGACAAACCTAGAAAATACTCATAGCTACATAATTCGTAATAGCCCCCAAATGCATACAATCCAAGCATCCTTTTAACAGGGAAATGTTTCAAAACGGTTATACTACGTTATACAGGTTGAGTGTTCCTCATCTAAAAACCCATAATCTAAAATGCCCCATGCCCCAAATCTTTTAAATCCCAATGTGAGGCCACAGATGAAAAAATGCACTTCATGTGAGAAGTCAAAATTAAAACAAAAGCGTACTGAAAAATATCCTGTAATTTTACCATTAGGCCACATCTATATGCTACCCAAGTGAATTTCCGGTTTCAACCTAGGTCCTACTCCAAGATTTCTCACTACACACACAGACACACACACACACACACACACAGAGAGAGAGAGAGAGAGAGAGAGAGAGAGAGAGAGAGAGAGAGAGAGAGAGGGAGAGAGAGAGAGAGAGAGCGCACGCGAGAGAGCGAGCGAGCGTGCACGCACACGCAGATACAGGCACTACAAATTCAAGACTGGGCTTGTAGCCTTAACTGTCCTGGACTCACGTATGTAGACCAGGCTGTCCTCAAACGCAGAGACCCACCTGCCTCTGCCTCCCAAGCGCTGGGATTAAAGGCGTGCGCCACCATGGGCTGTGGAAACCCTCAAGTATTTCAGGTTTGGGCCACCCAGTAGGAACTGCTCTATCATTTACAACCCAGGGCTGCAATGCTCGTCTGTGGCCCCGTCTTGTCTTGCATGCATGGGCTCAAACCCTCTCAAAGGAAGGGGGAAGGAAGAAGGCGTGGCACATACAGCAACCTCAACAAGCCTTTGGGAAAATGCTAATGAGAAAGACTCGCAGAAGACTACAAACTATGCTTCTATTTGCTTAACGTTCACATTCTTGGTTTGAAAGACCCATCAGTGGTTGGCAGGGGTGCAGAACTGGGTGTACTCCTTTAACCTAAGAACTCAGGAGGCAGATCTCTCTGAGTCTGGGGCCACTTGGTGTACATGTTGAGTTCCAGAACAGTCAGGACTATACAGAGAGATTGTCTCAAAAAGCTAAAATATAAAAAAAGAAGAAAAAAAAAGGGGGAGGGGGAGTAGGCTGGAGAGATGGCTCAGAGGTTAAGAGCACTGACTGTTCTTCCAAAGGTCCTGAGTTCAATTCCCAGCTCACAGCCATCTATAATGAGATCTGGTGCCCTCTACTGGCCTGCTGGTGTACACGGAAGCAGAGCACTGTATATATTAAATAATAAATAAATAAATCTTTAAAAAAAAAAAAAGGGAAAATAAAAAGAAATGAAAAAGATGGTGGTAGGGAAAGAGGGCACGACTGGGAAGCTACTGTGATTGTAAGAGGGCATCACAAAGGATCCTTGTGTTGACGGAAGCAGGATCTGTTACAACTCTGCCGGTGAATAGGTAAAGCTATCTCAGAGCAGAGTAACAGACGGAGCGCGCACACACACATACAAATGGGGACAGTGAAAACTGAGAAACTATGAGCACCGTGGGCCTGTGTCAACACCCTGGATATGACGGTACATACTTTACAGATGTTATCAACAGGAAACAGGGATGACTACACAGGTTCTTTCTGTATTATGTGTACATCCATATTGTTACTACCGGGATAGAGTCTGCTTTTGTTAGCCAAGGTGGTCTGGAAAAAGTTATATAACATACCAGATTGGCCTCAAGCTCATAACTTTCCTGCCTCAGTCTTCAAAGTGCTGGGGTTACAGGTGTGTGCTACCACACCTGGCTCTTTGTAAGCTACTTATCACTCTGATAATTAACAGAAAAGGTATAATGACATAGTATCTGTTGTTTTATCAGAGCACTAATTATAAAGAGAAAAAAAATCAATTCAATAATATTTTTATGGACACAGCATTGATACAAAGTGAGTTCCAGGATAGCCAGGGATTCACAGAGAAACCTGCCTCAAAACCCCCCAAAGACACAGCATTGAACCGGGAGAGAAACTGTGGGTCCTGAGTGGCTATGGAGCTTCCCTTTCATCCCAGCATTTGAGAACTAGGGACCAGCCTGGTCTACACATCAAGAGCTACATAGTAAGACCCTGACTCAAAACAAACAACAAAAGGGGGAAAAAAAAAAAAAAAAAAGAAAAAAAAGAAACAAACCACAGGTCCCAATAGTAACTAATTAAAGTCAGTGAGAAAATAGAAGAAGCAGGAGGACAGAAGGCAGAGGGTGTAGATGGCCCTGACTAAATGGAGGATGAGAGATGAGAAGAAGGAAATGGACACAGCCATGGGAGAAAAGCACTGCAAGTCAAGGGAAGCGTCAGGTCAAAGCCCTGTGAGGCCGGCTAAGTGAGCACGGCAGAAGGTAGGAGTTGATGGCACAGGGAGAAGAAGGGGCCAGACTCAGGGTGCAGTGTTGTGAACCATTCACCACTGGAGTTTGTAAAAGCAGAGGAATCCAAGTCAGGGTTAGCAGGATCCCTCTGCTGGCCTGGTGTAGTGCTGAGAAGGCAGTATCAAGAACAAAGCTAGAGGATCAGCAAGGAGGCTGCTGGTATAGTCCAGATGAGAGTGTCACGGCCTGGGAAAGGAGCAGGGCACATGTCAGTATGTTGCACATAGACTCTGACAGGCAAGCGAGGAAGCAAACCTGCACAGCGGTTCAAGTCCTTAGGAGAGGTCACTGTTTGTTGTTCTGACAAAGCTAGGGCTTTGTACGAACCTTATCTTGTAACCCAGAGGGTGTGTCTTCTAGAGTCTCGGTACTTCCCAGATTGGAGAGCTGAGTGCTTGGCTGTAACCCAGGGCTGGAGATATTTGAGCCGCCCATCTGATTCTTGGAAAAGAATTAAAAGAAAAAGTCTATGATCTGAAGAAGAATGACTGTCTAAAATCTGGTTCACATTTGAAGTTATCAAAAATACCTTAATTGAAAAATAAGCAAAAATTTTTTTCTTAAAATAATTCCATGAATTTCACCATAATGCCTATAATAAGGTTTCTATAAAGTAAGAGCTCAAATTTTTTTTTTTTTGGTTTTTCAAGACAGGGTTTCTTTGTGTAGCCTTGACTATCCTGGACTCGCTTTGTAGACCAGGCTGGCCTCGAACTCACAGTGATCTGTCTGCCTCTGCCTCCCGAGTGCTGGGATTAAAGGCGTGCACCACCACTGCCTCAAAAATGCTACATAAAGTGGGATGGAATATAACCATGTTAATAGCTTCTGTCACTTGTCATAAAGCCTTGAAGATTAATGCAAAACTGATTTATAGTATCAATAGCTCATTCCTTTTTAATTGCTGAGTATGTAACATTTGTATTATTTTTATTTCTAAAGATCTTTATTTTATATGTGTGAGTGTTTTGCCTGCATGTATGCATGTGCATCATGTGTGTGCCTGGTACCTGAGTTGCTCAGAGTACTGATCTCCTGGAGCTGGAATTACAGATATTGTGAGCTGTGGGCACTGGGAACTGAACCAGGGTCTTCTGTGAGAGCAGCAGGGGTTCTTAACCACTGAGCCAGCTCTTCAGCACATTTTCGTTCTTAAAAAACGTATTTGTCTATGTATAGTAACTCCATGTGTATGCACGGGTGAGCACCCGGGTGGAAGGAAGCCAGAGGAGGAGCTCAGGTACCTCCCTTGAGACAGGGTCTTGCAATGAACCTGGGCTCACTGTTTCAGCTGAACAGGCCGGCAGCAAACCCTTAATTAACCCCAAATCCTTAATCCTTCTGTTCCCTGCTCCCCATCCCTTCTAGCTGGAGTGCAGGCTGACACAACCATGCTGTTTTATGTGGGTGATGGGAGTCAAACTCTGGTCCTCATGCTTGTACAGAAAGCTCTTTTACAAACTGAGACATCTCCTCAGTCCCTATTTTCAGTTTCTGATTATAAACATAGCTTTAATAACTTCTGTGTAGACATCAAACATTCCAATTCACTAGATAAGTCAGGGTACAATGGTAAATATATTTTTCTTCTAAAAGTTTTATTTTTATTTTATTCTTTGCAGTCTTACTGTGTATTCCAGGCTGACTTCGAATTTATGATCTTTTTGCCTCAGCCTCCCAAGCCCTAGGATTATAGGTATGACAACCACACCTGACTCTGCTGTAGGACTTTTTTTTCTCCACATGTAGACAGTGGATTTTGTGTACAACTATGTGCATGCCGAGGCCAGAGATTGATGCAGGATGCCCTCAATCACTCTGTAAGTCAGGGTGCCTCACTGAACCTGGAGCTAGCTCATGGAGTCCACTGTACTGGAGGATGGCCATCAAGTCTCAGTGCTGTCCTGAGCCCCAAAACACAGGCACTGGGAGTCAAGCTGGGGTCCTTATCTGACTGAAGCATCTCTCCTCTCAGTTAAATAGTCTGATGTTTACATTTAGATTTAGGGGCCAGTTTGAGCTGAATTTGCATAAGATGCTGCAGTTTGCTCAAGGCTCATTTTCTATGTATGCGCATGGATATGGACATCTAGTCATTTCAATACCATTTAAATTCAAAATTGCTAAAAGTGATGCTGCAAGTGAAAAATAGTTTTGTTAATAAAAAGAATCCTTGGTTGGGTTTGTGGCTCACTGGTGGAACTGCCTACCATGCCCAAGGTCATGGGTTCAAACCCCAGTACCAAGAAATAAACAACTAATGATAAAACTTACAAGAATCCTCACACGATCACTGGGTAGACATGTTACTATGACATTTTGGAAACCTAAGTTACATTTGAAATATTTGCTCCAGCTTTTCTAAGTATTGTTTATGTCAAGAAAACAAAAATGAACAACACAACAGGAAACGCCTCCCAACTTCACTGCCCATTGGTGGGATTACTGGTGTGCACCACCATGCCCAACTACACATTTACCCAGAGCCACCATCTGACTTAGGGTGAGAGAGACAGTCTGTGAAAGGCTATGCCATATCTTAGTTTTTTAACGTGCTGCTCTTTGGACAGGTCATCAACAATCACTATGACCCCATGCAGGGAATGAACGGCACCGAATATTAGAGAAACATAACATTGCTCCTAAGAAGATCCCAGAGCAGAAGGATAATGCTCATAAATATTAAAAACTGAGTGTTTCCTTGAGGAGCAGGAAAGAAGGAAGTGCAGCTCTGTCACTTTTCACAGTGAGGCCAGGCGGCCACTGAGGAGGCTGTGTTCTGATAACCTTGGTGAGCGGGCGGTGAGTGGGCCTCAAGTCAACTATGGCCCCAGTGGCTCTTGAGTTACTGGATTTGCAATCCGTCATAGAACCTTGAGATGGGCTTTGTGGCTATGGGCACCTAACTAACCGTTCTGAAGCATTTCAGGGCATTTTGGTACTTGTGTAGGGTCTTTGTTGAAGGTTTGTTATCTTTGTGTTAATGACAGCAGGCAGCCCTAAGACTTAGGTGGCACGGGGCTGGAGAGATGACTGCCTGCTCTACCAAAGGTCCTCATTCCCAGAAATCACACGGTAGCTCACGACAAACTGTAATGAGATCTGGTGCCTTCCTGTGGTGGGCAGAATGCTGTATAAATAATAAATAAATCTTACAAAAATTGTAGGAGGTATGCACAATCACATGCAACTGTGTTGGAGTGCCATTTTTATAATGTTTGGTGAAATCTTTAAGGAGGCTCAATCCCTAGTATTATATAAACTGGGTATGGTGGCACATGTCTGCAGTTATAGCACAGTGGAAGCACAAGTTCAAGGTCATCCTTGGCTACATAATTAGTCTGGAGGCTAGCCTGACATCTTAGGATTCATGTTCTGTATGGTGCCTTGGCTCCAGGACTGCACTGCTGAGGTCTAACAAAAAGAACTAAGAGAAATCTAGGGTACTATTTATGTAAAATTCCAGCTGGGCATGGTGGCGCACGCCTTTAATCCCAGTACTCAGGAGACAGAGGCAGGCAGATCTATGTGAGTTCCAAGCCAGCCTGGTCTACAAAGTGAGTCCAGAACAGCCAAGGCTACACAGAGAAACCTTGTCTTGAAAACAAAACAAAACAAACAACAGCAAAACCCAACCAACCCCTTCTTCCCCAAAACTACAGGAATTACATAGAGAAAATGCTTACAGGATTTTAAGCTTCAGTCTCCTATAAATACTTTGCAAAATGTGGCTCTGTGCTGGGTGTGGTAGTGTACATCTGTAGTTATAGAAGTCAGGAGGCTGAGACAGGACAATCGTACGTTTGAGGGCAGCCTGGATTACAGAGAGAGGCCCTACAAAAGAGGGGGAGGGGGAAGAAAAAGATGCCTATTTTATATAAATTGACTGAAGGGGGAAGATTTAGAATGGAAATAAATTTCATGAAATCTGAGGCCTTGCTTATCCTCCCTTTCCATGCCAATGGCTCAAGTCTACCAAAAAGAAGCAGAGGACCATCTGCCTATGTGCTTGCTGTTGGGGACAGTCCCTGCAAACACCAAGATGTAGGTCCAGAGTCACTTCTAATGCAGCTCCGGATGGTAAAATAGGTAAACAAGGCAGAAAGCAAAGCCTTTATTTAAGCAAGCATTATTTATAGTTTTTAAAAAACAAAAGAAAGCCTTATACACAGAACACTAAAGATTCAACATGTCTTCAAACATTTCACTTGACTCTAACCTTGGATAGCATCTTATGTATTCCAAAGTGTTCTTTACAATAGAAGATGCTTTTGCAGCAATTGAAAATAGAAACCTTATCAGATTTTTAGACTGCCCACTCGACACTAGAGTTTTCAGCGTCTAGGGGTTGAGCACAGTCGGTAGAGCATGCTCACACCATAAAAAGTTAAAGGAAAAAGAAGCAAGCCAAGGCCACTCCTGGCAGAACCTGCCTCACTGAGCACTATCTAGTTTCTGTCTCATGGGTACTTTGATCCAGTTACCACTCAGGGTAGTTATCATCAGTACCCATGGGAACACAGAGAGACAATGAGAAATAGCATAGGTATTATGTGATGGGATCTATGAAAATCAAGCCAAACCAAACCACAACAAAATAAATAAAATCCCTCAAATTTTATTTTTATTTTATTTTTCATAATCATGATTTATTAGAGATGATTGCTTTTCCAACACTTAATTTCTTAAGAATACATATTTTTTAAGCTGGGCATGGAGGCGCACACCTTTAATCCCAGCAGAGGCAGGCAGATCTCTTTGAGTTTGAGTTCCAGGCCAGCCTGGTCTACAAAGTGAGTACAGGACAGCCAGGACTACATAACCCTGTCTCAGCCCGCCCCCCCCAATACACACACACACACACACACACACACACACAATTTATTTCATGTGAGTATTTTGCTTAAATATATATGTGTGTGTGCACCATGTGCACACCTAGTGCCTACGGAGGTCAGAAGAGGTCATTAGACCCTCTGGAACTGGAATTTAGGATGGCTGTCAATCATTTTGTGGATGCTGGAAATAGAACCTGGATCCTCTGCAAGAGCAACACGTGTTTTTAACCACTGAGCCACCTTTCCCACTCCTAATTTCTTCCCCTACTCTCTGCAGATTTGTTTCTATGTCTATGATGCATTCCTGGTGCCCACAAAGGCTAGAAGAGGGAGCTATATTCCCTGGAACTGGAATTACTAACAGAGTAAGTCAGAACACGGGCACTAAACTTGGATCCTCTGGAACTGCTCTGTAGCCACTGAGCTTTCTTACCAGCCACCAATACTGAATAATCTGCCTACTTCTGCCTCTCCAAGTGCTGAGATTAAAGGCATGCACCACCACGCCCAGCTTTCCAATATTCAAGGTCTCTCTCTCCCTCCCCCTCTGTCTTTTTTTTTTTTTGAGACAGGGTTTCTCTGTGTAGCCTTGGCTTGGCTGGACTTGCTTTGTAGACCAGGCTGGCCTCAAACTCACAGTGATCCACCTGCCTCTGCCTCGCAAGTGTGGGATTAAATGTTTGCACCAGCACGCCCAGCTCTAATATTGAATTTCTATAGATACAGAAACTGTTTCTATATTTCTTTATTTCTCTACTAGAAGGTGAGTATGCTTTTTTTAAAAAAGTAATTAATTTTACTTGCATGCATGTCTGTGAGAGGGTGTCAGATCCTCTGGAACTGGAGTTACAGAGAGTTGTGAGCTGCCATGTGGGCGCTAGGAATTGAACTAAGGACCTCAGAAGAACAGCCAGTGCTCTTAACCACTGAGCCATTTCTCCAGCCTGAGAATCACCGCCCACCCCCAGGAAATGCTTCTCTGTGTAGCTCTGGCTGTCTTGGATTTGCTTTGTAGGCCAGGCTGGCCTCAAACTCATAGCAATCTGCCTGTCTCTGCCTTCCAGTGCTGGGATTAAGGGCATGTGCTACCAGGCCTGGCTGTTTTCTGTTTTTTTGGGTTTCTCTGTGTAGCTCTGACTGTCCTGGAACTTTCTGTGTAGACCAGGCTGGCCTTGAACTCACAAATATCCATGCCTGTCTCTGCCTCTTGAGTACTGCCATTATAGGCGGGTGCCACCATCGCCCAGCAAGATTGCTTTTTTGGGAGAAACCTTTTACCTTCCAGAATACTTTTCCCAAAGTCTGTTCTCTGAACTCTAGATTCTTGAGATATTAAAAGGCAGCATATGAAAAATGCTTCTGTGGCGAAGCTGATGCTACCGTGAGCCGCTGTGTCTGTGTACCATGAAGGCCCAAGTCTGCTGGGGGGGAGGGGGAGAGCAGAGGAAGGGGAGATGAAAGAGGAGAAGCAGCTAGGCCAACAGTATTTACTCAATTCTTTTGGACAACCTGAATATTTTAGTGGTAACTGTTCAAAAAACAATTTTTAAACTTTTTTTTTTGTGTCTAGGGGGTGCTAGGGAGAGGCAGAGTCTCATGGAAGTCTTCCTGCCTGTCTCCTACTGCTCTCCTAAGTGCTGAGATTACAGGTATGAACCACCATCTGCAAATATGATTTATTCTTCAAATTTTTGTTATTCTATTTGTTATGGTTGTACATACATGTACATGATGTGTGGTTCGTGTATGCCATGGCAGGGTGTGTGGAAACCAGAAGACAACTTTTGGGAATCTATCCCATCCTTCCACTATGCAGTCTGGAGACTGAACTCGGGTTGCCAGACTCGGGTTGTCAGACTCGTGTAGCAAGTTATTTTTACCCACTCAAACATTCTGCTGGCCCTTATTTTTGTTTTTTCGAGACAGGGTCCCACTCTGTAGCTCAGGCTGTCCTCAAATCCCCAGCAACCCTGCCCTAGGCTCCTGTGCTGAGATTGCGGGCACGCGGCTATCGTCACAGCCAGCTCAGAGGCCTGAGTTTAGACGGCCCCTCTTCATGCTGCTTTGCAAAGGTTTGCAAACAGAAAGTGAAATACAAACACAGGAAAGCATGCGACTCAGCAGTGGAAGACAAGGGAGCCAAGCACGGAAGTGGAAAGCCCAAGTATTTCTCCAGAGAGTGTGGGGTTTTGATGTCAAGAAGTGTCCAGTGCTTTTAGGGTGGTTGTGAATGTCTGCAGTAGTAGTGCTCAGGAGGCAAAGGCAGGAAAATCAGGAGTTCAAGGCCATGCTGGCCTACAAGAGACCCTGCCAGGGCTGGAGAGATGGCTCAGCAGTTAAGAACACTGTCTGCTGCTCTTCCAGGGGTCCTGAGTTCTATACTGGGATCTTCAGTGTATACATACAGAGCACTCATCTACATTAAATAAATAAACAAATAAATCTTTGAAAAGAGACTCTATCAACAAACAAAAAAACAACCAAGCAAGGGAACAGGACACTCTATTACATACAGGTGTGCATACAGATAGAGCAATGATATACATAAAATCAATCAATCAATCAATCAATCTTTGAGAAGAGACTCTATCAACAAACAAACAAACAAAAAAACAACCAAGCAAGGGAACAGGACACTCTATTACCATAGCAACAAAGAAAACAGAACAAGTATCTACTGTTTAACAGAGTGAACAAGTTGTAAATATGAGCTGAATATATTAACTCACATACCACAACTGTCATTTTCTAATGAATCCACTTAGGAAAAAATTCTATCAGCTAATTTATAAAATACAATGCAAAGGCCAGGAGTGGTGGTATACACCTTTAATCCCAGCACTGGAGAGGCAGAGGCAGGCGGATTGCTGAGTTAAGAGGCCAGCCTGGTCTACAAAGAAAGTTCCAAGACAGCCAGAACTATTACACAGAGAAACCCTGTCTCAAAAAACCAAATAAGTAAATAGGAGGTTTTTTTCCTAACCAAATGCTCTGAGGCAAGCAGATGAAATCACAGACGTTTTTCTTTTCTAAACTGCTGCTGGCCCTGGGGTGACTTTCCGAGTCTCTAAGCCTCCAGCAGGCCTGCTCCCCCTCTTTCAGTGTTCTCTGGTGGTCAGCACCCAGACTTACCCTCTCATACTCATCTTTGGCTCTGCTCAGCATCTCTAGGATGTCGATGGGCCTCTGGTCGCTGCAGCCATTGGCCTGGCTGGGACTCTGTTTATCTCGAGCAGCCTGCTGGGAGCGCCGTGTCTCCTCTTCTACCACACTGTAGGAGGAGAAACAGGCTTTAGAAAGGCCACTTTACACAAGTGGACCCCAGCACTCTTTTGTCCACTTTCCAAGGATAAAGTAAGAGTGTCACATGATGCTGCCCTTGCACTAGATAAAGAGCCCAGTTACCTCATTCCAGAAATACATGACTGAGCCATGTCACTGTCTCCCTTCCAACAGTGAATAGTCCCTAACCTTTAGAAAGACACAAGTAGAATCCCTTCCTGGTGACAGAAGCAAGCATACTAAGACATGCATCCAAGCATGGACATTACTAAGACATGGGAAACTGAAAAGCATACTGTGTAGCCTTGAAAATGGATGCTGGTGAATTCTCTAAGCAGACAAAAGGATCTGTGACCAAACTTGGGTGGCTATGGGTTATGTACTGTGTTTTCATTGACACCATTTAATTCTCCACTTCAAATTCTACAAGGCAAAAGTCTAAAGTTAAGAAACCCATTAGCAAGGTTGGGGTCCTTAACTCTTTTTTACAGGCCTGCATTTTAAAATAGCGTCCTTGCTCCTCATCATAGAAAAGGGTTGAAGCAACTGAGCAATTTCAGTAAAATGTTAGAAACTAAAAGCTGGATGGGGACCACATCGGCATTTTATTTCCCATATAGATTTTAATAATGCAACCAATTTTTTAAAAATGCATTCAAATTTCAGCCACAAGCTGCAATGAATAGGCCCTTCCTGCCATAAGCTTTTTTTTATGGGTAAAAGTCTCCCTTTGTAACTGTGCTAACTGAAAACTCAAAGACAATGATGTCAGGTAGTAAAACAATTCAGGAGCAAAAGGCTTTATTTGATTTTTTTTTTTTTTTTTTTTTTTTTTTAATGACAGGGTTTCTGTGTAGTCTTGGCTGTCCTAGGCTCACATTGATCTCCCTGCCTCTGTCCCCTGAGTGCTGGGATTAAAGGTGTGTGCCACCACGCCCAGCTAAGGCTTTATTTGAAAAGACAGGAGTAACACGAGCAACAGTAAATAGGCTACTCTGTGAGTTTGAGACCACCCTAGTCTACAAAGCGAGTCCAGGACAGCCAAGGCTACACAGAGAAACTCTGTCTCAAAAAACTAAAAAAGAAAGGGGGGAAAAAAAGGCTACTGTTTCCAATAGTGACTGGCCACTGAGTTCCTTGGCTCTGCTTGTCTCCACCACAAATGCTGGGATTTTAACTCAGGCCCCTGTGCTTGGAGAAGTGCTCTTACTGAGCCAAAGCCCCAGCCAGGTCCATTCTAGGTTTATCATGCTAAGCTGTCCTGTCCTGTGACTCTCTACAGAGGGTGAGCTTGTGAGCTTGTAGACGTTCTCAAACTATACTCTTTACTGTCTTCCCTGCCACCTTCCCACCCCCATCCTAGGTAAGTGTTCTACCATGGAGCACCGTCCCCAAACTTCTGCTGCTTTAAAGTAATGTGTGAAAGGAACTTCTGTTTTGCTGGCTCAGTTGTTCCCTGGGAGGCTTAATGCCTCCTGCTAACTTAGGCCTAGCCCTGGAAGCTTCTAGCCTCAGTACAATCTAACCTAGGCCTAGAACATTTCCAGTCTCTGAGACTTACTCCTTAACCTGCTCACGCTCACTTGCTCCTTCTTAGCTCTGGGCTGGCTGGTTCATCCCTGCTGTTCTGGCTCAAACTTTTCTCCCAGCTGACTTTATTAATCTGGCTTTGTTCTCAGTCTACAATCATTCTGTTTGGCCTCAAACTAACTCACCAATCTGCTCCAATCTTCTTGCCTCTTCTCATTTTCCTGCCTGTTCTGCCTTCACCTGAGTTCTCTCTCTGCAGCCCATCTCTCTATTACTGTCCTGGTTAAAAACTGTGTATCCTATTCTGTCAAATCTTCAGATTCAGTCACCTTTTCTGCCACTCAATTAGACATCACCTTCAAGCATGGGTGCTTCCTTCTACAAACTAACTTTACCTTTCTTTGGGATTAAAGGCATTTACCACCATGCCTAGACCTATTTTTTGTTGTTGTTGTTGTTTTTTGTTTTAAACCTGACACTTGCTCTAGACCAGGCTGGTCTTGAACTCAGCTGTTTGCCTCTGTCTCCAGGATTAAAGGCTTGTTTGTAGTCCAGCTGGATCACACAGGTCTTGGATGTGATCTCTTGCCAGAACAGCCATGTTCTGAAGCAACGTTCCTCTATAGTAATGTGTAGTTTTCTCTAGAATCTTAGCTTCTTTTCTTTTCTTTTTTTAAGATTTATTTATCTATCATATATAGTGTTCCTCCTGCATGTACACCTACAGGCCAGAAGAGGGCACCAGCTCGAATAGATGGTTGTGAGCCTGGGAATTGAACTCATGATCTCTGGAAGAGCAGCCAGTGCTCTAAACCTCTGAGCCATCTCTCCAGACCGAATCTTAGCTTTTTAGATGGTAATTACTCCCATATCAACAAGAAATATAGAATCATAGGCTTTATGGTAGACTTAAAAAAAAAAATCAGGTCTGTATCAAGAGCTTATTTAAAACTTAGCTAGAGGCCACCTGAGGCTGATTCAGCCACAAGAAAGGACTCCATCACACAGGCTTTCCAACCTACCTCCTTTAGCCGGGCCAAGCTTGTGTTCAATCTTTCCCTGACCTGGACTGGATCTGTGACTTTGGTTCAAAAAAGTATTATCCAATTATCCCACTGTTTACCCAAAGAACAGGCTATCCCATGAAACTAATTATTGCTAAACCCAAAAGCTGTTGGGGTGGTAAGGAGGAAAGGCATAGGGAGGTGGGTGGCTGTAAGGGTCTCTTCCAGTTTAAACTTCAAGCAAGAAAGAAAAAGAAAAAAGAATGGCTCTCATAGGCTCCTACATTTGAAATGCTTGGTCTCCACTTGCTCAGACTGCTTGGGAAGGTGTGGTGGTTTGAATGAAAATGGCCCCAATAAGGCCCATAAGGCTAGGGAGTGGCACTATTAGGTGTGGCTTGTTGGAAGAAGTATGTCACTGGGGATAGGCTTTGGGGTTTCCTAAACTCAAGCCAGGCCCAGTGTCTCTTCCTGTTGCCAGCTGATCTAGATGTAGAACGCTCAGCTACCTCTCCAGCACCATGTCTGCCTGCATGCCACCCTTGCTTCTCTCCCTTCTCAAAGTCCAAAAACATGCATCTAAGACAGTAAGATGAAGAATAAAACAACCTTTCACAAGCTCTCCGAAGTTAATACAGCCATTTCTGAGCAACATTCAAAGTGGTAATGTTAAATTTAGCATTCTGTCATTGACCAAAGCAAGGATCCATATTTTAGACCGAGAAGAGGTTGAGGCAGACTGTGTCTGCTTGAGCCCTGCCAACTACTGAGGGACAATTATCTTGAAGTTCTTTCTGAGGGCCTAGGTGGCACTCTAGATACCAAACTTCAGTGGTTACTGGAGCTGAAGACTGAAGGCTCATTCGAAAAGACTATTAATCCCTGAAATGGATATGGAAATAGAAATGGGAACTGAAGGAAGTTACTGAAAATGACTGCAGATGTCTGTAATCCCAGTGCTAAGGTAAAAATGACTGCAGATGTCTGTAACCCCAGTGCTAAGGTGAAAATGGTTGCAGATGTCTGTAATCCCAGTGCTAAGGTGGAAGGCTTATGAGTTCAAGATCAGCCTAGATGACATAGCACATTTCAACTACATAAGAAGGGAGACTTTGTGTCCCAAAAAAGTGATTAAAGGGTGCCTAGCTGATAATGACTTTTTGAGTGGTTGGCCTATTTATATCTAAGGAGAGTGCCTTGCAAATGTTGCTGCTAACTTTGGGATAAATGACTCTGTTCATCAAATATTGAAGAAAAAGGAGAAGGGAAAAAAACCATCTTTCATTATTACTTATCTGCCTGCATGTACCTCTGTTCTTTATGTAAATCAGAGACCACCCCACTAACTAGAAGTGCTGTGAAAGCTTTGCCACCTTACACATTTGAAGGAGTGGATTTGGACTAGGGATGAGGGTGAGTGAAAGCATTGCTTGGCATGTTCTTTCCAGCTCCACAGCACATAAGCGTGTCTGTCAGTCCTCATTCTGTTGGGTGCAGTTCTTCTCCTAACTCCTTTGATAAACACAATATAAGAAAACTCAGCTTACTGCTGAGAAGCCATGTAGGAAATTGATTGTTGAAAAGTAGTATAACTTTACAAATAAAATGTTTTAAAAGCATTGTGCTTCTAGAAAGCCAACACTTTCTCCAGTACGACTGACTGCCAGCTTACAGGCAGGAGAGCCTGCAAGCCTAGCAGTAACTAGTCTGCCCTGCAAGCTCACAGCCAGAGCAGATGAGTGAGCAGGGAGTAGATAAACATTCAATCAGGACACACCAGTAGTCCTGCCTTAGAACTCGGCCTTTGTTTGTGTGCCTTCTGAAGACATGTGAATATACCTAGAACTGAAATGACTGGGTACACTATTACACTTTAGGTGACCGACTAAAGCATACAGTTAAAAATTAAGACTGTTTTCCTCTAAACACATAGATACAAATCTTGAAGAGAGTAACAGAACTTAATTTGGCAGGAGTAGGTGCTACAAAGGAAAATTTAATAATCTAAAAGACGCTGCTGACATTCAACAACTGTTCTTACATTTATAAATAACACACACACACACACACACACACTAAAAGGGAACGGACATTTGTAAATATACCAGGACCAGTTGGATTGATTATAGGTAATTAAAAAAAAAAAAAAAAGGCTCTGCAAACTTTTGGAAATAAAAAGGAAATTAAGGCCATTTAAGAGCTACAGCTTGGCGCCAAGGCTGGCCATCTCGTTCCTGTGGTCACCGCACCTGTGTTGGAGCCCGGGATCTCCAGTATGGGACAGCATGCCTACAGTGGCCTTCCTCGGCCATCCTCCTTTCTCTACGAACTTGGCACATGGACCACAAGGACAGTTGTAAAGAAGAAAGCCCTGTTCTTTTTGATAAGATGAAGTGTTTTAACTGCAATCTTGATCTTTCTGACCTGGAAGTGGTTAAGCCTGAGGACAGCGGGCGACCAGGTTCCTATGTCCTGTGTGTTTGGAGCCCTCCTGTAAGGACTGCCTTAGAGACAATGCAAGGCCATCTTACACGGAGTCACCAACTGTGGGACACGATAACAAGGAAAATCAGCGCAAGCAGAAAATACTCAGTAGTCCAAATGAAATAGAGGAGCTAGCGGCCAGCAGACAGCGGCTACTCATCGTTCACGCATCAAAGTGAACAGGAGGATGACCTCTGTATCCTGGAGAATTTAAGAAACAGTCCCCAGCCGCACCTGCTGCCAGCACAGAGCCCAGCTGCCTGTCCTGCATTTTGAAAGAGTGGTTTGCCCGACATTAAAAAAGAATGGCAAACGAAACCCTCAAGTGGATGGAGAAATGCGGAAGGAAGTTATCACCAGTGGAAACTTCAGACTACAAAATATAATTGGGAAGAAAATGGGCCTGGAACACGTAGATATCCTTACTGAGCTTTCCCGGAGGGGACTCAAACACCTGGTGGCTAATATATTGACAAAGCTCAGTGACATGGACTTAATAATAAATCTGTCTAAAGTGAGCAGAATTTGGAAGAAGATATTAGAAGACGATAAAGGGCATTCCGGCTACACAGCAAAGGCACGCAGAGTCCTTGAAAACAGTAAGCTGTCACTACATGCTTCGACCAGAGGATGTGCTGTGAGCAGAACCATACTAACTTCTCTTCAGAAGTCATCGACCTGGGCGCCTCCCAAATAAGATGCTCAAGCCAAGCCCCGCAGCCAGCGAGGTCGGAAGGGTTCTGCCTGCAGCTGGCACAGCGAGTTCACTGAGGTGGCAAAGACACTGAAAACATCGAAAGCCTCACAGCCTGTATTCGATGTAATTTGCCAGCAAAATATGACCACTATTTAGAGCGAGCAATCTGCAAACGGGAAAGCGGTAAATTTGAATATTGTACAAAGTGCCTGTGCAATTATCATAACAACAAAGACTGAATGGCAAGCTCCTAAAATCCAGCTGTAAAATGGGTCCTTTGCCTGGAAGTAAAAAGAGTAAAAAAGAATTTACAAAGACTGACACTTTTGTACTTAAAAAAAATAAAATAAAAAAATTTTTTTAACCTAAGAAAGTAAAGATAATGGTATGACACCTTTTTGCCCCTTTGTGAATAGAGGACATAGAGTTTCTTAAAATAGAGCTTAATATTTTTTTTAAAAAACTGAAATTGTCCATGCAAACGCCAAGATTGATGTATTATAAGAAAAAGAGAAACTGGGTATCTTTTGTGCAGTTAGGTGCTATGATAACATTGACTGGATTTTTCGGTTAAGGGAGGGTGGAGTGGTTTTTATGGAGTCTTGAAAACAAATGTGGTTCTCAGGGTTAGCATCTGAGGTATGCTTTACCAAATCTGGACTGTGTTCATATCCACTTGAGTCTGTCTATTTAAATGCTTGTTATTTTCACTGTTGAAAGTATCTTTTGTGAAGTCCTGCTTAGCTTACTTTGTTTCTGAAGTCTGTTTTAATGTTTTCAAACCTGAAATATTTTTGTTTCTACATGCCAAAGAAAATAAATAATACACATAATGTTGTTACAAATAAAATTGTTAATAAGTTTTTTTAAAAAGGAAAATAAGAGGATATACATTAACTAGGAAATGTTAGTACTGAAAAAAAGTTGGGATTGGATTAATGTTTCTTCTTTCATTAATTTATGGAATAGTACAAATACTTACTCAGCCATGAGCTTTGCTATGCGGTGACAGTCATTCTTGTCATAAAACCAGATACTGTATATTGACACTTGAAAAAAAAAGGGAAAGAAAGAGATAAGCACAAAGTTTTCAAGTTTGAGTACATGATCAAATAATATTAAATTTATCATCAGATTCTTAAATTATTAGTAATCCCACTAAAGAAAAAAGGAATAAAATGAAACACAGAGCCTTTCCCGAAAGCCATTAAAATCAGGACAGGTAAAACACTCAAGATGTTGGCAACAAAACCCAAGTGAGGACCGGTAACATGCCTAGGGTCTCAGTTATTCTGGAGGCTGAGGCAGGAGGAGTGCTAGTTCAGGGCCTCCCTGGGCAACTAAGCAAGGCTGTCTCAAAAGAAAATTAACTCAGTGGCCCATGCCTGTAATCCCAGCACTCTGGAGGCAGAGGCAGGCCGATCTCTGCATTCGAGGCCAGCCTGGTCTACAAGTAAGTACAGGACAGCCAGGGCTACAGAGAAACCCTGTCTCAACACCCCTTACCCCCCAGAAATCAGTTGGGGATACAGTTCAGTGGTGCTGGGGTCATCCCCTGTTAAAACACACACACACACACACACACACACACACACACACACACACACACACACTTTAAAACATCATAATCTGCCACTAGATATCACATGCTGGCTTACATATTAGTCAGAAAAAAAGATTGCCGAGTAAACTAAGACTCAATCAGTATTGATGATGATTCCAGACAAACAAGAAAATACAGTCTTAGCTAGGCAAAGAGCAGAATTTATGGGTGTCTTGACTGAATACTCCCCCGCCCCCGCCAACACACATAGGGTTTCTCTGTGTTAGCCTTGGCTGTTCTGGACTCGATCTGTAGACCAGGCTGTCCTCAAATTCACATCGATCTGCCTGCCTCTGCCTCCCAGAGTGCTGGGATTACAAGTGTGCACTACCATGCCCAGAAGTTTCTTCAATCTTAACTAGAATAAACTGCGACGAAAAAGTTTTAAAAGACAGCTAAAAAATAACTGTTTATACACGATGTCAGCCAGTCACACTTGTTTTGCTACCTTTTCTTTCCTTTTTTTTTTCCCCCAAGACAGAGTTTCTCTATGGACCCTTGGCTGTCCTAGACTCACTTTGTAGACCAGGCTGGGCTCGAACTCAGTGATCCACCTGCCTCTGCCTCCTGAGTGCTGGGATTAACAGCATGCGCCACCACGCCTGGCTTGCTACCTTTTCTTATTCCCAGGATGGTGACGCAAGGACTTACAATTTTTTGTTACAAAATAAATGACTTTCATCATTAAAGATGACAATGTATAAATAAGCCATCACAGCAGTTTTGGGATATAGTGTGCAAACATACTGAAGATGTAAGCTGAACAGAGCCCATGGCTAGGCAGGCCTACTGACTGCCCTGAGGTACCATCTATCTCCTGCAGGTAAATCACTGGGGCAGGAGGCCGAGGCAGCTGCTCTCCCTACACCCACTCAGGAAGCAGTTGCTTTTTGACACTGCTGCTGAGGTCTGAGGGCAAGTCTTCCCACACCAATTAAGCTAAGCCATGTCCAGAGGCTGGCAGCGTACTAAACCATCATATCATCTAAAACGCCCGCCTTCTTTCTCAGAAACAACAGCCTTCTTCTAGCCAGGACACTCTTCCATCTTTGTAAATAGCAGTGGAACCTCTTTTGTATGCATCTGTTTCTGGATTCTTTTATTCAATTCCACTTATTTGTCTATTCCTACTATGTCTTGATCAGAATAGGTATAAAATAGGACTTAAAAATGAGTAAGTTGCCTTGTACTTTGTTTTAAGACTGTCTTAGTTAGGGTTTCTATTGCTGTGAAGAGATACCATGACCAAGGCAACTTGTTGTTTTCCAGAGAGGGTCTCTCTGCGTAGCCTTGGCTGTCCTGGACTCAATTTGTAAACCAGGCTGGCCTCAAACTCAGAGATCCCCTTGCCTCTGACTCCTGAGTGCTGTGCACCACCACCACCACCAGCCCAAGGCAACTCTTATAAAAGAAAACACTTGACTGGGCTGGCTTACAGTGCGGAGGTTTAGTCCCTTATCTTCATGGTGGGAAGCGAGGAAGCATGCAGGCAGACATACTGCTGGCAAAGGAGCTGAGGGTTCTATGTCTAGATTGACAGGTGGCAGGAAGAGACCAGAAACCTGGCTTGAAGAGCTGAGTTCTCAAGCCCACGCCCTGTGACACACTTCTCCAACAAAGCCATACCCACTAACAGTGCCACTCCCTGTGGCTTATGGGGCCATTTTGTTTCAAACTACCACAAAGACTTTAGTTTCTAAAGCCTTTTATGTAAAAATTTATGTTAGAGCCTAACACCTAACACTTCCACGCAGAGATTTTTTTTCTAAAGCTTTATTTATTTATTTTTGAGATGGGACTTTGTTGTTACTTTGGTATTTGAGAGAGTAGCTCAGGCTGACCTGAGGTGTTGCCATCAAATTCAGATTAAGGCATTTTTTGTTTCTATCATGTTGTTAGTACGTTAAAATGTAATACATTTATTTTTTGTGTGGTACAGAGAACTGACTCCAAAGCCTTGCCCTCTAACTGTACTACAATCCCCAGGCTTACAACTGACTTTTTTGGTGTTAATCTTGTATCCTGAGACTTTATCAAACTCTGTCAGCTCTAAGAGCCTGCCTCCCTCCCCCATCTCTCATACACACACACACACAGACAGACAGACACACACACACACAGACAGACACACACGTATCATGTGTTCCTGTAGGTATTTTCTTTCTCAGCTCATCACAGTGTCACAAGTTTCAGTGACGCTCTGCATTGCAGTGGTGAAAATGCCCATCACTGCCTGATTCTTGATCTCGGGGGAAACGTTTAGTCCTTTACCACATACAAAAATTTATCAGTCATTAAGTTTTTGTAAGTATGCTTCACCAAAGTCCTGGCGCAGTGCACGCACACACTTTTTTTTAGGTTTTGCTACCATTTATTTGTGAAGTTGAAAACGAGTGATAAAAAGTACAAACTGCAATACAATTATTTTTTGTTTTGTTCTCATTTTTTTCTCAATTTGTCTCATCTTCAACAGATGACAACATATCAGAGGCCAGTCCTGGGGTTGGGGTGGGTACAAGGCGGAGCCTGGAAGAACAGGGGTGGGGAGGGAGAGGGATAAGAGGGATGGGCAGGGCAGGAGGGGCCACCCACACCTGGTCCAAGGAATGTTCCAATTCTAACTAAAAAGCACCACCATCACCACCAAATGGAGAAAAGGCGATCGCAAGAATGGCTGTTTTTTTCCTTTTAAAAAGTGTTATTAGCTGGGCCGGGGCGTGGTGGTACACACCTTTAATCCCAGTACTCAGGAGGCAGACGCAGGTGGATTGCTGTGAGTTTGAGGCCAGCCTGGTCTACAAAGCTAGTCCAGGAGAGCCAAGGGTAAACAGAGAAATCCTGTCTTGAAAAAACCAATGGACAGTGGATTTTGTTGATTTTTTTTTAAAGATACAGGGTTTCTCTGTGTAAGAGTCCTGGCTATCCCGACTCGCTTTTGTAGACCAGGCTGGCCTTGAACTTACAGCAATGTGCCTGCCTCTGCCTCCCTGAGTGCTGGGATTAATGGCATGCGCCACCAGTGCTAGCTTCATGTTATTTATTTTATCTTGGTTGACTGTCATCATTTGTGAGTTTTAAGTAGTTACTCCATTTCTTCTAAGTCATCAAAAGTTTATGAATGTAAAATTCATAAAAATCTCATGTACTTTAACAGCTGCAGGATTTGCAATATCTCATTTTCCCCTAGTAGAGACAATTTTGTTTTTGTTCTTTGAGACTGGCCCTCGCTTTGTAACCTATGCTAGCCACCCAGTCACAAGCTCCTGTGTGAGGACCTCCACTGCAGGAGAGCTATGCATGTAGCACTACACCCAACTCTCATCGTGTCTGCTCTCTTGTTAAACATTTAACATCAAACAGTTTACCAATTGTACTGGCTTTCTTTATGGAACAACCTTCTTGTTTCACGGATTTCTCTTCACTTTCTCCAATTACAATGATTTGTGTTCTCATCTTTACAATTTTCTCCCTTTTGTGTGCTTTTGAGTTAATTTTGTCTCTTTCTTCTTCTTTTTTCATTTTTTTTTTAAAAACTTTAGATAAGGTCTCTCAGAACCCAGGCTGGCCTTGATCTCCAATCCTCCCACCTCTGTTCCCAAGCACTGGGATCATAGGCATGTGTCAGCACACATGGCTGTTTCTAATTTCTTGCAGTAGGAATTTAGTAGGTTCTCAGTCAGTGCTGCACAGGAAGGCGGGCACTTACCACTCCCAGGTATCTCGCAGGCCAGACTGGAGATATAAGCCCCCCTGACATTTCCATCTTGACTTTTTCCTGGAGGGAGGGAGAGCACCTCCCTGGTGGTCACTTGTTATTAGCAGAACTTCCAATCCTTCTTGCCAGCTTTGCTTGGCTTGTCTAGTATTGTTGGCTCAAGTACCACACAATCTATGGGAGGCCAAGTCCACCTGGGCTACCTACTGTTGCTAGGCAGGCTTGCATCATGTTCAGACTGTGAGAGACATCCTCCTGCTGGGCTGCTCTGCATGCCTGCCACACCCCATCATCTTCCTCTGTCTAGCCTTTAGCGTTCTTGATTGCTCTGTAACACCATATACAACATTGTAGCTGTATTTATCAAGAAGAGACTAATCATTTCTTGACTGCTCAAGTTGTGCTATGCCTTCTTATGGTTGGAAAACAGGAGTCTAAGAAGACAACTAGGTGGCTTATTAATAAACCAGAAAAAAAAAAAAGACTAGTTTTAGGACTGGAACACTGGCTGGTATATTCCCAGGGCACCTGTCTTGCCATCCCACACTTGGCACCTAAATCTCACTGCATTAAAAGTAACATAAAACTAAATTTATTTTTACACCTATTTATGTGTGTCAAGGCATGTATACAGAGGTTAAAGGACAACTTACAGGGTATTGGTTCTCTCCTTCTACCATGTGGGTTCTGGGGATCCAACTCAGGCCATTAGGCTTGGCAGCAAGTACCTTTATATGCTGTGTCATCTTGCCAGCCCCAGAAAACTATCCCACCCCCCACCCCAACCCCCAGACAGGGTTTCTCTGTGTAACAGCCCTGGCTGTCCTGGAACTCTCTTTGTAGACCAGGCTGGCTCCTGCCTCCTGAGTGCTGGGAGTAAAGGTGTGTGCCAACCAACAATCCCCCACCAAAGCAGTGAATTTCATTTACACTTAAAGACTAGAGAAACACAAAGAAAAAAAGCTAAGTTAAAAGTGCGTATTAAAAGGCTAGCACGAAGCTGGAAATGGTAGCATCCATTACGTAATCCTGGCACCTGGGAGGCTGAAGTGAGGGGAATGACAAGTGTGGGGCCAGACTGAACTACACCCGCAAGACCATGCTTCAAAGAAACCAGAATTAGGGGGGTAGCTCACTGGAGAGTGCTTGCCTAGTACAGAAAGGTCCTAGGTTTGATTCCCAGCACCGCACTAATCAAGTGTGACAGTGAATACCCGCAGTGCTGCACTGGGAGGGGGAGGCAGGAAGATTAGTATTTCACGGTCACTTTCAGTTACTTAGAGAGTTTGAGGCTGGCATGAGATATATGAGGGCCTGTTCGAACACATACATATACATGCACACACCTGCACATGCTACAGAAATACCAGCACAAGAAATTGTACTTTGTGTTTTTATTTACTAGATTTGTTTTTGTTTAGATACATAGCCCAGGCTGGCCTCACCTGGTCCCCTGCCTCTGCTTCCCAAGCACAGAGGAGGGATGCACCATCAAAATGGCTTCAAAATTTTTTATTTACTTATTTTTGACAATGAAACATTTCCTTTATTAATAAACATTACTCCTGCATGTGATGACTGCAGGTAAATAGTATATATTACCAGAAATTGGTGGCAGTGGTGATTAAATTGTTTTCCCTCAGACAGGGTCTTACTATATACCCTAAGCTAGCCTCAAACTTATTTTTTCTTTAAAAATTATTTTTGATGTAGTATACTGGTTTCAATACATTTTAAGTAAATTAAAAATGTGTTATTAGAAGCTAGGTGTGCCGAGCGTGGTGGCTCATGCCTTTAATCCCAGCACTTGGAAGGCAGAGGCAGGCAGATCACTGCAAGTTCGAGGCCACTCTGGTCTACAAAGCAAGTCTAGGGCAGCCAAGGCTACACAGAGAAATCCTGTCTTGAAAAACAAAAATAAAACAAAACAAAAAACAAACAAAAAAAGAAGCTAGGTGTGATCGTGGCATGTGCCTAATAATTCACTCATGAGGTTGAGGCAGAAGGATCAAGTTTGAAGCTAACCTGGGCCACTTAAAGATCTTATTCCTAGGTTTTAAAACATTCCCATTTTAAAGAAATATTAAATAAGCTCTATAAAAGTATTATTAGAATATATCAATTTATAAAACTAATTAATAAAGGCTATTTTGGTGGCAAATTATTCATTGCATACTGAATTCAGACCTTTCTGTTTACTTTTTATAAATGTTACCCTACTGTTGCTGCTGTGTAAATTAAGATACGAATAAACAAGAGTAAGCAAATGGCTTTACTTTAATGAATGAAGAACACGAACAGGAATTTTTTCACTACCCTGTTTATAAGGTTCCATGTTCTGGCATGGAAAGCCTCAATGACACTGAAACTGCCCTAAACCATCAGGCCCCCACATGGTCATAGACCTTTTTTTTTTTTTTTTTTTAAAGTTTTTTTTTTAATGGCCATAGATCTTTATGGCACTTGGACATAGTGCTTCTTTTCTTCCCTCTCCTCTTCCTCCTTTTTTTTTTTTTTTTTTTTTTTTTAAAAAAGACAGGGCTTCTCTGTATAACAGCCCTGGCTGTCCTAGACTTGCTTTGTAGACCAGGTTGGCCTTGAGCTCACAGAGATCCACCTGCCTCTGCCTCAGCTGGGAATAAAGGTAGGCACCACCATGCCCGGCCCTTAAAGCAATTCTTCTACTCACAGAATTTAAAAATACTGCATGTGCTTTCAATGAACAAGGAACTTTGGAATGTTTTACATAAAGCAAATTAAATTAACTCAACTTTGACATCTCAATGGAAGGAACACAGACATAGCCTTATCAGAGGGAAAATTATTATGCATTATCTACAACTGGGTCTAGAAGCTAAATCTCATGGCAACATAGAGTAAATCACACTAAGGCTTTCAAAAGAGTCCATATATGGCAATTACAGCAGTCATCTTTCTTTAAATATCTCTTTTCAACCTTGGCTCAGAACACCTAAAACACCAAATCCCAATACAGAAGATTCCATTTTTCACACACTACACAGTCTACACCTGGACACAGTCACAAGAGCTGCAGTGCTAACAAAGTGCTTATAACATGTAGTGCATCAGGCATGGAGAGGAAGGAACACAAAGCTCTTTCTGGGTTGAAGAGCCAGGGATTCCAAATTAAACTATTAGAAAACATTTCAAATTGAAACCTAAAGTAATTTCATCAGAGCTGCCTGCCTATGGCAATTCTTCACTTAAGTTACCCCTTCCTCTTACAAGAAATCCAATGTAATTTAGAAATAAGACATTTGCTTCTATACTTGTCCATTATCAAATATACTGCCAAAAAAGAACCAAACACTTTCAAAGGCATGTTTGCAAAGAAACACAGATAAGGGGGCCAGGATGATAGCTTAATGGGCAAAGGATAAGAGTCACACTCAATTCTGCCAGAAGCAGACCTGTAGAGGTTCAGAGACGCGTCCAAGAATCAGTGCTGTCTGCCAACATATCAAAAGCTCTGCGCATGCAACTGGCAAGAAAGCTCAGGGAGCTGCCACTAAGCCTGTCACTGCCACTAGTGAGGAAAAACAGATAAGTCTGCCAGATAGCTGAGACCACAGAGGACCTTGTCTCCAAACCCAACTTAAATATTCTCAAGAGAACCTACACTCAAAGGTCCTGCACATGCTGCCAACAATTGGTGCTGAGATGTCCTGAAATAATCTCTGATTAACTGTATCACAAAAGATGGAGGCTTTTGGCAATGCATTATTATTCTGCCACAGCAAATAATGATGTGTACCTGTTTCGTATATGCTTTTTCTCAAGATCAAAGGGAACTAGTTGGTGGATAACCACCATATGTATTGACTTCCGGCCCCAAGTCAGTCACAAATAATGGCAGTCACTGAAAAGGTAGGGAGTATAATGTAATTTTGTTGTACTCCCATAAAAAGCATCAGACGTGAAAATACCCCTGATCAAGTAGTTCTCCTACTTTTCAACTGGGGGCCTTTTCCTTTGGAATCTGTGAGGGGGAAAAAAAAATAGCTGCTAAAAGCATTTGGATTATAAAACTGAGAAAAACTTAAAAGCTGATGGGGAAATGTCTATTTCTCAAAAGAGTCCTGTAGGAAGACCAAGCTACTTATTATAATTTGATAGTAATTTTATTCAGCTTTATGTAAGCTGTATATGGTATATACAACAAGATCAAGAAAATTCAAAGCAATCTGGAGACTGCCAAAACCTTCAGGAATTCTAGAGCCACTATAACTCTTACATATATGTTGCCTTTTTATTCATATATTCTATAAAGATCTGAGGAGGCTGGTACTTTTCTTAATACAGAGCCAAGTAGAAAAAGAAGGCTTCTGGTGGCACTGTTAAGGGTTATAAAACGTCTGGGGGCTGGAGAGATAACTTGGTAGGTAAGGGCACTTGTCCCCAAGCCTGATGACTAACTCCAACTCCTGGAATTCACATGATAAAAGACAACTGACTCTCTGCAAGATGTCCTCTGACTGCTGCCATATTACTCTCATGATCTCTCTCTCTCTCTCTCTCTCTCTCTTTCTCTCTCTCCCTCCTTCTTCCTCTCCCTCCCCCTCCCAAACACAAAGGAAAAATTAAGAACAGAAAAAGAACTATGGATTTCTGGGCTTGCATAGCACAGGGGTGGAGGGGTGGGTGGGAAACGGGGATATTCCCTTGGTTCAATTCCTAGTACTGTGAAAAAAACAAACCAACTCCCCAAAGTGGAAATAGTCATAACGATATCTATAGGGGGCTGGAGAGATGACTCAGTGATAAGGACAGTTCACTGCTGTCACAGAGGACCTGAACTCAGTTCCCAAAGACCTGTAACTCCAGGTCCAGAGGCTACAACAGCTTCTGAATTTTGAGGGAACACACACACACACACACACACACACACACACACACACACACACACACACACACACACGATGCATATAAACTCACACAGGCACATGCACATACACGTAAATAAATGTCCTACAGCCATGAAGATTTCTTATAATAGGAAGCAAAACCAAGAAAATGGGCTTTCCATATAGCCAAATACACTTTACTAACCAGAAATGGAACACTGCAGCTATATAAACAGCAGTCCACTCCATCTAGTAAGAAAACAAATGTCTCTACACTGACAGATCATTTCCTTTCAGAGAGGAGTAAACCTGGCAGCCCTGTACAGAGCCAAAGACAGACTGGCTTTTGATTCTAACAGAAGATAGTTGGCAGGCTGCAAACACGGAGACAAAGGGATGCTGTGTATGAGCAAGGCAGGCAGGCAATAGCGGGACAGCGGCTTACTCCTTTTGGCCCAAAGAACAGTCACCTCAGAACAGCGGTGCACACTAACATGGCGAAGAGCCCCAACCCTAAAATCTAAGTAGGGTTATCTACTTACTCAACACTGGGTAGAAGATTTGAGCCATGCGACTCAAAAGTGCTACTCTGCAAGCCCCTCGGCTTATTTTTAAAGGGTACCCTCTCAAAATTAAAGATACACTGCAGAAGCCATGTGATCTCGGAGTGGGACTCAGACCTGTGAAATGTCCACTGAATTTGGGAATTAGGAAAACAAATGTAACAGCATTAAGAGTGATGCTTCCCGTTTATTAAAGTTCTTAAATGGCGGACAACTCCAAATAAAGGGAAGAACCATAGTTTTCACTTGATACAAGACTCTGGTCACTATTATCACAGTGCTCACCATTCAAGGAAGGGTTTCCACAACACATGCTATATATGGCTATGGGTGTGAGACAACGCTGGACATGTCCACCACCCCCGGGCCATGTACTTGCTTTCTGTTCCCGTCAACACTGGACGGGAAAGATAAGGAGTGGGAAATGGCACCTGGCAGTTAGGCCCAAATTCCTGTTTCTTAGACTTTCTGGAATGTACAGTTAGAACCTTGGGATATAGATCTAATTATGGTTTAAGACACAAAGCTCTCTTTCCCCCCTTGGCCCCTGCTTTCCCATGCATTTTCTTACTAGTTGATTACGAGTCGTAAGCACAAGTGCCTGTAGTGCATAGGAGACCGAGTGCTGTGTGATGAGTGATGGTGGGCCCTACTCACAACTCTGGCTGGGATCAGTACTGGCAGTGATATTAGTACTGTGTGATCACAGAAATCCAGGAGTGTGGGGATGCGCCTGTAGCTCAGCTGGCAGAGGCTTGCCTCGCATGCACACAGCCTGGCTCCATTTCCAATACTACATAAGCAGGGCGTGTAGTGCATGCCTGGAGTCCTAGCACTTGGGAGAGTTAGGCAGGAGAATCACTAACTCAAATTCATCCTTGGTTACACAGAGATTTCAAGGCCAACCTTGAATATGCGAATGCGAGTCTCCACCTAAAACAGCAACATCATCACCATCATCAGCTACGAATCCAGGGGCATGTGTGTTTAAGAATCAAATATATAATTGTTCTATGTTGGCAGCAAATGCTTATCCTGTGTTTTCCTTTAACTAAAAAGACAAAGCTGATTATGCCTAGAAATAGTGACTTTTTTTTTTTTTGTAAACTGGTATCTGCTTGGACCTCCCCAGGGCACTGAACAGTCTTAGGGCTATGCTGCCCACTCCACAGGGCTTTAGTTCTTGGGCAAGTGGTTACCTTGTGATTCAATTTTTATAGCAGTCATGAATTTCATTATGAAAACACAATGTGAAGTATATATATGTACATATATATATATCCTGACATACTTCTATCATCTAGATATGTAATAGAAAAAAAATCAAAGAACTTATTAAACAATGCAATTATCTAACTTACAACTAATATAACACTGGAACACAAAGATAAAGGTTGCTTTTACCTGATTAAAAAACGGTTAGGGGAGAAAAAGCCAATAATTAGTAAATCATAATAAAATTGATCCTTTTTAAACATTCTGAAATGCTCAAGGATTCAAAAAATCACCAAGAGGCGTTTGGCAGCAGTTCTAGCAGAGTGCAGCGAGACGGAGCAACACGTTTCACAGTGTGTGACCTCACGGCCTCAGAGGCAGCTCCCGGCCGAGCCCTGCATGTTCCCAGGACCCTTTACCTCTTCAATCTATAACTGCGGGAAGAGTGAGGAGGCTCTTTCCTTATCTTGGTCCTAGAGGCCAGGCTAATGCAGCTGCCACAGGTCCTTTCTCTCCTTTCTGATTACAGAATCACAGGAACCTCCGGGCTGCAGCTGGTGGAGACCACCTCCCTTTCCTCAGGCTGCGAGCAGCACTGTGCTGACTGCGAGATCACAAAGAACGAACTGCTGGACTTTTTTTTTTTTTTTTTTTTTAATTGTTTATAAATTCCTTTTTCAGTCTGGAGGTAGAACTCACATTTTTTGACTTGATAAATTATAAACTCATCTTGCAAAGAAACTTCTTGCAGTCTGAAGATCTGTTCCAAATGCCACAAGCCACCTACCACCTCTACTCTTCTGACTTGTCCTTGAACTGAGAAAGGACAAGGAGAAAGACAGAAACAGCAGCACTACAGCGTTTCTTTGCTGAAACTTTCCACTTGGCGGCTGCATTTTCAACACTGTGGAAATGAACCTTCCGACATTTTCTAGTGACCTAATTTTAATTAAAAATGCTCTCTCCCAAGAGACTGATACCCGGTATAAAGGCAAAGTTATAAGCGAAGTAGAAACCAAGGAGGACTTCTCCCACACCTTCTCAGGTGAGTTAAACAGTTATTATCTTCTTCCTATCAGCTGTATCTGTAGGTGACGGACTGTGGTTAGGAAGGCTAAAGAGCAACATAAACAGGATGTCAGCGCTCGCTGAATAAATTTCAGATTGGGTTCATCGAGAGATGAGCAGTTTCATGCTACTTTATAGAAACCACAGATCTCTATGGCTTAGAAGTGGCAGGTGAGACGGAGATCAGCACACAGTCAGGTGTTCCTGGGAAACCAGAAAAGGGCTTTGTTCAATTGGGATTATAGAAAACACCTTAACGTGAGGAAGGTGGCCTCCAGGGGCTGTCTTCATTCAGGTGGTGAGTGGGAGAAGCCTGAAAGGTGGTCTTCATTTAGATAATCCCTTTAGTAAAACCTCTAAGAATAATAAAGTGCACATAATTACTACTCTTTTGGTTAAAACTACCATTCCAATTCCCCCAGTGCGGAATAAGATTAGGACCGAGAAGACACAATCTCTAACACATATTTTTTTCTAACTATTGGGTAAATACTGTCACAGAAAATTACTAAGAAAGAGCCAGGTGGTGGTGGTGCGCGCCTTTAAGCCCAGCAGTTGGGAGGGAGAGGCAGGAGGATCGGTATGAGTTTGAGGCCAGCCTGGTCTACAAAGTGAGTCCAGGACAGTCAAGGCTTCAGAGAAACCCTATCTAGAAAAACAAACAAATAAACAAACAAAACAAAAAAGAAAACAAAAAAATTACTAAGAAAAACACACAAAATATCATCATACTTGACAGATCAGATTTTCTTTTCTTGGTTTCTCAAGAACACGGTTTCTCTGTGTAGCCTTGGCTGACAGAGCAAGCTTACAACTGATAATTCTTTTAAGTTACAGACCTAAAATCATCCGTTTTTGCCACTCTTTTACATGTATGGCTCCAGGCTTAATGAAGTAGCATTGCTGTGTTAACAACCGTGTGCTCGGGGTGGGGGGAGGTGGTCTTGCTACATGGTCCTTGCTGGGCTGGCTTCAGCCGTGGACAGTCCTCCTGTTTCAGCCTCTAGAGCACTGAGAATTACAGTCAGGAGCTATCACTGCAGGCTCCATTAAGACTCTTAACCCTTCGGAGGAAGACAGACTTAAGTCACTGAAAGTGCAAATACCTTTCAGTAAACTTTACTTAAAGTTCACCAAGAAAATAAAGAGAACTCAAGGACCAAAACCAAACCAAACCAAACCCAAAACCAAAAAGCCCCCCTACCACAAACCAAAGTTCTTTGAAAATACATAACAGTTTTAAATTTTATATGGCATGGGACCTAGAAAGTTGCTAGACAGATGACATAATTTAATAAATACTGAATTTGCACTGAGTTAAATGGTCATCTTTGTTTAGTTAAAAACAGTAAAAAGCAGTTTGAGATAGCTTTTGTCAAAGGAACTCATTATGAGATAAGTTTGCATAAAAGAAAAATGATTGAATGTCAGAGCTGACTCCACAGAGCTCGAAAGTATCACAAACTTAACATATGCGATTAACTGGTTGTTACAGTCTAGCTGTAGGAAAGAAAAGCAGCTGCATGTTTCTTCTGTTGTTGTTGCTCAGAATGCAATCTTACAGGATGTTCTTGGAGGTATTTCATCACTAAGTAATGGTGTAGCTCTAAGGTGTCCACAGAAGTAGCAATCAGTGGCCCCTCACACTGGGGAGAAGTATCAGTGAGGTGCCTTGCTGACGGAGTGGTGGATAATGAAGTGGGATTTCCTCCCCACAGAAGGCTAAGGACACAGTCTGCTGTGGTGAGACCAGAAATGCAGTCGATCCGCTCTGCTTTTTCAGTCTGGTCTCCACAGAGAACTGTCCTAGTGTCGTTTACAGACAGAACATGCCTCTGGGAAGTTCCTTAGATGTGACAGGGAGAGTCTGTTGTGCAGTCTGAGGACACTCGTAGGTCTGAGGCCATCTCTGGTAAATGGGGTACTTGTAGGACACCCCCACCTCAGCTAAGTTTTAAACTCACAGGCAAAAGTTCACTACTTCTAAAAATTGCATGTTAAATACCACTGGCTATGTATTCCTAACAGGCTCGCCATACCTGTTCTGGTTATTTTTACTGTCGATGGGTCAATCATATCACCTACAGAGGAGGTTGATGTTTTGTGGGTCTACTCTGTTGCAATGCAGTTTCTGCTTTCTGCAATTAATTTCCACTCTTTTCTTCTTCTTCATCCTTACTCAGATTTCCTTTTTTCTTCGTTCCTAACCTCTTCTTCCAGAGAGCCATACTACCCCACAACCTTAGAGATATTTGCAATAATTACATATTTCAACATTCATTTTATAACTTTCACACATAGTAGGTACAAACTAGCTTTAAAATGTTCATATTTGCATCCCTACTGAGATTTGTCAGTCATGTATTCTTTTTTGAGACAGAGTTCCTCTGTGTCGCCCTGGCTGTCCTGGACTCGATTTGTAGACCAGATTGGCCTCGAACTCACAGAGATCCACCTGTCTCTGCCTCCCGAGTGCTGCATTAAAGGTGGGAGCCACCAGTCTTGGACAGTCATGTATTCTTAACAGAGTTACCTCATCCTTTCTTAGTTAAATTTTCCTGATCCAATCATTCATAATCTCATGTAAAAGTTCACAGCTAATCAATCCAGCTACTCTCATTTTTCTTCTTTCTGCCTCTCATCTTTCATTCTTCTCTTTTTATTCATTCATTCATGAGACACAGTCTGGGTGTCCTTGGGTGGCCTGGAACTCACTGTGTAACCCACCTGCCTCTGCCTCCTGAGTGCTGGGATTAAAGGTGTGCACCACCACACTTGGTTTCCTTCTTCCCCTTAGAAACAGGGTTTTGTTTTATAGCTCAGGCAATGATAGCAATGAGAGCCTAGACTAGGCAGTCATTGTGCTTGAGTCTCCAGAGTGCTGGATTACAGGTGTGAGTCACAGTGCTTGGCTTTAGCAATTCTCACTTCAATCTTGGGATGCTTTCAGTGTGAAAATCTCATCTTACGCTTCAGCTTTTCTGTGTCTGCTGCAGACCCTGACCACAGTAAGCAATACAACAGCAACTCTACCACTGAGCTATACTCCACAGCTTGGCTTCTGATACCGCTGGTAGAAGTAGGCATTTCATTGTTTTATAAAGCCATTGCCTATCTCAATTTGCCTCTATTTCTTTGCTCACCATTCTTTCTTAAAGATTTTTATTATTTTTAATTTTATGTGTCTGTGAGTAGGTATGCAGGTGGGCACTTGGAGGCCAGAGGTATGGGATCCTATGGGAGCTGGAGTCAAAGGCAGCTACAAGCTACCTGATGTGGCATTGGGGCTGCATTCCAGTCCTCTGTGAGAGCAGCCAGTCTCGAAACCGATGAGCCGTCTCTCAGGACCCTCACCATTTCCTTGGCCTTTCTTCTTTTTCTTCACCATTGTTCCTTTCTTCTGTGTTCAATGTTCTTTTGTTTAAACTGTACCTTTGGAATCATGTTACTGTTTAAATTAAAATTAAGGAATAGCAATGAAATTGAAATAAAATAAATAAATAAATAAAAAAAAACCCAGCAGCAGCAGCACCATTTCAGGGCCTCAATAGACACACATGTCCGGGGACTTGTGCACTAGAGAGGGCTGCTTTCTAAGTTCCTACAGCAGGGTCTCCTAGAGACAAATGCTGGAAATGTCTTATGGTCTCTTGACTACTCATTTGCTGGCTATTTTGCCCTCAGCCCATGGAGCCGTAAGTGGTCAGTCTGACTGGTAATCGCAGACTTTGGTTCCTTCTGTCTCTGCCATAATGTGGCTGGGGGAGCAGTTCTTTCCTCCCTGGGGCCAATCCAATGCCTAAACCTAAGACTTTCATCCTTTACAGATTCTGGAAAGTTCTTCATCTTAATTTCTTAATGTCTCTTCTAAATCAACTTTAATAACCTTGTCCACCGTGGTAGACTTTGTAATTGCCCTATTTCCATTCCCTTTTCCCTTTTGAGGATTCATTCTCAATTTCCTCAGATAGTCCTTCTAATTTAACAGTGTATGCATGCTTGAGTGCATGCACATGTCTTTAAACCTGTTGCTTATTAGTTGTTGAATGTAGATAGTTTATTTTAGTAATTAAAATTTTAATTTCTGTAAGTTCTACTTGGTTATTTTTCAAGTCTACTCCCCACCCCACCTCCAGCCCCCAACAGGGTTTCTCCATGAAGCCTTGGCTGTTCTGGATTTGCTTTGTAGACCAGGCTAGCCACGATCCTTTATTCCTAGACCCGTGTTCAAGGCCACCCATCCACACAGGCCAGCCAAGGCTACATAGCAAAGCCCTGTCTTTAAAAACCAAGCAAACAAGCAAACAGAACCCGACCTGATAGAGTTTGCGTTATTTGAGAAGCGACTCTCTAGCACATGTGCGTAACGAATAAAGGCAGGGTTATAAGCAAACAAGCTACTGTCTGCTTTTATTCTATGAAAACTTAGCAGCTACTCAGACTGTAACTGGAGTCAACACAAAACTGTGTTCTGTAAGCTTGCCCCGTTTCAGTATCATAGATTAGTAGGCCTTAACCAGCAGCAGTATTCATGACATCTCTTGTGGAGAAAAGTGAACTGATGCCTTTAAATGGTATAGACACAAAGATTTGCTTCCTTGGACAGAGAGCTCACTTACCCAGGCCATCCCTGGGGAAAGCACAGGTGATGTGGGGTCTTAGGATGTTCTTGAGTGTCCATTTGTCTAAGAGTTTTAAGCATGGAGCATAGCTTTGTCAGGTCAGGAAGCTGTTGAGTTGTTTGGGGATTTGTCCATTAAGTACAGTGCTAGGATCTGATTATACATATGAGTAATTATACCTGACCCTGTCGCTGTTCTTCCCTCGCTCTCCTATGGGAGATACCACCAAGATACTCGGCCCATTTAACTAAAGTTATACCTTCATACCCAGCTCTTCTTCACTCAGGTTAGGTTTTAGCATTAATGTAGGAGGAAAAAACAAACACTGAACTGTACCTTTTTTTTCTAATCCTAAACTATTTTATTTAGTTGCTTTATTTATTTTTAGCTTTTCTTTATACAAAATATTGCTCACCTACTCCGCTCTGAAGAAAAGGTAAAATCTTAGTGAAAATAATTTCACTGGATTCAGTGATTATTATGAATCTTTGAAAAATACTGTATTTTTGTGCTGGAGAGATGGCTCAGAGGTTAAGATCACTGACTGTTCTTCCAGAGGTCCTGAGTTCAATTCCCAGCAACCATATGGTGGCTCACAACCATCTGTAATGTGATCTGATGTCCTCTCTGGCCTGCAGGTGTCTATGCAGGCAAAGCACTATATACTAAATAAATAAATAAATCTTAATTTTAAAAATACCATATTTAGCCGGACGTGGTGGCGCACGCCTTTAATCCCAGCACTTGGGAGGCAGAGGCAGACGGATCGCTGTGAGTTCGAGGCCAGCCTGGTCTACAAAGTGAGTCCAGGACAGCCAAGGCTACACAGAGAAACCCTGTCTCGAAAAAACAAAACAAAACAAAAAAACTATATTTTCATTCTCAGAGCCTTTTGGTAGCTGCACAAGGCTTTAGTTGAATTTCAGTGAAGAATTGAGGGGTTGCAGATTCTGTGGTCGCCGAACAGTGGCAATGTTCCTGTCTCCATCTCTCTGAACAAACGAGATACTCAGATGTTCAGAAACTTGTTCAGGAGTTAGCAAGGTAGTAAAGAAATGAGGAGTTGCCCAGCATGGTGGCAGACTCCTTTAATCCCAGCACTCAGGAGGCTCTGTGAGTTCAAGGCCAGCCTTGACTGTCTAGGACAGTGAGGAACACAAGAGAAACCCTGTCTCAAACACACACACACACACACACACACACACACACACACACACACACACACACACAGAGAAAGAAAGAAAAAGAAAAAAAAAGAAAAAGAAATGTGGAGTTTAGCACTATTGCTCTTTAAAGAGGGTGCAACAGTAAATCACACAATTCACACTCTAGAACAGTGGTGTCCGCTGGAACTCTACAGTGATGGAAGCTTCTGTACTGGCACTAACACTGACCACCTGCTATGTGTGACTAACTACTGAATGCCGGGGTGTGGTTCTTGTATGTAAGGAACGCTGTTTTTAATTTGCTTAACCCATTTCAATGTATACATCTCTCTGCTGTAGTGTTTGCCATATTGAGCAATGAAAGTCTAAAGCAGGAATCTGTATTCCAGCATCCTTTTTATTTACTGAAATAAGACATACACATAGGCAGCTTTAATGCCATTCCTTTCTGAAATGTGTAAGCTATTTCTTCACTCAAAAGCTGGATGAGGGGGTGCACGCCTGTAATCCCAGATCTCTGGGAGGAAGAGGCAGATCTCTGAGTTTGAGCTAGCCTGATCTAAAGAGTGAGTTCCAGGGGAGCCAGGGCTACACAGAGAAACCCTGTCTCAGGAGAGGAAAAAAAAAAAAAAAAAAAAAAAGAGCTGCCAAATAAATCCTTAAGAATGGCTTTACCATGGAAGTACTTTCTCAGAATGGAGTTTGGTTTGCAGACAGTTCTTACTGACTGTAACCTTGTGTTACAGTTAGCCTGATCTGCTGGGCATAGTGGCGCACGCCTTTAATCCCAGCACTCAGGAGGCAGAGGCAGGCAGATCTCTGTGAGTTTGAGGCCAGCCTGGCCTACAAAGCAAGCCCAGGACAGCCAAGGCTACAGAGAAACCTGTCACCAAAACAAAACAAAACAAACAAAAAAATGCAGTTAGCCTGCTCTGTTTGTCTTGAAAGGGTATGGAGAACATAAAGTGCTTTGCCAGCCACTTACAAATGTCAGCTGTATCAGACTCTATTTCCACCTTAGCCTCAAGCCAAGTGATCCTGTTAGTGAAACAACTGTAAATATGTAAGTATTCCCAAGATTCTCTTACGAGCAGGCTTCTCAGAGGAACCAAGGGCAAGTGCTTCTCAGGAAGTTCTCTCTCCACTCCCCTTCCCTCTATTTTTTCCAGCGCTGGTTCTCAAACCCAGTGTCTTACTCTGAACAAGTGCTCTGCCCCTACGCCAGCCACACCCTCAACAGAGCAACAAACCCTCTTTGTTTCTCTTTACAGGTATTTTAGGAACCATTACAGCTTGAGACATGTGGCAAAACAGACTCATATGCAGATACATGTAAGAAGTATTTCAGGCTATTTTTTTCGTTTTTTGAGACAAGGTTTCTCTGTGTAGCCTTTGCTGTCTGGACTCATTTTGTAGACAGGCTGGCCTTGAACTCACAGAGATGCCCCTGCCTCCCAAGTGCTGGGATTAAAGGCGTGCGCCACCACTGCCCGGCTCAGGCTACTTTTTACTCAAGTAGCTAAATGTTGGCTGAAAACTGACCCCTGAGCTTTGCACACTCTAGGGCAGTGTGTGTCACTGAGCCATACCCCAGCCTCCCAACTTCTGCTTGTCTGTTGTTGTTTGAAACAGGGGTAAGAACAACACAGTGGGGTACTCCCCTCGGTGCTGTGCAGCGACAACCAGCCCCAGCTCCCACTCCCATGTCATCACGGCAGGGAACACAGCACAGTCTATTGTGCTGCTAAGCTATGATGTTTGATAGCTTAAGTATATTAACAAACTTTCAATGTATGCTAGCTTATCAGCAAGTAATTCCACTGGGGGCTGAGGCACATCTATACAATCTTGGAAAAGTACTACTATCTACTCTGAGCTTTTGTCGACTGGATTCACTCACTGTTAGAACCTGGAGAAACACCTGACAAGCCCTTGAACTAGGAACTCCCCAACTAAATGTATGCCCCGCACCACTGAGTCTTGTGGCCCTACATAGGCTGGTTACTCTCTAGCACTAAAGCACAACAGCTTTTGGCACAGCACTTATACCTTCTAGAACTATTAAACCAGTAGGTCGAAAAGAGTTGCCATCCACGGCAAAGCACTTTTTCTGTGGCGAGCATGAGCAGCTGCTCCCACTCTGTGTCTGCCAGACTGAGTTCTGTGGCTCAGGGACATGAGCAGACGAGGACTCCGTGCTACAGCAAAAACCAATGGCGAAATACTTCACGACAGAAACAATGAAGGTTTTTGGGGCTGGGGAGGCGGCACAGTGGGTAAAGGGCCTGCCCATCATGCCTGACAATCTGAGCTCCACACCCAGAACACACACGGTGGAAAGAGAACTGCACGGTGTCCTCTGACCTCCACACATGGGCTGTGGCCTAAGTGCACGCAGACGTACACAGTCACACACACAGATGGATACGTATAAAAAGGGTCTGATCTTTTACCAAGATGTACATTTATAATCATAAAGCAGAATGTAGGCTATATTTTGTATAATTTTAAACTCCAAAATCCAAGATCCTGAAACTAAAGTCACTCTGTTAAATGTAAACAGAGATACTTACAGCTTGCATTTCTATACAGAAGAAATGGTTCATGGAGCTGAAATTCCAAATCTTTATTCACTGGTTCAACCAGATTGTGCATGTTCAGGCGGTTGACAATGGTAAAACCATGGTAAGGTGAAGCTGACCTGCGATTTAAAGAGAAGGAACATGTGTTAGCTTTTAATCTGCAGAGATGCTGTCTACTACTTTATTCTCACTAAAAAGAAATGCCCACAGTACTACATCACATGACACGATCAGCAGTTGAAACCCTAAGCGAAAAGACAAGGCTGGGTAGCGTGTTTGTCTAACATGAGCCCAGTCCTGGGTTTAAGCCTCAATCCCCCCCCCCCACCCCCAAGACAGGTTTTCTCTGTTAGCCTTGGCTGTCCTGGACTCACTTTGTAGATCAGATTGGCCTTGAACTCATAGCGATCTGCCTGCCTCTGCCTCCTGAGTGCTGGGATTAAAGGCGTGTGCCACCACGCCCAGCCAGCTTTTTTTTTTTTTTTAATATGGTGCAAGACTATCTGTGTTTACCACTTATTACAGCAACAATTTTTCATTAAATAGGCCTTTCTATGCTTTTCTTGAGTTAGATGGTCTTGATTTCTATAGTAAGACTGCTCTTAGCTTCCTTAACAAGGGAATTTTTAAAAAAGATTTACTTATTTTATGTACATTGGTGTTTTGCTTCTGTGGCTGTCTGGGTGAGGGTGTTGGATCCCCTGGAACTGGAGTTACAGATAGCTGTGAGCTGCCATGTGGATGCTGGAAATGGAACTTGGGTCCTCTGGAAGAGCAGCCAGTACTCTTAATTTCTGAGCCATCTTTCCAGCTTGTGGCCGGGTGTGGTGGCTCACTCCAAGGGGATTCAACACAATCCATTAAACAGTCCTCAACCTAATACTTTATAGTTCTCATTTGTTTTGGTGACATCATGGGGACATAATGAAATCCCATTCTACAGATTAAGAAACAAGCTTAGCAGACTTAAGGCCTGTGCCGGAAGTTACACAAATTAAAAACTACAAATCCAGTTTTCTTTTTTTGATTCATGCAAGATAATTTTATGACATTCTAGTCTACTTTTACCCAAGGCAAAGAAATCCCCACACAGGAGGGTTCTTGGGCCTCCTTTTCTTAGAACCAATGCTATGTAAGTCTGTATGAATTGTATTAAGTGAAGTGACTCACTCTATCACATTTTCTACAATTAATAGATCTGTTCTAGTCTTTAACAATTAGACCTGTTTTTTTTAAAATCCCCAATTTTACAGACCCCAATATCCTAATAATAGTTAGGGGTTCTTAGAGATTCATATTGCTAACGAAGAGGTTGGAGCTAGACCTTTAATTAGAGGAGGAAAATAAAGAACAGAAAACAGAGTGTCAAAGAAAGGGAAGCTTGATACACAAACATCAAAATCCTTGCACTTGAAGGGAACAGATGATCTTTCCCTAACATTCAGAAAAGCACTGAATTAGCACCAGCAGAGGAAGGCTGTCCAAACAGTAACGCCATACAAAAAGAACCAGACGCTAGCAATCTTGCTGCTACCACTCCAAGTTCTAGAAAACAAGGGAAGGGACTTGCCTCTAAGAACAAGACACAGTGTCCCATGACTGCCATATCCTCCTGTGGGCGGCCCTTTAGGCCCCTATGTTGCCAAACAAGGTGAAGACGTGAGCCACTGCAAATCAACAATTTAGAGGAGTAATTTTCAGAGAAGCTGAAAGTAAACTATGTACGAACTGTGAATAACTAGAACTTTGGGGAAGAAGTGAGAAAGGGCAGAGGCCGTCATGGAAGACAGACTCTCACTAGAAACCACCGACTGGCAAGACACGTCTCACTACGGTACAGCAGTGTGTTACATACACTGTATCCACAGCCATTCACAGGTACAGGTTCTTTTTGCCATGGGACAGTTGGGCAGCCATCTCTTTGGGATGCTTTAGTTAGGAAAGACTTTCTTTTCTGAGCGAAGAGAAGCATCTAGAGGAGACCGCACAGCCTGAAAGGATGGAGACTGGAGACAAACGGGAAGGGCCAAAAGACAAGTTTGCAACAGAAATGGACAATGATACAGGACACTGCTCACCATTCAAGTGAAATAGAAACATACGTTAAAAACTTACCTGCGATATACAAATAGGGTCCCTTCTATATCAGTCTTCTCCTGTAACAGATGATAATTCTGTTAGGTTCCCACTAATAATCCAATGCCAAATGGTCTCAGTGGAGAATAAGTGCTTTAAGGCCAACTTGTTTTTATCTATCGCGAAATCAATTGTGTGTGTGTGTGTGTGTGTGTGTGTGTGTGTGTGTGTGTGTGTGTGTACACGCATGCAGGCATTTGGGTATAACTATGTAGAGGCCAGCAGTCAACCTCAGCTGTTATTCCTTCTTCTCACTGGCCAGAAGCTGGACGATTAAGCTAGCTACGCTTGTGGTCAGTGAGGCCGGTGTTGGATTAGAAGAGCAAGCATCTACTCCCATCGCTTTTTATGTGGGCGCCCCAGCTTCTCATGCATGGGATGCAAGCACTTCAGCCTCCAAATTAATCACTTTTGAACGTCTAAGGCAGGTCACTTTAAACAGACAAACCGGCCTGGTGGAGCACACCTTTAATCCCAGTGCTCGGGAGGCAGCCTGGACTACAGAGTGCAGCCAAGGCTAACACAGAGAAACCCTGTCTCGAAAAACCAACCAACCAACCAACCAACAAAACCAAACAAATTGTATATCCATCAAACCCTATAGGTATTAATATAAGTGTATATAATGTCCAATCCAACAATGCTTACATCTGTAGAAATTTTCTATTTTAATTAGTAAGGAACAGGAAAACCAAAACAGATTTAGCTTTACTTTTTATTCTTATGTATGAAGTTTTTTTCATTAAAACTTGTTCATGAATGTTTTATCAGCACATATAGCTATGTAACATATACGCGCCTGGAGCTCATAGAGGGCAGCAGAGTGCATTGGATCCCTTGGGATTGGAGTGACAGGTGGATCATGTGATTGGTGGAAATTGAACCCAAGTCCTCTGGAAGAGCAGCAAATGCTCTTAGCCAATATTGAGCCATCTCTCCACCCCCAGCTTTAACTTTGTAAAAGCTAAAACTTTTCAACTAGGTATCTTAATCTTCCAGTCAAGGTACTGTGCACTGAAACTTAAAAAAACAAAACAAAACTTTAACAGTCTATCAAAGTTTACAGAAAAAGAATGGGAACTTTCTTCCTTTAACTGATCTCAGGGTTAAACTCAGGGCATAGGGCTTATGATGCACAAATGTGTACCACTGAGCCAAATCCCTAACCCCCAGGAAATTTTCTTGTAAGATACTTTGTTTCATTTCTGGAAATTCAGGAATATTTTCAGGAGTAACAGATTTTGTGGTTACCAACACAATTTATTATTTTTAGAACTTTGTTAAGAATCAGGGATAGCCTGGCCACGAGGCAGAGGCAGGCAGATAGCTGTGAGTTTGAGGCCAGCGTAGTCCAGGACAGCCAAAGTTATACAGATAAACCCTGGCTCGAAAACAAACAAACAAACAAACAAACAAAACAAGAATGAGGGATAGCCCTGACTCGAAAAACCAAAAAATAAAATAAGAAAAAAAAAAAAAAAATCAGGGGTAGAAGCCAGGCGTGGTGGTGCACGCCTTTAATCCAAGCACTCAGGGAGGCAGAGGCAGGCAGACCTCTGTGAGCTCAAGGCTAGCCTGGTCTACAAAACCAGTCCAGGACATCGAAGACTACACAGAAAAACCCTGTCTTAAAAACCCAAACCAAACTAAAAAGAGAATCATGGATAGAAGCCATTTTATGCCTTAGGAAATTTTGTTAAGTCTGTAAAAGAAACGCCTGAAATTTTGATTAAGAAATTGTAACTTGGGTTGGGTCTACAGCCCATCCGTAGAGGTCCAGTGCTTGCTTAGCATCATGAGGTCCTGGGTGTGACTTTCTGCACGAGGAAAAAAAAAAAAAAACCAGGAATACATAACTATTAGTAGTCTTTTATTTGCTGTAACAGAGTATGTTCAGGTTTTAGGCATAGGTGTAGTGCTTTAATATTTTTCTAAAACTAAATAAAAGTGAGGCTCTTTATAGCTGAAAGAATTAGGAAGAGCCAGTCACAATAAACTGGGAAATCATGTTAACAAAGCAATTACAGGTGCTTCAAGTTGAGGCTAACCAGAGTCAGTGATTAGGCAGTTTAATTTTCAGGATTCCTTGCCACTCACTAAATCCAAAAAGAACTCAGATGTGAGCCGTCAAAGGTCGTCAAAGGTCTCTTTTCCCTGCAAACTGTCTCCAAGGAACCCACTTCTCACTGTAGTAGACTTTTCTCTAAATGGCTTGAAATCGTTTCCAAACTGAAGAGTTTGATTAAAGCTGAACTAACTCTTGAAACTGATTTTTTTTTTTTAAGCTTCGGATCCAAATCATCTCATTTAGGTCGGTTGGGGGAGACGGGTGGATTTCGTAATTAACTACATGCAATTTATCCGACAGTCCTCAAAGTCTCAAGCACAGGTTTTCAATCACTTAAACAAAACCAAACAAACAAAAAACCAACTAACTTCTCTCGTGTCCTGTCAACGTTACCTGTAAAGAAGGTTAAATCACTCGTCTCCAGAACCGACCCCAAAGGACTGATCCTGCCTCATTTCTCCCCTCCATCCGATTTCCCTGCTGTGTTTCAGGTCTACTTTTTCCTCTTCCTGCCTCCAAGCCCCCGTGCCCCCCGTGGCTCTGGCCTCGCCTTAAAGGAGAGGTTCTGGCCTCGCCTTTGAGGTCCTAGTGTCCAGCTTCACTCCCCCACCCCCAATCCTAAAATGCCTGCGCGGCCCCTTTAAGAGACGGCAGCGGCCTGGCTGGCATCCTCCGAGGCTGGGCCTCACTCACCCACTGGTTGGCTTTGGGGCAGAAAGTGTACAGAGCGACCTGGCCCGTGAGGTCTGCGATGCTGGTGATATAGGGGTCGTGTTGTTTCAAGGCCGCCAGACTCATCTCTTGCCCAGCTCGACTCAACGACTCCATCTTGGATCCCGGAGCCGAGCCCCTCCGGCGGGGGCGGACTCGAGAACAGGAAAGTGCCATCCAGGCGAAGTTCCCCCAGCGCAGTTAGCCCTCCACTTCCGCCAATCCTCCCGGCCTTGAGGAAGGTGGTACTTCAGCTAATCTGCTCCGCCTCTCCCAACGCCCTGGGAGCCTGGTTCCGAGCTCCTTAGGCCCTCATCTGCCGGAAGTTACCGGCCTCCGCGCCTGCGCGGCGGAGCCTTGATGAAGGGGGAAGTCTGGAGTCCTCCCGTCCCGGGGCTTCTGACTTCGCTCTACTCCTGCTCATGTCTCCTGCCGGTGGGGCCGGCGCAGAATCGAAACGCTTCTGTGGAAATGGGTCTTCATAGACTGTTTAGAAAACTCAGAACAAGCGAGGAAGTGGGGGGGCTGTTTGTTACCTCCGACCTTAGACTGCGCTTTCACTGTTAACAGTAATTTTTGAAAGACTTGTTTTAAAGCAGCCAAACTAGCCTGCCTAGACCTACACAGGATTCTTATTTAACCTCTTTCGCTCGTCTTTTTCCTCATCTGGGTCCCAGATAAATATTTCTATTGCTTTATTTGTTTATTTGTTTTTGTTTTTCGAGAAAGGGTTTTTCTATGTAACCTTGACGATCCTGGACTTGCTTTGTAGACCAGGCTGGCTTCGAACTCACAGCGATCGGCCTGCCTCTGCCTCCCACGTGCTAGGATTAAAGGCGTGCGCCACCACTGCCCGGCTTCTATTGCTTTATAAAGACCTCCATTATGTAAAATATTAAGTAGATCACCTTTAAAAAAACCTGCAAACATTTATTGGGTATTTTAAGGGGTCAGATACCACTACAAAGTAAAGCAAAGTACCCAGTCCATTTTCACTGAGTTGCCTTAAAAGCCAACGTTTTCCTTTATTGAAGACACCTTGGTGCAAATGAGCATTTTTGAAAGAACAAACTTTAAAATTTCATCAAAATATCGCCACATGCCTGGCGTGGCTGCCCACTCCCTTTAGTCCCAACACTCGGGAGGCAGAGGCAGGCAGATCTCTGTGAGTCCGAGGCCAGCCTGGTCTACAAAGAGAGTTCCAGGACAGCCAGGGATTATAGTATGATCTGGCTGGAATATCGATGTGTCCTTAACACACACCTTTAATCCCAAATAATGAAGACAAGGTTAGTTTCTAGAAGCAAGCAGCTATGTTTGAAAGCAATGTCTAATTGATGGGCAACGTGACAAATCAGAGAAAGATTTGACAGAATGACTCGGAGACAGGATATGCCCAACCCTTATGAGAACTGACAGGAAAGAGAGAAGGGGGGGGGCAGAGGGAGAGAGAGAGAGAAGAGGCACTTTTACTGCGATAGTTTTACAGAGACATGTTGTAGAGACAACGAGCTAGACACAGATGAAGCCATTAAATAAGGAGCCAGAAGATTCCAGCAGATTGCCAAAGTTAGTATGAGGCCAAGCAGAGCAATTCAGTCAGAAACCGGAAGAAGCCTGTTTGAATCAGTCAGCCTCAACAGGAGTCTAAGTAGCTAAGTGGAACCAGCCAGAAAGAACTAGAAAGGGTGATCATATTTGGCAGTAAACTGAATACAATTATATCAGGTGAATAAAGGTTACTTTTGCACAACCTTTCATCTTTGTAATAGAAAATTGTCTTCAAAATACTTTGCTTTCAAGGCAATGTTTTGTTGTACAGCCCAAGTTAGTCTGAAACTCACCAGTTAGGCTAGGCTGGCTGGTGGGTAAGCCTTAGGGAGTTGCCTCTATGTGCCTCCCCAGAGCTGGCTTTGAACACAGAGATCCACCTGCCTCTGTCTCCCAAGTGCTGGGATTAAAGGTGTGCGCCACCACACCCAGCCAGATATTTATGTTTTTATTGCAAGCACAGAGCCATGCCTCTAGGCATCTCCATCCTTTCTTTCCAGGCAGGTGTCCATGTGTAGTTGAAGGCGGTCTGGAACTTGCTATAGAGCCTAGGGTAGCCGTCAACTCTTATTCCTCCTGCTTCTGGTTTCTCAGTACTTGGAGCAAAGTTGTATCTAACCGCACCCAGGTATGTTGATTATCTGCCTGTGATAAGAATCTGTGAGAAGAGATAGTAATTTGCTTATCTGACGCCTAGCTCACTTGTATTAACATATGTAGCCCACCACAGCCACCCAGCATCCTTTGTTTTCTTTCTTTCTTTCTTTCTTTCTTTCTTTCTTTCTTTCTTCCTTTCTTTCTTTCTTTCTTCTTCTTTCTTTCTCTTCTTCCTTCTTTCCTTTCTTTCTTTCCTCTCTCTCTCTCTCTCTCTCTCTCTCTCTCTCTCTGTTTTTGCAAGATAGGGTTTCTCTGTGTAGCCTTGGCTGTCCTGGACTTGCTTTGTAGACTAGGCTGGCCTTGAACTCACAGGGTTCTGCTTGCCTCCGCCTCCCAAGTGCTGGGATTAAAGACATGTGCCACCACACCCAGCTCAGCTGCCTTTCAATACAACAATTTGTTTTTTTCTTTTCCCTTTATCTTTCTTACCCCAGTTCCTCTGCTTGGATTTTTTAAAAGTTTTATTCTAGAAGAATCTCTTTATTTCTGGTTTTCCTTTTAAGAAGAGATTTGAAAGCTAACTTCCCCAAGGTCATATCATGATTCATTTTCTGGATTGGGCTTAGTGGCTTTTAGCTCCGGTGTCCAGGCAGATCATGTGTCTTGCCACCACTCTTGAATTACACTGGCTACGGGTGAGTGAAACTTGTCACCTCCATGCTGCTGTTCATCACCAATACCTGTTTTAATTCATTGTGTGTGATTATTATCCAAGCAGTTGCAAGCTTATAATTTAGTCCTTACAGGATGCTTAAGAGTAATTATTTCATTTCCTTTAAAGGTATTGAGCTTTTGTATTTTAAAATATTTTATAAAAGTGATTTTTTTTTAAATGTTGGATTTCCCACTGTTGCTTAGGCTGATCATGGTCTTCTCACCTCAGATTCTAAGGCAGTTGGAGCTATAGGTGTAGATGTTTTGATTTCCTCAGAAGAGGTGGATGACATGAGCGTCATACCCAAGCTTTACAAATACATGGCTCGCCGGGCGGTGGTGGCGTGTGCCTTTAATCCCAGCATTCAGGAGGCAGAGGCAGATGGAGCCTTGTGAGTTCGAGGCCAGCCTGGTCTACAAAGGGAGTCCAAGACAGCCAAGGCTACACAGAGAAACCCTGTCTCGAAAAACAAAAACAAACAAAAACCCGAATACATGGCTTGGGCTGAGCCCAGAGTGTTTCTATGTAACTATTCCTAGGCCCAGATCTGGAAGCTTCTAGCCTCCATACAATCTAACCTTCTGCAAGCCTAGACCTTGAAGGCTTCAGCTTCCAGCCTGCTAAGCTAGGTCTAGATTGTTTTCAGCCTCCGAGACTTACTGCTGAATAAGATCACCCTTTCTAGTTCTTTCTGAACTCTGGCTGCCTGGTACAACTCAGTTGTTCTTGTTCAACACTCCTCAGACTGCCTTCTCTCTACTTCTCCCTGAATTGCTCTGCTTGGAAAAACTGCCTCTGAACTCCATGACAGAACTGCACAGACTCAACTGCCCACAAGTTAATTGTATCAGATTTCACCAAACCATATGTACCGTCTCCACCAACTCTCTGTGCTGCTCTTCAGCAGTTTCTCTTCCATCTGCTGGGCACATCCTTTCTCTGACTCATTCTGTCAAAATTTTCTCTGATTCATCACCTTGTCTGCCCCTCAATTAGACGTCATTGTTTGGGATTAAAGGTATGTTCTAGATTCCAGCCAGAGGGATTAACGGTGTGTACTAAGGGCGAGCCTGTATTCCAGCTCGATCACCTAGGTCTTTGGATGTGATTCCTGGCTAAAGCAGCCATGGTAGTGCATTAACATTCCTTTACAATAGGCATGTGCCACCATGCCTAGTCTGTACAAGTGTTGTTGTTTGTTTGTTTTGGAGACAGGGTTTCTCTGTGTAGCCTTGACTGTCCTGGACTCGCTTTGTAGATCAGGCTGGCCTCGAACTCACAGCAATCTCTCTGGTCTCTGCCTTCCAAGTGCTGGTGTACACCACCACTGCCTGATGTTGTTGTTGTTGTTTTTCAAATAAAAGTGCTAAGTGCTTTCTAGAATTAGAGTTCTGATGTGTGAATTGGTCTAGGTTGATGGTCCTGGAGCAGAAATACACATTTTAGGACAGGGCAGACAGCTCAGTCAGTAGAATATATGTCTTGAAACCATGAGGACCTGAGTTCCATCTCAGAACTTGAGCTTAACAAAACAAAACAAAAAAAAACCCCAAAAACCTAGGTCTAGTGGCTCATGCTTATAATCCCAGCTATAGGGAGGCAGAGACAGGTAGCTGGCGTAGCTGGTCCGACCTGTCTGTCTAAGTGAGCTTCAGGCCAGCAAGAGACCATTCCAAAAAGGAAGGTGAAGGTGAGTCTCCTTTGACAGGCCACACTTGCATCTCGGGTGTCTGACTTTCTCAATGAGTACCTTTCCTTCTCGCTTAACCCTAGTGCTGAGAGTCTGTATTGAAATCTCTTAAACAACAACCTTGTTTGAAAATGACAAACAAGGCATATGGCACTTGGAGAAGGGCACCCTATGTTGACGACTGATTTTGACATTCTGTGCATGCCTCATTACATGTGCGCGCGCGCACGCGCGCGCACACACACACACACACACACACACACACACACACGTGTGGGAAAGAAGAGTAGGGCAACATTAGAACATCATTTACTTGATCCACTGATTTCCAGACAAAATTACCCTGAACATAGTGCTTTTGTTAATATTCTCAGGTAGAACGTTTGTGCCTTTTGCTGTCACTTCATCCAGCATAATGTGTCTGCCAGGGTCACAGCAATATTCTAAATAATAGCAACACGGTCAATTGACAGACTGTCACTGAGGCAGCTCATAGGTATGTATGTTAATAAGCTGTCAATACAGGTGCTGTGTATATAGAATTGTCACCTGTTTATAAGAGCCCTGAAGCATGAGGAAATTGGTTGGCTTGCCCTTCAGTTTAAGGACAATCCTTCTCATCTTTTTCCATTGTGATGGGTAGTGTCTTTGGTTTAGGTGGGTCTCTATAACCCAGTTCTGGCCAATGGACTGCCTGAGGAAGTGACATATATATATCCTCAGGCTTGGCTTTAATGGAGTCTATGGCCTTCCATGTTTATTTCCCCTTCTTTTAGTGAGGTCAGGCAACAATGGTGGGGCTATAAGAGATGGCACTGGCTGCTCTTCCCCAAGGTCCTGAATTCAATTCCCAGCAACCACATGGTGGTTCATAACCATTTATAATGAGATTTGGTGCCCTCTTCTGGTGTGCAGGCACACATGCAGACAGGGCATTGTATACATAATAAATAAATCTTTTAAAAAAATTGAATAACATAGGAAGTAAGAATTGTAGACCCCCTTTCCTTTTGGTGGCTGCAGGACAGCGGTACAGATTTCCAAGAAGAGGAAGTGTGTGGTTGATGGCATCTTCAAAGCTAACCTGAATGAGTTCCTCACTCAGGAGCTGGCTGAAGATGGCTACTCTGGAGTTGGTGTCCGAGTTACACCACCAGAACAGAAATCATTATTTTAGCTCCCAGAACACAGAATGTTCTTGGGGAGAAGGGTCGTCAGATCAGAGAGCCAACTACAACGGTCCGGAAGAGGTTCGGCTTCCCTGAAGTCAGCATAGAGCTTTTTGCAGAGAAGGTGGCCCCAAGAGGTCTGTGTCAATGCCCAGGCAGAGTCTTTATGTTACTAACTCCTAGGAGGGCTTGCTGTGCGAAGGGCCTGCTATGGCATGCTTCGGTTCATTATGGAGAGTGGGGCCAAAGCTGCGAGACAGAGGGCCAAGTCTGTGAAGTTTGTGGATGGTCTTACAGTTCACAGTGGAGATCCTGTTAACTACTATGTTGACACTGCCGTGTGGCACGTGCTCCTCAGACAGGGTGTGCTGGGCATCAAAGTGAAGATCCTGCTACCCTGGGACTCAAAGGGTTAAGATTGGCCCCAAGAGGCCTCTGCCTGATCACGTGAACATCATGGAATCTGGTCCACACACCCCCCCCCCCCATCTCAGAACAGAAGAGTGGCAAGCCAGAGCCACCTGTCACGCCCCAGCTGGTGCCTATGGCATAACGGTCTTGGCAGCTGTATCTGGAGGCCGGATGTGATTGTCCTGTAAAGACGTTCAATAAAATCTTGCACAAAGGCAGAAAGACTGATGAGATTGTGTCCAGTGTTTAGCTGAGTTTTGTTGGCCTACGGAGCACTGCTTATCCTGTTGGTTTAAGCTGGAAGGGCTGAGCAGAGCTGACCAGAGAAGTCATGGGTCAGTGAAAGCTGGTGACTACAGGCCAGCATCTTGACCCCGTGTTGAACTTTTCAGGGTTAGAAGAGCATCAGGTGCTCGTGGTGGAACCTAGGTCCTTGCATGGAGCAAGTGTATGCGTTGTATTGAGCTATGCCACAGCCTGGAGTGTGGCTTTGCCCCCTAGAATGTACAGATGCTCCGGGGGAAGATGCTTTCTATGAAAGCCTGTGCACCATGGTCCGTGCTCTCTCCTGCACGGAGAGAGTAAATTGGCCTCTATTTTGCCATGCTGTGCTGTTTCAGTCTCAGCACCCCTAAATAAAAGGGAATCTTGGGTGTCATTGAGCTTAAAGCTCAGAATGTAAAGTTGTCGTTAGAATCCATATTTTTCTAAGTCCTGTACTTATCCATTATGTTTTGGAAAATTCAGAAATTATCTAGCTTATGTGCCATAATGTTGGAGGTGTGGAGGTGTTTACTACTGATGTGTGCTTTCTTGGGGGAATTAAAGTTATCTTTGGAAAGAAAAAAAAGGTTGCAAACCCAAGTCCCTACATGGAGCTGCCTGCTTAGGGTGAAGGAATGTCCTCCTCTAACTGCTCTATAGATGAAAGGTAGGCCTGCTGGGTTAGAGGGATATACCTGCTGGGATTTCCTTTTTACCTAGTGTCCATGTGAGGAAGTTATATTACTCAAGTTGTTTAGAGACTCAGCATCAAGCCCCCACTCTGGCTGGGCGTGGCACACATCTATAATCCCAGCACTCAGGAGGCAGAGGCAGACGGATCTCTGAGTTCGAGGCCAGCCTGGACTACAGAGTAAGTCCCAGGACAGCCAGGGCTACACAGAGAAACCTTGTCTCACCCCCTCCCAAAAAGCCACTCTGAAGTAGAATGGAAGTGAAGCAATGTGATTTACCAGAACATACTGCTTTGTACTTTGACAATAAGTCAAAAATTTCAAAGAACTCCAGTCATACCTCCGCATTTGCAGAGTCACAGAATGGCTAAAGAGGAAGAAAAAAATCTGTCTACACCATTAAGCAATTGATTTTTCATCTGCATCAGGAAGCAATTTGCTAAGCAAAGTGGGAGATTGTCATTTAAAATTTGCTTTTCTGTGTCAATTCCACGGATCCTCTCCAAATGCCTTTAACTCTGCTGCTCCTTTCTCCTTAGGCCAATTACAATGTGTTTTTAAGTGAACACAGTGGGACAAATCTGATTAAAGATGTCTCTTTGCTGTGTCAGTTCTGGGAACTGCAGGCTCCTTTGATGGCTCTGAAGAAGTGTGGCCTAAGTTCCCTCTGCTTGGAGTCAGGTTTTGTGTGTGTGTGTGCGTGCATGTGCGTGCGTGCGTGTGTGCGTGTGTGTCTTACGTTTGCTTTCAATTCGCTCCATGAGCTTTAACTGAAGCCCGTCAGATCCAAGGCACTGACAAGCTGCTGAAGGCCTATGGGTTGAGTTTGCCCAGGAACTCAGATAAGGGTGAATTATTTATCTCCAACAGCCTCTACTACTCTGAGATAAAACTCCCGTGTCTCCTTCACAGGCCATGTTTTTTTTTTTTTTTTTTTTTTTTTTTTCCCTGTCTTAATTTGGATTTTCAAAACAGGTGGACTTGGAGCAAAGCTGATATAGCTGTGCTGGAATCTTTCTTAGGTGAACCATTCCTATGATTTCTGGAATAACCATATTTTGTCTAGCTTGAATTAATTCACCCCAAGGGCTTAAGGTTTAGAAAATTCTCTTCCTCACTCATTTGCACTTACATAAATTAGTGTGAAACAGGATGTATTAAAGCTTGCTTTGAGTTACTGAGATGGTAAAATTCAGTGGCATTATATCATGGTGGATATACCATATAAAATTTTTTGTTCATCTTTATATTGCCTGTAGCCTTGAACGTAAGGAAAAATACTTATTCTTGATTCTAGAAGATCTCAGTATTCATTTAATAAAAAGAAGGGCATACATTACACCTTGCCACCCAATAACCACTGACTTAAAATATAATAGGATAACCAATTACTTTAGCACAAGGAAGTTATCGCGGCTGTGATAAGAGACTGAACTAGGTCAGGCGTGGTCCTCTTTACGTTGCTCAAGAACAGAAGGAGGATTAAAAATGTATGCGTTACCTCCTAGAAACCGCGATCTGGGGCAGAAATGTAATAAAATACCTGCTCTCTTGTGTCGTCCCGTGCTGCTCGGTGCCTCCCACTTTGTGAGAGCATTAGCACAACACCTTTGCAAGCGCTAGAAACCATTAGCAACGATGAAGATTTACAGCCACCAAGAAAAGTTTTGCTGAAAATCCAGAGGCAGCTGGTGTAGAAAGGTAATGTTAAAACAAGAACCAAATAGAATTGTATTTACTATGCTCCACACATTCAAACATATTATATAAATGCCTTTTTGGTAAAATTGTTTGAAAACCATAGGATGGTTACTGTATAAATTATTCCAGCAGGCAAAACTACCCAATTTTCTTTTTTTTTTTTCCTAAAAGAGCTTTACTGAGTTTGGAAAGGACACTTGTTAATGTTTCTTTAACCTTTTAGATATTTCTCAGTCCCTTATTTATCTTTTGAAGAATGGTTTTAAAGCTCATTTATTTCTGTAATGTTCAATGTTGAAAAAATAACATTAGAGAGCTGTTTAGTAGTGTTGTGAATTTCTTATCTGTAAATGTTAAGACATTATGTCTGAAGTTTGCTGGTCTAAATGGGGCTGTCCTATGGCGAAGCTGTGCTCATTGTCAGCGACTTCGTTTCCTTTCTCTTTCCATTGATGGCCTCTCAGTGCTCAATAGTGAAGCTCAGGGCACCGTACATAGTCTCCAAACTTCCGTTTGTCTGGTTGAGCTAAACTTCTACTGAGAACTGAGACATGAGTGGGAAAAAATGCCCATCCATAGTTTATAATAATAGAACATACACAAACACTTTTTAATTTTTAAATTCTTTGTACGTATATGTTGCATACATGAGTGTGTGGCATGTGTGTGCAGGTGTGCCTGTGGAGGCCAAAGGTCAATACTGGATGTCTTCTATCAATCTTTACCATATTCTCTGAGACAGGACCGCTCTCTGAGCTTCACCCTAACTGACTGGAAAGACTGTTTGCCAGTGAGCACGGCATCATCCCCCACAGTTTCCATTCTCTGCCTCTTAGTGCTGGGGTTACAGGTGCATAGCTCAATGCCTGGCTTTATGCATGACAGCTGGGGTTGAACCCTAACTCTAACCCCAGCCCTAACCCTAACCCTAGCCCTAACCAACCCTAAACCTAACCCTAACCCTAAGCCTAACCCTAACCCTAAGCCTAAGCCTAAGCCTAACCCTAACCCTAGCCCTAACCAACCCTAACCCTAACCCTAACCCTAAGCTAAGCCCTAAGCCTAAGCCTAACCCTAGCCTTAGCCCTAACCAACCCTAACCCTAACCCTAACCCTAACCCTAACCCTAACCTTAAGCCTAACCCTAACCCTAGCCCTAACCCTAACCCTAACCCTAACCCTAAGTGAACTGTGTGGTTTTCTTTTTCCTTCTCTCTTTTGGCACTACTGGGGGTTGAACCCAGGGCGGCCTCATGTGTTAGGCAGACACTCTTTCCTCTGAGATATGTCTTAGTCCTATGTAAATAAAGTTCTTAAACTCCTCAGGTACAACTCTTGGTGGAAAACCACCAAAGCATCTGCCATACCAAAAAAAGCAGAGCCTCGTAGCTTCTAATTGTTGAAAACAGATCAGCAGAGCTGAATTGACAAGTAAATTTCGGTTGTTTTCAGACAGAGCCTTATGCTGTACTTTAGGTTGGCCTAGAACTCACTATGTGGTCTAGGCTGTCTTTGAACTTGAGATGCTTTTGTTGCCTCAGCTTTCTGAGTGCTCAGCTGCAGACAGGTAATTTCCGTGTTGTCCTCTGCCATGCCTTCTTAAAAGGAGCACGAAGTCTTTGTTCTTTTCAAAGATACTGACCGTTTTTTGAAGTTTGAACAGCATCTTGTCTGATGGGAATTGAAAGGTCTTTAAAAACCACATCACTGACTATAAAAAGATCTACTCTTCGGATTTTCATCCTTCCAAAAACAGTTCTCAGAGGCAAAGTTGATTAATTTACATCTTTCTTTTTAAGGCTGGTGGAGGGTCAACCTATGGAATAATAAAAATAATTCTCCCTCAAACCTCTTTTATGAGGGTTCTAATAATTCTCAATTTTTAAAATTAGGGTTTCATGCTCTGGGTGTGGTGGCGCATGCCTTTAATCCCAGCACACGGGAGGCAGAGGCTGGCGGATGACTGTGAGTTCAAGGCCAGCCTGGTCTACAAAGCAAGTCTAGGACAGCCAAGGCTACACAGGGAAACCCTGTCTCACTGCCTCCTCCCCAAATCAGGGTTCTAATCCCTTTCATGAAGATCTGTACCCATGATTTTGTCACCTCCCAGATTCTCTCATCTCCAAAAATCACTGGCTAGAAGATTAAGTTTTGTTTGAGACAGGAAGTTACTATTTAGCCTTGGCTGGCCTGAAACTCACTGTGTAGACCAACCTGGCCTCTAACCCAGAGTTTCACTGGCCTTTGCCTCTGGGGGTAAAGGTGTGTACCACCATGCCTGGAAGGATTAAGTTTTAATTTAGGAATTTTGAGGAACAAAAATTTTCAGCCCATAGTAAGTCTACATGTATTAGATTTCCCTAGTTCTTTGGACCACATGAACAAAGCAAATTGCCCACTGAGCAATTGGCTGCGGCCATGGTGGCAGCCTCTGCATCATCTTCGGCTTTGGGGTTACCTGTCTCTTAAAACAATGATGAAGAGAAAAATATCATTTTGAATATGGAAGGAAAGACAGAACTGGTGTTCCTTTCAATTTCTACACAGGTTTTTAATCCAGTTTTATTTAAAACTGTCACCGTCATATGCATGCCTATACTGAATCACTAATCGGGTAATCTAAAAGGACAAAAGAGTTATCCTGGTGTGTATTTCTGGAGGTTCACTACAGAGAAAAACATAGATTCTCTTTGGGGGTGATGCTTTTGAAAAATGTTCTTTTTCTCTTTAAAGAAAAATGTTCTTTTTCTCTTTAAAAAAAAAAAAGTGCATTGTGGGGCTGGGGAGATGGCTGAAATATGGATCAGCCTTCTTGCAAGGCCACGCCTCGCCTCCCTCAGTTGGCTGTTCAAATACCATCTTTTCTGTCTGGGAAGTGGATGGTGGCGCTGCAGTTCACACTTCCTGTACTTTGCATCCCACAGCCATCAGGTGCCACTTAACACATGCCAGATGCTGAACAAAAGGACATCAGAGGTTAGGACTAAAAAGCCACTGTGTCTATGCATGTGTGTTTAAAAGTGAGGGCATTTGTTAGCCAAGGACAAGTGCACATTGCTAGGTAACAAGAAGCTGCCCAGGGAGTTGGTCCAGCACAGAGTGACAGCAATTTCTCCTAGGCGTATTTTTCTGCATGGTCTTCTAAAGCCAGGAACAGTACAATTGATGGGGGCAGACAGGCCAGCACAGCCTGCTTCCCACAGCAGACAGACTTGGAGAAATGCCTTTCCATGCTCATTAATTAGGACTCTTTCCTGAAGAATAAATAAGTCATCATAAAAGATAGAATCCAAACCGAGTTTGGAATTTGTTTTCAGACTAGCAATTGAAGAAAGATGGGGGTTGTATTCTCAAAGCCCCGCCCATGCATCAGCTAAATGACATCCTTTTTGGGGGCTGGGACACCGAAACTAGTCTCTCTATGTAGGCCTGGCGGTCTTGGAACTCACTGTGTAGACCAGGCTGGCCTAGAACTCACAGAGCTTTGCCAGCCTCTGCCTGAGTGCTGAGGTGAAAGGCTTGTGCCACCACACCCATGGCTCTGAACAGCATCCTTTTAAAAGATACATGTAAGGGCTGGAGAGAGGGCTCGCTGTTTAAGAGCACTTGCTACTGTTGCAGATCACCCAAGTTTGCTTCCCAGCACCCACATGGGAGTTCACAAGCATCTGTAACTTTAGTTCCAGGGGATCTGACACTTTTTCCCCCTGACCTTTGCAGGCACCAGGCATACATGTAGCTGACATACATACGTGGAGGCAAGACACTACTAATCCATGTGACATAATAGTCTTCAAAACAAAGCTAAACATAGTTCACTCAGGCAAAACCCAGCAAGTCTTACAACGTTATGAGGCAGGTTTTAGTTGGAAGCATACCAATAGCAAGAGTGATAGACAGCAAATGACAAAATAGTTTTAGGCATAGAAGCAAGTGCAACAATGTCCTCTACTGTGTCCATTAACAACCGATACTACAGGGGTGGGGCTTTTGTGTGGCTCTGAAGGTTCGCTTCACGTGTGTAGTCTCCAGACTGCGGCACCATTTTTCTAGGTCATGGGCTTCCATTTCCTCTCAGCACTCAGCGCAGAGGGGGATTCATATTAGAGCCTTGAGAGGTAAGTCAGGGTTGGTGTTGGGGACAGAAAGGAAGAAGTCTCAGAGGGGAGAACATTATGTTTGACTTACTACACCTTTCCTCCCCTCCCCTCTCATCTTATCATTAAGTTGTGCAAAGAAGGCTTCTCTTTGAAATGTTTCAAACATTTACTGTTCTGAAGCTTTGGCTTGGGGAAGTAGGACTGACTGTTAACCTGACCAGAAGGGAATTTAAAGGTATTTAAAAAAAAGAGCTTTATAGCCGGGCATGGTGGTGCAAGCCTTTAATCTCAGCACTTGGGAGGCAGAGGCAGGTGGATCACTGTGAGTTCGAGGCCAGCCTGGTCTACAAAGTGAGTCCAGGACAGCCAGGACTACACAGAGAAACCCTGTCTTGAAAAACAAAAACAAACAAACAAACACACACACACACACACAAAAGAGCTTTATTTTTATTTTTACTTGTATGTGGGGTGTGTGTGTGTGTGTGTGTGTGTGTGTGTGTATGCCATGCATGTGGGTGCCAGTGGAAGGCAAAAGATGGTATCAGACCTGCTGCAGTTTGAGTTACATATAGTGTGGACTGGCTGATGGGGGTACTGGAAACTGAACTTGGGTCCTCTGGAAGAGCAGCAAGTACTCTTTCTTCTTTTGGTTTTTCGAGATAGGGTTTCTCTCTGTAGCCTTGGCTGTCCTGGAACTCACTCTGTAGTCCTGGCTAGCCTCGAACTCATGGAGATCCATGTGCCTCTGCCTTTCAAGTGCTGGGATTAAAGGGTGTGCGCCACCACCGCCCAGCAAGTACTCTTAACTACTGGGCCATCTCTCTGGCCCCTAGCAGTCCTTTGTTTATGTGAAGAAGGGAGCTATTATAGATTTTGGTGTTCTTTAATGATGGTTCTATATGTCAACTTCATTGGCTCGAGGTTTAAGACTCTTCTGGAAAGGATACCCTAATTATAGTAGGGGGATTGAAACATGGTAGGTGGGAGGGGCTTATTTAGAGTGTGTTTTGCCTGCCTCCAAGCCACAGAGCAAAATTTGTCTGCCCCTAAGGTTTATTTTATGTCTGAGGGTAAATGGCTACTTGACATAATGGATCCTGTATGCATGTGACTCCTCCTGATCATAAACCACCCCCCCCAACTGCCCCCCCCCAAAAAAAAAAACTGGCTCTGTGTGGTTTGATTTTTAGTGTAGGTAAAGATTGACATTAAGCAAACTATTGTGTAGTCTTTGCCAAACCTCAATGTATGTATCTTTTTAAAGTTATTATTATTTTTCAAACAACTGTTAACCCTTACTAGCCTGGAACTGGCTATGTAGACTGGCCTTGAACTTTCAATTATCCTCTTGCCTCTGCTTTCCAACTGCTAGGCTTATAGCCAAGCATTATCACACCAGACTCTGAATTGCATTTTCAATGGGAAATTTAACTAATTAATTTGTATTTTTGAGATAAGATATTCTGCAGCCTAGGCTGGCCTAGAGCTCCCTATACAGCTGAGGGTGGCCTTGAACTTTTTATCCTCTACCTCCCTACCCCATAAATTGTGGGATTACATAACAGGAGCATACCACTGTGTAGGTCAGTCTTCTTCCTCTCTCTCCCCCAGGGGATTGGACTCAGAGCTTCACACGTGCTAGGGAAACTTTCTACTACTGGGCGCTATGCCCAGACAAAGCCTTCTTGAACTGTGCGTTTTGACAGAGTCTTATGTAGCTCAGAATGGTCTCAAATCTCCTTTGCAGCTGAGTCTGTCCTTTCATGCCTCATCCTCCTGCCTTCACCTTCCAAGTCCTGGGATTATTGGCATGTGCCACCACTCAATCTTTTTATTTTAACTTTTATTCTTCTCTCATACATTACATCCCCTCTCCCTACTCTTCCCAGTCCCTCCCTCTCCCTCAAATCAACTCCTCCTCTGTTTCCCTTAAAAAAAAAAAAAAAAAAAAAAAAAAAAAAGGTCTTTTAGGGATATCCAACCCAGTAGGAGAAAAAGGATCCCTTACATGCAAAAGAGTAAGAGCCACTAGTCATGATGGCGCACACCTTAAATCCCAGCACTCAGGGAGGCAGAGCCAGGTGGATTTGCTGTGAGTTCGAGGCCAGCCTGGTCTAACAAAATGAGTCCAGGACATCCAAGGCTACACAGAGAAACCCTGTCTTGAAAAACAAAAAACAAACAAACAAAAGAGTAAGAGATACCCTCCACTTCCACTGTTCGGAATCCCACAAGAACACCAAATTTGCCAGGTATGATGGCACACGCTTGTAATCCCAGCACTTGGGAGACAGAGTTAGGCAGATCTCTGTGAGTCCAAGGCCAACCTGGCTTACAAAGCAAGTCCAGGACAGCCAAGGCTACACAGAGTAACCCTGTCTTGGGGAAAAAAAAAATAAAAGAAAGAAAGAACACCAAGCTACACAACCGTAAGGAATATGCAGAAGACCTAGCTCATACCCACACAGGTATGAGCTTCAGTTTTCTGTGTTTGTGCTTCAGTGTGTGAGCCCCTATGAACCCTGCTTAGTTGCTTCTGTGGGCCATGTTCTCCTGTTTTCCTCCACCCCTCTGACTCCTACAACCCTCCCTCCCTCTCTTCTGTGGGGTTCCTCAAAGTCCCACTAATGTTTGGGTGTGGATCTCTGCATCTGTTTCCATCAGTTGCTGGCTGACGCCCCTCTGATGACAACTGGGCTAGGCAACGATCTATGAACATAGGAGGATGTCATTAGGAGTCATTTCATTGGCTTCCCGGCCCCCCTGCACCCCCCCACCCCCTGCCATGTTTGGTTCTATCCTGGGTCTCTGGGCTGTCTTACCTCTGGTTCCTGGTCACCCAGGCAGTGTCAGGTGGCCACCACTCAATAATCATCATCCTCTCCTCCTCCTCCTTTATTTTTGTCTTTTTGAGACAGGGTTTCTCTGTGTAGCCTTGGCTGTCCTGGACACACTCTGTAGGCCAAGCTGGCCTGGAACTCACAGCGTTCCACCTGCCTCTGCCTCCCCGAGTGCTGGGATAAAAAGCATGCACCACCACGCCCCGGGTCCTCCTCCTCTTTCTTTCCTCTTCCTATCTCAGAGGTTTCTGGTTGTGATAACTGAGATTATAATGAGATATTCCCAAATTGCCAGGCAGAAGAGCTGATAAAGACACATCTTCCCTTAGAGTGTGGGATGGTTTTTTGTTTTGTTTTTTCCCCTAGAGAAAAGGTTTCTCTGTGTAGCCTTGCCTTTGTAGACCAGTCTGGCCTCGAACTCACAGCAATCCACCTGCCTCTACCTCCCGAGTGCTGCGATTAAAGGTGTGCACCACCATGTTAGGCTGTGGGATGGTCTTAATTCAGATGAAATGTTTTCTAAAAACCGATGGACTACAACCAGGAAGGTACTAAGTGTGGCAATTGTGGCGCTGCGGGCAGAAATGACACCCGAGTGCCACTGGGAGGCGCAGTGGTACAGTGAGTAAGAGGAACCCGCTGTCTACTGTTACCTCAACTTCCATCTCCCTTGGGACCTCCCCCAGGCCACTTAATCTCATTCTGGGTCAGTTTTCTAATCTGCAAAATAGAGATCTTCTTTTCTCGCTGTATTTTGATGATACTTAGATATGATAAAGTTCAAAGCACTCTTAAAAGGTGCACTGTGGCCATTGAAATAAATGTGCTGGGAAGGGCCGCCAGGGGCTGAAGCATAAAGGGCAAGAATTGAATTGGAGAATTGAAGTACCCTGGGGTTTGTGTATGAATTTTAATTCAAATATTTATAAGAGGTGTATGAAGTTTTTCTTGGAGGGTAAAGGGCTGTGGTTATCTTCAGAGGGGAGAAGAGAGTGGTGGTGGTGATGGGGAGGCTTCTCATTATTATATATCACACCTGTTAAACAGAGAAACAGGGAATCTGAGCAATGGGATTATGGACTTTGATATCTCTATTATTTCCTCTTTAAAAAGCCAAGCATATTTTTAAAAAATTATCGAAAGGCCCTTGCGTAGATGTTTTTGGTGAAATTGAAATGTTATTGGTGAAGAGTAATCGTGGCCCCCAGAGAAAGCAACCCGTTCAAGGGACAGCTCTCTAAGGACAGGAAGTGCTTCAGGTTCATGGCTTGGCATCTCTTGAATGTAACAAACTAGGTGACAGGCTTTCTCTGCGAAGAAATCCTTTTTCTGGCATCTTATGGCTGGGGGAACATACAGTTGGTTGTGCTTGGGGCAGCTGCCTGATGCTCACACTAGAGCCTTGTTCCAGAAAACTGTCCCTCTCCCAGAGGGTCTCCTTTTGTCCTGTTTCTTGGTTGTCTTGTACTGTCTCCTTGGATGAACTTATTCTTCCCAAGGTCTCTCCTCTAATTCTCTCTAGCTGTGTATGTGTGTGTGTGTGTGTGTGTGTGTGTGTGTGTGTGTGTGTTGTATGTGCGTGCAAGCCCGAGGACAACTTTAACTTTGGGTAGCATTCTTTAGGTGTTGTCCAACTATTTTATTTTTCTTTTTGAGACAGGGTCTCTTACTGGCCCCCAAACTCCAGGTAGACTAGTCTAGGCTGGCCAGTGAGTCCAGGGACCCATCCACCTGTCTCTACCTCCTGAACGCTAGGATGACAAATGCAGGCTCCCAAACCCTGCATTCCCCCTAACCAAACTGAGGTATTTGCTCTTGCAAAGCAAGCGTCTTATTTACCAAGCAACCTCTCCAGGCCCTGCTGTAATTTCTTAAAAATGTATTTGAGCCATGATGCGGCTCATGCTCTGGATTCTGCTGCCTGTATCCTGGTGGGACAGATAAACAGCCAAAGCCGGAGGCGGAGCAGTGCGATCTCGGGGAGGCGGGGCCAGGACGACTCCAGAAGTGGTGGGAGGGGTCTTCTTCCGTGGGAGGCTTGTACTGGGAGGTGTTAGAAGGTGCTGATGCTCAGTGCATAGATGCCTCAATTCATTAAAGGTCCCCAAGTGCTGGTGTGCACGGACTAGCTAAAATGCCCTCTTAGAGGGAGAGATTTACTCTTATTTACTAGTGGGGCCTCAGTGGAGCACTTTGGACAGAAAAGGCAAGATACCTGCCCTCCCTTATTTATTAGTCTCAAAATAGTGAGTTTTTGCCCTCTCATCTCTGAATTTGATTTTGAGTTCTTTATTTGTGATTTCTTTGTGCGCCTTATTATGAACACATTTTAGCATGGCAGGTGTGTTCTAGTGCACCACTGCTTTTAACATCCATGCTCTGATGTTACTGTTCTCTTTCCCCCTCCCCCCCCACTTCTCTCTTTAAATTAATGACCACCACCAGCTCTGTCAAACTGTCCTTGGCATCCAGAAAGCTAAATCCCGTGGTCAAGCCGGAGCCTTCACTTTTTTTGCATATTTAAAAACTTGAGATCTAATTTACATACCAAACTACTCACTTTTCTAAAGTGTGCGATTTGGTAGTTTTTCTTTTTCTCTTTTGAGGCAGGTCTCACTCCGTACGTAGCCCAGGCTAACCTTAACTTGATGGTCCTCTTGAGTGTTGTGCTCACAGGCGCAAACCACCACATCCGGCTAGATTTTTAGTTTGTTCTCAGAACTGCAGTCATGTCGGCAACTCTCTAGTCCCAGAATATTTTTCTAATCTCCAAAAGAAACTCCATCCCCATCATGGATTACACAAGTGCTCAGCTTCAGCTTTGGGTAACCACTGACCTGCCGCCACCTGCCCGGAGCTGCCCCTTCCTGACGTCTTACGTAATGGAGTCACTAAGCACATTTTATCTTGATCAGTGATAGCCCCTCTTCCGTCATCTGCCCTTCAGAGCACCGTCTCTTTCTCGAGCTTCCAGTCTTGGGGTACATTTTTCAGTTTTCTTCCATACCTCCTCCTTACCTTCCTATTCTCTTAATGTTGGGGAGCGTTCATGCCCCAGCTGAGAGATCTCTTTCTCACAGGCACTCCCCGAGCACCCGCAGGCACTCATAGATTTCAGTGCTGTACATTGCCGTCAAATCCTACACTTGATCTTAGCCAGGAAATGATGTCATCAAGTCCTAAATTTATCCCCTAGCGAGGACTTTGTCTCTACTTCCAGAACTAATTGTTCACCTCCTCTCTGCTTCCCAACATGCATTGCGCAATCAGCACGCCCCGGAACTGACCTTGGGGGTCACTCTCCTGCCCTCTCGCGTCTTTCTTCCACGACTTCTTCTCTTGTTGCTTAGCTCAGAAACTTAGCAGTCGTGCGCCACTTCTTCACACCCCGCCCAACGTTGCATCTATGCCACATTCTGCGGCTCTTCTTCCACAGCTTACCCAGAACCCAGCTCCTCACTGCCTCTTTAGACGCTGTGCCTAGGGAAGCCCGTCTATTTTCATACGTGTTGTGTGAATGTAGTATATATAAAGGCGCGCGCGCGCGCGCGCGCGCGCGTGTGTGTGTGTGTGTGTGTGTGTGTGTGTGATTTTAGACAGGCTGGAGGAGGATTCAGGTGTCTTACTCTATGGCTGTCCAAGTTACTTTTTGAGACAAAGTCTATCACTGATCTAAGGCTTTGCTGGTTCAGCTGCTCTGGCTGGCCAGCGAGTTTCCGAGTTTCCGGATCTGCCTCAGTCAGTGCCCACCTTCCCTCCTCCCCACCCTCCCTTCTCCCCACCCCCATGCTGGAGTTATAGGCATGGCTATGCCAGCTTTTATGTGGGTGCTGGGGATTCAAAATAAGATTTTCTTGTCTGCATTGCCAGCACTCTTACCCACAGAACCATCTCTCTAGCCCTCCCGGTAGCTTATCAACTGCCGATGGGTGTTTCTACCAGCACATCTATGGACACTCTTAGCTTCAGAGATTGTTTTAAGACAAGGTGAGTCATGCCCCTCTTTGCTAAAAATCATTCACTAGATCACCACATTGCTCAGGATAAAAGCCAAAGTCCATACATTGTCCTTTAAGCCCTCCAAACGATGGTTCCCCCCCCCCCCCCCCCCCCCCCCCCCCCGCCCATCACGTTCTTTCCTGCTAATCTCTACCTTGATGTCTCTGAGTTAGACACAGTGGCCTCTTCTTTCTTCCTCATCTCAAATATACACCTTGCAGTTTGCACTTACTGTTCTGCCTAGAATGTTCTTTCTCCAGATGCCTCATGTTCCTATTGTACAATTCTTTGTTTATGTTTTACTTAGTTAATGTAACTCCACTCTATTTTAGTTAATTAATTAACTAATTAGAGACAGGCTTTCACATATCGGAGACTGGTCTCAAACTTTCTACAGAGCCAAGAATGACCTTGACCTTCTGATCCTCCTGCTTCTACCTCCCAAGTGCTGGGGTTACAAGCATACATCACATACCTAGTTTATAAGGTACTGGAAAACTGAACCTCGGGCTTTGTGCTTGCTAGGCAACACTTTACCAAATGATCTGTATCTGCACCCAATGGGCCCTGTTTATAATAACAACTTTCAGGCAGGTGAGGTGGTGCACGCCTTATATCCTAGCACTTGGAAGGCAGAGACAGGCGGATCTCATCACATACTGCTCCCCACTTCCCCCCATATTCTCTATACAAATTTCTGTTTCTTTAACTGTTTTCAAAGCACTTAGTGCACATGCACACACACACTTATACTTAAGTAGATGCGTACATAGGTGTGCACACACATGTACACAATGCACCTACATGTATACAGACATGTACACATATTTGTTTTATTGCAGTCCTTCTCCACTTGCTTGTAGACTTTATGAATACAGGGGCTTCATTTTGTGTCCTGCTGTATTCCCAGGAACCGGAATGGTTTTACACCACAAGTTGTTAGCATATACAGATACCCTCTCCCCAGAAAAATGGCAAGAGCAGGACCATTTTAAAAAATTGCTTGTTTTCTGCTTGTTGCACCCTTGCTGGCTGAGCAGCATGTGAAATGGTAGCAGCCTTCTATTTTCTTCTTCTAATGACACAGTTCCTCCAACCTATGGGCTCACACAGTGATTTCCAAGGGACATTTGTTCTGCACATCTTCCCTGAGGTCCTTGGGGAGTCAGCCTCCATGCCCATCTGTGAGGTTGGCATAGAAACGTCCTCTGTTTCAGATGTATGGACGCTTGATTCTTGGGTAGAGATTCCACAAGGAGAGGAGATTATTTGGGGCATTATACGTTGCTCACTAAAGCCAATGTGACAGAAGTGCCATCAGCAAGGTTAGCAAGCAAAACATGAACGCTGGCTGGAATGGTGCTGCTTGCCGTAGAGTTGCAAAGGGATTTCGGAAATGCAGTCCCTGATGATCTGACTGGCACCCTCTTCTCCTTTCTCCGTGGCCGCGGTGGTGGGTGGTGGGCGGAGGGGTGGGGGTAGGGTGGCAGGGTGGCATTTTCTCCCTCTCTGGCTGCTCCTTCCCATCTTTCCTTCTTTCTCCACTCGGTTTCTTTCTTTCCTCCTTGCTCCCTTCCTCTCCTGCTCTAACCTTCCCTCAATTAGGACACAGAGGGTCAGAGAAGTGAGGCAAATCTCCAGAATTAGCGGTGAAATTAGAGCCCAGACTCATGTGTCTTGTTTCTTATTTCTTTTGGAATATATTGTGTTATCTTCCCAGAAAAGAAGGGCGCGGCCAGGATGCTATTGAATTAAGCATTCTTGGAGAAGTTAACTGCTTCTTTCTCAGGGACTTAGGTGGGCAAGTGGCTAGAGTTTAACCAAAAACTGAAAATTGTATCTTTGTCTTTACGTTCTTTAACATTTCTAGTTTTTCTCTCTAACCCTCCAGACAGCTCACGTGGCCATCTGTCTTTACCTTAAGCCATCATTGGCTCACTTGCCTGTAGAAAGCCTAATCTTCTATGGGCAAGAGAGGATGGAGAGGATAATTACAAAATATAGTTTAGAAATTGCTAAAAACTAATTTATATTATAAATAAGTGTATGTTTTATTAATATACAAATTTGCATTTTATAATGTAATATAATATAATTTATATAAAAACATACAACTGATATTTATTTACCATGCTTTGTGTGACAAATACAGTTTTCATTAGGAAAGTAAATCATGAGACACCATTCTCACACCCACTAGGATTACAATAAACAACAACAACAATAATAACAGTAGACTATAAGGGCTGACAAAGATGTGGAGAAATCAGAACCCCATACATTGCTGGTAGCAACACAAAATGTTGTAGCCATTTTGGGAAATAATCTGGTAGTTCCTCAGGCTGTTAAAATTACCATGTATCTTAGAAATTCCATTTCCTAGTATGTGCAGGAAAATTGCAAACATAGCTTCTCACAAAATGTGTACACAGATGCTTAAGGAAGCATTGCTCCCAACAGCAAAGGGAAGACATACCCGTATGCTTATCCTTTGGTGCACAGAAAAGAAAATCGGCTATATCTACGTAATTTGATGATGCAGCCACAAAAAGGAAATGAAGTTTTGATACATGACATTGCAGTGGGCAGAGGGTGAACCTTAACTGCACCACGCTAAGATGCTAACCAGAAAAGTCTGTACAGTATGTGTGGGGTATCCAGAATAGGCATATTGAAGGAGACTTATTGCTGGGGCCTGGGGGAGGAGGGGTTGGGAGTGAATGGTACAGATGCAAGGGCTGCTTTTTGATGGGATTAAAAAAAAAAGGTTTGGGTTTTTGTTTTGTTTTTTGAGGCAAAGTACCTTATATTCCAGATGGCTTCTAACTTCCTGTGTAGTAAATACTGGCCTTGAATTTCCAATTTTCCTGCCTCCAGCTCCCAACTGCTGGAACTACAGGCATGTGACACTACATCTGGTGGGAAAGAAATATTCTGCAATTGGGTAGTGGTCTCTGTGGCAGTACCCTGCAAACGTACTGAACCACGCCTTTTAAAGTGGTGAGTTTTATGTTATGTGAATTTTATCTTCTTTCTTTCTTCCTTTTTCTTTCTTTTTATTTTTGGTGTTTTTTTTTTTTGAGACACGGTCTCTCTGTGTTAGCCTTGGCTGTCCTGGACTTGCTTTGTAGACCACGCTGGCTTCAAACTCACAGGGATCTGCCTGCCTCTGCGTCCCGAGTGCTGAGATTAAAGGCATGTGCCACCATGCCCATGCCCAACCTTTCTTTTCTTTCTTTCTTTTCTTTCTTTCTTTCTTTTTTTTTTTGAGACAGGGTTTCTCTGTGTACTTTGGCTGTCCGGGATTTGTTTTGGAGACCAGGCTGGTCTCGAACTCACAGCAATCTGTCTACGCCTGCCTACTGAGTACTGGGATTAAAGGTGAGCACCACCATGCCTGGTGTGAATTTTATCTTATTAAAACTATCTTGGGGCTGGAAAGATGGCTCAACGGTTAAGAGCACTGTCTGCTTTTCCATAGGTCCTGAGTTCAAGTCCCAGCAACCACAATTAAAAAACATTTTATGAATTTAAAATTATATGCAGTTAAATAAATGTGTTTAAACTTAATTTCTGTGATATTTCTTGTAAGCAGACTTTGGTTACTCTAGTAATTTAAAGAAATTTCCTTTGGGGCTCAATGATTAAGAGCATTTGCTCCTCTTCTAGAGGTCTGGGGTTTGATTCCCAGGATCCACATGGCTGCTTACAGACTCTGCATGTACCAGGCTCACATGTGGTGTGCAGACATACATGCAGGAAACATACACACATGCACCGGATCTATATGAAAAAATATTCTTTAAATTTTGTTATTGTTTTTTCTAGATAGGCCAGCCTTCAAAGAGCCAATATAACCAGCTTCCTGCTAGGCTTTGTTTAAGGCAACTCCAAGTGTGTGTGTGTGTGTGTGTGTGTGTGTGAGAGAGAGAGAGAGAGAGAGAGAGAGAGAGAGAGAGAGAGAGAGAGAGAGAGAGACAGAGAGAGAGAGAGAGAGAGACAGAGAGAGAGAGAGAGAGAGAGAGAGAGAGAGAGAGAGAGAGAGAGAGATGTAGCCCATTTGATGCCAGAGGAAGTTTGGCATTCAGATGTTTTCGGATTTTGCATACGGTTTTTGTTGTGTAATACTGCCATTGTGGCTTGGGACGGAGCTCTGTAATTGGACAGTGGTGAATAGTCATACAAAATGGTCTATTGACCTGAAATTTACACAAATAATCTCATGCTAACTCAGGCCAGGGTGCATGGCCAGATGAATGAGTTCACATCAAGTTACCTTTTCGGTTTTCAGCTTTCAGATCTTTAGGCTTGGCGAGGAGAAGGGCGAGCCTGTCTCAGTCAGTTCTGTCACTAAATGTGTGGGTCTCAGTTCTTTCTGGACAGAGGTCTTTCAGGGGGCAGGGGTGCTCACTGGGGAGGGCAAAGGGAAGATGTACAATGCGGGAGAAGGCATCTAGGTCAGTAAATATGGGGACACGTGGCAAGACGATGACCTTGAGAGGAGAGAGCGAGTGCCACTGCGCCACACTTCTCTTGGGATTCCAGTCTCTTTGGAGCACCTGCTGAGCTGTCAAAGCTTGTTAGCCTTTCCTTGATTCCTGTAGCACATTAGGGCCTTCTCAGAGCATTCAACCATAGCTAAGTTTGTAAAGTAAAATTTTCTGGTGACTAATATTTATCTAAATTAAGTTAATTATAGGGATGATAAAGCTCCCTCAGACATGTGTTTTGAAGAGATTAGGGTGAATTGCCTAAATAAGAAGCCAAGAGAATTTTTCTCCCTTGGCAAATTGACTTGCCACCATCCTGCTGACCGTTCACGGGGCACAGCTGCGCTTCTAGGTGCCTCTGTTCAGAACTTTTATTGGCGTTAAAGGAGGAATAAACAGGCAAGCTCAACCACACTGAGAAGGTATCCCCTGCAACCCCAAGCACATATATTATATTGGTTTAAATTGTTTAAAAGGAAGATAAAGAAAGCAGTGGTGTGGGGTTATGTGTGTGAGGCTGTGGGATGGGTGATGGAGCCAAGGGTAGCAGTGGCGGGAAAGATGACTCCAACTGTAGTTGCTGGTTACATTTCACTCTCTTTCCTCCCTCCAATCCTCCCTTCTCTTTCTAGTTATAGTAAACCACCAGAACTCTGTCTTGATAATCACCTACACCATCTTCTGCGCATCATAAATTTCATTTTGACGTATCCAATAGACGGTGACCAGGTGTGTGTGTGTGTGTGTGTGTGTGTGTGTGTGTGTGTGTGTGTGTGTGTTTGTTTTTTTGTTTTTTGTCATGCTGGGGATGCCGTAAAGGTGTAGTGGTTGTTAGGGACGCACAAGCATTGAGACTGGTTTTGTGCCTTAAGGCTATAGTTTGCAGAGATAGAGAGATAAGTTCAGTAGCTGTGCGTGTACAGTAGGATAAGCTGACTCTCGTGACAAGAGTATTTGTAGGGTGCCGTGGGGCCACCTAGGGGTGCAGTTTAAAACAGCCTGTGATAGGTGTGGGCCTTGAGGGACACTTCTTTTTAGAAAATGATGCGTTTTAACTGTCATTTTGTTGTTGTTGCTTAACATTTGAACAATTTACAAAAAGTGCAGATTGTAATGTAGTCCAACGAATGTTGATATATATATATTGAAAATACCAGTCCAGTCAGGATGTAAACTGTTTTCATCACTAAAAACAAAAACAAAAACATTCCTTCGTGTTACTTTCTAGCCAGTTCTTCCTTCAGCTCCCTCCCTAGAGTCAGTCAGATGAGCTGCCATCAGCTCATTACCAGGAGGAGAGAAGAGTGCAGCACAGCATGGGTTCGTGAGACCGGGGAGACATGGGAGAGCCCCGGGCCTGTGATCATGTGTTGCCAGGGCTTTCATCCTTTGAGAAAAATGGAAGTGAAGTGTATTAGGCATTTCTGTTGTTATAACAAAAATCCTAAGGCTGAGCACTTTACAAAGGAGAGATTCATTTAGCTCATAGGGTTAGAGACTGGCATCAGCTTGGCTCTGGTGAAGATCTCACGGTGCGTGGCATCATTAACAAGGGAATGCACGTGAGAGGGAGCGGTCACATGGTGGGACAGGAAACCATAAAAACATAGTCAAGGGATGGGGTTACTGTTCTCTAATCAGCCACTTGTGAGAAATAAGTCACGGGTCCCAAGAGGGTTTTGTTTTGTTTTGTTTTTTCTGAGACAGGGTTTCTTTGTGTAGCCTTGGCTATTCTGGACTTACTTTGCAGAGCAGGCTGGCCTCGAATTTACACAGATCTGCCTGCCTCTGCCTCAGCCTCCATTTCCCTGAGTGCTGGGATTACTCCAACGGGTTTACTTTAACCCTTCGAAAGCCAGTGTTCTCAGTGCCCTAGTCACTCTCTACTAGACCCCTCCACTTGAAGGTCATCCGGGATGAACTCTCTAACACACAGAAGGGCCAGCAGGTGAGGCCCAGCAGGCCTTATTTTAAGGAGATTATTTGGATGGTAATGTGGTTGTGGGGGCTGGAGAGGGTACAGGATAGAGGCGGAGAGACCTAGAAGGAGCAGTTTCAGTCATCCAGACATGATGGAGACTATAGACCTGGCTGACAGGGTGTGGGAGACGGCCTGAGGAGTTAGGCTCCCGGGTGGTGGGGTTAGGGGAGGGTGAAACAAAGGGGAGGAATGTGTACAAAGGCACCTTTGGTTGTTTGAATGAAAATGGCCCCCACAGACCCATAAGGGGTGGCACTATTAGGAGGTGTGGCTGTGTTGGGGTAGGTGTGGCTTTACTGGAGGAAGTGTGTCACTGGGGGCGGGCTTTGAGGTCTCAGATGTTCAAGCCAGGCCCAGTGTCTCAGTCTCTTCCTGCTGTCTACCCATCCTGATGTGGAGCTCTCAGCCACCTCTCCAGCACCATGTCTGTCTGTGTGCTGCCGTGCTCCCTGTGTGAAAATAGTGGATTAGCCTTCTGAACTGTAAGCCAGTCCCAATTCAATGTTCTTCTTCATGTGAGTTGCCGTGGTCATGGTATCTCTTCACAGCAACAGAAACGGTAAGGCACACCTACGTACCAGCACATCAGTGGCATTTTTTTTTTATAACGAGATTTTGTGCCTCCCGTATTTTACGATTTCTATATTCAAAGTTACAGCTGGCTGATGGAGATGGCTAGCCATCAGATATCTGGCTCCCAGTCCCAGCACAGAGAAACACTTTCTCTTTTACTTCTAGCACTCTTTAAACGGAACAGGCCAGTTCTCCTTCAGCTCCTTTCCCCAAAGGGTGATGGCTTTATTCAGCCCATTGTTTGAAAACAATATCATTTTTATGACTTATATGATCCGTGTGGCTTGTAATAGTCCAGTTAAGTACGTTATTGGGTGTTTTTCAGTATATTCACCGACTGTGCAAGCATCCCTACAGCCAATAGACAGGTTCATCATCTCCACAGAAATCCCAGACCTATTAGCAATCATTTCTCAGTTTTCCTCCTTGCTCTCAGACTTAGGGGATTCCTAGTCTTCTTTTCTCTATGGATGTGCCGACTCTAGAATGTTCATACAAGCCCCCTCAAAGTATAGGTAATCTTTTCCACCATCTTCTTCCATACAGAATAGTCTCCTTTGCAATTTAGTCATGTTTTATTATGCATCAATACATTTCATTTTAGTGTTGAATAATATTCTTTCATATACATATCCTAAATTTTGTTTAAAATTTCATCAGTTGATGGATTTTAGGATTGTTGCTACTTTTCAGATGTTATGGATAATACTGCTTTGAAATTTACATATATGTAAATCTGTGATGTTAAGTGGAATGGCTCCCTGGTAGAGGTGTAAGGAGAATAAAGGATTCATGGGGACTATAGCACTTTGTACACAGTGACAAAGCAAATGGTGATTCGATATCCTGAGGATGGTGACAGTAATGACAGAAGTCTCTTCAATGAGTGGAAATCATGTTTTTATGACTCAGACATTTGCTTTTATTTTTGTCATATTCCAGGACACCCTTTGATTTTTTTTTTTCTAGTTTTCCTTTTTTTTTTTTCCCTTCCATGTCCCTTTCTTTCTCACTACCACGTTACAAGACATGTCACATTATCAGTGATTTCCCCCAACACTGCTTAGTGCCTTGTACCCCAAGGACAGTGCTGCAGCCTTTGCTAACTCTTTGGGAGTGAACTTGGGTGCAAGAAGGGGTGCATAGGAAGCTTCTGGCCTTTCTCAGGTTCTATTTAGGTGGCAAGACCTATAGTGGCAGTGTCTACATATACTATACTATAGCTAACATATAATTCTACATAGTAGAATTTTGTGTATACAGATGTTCAGAGATCTGTGTCCTTCAATCAGAAGACGGGGCTTTTACTATACCTTAGACAAGATGATTGTTTTCACAGACACTTGGCTTAATATTTATATAACTTAAATTGTTAAATTTATCACAATTAAATGGATTTTTATCAATCTGAAGAAAGTAGAAAATAATTGTGGAGACACTTGCATGAAAATTTAATTTTATTTATTATTTAGTGTATGTGGGGTAGACGTGTGTTGTGAGTGTGGGTGTGCACATGCCACAGTATGTGTGTGTGGAGGGCAGAAGGCAACTCTTGAAAGCCTGTCAGACTTAGAGGCAAGTGCTTCTATCTGCTGAGCCATTTTGTCATCTCTAGCTTGTATTTTGTTTTATTTTTATTTATTTGTTTGTTTTGAGACAGAGTCTTTCTTTGTAGCTCTAGTTGTTTTGGAATCTGTTATGTAGACCAGGCTGGCCTTGATCAGAGAGAGATCCACTTGCCTCTGCCTCCTGAGTCCTGGGGTTAAAGTCTGGCTTGCATTTTAAAAGTCAAATGATTAAAACAGTTTGAAGGCAAAGTTCTTTATTGATGGGAAATTGTTGAATATATTTCTCTGTAAATTCCTTTTATGTCAAGAGAGACAAATATCTAATTAAATACTATTGTTTGACATGAAAATTTGATCAAACACTTCAATAAAGGCCGGGCTGTATGTTCAGTGTTGATGCTGAAAGGCATCTGCTTTAGACACGGCCTTTCCTATTACTCATAATGTCAGGGATTTCTCTCTTCAATTTGCACGAAGGAGTCAGAGATAGTTCTTGTCTGTAGGGAGGATCTCAAAGCGGAGACTGAGATGACACTGCAGAAGAAATTAACCAAGCCTTGTCAGACATTTTAAAAGAGTGTTGTTTGGAGACAGTTCTTTTGACATTGATAGCTTATTTGCTTTTGAAGTGCGAAAGGGGAACGTTTCCTGAAACAAACTTCCAGTCTCCAGAAAGAATGACCTACTTTGGAATTCTTGGCCTAAAGCAGACTAGATGGCTTTACAAAACTTTTTTCCTACTTTTCTCCAAAGAAAACAGTAACCTGTAAATCTGTTTTTGAAATTACATTGCTCTTCATACTTTTTTGCTTTTGTTTTGTTTTTTTTTTTCGAAACAGGGTTTCTCTGTGTAGCCTTGACTGTCCTAGACTCACTTCGTAGACCAGGTTGGCCTCGAACTCACAGAGATCCACCCGTTTCTGCCTCCCGAATGCTGGGATAAAAGGCATGCACCACCATACCTGGCTTCATACTTTTAAAAGTAGACTTGAATGACCAGCCACTCCTCTTTCTTTGTTAATTAAATCTGCTTTCAAACAGTTACATGCATGTACACAGTACATACCAACTAGTCTCCCTACCTCCTCCCTGTATCCCCCCCCTTCCCTACTACCCCACCAGCAACCCTTTTGCTCTCTACAAATCTCTTTCTCACTTTCACGACATTCATTTTGTTTTGTGACCCACTGAGTTTAACCAAGGCCTTCTGTATGACCATGGGTTTGGAGCTATGTTTTGGAACGTGATGGGTTCAGCAGTGGGTACAACTCTGCTTCTCCCAGAGTCTCCCAACAGTGAGTGGTTCGAAGGCAAAGGGCACCTCATGAACCTCTTTTCCTTCATTGATTATTGCTGATAGAGACAGTCTTGTGTGGACCCAGTGCAGGAAACTACATGTCGTGAGTTAATAAATGCAATAGTTGTGTGGTGTCTAGAGACTGGCATTTCATAACCCTTTACTCTATCTTGTAGATCTTATATAGTTTCTGCCCCTTCTTCTGCAGTGTTCCATGAGCTGTAGGGGGCGCGGTCTAAATGTCTTATTTAGGCCTGGGCCCACAACCATTGCTTACTCTCACTCTCTGGGTTTCAGTGTTTTCAGGCATAAGGAGGCAGCAGAGACAAAGCACTTTGGAATGGATGCTCAAAAGACAGATGGAGTACAGTAACAGAGTATTTCAAAAGAACCAAAAGGCAATAAAAATGACAAAAGATAAGAAAAAACTATTGTGTCACTCTTTGTTTTGGCTGTGTGACAAATACTACAGAAAGACAAAAGGAGGAGAGCTTTATTGGCCCGTGGTTTCAGTACTTAGCTGATTCTGTCGTGGTGGTCTTGCGGTGACGTGGGAACATTATAGTGGCAAGATTCTGTGATAGAGAAGGCTGCTCACCTCATGAGGGCAGAGACATGAACAGAGGAGAAGATACCTCTTCCTGCACTGTCCCTGTCCTCCAGCATGGCCTCCTCCCCTAGGGTCTGCCACCAGGGGGAACTCATTGGCTAGGTCACAGTCTCAGTGGTCTAGGCACCTCTCAGTGACTGGATCCAGTAGATGAGGACCAAGCCTTCAAAACATGAGCCTTTAGAGAGCACATCACATCCCCGTTACAAAAATACCGTGCATCAGAATTAGAAAAACTGACAGGTGGATGGGAGACTTTAAGGAGGAACTACCAGTGAAAAGAAAAAGTAATTTCACTTTAAACATGAAAACGAAACTGAAGAGACACTTAGATCAAACAGACACCAAGAAGGTAAAAGAGAAGTAAAAATTTAAACACATATTTATTTTTTAACACTTATTTATTTATTTATGTGGTGCGGGGTGCACAGCATAGTGTATGTGGGGAGATCAGAGGGTAACTCGGTTCTCTCCCTGCACCACGTTGGTCACTGGGACCCAACTCAGTCTGTCAAGCTCGGCAGTAAGTACCATTACCCACTGAGGGATTTGGCAGCCCAGGAAATATAACTTAAAAACCAAATAGAAGTGAGACAATTAAAGATATTGTCAAGAAGTGACAGGTACAACAGAGAAGGGGACTTCTGCATTAATAGGAGGGGGGTCTGGGGAGGAAGACTAAAGAAAGGGAGTGGAACAAGTAGGAAAACATAGGAGTGGAGGAAACTTTGTAGCATTCTCCTGAGGGCTTTGAACTGCATTTCAAAGCACACGATGCACCTAAGTGTGCTGACCCACAATACCAACACCAAGATAAATTACAGAAGATTTCTTGAGCTTTAAAGGAAACAATTTTTTTTTCCTCATGAAAGCTTTTAGGTACAAAAAACATGTGACTTATGAAACAAAGAAAATTAGATTATTATCATCCTTTGATGACAAAACTGTATGCCAGAACAAAATAAAATAACATACTTAAGAGAGTCCAGGAAAGGGCATATGAGCTAAGGGCTTCATATGCAGAAAGACTGACACAAACTTTGATCAGCCTGCAAGAACCTGGCAAAGTTGTTCTCATGGACCTTCATTTAAAAAAAATCTAGAGGGAGCTGGAGAGATGGGTCAGTGGTTAGGAGCACTCTGCTCTCCCAGAGGACCTGGGTTCAATTCCCAGCACCCACGTGGCAGCTCACAACTGTCTGTAACTCCAGTTCAGGGGATTTGATGAGACATTCTAACCCCATCATCTTCCTAACCCTGGAGAACAAGGATCTTGGCATCAACTTCCTAGTAGCACACCAGGAATCAGCCCTAGTCGCAGGCGAGAGTCTCGAAGTACATCTTTAGCCTGGCCATGGCTGAGCTTGCTGGTAATCCCAGCAGCACTCAGGTTATAGGGGCAGGTGCACTGCAAACTTGAGGCCCATCTCACTCACCTACACAATGATGGTGATGCCTTACATCGCAAAACTTTGTCTCAAAGGCCAACACAAACAAACAAACAAACAAACCACAAAACCCTAACAAGGCAAAAATTAAAAACTCAGGGCTTTTTGGAGAAGTGGTTACTTCTAGGTCTGAGGTAAGAATTTTAGGAGATGAACTAGAACACTCTGGGTACCACACAGAGGAGAAGCTTTCAAGGATTGTTGGAACTGTGGACAAAAGATCTATGGCCTTTGGAAGAGGCTCCTGCTGGTTAAAAACCAACAAGTTGAGCTTTAATAATGACGTTTAAATTTTGAATTTCATCTGGGGGTGGTGGCATATGTGTTGTAATCCCAGCACTCCAGAAGTAGAGGCAGAGGCAGAGGCAGGAGGATCTCTGAGTTTGAGGCCAGCATGAATTATATAGGGAGTTCCAGACCAGCTAAGCCTACATAGTGAGATCTTGTTTCAAATAACCAACTAATCAACCAACCAACCAACCAAACAAAAAAACAACCTCAAATCAAAACAACAAACAAAAGAACAACTCCCCGGGACTTCACCTTTTTTTTTTTTTTTTTAAGGATTATTTATTTTGTGTACAACATGCTGCCTGCATCTGTACCTGCCCACCAGAAGAGGGCACCAGATTTCATTATAGATAGTTATAAGCCACTCTGTGGTTTCTGGGAATTGAACTCAGGACCTCTGGAAGAGCAGACAGTGTTCTTTGTTTTGTTTTTGTGAGACAGGGTCTCTCTATGTAATCTTGACTGTCCTGGACTTGCTTTGTAGACCAGGCTGGCCTCGAACTCACAGCGATCCATCTGCCCCTGCCTCCCGAGTGCTGGGATTAAAGGTGTGTGCTACCACGTCTGGCTTGAGGACTCTACGTTTTGAGGATGACAAATGTACAAGTTTATTACTCTGGAACTATAAGTAAAAACAGTCCATGGTTTATTTTACCTTTCCCCTTTTAATCTTTTAATTGGCTATTAAAGAAAAACAACGCAGCTGGGCTCAGTGGCATACACCTGTAATCCCAGCTGGGGTCAGGGGGTTGATGTGAGTTTGAGGCCAGCTGGTCTACAAAGAGAGTCCAGGACAAACACCGTCTCAAAACAAAATCAAAAACAAAAACCACCAGGACCGACAAAACCAAAAACAAAACACAAAAAGAAAGAATGACAATGGGATAGAATTAGCATATTACCCAGTCTCAAATGAATTAGTGAACCTAGGTATTGAGCACAAGCAACTGCCAATATTAAAACAAACAAACAAGGTAGGGCAGGAGGGAAGACTCAGCAGTTCAGAGCTCTGTTGCTCACGCAGACGAGCCAGGCTCACTTCCTAGAACCTAAGTGCTGGCTCACACAATCTTACCTCCAGTCCCAAAGGATCTCATGCTCTTTCTACCTCTGTCATACAAGAAGAGCACTCAACCTTAAAATTTTCTCTTAAAGAAAAAGTGAAAAGCAGGCATCAAGTGCCTTCTCATGGGTGAACACACCGTCGCTTCGTCTTGACAGAAGGATAGAAGCTGAGGCTCATCAAACTGGACTCAGCTGCTAAGTTTCAGGTGGTTGGAGGACAGAGGGCAGTGTTGTTAAAAGGAAGTCATGGCCATCAGAGTCTCTACGGTGGAAACCACCACAGGCAAGTGAAAAGAAAGGGTTGGATGAAGAAGTTTTAAGTTGAAAAAGGATCAAATTAAGCTACCACTGTGTTTAGGAATGCATGCATGAATAATAAACCAACAAAGTGGCCTCTTGAAAGAGGGACTGAGTGGCTGTGACTAGCATGGGACACACGGAAGAGTCTCCCTATGTAGCTGGAAAGATGATTTCATAACCCAGGTGGTGATTATAATAATATTCTCCCAAGGTTCTGTTTTGAAGCTATTACTACACTCCCTCATCACGTATGTGGACACCCACACTTCCCTTCATCTGACCACTAGCCCATGGTAGTTTTGGGTGCATTTCAAAGTAAATTACAGGTATACCATTTCCCTCAGTTTTATATTACCCTAACAACAGCAGCTACTTTAATATTTGTTTTTCCTTGTGATATAAAATTTATATACAATGAAATGAATATAGCTGGTGTATATACACTGAATTTTGACATGTTACTCAGAATCCTATAAGGACAACTGTCACCCCAAAACTTCTTCTCAGGTCTATAAGGTCTGAATGTATTTTTTTGTTTTCCCTTTCATACTTAAGGATGAAATTATCTGGCCATGGTGTCATGCCTACAATTCGAGACTTGGAAGACTAAGTCAGGAGAATCACTTGAGCTAGGAGTTCAAGAGAGCCCAAGGAAGCCCCATCTCAAGAGGAAAAAAAAAAAAAAGATATTGATCTTATTTTGAACAAAATGGGGAAAAAAATTCTTTAGTTCCTTTCTCACTCCCCCCACCCCAAATCCCAATTTTAAAGATGTAATCTAGTGTCACTGCAGTATAGTTGTTAGATTATTATTAGCAATAGTATTGAGAAGTAGCGTAGAATAGTGGTTAAGAGTCTGGGGCTAGATTGCCCAGCTTTTATTCTTGGGTCTTTCCCTTCTCTTTGTTACTTCTTTGCCTCGGTTTTGTTCTGTGGATGACGGAGATCATGGTCATAGAGTGGCACGTGTGGAACCTATTGATGAATTACATGTAAAGTATTTAGGGTAGTGCCTGGCATATAGTAAGTGCTCGCTTTTATCATTATTAAATCACTGTTCTACATTGTGTAACATTTCTGTCAAGAACCATCTGACAATTGTGCCCATATTTCAAATCATATTAGCAACACTTATTTAGACTTAATTAGATTGGAGGGTGGATTGGGAGGCAGCTGATGCCTTAACCATGGCCCATCATGTAATCTGAAGCCATTTGTTCTAGCATCCTCCAGAGGCCAGCCATTTAGAACTATTCCATGTGGTCTTGATGAAGCCTGCGCCTTCGCTCTCCAGTTTCCTTCTCCACGGGATGTGCAGGATACCATAGATCTGTGTTGGGAAAGCCTACCAGGCTTGCTTGATTATAAATTAGATTATTGCCACGAAAACCATTGAGGGCCCAAGGAAATCAATACTTTGCAAATGTCTGTGATTGTTCTATTTATCATCCTCCAGATGAGTCAGCCCTTTTCATTACCCAGGCATGCTGAGCGGAGCAGACCGGTCAGCCTGTACACAATCAGTTATTGGTGTCCCCTTATTTGTTCCTCCTTGAGTCATCTGCTCTGACACTGTCCCCATCTCGATCATCACTCCTGAGCTATTGGACAACACGGTCTGCAGTCATGACCGGCTCAGCCTGCCCAAGGGCCTGGAGCTATTTCCCTTCTGGGAAATGAGCAGGAAGACACCTTCCATTTTTATTTTTGTTTTCTATTTATTTATTTTGTTTTGTTTTGCTTTTTGAGACAGAGTTTCTCTGTGTAACATCTCTGGCTGTCCTGGAACTAGCTCTGTAGTCCAGGCTGTCCTCAAACTCACTGAGATCTGCCAGCCTCTTCTTCCTAAGTGCTGGGATTAAAGGCATGCACCACCACTGGCCAGCCTCTTTTTTTTTTTAAAAAGGGTTTAACTTTGTAGCTTTGGAATTTGGCTCGATCATTTGGAATTCTGTTTGATTTTTACCAGTGTATCAAACAGCTTGCTGACAGTGTGTAGCAGATCCTTTATTCTCAAAAGATGATTTTTAAATAAAAATCCCCCCCCCGCTTTCCCCTGTGTGTATGTGTGTGTGTGTGTGTGTGTGTGTGTGTGTGTGTGTAGAGGATAGCCTCTTTAACAAGTGGTGTTGGGGAATTTGAATATCCACATGCAAAAGAGGCAAACTATCTTTCATTTTATATACAACCAACTTAAAATGGACCTTTGTAAAACCCTGTATTAATTTTCTTTTCTGTTACTGACAAAAAGCAGCTTGGGGGAAGGGTTTATAGCTCACCATCGAGGGAATCTGAGGCAGGGATCAAAGCAGGGCTGCTGACTGCCTTGCTCAGCCACCTTGGTATTCTTCCTTTGGAGGAGACAGCCCAGACTCACCTGCCCAGGGAGGGACAGCAGTGCCCGCAGTTTATTAATTGGCCTATATTAATTTCCAATGGAGAAACCACCCTGCAAACATGACCACAGGGCCATCTTAGAGAGGTGCTGCCTCAGCAGAGGCTTCCTCTTCTCAAGTGTGTGCCAAGTTGACAGCTGAAGGGAACAGACCCCAAACTCCAGAACTAATGGAGGGGATAGGGGGAGCACTTGAAGATTTTGGCACAGACAAGGTTTCCCAGGCCTTTAAGAGCATCAGAAATTAGCAAACAAAGAAGAATTGATAGGTGAGAATTAATTAATTAAAAAGTTTTCCCACAGTAAGGGAAATGACAGAATGAATAGATAACCTACGAAACAGGGGAAAATCTTTGCCAACTACTCATCTGATAGGGGACTAATATTCAAAATATATAAAAGCTTAAAACCACTAATAAAAACCAGTATGCGAGCATATGGCCCATATAGTAATTTCTCAAAAGAATAAATAAAAATGGCCAATTCATTTATGAAAATATGCTCAATGGCTGGGCATGGTGGCATACAACTGAAGTATCAATATTATGGAGGTAGAAGCAGGAGGATTGCTACAAGTTTGAGGCCTGCCTGGTCTATATAGCAAATTCCAGAGCTCCATGGTGAGACCCTGTCTCAGAAAATGAACAAACCAACCCAAAACGAATGAAGTGGGATATCGGTGAGTTTAAGTACAGTCTGAACTGCATAGCAACACTTTGCTGAATGAAACAAACAAAACCCAATGGATATGCCAATGAAATCCCATCTCACATCTCACATCCCACATCCATTTGTTGTAGTCAGGGTTAGTGTCACTGTGATGAAACACCATGGCAAAAGCAACCTAGGGTGGAAAGGATTTATTCAGATTATTCTTCCCAGTCACTGTTCATCCTCAAAGGAAGTCAGAACAGGAACTCAAAGCAGGACAGGAACCTGGAGGCAGGAGCTGATGCAGACACCATAAAGGGGTGCTGCCTCCTGGCTTGATCATCTTGGCTTGTTCATCATAGCTTGCTCAGCCCTTCTTATAGAAATGGGACCATCAGTCTAGGGGTGGCCTCAGCCACAGTGGGCTGGGTCTTCCCCCAATCAATCACTAATTAAGAAAATGCCCTCCAGACTTTCCTACAGTCCCATCTTATGGAGGCATTTTAAAAATTGAGCTTCTTTTAGCTCAATTAGCCATCATACCATTAAAGTGTCTATTAGCAGGAAAATGGAGAAGAAAAAGGAGAGGAAGGGTTAGAGGGAGGGTGGTGGACATGATTGACACGTGACATATACACATATGGAAATGTCACAGTAAACCTCAATAACTTCTACAATTAATATGTGTTGATAATTATAATGGAGAAGGTCCACTCAGAACATATTGGTGTTATTTGATCTGTAGAGGCTCAAGTGAGGTGTCTTTGCACACGGGTTATACTTTTCTCTATGCTGTTTCTCTCCAAACAGTTGATCTTATATTCCTAGTGTTTCTTATTAACATTTGTATCCATGAAATATTTCACATAAGTATCTTGTGGCTAGCTGCGATATACAGGAGAATGCCAGTTTTAGGTGGCCAGTTGTCTTTTACTGTCAAATTGCATAAGCTCACGTACCACGGTAAGAAACACACAGAAGACTGACTTGTCTCCTCTCCTCCTTTTTGTCTGTGAATCCTGCGTGGCATGCTCTTCTGCTCATCTCTACACCTACTTAAAAAAAAATTATTTTATTATTTATTTATTTATTTTTAATTTTTATTAATACTTTCATTTTATTACACATGTATAAGACAAACTACATATAGCAGGGAGAACCATGTGACAATCATGAGAATAATGAGTTCTATACATGTTACATTCATAGTGACTTGGCCATCTGCATTCGTCCCATTTGAAGTAAGTGTTTTTCCTGTCATGTTGGGTCTAGATTTCCGAATGAGATTCAATATCTATCCTATTTCAACTCTAATAGCTTAACTTCTTTAACTTAATCTAAGATGACCTTGTCCCCTAATCAACTAAGCTTGGTTGTAAAACTATACTATCTTGTCTTCAATGCCCCTCAGAGACTTGAGAAGGAATAAAACTTAAATTCCTGAGTGAGCCAGCAGTGTGGGTTAGCAGCTTCCAACATGTACAAATTGACTGAAGACAGTTTACTGCCTGACCAGGCCCCCAGTACACTGTATAACACTGGAGCCTCATCTTCAGCTTTCTGGCCTAATATCTCTGCCAGGCTTGTTTGCAGGGCAGGAACCATTGAGGACTTGCTTACCCTGACTCAGCAGAGTGCGGCCGCCGACTCTGCCTGCATCTAAGTTGTCTACACCTACTTGTTATTCTTCTGAACTCTAGGCCATGCGTGTGTCTTCTCTACTTTAGGATATTCTCTGGGCTTCATCCTTACCAAGACATGAAATCCAATGCCTTTTATTTGCATATCCCAAGATGCCATCCACTGAAGGCATCACACACAACAAATTTAGAACTCCGTGGAAGACTTCTTTAAGAAGTGATTATTGGAGACTCATGCCATTCAGAATAATTTCCCCATGGGTTTCCCTGCCTTCTGCTCACTGGCATGAGGAGTCCTAAGGCCAGTGGCTTCTGCTCCACTCCTTGGCCCCAGAAGATCATCCTGCAACAGCAGGTGGCCGAAGGACTCGCATTCTGTTTCTGCAGATGGCACCAGCAAGAACAGTGCAGGGACTCTGCCAGCACCAGAACAGAGCAGGCCAGAACAGCACTGTAAGGGCTCTCAAAGCTAATCCCTCATCAAAACTGAATCTTACAAGGACTTAGATAGAATCAAGACTCATCTAATAAATAATACAAGCAAAATATCTAGTGACAAAAATTATCCATCACACCAAAACCAAGAAACACCACAACTCAAATAAGAAAAGACCATCAACTAGTGCCAATACTGAGATGAATCAGGTGTTAAAATTATTTGGCAGGGATTTTAGTCACCATCATAAAAAAATGCTTCAACCATCAATTGCAAATTCTCTTTAAATAAGCAAAAATATTAAATAATGTCAGCAAATAAAGTCATAAAAAAGAGTCAAATAGAAACCATAACACTTTTAAATATATTAGCTAAAATACATATTTTGCTGGACAGATTGAGTATTGGCTAGAAATGGCAGAGAATAGAACTCATGAACTTGAAAATGGACAGATAGAATTTAGTTATCTGAACAATCAAATAGAAGAAACAGCAGAAATCAGCCTGAAAGATTTATCAGAACCCTAAATACCTATGCAACATTAACAAGAGAATGAACATTTGTATCATGTGAGGTCTATAAAGTAAGAAGGAAGAGAAGATTGTTGAGTGTATTCATAAGAAGTAATAGCAGCTGCTAGGAATTTACTGTTTGGTGAAAGAAAAAAAACCTACATATTCAAGAACTTAGTAAACTTTAATAAAGTAAGCACAAAGAAATCTTTATCAAGGCATGTAGTTAAACTTCTGAAAACAATAAGGAAAAAAAAGTCTTAGAAGTAGCTAAAAAAAAAAAAAAGGCTAACTCTCAATAAAGACAGTTTTGTTTTAATTTTGAGCTAGTCTTTATTTATTTGTAATATTTTATTAATTTATTCATATTACATCTCAGTTGTTAGTAAAGACAGTTTTAAGGGCAACAGATTGCACATCCTGAAACTATGAAGGTCATGGAGCAGTGTTACAACATTTTTCAAATGTTCAACTGTCAAAAGAACTGATCTGAAATGTAATACCAAGAGAGATCATTTTTTAAGTAATGAAAAAAAAAAAAAAAAAGCAGTAAGCTATTTTGTTGTTATTACTGCTTATTCGGTTTCCAGAGATCAAATTGCCAAGCAAGATGTACACTTGTACAATAGCAACACGACAGGTTTGGGAGTAACCAACTGCTCTCTGCTTGGGTTTGAGGTCAACTCCCCTGGAAGGGATACATGCCTGGTACCGGATACCTGCTTAAAAAACCAAACCAAACCACCACCACCACCACCACCACCACCACAACAACAACAACAACACCCAACCCTCATGGTGGGGAAGATCAGGTCCTAGGTAGAAACCAAATAAAATTGTTTAGCTAAATTGATAATAGTGTGTCAAGTAGCTCTCTAGAGAGTTGTTTATAACCATAGATAAGCATTACTCTCAGAATTAATCAGAAAAGCTTCTCTTTCTAGCAAGTGGCAACAAGGGCAGGGAATCATGACTGCACGAGGTATTTAGTCCTAAACAAGTCATTTAAACAACGTGGAGGAGAGAGTGAAAAGATTGAAAAAAACCAGAAACTTAGAAGGGCTGTGTAATAACATTTTGTGGGCAAGACACAGCCATTCCAATCACAAAGTCACAGTAGCTTTGGGCATCCCACCGGGAGCACAGCAGAACCAGGCGTGAGTGGAGGGGATCTTTCCTATTGAACTGTTTGCTACTGATAGATTCAGGGAGAGGGAGGAAAATAATCCCTTGAAAGCAGATGGGCTTTGTCTTGGTCCAGAGAGAAGAGCCTGAGATAGGCTTTGAATCAGCTGGTTCAAGATCATATCGTGAATCACATCCAGAACTGCTATCCCAAGTGTCAGAAAATAAGGTCACCTTGGGGTCAGAGAGATGGCTCAGTGGCTAAAAGCACATATTGATCTTCCAGAGGACCCAAGTTCAGGTCCCAGAACATACATACATTGAGTAAAAAATATAACAAATTATATAAAAATAAAACACATCTTTAAAAAAGAATAACAGGGGTAGTATCCTAATCCCCTTTTCATGGCCCTGACAATCTCCTCTTCCATGTCCCTTCCTCTTCCTAGACATCCTGGTACCCTCATTTCTGCCTTGCAGAACTCGAACCACAGATCTTCATGTGTGTCATTGTCACTGTGAAATTGCTGGCTCCTTCAGCCTCTGCAGCAGCATATTACACATAGGGACATTCCATGGTGACACTTTTGTGTCTTTTAAAATCTCCTCCATCTCCTCCTCCATAATGTATCTGGGCTTTTCTAGATCTCATCTCCCAAAGGAGGGTGAGAGTCTCGAGACGATTTTGTCTACATTATAATTATGGTTTGGGACAGCCTGGTGGGGGTCTTGGCAAGAAAAGGTCTTGTCACACAGCCTCCTCTATGTCATTGGCTATAAAGGAGTAGCCTTCCTTTAGCACAGTCTTTGAAATACATAAGGGAAAGACAGAATTAAAGATGTAAATATGTATGAAAGTATAAAAATTGGCAAGTAGTGAAGATTAATACTAACATGAATGTCAGTGGAGATAGTACAAAATTTAGTAATAAAGTTTTAATTAACCAATACCATTAAGGCTACTGCTTCTGCTCCCCCCATCTCTGAACCATTTTTCTATTCTTCATTTCTTTAGATTTAAAATGTAAAAATGATGTATTATTTAGTTTTGTTTTTTTTTTTTTTTTTTTTTTTTGAGTCAGGTTCTTACTATGTAGTTCAGGAGCTTATGATCTTCTTGTCTTCTGAGTACTGGGTTCATAGGCGTGCCACCATGGCTGGTTATCATACAGTATGTTTTGGGTATAACACACACACACACACACACACACACACACACACACACACACACACACACACACGATTCAAATGTTCTACCTAGCTGAAGTTCGTTTATTCTCACTGTTGTGAAGTGCTGTATTAGATTACTCTCACAGTGTTTTAACAGTTGTCCTGTTGCTGGAGACCTGGTACTTTCCGTGTTGTTCTCAATCCCATACTAACAATACTGCAAGAACACACTTATGCTTGCAGGTAGCTGTCACCTGCAGGTTGTGTATTTTGGCTTTTGTCTCAGCTGGGTTGGTAAGTGGGAGGTGCTGCCTGTGGGATGATTGGAGGGCACAGCCGGGTATTTTCCTCCAGCCCCCAGCCCTGCCTTGAGAAGTATCTCAGTTGGAGCATCCCTACTATGACTCGAGTTTCTGGCAGGTGACTACCGCCCATGCAACTTCAGAGCATTGCTTTCTCCCTTTGCCTCTCTATCCTAAGGGTGAGCACTGTGAAGTGCCGAGGGATATGTATTTTAAGCTTTGTAAGTCATACCTTCCCTGTTATTCTTTATTCAAGTCTTTGAACTGATGTGTCTGTGTTTCAATAAAACTTTATTTCTAAGAAGTGCTGCTGGGCTGGGTTTGGCCATTAGGTCATTAGGTCATTGTTTGCTGATTGATACCCATCACGCTCAAGGATGATAAAAGCTGCCTGTTGTTGCTGCTGTTTCTACCATATCACCATCCCAGTTGACTTCTTAGATGTTCCATCACTTATGGGCACATTTCCCTGTATTAGTTACCCTGTATTAGAAATGAGTGTGTTCTGGTTTTCTGTTGGGCTCTGGCTATTGCTGTGCATGCTTAAATGCTTTGTTAGTCTACATTTTTTGTGGAAAGCTTCGATCTTCAGCAAACCAACTCAGTGCCTCTGCATTTACAGAACTTAGGATCACAACCCTGTCTTTCCTGTAGATTTTGTCAAGGGCTGTTGAGTGGCCTTTCATTTGTTGTTGCGTATATATTATAGTTTCAAATTCATTGTTTTCAGAGTGTTGCAGAGACATCCTCGGTTTATGGCTTGTTCTTTTTTTTTTTTTTTTAATGCTTTATTTATTTTTATTTCATGTGATTTGGTGTTTTTCCTGCATGTGTGTCTATTTGAAGGTGTTGGATCCCCTGAAACTGGAGTTACAGATAGTTGTGAGCTGCCTGTAGGTGCTGGGAATTGAATCTGGGTCCTCTGGAAGAGCAGCCAGTGCTCTTAACCGACGCGCCATTATCTCCAGCCTCAAGCTTGCTCTTATATATTTTTTTTCAAGACAGGATTTCCCTTTGTAGTCCTGACTGTCATGAACTTGCTTTGTAGACCAGGCTGGCCCCAAACTCACCACGATCCACCTGCCTCTGCCTCCTAAGTGCTGGGATTAAAGGCATGTGCCACAAGCTTGCTCTTTCTTTATGAACTTTTTCCCCCTTAATTTTAGTTTTTCTTTTTTCTTTTTCTTTTTGAGACAGGGTTTCTCTCTGTAGCCTTAGCTAGCCTAGACTCACTTTGTAGACCAGGCTGGCCTCAAACTCACAGTGATCCACCTGCCTCTGCCTCCCAAGTGCTGGGATTAAAGGCGTGCAGCACCACGCCTGGCTCTAATTTTAGTTTTTCAAGACAGGGTTTCTCTGTGTAGCCCTGGCTGTCCGGGAACCACTTTGTAGACCAGGCTGACCTCTAACTCAGAGATCCATCTGCCTCTGCCTCCTGAGTGCTAGCATAAAAAGTAGGTGCCACCAAAATCCAGCTATGAACTCTGGCTTGAGACGGGCGCTCGTCCCATCTCTTCCATCCATGTGCACCACACCCAGACTTCTCATTTGAATTGTGAACTGACCAAGAACCAAAGCTGGGCTCCTTATCATAAAAGAAAACCACTGCATAAGGAGCTTCAGATTGGAGGGACACGGCAATGGCACAGTAAGGCAGCCTGAGCGTGGTCTGTGGTGCCTTGCTGGTGCAGCGTGCCTGTTACTTCTGACCCTTCTTGCATCCTCCCAGATGCAACTTTCAGTGGATTCCTGCTGGACCTGTCAACCTTATAACTTGGCAGATCGCACAGAACTGAGTTCATACTCGCTCACTCTAGATATAATTTTATTTAGAATAGCCCTCCCAGATGTTTCAGCTCTCCCATACCAGGAACAGGTTTTGAAAAAGTGTTTGCAGCTCTGCTGCAGAGGGCACCTCCTTGTTCTAGAACCTGAGGCTCCTCTGTTGTGGCTTCTCCAGTGGGTATTTCCTAATATCCTTATGATGGCTTTTCAGTCAGCTGTTCTTCAACAGCCTGGACCTGCTACAGAACTATCTCCTGTGCTGGAGTCTTCTTACAACTGGTAGTCATCACCTGACACATGGGTCACAGTAGCATCAATGATAGGAAGTACGCTTTCTCAAACCCAAAGAAGCCTACTGAGCATGCTTAAACTTACTTTTCCTTTTTAGTGGGAGGTACAAGATGCAATCATTTGCTCTTAGCTTTGGAGGATACATGTTGGCACACCAGAAATAACAGATCCTCCTGGTGTGGCAGATTCTCGTGTTTGTAGACTTCTCTTCCATCCTCTGGAGGATACACTTGTTTAAGCCCTTAATGTGTTAGATGCTTGTCCAGCTATCAAGCCAAGCAGGGCAGTTATAGCCACAGTAAGCAGCCTGATGCATTCTGGGATTTTCAGGCTGGTCTGGCTGAGAGTCTGGTGGGCTGGCGGGAGAGTTGTATGACTGAACATCAAGATTGAAAACATATACCATATACACGATTATGAGTGAATACTGCTCTCTGTTCTAAGCAGACTAGAATGGTTTCCGATCGTCATTCCTGCAAGAGAAAGACATAAAAATTACGAGATTATAACACATACCTGAGGCTATTTCAGTTTGCCCCATCAGGGAAGACACTCCAGGTGGACCAGTTGCAATTGGAGTTACTAATCAGTTGGCTTTATAGTGGTTCACTTTGATGCTTTAGGACACACCTCACTTTCCTTTCTTTACAGAAACAAGGCTGGTGGTTAAGAGAAGTCAAGGAAAGACCAGTTTCTCTGCATCCCTTTGATCTAGGTTCACTCATTTTCTTGAGTTCTGCCGGAGGCAATATTGATCTGCACTCCCCATCTTGGCCTACTTGTAAGATAAGGAGTAAAAGTTTTTTTTTTTTTTTTTTTTTTTTTTTTTAAACCATTTGCCCCACAAGCTAAATGAACTAAGTACTAAGCATGCTGGTCTGGTAAAATGTTTGAGGACTATTGTGTAGATTGAAACCTACTTGGCTTTCTGGGACTTGGGCTTGGTCCAAAGCTATAGTTTTATCTACCCACTATGTGTATGTCTCTCTCTCTCTGTCTCTGTCTCTGTCTCTCTCTCTGTCCCCCCCCCCTCTCTCTGTGTGTGTGTGTGTGTGTGTGTGTGTGTGTGTGTGTGTGTGTGTGTACATACTTGGTGCTATTTTAGGACTCTGGCAATGAATGCCATCTTGGACTCTGTGTCTGATTGTCTTTTTAAGACATTTTCTTCCTTGAGTGTGTGGTGACCTGAGCAAGTGGCCACAGGTTCATTTGAAGCCGTTACTTTGTACAAGTGTCAAATGCTGCAGGGTCCTTCCATTTATAGAGCTGCCTTTTCTTGTCAGGTTCAGAGGCTAGATGAGGGGACCATGACCTTTTGTCACAGGCAATGGCCCTCAGCCTCTTGATGATCTAGTCTTGATTTCTTTGGGTTTTACAGCTTGTGTAGTGTCCTTGTTGGCTTCCTAACTTACTTTAGTCCCAGAGATCCCATATTCTAGTAATTGCTTCCGTAACTTTGTGTCTCAGAACTCCTATCCCCACCTCGTGCCACCATGTCCCTCCAAGCTTAGTGCTCACTGCCATCATTACGCTTATGGGTTCTCCGACAGTTAAGCATTGTCCACCATCTGGCCTCTTCTTGTTGGGGACAGGGTAGGGTTCTAGGAGGAAGGTTCCATCACCTTTGTCCTCATCTCTGCCAGTGAGCTCCATTCTGCCCTGGAATCTCTGCTGTCAGCCCTGGCCCATGGGGACAGCCACCACCAGCATCTGAGAGATGCTTGGGAAGCAGCATGGCTTCTCTGAGTCCTCCCAAGAAATACAGTCCTTTGGTAGGTTTTCTGGGCTCGTGTCATAGATATCCCACCTCCAAGGCTTTTAATCCCCCTTTCCATCATCGGCTGTGGCAACATTTGTATGCTTGTTTCACTTAATGCGGCCCATTGCCTGGGATGCTTGCCAGGGACTTATATCATGCATCCCTGGAGAGCACTCCTGAAGTAATAAACTCTCCATTCTTCATCCTTACGTTTCCCTTTCTTGATCCAGCACCCTCAGAACCCAGTCCCCTGTGTCCTCTCTGCACTCTTGCCAGGATGTGCTAGCTAGGCCCTATAGCTCCTGTGTGGCGTGACCCTCCTTCCCCCAGCAACCCATAGCGTCTGCTCCTGACTTAACACTCGCCTGCGGCCTGCTTCAACATAGGGAGCCCTAAGTCTTCATGTTTATTTGTTTCTGTGACATAGCTGGATTACACTGTGGCTCGTGTAGGCTGAGATTTTCTACACCTGCTTTATTTAGGGTTCTTAAACACTTCAACCTCACTTTTAACCACCGGCCGGAGGAAGGGAAGAAAGAACGTTAGTAGAAAAAAGAGATTGGGGAAACCAGTAGTCCAGTCCAATAGCCAACACCAAACAGTCTCCTGAATCTGTAGCTGTGGCACGATCTGGCAGAAACTGCAAGGTTCCATGGAACTGGCACAAGTTGGTGGAAGTGGCCAGAATCAGCCAGAGTACCACAGAGGTTCTCTGGAATGTTTCTGTCTGTGAAGCAAAGACGGGCGAAGACCAGTAAAGACCAGCGAAGTGTTGCAAGGCTGGGTAGCATTGCAAACGCCCTCTCCCACTGTCTGTGGGGTCCTATTTATACTACACTTTCAAACACCACGCGCCTTCTCACATGTCTGCTTCCAGAAAAACATCACATGCCTTTTTTTTTTTTTAACACATTTTTATTGAAAAATAAAATACTTCATATTACATCTCATTTTCTATCCCATCCCATGCATCCTCCCATTCCTCCCTTTCTCCCACTTTCACCTCAATCCCCCTTCCCTATGACTGTGACCGAGGGGGACCTCCTCCCCATGAATATGGTGCTAGGGTATCAAGTCTCTTCTTGGTAGTCCGCTATCCTTCCTCCGAGTGCCATTGGGCCTCCCCAACAAGGAGACATGGCCAAATATGGGGCACCAGAGATCCTGTGAAAGTCAGTCCCCAGTCTCCACTTAACTGTGGAGAATGTTCTGTCCCTTGGCTAGATCTGGGTAGGGGTTTGATGATAACTGCATGTTTTGTCCTTGGTTGGTGCCTTAGATCAAGCAGAACCCCTGGGCTAAGATCCACCCATCATAATGTTCCTCTTGTAGGTTTCTAGGACCTTCTGGATCCACCTACTTCCCTATCCCCTATATTTTTCTCACCTAGAGTCTCAATAGGATGTTCTCACCTCTATCCCACTTTCCTAGTAGGTGCAGACTTTCATGGGACCTGCCACTTGGGCTAGTGTCCAGTTATAAATCACATGCCTTCTTACGAGATCTCTTCCAGAAAAATGTCATGTGACACAACCGAGTCTTCAAAGAAACCAGAAACTTCCACTTCAGACTTGAACCATTTCAACATGGTGTCCAGAAGGGAGGACAAGAGTGCATGTAGAGGTTTGTGTGTGCATCTATACACACACACATGTTTTTCTGGAAGAATCTAGCACTTCTCTATGGAGAGCAGTAGGCTGCTTCAGCATTTTAAAGAATTCATATGTCTCCTGAATGTAATGGCCCCCATTCTTTCCCACCTGAGGCCTTGGCATAGCAAACCTACTGTTTTGGCTAGTTTTTTTTAAAAAAAAATTATTTAATTAATTTATTCAGATTATATCTCAATTGTTTTCCCCTCACTTGTATCCTCCCGTTCCTCCCTCCCTCCTGCTTGCACCCTATTCCCCTCCCCTATGTCTGTGACTGAGGGGGACCTCCTCCCCCACCATATGGTCACAGCGCATCAAGTCTCATCTTGGTAGCCTGCTTATTCCTTCTCTGAGTGCCACCAGGCCTCCCCACCAAGGGGAAGTGGTCAAATATGGGGCACTAGAGTTCATGTCAGAGTCAGTCCCCACTCTCCACACAACTGTGGAGAGTGTCCTGTCCATTGGCTAGATCTGAGTAGGGGTTCAATGTTTACTGCATGTATTGTCCTTGGTTGGTGCAGTAGCCTGAACAGACCCCCCCTGGGTCCAGAGCCGCCAGTCATGATGTTCTTCTTGTAGGTTTCTAGGACCCTCTGGATCCTTCTATTTCCCCATTCTCCCATACTTCTCCCACCTAGAGTCCCAATAGGATGTCCTCACATCTATCCCAATCTCCTGCTAAGTGAAGACTTTCATGGGACATCCCTTTTGGGCTAGTGTCCAATTATAAGTGAGTATATACCATGTGAGTCTTTCTGCATCTGGGTTAATTCACTCAGTTTTATGTTAATGTGACATTAAATAGTGTCACCTGAGAAGAGAAACTTTGAGAAATTGGCTCTCTAAGATCTGGCTGTGAGCAAGCCTGTGGGCATTTTCGTAGTGATTGATGTGGGAGGGCCCAGCCCATTGTTCGTGGTACCACAACCCTGGGCTGCTGGTCCTGGGTTCTATAAGAAAGTAGGCTGAGAAAACCATGGAGAGCAAGCCAGTAAGCAGCACCCTTCCATGGTTTCTACATCAGCTCCTGCCTCCAGGTTCCTGCTGTTTGAATTTCTGCCCTAACAGCTTTTAGTGATGAAGTGTGATGTGAAAGTGTAAGTAAAACACATCCTTTTCTCCCTAAACTGCTTTCGGGCATGGTGTGTCATCACAGCAATAGAAAGAAACTCCAAGACACCTACCATCGTTCCAGTCTTTGGAATTCAACTGTTCTGTGTTAAGAACCGGGTTTAACTCTCTGACCTTTTCTTTAAAAAAATACTTTTTTAGTGTGTGTATGTGAGTGTGACATGGCCTGTCACCTTGTGGGATCCAGGGGGCAAATTCCCGCTGTCAAGCTCTCTACTCACCCACCCATCTGGCTAGCCCAACTCTCCTATCCATATGCTATGGGAGAAGCTGCTCAGCATTTACGCTTAGCTTTTCTTGTTGTTAATCACGCTCAGCTTTCCATTATCTTTTCCACAGGGGCAACTGTGTTTAGCAGTAGCCACTTGGTTTCATTGTCCTTGTTGTTATTGTGTTGTCCGTCTTTCTCTTACTGCTTGACCTATCATGCCAGCCAGGGCCTTACTTTCCATCGCTATATGCAACCCAGTTCACCCAGGTTAGTTTGTGCAACCTGCACAGCTGTTATGTTCTTTCACTGCCAGCTGGGCTATCTCGGTGTAAAACCCTAACCTCAAGCTGCTGTTCTGAGACCGCCGGCACCAGTTGAAGATTAGCAGTGGGTGTAGTAGACATTGCTTTGGGGGATAAGAACCCATGGGAGAGGACGGAACAAGTTGTGTTCCAAAGCAATTTCGGTGGAAGCCTCAATTGGCTCAGTGGGGAGCTCAGAATCTGTGAAAGAATGACCCTGGCGACTGCCCCAAATTGGTGAAAGCAGAGTTAGCTTAACCTCCTGTGTCTTTGGGGGCTTGTCTTTGGTAAGCTGTCATAGCCTTGTCAACGCCACCATCTTTGACCTGGGTAACCTCTGTGGGGATTGTTACCAGAAGTGACTGTTTTTTTTTAAAAAGGGAGATTAGGTGGAGCATGTCAACCCAATACCAGTTGACTTCTCTGCTTTGCTTGGTATAAAACAGATGTCATCATGGTCTGGAGAGATGGCTCAGTTGGCAGATATTTGCTCTACAAGTCTGAGGGCTGGAGTTCAGATACCCAGCACCTATGTAAATGCAGTGGGCATGCTGGCCCGCCTGTAATTCCAGTGCTTAGAAGACAGAGACGGGATTCCTGGTGCAAACTGGCAGTTAGACTAGCTGTATCAGTGAGCTCAGGGCTCAGGGGAGAGACCCTGCCTCAATGAATAAAATGAAGAGCAGCTGAGGAAGACTCTTAACATCAGCTGTGGGCCTCCACACATGTGTGCACATATGTGTATACCCCACACAGGTGCCCACACACGTGGAAAAATAGATGTTAATCATCTTTTTTTTTTCTTCTGTAATAATGGAGATCAAACCCAGGGTCTTGTCACCACTAGAATGAGCTACATGCCTGGTCAGATGTGATTGTTTTAAAAGGAATAATAAACCTGAAGGCTAAACGTTTCTGAGGCTTGGCCAAACAAGCAAGGCAATGAGAAAAACAGGATCTGACTGCACGTGTTCCACTGAGTGTTTCTAGACAGTGCAGTGACAATGCCTGTCCTGCTTGTTGTCTGTCACTTCTGAGGCTCCCACTAGTCATTAGATATTTGAAAATGACCCCTGACTGAAAAGCTCCGGACACCAGCACAACTTCCTGTATACCGGAGGTATCTGTTAATAAGTGGCAGGTGGTGGCGTTCCCACTTAAACATTGCAGTGTTCAGTCCCCGAGAGAGACAGCTTATTTGGTCTCCATCACTCGTTCACACTCTAGGGCATGTCTGAGAAGCCTCCAGGTGTGACCAGAGGGTCTCAGGAAGGCTGTAAGTGAGGCTATTAAAAATCAGCCACCTAACCTGGGTCTTCCAGCGACACTTGCCTCACTGGGCAGGGAGTTAAGATGAGTGGCCTGCCACTTACTAGCCTGCTCTCATGTCAACTTGGAGTTTTCTACTATTTTTCTGGTTAGGTCCCAAATCACTAACATTTTATTCAGGTTCACTAATTCTATAGAAACCCCAAAGAGGTCTCCTAGTCCCAAGATTCCTATCAGCATGTGCTAGGAACCGTGCAGGTATTCATGCTGTCTACCCAGCAGCAGTTGAGTGGATAAAGAGAACAGATAACACCCAGACTTCAGTTTTATCCCATTCATCATATCTAGTGCCTCACACAGGAGCCAGCACACTCCACTCAATCACTCGACTCCTGGCAGGAGGTAATAATGACACCTATTTTGGGCAGAGTGGGTAATGATAACAATCCTCTCTAGCCACAAAAGCGCCTTGTTCACATAGCGAGTCGCCACTCAATTTTAGCCCAACTACAGGCAGCCTGTGTTATTTGGAGTCTATCAGGAAGCAGATCCCAAGATGGTGGGGGGGTTCCTTGGGGAGAGGAACTTGGGGACACAGACTGTGATGGGGGGCATTTGTGGGATGAGGAAAGGAAGGAAGTAGGATTGGAGACAGAGTCCTGGCCTGCTGCACACTTCCAGAGGAGGCTCAGCCAGACGTGGGGTGTGGGGTATGGGGAGCTCCAGTCAGAGTCTGTCTTACCCAAAGGAGCCATCCCTGATACCCTACAGTCCTAATCACCAGGTGGGGCTGTTGGTCAGTTGCATACGCTGTAGCAAGAGGTACGAGCCATCCATTTTTAACAGCGGCCAGTGTCCACCCCTTGCCACACACAGATCTGTCTCTCTTGGGGCGTGTTTCTCCACAGAGGTTAGTGGGACAAACTGCAGGGCCCCTCTCTGTTGATTGGGCCATGATGATGACCAGTTCCCATCGTCCCCTTACCCTTGCCCATTCTACGCCCCTCTCACCCTCAGCCACCACTTTGGTAGGTTTTAGTAGCTTCACGGTTATGTGGCTCAGATTTTCATTTTGAGGGATCTGAGCCTTTGACAACCATACTCCTCCAGCTGACGACAGTTGCCACCTTGCTGAGGCAAGAGAGGGCCAGGAAGCCCTCCCCGCAAGGTCCCCACTTTCCGGATTTCTGAGTAATGGCCAGGTTATTATCCACGGCTCAGAAGTCTTTAAATGGTTTCACTTCAAGGCTACTTTTACTTCTTCAGAAGGAGCATGTCCCAGTGAGCTGCTAGGACCCATCCACAGAGAAGACCCCGCCCCCACTCCCACCCCATCTTCCTTCAAAGCTAATTCTGAATGTGGCTGTGATGCAGTTTCTGCACATGGCAACACATAACCACATACAGCTTGTGGCCATGACACAATTTGGATTTTATTCACATAACCGTTTTGCTAGCCAGACCTATGGCATTTCCCGCCTTGCCGGTAGGTTTTGTAGAACTTCCCGAATGGCCATTGAGTGTGTTGAGAGGGACGTACTGGCATGCTGTGGTGGAGATCGGGAGTCTGGGCAACTTGCTCAGGCTGGGTCACAGACGCATCATTCCTATCTTATGATGGCATGTTGCTGGGGCTGTTATGGGTTTTCACTTGGCATGTCCAACTTGGCATGTCCAACAGAGTCCAGTTTTTAATGGGCAGGTGCGCCTACTTGCTTCAGGGTCAAGCACTCTGACTCTAAGGAACTACTTTCCAAAGAACACTCAATTCTCTGCAGGGGCATTGCTGCCCATCCCCAACATTCCTGTGTCATGGAGTCTTGGGAATTTTTAACACAAGTGGCTGGACAGGTCTGTTGTACACGATGTGCAGCCCTTTCCTGCTCTGGCCTCTGATCACAGTTGGTAGCCTTCATGTCACATGACATGGGCTGGAGCAGTCTTCCCAGGCGTGGAGTTTATTAACTAGGACTGTGTTTGAGTCATTAGAGGGATGCATGGAGTAGCAGTTGATTTCCCACACCCTGCCCCTGTGTGTCTTACCAAGGCCTCTAGCATACAGCCACCTTCCATGTAGATGAATATTGTCACTGGACTCATGCGAATGCATGCATGCATTCACAGGATGCATTTTCCAAATCCTGTCTACATATCCTGTCTCCAAAGCCTTAGTAGGCGTGTGGCACTCATGCTGCGCACAGCACAGCACAGCAGCAGTGGGGACAGCTGCTTGGCAAGGTGGCGGCTGTAAGGTCCTAGCATCCTGTGGCCTCTGTGCAGTTTCTGCAGGGACCAAACTAGAGAACTGAATGGAAACATGATAGGCCTTGCTTCCTTTAGGTCTCTAGATAGGATTATTCTGCATCTGCCCCCCCCCCCTTTTTTTTTTTTTTGGTTTTTCGAGACAGGCTTTCTCTGTGTAGCCTTGGCTATCCTAGACTCACTTTGTAGACCAGGCTGGCCTTGAACTCACAGCGATCCTCCTGCCTCTGCCTCTCGAGAGCTGGGATTAAAGGCGTGCGCCACCATGCCTGGCTGCATCCACCCACTTTAAGTGTATATTGCCTTTATTTACTGTCTTGCCTCACAGGAGATGCCTCAGAGCGCCTATGTGGCCTTCTTTACTATGAAAGTTCTTGTCACACAGGCAAAAATTTATGACCAGGGCTCTATTGCTCAGTTTTCAAACAAGAGAGCAACACAGGGGCCACCATGATGTTTTAGGTCTGTAGGTATCACTTTAACTTAGATTCTGTGTCAAGTAGTTCTCAAAACATCTGGAACTTTCTATCCCCACGGTATGTTAGTGGCAGTAGCAAAAAGCCCCAGGCCCTTTGAAGGACTGACAGGGAAGCTGAGAGGGGTCTCGGCTGCACTTGTGCTGTCATGGCCTCGGGTTCAGGACATTTCATCTTTCTTTGGGCAGTAAGTTCTAGATCTAAAAATTGCTTTGAACTGGAGTTGGAGGAAAACTCAAAAGTTGGTGGGAAGGGATGGGAGGGTGGAGAGGGGAGTTGTGGGAGTAGCTGGGGGAGGAAGAATGAACTGTGTAAAATACATTGCATGAAATCAAGAATTAATAAAATATTGTTAAAAAAACAATAATATAAAATTTATGAGGTTAAAAAAATATTGCCTTGGGCCTAAGCATTGAAGGGAGCCAACTCCTCACTGGGAAGAACACTCTCTAGCTCCATCCTCTTACCCTCTCATCTTCCTGTTTCCTTGTAAATGTTAAACAGCACTTTGAGTGGCTGAATACCACAGTGTACTAGCTGGCCCTTGTAGGATGTCAAACTCCCTTGACTGCCCCTCTCGCCCAACCCTTTATCACTCAGGGTCTTACCATCTCTGTAAATATCAATGAAATGAGCTCCAATTGCCCTTTTCACCATGAGTTCTGGCCGGCAGAAAAGAGCTGGTACTCAACTTCCGAGGTGCTAGGTACCTGGAACATCCTGGAGCCAAGCTGCCTGTTGGAGGATGCAGGTTCTTGCTGGCACAGGCCTGCATCAGTGCCCCTGCTGTGCTCAGCCACCCGGGAGCCAGCAGCAGAAGCCTGCCACCCATGAGGTCACAAATCCAAAGAAGCAGCAGCTGGGCCATCAGTCAGCGATTCTTCATGCAGCAGGGGCCTTGTGCAACGTGTTTTCAAGCCTGCTTCAGCTCATAATGCAGGCCTGGTTTCTGGGCTGCTTTTCATTTCACCCGAAATTATTTTCTGGACACTTCGTTTATAAACACCGTTCATCTATTTTCCCCAACATCTTATACAGCTGAGACATGATCCATAAAACATAGCAGTCACCTGCTTCAAGGGTAAAACCTGGTGGCTTCCACTGCATTCACAGAGACGTGCAAGCATCCACCTACATACAATTTTAGGATATTTTCCCATCTCCCAAAGAAAGTTCACACTCACTGACAGTGGTTCCTACCCACTTCCTCAGCCTTATCTCCTGGCAATGAGTAACTGGCATGATAATTCTGCCCTTATCAATGGGTATTCCTGGTTTGGACATTGTAAGTAAATGAAATCATGCAATTTGCTTACCCTCAAATTCGACTTTCATTGAGTGTAGCATGCTCAAGGTTCATCCACGTTGGGTCATGTGCCAGTCAGTACTTTGTTCCTTCTTATGGCGGAGAGTAGACTCCTCAGAGGGAAACAAGAGGAGGGAGGACACACGTACATTTGGGGCCATGCTGCCCCAAACCTTCTTTTTCACACAGCAGCAGCCATGATGAGACCACCAGAGTCAGAGACAGCAGCACCACAGAGATTCCTTCTGCTGCCTGCTGACACATTTTAGATTAGGAATCTAATATGGAGGCTAAGGACATTCTCTCTCAGTAGATAAGAGTGGTTGACATACAAGCATAAGGACCTGGGTTCAAATCCCCAGTTTCCAAGTAAAAAGCTGGTCAATGTTGCAGGAATGCCTATCTCACCAGCACTGTGGGTACTTTGTTGAGGAAATAAAGCAAGAGTGATAAAGCAGGATATATTACATTTTCCTTCTCTCCTCCCTCCATCGCTCCCTAGCTCCCTCCCTCCCTCCCTCCCTCTCTGTCTCTGTCTCTGTCTCTCTCTCTCTCTCTCTCTCTCTCTCTGTCTCTCTCTCTCTCATCTGATGTGGTAGGCTGACCCATCTGGAGAACCTGTTTTAGGGATTGCTTTTCTTTGGGTGACACATTTGGTTGGAGCCTCTTCTCTTCTCTGACCCGGCCTCTCCTGTGATAGATGGTATAAATTTGCTGACTAATCTGTTGGAGTTGATGGTTAAAAATCTGTGGCCAGGAGCAGGGAGAAAGCAATTACTCTACAGCGGCATTAACCATGGCATGATGCATTCTGGACCCTGGAAAGAAAGATCGCAGGGTGTTTTCGGTTGTGGGCCAAGCTGATATTAAAGCATTGGTATTCTGCCCTCTGTCCTCTTTCAGTGGCCGTACTGGATGGAGTCAATTGTTTCTATCTTCCATCCATTTATCTCTGAGAGACCACATAAATAATTAGGATGGAACTTGTTCTCACAGTTATTCTGAGATACTTCTTATGAAAAACTGGGCTCAGGTCTGGTCTGTTTGACTTTGATATTTGCAGTGATTTCTCACTTCTGTAGCTTCTCCCTTCAGCTTTGGGTCCTTGGTGCCCTTCAGGAGGAACTCAGCGGTCCCTGGTAACTCTGACAGACTGCTCACCACATGCCCTCACCCGAAATCACTCACCCAGCTTGTCTCTCAGGGGGAGATTTGCTTTTAGCATTTTATGCCCCCCATTCTGACATTCTTCACCTTCTGGTAAGGCCAACATTTGTTCTGAATTTAAAAAAAAAATGGGGGTGCGGGGCTCTGAGGGGGGGGGAGGAAGAAACCCTTCTGCTTGGTGCATTAAGGCATGCACTTATTTTTTTCCCCCCAAAGGAGCGCATCCATAATAGACTAGCTCCCTTCCCTTGTTAAATTCTCATCTCTGAGCATATATATAAAAACACAAATTGCATGGTGAATCTGTCTTTATTTTCTCCATGACTAAACACTGCATTTTTCACCACTTAACAAGTCATTGTTCTGAAAAATTGGTTTCAGACCCTGCTTCCTAATGAGGCAATGACTTAGTTGGTAATACATTTTTTTTCCCCTGGACTCTAAACATCGACAACCATGGAAAAAGGCACAAAAGATGGATGTGAAATAAAACTGTGCAAATTTTACTTTCCAGTGGGGTTTGTCTGTGAGTAATATAGAGTGATAAAAATCCATGTCTTTTATTGGGATTCTATCAGTCGACAAACTCTAATTAAATAGTTACTATAGGAATGGCTCCAATTATTCTTGGGCGTGCAAGGAAAGGAGAGTCTTTTTACTTCATCTGAGAGGCACAATGTTAATCTTTTAAGAGAGTTTATTTTTTAAATGATGCTTTTTATTCTTTGAAAACTCCCATATATTTATACAATATATCCTGATCATATCTTTCCACTAGTACCTCCCTCCGGCTCCCTTTGGTGTCCCCACCTGCCTCCTTTTCAACCCCATGTCCTCCCTTTATTATGTTATTAACGATCTTGTAAGACTTAACTAGTGCGTGGGTGTGGAGCCATCCACCGGGAGTGTGGGCTCCCTATAGCAGCCATGTCCTCACAGGACAGTGACTCTCCCCTCAGCATTTGTCAGCTTCCAATAACAACCCTGCCAAGGGCGAGGCCCTGGGTCCCTCCACCATCCAGGCTGGACATTTTGATGGGCTTGATCTTATACAGACTGTGTGCAGGGAACCGCAGGTGCAGTAAGTTAATGTGCACGAGAGCCGGGCCATGTGCAGAAGTCAGCGTTCCACAGCCCTCCTTCCCACCACCTCGCCCCTCTCCCACAGTGTTCCCTAAGCCTTGGATGGAGGGAGGTGGGAAGAGATGATTCACTCACAGCTGAACACTCACAATATTACTTATATTCAGCACCTTGGCCACTTCGCAAAGCAGCGACAGTAGGTGTTGAGCCGTGCGTGGGCTTTTTCGACTTTGCTTTCCGTACCAGGCCTCAGATCTGATCAGAAAGCGATTGGTTACTCCCAAATCTGTCAGGCCACTGTTGCATCAGTGGGCACATCTTACCAGGCAGATTGGCATTGTAGCATGCAGGGTCTAGCACTGGGTGAGACCATAGAAATCTTTTCTTTTCCTGGAGCTTACCTAGCTCCTTCTGGTACTATGTAAGTTAACCATCAGTGAGAGAGTTTTTCTGTCAGTTGAGGTTGTTAACTTAAAAAATTAACTGAGAGAGGCTGGAAAGATGGCTGAGCAGTTAAGAGCCCTTGCTACTTTTGCAGAGGTCCAGGCTTGGCTTCCAGCACATATGTGGTTGCGTATAGCCATCTGGAACTTCAAGTTCCAGGGATCCGGTCCCCTCTTCTGACCTCCTTGAACACCTGGCACACACATGCTGCACACACATGCAGGAAAGACACTCACATACATAAAATAGGACAAACACATCTAATTAAAAAGAATCAATTTGTGTGTGTGTGTGTGTGTGTGTGTGTGTGTGTGTGTGTACAAGTGTGCATGCATTTGTGCTATGGCACAAATATGGAGGTCAGAGGGCAACTGTTCATGAGTTGGTTCTCTTCTCTGATCTTGTTTCCTGTACACCACCACACATTTCCCTCACACTGAACACCAAGCTTCCTTCTTCTTCTTCTTCTTTTTGTTTTTTTTGGGGGTTTTTTTTTTGTTTGTTTGTTTGTTTTTTTGGGTTTGTTGTTGTTTTTCAAGACAGGGTTTCTCTGTGTAGCCTTGGTTGTCCTGGACTTGCTTTGTAGACCAGACTGACCTTGAACTCACAGCAATCCGCCTGCCTCTGCCTTCCAAGTGCTGGGATTAAAGGCGTGCGCCACCACGCCCGGCCCAAGCTTCCTTCTTGTGAAGTCAACAAAGTTTCACTTTTTCGCCCCTCCAATCATAGTAGCATTTACTAATCATTTTACAATATTCTTACAGCTTGACTCCATATTAAACAAATTTGACTGGCTTTTGAAGATGGCTTAGTTAGAAAAGTGCTTGCCCTTGAGCGTGAGGCCCTGAACTCAGATCCCCAGCACCCACATAAAAGCCCAGCATTGTGCGTGTCTGCGATTCCAGTCCTGGAAGGCTGGGGTGAGACAGGCACCTTGGCAAGAGCTCACTAGCCAGCCAGTGAGCTCCAGGTACAGTGAGAGACGTGGCCTCAAAAATAAAGATCAGAAAAAAGAAAAGGTAGTGAGTAATGAAGAAGTAAGCCAACATTGACCCATGGCTTCCACACATGCATGTGTACACATACACACACACACACACACACACACACACACACACACACATACATCAGTTCTTTAACATATCATAATGGTGATTGTCTGTAATCTCAGGATACAAGAAGCTGAGGCCAAATTTGGGGCTAGCCTGAGCTGTGGAGAGATCCTGTTTCAACCTGTCGTTGGATTCTCTATCCTTTAACAGTTTCAACAGTCCTGTGAAAACTTTCTTCAGAGTCTGAAAAACAGTTTATGTTAATTCAGATCAGTGTGCCCCCATGTGCCAAATCAACAGTTTTGCTAAATGGCTTAACTTGTATGAACACGGTTCAAGGTGCTGAACATACGGCAGGATGGCACAAAGTTCCTGGCTGTGTAGATCTTATGTTCCACTCAGGGAGGCAGGCGGTAAATAAACCAAACAGAGATAATTTATACTAGAGCGGTGGTTCTCATCTGTGCATCTTGACCCCTTTGGATTGAACAATCCGTTCACAGGGGTAGCACACCAGATGTCCTGCATATCAGATATTTACATCACAGTTCATAGCAGTAACAAAATTACGGTTATGAAATTGCAACTGAGATAAATTTATGTTTGGGGGTCACCACAGCATGAGGAACTATGCTGTTAAAAGGTTGCAGCATTAGGAAGGTTGAGAACTGTTGTACTAGACCATGTCAAGGGCGAGCACAGTTATACACCATCTGAACTTCCATAGATTTTCAGGAAATCACTGTTTGGAGAACAAGTAGAGACAAATTAAACAGTAAACAATCTTAAGCAAATCGCCAGGGCCTTTCACAATGGACCTGTAATGGGGTCTTGGTTATTTAGTTGTAATGTTTCAGTTCCCTGGACTCCAAGCCATCACTACGTTGCCCCCACTGTAGGAATGCTGCTGCAGGTCATTGGCTGTCTTGATACCTGACTCTAACAGCCGTGCATCGAGTTCCATGATATGTAAATGCAGGACCACGTAAAAGTAGCACCGCCCCCGTCACACTCCAGGAGCCACACCTGCGTAGTGCATAAAGCATTGGTCTACTAGCTGTGCAAAACCAAGAATGACGGTTGGTCTTCATTCCGCGTTAAGTTTACGTGGTTCGCTACTTCACGATTCTTCAAGTGGAGAAATCAAGAACCAAGATGCACATGTGTCATGTCAGACAACGATGTTATAAATCACTGACAGAATCAGGACCAGAAACCTAGACCCTGGTACTTCTTCTCCCTGTTAGTACCTCATTAGTCCATCATCAAGTCGACTCTGAAGTGGCTGTGACCCTTACAGACTAGTGAGGCCGCTGTCAGCATTTATTTTTGTCTCCACTGGAGGACAATTTGCCCATTTGAAAGCAATCTCCTCATGGGTAGCGTGTTCGGAGCACCAGCCTCACTGTGTTCTGTACTGCCTGGTGCAGGGACAGACTGAGTGACTGTTGGAGGAGGGTGCTGACAAATGGCTTAGGTGTGTCTTACTCTGCAGGGACTATGTCTCTCTAAAAATGGCTGTGTCCAGTGAGTACTAGTAAACAGAGTGGAACTTCCTCCTTAATTCCCACCCAGTGGGGAACAATGACTCTATTCCTAATTGCCTTTGATTGGCAGTATTATATTTTAATTTTTTCTCCACCTCAGCAGTTCTTAAAATATAAGCCAACATTATTAGGGCACACAAGAACTCTGTTTAAACTCTTCGGTGAGTATTCTGTAGTCAAAGAATTCTTCATGCTGTCTCTTTCTTCAACCTGCTAATACGTCTGTCATCTATCACTCCTGGACTTTATTTCTTGACATTTTCTTTTCCTTCCTTCCTTCTTCTTTCTGTCTCTGTCTCTCTGTTTTTTTATTTTTTATTTTTATTTTTTTTTGAGATAGGGCTTCTCTGTGTAGCCCTGCATGTCTTGGAACTTGCTTTGTAGACCAGGCTGACATCAAATTCATATACCCTCATGCCTCTACCTACCAAGTCCTAGGATTAAAGGCATATACCACCACTGCCTGGCTCATTTATCTGGATTTTTTTTTCAAGACATGGTTTCTTTATGTATTCTTGGCTGTCTTGGACTTGCTTTGTAGCCCAGGCGGGCCTCAAACTCACATCAGTCAGCCTGCCTCTGCCTCTGCCTCTGCCTCTGCCTCTGCCTCTGCCTCTGCCTCTCAAGTGCTAGCATTAAAGATGTGTGACACGAGACCTGGCTCCATTTATTGAATTTTTAAAATTGAAGTCTGCTTTTGGTGTGTTTTATGTTGGTGTGTGGGAGACTCAGGCAAGTTTGGAGTGGCCCAGGAGTGAGAAGTAGTGAAAGCAATATCATAGTACAGCCAGTAGCACATAAAAAGCCAGCAAGTAGGAATTGCCTAGCTGGTAGACCAAGGCACAGCCTGGGAGGTGGGGCCTGAGTGCCAGGATATGGAAATTGAAGTTACTTTGGCATGTCTTTGTAGTGCCCTTCTTGCTTTGCCTTGCATGTCACCTCATATATTCCATAGCCCCACCCCTAGGTACATGCTACTTGCGATGAGCTGCCTACAGTCATTCTTGGGTCTACACTTATTCTCACACCCTTGTATTTGTAATGGAATCTAATTTATCTGTTTAAAAATTGTTTTACACTTACTTATTTAGTGGTGTGTGTGTGTGTGTGTGTGTGTGTGTGTGTGTGTGTGTGTGTGTGTGTATCATGACATGTGTGGGGATCAGAGAATAACTTGTAGGAATCAGTGCTCTCCTTCTATCTCCTTGAATTATGTTATTGGGTTTGGTGGCAAGTTCCTTCACCCTCTCAGCTTCTTTGTTTTTCAAACTTTGTTTTTATTCATTGAGCAGCCACGTGAACACTTGTGACATGCAGGTTGTAGCATATACAAATTAAAGGTTTCACAGTAAGTAAAATAAACAAAGTCTTTCCAAACAGAACTTTGCCCATAGCTCAAGTAAACAGGTCACAATCTGTTATGGCTTAAATATAAAATGTCAGCCTTGGTCTCATGCATTAAAGGCTTGGTTGTTAGTTGGGGGTACTCTTTTGGAAGGTGGCTGAAGAGCTGAACTTAGTTAGTGGAAGTTGGTCACTGCGGGTGTGCCTTTAAAAGTTGTCCCTGCACTCTCTATAACATTGGAGCCTCATCTTTGGGCTTCTGGCCCAATATCTCTGCCAGATTTATTTGCAAGGCAGGAACTATTGAGGACTTGCTTACCCTGTCTTGGCAGAGTGCGGTCGTCGACTCTGCCTGCATCTAAGCTGCTCATTTTTGGCCAGAATTCTGTTTGTGGCAGGAGCAAGGATGTTTTGCCGAGAGGCTGGTTTGTCACATTGAAGCCATCTCCATAAGGAGGCTCTTTGATGCTCATCATCATTTTTGAGGTCAGCTGGGTGTTGTCAGGAGTTAACTTGTCTTGTCATAGAAACTTTAGGATTATAAAAACATCTTTAAATGATATATTCTGTGTCTCTAAGGCTTTTGAAGACCTGACTGTTTAGGCAGTAAACTGTCTCAGTCAATTTGTTCATTTTGGAAGCTCCTAATCTCCACTGTTGGTTCACTCAGGAACTTAAGTTTTATTCCTTCTCAGGTCTCTGAGGGGCATTGATAGTTTTGTTTTACAATCAAGTTTAGTTGATTAGGGGATACGATCTTTTTATATCAAGATAAAGGAGTTAAGTTATTAGAGTTGAGATAGGATAGATACTGAATTTCATTCAGAAATGTAGACCCAACAAGACAGGAAAGAAATTTACTTCAAGTTTGATAAATACAAATAGCCAAATCACTATGAATGTAACATCATAAAACTCATGATTGTCACATGGTTCTCCCTGCTGTATGTAGGGTTTTTTTTTTTTTGTTTGTTTGTTTGTTTTGTTTTTGTTTTTTGGTTATTGGAGACAGGGTCTCTCTGTGTAGCCTTGGCTATCCTGGACTCGCTTTGTAGACCAGGCTGGCCTCGAACTCACAGCAATCCACCTGCCTCTGCCTCCTGAGTGCTGCGATTAAAGGCATGCACCACCATGCCTGGCTTGTAGTTTGTTTTATACATGTGTAATTAAAAAAAAAAGTTGTCCCTGGTTGTTTCTCTGCTTCTCTACTGTGGTGACGTGAGCAAATGCTGTGACCTAAGCCTCTGCTGTGATGTCAGGCTCCCTGTAAGGGAATATGCCAGGCATTGCCTAAACACCAAAGTCCTGAAACTGCTAGGCTAACTGTCTTAGTTGGCGTTCTATTCCTGTGAAGAGACACCAAGACCACGGCAACTCTTATAAAAGAACATTTAATTGGAGCTGGCTTTCAGTTTCGGAGGTTTGGTCCATCATTGTCACGATGGGGAGCATGGTGGCACAGAAGCAGGCATGATGCTGGGGAGAAACAGAGAGATATAACTGGATCTGCAGGCAGGAGGCAGAGAGAGCAAGAGAGAGTCACTGGGCCTGGCTCTAGCCTTTGAAACCTCAAAGCCAACCCCCAGTGACATATTTTCTCCCGCAAAGCCACATCTCCTAATCCCTGTCATGTATACAGTGCGTGTCAGATCCCATTATAGATGGCTGTGAGCCACCGTGTGGGTGCTAGGAATTGAACTCAGGACCTCTGAAAGAGCAGTCAGTACTCTTAACTGCTGAGCCATCTCTCTAGTCCCTAGGGATGGGGGGAGCATTCTTATTCAAATCACCACATAACATTTCCCTCCTGTTTTTCTCTGAGGTAGTTGTCATTGCAACAGAAAGCTGACTAACCCACTATCAGTACTACTAACTATGAGCTGGGAAGTGGAAGGGTAGTCAATATGCTGAGTAAAGGATTTGGCTTAAATGACCCCTTAAAAATCACATGACAATGACCTGACTGGTGAATCACATGACAATCCCATACACTTTTTACATATTAAACATTGACTGGATAGCCTATTCTTGAGGTTTCACCTATTTCTCTACATGAAGTCTACCCTGCACCCCATGAACTGAACTAGCCCTCACTCCCAAACCCTTCCACTTCCAGTCATACCCCAGATCCCATGAATTCTAACTCTGGCGCTCTGTCCTCCAAGATTAACAGCTGTTGAGGTATGGTCTGATGTATTTTAATGTTAATTACTATTTGCTGTCTGTGTGGCCCACCTTTTGTTTAATAAAAAGCCATGCCACCTGGGCAGGGCACATGTTGGGCACCACTTCTTTGTTTTTAAATTACATGTATCATCAGTAGGCCTGGCTAGAGATCAATCAAGACACTGACACTTGGTATATTTTAAGATAGCCTTAGTTAGCTTGGGGCGGGGCAGGGCAGGTATCAATCCTCTAAACTACTTTCCATAGTGGGGCAGGCATGGGATCCCTGTCTCAATCCCATGCCATCTGCTTCCAATAACTTCTATCAAGCTACCTCCCATCCATAATCCCAAATACTTGCTAATGTTCTTCATTTGGGCTTCATCCATGCCACTGGCCATGTGCTTCTCCTCCAGCTAACCCATGGCGGCCTTTCTCTCTTCACTTTAGGTTTCTCTCCTTTTCCCTCATGGCAGTCTTTCTTCTTTCCTGAATTCCTCTCTTTCCTAGCCCCACCTATCTCTTGCCCTGCCCAGGTGGGATGATTTTTTATTATGCAAAAGGGTCACAGAGACAGCAAGCAGTAATTAGCATCAAAATACATCAGACCATGCCCCAACAAACAACCATTGCCATGTCATCTGAGCAGATAGGATCACTTGCTTACAGCCCTCAAGGTCAAGCTTGTTGACTTTCCCCCATAGAAGCTGAGGTGGGAATGGCCAGTAGACCTTACCCGGGAGCCCAGCCACATCTGCAGACACCTCCTGTGCAGGCTACACATGGTCCTGTAGTCTTGGGAGGTGCTGGAGTCTATATAACGTAGACACTTAGCTAAAGGGGAAACTCCATCCGTGTTGCTATGGGGAAGTTTTCACGCATGTTCTGGTGAGGCGTTTTGGTGCTGCGGCTGCTTTGGGGTTCACCCACATGACTGTCAGTTCCTTCAGCTATGCTCTGTAGGTAAGCCCAATAAGCTCATCAGTTCACCACGCTGGACTTCCGTGGACCAGTTGCTGTGATCTGTTCTTGGGGCTGTGTCTTGAGGGAACCAGTGTTTGTTCTTGTCTCCCCAGGAAAAGCTCCTGCAACACCAACTGTTTTCTGAATTGTCTGTCTATATCTGGGGAGTAATGTCCTCAAAGAGGGACTCTGCTTGCTCCCTGTTCCCCCTTTGCCCGATATGTAACGATGTGGGTGTATGACATGTGAACGGAAGGGGTGAACAACTAAATGCTTGCATGGAATGATACAATGGCTGCTGAATCGTATCAGGCAAGATACATAAAGGAAAGAAACAGTGCTTCCTATGTATCTAAGTCAACTAGGATGGGGCTTAAATTACACACCAGATAGTTCAATGGGGCCAAGAGTATAATAAAGAGTAGAATAACTGGATATTTAGAGTGAGAGGTGAAGAGTAGTCTTAGACTGTGATTTTGAGGTTAGGAATGGTCACAGTAGGCCCAGAGAAATGGCTCAGTAGTTCAGAGCATCCTGTTCTTGCAGAGGACCCAAGTGCAGTGCTCAGCACCCACATGGTGGTGACTCACAAGTATATCTCCAGTCCCAAGGAATCTAATGCCTTCATATGGCCCTTGTGGACACTACATGCATGGGGTGCACAGATATTCATGCAGGCAAAACACCCACATACTCATATACATAAAATAAAAATAAGTAAATTGTAAAAAAAAAAAAAAAAAGAGTGGTAGCAATGGGGAAGTTGTAACAAAGTGAGGTGATGGTGGCAGGTGACCAGGAGTTTGGTCTTATCTATCTATCTATCTATCGATCTATCTATTTATCGATCTATCTCTTTGTTAGAGTACAAAATAAATTTGGTTTTAAGCATTTAAAAAAAATGGTGTGAAAGGATGTAGGACTCATGTATCTTAAATGCTTTTCTATTAAAGAAAGAGTTTATTGGGCTCACAGTTTCAGAGGGTGAGTCCACGCCCATCATGGTGGCGAGCACGGCAGCAGGCAGACAGGCATGGCACTGAAGCAACAGCTGAGAGTCTACACCCGATCCTCAAGCAGGAGCTTGACAGAGAGCTTGGTGGGAGTGGCCTGGGCCTTTGTTTTTAATTTTATGTTTTATTAATTTATTCAGATAACCACTCAATTGTTATCCCGTCACTTGTATCCTCCCGTTCCTCCCTCCATCCTGCTCTCACCCTATTCCCCTACCCTAGATCTAAGACTGAGGGGGACTTCCTCCCCCACTACATGGTCATAGGCTATCAAGTCTCATCTTGGTAGCCTACTTATTCTTTCTTTGAGTGCCACCAGGCCTATCACCCATCAGATGGCTAAGATCAAAAATTCAAGTGACACCACATGCTGGCGAGGATGTGGAGAGAGAAGAACACTCCTTCATTGCTGGTGGGAATGCAAACTTGTACAAGCACTTTGGAAATCTATCTGATGCTTTCTCAGAAAACTGGGAATAGGCCTTCCTCAAGACCCAGCTATTCTACTCCTTGCAATATACCCAGAAAATGCTCCACCACACAACATGACTTGGGCTTTTGAAACTTCCCTAGTGGGCTTTTGAAGGCTGCCCCTAGTGACACACCACCTTCAGCCAGGCCACACCTCCTAATCCTCTCCAAACAGTTCTACCCACTGGGCACTAAGTATTCAAACCCGAGTCTATGGGGTCACTCTCACTTAAACCACCACATTATGCATGTTTGTGAAATGACACTGATTTGTTTGTTTATTTTCCATGTCTGCTGGGCACCCATGCCATGGCCTATGTGTGGCAGGCAGAAGCCAGTTTGAGGAAGTCGGTTTTTTCCTCCACTCTGTGGCTCTTGGGCGTTGACATCAGGTTGGCAGTGCTGTTACAGGCTGAGTCATTTCAGTGGCCCTGTGCTTGGTTAATATTACCCACGGAATAAAAGTTTTATAGTTTGTTTTTCTGACTCACCAAAATGTATTGGAATTAAATTCACTCTTGTTTTAATGGCTGGCCTCCTCTTCATTTTCATTGTCAACCCTGGGTTATAGGAAAGACCTATGCTTTTTCTTAGCATAGATTTCTAGGCTGCTTCAGAAAACCATGTGGTGTGGTTTATTTATTTTTTTAATATTTATTTATTTATTTATTTATTTATTTATTTATTTATTTGCTTCAATCCAGGTAAGAACTTGTAGACCAGGAGATTAATATTTTGAGTTTCCTCTTAACCACTAACTCATCGACAGCTCACTGCAATACTCTTGGTGACCATCAATGTCTCCTGTACTCCCTGGGCCAGACATGGCCCTGTGGCTCAGTGTAGGTGGAAAGCATTGGTCACAGAGAAGTCACCCCTGGTGACTCACATAGCAAAGGACTGTTTTCTTCTGTAGGACGATTCAGAAGTTTGACATTTATCACAAGAGTGAAGCTGGGGAAGTCAAGCTTGGGTTTTGTCACCTTGTTTCTACTCTTCTCTCTTCAGCCTCTCCCACCTTGGTAGTTTTGGTCTGGTCCAGGCAGTGACTTCCCTTGACATGGGGCCCTTTGAAGGGACTAAGGCCACTTACACACACTTAGGTGTAAACGCTGGGCCGCAGCTTATGGTACTTTCCCTTTCTCTCTCTTTTGGGTGTCTTACTCTGTGTTCTTCAGACAGGGACTTGGCATGTAGGTCACCATGGTCTGGAATTGCCGATGTAACCCAATGCTTGGACTGGAACTCATGACCCTCCCCTACACGTCTGAGTGCGGGGGTAATACGCATGCGCTGCTAGACCTAGCAGTATTCTACTTCAATAGGAATGGATTTCTTTGTCGTTCAGAGCATTCTAGAAGATCGTTTGGTTGAGCGGTGAGGTCCCTGAGTGTAGAGAGCAGCTTTCAGCAATATCAGGTCCTGTGTCATCACTTATTTGAACATTTTCCTTTACTGCCCTAAAATGAAATTCAATGATAATATAAGTCACTTACGTATATAATTAGAAATCAATGTAGTATATCAAGTATAATATAAAAAGAAGTGAAGGGATCTTACATTAAATAACATGTACTTTAGATCCACCTGTATCAGAAGGCATATTACAGTAGGCGGACGCTTGCAGCTATATGTAGAATCCCTGTAAATGTGATAGCTTCAGATGTCTCTGAGTATGCAGCACAGGGTTTCATTTATCATTTTTATGGGTCATCAAATACAGCCAGTGGCATTCTTGTGAGGGATATGATTTTCTGAAATGGTGAGCAGTTGGTAAAGTTCCAATCAAAATAAAGTATGATCTTTCTTCCTTAGTCGCATTCCTAAAAAAAAAAAAAAAAATTCAGTCTATATTTAAACTGTACAAAAATATGTGTTTATATGTAAAAAGGGGCTCTGTTCTAGATTTGGGTCTGAAGGACTAAGTTCATCACCCATGTGGCTAATATGGTGCATGCTGGCTAGTCAAAAGGAGGAGAGTTGGTTCTGGATGTGTGGGCCTCTTTCTCCTCCGAGAGAGAGTGCTGAGTCCTTCACACCACCCACGAGACCCTGAGTGGCTCTCTTCAAATTACTGGGAGAACAGAAACAGCCCTACAACTTCTAACTGCACTCCAGACAGGGGAGCGTGGGTCTGCTCCCTTTGAGAGTTATAGAAGTAGACATTCCAATTCTCTTCAGACTCTGCCGAGGGCAGATTCAATTATTGTGCGGCCAAGACCTTCCTCATTTTGGGGGCCCTCCCCTTAATAAAGAATCAAAATTGAAAACACAAACTAAAGCACAAATGGAAATTTATTTGCAATGGGAAAGTAATGACAATAGAACGCTAACAATTTATAAGCCGGTGAACACCACGGTATCCCAAACGGCAGGATTTTAAAAGCAAGCCAGCAACCTGTCCACTGTGGGTTGTTTTTGCAGCACATCCTGGCCACCTCCTTAAACACGAAGAAGTATCATTTTATGAGGGGTTAGAAAAGAAGCCTTAGCACAATTGATTTGTCTCTTCCTATTAGTGATAATTTGGATTTATTAATAATTAATTATAAACTAAATTTTGTAATGGCTCATCACAGATTATCATGTAGTTGTTTGTAATTATTATCAAACTTGGGGTAATTTCTAGCATTTAAAATTTTTAAGTGATAAGATTCTTTCCTATTTCAACTTTTTATATTGATGAATTAATTTATTTTGTGTGTGTATGTGGGAGATGATGGAATTTTTTTAGAGGCTGCGGTCTACTGGGAGGCCACTGGGGATATGCCTGCCATAGGACAGGATCTGGGGGCCCTGGGCCCCTCCTTGTTTTCCCTTCTCCTCTTTGGCCATGAGGTGAGTAGTGCCTCATACTCCTCTGATTTCTGTCCCTCATCATAGGCACAACATGAGCAGGGCTCACCAATCAGGGTCTGGAACCCTCAAAATTATGAGCCAAAAGTAAATGTTTTCTCTTTATAATTTGGATATGTCAGGCGTTTGTTTCGGTGACAGGAAGCTGGTTAACATAACCTTTATTTACAATTTGAAATGTCTGACAATTGGGGCTTTTAATTATGCCCACTTCAAACCTCGCTCCTGTGCTGCTCCCACGTATCTGGTGCTGAGTACTGTTGGGCACGTTCTTACCAGGACATGGCGTTAGTCCTGTGCCTCACTCCAGAGACCCGGATGAGCCAGCAGAGAGGCATGGACACTGTTTTTGGAAACTATGTGTGACAGTTTGAATGAGATGGGGCCCCCTAGGCTTATGTGTTTGAATACCTGGTTTCCAGTAGGTGGAACTGTTTGGCGGAGGACTGGTTGGAGGAGGTGTGTCCCTGGGGCGGGCTTTGTGTGCTCTCTGCTTTTTTGTGGTTTAGGATGTGGGCTCTAGCTGTTCCTACCGCCATACTTTTGTGCCCCTGACTGACGTTCTAAAAGCATAAGCCCAGTGAAACTCTTTGATAAGTTGTCTGGTCGTGGCGTTTGATCACGGCAAGAACAAAGTAAGTGAGACACCCACGCACACTGACGGCATCGAGCGTTCTGCGACAGCACGAGTCTAGCACCTTCTATGAATTTACCCCTCCCTTTAAGGAGTTAGGACAGGAGCCTTAGCATTATGTAATGTGTAGTGCCTCCTCTCTTTATGACAAGACAATTTCCCCTCTAGTTCCGTGACCTGTTTTGTTTTGTGATATCACAAAATTACTTTTAACGTTTTTAGAAATTAATTAATTAAGTTTACATCCCGATCGCAGCACCCTCCCTCCTCTCCCCCCACCCAACCCTCCCACCCTCCCCTACTCCTCAGAACAGGGGAGCCCCCACTACCAACACACCCCAGCACATCAAGCCGCATTAGGACTGAGCACATCCTTCTCCCCTGTGGCCTGGCGATAGTTTTAACCTTTTTAAAAGCAACTTTTACTATTGGCAAAATAATTGATCCTTATAGTTTAAGATGGAGGTGATGCTAAAAACAAAACCAGCGACCTCATAGCTTCTTCCTTTCCAAGATGTAACCACCTTTGATTCTGAAGACATTGTTCTAGGTTTTCATTGTATTAAAAATATTTATGGAGCTGGAGAGATGGATCAGTGGTTAAGGGCACTGACTGCTCTTCCAGAGGTCCTGAGTTCAATTCCCAGCAACCACATGGTGGCTCACAACCATCTGTAATGTGATATGACGCCCTCTTCTGGCCTGCAGGAGTACATGCAGGCAGAGCACTGTATGCATAATAAATAAATAAATAAATCTTAAAAAAATATTTATGTAGTACTACTTCTTGGGACATCACCTTAAATATCATTTACCAGCTTATTCAGAATTTAGCTTTTGGTTTCATTTTGCTCTTTCTTGGGGATGTCCCCGTTAGAGGTTTCTGCCATTCTTTCCCAATCTTACCCAGGATTCTCTAGGGCCACAAGCGACATGCTTTGAGGACCCCCTGCCATCATCCTGATAAGTCATTTTTGTCTCTCCTGTATAGTGTGGTTCTCAACCTGCTGTGAGCCTTTAATACAGTTCCTCATGTTCTAGTGACCCTCAACCATGACATTACGTCATAGCTATATCATAACTGTATTTTTGCTACTGTTATGAGTCATAATATAAATATCTGATATACAGGATATCTGACATGCAGCCCCTAAAGGGATCACAACCCATAGGTTGAGTAACATTGTTAATCTATTAATTCTTTCATTTTCTTGTTGAAACTTCTATTTTGGTTAAAAATATTCTTCAGTAGTTTTTTTGAAAATTGTATGTTAGAGAGAAAGTTTTAGATTCCGCAGTTTTATTTTTTATTATTTTTATTTTTATTTTATTTATTTAATTTATTTATTTTTTTATGTTTTTTTGAGACAGGGTTTCTCTGTGTAGCCTTGACTGTCCCGGACTCACTTTGTAGACCAGGCTGGCCTCGAACTCACAGCAACCCGCCTGCCTCTGCCTCCTGAGTGCTAGGATTAAAGGCGTGCACCACCACGCCTGGCTTTTTTTTTTTTTTATTATTTTTAGAAACTACAAAATTAAAACACCTTTTAATTCTATTTATCTGGTGTATAATTATACACATGCACACACACATACAAAGTGAAACCCAGCATCTTACATGCCAACTTAAAAAAAAAAATGAAGTTAAAAAAATCCTTTTCATCTTGTTTAGTAAAGGGCCTTCTTATTACATCTGCCACTGCTTATAAAGGGGCTTCCAAGCCCTGACGGCTACACCATAGTCACAACCCCTGTTCTGCAGCTGTATTGCCTCTGGTCCTCCCCAAGAGTCACTGAGGGCATTGTTTAAACACTGCAGGAATGATGGCGCGGGGCCTGCAGCCCTCCAGATGGACCACTTCATCCTGGCTCATCTTTGTATAAAGAGCCAGATGGGTTGGTGGGGATACTGTACAGCAAGAAGCATCTTCCAAGCTGTTGGAGCAGGCTTGGCGACTACACGCAGGACTTGCTGAGGACTTGTCACAGGAAGGAGAGGAGCTCTCAAGATTCCAGTGGAGGTGGCCACACTGTTCTTTCCTGCCAGGTGGAGGAACCAGACACAGAGGTTCTTCCGTTCGTGCCTTGCAGACACGGTTCCAGCTATCTTCAGATGAAGCTATTAGGCTTGGAATCAACACAGGTTCCTCTTTTCATGGGAAGCCACCCAGACAGTCTTGTAAAGTAACTAACGTTCCCATAGCAACTTAAAGGTGTTTGCCAGAGTTCTCCACTGGATGCTTTCAGAGGATTTGGGTTGGTCATGGTGGGGAAAGCAGAGTGGAGCATCTCAGTCCATGGCGATCGGACATGTGGTGGAGGCCGATCACATTCCAGTAGGCCAGAAAAGAGTCTGTGTTGTTCTTGGATGGCTACTTTAAAACTATGTAGTTACCACAGAAAGGGTAAACTGTTACTATTTCTTTGAGATCCTTTAGGACTATCGTTTAGTCTGCATACCAAATATGCAGACCATTTCTCTATGATGTGCTCATCCATTGAAAATGTACTGGCCTCATCTGTACTTGGCTTAGTCTCTTCCGGGACCCTCCTCTGCATGTTTTCTCCCTCTCATTAGTCTCCTTGGTTCACCCAAATCTCTGCACTTCTACTTTCATGTCACATACAATCTTATACATACATGTATATGTGACTGCTTTCTGGCATCCCCTCCCCTTACTTTTAGGTTTTAGTTTCTCTGTATCCTATGTAATTTATTGTTTGTTGTGTTTTTTGTTTGCTTTCTCTTAGTAGGGAGGAAGCTCCGCGAAGAGAGGGATTTCTGTTCTGTTCATTTCTCAGGCCCATGTACCCAGAACTACATCACCCCATAAATATGTATTGGATGAGTTCGTGTGTGTGTGCATCTGTGGGTGTTGCTCATCTACCATTCACTGTTTTCCGGAAGGAATTATCTAGTCTCCTGCCTGAGGTTTCAGGGAGCCTGTCTGTCATCCTAATGTAGCGGAAGGGACCGAGGTTATTTTGGTCACTGTGCAGATTTTCGTTTTATCTCCGCTTAGCTCTGTTTTCACACAACCCTCTCTGCCTCGAACCACTGTCCTCTAGATTGGAGCAGCTCTGGTTCTGTTTCAGCAGACCTGGCCCATCTGTCCTGCTGGGAGTGGGGGGATCAGCTTCATCTGGCGGGCGGAGGATGGCTTCTGGGGTTTACAGCTGTTTCTGGTCCATCTCTCTCCTACTTATACTTCCTGATTCTCTAGAGTTCTTGGGGGGACAATTTGGGTTTTCTTCTACAGGCCTTTTTGTTTGTAAGTCTTAGGTTTGACCTTTCTCTCTCCTGTTAAGCCACTTATCTTTTTAAAATATATTTTATTGATTTATTCATATTACATCTCAATTGTTATCCCATCCCTTGTATCCTCCCATTCCTCCCTCACTCCCATTTTCCCCTTACTCCCCTCCCCTATGATTATGACTGAGGGGGACCTCCTCCCCCTGTATATGCTCATAGGGTATCAAGTCTCTTCTTGCTAAGCCATTTATCTTTTCTCTGTCCACTTACTGACTTTATGTGAAGTTTCTGCTTCTTTTCTTCCTTGTTTTGGAGAGAGTTTTGAGAGGGACGAAGACCACCTGGATACTGAAAAATGCCCCCAAAAGCCGTTTCCACCCCGATGTTTAACATTTCCTTTGCGATAGTTGAAAGTCTAAAACTATTGATGACAAATGGAAAACCCTATCAGAGGAGGTGGGGATTAGGGGACGGGTCCCAGAGCACTGAGTGGTAAATTATACCAGAGGCAGAGCTGAGAAGGCCCCCACAGACCAAGGCTTCACATTGCCCGTCCCTTTTTTGGCTCTGTCATTTCCCTTTAGGACTTTGTCTGAAAGGAGTAACCAAAAACAAAGATACAGTCATTGTTAAAGTGAGAGAAGCCAGGCATGGAGAGACAGATGGGTTAGTGATTAGCAGCACTTGCTGGTCCTTCAGAGGCTGTGAGTTCGGTTCCCAGCTCCCATCTCAGGGGCTTCCCAAGCAGCTCCAGAGGATTTGATGGTCTCTTCTGGCTTTCTCTGGCATTGAGACATGCATGTGTGTTTGTGCACATGCACAGACATACACAAATAAAAGTAAAAACAAAAATTTAAAAATAACTTAAGGAAACCATATCAAAAGATATTATACAGGCCAGCAGTGGAGGTACATGCCTTTAATCCCATCACTTGGGAGGCAGAGGCAGGTGGATCTCCATGAGTTCGAGGCCAGCCTGGTCTACAAAGCAAGTTCCAGAATAGCCAAGGCTACACAGAGAAACTCTTTCTCCAAAACAAACAAACAAACAAAAAACAAAACACACAAAAAAAAAAAAAAAAAAAAAAAAAAAAAAAAAAGAAAATATGCATCCATTGGCACATCATGCAAACGTTAAAATATAATTTTTGGAGATACTTTTGAAAAATGAAAGATAAGAAGTGCTCTTCCAAAATTATATTCTAATGAAAATATCAATGTGAACATATACTTAAATATAAGTTTAATGTCAAAAATGAAAATAAAATAAACTTATAGGGCAACAGAACATTACTTGTCACATACATAAGGGCTTGTGTGAAAGATGAAATTGTAGCTTTGCTATATAGATCAGCCTGCTTACAAAAGTACCTCTGAGGCACGTAATGCTGTCCTCCCTACATGCATGAACAGCTGAGGTTTCTTACCTGGGTTTAAAGTAGTGGATCCAAACTGTAAGCCAGAGCATGGATTCTCTTCCCCCATCAACTGTATTGTTCATTGAGGTTAAGTACAGCTCACTATAAATATTACTCATGAGAAAGGCCCATCTCTTCACAAGCAGTATTTTAATAGATTTTTGGATATTTGTTTGATATCATGTCCTTATTTGGAGAAACACGACAGAATGAGGTCTGCAAAACTCATAAAGAGTTTCAAAGCTTGGAAACACTTCAACAGACTGTGTGACAGTGACATAACAGCGTTAATGATATTAAAAATGCTCATGGTACGTGAATGCACGGTTTTACTGTAAGGAAGCGTGTTTTTTAAAGGCACAGCTGTGTTAGAGATTAATTTAAACCATTTGAAACAATTCTTAGAGTCCACTTAAAATGAAGTGCTATATCCGTCAGAAAATGCCTTTTGGTGCTTTATAAATTACATGTTTTCTTCCCTAGGTGCCCACTTCTGTAGCTAGAATAGAGCAGTCACTCTTCTTCAGAGAAACCAATTACCTTTCTTTCTGACTCTCTGGTAGAGTTGCATGCGTTCTTTTTCCAGATTTCTAAAATAATCTTTGTACATACTTTAAAAAGACAACCTTTTCCAGAACTTTGCCAAGCTCTTTTATTTATTTATTTATTTATTTATTTATTTTTAAAAGAACTATTCTTGACCAAGTTTGGAAAAGCTCATAGTATTCACTCCACATAAAACCAATGTCTTCATTTCATGGGCAAGTCCTCAGGCTATGGGACACTGCTAGATCACAAGGAAGGCATGGGCTTGGGTGCTGGCTATTCAGGAGACGAGGGCTTCAGTGAAAGTTACCTGCTCAGCAAAGGTGCTAGGGTGTGTCGGGAAGTGTCATGGCTTGACACGCAGCCGTCCAGGGATGCCCAGCTTGCACTCATTCACCCCGGTGCACACATATGATGCTTTGTAAATACTAGACCCTTGGGCACAGCCACAGTGGGATCACAAGCAGATGTGAAAGTGGGGTGTCGTCCCTTTCTCTGGACTCTTTCGTTCTTTTTCACCTCCCAGTAAGCCCCACCTCCGTTGGAAATGGGGAGGCTGAACATTTGCTAGTCTAATGCCAGAGACCCCCCTCAAACACGCATGTACCAACAGCCTATGTATGTCCGCGCTTCATCTGTCTGATATGTTTCTTTCATGTTGGGGACTGAGGCCAGGGACTTGCCCATGCTAACTAAGACTTGCTCTAATGCTGAGCCGTGCTAGCCCTCTCATACATATTGGCTGAGCAGCTGATTATGTAAGGTGCAGTGTGAGACACACGGTCTAAGGAACATATGCTCAAAAGTGCAGTTGACAGTGCTGTGCACACCGTGTAGGGTAGAAATAGGCGAGGGATCACTGTGACCTACATCACAGCAATTAGCATCTGGCCTGGGCATTTACATTTTTGAGTTGTTTTATAGTTAACAGTAGTGGTTTCTTATATACTCCAGGAAGCTGTGGATATCAGACCCAAGGTTAGCAAACAGACTTACTTCCTTGTCTGAGAAGTTTGGCAAACTCTGTTGAAAACTTGGAGTAGAACTTTCCTTGGGTTTCTGCAGGATGGGAGGGTTAGTTCAATAAAAAACATTAGACACAGACACATTAAGAATAAAGATGGGTTAATTAAAAATAGACCAGGACTGTCAGGTTTTAAAATGTGTTTTAAATATTCAAGGTGTTCTTATTCAGATTAAGTTGTACTGGCCTAAGTCAAATACCTGAATGAAGCCTTTAAAGGTTTTTTTTTGTTGCCAGCTTTTAACTTTCTGCCTTGCCTTTGGTAGGCTTAGCATCTCATTAATAATCTTCAACTTTTTTTGACATTTATTTAATGTGTGTGTGTATGTCCACGCCAAGGTCACACGTGTAGAAGTCAATTCTCTTTCCACCTGTGGGTGCTGGGGACTGAGCTCAGGCTGTCAGGCCGAGCCACACTACTCTTTCCTGAAGAGCTGTCTTACCAGCCCCTCTTTAATGTGTGTGTGTCCCTGTGGTGTTACTTGAAATGGAAGGTTTCAGATGACAGTACTGTTTCTGTAAGTCTTATTTGCTGTTTGTAAGTCACCACCATGTATTATTGCAATGTTTTTACTATTGTTTTAAAAACTAAAACCTAATCACTCGATTTTACCAATAATGACTCAGGAGCCAGATATTGGGGTGAAAGCCTGCTACCTAGAAGAGGCAGAAAGAGCACCCCACTGACCTTCCTACTCAGTCAACATCCCAGAAGGAAAATGCCAAAAGCCCTTTCTTCTTTTCCACTGTCTTTTTTTTTTTTTTTTTTTTGGTTTTTTGAGACAGGGTTTCTCTGTGTAGCCTTGGCTGTACCGAACTCACGTTGCAGACCAGGCTGGCCTCGAACTCACAGCGATCCGCCTGCCGCTGCCTCCCGAGTGCTGGGATTAAAGGCGTGTGCCACCACGCCCGGCCTTTTCCACTGTCTTAAATACCCTTCTCTCAGTGTGCCTCCTTTCTGTTTAGTCCCTGTCAGCTGGTTTCTTTCTCTGCCTCTTGACCTAGGGTTAACTTCATTAAATCCCATTTACAGAAAGTTCTTGGATTAAAGATGTGTGCTAGGGCTGAGCCATACCATAATCACCTGTTTAAAATAAACAGAAAGCTCTTGGTTCAAGGTGTGCGCTAGGGCTGAGCCACACTTCAAAGACTTGTTTACAGTAAACAGAAAGCTCTTGGACTGGATTGTGTTTGAAGGTTTGATTAGAAAGTTTCTGTTGTAGTTACTGAACTGACTTTTGTCAAAAAATAAAAAATAAAAATAAATCATTCAGTGAATTTCGGCTAGGGATTGGGATAGAATTTTCTAATAAATCATTCTAGAACTCCACTGCAATGAGATACTGAGGTAGATTCAGCATTAACTCAAACTGTGATCTTCTCACCCGGGTTTAATCACTTAATCCAATCCTAAGCACACATAGATCTTTCATAATCATGAGTCTTGAACCCATTAATTCTTCAGCCAATCTTTAAGGAGCAGCTGTTGTATGTGTACATTTTAAGATTTTCATATGTATCATGGAAAGCAATATTTTATATATATATATATATATTTTTTTTAAATTTGATTTAAGAATTTCTCATATTCTATATTTTGATTATATTCTTTCCCCTCTCCAACTCTGGTAACCTTTTGTTTTGTTTTTAGTACAGTTGGAAGTTGAGAGTGGACTCTGTTGGAGGACGAAGGGGCTTCTGAAGCCAGCTTCACTCCCTGACAATTCCCCTGCCTGTTGGCATGTCCCCCCATGCCCAGCTTCACCCCTTGACAATTCCCCTGCCTGTTGGTGTTGGTGTGTTCCCCCCCTCCAGCTTCACCCCTTGACAATTCCTCTGCCTGTTGGTGTGCCCCCTGCCCCCCCCCCCACCCCAGCTTTCAGATCTTACAGTGTCTGCGTGTGGTATCACTTCACTCATCCCAGCAGCAGCAGCTGCTCTCGGGTTCCTGTACCTGCTTCCGCGCACGTGCTGTGTGCTAACAGCCCTCTTTCACCGGAAAAGTTTTTCATGACCCTGAGTATTTAGGTATATAAAATAGGAATACAAACAAAACATTCACTGATAATAACCCATGAAGAAATTTATTTTTTTAAATGATTATTTGGTATATACATTATTTAAAAATGAGTGATTTTTAGTTTGTTTATAAAGATTTATTTATTTTTATGGGTGTGAGTGATTTGACTGCATGCAAGAGCGCCACATGAGTACAGTGCCAACAGAGGCCAGGAGAGGAGTCAGGTCCCCTGGAGCTGAAGGATCAGATAGCTATGGGCCTTCATGATGGTGCTGGGAACTTAACCGTGGGCCTCTGCAAGAGCAGCAAGTGCTTTTAATTACCAAGCTATCTCTCTCCCCCAGTATACATATCATTTCACCACGTATTAAAAGTGAAAGCAAATTTGTATGCCAATGAGATGGATATTTGTGCTTTTTAAAAAAATTAAATCTTGGCTGAACATTTGGTACTGCAGGACACAGAGGCTCTTCAGTGTTGACTAATATTTTGGCTGTATGATAATCAATGCTGAGGCAATCTCTTTGCATTAATGTATAGCATGAAACGGCAGAGGTATGTTTGGGGATCATTTTAGACATTGTTGGAAATTCTGTCCCAATCCCAAGCCAAAATTTATTGAATGATTTTTTTTTTTTATTATTATTAAATGAAATGAAAGTCACATCAGCAACTACAACAGCAACTTTTAAAATCAAACTTTTGAACCCGGTCCAGCCCAAAGTGATTTATACAGAGGAATGCTGGTAGGAAAATGTTCAAAATCTTCATTTTCCATAATTAAACCATCACGTTTTTAGAGCAGAAAACGATATGTGCACAGTAAAAACACTGCAACTCATAATATGGGGTAGCCTGGACTCAGCCCAGGTGTCTCTGGTGGTATTTGTCGGCGTTCACTGGTGCTGTGCGTGTGCGCAGGGAAGCCGTAACGTGACAGGTGTGAGCGCTGCTACAAATACCTCGGGTTCAGCGCACAGTTGAGCTCTGATTATTTTTTAGTCCCTGCACACAGTGAAATCTCTTACTGTTGTCAACTTCTCCTTTCATCCGCATTCAGTTGTGTGACCCCACGTGGGACAGGGACCCGCCGTTCAAGAAGCAGGGCTGAACTAGGCTAGCAAAGCTGACAGCGGCGTCTGTGCCCTTGGATCTTACAGAGAAAAATGTGCTCATTGAGGGTTTTTCTAGTGATTGTGGTCAACCTTGCCTACCCAGTTTCCCACTCTTAGTGAGTGCTTGTCTTACAAGTGTTTTGATGACAAACACATGCCACATGCTTGACTTTGCATGTCAGTCCTGGAGATTGAACTCATCTCCTCATAAACCACGTCTCCAGTAGCATATACTTTCCTGGTTGCGTGTTTACTGCATTATTGTAACTAGGTTGAAAGTTTTTTTTTAATTATTAATTTTTTGGTTGGTGTACAAAGTAAGGGTTTATGGTGGCATCTTCCTATCTGTATGTCCTTATGCGTGGCTTTCATTTGTTCTTTTCCTTATTACTTTCTCTGTGTCCCTCATGCCCAACTGGTCTTTTCCTTTCCCCAGATAGTCTCCATTTCTGTTATCTTATGACCTGCATTCCATGACCCTATTTCCCAGCCCTGGAGCTCTCCCTTGAGATCTATTCCTCTTTTCTCAATATCTCCTTTCAAGTTTTATAAGCTTCAAACACATGTGTGTTGTAGCACCCGCGCCACCGCGGTGCTGAGTCGAGGACAAGGAACTGCGGATTTAACACATGCGCGCGCATGCGCGCGTGTGCATACACACACACACACACACACACACACACACACACACACACACACACACACACTAACACAGTGGGTCCTTCGTGCTAAGAGAGCAGCAGTCGCGGCAGCGATTTATTTCTCATCCCCTTCAGAGTGCCAAAGAGCCTTCTTATAGGCAGCCAAACAGGAATCCTCCTCCCAGGTGAAATCCCTCAAGAGGTGATTGCACACAGGAGGAAAAGTCTCGAGGAAGGGAGGGCTGCGTTTTCAGAGCAGTAAACATGACTAGCTAACCAAGATAAACATAGACATGGAAGCTGCTAGAAACAGGACATGAAACAGCAAGACAGGCAGGCAGCCCAGTCGGGCCTGGTTCCTACAGTATGTAACACACACACATACATACATAAACATATAATCTTAAATCAAGGTGCCATATATAAGAGAAAACCCATACTATTTGTCTTCTGGGGTCTGGCTTATTTTACTTAATACAATGCTATTTGATTGCATCTGTTTTCCTGCAAATTTCATGGTTTCATTTTTCTTTATGGCTACTAAAATTTTGTAGTGTATATGATCCATGTTTTCTTTATCCACTCATTTGCTCCCCTAGGTTATTTCATTTCCAGGTATTTAGTAAGTAGAGGTAAGTATGGATGGCCAAGTGTCCTTGAGGTTTATTGACTTAGAATTGGGTAAATATTCAAAAGTGGTAGAGCTGAGTGCCGTAGTGGTTCTATTACTGCCAGCTTTTTTTTTTTTTTTCCCTTGAGAAACCTTCATACCAATTTCTGTAGTGGCTGGACCAGTTTACATTCTCACCTGCGGCGAACAAGAGTCCCACTTATCCCGTAGACTCAGTAGCATTTGTCATTTGTTTTCCTGAGGATAGCCACTCTGATTTGGATGGGATACAAATCAAAGCAGTTTTTATAGGTATTTATTTCTCTGATGGCTAAGGTTATTTAACATTTAATCATATTGCATATGCCCCTTGTATGTGAAATCAAAACAACATAATAATAATAATAATATCTGAACTCATTGTAATAAGTTACTAGTGGGTAGGGTTAAGTGAAAGGGAAAATAGTGGTTGAACAGTACAATTTTTCAAGTTCTGGGCTAGAGAGATGACTAGGCAAGTAAGGACACTTGCAGCCAAACCTGGCGACCTGAGTTCTGTCCTGAGACCTCGTGGTAGAAGAAGAAGAGAACTGATTCCTTTAAGTTGTTCTCTGGCCTCTACATGTGCATTATGGCATACAGGCACACACACACACACACACACACACACACACAGACACACACACAGACACACACACAGACACACACACAGACACACACTGTACAATCTCTGAAAACATAATATATTAGTTGGTGACTGAGTTAGTCATGCTGTATTGTATATTTAAAATTTGCTGAATGGATGAGCCTCAAGCTAAAGGATAACTAGGTGAGCTGATAGATATGTTAGCTTGATTATGGAAATCATTTTGCAATGTGTACATATGTGTGTGTCTCTCTCTCTGTGTATATATACATACATATATTGAAACTACCACATTGTATACCTTAAATATATAGTATTTTTTGTTTATTAGACCCCAATAAACCCGAAAATAAAAGAAAATACATATTTTTATCTTTTTTTTTTAAAGCCACTCAAAATGAAAACACAGGCTACTATTATACTGTCATTGCAACATTCTACTGTAATACGTGTTTTATTAGGAAGCTGTATGATAGAAAAAGTAACTATCAACTAAAAGTAAAGATTGATTGATTAAGGCAACCACAGGTTGTACTGTTTACGCAGCACTGGTCTCAATTCCTGTCCCTCATTGTGCTGCAGTTGTTACACGTAGCACATGCATTGTTCCTGTGTTTGCAATGATGTTGACGTATTCAAGGACTCCACTGAGGGTCAAGTGAAAGTGTGTAATTACATATAGTGCATAATATTCCATAGCTCAACTAAAGAACTAGGCTTCTTAAAGCTTACCATGAAAAAAAAATTAAAGTGGGGCTTCTCAATATGCTTAAAAACAGGATTTCCAGCTTAAAACAATATTATCTATCAATTATCTATCTATCTATCTATCTATCTATCTATCTATCTGTCTGTCTATCTATCTATCCATCATTTGTCTGTCTCAGATGTAGTCTTCCTATGTTGCCCAGGCTAACCTTGAACTTCAAAGGTAGTTTGTTCTACTGGGACTATAGCCATGTGCCACCATGCCCAGTCCCAACCAAAATGATTTTAAGACTTTTTTTTTTTTTTAAAAACTGATATGAATATTGATTCTTAAGGACTGAGTTTTCTTCCTAGAGCTACTACAAAACAGCAGCATGACCTTGGATGAGTTACTCAGCTTTTGGGGAGCCCAGGTTTGTCACCGAACAGGAGGAATGTGGCACCGATGCATCGAGTGGATGTGTGAGCTCACTGAGCTCTGAATGGCTCTGTGACTGCCCAGACATTGCTGTTCTGAGTCTTGATAGATCAGGGCATTTGACTTACTTCTTTCTGTTAGTTTCCATCCTTGTTTTTAGTGGTTGAGGACAGTATCATAGTTGTGGGTAAACTCTTTTTTTGGTCACCGAGTCCACTCTCTTGGCCTTTCCTGTCCAGAAGTGCTGTTGATGTGGTGTCTTTGTACTTGTCTCCCCGAGGCCTCTTAAGCCAGAGGACTCATGTCATTTCCATCTGCAGTCGGGAGTGCTCTGAGTTCTGTTTTTCCTCCAGGCCTGAGAGGCCATAGCTTGCTCATTTCTAGACGCCCATCCTTGCCTGTGGCGTGAACTCTGCTCACTGCTTGGCTCTCTCCTTTGCACTTTCCTTTTCTCAGTTACTCCGCTTTTTACCACTGCTGTTCCACCCAGGGCTCGCTCACTGTTTGAGCCTGCGCGTGCTGGATACAGCGTTTTTTCCGGAGCGTGCCGTTTATATGCTACCCCCTCTTCTTCACTGCAAAGCCTGCAATGAAGCAAGAACGTAGCGATTGCCTTTTCTCTCTCAATTTCTAAAAAACGAAATTTTGTTTATTTATTTGGTGTGGGGGGATGGGTGCGGGGGGGGGAGTACACTCATGTACATGTTCATGTACGTGCAGAGTTCAGAGAACTTTGGGGAGTCGGCTTTCTCCTTCCACTGTGTAGGTTCCAGAGATTGAACTCAGGTCATTAGGTTTGGCATCAAGTATCTTTCCCCAGTCGAGCCATCTCACCAACCTTTTTTTTTTTTTCTACTTCCAACCATATGCATCTAGCTGAACTTAGAGATCTGGTAGCACTCATGGAGTTATATGAAAAATATGTGTTTTTTTAGAAAAAAGTTATCTACCAATGCTGGAGTCACAAGATACATACTTTCATCTCTGTTTTTAATTTTATCTACTTGTGTGTGGTGATTTAGGGGACCACCTAACTTACCCCAGTCTCCTGGTTCTTTCCTGCACAGTAGGGTATAGAGACTTCTGGCAGGCTGGGCATGTTTGCCTAGTATGCTTGAAGTGCTGGGTTTGCTCCCTGGTACCACATAGTCAGGGTGTGGTGGCCCACCCCTGTAATCTCACCGTTCAGGAGGTAGAGGCAGAAGGATCATAAGTTCAAAGCAAGTATATATATATCAAGTTCAAGGCAAGTCAGGGATCCATGAGACTTTGTCTCAGAAACCAGAAAGAGGTTGGAGTGGGAGACGGCTGAGTGGATGAAGTGCTTTCTTTGCAAGGCCCGAGTGTAGATCCCCAGCAATTACATAAAAAGGCTGGGCATAGGGGCTGGAGAGATGGCTCAGTGACTAAGAGCACTCACTGCCTGCTCTTCTAAAGGACCCAGGTTCAATTCCCGGCACCCACATAGCAGCTCACAACTGTCTGTAACTCCAAGATCTGACACGTTCACACCAACGCACATAAATTAAAAGTTAAATAAAATGTTAAAAAAAAAAAAGCTGGGTGTGGCAACACACTCCTGTAGCCCCAGTGCTGAGGAGAACAGACAGAACCCAGGGGCTCTCTGCTCAGCCAGTCTAGTTGAAACAGTGAACCCAAAGTTCAAATCCTATATCAGAAAGTGTATGGAGAAGGACTGAAAAGGAAATCTCTGTGCAGTTCAATCTGTGCAATGCATGCACATACTTACACACACGCGCATACGCACTCCTGCCAGTTCTGACCTGCCTTACAAAGTGAAGACAGAACAAGTACTTGTCAGTTCTCTCTGCCGTTGTCCAGTAGATTTTTTGGATGTTCATGAGCAGTGTTATCAGTGATGGGGCTTTGAGACCAATGGAAACACGGTGTCTTAGGGTTTCTGTTGACGTGAAGAGACACCACGACTACAGCAACTCTTATGAAGGAAAACATTTAAGAGGTTTAGTCCATTATCAACATAGTAGGGAAACACAGCAGTGAGCAGACATGGTACTGGAGAAGGAGCCTAGAGTTCCACATCTTGATCAGCGGGCAGCAGGAAGTGAACTGGTTGGAGCTTCTGAGAACTCAAAGCCCACCCCCTAGTCACACACCTCTTTCAACAAAGCCACGCCCATTCCAAGGCCACACCTCCTAATATGCCACTCCCTATGGGCCAATGGGGGGGCCATTTTCTTTCAAACCACCATACACTGGAAAGCACGTACTTGGACTTTAGAGATGTGACCAGGAGAGAGTGGAGCCTGAGATTTCATAGAGCATAACATTTGTACATTACGACCTATCTCAGCATCCACAGGAGTCTCTGTCCTCACAATACTTTCTCAGATGCTAGTCTTTGGAGATCACAGTAGCTCTCTCATGCCTGGAGCGCCTGCTCTCCACATGCCTTACCTGGTTAAATCAGAGAACCCTATCCCAAGTGTCTCCTGAATGTCTGTATTCTTTCTCCATTAGCAAATCACACGTGTTTTGAGGTGTAGGGCCATGTGTACAAATGCCTCTTATCACATACTGATGGCGAGTGACAGTGATTTATAGCAGGGTAGCACTGGAAATGGATGGTGTTTGTGTGAAGCTGAGTTTTCTTTTTCTTTTTTTCCTGTTTTTTATTTTTTGTTTTTTGTTTTTCAAGACAGGGTTTCTCTATGTAGCCTTGGCTGTCCTGAACTCACTTTATAGACCACGCTGGCCTGGAACTCACAGTCATCTGCCTGCCTCTGCCTCCTGAGTGCTAGGATTAAAGACGCGTACCACTATGCCATGCCTTGAAGCTGAGGTTTTGTTTCTTTGTTTCTTTGACATCAGGGAAAGAAAAGTATTCTGTGTTCTGTTATTTTTTTTGAAAAATCTGTCTTAAATGGATCATAAATTATATTAAAAAGCTAAAGAGAGACCAAAGAATTCTAGAACTGTAGTAGTCAACTACACATTGTAGTTTACTTACAAGTAATGATTTTTGAACTCTACCCTTTGTCATTCATATATCTATCTATGTGTATGCATGCATGTGTAGGCATATGTATACATATTTACAGTCATACATCTACACAAACTATTCTTTATTTGACATGCTGGATTTACCTATTCAATTCTATAGGTTTTTGGAATATTGCATACATCTAATACAATAGTTTATGCTTGTTTTGACAATGACTCAATATGTGAAGTCAGGTGTGGAGTTCTCCTCTGGTGGAATCAGATCAGCTTGTAGACATCTCCAACCTTGAAGTATTCCACGTATATGGGTATATATTCACACATACACACACACACACACACACACACACACACACACACGAACGCACACACACATATGTGCATACTCACACGTGTGCATACTTGGTACCGGAGATTGAACTCAAGGCCTTGCAAATGCTAAACAAACGGCCTTACCATTGAGGTATATCCCTAGCCCCACATTTCATATTTGGTATTTTAGGATTATAGATGTTGAAGGCTTTCTTTTGGCTCATCACATACACACAGACAGGTGTGAGTTGCCATGTGGGTGCTGGGGATTGAACCCTGGTCCTATGGAAGAGCAGGCAATGCTCTTAATCACTGAGTCAGCTCTTTAGCCACCCTCCCCCTCCACACCCCCTGCCTGCTCTTCATGGCAAAATAGTACATCAAGCATGTATAAATGTAAATATAGAATTCATGGTTTTCCTGTGTGCTGTGTGTGTGGCTCAGACATGAGTGTACTAACGAGTAGGATGCCAGATGTCCTCCTCCTATGCTGTCTGACACATTGCCCTGAGAGAGCATCTCTCAGTGAAGTGCAAATTCAGTGGTCCAAGTATGCTGGCTAGTAGCTCTTGGGCTCCACCTGCCTTTGTTAGGAGATTATCTGTGATTCAATCTTGATGCTTCTGATAATTCTAGGTTGTTCATGTCCTCTTCATTTAATTTTGGTAGGTAATGGAATTATTTATTCATTGGAAATCTCTGTATTTTACTGTAAGCACTCATAACTATAAACTTTCCTCTTCAAACTGTCTTAGTTGCCTGACAACATTTCTTGTAAGTTATGCTTTTATTTAATTTTTTTTATAAAGATTTATTTGGTTGTTGCATATAATTTATTACATATACAGTGTTCTTCCCACATGTGTGCCTGTACACCAGAAGAGGGAACCAGATCTCATTAAAGATGGTTGTGAGCCACCATGTGGTTGTTGGGGATTGAACTCAGGATCTCTGGAAGAGCAGACAGTCCTCTTAACCACTGAGCCATCTCTCCAACCCACTTTTATTTTTTTTTTTTATGGTGTGTGTGTGTGTGTGTGTGTGTGTTTTTTTTTGGTTTTTCGAGACAGGGTTTCTCTGTGTAGCCTTGGTCATCCTGGACTCACTTTGTAGACCAGGCTGGCCTCGAACTCACAGCGATCCGCCTGCCTCTGCCTCCCGAGTGCTGGGATTAAAGGCGTGCGCCACCACGCCCGGCTTATGGTGTGTTTTTTAGTCCCCATATATTTGTATAGTTTCTATAGTTTTTCTTGTTGTTGGTTTTAATTTTATTGTACCGTAGTCTGATAAGAGACAAATTATTATTTGGTTCTTTTGTATTCCATAGGAAGTGATTTATGGGTTAAAATGTGATCTTTCTGAGAGAAAAGTCCATGGAATGCTGGGGATAATGGGTATTCTATGTTTGTTAGATGGAATAGTCCACATGTATCTGTTAAGTTTATGATCTATGGTTTGACCTATGATATAATTTAACTTTAAATTTTCTTTGTTGATTTCTTAACTTGGGTCACATGTTAGCATGAGTGGGCTTTGAAATCACCCAATTCTCTTTGTTTCATGGTTTATGTGTGTTGACGCTGTTGTTCGTGTTGGGTTGTTGTGTGTGTTGTATGACCTGTCTTCCAGTACTTGGGTGAAAGGGTGACCACAGCTCTGAGATCTGGAAAAGGATCCCTGCCTTGAGGTGGGACAGTATCCTAAGGGTATCCTGAGACACGGGAGCCAGGGAACCTTACAGCTCTGAGAGGAGGCCTCCTCAACAGAGATGATGTAGCTCCCAGGGAAGGGTTGCCCCTAAACCCTTAGGAGCTGAGGAGCCTTGGAGCCTGGCATCTGCTCCTTCTTCATTGCCCCTCCCCCTCCTCCTCTTCTTCCAGTAAAAGAGTCTCTTAAAAGACATTTATTGTTGTATGGATGAATCCAGAAGAGGAGAATCCAGGAGTGCCTGGCTCTCTTGGAGATGGCAGTTACAGAGGTGGTGGGGGCCGGCTGGGCTGCTGGAGCTTTCTCAGGCACAGAGGTTGGGCCAATTTTCTGCCTCGAGGGGCAATAAAGTTTACAATGTGTCCAAAATTTACAGAGTCCATTGTGAAGGCAGTAGGCTGAAGCAGGAAAGGTTGTTGTTATCGTGGACAGTTCCCATTGTAGCGGCCCCAGGCTTTCTGAGGCAGGGAAGGTGTCTGGTTTTTCATTGAGCAGTTAGCTGGAGCAGGAACAGACGCCATAGACAGCCCCCATGGAAGCTGAGGCAGGCATAGTCACCATGGACAGCTCCTGCTGATGCGCTGGCTTAAGCTAATGCCATTTTCTCTCCTCAGCTCCACAGCAGGAAGGAGGGGCTGAGTGCCCTGAGGCGGGGAGGAGGACTCCTAGCAAGCCACTATAAATTTTAGTGGTCAGCTGCTTAAGGGCTACTTAGCTCTTGGGAGTAGTGTTATTGTTAGACACTCTGGGATGAAGAACTCGGGGGTGGGGAGTGTGGGGAGGGAGCAGTGGGCTCCCTGCAGCTTGGAGAAGGTATTCTGTCACAGGGTCGGCGTCTTGGTAGGTGCCTGGCAGTGTTTGGCATGGAGAAATTCCTAAATGAGTGTGTGTGTATGTGTGTGAGCCTTGCCGCCCTCCGTGGTGCCACCTTTGATCATGCTGATGCTGGCTTTGATCTTGCGGCCCGCTGGTGGTGGCGGCGCTCCAGTGGCAGAATCCCTACAATATGTCCTCTGATGCCTATTAGTTTCCAGTTTATCAAATTCGGAACTCCAATAATTAGTAAACTGCATATTGATAATTATTGTGTCTCCTTGATATTATTAATTTACTCTTTATTAATTTTTAGTAGCTTTCTTTATCTCTTTGTAGTAATTTTGGTTTGAAGATTGCTTTGCCAGATATCATGACAGCTGTGGCTGGCTAATTTTTTGACTTTTATTGTATGGTAAACTGATGTCCATCATTTTACTTTTAGTCTGTTCAGTGCCTTTGCCAGTAAGGCATGTTCCTAGGAGACAATAGATAGATTTTATTTTTTTTTAAATACATCCAACTACTATATATCTGTCCATTGTAGAATCAAGACCATCATTTATATTTGGAGTTGTTACTGAGAGATATTTACTATTTCCTGTGATTTTATTATTGATTTTCCGGTTGGTTTGTCTATTATTTGTCTTTCCCAGCCTCCCCATTGGATTAAGTTTTGATGGATTATTGTGGTGGGCATGATGGATTCTTTCTTCCTTTCCTTCTGTGCACCTTTTCTTCTTATGGAACCTGATCCTCACCACACCACCACAGCTGAGAGTAGCTTTGTTCTCCTCCACCTTTAGCGTCTCTTTAAATATCTTCCACGCTCATGGGTTGGAGGTCATGAGTTGCTTTACTTTGCCTGGGAATATTATTTTTCCATCAGTTTGAAAAGGTATTTTAACTGGATGTAACAGTCTTGGTTGGCATTTACTTACTTTCGGGGCTTGAAACACATCACCCTGTGATTTCATGTTTTTTGGGTTTCTGTTGAAAGCTCTGATATGTTCGCCTTTTTAAGTGAGTTGGCATTTCTCTTCTAAGAGGTTTTATTATTTTTGTTATTGTTGTATACTAAGGCATTTTGATTATAATGTGTTTCTTTCCCTACTTTTGGGAATTTTTTTGCTTATAAGCTCAGTCATTAGATTTTTTTTTTTTTTAATGCCTTTGCTTTAGATTTTTTTTCCCTAAGTTTTCCCATATCCCAGGCTTCTTGGAAGTTGTAGTCGTTCATTTATTTATGTATTTGGATTTTTCTTTTTAAAAAAATTAATTAATTAATTTAAATTATGTATATGATTGCTCTATCTGCATGTATACCTGCATGCCAGAAGAGGGCATCAGATCATATTACAGATGGCTGTGAGCCACCATGTGGTTGCTGGGAATTGAACTCAGGACCTCTGGAAGAGCAGACAGTGCTCTTAAGTGCTGAGCAATATCTCCAGCCCTTATTTGGATTTTTCAAATGGGGTTCTCACTAGGTAGCCTTGCCTAGCCTAGAACTCTCTACATGTACCAGACTGGCTTTGAGCTCATAGAGATCTGCCCTTTTTTTTTTCTTTTTTTTTTTTTTTTTTTGCCTCTTGAATGCTGGGATTAAAGGTATGCACCACCATGCCCTGATTCATTTAGTTCTTAAGTTGAAATTTGAGTAGAGTGTATTTTCAGCCTTGTCCTACATCCCCGGCATTATTTATGTCACTTAGTCTGGTCTATTGGTGGTATTATTATTATTATTATTATATTATAATTATTATTATTATTACTTTTTTTGTTTTTTGAGACAGGGTTTCTCTGTGTAGCCTTGGCTGTCCTAGACTCACTTTGTAGACCACATTGGCCTCGAACTCACAATGATCTGCCTGCTTCTGCCCCCCTAGTGCTGGGATTAAAAGTATGCACCACCACGCCCGGTGCTTTTGACTGTTTTTATTTGACTTTCTGAGTTTAATTTTCAACATTTCTACTTAGTTTTGTCTATCTTTTTAGACAGGATGTCATGCAATCTGGGGTGGTCTTGAACTTTGCTATGTACAGTGGATGACCTTGAACTTCTGCTATGTACAGGTGGATGACCTTGAGCTTTGCTATGTACAGGTGGATGACCTTGAGCTTCTGCTCCTTCTTACTCCACTCCTCCTGGTTGCTAGGCCTACAGGAGTGCTCCACATGTCCCAGTGTTGAGGAGGGGACAGGACTTGTGCATTTCTGCAGGAAGCTGTCTACCAATGTAGCTCTATCCTCAACCCTCACTTAACCTTTTTCGAAGTCTCAGTTTCTTTGCTTAGTTTTTGGTCTGTGTTGTTTTTCAGATATGTTTCTGACTTTCTTCTCCAGGTCTTGGGTTTTCATTCATTTGTTTCTTTTGAATCCTCTTTTAAGTCACTGGTGATTTATACAAGCAAACTTTTTTTTTTTTTTTTTTTGAGACAAGGTTTCTGGACTCACTTTGTAGACCAGGCTGAACTCACAGTGCCGGGATTAAAGGCGTGTGCCACCACTGCCCAGCACAAGCAAACCTTTAAATTATTCATCTGGCAATTAATCCATTTTTATATCTTTTTGTTGTTGCTGTTGTTGTTGAGACAGGGTTTCTCTGTGTAGCCCTTGCTGTCCTGGAAATACCTCTGTAGACCAGGCTGGCCTTGAACTCAGAGATCCATCTTCCTCTGCCTCCCTAGTGCTGGGATTAAAGGATGTGCCACCACTGCCTGGCCTCCATTTTCTAAAGTGTCTTTAAGGTTTGCAGCTGAGGAGGTGTCATCTTTAGTGGGAGTTACGTTGCTTTGCCCTTCGTGTTCTTTGTGCTCTGTGTTGCAATTGGAGCATCTCTGTGGGAGTTGGTGGGAAGCCGGCGTCGGCCGCATCGAACTCCAGCAGAGAAGAACAAGTTGTACAAGGCGTCGAAACGCTGCTGGAGCTGATGAAAGCCACCAGCACGACACTACCAACGGCAGAAGGGAGACAGCAGAGGGTAGTGCAGACGGCTGCCAAGTTCTTACACCCTTTAGGGCACATGTAGAAATGATAAGTGGATGAGGTAGAAGAAAAGGATAGGAAATAAGAAAAATGGAGCAGAAGTGAGGCCAAATAAAAGCAAAGAATGAAAAAGGAGTGAAGAGGAAGGTTTACAAGTTAGCAGGGAAGGGACTGGCTTAACAGTTAAGAGTACTCGCTACTTTTGAAGGCGACCTGGGCTCAGTACCCAGCTCCTAGCCACATGATGTCTCATAGGTATCCTTAGCTCCAGTTCCAGGGGATCCAATGTCCTCTTCTGGCCTCCATTGGCAATGGAACATATACATACATGCAGATGAAATACCTTTTTTTTTTTTTTTTGGTTTTTCGAGACAGGGTCTCTCTGTGTAGCCTTGGCTGTCCTGGAGTCACTTTGTAGACCAGGCTGGCCTCAAACTCACAGCAATCCGCCCTCTGCCTCCCCAGTGCTGGAATTACAGGCCTGCACCACCATGCCCGGCTCAGATGAAATATCTTATACCTAAAATAAAAATAGAATAATATTTAAACATATTTTAAAAAAAATCAAGAGCTGAGCACATCTGGGGCTGTGACAGGTGGCCTCTGACTTGGAAAGGCCCCATAGGTGCTACAGCTAACCTGCCACTAATATCGCAGTCTTAGGCACTGTAACAGTGGAGTACAGTTGTTTGCTCTTGTGAGCACGTGGTTGACCAGGCGCCATAGATGCTGCGTCTGCCCAGCATCTCAGGAGAGAGTGTGTCCTCCTTTGGGAAAAGATCAAAATTCAACACGTAACACATAGCTTGTATTGAAGTTGTAGTGTTTTCACAGCATTGTAAAAATCCAGATACTCAGCCAGGCGTGGTGGCACACACCTTTAATCCCAGCACGCGGAGGTAGAGGCAAGTGGATCGCTGTGAGTTCCAGGCCAGCCTGGTAGAGTTCCAGGCCAGACAGAGCCACACAGAGAAACCCTGTCTTGAAAAAACAAAACAAAACTCCAGGGACTCACAAATCAACTGCTGTTCTCTAAGCGGTATTCGCTGTAAAACATCCCAGAAAATGCCGACATCACTCTGAAGGGGCACACAGTCATCGTGAAGGGCCCCAGAGGAATTCCCTGCAGTGGCTTCAATCAATGTAGAACTGAGTCTCCTTGGAAAGAAAAAGAAGAGAGGCTCTGGGTTGACAAATGGCGGGTAACAAAGGAACCGGCCACTGTCTGAGCCATCTGCAGTCACGTTCAGAACACGAGCAAGGGTGTTACTCTGGGCTTCCGTTACGAGAGGATGTCTGTGTATGCTCACATCCCCATCAACGTCTTTATTCAGGGGAATGGGTCTTGGGTTGAAATCCGAAATTTCTTGGGTGAAAAAACGCATCCGCAGGGTTTGGGTGGGGACGGGTGTTGCTTGTCCCGTCTCTCTCTCAAGCCCAGAAGGATGAACTCCCCCTGCAAGGAAATGACATTGAACTTGCTTCAAGTTCAGAGGCTGATTCAGCAAGCCACAGCAGTCAAAAGCAAGGACAGAAGAAGAAGGTTTTAGGATGGCATCTCCGTGTCTGAAAGGGGAACGGAGCAGCAAGGCTGATGAGTAAGACCTCGGTTACCCAGCTCCAGAAATAAGATCCTGAATTAAAAGACTGTGTTGAAAACAAACAAACAAACAAACAAAAAACAAAAAACAAAGAACAACTGTTGTTAATCAGGCAGCAGGCAATTACAATATTGAATCTCCTTTCATTTAGAAAATTTAAATTTTCTCTCAGTCACGCTTTGTAGTTCTCCGTGTATAGGTCTCACACGTATCTTTGAGAAATTATCACTGCATATTTCATGAATTTTAATGCAACTGTTAAGGGAAATTATTTTAAGAACTTTTCTGTGGTTGTTACTTTCTAGGACTATAATTAACGGCTCTGCATCAACTGTATACTGCTAACTTGGTAGACTGACTTATTAATTCTGGCAATATTTTGTAGATTGTGTTGGGGGTTCATGTATGAACACTTTCATTTTTTTTAAACTTCTGTTGCTTTACTTTTCTTGTCCAATTCTGCTGGCTAGTACCTCTAATACAGTAAGGAATAAGAAATGAGCAAAGTATTCAGTGCTTTACTAGCCATTTTTTTTGAAGACCCTATAAACTTAGAGAACTTTCTTAAAAATTAGTTTACTTGTGTGTATGTGATATATGCTTTATATATGTGTGTGTGTGTGTGTGTGTGTGTGTGTGTGTGTATCCATAAGTGTGAATGTGGGCACCTGTGTGCCACGTGCATGTATGGAGATCAGAAGACAGCCTCGGTTGTCATTTGTCATCTGCTATCTTCTGTTTTGCTGTTGAGCATGCCAGGTTAGTTGGCTAGCCTGAGTGTTCCCAGGCATTTTCCAGCCTGTTTTTCACCTCCCTGTAGGAGTGTTGCTGTTACAGATGCTTCTGTCACATAGCCATCTTTCTGGACTTTTGCATATATTCGGAGGATTTGAACACAGAGCCTCATGCGTCAGGCAAATGCTTTTCTTCCTCGCTATCTTCTTTCCCCAGTCCCAACTTTGAAAATCTCATTCTTAAAAGAGAACTTAAGCTTAATTGCTTGGTATTATTATTGTTGTTTTTGTTGTGTGTATGTATACATGTTGGGTACATGTGTTACAACATGTGCGTGCAATCAGAGGACCATTTTCTGGAATCAGGTCATCTTTCCACTGTAGGCTCCAGGGATTGAACTTATGCTATCAGGCTTGTATGTAAGCACATTTCTCTGCTGAGCCATATCTGATAGGCCTGGATTTCCTTTCTGCTGCTAGATTCCTGAGTTTTAATTTTGAATGGATGTTGAAGTTTTGTCAAGCAATTTTCAACCTCATATTATGTTTTTTTGTTTAGTCTGCTGAAATTGTGAATTATATTCTCTGATTTTTTTTTAATTGTTAAGCTTCTATTGTATTCTGGGGTTTGCTTTATCCTTTTCTATATTGCTGAATTCAATTTTCTAATACTGTTCACAAGGCATGATGATATATAATTTGATCTCCCATAATGTGGCTGTCAGTCTTTAGCAGCAGTATTATGCTGATTGCATAATTAGCTGGGAAGTTCTGAAAGGGTTTGTATAAAATTAACAGTAATTTTCCTTAAACGTCTGATAGAATTTACCAGTGAAACAATATGGACTTGATGATTTCTTTGTATATAAGCCTTTGAACATACACTCAATTTTAAACATCTGAAATATTAGAAATTTCTGCTCGATTTTGTGTTAATTTCAGGAAGTCTTATTTTTATAGGCAGTTGTTTCATTTAATTTGTCATTTTGTTAAACTACATACATTTTCTACTAATTTTCTTCTTTGTTAAACTACTTATATTTCCTGATACTAATTTTCTTCTGTGTTTTAGTATCCTTGGGAGATTGGTTTTAAGACCCCCATTGACAGAAAAATTTATGGATGCTCACATTATGTAAAACATTATAGCTATTTGAATAGAAGCTGTGCACATCTCCTGTATATTTTAAATGGGCTCCAGATCACTTGTCACAGTGGACGCAATGGAATGTGCATGTAAACAGCTGTCCCACATACTTAGGAAAAACCACCAAGAAAAGGCTACGTACATTTATTACAGACACACATTCCCCCACATATTTTTGGTCCCTGTTGGTTGAATATGCTGAGATGGAGCCCTTAGACAGTAAGAGCTGTAGGGCAGACCCTTCCCTCACAACACTGATGGTTTATGCTCTCTGTCCTGTTCATCCTAACCAGGACTTTATCAATGTTTTTCTCATTAAAGAACTAGTTCTTTAAGCATTATAATTCTATTTCAATTAAAATATAAAATGAGTTATGTGAAAATTTCATGCAATGTCTTTTGGTCATAGTCCTCCCCCCCTCCCCCCCCACCTTCCCCCACCCCCTTAGGTCTGTCCTTCCCTACCCATCCGACTTTGTTTTCTCCATTCAAAAGCCCATCAAGTGCAGTTTGTGCTGCCCATACACACTTGACTGTGTGGCCATTTATTGGAACATGATTAACCAATCCTTAAAAGCAAAGCAAAACAAAACAATCAACAAGCATTTCTTCTTCCAGCAGCTGCCAATTGCCAATGGTTCCTCAGTTCGGGTGGAGCTTTGTGCCTGCCTTCCTTACCCATATTGGGATTTTGTGTGACTTCAGCTTACACAGGTCTTGTGTATGCCGTCACAACCACTGTACAGACCTAAAGACGCCCTATGAGGGTTGACCATTCTGTAGTGCCTAAGTCTGTGCACTTGAACCAGTTGTAGGTCTCTGCATTAATTCCTATCTAGTGCAAGAAGGAGCTTCTCTATTGAGGGTTGAGAGATGCACTGATCTGAGGAGATAGCAGTTCATTCCGTAGGTATTGGTTTAAAACCATGTATGTTTAGAAGGATGGCAGTAGTACGTTTTTCTCTAGAGGTCATGACCCATCCCGCCACAGTGCCAGGTACGTATATCATGCTGTAGAGCAGGATTAAAGCCAATTAGAAAGTGGTTGGTTAGTCCCATAACATTCATGCCACTATTGTACCAGTGGGCATACCTTACCAGGCTGGTCATTATTGTACCTCTCAGGGTTCTCAGCTGGATAAGATTGATGACTACTTGCCTCCTCCAGTCGTGTGCACATCACTTTCAGGATTCTGAAAGAAAACCAGCAGGAACGAGGCTTCCAGTTAGCACCAGCTCGGTTTCTCCACATGCAATGACTCACATATATAGTATCTGCAGCAAAATCAACTACTTTATTGATTGATTGATTCATTGATTGATTCAAGTGCTGTGATCTACAGGCGTGTGCTACTACATCTGGCTTTGTGTGACTCTGGGTATCAAGCCAGTGTTTTGTGCACTCAAGGTTAAATATTCAACTAATTGAGCTATATCCCAGCCCCCAAAACAACTTTGTGTTTGTTATTTTTGTATACTGTTTTTCTGGTCTCTCCCCTCACCCCCGGACCCCCATTTATTGTTTCCTTCCTTCTACACACTTTCGGCTTTAGTTAGTTTCCTAACATGGACATTTAGGACATTGATTTAAAATTTTTCTTCTTCTCCTTCTGCTTCTCCTTCTCCTTCTTCTTCTTCAACAGGGTTTCTCTGTGTAGCCCTGGCTATCCTGGACTGGACTTACTTTGTAGACCAGGCTGGCCTGGAACTCACAGAGAACCGCCTGCCTCTGCCTCCCAAGTGCTAGGATTAAAGGTGTGCAGCACTCCTGGCTTTTTCTCTTTTTAAATATAAGCAATGGACACTGACATTGCTCCAGACATTGCTCCATCCTAAACAGTCCAGTCTTCTTCTAATCACTCAGTTCACAATATTCTCTAGTCCTCCTGAGACTTATTTGACACTTATTTTTGTTGTTGTTTGTTTGGAGCGATAAATTCAATTTTCATACATTTGGTGGGTTCCAATGGTTTCATTTTTATTGATTTCTAACTTAATTAGACTATGGTGTATATTTGCCTCCCAGAAATTCATGTGCCGTATGCTGGGTCTATAGTATGGTAATCATGAGGTGAAAACTTTCAGATGCAGGGCTTAGTACAATGGGATTAGATCATTTGGAAAAAATTTTTTTTTTTTTAAAAAAAGGAGTTCATGTAATTCTTGTAGGACCCTGGTTAATCTTCCCAAGAGTGAGATGTTTCAAATGAAGACCATGCCATTTGTTTATCTCTTTTGCAAATAGCTGTTTCTGTTCCTGTGTCTCTGTTGTGTTTTCATGCAGCCATACTCAGAGGCTAAATAGTTGGGACCATCTATCTTTACTTTCCAGATCCAACTGTAAGCTATATAAACCTAATTTCTTTATTAAAAAAAAAAAAAACCCAAGATTCAGGCATTTTATGATAGTAAGAGAAAAGAGACGAATAAGATTGGGAAACTCACTTTAAAAATAAGATTTTGATTTTAAAACATTTGTTTGTTGTGACTTGCTTTATGGAGTCATCTATAGTCCATCTTAATGAACATGCAACATGCATCTGAAAGTAATATTATCTCAGTTTACTGTTTAGTGTTTGATAAAGATTAACTAGATTGAAGTGGTGGGTGTTCTGAACTATTTTATATTGTCTTCTATCTATGTATCCATCTATCTATAGTGTTCTCGATCATTTCATATTGTCTCCTATCATCCAGCTATTCATCTATCTATCTATCTATCTATCTATCTATCTATCTATCTATCTAATCTATCATTTGTTTGGCTAGGGTTTCATTGTGTAGCTCTGGCTAGTCTGAATTCTCTGTGGACACCAGGCTGGTCTTGAACTCCCAGAGATCTGCCTGTCTCTGCCTCTTGAGTGCCAGCTCTAAGGTATGTGCCACCATGCCTGGCATCATTATTAATGTTTTAACAGCACATCAGTTTTGTCAGTTGTTGAGGAAAATGAATCAAAATCTCTAGTTGTGATTGTGAACTCCTTTCTCTCCCTAGCTTTGTTTTCACTTCATATGTTTTTTTGAGCTCAGCTGTTCAATACTTTCACACTTATAGTTGCTATGTCTCTTGGTGAAATGACTATTTTATCATTATGATCTTCATCTGTAAGCCCCTTTTGGTTGATGTTATTCTAGCCATTCTTGGTTTCTTGTGATCAGTGCTTATATGGTATTCCTTCATCTGCCCTTTAATTTTCACCTTACACATGCCTTTATATCCAGCGTGTCTTTTATAGGCAACACATGATTGGCTTATGGCTTTTATTGTCTAGTCCAAAAATAAATAGTCATTTAAATTGTAGTATTTGGTTAATCTGCATTTAAAGTAATTATTGATATGTCTCCTATATTTTAATATTCATTTCTATTTCCTTAAGTGGCTTTCTTCTTTGGTTTTCCCCTACTTTCTTGTTTTTGAGGTCAGTGTAATATGTTTTAGCAATTGATTTTTAGTCTTTTTAGTTCTATCACTACACAGTTGCTCCAGGGATTACACATTTTTCACTTAGTTCAGTCAGCTTAGAATAAATACTGCACTGCTTTTCAGATAACCTATACGAACCATGCAAGGGTATTATTTCAATTAGCCCTGTTGTCTTTTCCTTTATTGAAAATTAAAAACATTCTCACATGATATATCCTGATTATGGTTTCTGCTCCCTCTGTTCCTTCCAGTTCCTCCTCACCGTCCATCCGAGTCAGACTCATCCCCTCTCTGTCTCTCATTAGAAAATGAACAGGCTTCCAATGGATAAAAGTAAAATAAAATGAAACATAATAAATTAAACAAAACCCAATACATTGGAATAGGAGTAAAAAAAAAAAAGACAAAAAGAAATGAACTCAAGAGAAGCACAAGGAACAGACACAGATGCAGAGACCCATTCGTTTGCACACCCAGGAATCTGATAAAAACACTAAACTGCAAGCCATAATATACATGCAAAGGACCTGTTGGGTAATATATATAATAAAAAATAAGATAAAAACTAAACAAGTAAAGCCTTGACACAACATTATGAGACAAGGAGCTTCCAAAGAGATAATTTGCTCCTTGCCTACTACTGCTTGCAGTCTACCCTTGAGAGTATTTGTTTCCCTCATAAGAATTCTTTGCAGAAATTTAAATTTTCATTTCCAAGTGGTTATCAGTTGGCGATAGCTTCTGGGTTTGGGATGGGGACAATGTGTCCACTTCTCCTTTCAGCTCTAGGACCTGATCCGGTGCAGGGCTGTGTAGGCCCTGCGCATGCTGCCTCAGTCTCTGTGAGTTCATCTGTGCCCACATCATGTTGACTTAGCCTTATTTTCTTAGTGTTCTCCATCCCCTCTGGCTCTTGCCCTCTTTCTACCTCCTCCTCTGCAGGGTTCTCTGAGGCCTGAGGGGAGGGACTTGATGGAGACATCTTGTTGAGGGCTGAGTGTTCCCAGGTCTCTCACTCTCTGCATAGTGTCTGCCTGTGGTCTCTGTATTTGTTTCCATCTGCTGCACGAGGAAGCATTTGTGATGATGGCTGGGCAAGGTACTGACCTGAATATAGCAGAATGTCATTGGGATCCAATTCATTGCTATGATTTTATTTTTAGAACAGTATTATTTGGTTTTTACCATAGGTCCCTGGGCTATCTAATCTCAGGTTCTTGGTCACCCGAGAAATGCCAGGTATGTGTTCCATCTCACAGAGCAGAGCTTAAGGCAAATCAGATACCAGTTGGTTACCCCCACAAGATTTGTTCCACCGTTGCATTAGCATATCTTGCAGGCATGACACCATTGTAGATTAAAGGATTTGTGTTTGGGTTGGTGTTTATGTTTTTCCTTTGGTAGCATGCAGAGTACCTTCCTGTACCATCATACATTGATGCTAGCATGTAAGGGTGAAGGGTCTATGTAGGCACCAGCTCTGCTTCTCCATGGTCAGTGAGCTGTGTAGATGTTGTCTTCAGCAGCGGGGCCTTGCCATCAGCTCATGGGGAGCAAACCACAGTCCTGGCAACAGCCTGGGTTGTTTGTGGGTTCTGTGGTACCCTTTTGGCCAACAACTGAAATAGATGTAATTCAATCCCAGTACTGGAAGCTTTATTTAGGGATAATAAGTGTCTAGCCGGGGCTCTGTCTCCTCTGTTATTTGGCAGTTTCATTTAGATAGCTTTCATATATGTATATATTTTCCGAAGCTTCTACTGTATTAGGATTTCATACTATCACTCACATGGCCCATAATTTTAGCTGTCTCTCCTTGTATTCCTTCCTTGTCCTCCTCTTCCCACCCCCCGGAATGATCTTCCCTTTTCATCCCCTCCCCCAGTTCATCCATAACTATCTATTCCATTCCCCTTTCCGAGGGTGATCTAAGTGTCTCCCTACCCCCAGTTCCTTACCTTATACTTAACCTCTGTGGTTCTGCAGATTCTAGCTTGGTTATTATTGCCTTACAGCTAATAGCCATATAAAAGCAGATGCATACCATATTTGTCTTTCTAGAGTTGGGTTACTTCACTCAGGATGATTTTTTTTTTTTTTTTAGTTCTACCCATTTACCTGTTTATTTCATTAAAAAAAAAAACTGGCTGAGTAGTAGTCCATTGTGTACATGTACTATATTTTCTTCATCTATTCATCTGTTGAGGGACATCTAGGTTGTTTCCATTTTCTGGCTATTATAAATACAGCAGCAATGAACATGGTTGTGCAACTATCTCTGTGGTAGGATGAAGTATCCTTGGAGTTTATGACAAAGAGTGGTGTCTTAGTAACTGTTCTATTGCTATGAATAAATCAGTGCAACACTTAAAAAAAAAAAAAAAAAGAAAGCACTCAATTGGGGGTTTGCTTATGGTTTCAGAGGCTTGGTCCTTTATCATCATGGTGGTGACCAGCAGGTGTGGTATTGGAGAAATAGCTGAGAGCTACATCCTGATATACAAAGAGAGGGGAGAGGGAGGGGGGGAGAGAGAGAAAGACAGAGAGACAGAGAGACAGAGAGAGACAGAGAGAGAGAGAGAGAGAGAGAGAGAGAGAGAGAGAGAGAGAGAGAGAGAGAGAGAGAGGAAAGAGAGACAGACAGACAGAGAGATACAGAGATACAGAGAGACAGAAAGACAGAGAGAGACAGAAGGAGACAGAGACAGAGACAGAGACAGACAGACAGACTGAGTGGGCTTGGCATGGGCTTTTGAAAGCTCAAAGCCTACCTCCTGTGGCAAACTTTGTCTCAAAAGGCCATACCTTTTTAATCCTTCTAATCCTTTCAAATAGTGCCACTTTCCTGGTGACTAAATATTCAAATACATGAGCTGACGGGGGCCATTCTTATTCAGATCACCACAGGTGGGAAAGCTGGATCTTGAGGTAGATTAATTCTCATCTTCCTAAGGAACTGCCATCTTAATTTTCATAGTGGCTATACAAGTTTACAGTCCTACCAGCAATAGACAAGACTTCCCATCCTGGCCAGCATGAGCTGCCATTTGTTTATTGGTGTAGGACATTCTTATGGTTGTAAGATAAAATCTTTAAGTAGTTTTGATTTGCATTTCCCTGATTTCTAAGGATGTTGAACATTTCTTTAAGTGTTTCTCAAGCCATTTGAGTTTCCTATTTTGAGAATTCTGTTTAGATTGTACCCCATTTTAAAATTATTTGTTTTCTTGATATCTAGTTTTTTTGAGTTGTTTATATATTTTAGACATTAGCTCTCCAGTGGATATGTAGTTGGTAAAAATCTTTTCCTGTTCTGTAGTCTGCCGCTTTGCCTGAGTGGCAGTGTCCCTTGTTTTACAGAAGCTTTGCAGTTTGATGAGGTCTCACTTTCTGTTGTTTTTAGTGCTAACAGTCTTCTGATCAGAAAGTCTTTCCTGTGCCAGTGAGTTCAAGGCTATTGTCCACTTTCTTTTCTATCAGGCCCAAGGTGTCTGGTTTTATGTTGAGGCCTTTGATCTATTTAGATTTGTTTTGGGTGGGGTGATAAGTATGGATCCACTTGGATTTTTCTACATGTAGTTATCCAGTTTGACCAGCACCATTTATTGAAGACACTTCCCTTTTTTCTAGTCTAGTTTTTATTTCTGGCTTCTTTATCAGTTGTCCACAGGTGTGTGGATTTATGTCTGGGTCTTCAATCAGATTGCATTAATCAACATGTCTGTTTTTGAGTCAATACCATGAGGGTTTTATCACTATCCGTAGTGCAATTTGAAGTCAGAAATGGTGATACCTCCAGGTTCCTTTTATTAATCAAAATTGCTTTAGCTATTCTGGTTTTCTTGTGTTTCTGTATGAAGCTGAAAATGATTCTTTTAGGATCTGGGAAGAATTTTGGTGGAGATTGCCTTGAATCTGTATATTACTTTTGGTAGAATGGCCATTTTTACAATATTAATCCTATCAATTTATGAGCATGGAGGATATTTCCATATTCTGATTTCTTTTTAATTTCTCTCTTAGTTAGGGTTTCTATTGCTGTGAAGAGACACCATGACCATGGCAACTCCTATAAAGGAAAGCATTTTACTGGCTGACTTACAGTTTAGAGGTTTAGTTCATTATCATTATGGTGGGAAGCATGGTGGTGCACAGGCAGACATGGCGCACAGGCAGCCATGGTGTGGAAAAGGAGCTGAAAGCTCTGTATCTGGATCCTCAGGCAACAGGAAGAGAGTGTTTGCCACTGGGCCTGGCTTGAGCTTCTTAAACCTCAAAGCCCGCCCGCTGTGAAACACTTCCTCCAAAAAGGCCACACCTACTCCAACAAGGCCTCACTTCAAATAATGTTACTCCCTACGAATCTATGAAGACTATTTTCATTCAAACCAACACAATTTCTTTTCAACATGTTGAAGCTTTTATCATACAAGTTTTTCACTTGCTTGGCTAGGGTTACCTCAAGATATTTTATATAATTTGAGGCTATTGAGGAAGCTATTGTTTCCTTGATTTCTTTCTCAGTCTGTATAGGCAGGCCAGTGATTTTTGTGAGTTAATTTTGTAACCAGCTACTTTGCTTAAAATCTTTATCAGCTGTAGGAGTTTTCCAGTGAAATTTTCAGAGTCATTTATGTGCATTATCATATCATCTACAAATAAAGATACTTGAACTTCTTTCTTTCCCATGTGTACCCCCTTGATCTCCTTCAGTTGTCTTATTCCTTTAGCTAAGACTTCAAGAGTGGGCAAGCTTGTCTACTCCCAAATTTTAGTGGAATTGCTTTGAGTTTCTCTTTATTTTAGTTGATGTTGGTAATGGCTTTGCTGTATACTGCCTTCATTATGTGAAGGAATGCCCTTTGTAAGCCTAGTCTTTCTAGGTCTTTTATCATGAAGAGGTGTTGGATTTTGCCAAAGGCCTTTTATGAGTATAATAAGATGATCATGTGGGTTTTGTCTTTTGCTTTGCTTATGTGGTGGATTACATTTATTGATTTACATATGCTAAGCCATACCTGCATGTCTGGGATGAAGCCCATTTGGTCATGGTGAATTTTTTTTTTAATGTATTCTTGGATTTGGTTTGCCAGTATTTTATTGAGTATTTTTACATCTGTGTTCATTCAGGAAATTGTTCTGTAATTCTTTTTTTTTTTCCCCAGGCCTTTTTATGTAGTTTGGGTATCAGGGTAACAGTGACCTCATAAAATGTATTGGGCAAGCAATGTTCCTTCTGTTTCTATTTCATGAAATAATTTGAGGAATATTGTATTAACTCTTCTTTTTTTTAAATTTTATTTTTATTATTATTTATTATTTTTTTTTTTAGCTCTTCTTTTAAGGTCTAGTAGAAATCTGCGGTAAAATTGTGTGGCCCTGAGTTGCTGTTGTTTTTTGTTTTTGTTTTGTTTTGTTTTTGTTTTTTGTTGGCAGACAGTTAATGTCTGCTTCTGTTTCACTAGGAGTTATGAGTCTGTTTAAATTGCTTATCTTGGTTTAACTTTGGCAAGTGGTATTATTGAGAAAATTACCTATTTCTTTTGGATTTCTCAATTTAGTAGGAGCACAAGTTTTTAAAGTATGTCCTTAGATTTTCTAGATTTCCTCCATGTATGTCCTACTTTTCATTTCTGATTTTGTTAATTTGCATCTTCTCCCTTTCTCTGACTTTTAATAAGATAAGGGTTTGTCAGTCTTTTGATTTTTCTCAAAACAAAACAAAACAAAACCAAACCCCTCCCTATTCTTTGTTTCATTGATTCTTTGCATTGTTCTTTTTTGTTTTTATTTTATTGATTTCAATCCTGAGTTTGATTATGTCTTGCCAACTACTCACTTTGGGTGTGATTTCTTCTTTTTCTTCTGGAACTTGCAGGTGTACCGAGAAGTTATTATTATGAGACCTCTCTGATTTTCAATGTAGGAACTTAGTGCTATGAACTTGCCTCTTAGAATCACACTGTGTCCCAAAAGTTTGAGCATGTTGTGTATTTATTTTCATTTGATTCTAGAAAGTCTTTGATTTCTTTCTTGACCCATTTCTCATTCCGTAGAGGATTGTTCACTTCCATGAGCTTGTAAGCTTTCTGCTGTTCCTCTTGATGTTGATGTCCAGCTTTAATCCATTGTGGTCAGACAGGATGGAGGAGGTTATTGCAGTTTTCTTGTATCTGTTGATACTTGCTTTGTGGTTGTGGTGGTGGGGTGTGTGTGTCTTTTGATTTGCTGGTCTGGGATTATTTCTTGTATTTTCTTGAATGTTGTTAACATCTTTAGGTTGGAGTTTTCTTTCCAGGATCTTCTGTAGGGCTGAATTTGTAGCTAGATATTGCTTACATTTGGCTTTCACAATGGGATGTTTTATTTTTCTCCATCCATTGTGATTGGAAGTTTTTTCTGGGTATAGCAGTCTGGACTGGCATCTGTGGTCTCTTAGAGTCTGCAGCACATATGTACAGGCCCTTCTGGCTTATAGAGTATCCATGGGGGTTATTCTAATAGGTCTGCTTTATATGGTACTTAGTCTTTTCCCCTTGCAGCTTTAAATATTTTTAAAAAATATTTACTTATTATATTAACAGTGTTCTGCCTGCATATATGCTTGCATGACAGAAGAGGGCACCAGGTCTCATTATAGATGGTTCTAAGCAACCATGTGATTGCTGGGAATTGAACTCAGAACCTTTGGAAGAGCAACCAGTGCTATTAACCTCTGAGCTATCTCTCTGGCCCAAATACTTTTTTGTTGTTCTGTATGTTTAGTGTTTTGATTATCATTATGTGCCAAGGGGACTTTCTTTTCTGGTCCAGTCTATTTGGTGTTGTGTAAGTTTCTTGAGCCTTTATAGGCATCTATTTTAGGTTAAGAAATTTTTCTTCTATGATTTTGCTAAAAATATTCTCTGTGCCTTTGACTTGGATTGTTCTTAGATTTTTTTTTCCATATTGTCCCAGATTTCCTGGATGTTTTATGTCAGAAGTTCTTTAGATTTAACATTTTCTTCTCTTATGTCTTCAACGCCCGAGCTTCTTTCTTCCATCTTGTATCTCGTTTGTAAGGTTTGCCTCTGAGGTTCTTGTTTGAGCTCTAATATTTTTATTTCCAGATTTCTCCTCAATTTGGGTTTTCATTATTGATTGTATTTTCACTTTCAGGGCTTAACTGTTTTTTTTATTAATTTTCTTCCACTGCTTTTGTTTTAAAAGATTTCCTTAAGGGATTTATTCATTTCCTCCTTAAAGACCTCTATTATATTTATAAAGGTTGGTTTAAGGTCTTTATCTTAGAACCTACCGTGGTAGGTCCGGTAGCTGGGCTCTACTGCGGACATATTGTCTTGGCAGGTAGTCTGCCGCAGGGCTGGGGGTGAGACTGGAGGGCTGGTTATGGAGGGGAGGAGAGAGGGCGAAAAGCTGAAGTTCACCTACCTGCTTTGCTGTCCTACTTGCTTCTCTGGCAGGCTTGGCCAGTGGGTTCCCAGGGAATGCCTGCTGGAGTTGGGGCCTGCGATAAAGGCTGAGGGTGGGCTGATAAAGTTTGGAGGGGAAGATCTGTGTGGAGGAGATGGGCAGGGGAGGAGGTGAGGCCACAGCCGATGCAGAGCTGGGGATAAGACTGGTGGAAGGAGGAGAGGAGGAAGTAAATCTCTGCGGTTAGCCTGCTTGCTTCCTGGGCCAGAGTCTATAACATGGTTTTATTACGTCAGTATGTGATAGCCATGCATGTGTTAGAGCAATCAACAGAAGAAGAAAATGTATATTATCCTATATTTACACACATACTTGCCATTTCTGATGTGTTCCCCCAGAGATTCAAATTTGTGTCTACTCTCTAAAGAACTTTACTTTCTCTTCAAGAACTTAGTTTTCTACTCTTTTTAATGGTTGACATTCATTTAGTTTTCATTTATTTGAAAATAAATTTATCTTCCTTCCTTTATTGGGATATAGGGCTCTGAGCAGTATGGCTTCGTCTCTTAGCACTTTAAGGATAATTAAAAATATATGTATTCTTCTCTCACACATTACATCCTGACTGTAGTTTTCTCTCTCTCTACGTCTCCCAGTTCCCCTCTCCCACAGATCCACTGCTTCTCTGTTTCCCTTCAGAAAAAGAGCAGGCCTCCCAGGATATCAACTGAAAACAGCATAACAAGTTACGATAGGTCTAGGCACAAACCCTCATATCAAGTCTGGATGAAGCAATCCAGTAGGAGGGAAAGGGACCCAAGGGTAGGTAAAAGAGACAGAGATAGCCCATGTTTGGCCCACATGTGTGCTTGTAGGTGTGCCGTGTCTGTGTGCCATGTACATACCTAGTGCCAGCAGAGGTCAGAAGAGGGTGTCAGATCCCCTAGGACTGAAATTACAGAATGTTGTGAGTTCCCATGTGAGTGCTAGGAGTCGAACCATGGTCCTCTGGAAGAGCAGCCTATGCTCTTAACTACTGAGCCATTTCTCCAGCCCCAATTCCCATTTTTTCAAAAGCTTATAATCTCTCTATTTTATGTCTGGTTTTGACCTACTCCCAATTACTTTGTGCAGTTTAGTTTGTCATGGTCTTGTAGTTTTTCTATGGAGGAGAAATACATTTTCCAAGCTTTTCCAGTGTTATAGGCCTGGAGCCTTGAGTCTAGATTTAACAGGACCAACTGCCCCACCTCCTGTCACTACGTTATTTTTCTATCGAGCACCATGTTGAACTGATTTGCTTCCTGCCAGAATCTCTTGTGTGTGCTAAGTTTTTACCTTCCTTTGCTTTGTTGTCATTTGTTTTTCTTTTTCCTTTTTTTAGTTAAAAAGTTATATCACTTCTCTCCTTCCCTACGGCCTCCCATAGCCTTCCCTTCATTCCTTCTCAAACTGATAGCTTTAAAAAAAATATTACACACATATAAAAATATAACCTACCAAGTCTGTTCGATGTGTCTTGTGTGTATATGGCTTCAGGCCAATCACTTTGTTTTGGATAACCAATAAGTGGATTTTCCCCATCCCTGGGAGAGGCTAATTCTCCCTCCCTCAGGAGTCATTAGTTGCTTATAGTTCCTTATCTAGGGGTGGAACCTTATGAGATTTCCTTCTTCTGCATTAGCCTGCCTACTGAGATTGTTACTGTTCAGGTCTTATTTAGGCAGCCATATTGTATCATGGGTGTAGCTTCCGTGTCTTTTCTGGGACAGCCGAGTCCACAGCATGCTCCCTGTTCTCTGGCTTTCTTACTATCCTTCTGCCTCCTCTTCTGAGATGTTCCTGGAGCCTTAGGTGCATGCGGTGTGCTGTAGACGTGTACTTACCGGGACTGCCTTCTCTCTTTAATTGCCTTGGCCTTGTGCTTACATTATTCTCAATTATGATTTTTAGAATTATTCTAGGAAGAACATTGGGAAATATCTTCGTGTCCTCTTTCAACAAGATGTCTCTTGAAGCCCGGGCACCGCCGACCGTCCCCTTTGTGGGCTCTTCTCACATGACTTAGGGACTACAAGAACTGAGCTCCGTGAAGCCTGGGTGCCCTGGTCTCTGAGAAGGCATGCATTTCTGGATGGTTTGACTTCTTAGCTAAGACTTTCAGTCTTTTTGTCTTCTTTCTGGCTTCTAGTTAGCCAGTTCTTTTTTCTTTATTTTTAGCCAGTTTTCTTAAAGGATTGTAGCCACTGTTTGTGTTTCCTCAGCACTGTGTAGCTCCTACTGGGAAAATAACAAACACTCATTCATGGGCAAGACTGAAAGAGTGGCTGTTGTACTTGGTTTTAGAAAAGTGACACCTCTAGCATTTTAAGTTATTATTTACTAGCTCATGAAGAGCTAGGTTTCATTATTGCACCCTTCAAACAAAATTTGTTTTTGTTGTCTTATTCCTGCTCCTCGCCTGCCCTGTTTATATTTATATTTATTTATATGTATATTTATATTCTCCCACCCCAAGGAGCCTCCTTGCTGCTTTCATGTTGTGTTTGACTTTTTCCCCGCCCCACTTTCTCTCAATGCCTCTTGTCCCCTCTCATGGTCTGCTATTTAGTTTCATAGTTTATACCTATTCTCTTACCTCCCTATTTATATACATGCAAACACTGAGTGAAGGATCTACAAATTGCAGAGAATATTATTTTTTTTTTTGTATTTCTGAGACCAAATCACTCTGTTTAATACCTTTTAGGTCTATCCATATCTGGCAAATTTCATCATTCCATTGTTTTCTTTATAGCTGAGTAAAATTCCACGCTGTATAAATGTCACATCGCCATTATCCATTCATCTGTTCATGAGCATCTAGGCTGGTTCTTCTTCCTTGCTACGGTGGGTACTACACTAATGAACACGCCTCCTGCATCCTCGCTCTATCCAAGCCGGAATATTGACCGGCTTGACCGTGTGCAGGTCTTGTGCAGGCGCAGCCAGGCTGCTCTGAGTTCGTGGGCGTAATGGCCGTGTCCTGTTTAGAAGACAGCGTTTCGTAGCATTCTTCCCCATCCTCTGGGTCTTATGATTCTTTCCCCTCCCTCTTCTGTGATGCTCCCGGAGCATCAGTGGTGGTTGATATAAATGTCTCATTTAGGTGCTGGTTAGGTGGCTCGGTGGGTACAGACACTTGCTGCCAAGCCTGAAGACCTCTATGTTGTGGCATGTGTGTGTGCCTACATACATGCAAATAGATGTAATAGAAAATAAACATTCCACTCAGGGCTGAGCATGCCACAGTCATTTCTTCTCAGCACGTGGAAGAGCTGGGAGTCTTTGCACTGACTGTGGAAACTTCATTTTAAATTGGTCTTTAGAATGTGGCCTCTTCTTCTTCTTCTTCTTCTTCTTCTTCTTTATTTATTTACTTATTTATTTTGTGGCCTGTTCTTCTAAGCCTTGTCACCACCAAGGGATCATTTTTTTTCCAGGAATGAAGAGGCAGGAATTGGAATTGTCCACTCGCTGTGTTTCAAATGGTGCTGGCGCTGCCGCTGAAGGCTTTCCTGTCACCGCCACATCTGCCTGCTTCCCTCACCCACCTCTGTTCTATCAGTGCCACTGAGCTCCAGTTCTGGTTCAGCCATCCACTAGTTGTATAACCTTGACCAACTCAGGCCTGGGCATTATAAATCCAATTATACTCCTTTATAAACCAGAGGTTGTAATGCCTTGATCTACCCCAGAGGCTTAAAGGACAGCATAGAAACAAAGAAGCATTATGAAAAATAAATTATTAATGTTAAGACTCAGAGAAATTTGCTTATGGGGAGAGTGGGCTAAAAGGAGTGTTTTCGTTGTTTCCTAATGGAGTTTATAATTCTTTGCAATCATAGAATCTACACCAAGGTGGAAGTGACTCTGTTGGAAGTGTCACTATTACTGCCACATGGCCCTAATTCTTTCAATCTGCATGGCGTTAGTTCCCCAGTGGCCACCAGAGTGGCTAAGTAACCGCAGCCAGAGCTTGTGCTTGCTTGTCAGAGGATTGACAAAATCAGCTCCCTGCTGCTTTCTCACCTTTCAGAATCTAATTAAACATCTTTGGCCACAGTGTGACAATCATCTGGGTTCCACACAGCACAGCTCTACCTACAGGGGCCTTAGGATGCCTCTTAGGAGTGAGAAGTAAAGCTCCTTTATCCTCGAAGGGCTCCTTTAAGGGATGAGCCACTCTAAGGTCGAGGTCCACATTTACTTCGGACAAGTGCCCCTTCTCCAACTTCAAGATGTCAAAGAGCTGTGCCCAGAAGCAACCTGCTGCCTCATGGGTCAACACTCATTCTGAGAAACCAAGTCTGAGTGGACCGATCCAGCAGCGAGGAATGCTAGGTTAGATGGAGGTCCAACTAGAGAGGTGACTGAAGCCCACAGGGACAGTTGGAAACCTGACACTGCATGGGGGGGGGGGCGGGCTAACTTCTAGGTAGAAGGCAAGAGGATTCTGCTATGACCTCTGTCTGCCCTTGCAGACTGCCATCTTGTAGCATGTTGCCTTTCAGGATTTCCCAGTTTGATTTCCCTGACACAGAGAGCAATATAGCCATTTAGGGAAGTGCTGGATATGGAATCATGCAAAATTCTAAAAGCTAGATGCTGGTCCCAAGCCCGCTACTAAGCAGCTATTTTACGGGACTTCAGTCTGCTGATCAGTTACAGTGAGTGGGAAGAGGACAGCTAGGTGGGACGAGGCCTCTCCCATGATTCCTCTAGAGTGTTCACAGAAGCAGCTCAGGTCTTGACATGTACGTGCCTTCCAACCCAATATCTCATGTGCCCACAGGCCCACTGTATTGCTGTTTCTGAAGTTGTTTTGAAGATAAAGCAAATGACTTGGGGAAAAAAAAACATCCAAGTTGACTGATGTAATTTAGCCATTACCAGGTAGACTTTTGCCGTTAGAAAGGAACATGACTTGTCAGCAAGGTACCCGGTTTCTAGATTTCCCTGTCTGATGTTCGTCTGTCACTAGCTGAAGCTCTTCTGGTTGGTGAGGGAATCTGACTCCATCACTGAAGGAGATCAAAGGGTAAAAGGACTAGTAGACTTAGGTTAGGGAAGATGAGCAGAGTCTAAGTTGGGTCCTGGCACAAGGGAGAGATTTAATTAAGTACAGATAAGGGCGTCAGGCGTTCCAGGTAGAATCAATGGGGTGGCAGGTCTACAGCCGAGATGAAATGAAATATGAGATGAAACATGGCCTTACAGCCAGGCAGAGTGAGAGATTGTCACACTTGGAACTCTAGGCCTTTGCTACTCAGAGCATGCCTGGAAACGAGGGGTGTCTAATGACCTCACAGTAAGTGAGACATGGAGAGACATGGAATGTTCCCGGGTATGGCGCCTCATGTCTGTCACCCCACTACTTGGGATGCTGAGGCAGGAGGACTGCTACAAGTTTAAGGCCAGCTTTTTTTTTTTTTTTTTTTTTTTTAATTTTTGGTTTTTCAAGACAGGGTTTCTCTGTGTAGCCTTGGCTGTCCTGGACTCGCTTTGTAGACCAGGCTGGCCTCGAACTCACAGCAATCTGCCTGCCTCTGCCTCCAGAGTGCTGGGATAAAAGGCTTGTGCCACCATGCTTGGCTTCAAGGCCAGCTTTTGATACATTGAGTTCTGGGTGAGCCTAATCTATGGAGTGAGACTCCAAACAAAACAGGTAAAATAAACAGAATCTTATGTCCACTCCAGACCCCCCAACCAGAACGTAAGTACTATGTGTCTTTCTATGTACTGTAATTCTGAAGGTGAAGCAGTTTAGGACTACTTATCAGATACTGATAAACCAGACCCCCCAAATTGGACTCAGTAGGGGTGAGATCAGATACTTTACGGAGCTCCAAGTTGTAGAGAGGGTTGAAGACTATGGTTTCAGAACTGTAAGGCAAGAATGAAAATGTTAGTTCACAGAAAAGGAAGATCCACTAAAGGTCATGTAGCAGAATGCAGTCTGGTCACGAAACAAGAATGAACATCGACGAACCCAGTACTCAGCAAAGGAGATGGCACCTCTATTATAGTCTCTTGAGAAAATGGCTGACTACGAGTTCGCTGCTGAGAGCTGGTTTATAGGGGACAGTGAGGAGTTCACTTAGTAGCAGACATCCCCACTTAGAGTTGATGGTGAATAACACCTGGCGGGTATTATGTTATGTCACATTGGAGGACAGGGCCTGAAGGGTGAAATTTGTAACTTGTCATTACAGAGCAGGGAGGTGGAGGCTTAGAAATGGTACAAGGTTAGTCCATAGAGCGAAGGGCTCCGTTGTGTACACAGTAGAACTGGAAGGAGTGTTAGAGTAGTTCAGGCCCAACATCTGTGCATGAAGCCACCATGTCGACCTCAGTGATAGAGCAAGCATTGACTTTTCTGCTTGGCCTCAACAACCCTCGGCCTAAAGTCTGGGAAGGGCATGCCTGGGCCACCTTCAAGAGAGGCTTGTAGAGTTCATTACCAGCAGGGCCTGGCCTGTGAGACATTCCCCTGCCAGCTCTGTGACTCATCCACACACTTCCCCAGTGATATTTTCAGAATACAATTATGTGTGGCAGACTCTCTTCCATGGCTGACGATGTTGCCCATCTGTGAAGTCATTAAGCTCTTGTGCTCTAAAAGCATGGAGGAGGTAAACAGTGGGGGTAAGCTGGGAATCTACTCGAATGGTGGGAGCCTGAGAGTCACACACTGCCCCAGGGCGCTGGAGCCCCAGCACCCCTCTTTCTGAGGGAGCATGGGAGTTGAGCATTAATGCGTGTCATCTCTGCAGTAGAGTGCAACCAAATTTGAAAACACACACTAACATGATGACGTAGGCTTAGAGTTGGGGAACACAGATTCATATATGTTCACGTGTATAGTTTATGAACATGGGCCATATATTAGGAGTAGCCATGCCCAAATTTCTTCTTGGTAATTGAGACTTTTTTCTTTCTCATAGGGACGTAATAAGCAAGGATACGTGAGAATGCTTTCTAAATTATACTGCATAATATAAATACCCCCCCCCCACTGTGAGACAGGGTTTCTCTGTGTAGTCCTGGCTGTCTTGGAATTTGCTCTGTAGACCAGGCTGGTCTCAAACTCACAGAGATCTACCTGCCTCTGCCTCCCAAGTGCTAGGATTAAAGGTGTGTGCCACTACTGCCCGGATTAAATCTTTCTTAAAAAGCATCACCAGAATGCTCACTGTAAAGCAGAAAGCTAAGTCTCCATGTTGGAAGACTCGTTTCTATGATTGTTATGTGGTACTGTTTCTATCTTTCCTAGTACACAGATAAACAAGGTCTACCCATTTGGTTCTATCTCTTCTGTGGTCAATTTATTCCTTCTCAGCCTGATATTCCAGGGCCAATCTTTAAGGTTTTCATGCACCTGTGATTACTAATCTGTAGGCACACTTGGCCTTTGGGGAAAATGTGAAGGAAGTAAAAGTTGTCTAAAGCAACCACAAATACTCACTTTGGGATGTTCTTCCCAAACTGGCTGCAGGCATCTTGCTTCTGAAGAGCACATGGTCACACCACTTTTCTTTTGTTTCTCTTATCTGGGAAGTAAAGGGCGTTTTGTTCCTAGAGACACTGGTGTCTCTGGGAGAGGAATAAAGGAGGCTTAAAGAAGCCATAAGGATACAATTTCTGGCAACAGTGTGCCAGGTAGAAACATGCAGAATTTATTTCTGGTATAGTTGAAGGCACAAACAAATTAGAGTTTTGGGCTTTCTTAGTTCAGACTGTTTTCCAGCCCTCAAAGAGGTCAGCAATTTTATGACCTACATTGTAAGCGTTATGGGAATCTGTGAGCTGGATCCAGTATCATTATTTTGAAGGGTAGACTGAAGAACAAAGGCCGGGCAGTGGTGGTGCTCGCCTTTCATCCCAGCACTCAGGAGGCAGAGGCAGGCAAATCTCTATCAGTTCAAGGCCAGCCTGGTCTACAAAGTGAGTTCCAGGACAGCCAGGGCTACACAGAGAAACCCTACGTCAAAACAAACAAACAAACAAACAAGAACAGTTGAAGAACAAAAGGAGGGAAAACTATGGTGCTTGTCACATGATAGTACCATGGCAACACAAAGACCCTAATGTTCCTTCTGCTGCCTCAGTCTACCCAGAGCTATAGAGAGGTTCCCACGTGTAGTGCAATGTCTTCAAGTCAGAATGGATCAGTCAGTTGGAGAGCTGTTGACACGCAGACTCTGGTGTCTCACCTCTCAAACTTCCCAGCCAGTCAGTCTGAGGCCGGTTGTATAAGTTGGCATTGTCTTAGAGGTTCTTTGGTGCTGCTGTTGCTATGGCATCAGTAACTACACTTTGAAAACCACAGGTCTTGTGCTTCATGATATATAAAATGCTTCTCATTCCAGCCCCTTTATGTTGCCACATGCCTGTGACCTTATGAGGCAGGCATTTTGTACCTGAAGAAGCCATCTTCGGAAGACTGCTAAAGTTCTCACAGCAGTGAGAAAGTAGGACTGAAGTTCTGAGCCTCTCAGTCTTATTATTCTGCTTAGTTCTAAGTTGTGCCGTTACTGCGTTCTAGAATGTCAACCAAGAGTGACCAAAACGGGAACCTTGAGCTGACTCTGGGTCTTTTGTGCAACAGTCTCCTTGTCATCAGTCTGTAGCGAGTGACAGTAGCTGTAGTATCTTGAAAGGTTTATGTTGAGCATTTGAAAAAGAAGTAAAGGCGCTGAAGGAGAAGTTTGTAAGAAGAAAGCTCTGTGGATGACAGAGGAAGCCAATGAAGCAGAAGGAGCCAGGGCAGGAAACCAATAAGAGCCTGCCGCAAAGGATGGACATGGGGCAGGGAGACAATGCTGTGGGTGTGAGCTAAGAGTCCCAACAGCTCTTGCATCTTGCTCAGGCCTTTAGCCTCATGGGACGGAATGCATGCTGCTGCATTAACTACTTACTCTAGTCTGTCCTCAGAAGCCTATCTAGCATGCTTGTGGAAAAGGCAACTTGTAAACCTCTCCCATCCACCCTGGCTTTCTTAGCTATTTAATGTTAAAGCAGCTCCAGCCTTTGGGAAAAAAAACATGGAGCTTTTGATACGGTTCGCTTTCAGCTCCATGTGTTCCTTGTATTTATCAAAACAGAACACTAACAAATATTTAGTTTCATAGGCATGTTGACAATGAAGACTACCACGTGTAGCTCCCTGCCATAGTGATTCTTTTGCTTAATACATGATTGACTGAGATGTCTCCAGTGTACTATAAACACATATTAAAAATAGCAACCTGAGAAATGGATGAACTGAATAGAAAGTTCCAAATTTCTGGGTGTGATATAGTGCCAACCTGGTCATTAGAGCATGAAACAATCTTTACTGAATTATCTAATTTTTTTTTATAACAATCTTTCAAAATAAGTGTTTTTTAGATCTTGTAATGTATTTTTGACATTTTCTCAAACTGGAACTTTAAAAATTAGTTTTTGCATTTATTTATATAAAATCTAGCTACCATATTTTCTGGCGTATAAGACCACTCCTCCTCCTCCTCTCTCCTCCTTCCTTTTTTCTCCTTCTCCTTCTTGTTCTTGTTCCTCCTCCTCCTCCTCCACTTTAGATAAAGTGTGGTAGGCAAGCAATTTACCATTGAGCTGCAGTCCCAGCTTATTAAAGTCTCAAGGCTGGCCTTGAACTCACTGTCTCTTGCTCTCAGGGTCCTGAGCAGCCAGGATTATGAGTGTATATCACACATCTGGATTGTGCCACTGGTCATTTCTAAGGATTGTGTTTGGAAAAAAAAAAAAAGAAGTAAATAAAAACTTTTTACTTTTTTGAGATGGGACGTCATGTTGCTAGATAGGCCTTGAACTTGTAAGTCCCACCCCAGGCTCTGGAGCAGCTGGGGTTAAAGGCATGTGCTGATGTGCCCAGCTGCGGAGAGTCTTGGTAGTTCAGTGATTTTTCTATTTAATGCCCCTTTTGAATATTTTAATTTAAAAGTTAAAAAAAAAAAAAGCTTACACTAATATCAAAGATTTGTGGTGATTCAAATTAAAAAAAACAAAAAACAAAAAACAGCAAGGAAGCCAGGTCTACATACATAATAGCAACCCAGGGTCTGAGAGATTCTGGTGACATTTAAACGTTGGTTTTATGTTGTGAACTGAATATTTAAACAACTGCTCTGAAGAAGCAAAAAGGAAACTGTAATGCTTGAACTATAAAGTTTCTGACGTGTGTTTACTCTCTGGATCTCCGTAACAACTTCCTGTCCTTATAAACTCGCTCTTACGCCTGACTGGGTACAGATTGGTGTCTCAGTGTTATTTCCAGTAGTTGGCCTGTGCTGTTAACCCAGACTTGTGCTTCAGTGGTGTTGGCTAAGTTCATGCACTGCTTTTGCCATGGCGCTGCCCATGTGTAGGTGGGCAAATACTAATCTGTGTTATCTGCTTAGGGATTTATTAACACCAGCTATTGAATCCTAAATGCTAAAACACGTGCTGGGTATTAAAATAGAACAAAATACAAAGACCACTAAACCCCATTGTATTCTGTTGATTTTGGACCATGTTGAAGGATAGAATGCTGTTAATTTAAAGGGGGGGGGCCCATCACAGTACAGTGAATTATATCTTAATTGGGAAGTGACACTATAGAGCAGAAGATAAAGATAAAAGCCAAGATCAGGCAAAGAAAGGAACTGCCCCCTTCCCCTCACCAGACAAGGTTTCTCTGTGTAGCCTTAGTTACCTTGGAACTTGCTCTATAAACCAGGCTGTCTTGAACTCAGAGATCCTCTAAGAAAAGTACCCCCCCAAAAAAATATATATATAATGAGCTGGGGAGAGAAGGAAAGGGGGGGTACCCCAGAGAGGAGGGAGAAGAGGTGAGAGGTAAGTAAGAGAGAGAGAGGTAAGAGAGATGAGAGGGGTAAGAGGGAGAGAGGGAGAGAGGGAGAGAGGGAGAGAGGGGGAAAGGTACCTTTTAAATGGCTCCTTCCTCCTCTCTCTCTCTCTCTCTCTCTCTCTCTCTCTCTCCCTCTCTCCCTCCGTCCCTCCATCTCTCTCTCTCTCCTCTCTCTAGCTGGGTCTACTTAAACACCTATGTTGTGATTCAACGTGATGTGTGTGACAGAGGCTGCACACTTTTTGCAAGCGATCAGTACAATTATCCTTGGTGGGTTCTTTTTTTTTTTTTTTTTTTTTTTTTTCTTTAGAGGAAGGCAGGGTCTCACCACATAGACTAGGCAGGTCTGAAATGTATCATGATGCTCCTGCCTCAGCCTCCTCAAGTGCTGAGATCACAGATACCTCCTACCAGTATTCCTGGCTTCACCCTAGTGTTTAAGTTGAGGAAACCGAGGCTCTAGTTGGTGAATAGCTTCCCCAAACAATATAGCTCAGTGGGGCCAGTTTTTGAGGCCAAATCTACCTGAGTGTAAAGGCCATCCTCTCTGGCATTATGCACGAGAATATTAAGAACCATTAGAGATCAGTGCTATGACTGGTTTATTTCACAGACATGAAACTTAAAATTCATGGATAATGGATACGGCCTGTGTCTATGGGATTCGGCCAGGCTTTCCCAGCTAGGGAAGCAAGGACTCGGTGCATTAGAGAGTGACGGTTTAAAAACTGGGTTAAGGGAGATGGGAATGAAGCAGTTAAAGGCACTGGAATTGCTCTTGTCTGGTGTGAGCAGTGGCTTGACAGAGGATAAAGGCCGGCTGGACTCTTCTTGAAATGGGGCCAAGCATGAAGAACAGACTGCAGATTTCGTTGGGTGGGGTCTTAGCAAGTTATAACTGAGAAACTCTGGTGATGGGAGGCAGGAAAGGCTGAAAAGGAGTGTGGGGGTGCCTAGTTACTCCAGGACAGAGGCAGAGAGACCCTCCTTCCCTGGAAGCCACCGCCTGAATGGCTGTTTTTTTTTTTTCTTTTCTTTTCGTTTCTTTTTCTTCTTCTTTTTTTTTTCCAGTACAATCTTAGGATACTGTTGCCCTGGTAACAACTGCACTTAATAAGCAGCATCTTTTCATTTGACCCCTCAGACCTTCCTGCATTCTGTGAATCTTCTACCCTTGGCTCTGACTTGCTTACTGTGGGCAGAGCTTTTTCCGTGACACATCACTCTGATAGTTAGTTCTCTGCTCAAAAGTGGCTGGAGCAGCAGGACTACATGCTTCCAAAGTGTGGTCTGTAGACTCCCAGAGGTAGCAAGTAAAAATACGGGAAGCTTAAAGATAAATTGGAAATAATAATTTTTTTTTTTTTTTAGTTTAAGCATGTCCCAGGCACCAGTTAGTCAGGCTGTATCTTATCTGATAAGTCTACCTGGAGGGGGTGGGGCATGTTCCTTCTGAGGGACCTTAGAAGTCAAACCTATTTCCCTAGCAACACTAAGACTTCTTTGACTTTTCTACTGTTGCCACCTGTACTGACAATACAGAATCAGCAACAGTGAACGTGGTGGTGGTGGTGGTATACAAACCAAGGCAGTGACACCAAAGAAATTGGTGAACATTGCATTATCATACATACCCAGACAATACACCTAAGCACACATGCGCAAACACACACACACACACACACACACACACACACACACACACACAGAGAGAGAGAGAGAGGAGAGAGAGAGAGAGAGAGAGAGAGAGAGAGAGAGAGAGAGAGAGACAGACAGACAGACAGACAGACAGACAGAGACAGAGACAGAGAGACAGAGAGAGCACCCAAAGCTGTTTTACTTAGGAAGATAGCTCAGTTGGCAATGTGCATGCAGTGCAGGCACAAGTGTGTCTGAGTGTGATTCTCAGCACATATGTGAGAAGCTGAGCATTGTAGGGAGTGCTGTGCTGATCCTAGCACTGGGGAGGCAGAGATAGGCAGATCCTTGGAGCTGGCTGGCCAGCCAAACTAATCTTATTGGAGAGCTCCCCGGCTGGTATAAAAACTGTCTTCTTAGGCCCCAATCCTGCGTTGATCTCTGGTCTCTCCATACATGTACCTGTGAACCTGCTCATCCCTGAACTTGCACACAGAAGCACATGTGCACGAATCTCCTTGATGAAGCAGTAAATATCACTAACAAGATCAAATCTTATTAACATTTTGGGTTACAAATTGGGACAAATGCATGAAACATCTCTGCTGCAGGTGACAGTGCCACTGTGGGATGGGTTCCTTTTCCATGAAATATCATTTTTACTGACAAAGTTTGGCTCCTCAGATCCAGAGAGTTTCTTGAAAACGAAGTGAGCTAGTTACTTCAAAGGAAAAAAAAAAAACTTGACAGTGTTTGTGCCAATTATAAAACTTGAGCTTTCAAGTGAAAATTATACATTTGAAAAACTTCTATCACCAGTGGCTTGACAGCTTTCCAATATTAAAGATTTTCTGATGAGATTGGTAGTGATAAAAAGAAATGTATTTTTTAATGTTGTATGATAAAATGTTTTGACATTTGGAAAATGTGTGTCTCAGTGAACCAATGTTTTTCTAATGACCAATGCATGACATTATGAAAGCAACAGTGGGTGAAAGATCCATTCAAACTGCAATATAGACATGGATTTTTATGTAACCGAGTAAAACAGGGTTTCAAACTCTACATTCCAAGCAACCTTTAAAAGTAGACTTGGTGTCATAGTAAAGAGTAATATCCAAGTGTTATCTGAGAGGCCTGCTCAATGGCCCACCTTTCCCAACTGCATCTACGGAAGGCTGGGCTTTCGCTGTATACATCAATCCACACAGCTGTCACTATAGACCGACTGCAGTAACAGTGAATCTGTCTTCACTCAGCTTTTTAGTGAAGACATTGGCAAAAATGTAGACCATTGCTTCACTGGTGTCATTATTTTGTTCGGGAAAATAGTTACTTCCCATTAAAAAAAATCCAGCATGTTGACATATACTGCTTTTATTACTGTTTGAAAGTGATTTTCCAATGTTTCCAGTTTGAATTTTGAATATGATAAATATCAATAGAGAAAATCTATCTCCCAGAGCTCCATGGCAACTGTCATAATTTGAAGACTCCACCGGGGTATTTATAGGTATTGGTAGCCTATGGGAAAACACCCTGACTAGAAAGCTAGAATTAGAGAGTCCCCCTGGCCTTGGTTTTGGGTCTTACTCCCCTTCTCCTCTAAGCTCTGCCCGGTCCCAGGCAGCCACCTGCTTACTGATTTCGGCACAAGTTCACGACTTTGCTCATGTCACTGGGACACACAGCCCCAAACAACTTTATTTCTCTTCCGGTGGTCACTAGGTCAGGGCCGTTCTCTTCTGCATCAGGGTCTGTGGGTGGAGAGACTCATACCGACTCAACTTCCCAGTGTGTTTACGGATATACTCGGTATAGCCTTCAGGATCTATTTGCTTGTCTTTCTTAATTAGATTTCCTAGTGTGCCAAGGACCCGATTTTCTATTTTCTATTTTTACCATTGGAGGGCCTGCTGCAATAAACTTTATGGGATTTTGGTAAATATTAGCTGACAATTTCTCGAGACATCTATGAGCTTTTATGATCCCGTGAAAATTAATCAGAATATTTAGTGCCTGCTGTGAGCACAACACTTAGCAAGTTGGGGCGGGGGGGGGGGGGGAGGGGGCGCTCAGGAGATGATCCTTGCTTAAGGACCTGAATTGTGTTTGGAGAGACAGGATTTACAGCCAAAAAGATAAAAAGAAAAGAAAAGAAAAAAGAAATCGCATAAGATATACACAAAAGCCACATCACTAAAGAAATAAGCTTGTGATGTAAGGACGGGGTAAAAGTGGGGGGCTCTCACATTGGGTAGGTGACTGGTACCATTATGGGGGGCTTTTGGTGGGAACTGGGGACTTCACAGAGGCTTGTTAAATAGCAAGGGTTTAGTTAGAGGTCAGCAAGGCAGGGATTTCAGGTCAGTGAATAAATTTGAGCCAAGGCAGAGTCAGAAATGAGCACAGCATGTCCACAGCCTAATGAGGAGACTGCTGACCACAGTGAAGGTGAACTGTGCAAAAGGGTGGGCAGAAAGCTGGTCATAGGCGTCTTAGGCTGGATGTGGGGAGAGAGGAGAGGCAGTTTATGGTTGGGGAAGTGACATGTTGTTTCTGCACACGGGATGGATAATTTGTGAGAGGCAGAGAGGAGTTGATGGGGTAACTGGTTTGTGATGAGAGTGAGGTTCTTGAGGCTGTGCTGGGATCAGAAGAGAGCTCTGAGGTGCTGTGCATACAATGCCAACCCTGTGCCTTTAAGTGGGAATGTTTTATATTTTAAAGGCACGGAGAATACCCTGAATCAGAGGGCTAGTGACAAGGTTGAGTATTTGCACAGAGAACTAATGTCTACTTTTTTTTTTTTCATTAAAATTTTGGTTAAATATAATTCATGTAAATAGTGTGTTCTGCTTAGGAGGCAGTCCCACCCTCCGTTATCTCCCTCCTCCCACTGTGGTCCTGGCCTCCTGCCTTTAGGCCTGTTTTGTCATATTCAGGCCTTTTTGTTCTGTGCTTGTGACCTTCTGCTTTTAACTAGAACCATCTGTGTGGCCAAGTATGGAACTATTCAGTGGGACTCGGTGGCTCAGTGTTGGCTATACAACTGAAGGCAATGGCTGTCCCGCCCTCAGAAGCCATTAGAGTAGGCATCTTTCATTCTGGCCTTGTGTCTTATTGGCTCAGCATTAGGTAATTGTGTGGTTTGGGGCAAGTCCCTCAACTCCTGGGCATCACTTTTGTCATCTGCAAAATATGAGTATCTCTATTGTTTTTCTCATATGCGTCTATGGGAATTAAATGAGACCTGCCAAATGCCTACATTAGAGCCTGACACACAGAAAACCTTACAAACCATTAGCTGCCGTTTATTTTCCCAGTAATTTAACTTATCATGGGAATATAAGTATGTTTAAATTACTCAGGTGCGCCAAAGCATGCAGAACTGTGTAGAACGGGAAACACAAAAATAAAAACACCCAACTTCTGCTTCAAAAACCCAAAACCAAACCAAACAAACAAAAAAGCCAAACCCTCAAAACTTGATGATGACATCGCAAAGACGGAAAGGCCAAAACTTCAATTCCAGGTGCTGTCAAGGTACCACTCCGTGGGCTCCATGGGTGAAAGCATTTAATGGCAAGCTGACATTCAGTCCTGGCCCACCCCCACCCCCACATGGTGGAAGGAGAGAGCTGACTCCTGAAAGTTGCCCCGTGACTTCCAAATACACACAAGTAAATGTAATAACATTAGAAGAAGAAGAAGAAGAAGAAGAAGAAGAAGAAGAAGAGGAGGAAGAAGAAGAAGGAGAAAACCCAAACCCTTCAATCCCATAAACCCATCCATATCTTGAGTGTAGACCCCAGACAGTTCAATCCTGCCATCTCTCAGTTAAAGTCCCCTTGCTGGTTCCCACTGGAGGAGCCTGGGAGGAGCCTGGTCCGGTGTTAGGCAACCAGCAAACAGCCTTCTTCCACTGGGTCTGAGGCTTGGTCCTCCCTGGCTCCACATCAACCGTGTGCACCCTTTATTTTCAAACAGATCCCACCCAGCACAGTAGCAGCCTTTGTGCCCCCATTCTCACAACTCACTCTCCTTGCACTATTAAATTAGCCCCCTGCTTTTTAAAAGACTTAAACTCATTTTTAGGTCTAGGGGGGAATTTACACAGTAAAGTAGATTTCTCCAGAAGTTTCTCTTATGATTACATCTCGTGCTGGTGGGGCACACTTGTTACCACTGTTGAACCAGTACCAATGGGTTATTATTAACCGGCGTCTACAGTTTATATTACAGTTCAGTATTGTAGCTCAGAAGGTCTATGGGCTGAGACAACAGCATAATGGTCTATGTCCATCACTTTGATGGGGACAGAATGGCTTCACTGCTCTGTGTGCCACCTCTTCCCCCTTCCCAGTTAAGCAAGCAGTTCACTGAGAACTGGGAGAGCTTCTCAGAGTCCTTCAGTTACAAGGACTCCCTAGAATCCTTGCACAGAGCTTCCTCACACTTGTTATATATAGCTCATCATCTGCCTCCTTCACTGGAAGGCTTGTCCTTGAGGAAGGGGTTGTGCCACACACTTACCCTGGTAACACCTAGCCTAGACAACTGCTCCTCTCAGATGCCTTGTGAATGTTGGCTGAACTGATTTGGACTGTGGGCCAGTATTAGCATGCCATTTTTGGTAGAAGTCTCCAGAGGCTGAACTTTAGACTTGGAATTTGGACAGTGACCTATTGGTCCTTGCAAAGGATAAGTTCTTTGAGGGGAAACATCTCGCATCCTTTTAGAGTTCAGCTAAGCACCAGTCACAGGTGAGGTTGCTCAGGCCAGCTTTCTAATACTCTGGCCACGGGCTGTTTCCCAACCTTGTGGCTTTCCAAAGAAGCAAAATCAAAACATGGTTGTTTTCATCTTTCCTGACTAGACACTCCTCTTAGGAAGACCCCTGGAGAGCCATTCTTCCCAGGTGGATCCCGTGCAACAATCAAAGATGCTCAGTGTGTCGTCTCTGAGCAAGGAGTACCTTCCCATAAACGTTTATTTTCTTAATTCACGCTGAGCAGTTTGCTTTAAAGATACTGTTCCCAACCGTTCTAAAACTCAGTAGGAACAAGCAGATCTGAACAAAGGCAAATAAATCGAACCCTGCAAAGTAACAAAGCAAAGGCCTTTCCCCAACAGTCAGCGCAAAGCTAAATGAAAACTATCAGTCACCCACTAGATACAGTACTTCCCCCTCTAGACAGGAGCTGGGGCCTGTAGACCATCCCCCCACTCCAAACAGGAGGCGGAGAAGGTACAAAACAAAGTATTCTTTCCCAAAGGAGTCATCCATTTGAGCTGCACTTTATACCTCTCAGCACTAGCGGCGCGAAAGACCTTGACAGTTACTTCTCGGTACCCGCCTCCAAACACACGTGGAGGTGATGACGAGGGGGAGGGAGCCCACTGCCACCACATATACATAAGGCGAGGGAGGAGGGGGAATCAGGATTGAGGGCAGTTCCCCAGGACAGTGAGTGCTCCCTAAAGAGCAGGGCTCCCCCATTCTTCTGCCCCGAAAACTGGAGGAAGCGGTGGATAGGGGGTGCCTGTCTGGTCCCGGCAGAGCCTGCGAACCGTGAGCTTTGATGCGGCTGCAGCGGTCGCCAGCGGGCACCTGTGTTCCGGGGGGGGGGGGGGGGGGGGCCCCCCCCAGGTGTGCCGAGAAGGAGTACCACCTGAACCAGCTCAGCGGACCCCAGCAACCATCGCCTCGGGGCGCCGAGCATCGGAGAGGCGCCTCCACGCCCTCCGCAGCAGGCACCGGGCCCAACGGGCCTGGCTGGGAGAAGAGGCACCGGTGCGGCGGCACCGAGGGGGTTAACCCGGCGGCTGGCGGCCGCAGCACGCTTAACCCTCGGTCGGCCGCGCCAGGCCCGGGGGTGGCGGCATCCTAGGCGCGCGCGTCGTGGAGCCCGGGGGCTGCGTGGGCCGCAGGCCGGCAGCTGGGGCGCGGCGCGGCTGGTGGGAGGCCCGGGCGCACGGGGGAGGGCGGGGGACGGCGGCGGGCGCGCAGCGTCGCCAGGGCGAAGCCGGCGTGCAGCGCGGCGCGGCAGGCGCGGAGCGGTTGGGCGGGCGGGCGAGCGCCTCCGTCCCCGGATGTGAGCTCCGGCTGCCCGCGGTCCCAAGCCAGCGGCGGCGCGGGCGGCGGCGGCGGCGGCGGCGGCGGCGGCGGCGGCGGGGCACCGGGCACCGCGGCGGGCGGACGGGCGGCATGGGGGGCGCGCCAAGCGGCCCGGGCGGCCGGGCTGGCACCACCGTGGCGTCCCTCCACTAGAGGAGGGGGGACCAAGCCAGTTCTCCTTTGCAGCAAAAAATTACATGTATATATTACTAAGATAATATATACATCCGATTTTATTTTTTACAAAAAGTTTATTTTGCTCCATTTTTCAAAAAAGAAGGAGCGTGGGTGGCAGGCGGTTTTTATAAATTATCCTTATTTTTGGTTATTTGTCTCTGTCCTTCCCCACCCCCTGCTGAAGCGAAAATAAGGGCAGGGACTGAGGTTTCTACCTATCCGTAACCCCCTTTACCCGTTCCTCCCCCTCCCTAACGCTGAGCATAGTGCCCTGCACACAGTAGGCGCTCAATAAATGTTCGTGGATGATGATGATGATGATGATGAAAAAAATGCAGCATCAACGGCAGCAGCAAGAGGACCACGCGAACGGTGAGCAACCAGAGCCTGGGTACCCGCTGCCAAACCTCATCCTATCATGGTCCCCCTCTTCCCACCGCCTCTTCCTCCTCCACCCCCCTCTCCGATGCGCTGCTGGGTCGGTTGAGGGGGTTGGAGACCACGCTTCTGGCTTGGTGTCATCTACATAGAAAGGGATGGTGCAGGGCAGCTACTCGGTTCTCCCCTTCAGGCCCTGAATGTCAGAATTAATTCTGCATTTGTTGGGGTGGGGGCGGCCATTGGTTGTGTGGAGTATTGTGCAGCCAAGGGGCGCAAGTGAGGTGATTCAGGTTCGGTGTCCTCGGGCTCAACTTTCCTCTTTCATAGCCCCCAGTGATGGAAGAAGGGGGTGTTAGTCTTCAGCCTGAGCCCCTTTTCCAGCCTCTTCTCTTCGTCCCCTCCTCCCCCCGTCTCTGGCTGACTAAGAAGAAGGTCTCTAGTAGCATCAGAAAAAAATTCTGGGATCGCTCCACTTTTACCCTTTGGGTCCCTTGGTAAAGTGCACACCCATCCTTTCCTGGGAGAAGCCCCAGTTCTTGGGTTCTGGGGGAACCCAGAATACACGGGTGAAGCGTGTATTCCCGCTCCCAGCGCCTCCTGTGCACAAGTCGGTAACCTAGCAATGCCCAGTGAGTTGCTGCCGCTGTGGGGCTGGCTCTGCAGCTCAGCCCTCGCCACAGCACCACGTGCAGTTTCCACACCAGCGGGGCCGGATCTAGGGAGGTTGGGGGTAGCTCTTGGCCAGCCTCCCTCTTTGGAGGTCGTTGGCATCTCCCAGCCCTGCTGTGCTCGAAGCGTTTCCCGATGAGCGCTTCTCAAAGGAAAACCTTGGCAAGACTAGTCCCTGAGCTCAGAGTGTGCGCCGCCGCCTGCCTGCTTGCGTTGCTTCTGTCTCAGGCTTGCAAGGCAGGAGACCTGTGCTTGCTTTGACTCTTTACTTAGTGATAATTGGTTTTGCAAACGCTCATCCCTCCACTGCTCTCACTTTGACATCTGCTTCAGCAGAGGCAATGGTGGTGGCTCAACTCAGGCACCTGTGAGACTGTCCATGAAATAACCAGACCCACAGTGAGAGGAGAGTCACACACGGAGAGGCCCCCTTGGGTATTTGCCTTGTGTGTACCTAGATGCTACTCTACACTGTGATAATTCTCGCATAGGCCTGGAGGTTTCCCTGGTATAGTGCATGCTCTCTCTTAGGTGCAGGCTGACTGGATGCTGGCTTCGCTGTTGCTGCTACAATTTAAAATGCAAAAAAGCCCTAAAGATGTTTTTCTGTTTTCGGAAGCTTGTGGAGGAAATGAGTCCCAAGCATCATGAATTTTCATTTGCAGGAAGTGTTAGCACATACTCTAGATATTTGTTATGGGGCTTTTGGTATTGCCTGGTGCCATGAAGACTTATTTCCATGTGGCGGTGGAAATCTGTTGGAGGAACACCAGAAAAGTGGTGAAGACTATTGCATTATTGGTAGTGTGTGAGTGAGTGGTGTGTGTGCATGTGTGTATGTGCGCGCACGTATATGTGTGTGTGATGGTGGTGGTGGTAATGAATTTTAGAGAGAGGCTGTTGTGCGTATCTGTTAAGCCATGAGATAGAGAGAGAGATACATGTGTTTTCAAAGCCAGACAAGACACAGGATAGACATGAGAATAGCCTCAGTTTGTCAGAAGAGATACACTAAAGGATTCTCTTTGAAGATGCAGGTATGGCAGAGTCCTAATGTGGTTGGGTGTGGCACAGCAGTGACCCCACATGATTGACACTCAGAGCAGAGCCCTGTGCATTCTTCTTGCGTTGCCTGGCCAAACCCCACTACTTGTGAGAAATAGGACACGAGGTTCAAAATGGGAACACATGAATGAGTCCTTTTATTGATGGGAGGCACCTTTGCTTTTTAAAAAGATAGTATGGATTGAAGATTTTTTTTTTTTTTTAAATAATCTCTTTTCTCCTTCTCCTCAGAGGCAAACTATGCAAGAGGCACCAGACTCCCTATTTCTGGTGAAGGACCAACTTCTCAGCCGAACAGCTCCAAGCAAACTGTCCTGTCTTGGCAAGCTGCAATCGATGCTGCTAGACAGGCCAAGGCCGCCCAGACCATGAGCACCTCTGCACCCCCACCTGTAGGCTCTCTCTCCCAAAGAAAACGTCAGCAATACGCCAAGAGCAAAAAACAGGGTAACTCGTCCAACAGCCGGCCTGCCCGAGCCCTTTTCTGTTTATCACTCAGTAACCCCATCCGAAGGGCCTGCATTAGTATAGTGGAATGGAAGTATCCTTTTTTCCGTGGGAAGTCCTTTTCATTTACCATCTGTGCTTCAGAAGGAGTTGCTTTCTGCAGTGACACTTCTCAGAGCCTCAGCAGTCTGGAATGTGAGCAACAGAAGCTGTAGGCAAGGGATTTCACGGGCTACGCTTCCTATCTCCTCAGCTTGCGGAGGGTGGGTCCACGGGTATATTTGGGTTCAACGTGTGTGTGTGTGTGTGTGTGTGTGTGTGTGTGTGTGTGTGTGTCTGGGGGAAAGGAGTGAAGACTGCAACTTCAAAGTGGTAGGGAGTTAAAATAGGAAAGTGACCTTTGGTCATAGGATGCTGGATAGTTTTAAAGCTGTTATTGTTTTGGGGGCATTGGTATGCATTTAACTTGTTGATAACTTGGTATGCTGATTAAAAAACAAAAACAAACAAACAAACAAAAACCATTGAGACTAATCTACATACAGTCTGTACTGGAAGTGACCTTTAGTGGAATCTTCTGGTTCCAATGACTAAAATTTACATCTGCCCTTTCGGAGTGTCTCTGTATTTTTAACGCTGAACTTTGATCGCCCCCCAGGATGGTTGCCATGCCCCAGGTCTTAGAAACCAATATTGCTTTACCTGCTTATTCCCCTCCCCTGATCTGGGGCCAGGCTGCAGTGACTGCCACCCCCTAGGAAGGTTGGCTGAAGCCTTCTCTCAAGCCTGTGCTTTCTAATTAATCAGATGCTTCTTTGGTCTGGGTAAAATAAAGCATTTTCTTTTCCCAGAAGGGTGTTTGGGGCCAACAGGCCCTCTGAGTATTTCCTGGCAGCAGACAGGGGTGTGTGCATGGAGCTTTCCTCGCCATGCTCAGAGAAGGGAGCAGCCATGTTGTAAGACTACTGGGTAACAGCTAGAAAGTGGGGCTGAGGATCCCTAAAAACCTGGACTCTCCTCACGGCAGCTGCCTGCATGATCTCTGTCTTAGCTCACTTATTTTGTCTGCTCATGGACAGGAGTTAAAATGAAGCAACTGTCTAGAAAGGTTTTTTGGAGAGAGCTGCTGAGTGCCAGGGCAGGATTTGAAGGTTTTCACGTCTTTTTTCTTTTTAGCACAGATGTCTCTCCTCTAGAGTGAGTTATGGCATCTCTCACATACTTGGGGCCGTGTGTGTGTGTGTGTGTGTGTGTGTGTGTGTGTGTGTGTGTGTGTGTGCGCGCGCGCGCGCATGTGTGCGTGTGTGTATGTTTCTCTCTTTAAACTCTCTAGTCTGAGGACAGAAATCTCAAATAGGCCAAGAGGAGGCTGCTCAGTTAGGGCGTGCTTAGTGGCTGCACTTGCGGAAACCTGCCTTTTCCTGAGGTTGGTATGAGGTGATGCAGAGCAAGCAGAGGCCTCTCAGTGGGGTCGTTCCTTTCATGTGGGGTGAGGTGCTGGCTCTCTTAGTGCACAGTAGTTTGTATATAGAAGTTTATATATCGTTGGCGAGTTCCTGCGCCTCACCACTAGCTCCCTCTCGTGAGCTGGCATATGCAAGTATGTGCCAGGGACTTAGGAGATACAGCTGCCAGTGCAGGATGCCTGTGTACAACGGGGCAGCTTCTATAGCAGGTAGTGACGCCTTCCATTTTAGGGAACAGGTTATGCACACCTTCCTTCAGCAGCTTGGTCAGGCCCTGTTAGCCCTGAGAGAAGCCAGACTGCTTTTATAGCCTGGCAAGGGGTGGTGGCCAGCCGTTCCCCTTATAAGAAGCAGCTGTTGGCCCAGACCCACCTATCTCTTGTAAGATTGTATTCTCTCCTGCCTGTTGACTGGAACTGAGCACTGCCAAGAAGGAAACACCACAAAGTCTTACACTTAGCCTTTCTGAGCAGTGTTAATAGTTCTCAGGTCTGCAGGCTTATCATTTAGGTATTTACTGAGAAATAAGAGAGAAAGAAAGATGGTGTGGGGGAGGGGAAGCACTAAGTGTGTCTTTTATAGGCAGTGACTTCAGGGCTGTTGACTTAGAGTGTCAGAGGGGACCTGCCAGGAGGGGGAAAAAATGAAGAGAGAATTTTGAAGTCTTCCTAAAGTCAGATCCCTGGGTAAAAGATTTTATAAGCGAGTTGAGAAATCAATATGATTAAAGCTAACTGGCTTAAAAATAAACCCATCAAAGTTAGTAAGAGGATAATGCTATTCCTGTCCTGTGAGTTAGCCCAGCTCTTCAAAGGGGCGAGGCTTTACAGAACCCGAAGTATCTATCTCCAGAGAGGCAAGGGGCATTTGTTTCTCGCTTTGTCACTTTGGGGGTTCCCAGAAGGCCGTCAACAGGAGACTGTTCTTCTGCCTGAATCTTCAGCACCTGGGGTGGGGGTGGGGGGCAGTTAAGTAACACTGCTGCCTTGCCTCTTGTGTGCTAATGTTATATATCAGCACTGTTGGAATTCAAACCCAGGACCTGCAGACTAGGTCAGAGCCCACCAAACGTACTGTTTGGAAAAGGCTGAAACATAGGCATCTGGGCAGATGTCAAACTTTGTGTTGCTGGTTTTGACAGATCCTCTTCTTAACAGAGTGCTTAAGCAGGAATCTGTTGAAGGCTCATCTCAAAGTGGCTCTTCCAGTCAGCCCTCCGAGATTTTAAATGGTTAGAGCCTGTCTTGAAAGTGTCTGGTGCTGATTTCTTGTGGCTTTTAAATTTAATTTGTTTATAAATTGAACACAGAAACAGCACATTATGAAGTGAGCGCAGCCCAGTTCTAATCTGAAACAGTTATAGCTATTGATTACTCTGGTTGAGATGGCAGAGGAGGGAGCTGGCAGCTTGATTATCACAGCATCTGAGGTGCTGGGACATGTCACACAGGGTCACAGAGAGGATGGAGATAGCCCTGTGGCTTGGCCTGGACTGATCCCCATCAGGAGTTTAGACTGACCCATCCAGGAATAGCCTCTGAAAAAAAATGGTTCTAACATGGTGGCTAGCATCTGTGGGAGAGGTCTATGTCGTGATGGCTACCTTTCTGTCTATGACAGCTGACTTAGTAAGACCCTTGTCACTTAGTAAGTTACAGAAAGCAGAGACCTGTTTCATACAGTGACCTAACTGGATACTCATAACTTCCAGGTCTTAAAACACAAGGTGCACCAAAAGAATGAGTGTGCTGTCACCCTTGTAGTAGAAGAGAAAGCTGAGGTGAGGTCACGTGCCAGGACAACCCACTGTGAGGGTACCAGTGAAAACCCTGCAGTCACAATAGCCACAGAATCACGTGTGTGGGTAGGGGGATGGGCTGTGGTGGGTGGTGGGCTGTGAACAGTGGGCAGGGTGGTCGTGGGCGGGGGTGTGTGGGCCTATGGGTGGTGGTGGTGGTGGTGGGCAGTGGGTGGGTGATTTTTATTTTAAAAGCAGTTTAGATGTGAGATACTTGTGAATGTGATAAGAAGGGTAGCCAATGTTCACACAATGCATATGTGCCTTAACAAAAACCTTCAGACCATTTGACATATTTATATTATTGGCTATTTTTGCCAATTGTGTGGCCTTAGCTATTTACATCCCGTTCCCTGAAGATGATTCTAATTCAACAAATCATAACTTGGTAAGTGACTTAGAATTCCCATTTGTGATGGCATATGGTAATCTTGTGCCTAAGCTGGCAGCCTGTTGTGTGGATGGGGTACTTTATACAACTATGTATGCTGTATTTTCCCAAGCATTGTAACCGTCGGGTTATGTTGCTGTTATTGGTTTTTAGGTTTGGCCTGAATTCTTAGATTTATGCTGAATGGAAAGTGTTCAAAGTCATGAGTCTTCTGTAAAGAGATGGAACTTTTATGGAAGAAATTTATAGAAGGGTTTTAAATAGTTTTTCTCTCTACCTAGGCTTTTGGTATATTAGCTCTAAAAAAAAAAATCCAGTGTTATTTTTAAGCAGTGGATACTGTGGTTAATTTCTCATGTAAATAAGAATCATGATAGATTTTCATATGTGAGATATTAGTTTTTATAGATGTAGAATGCAACAAATCTAATTATACAATTTGGGAAATAAATCAGTATGGCCATGGAGTTTACACCCCACAGCCTCCAAAAATACTCCAAGTAGATTTTAGAACGAATCTATGGTTAAATGCTCCAGGATGCTGTCATATACTTTACTGCCCTCTTAAACATTTATAGTGTGCATGAGCTGAGAAAAATCTCTGGGAAGTAGTACAGCTAAAGAGCAGGGTTCGCTTTGCTTAATTCATCCAGTCACTGAAAGTAATTGGTTATGGATTCTTTAAACAGTTTTTTTTTGTTTTGTTTTTTGTTTTTGCAGAAGATTGTTTAATATTATGGAACTAGTGTTTCATGGAACTTCCTTTGGGAAAAGTGGATAGAGTTTTTTTAAAAAGAAAGGCACTGAAAAGCACTGGACTGAAATTTGGATCTTGCCTCATTTAGCTGCCCCACTGGAGTGTGTTGGGGTGGGAGGTGGGGATGGGGCACATCTCACCCCATTTCTACATTGCTGTTCACCCACCTGGCAATTAGGGAGACTGGCTAAGATCACCAGGATTATTTAAAAATGTCTGACATTCTGTTGTCTTTCTTCTATGGTGGAGAAGCCATTTCAGTATGTTTGGGCCTTGCAGCATCCTTGCCAGAGCTAGTTCTTTACAATCAGAAGCCATGCAGAGCAGTAGATGAAGGAAGGGACCAGTGATGGGCAGCAGGATGCTCCCTCTCCCCCACAGTCTCTTCTTTTAGCTGGTTCCTTTTGCTTTGGATTTTTGTGTGGAAGCTGTCCATTTTTAACGAAGGAAAGGCTGCAAAGGCAAATGCTCTACACACTAGGCTCTCTGGTCCCCCAGAGGTTGGCTGGCAGCCTGAGGGGAAGCTGTGCTTTTATGAATTCGGCTTTCATGGTGTATGTTCTGGATTTTGTATGGCATTTTAAATGCTGTGTGTATTTCAGGTATAACATGATGTCTATGTTTGTGTTTTGGCAGTTTGCTTTCTAAAGAATTAAAAATTTTGGCTGTTACTCCTGAAAACTATGGCCTAATAGGAGTTCAACACCCCCCTACCCAACCTCTGCTGTGAGAGAGTACCTGTGGGACTTTGGACATTTTAAGTGACCTTTGGTTCAGTTGCAGACTTTACCATTTTAAAAAAGGAAATTGGAAGTGGTGGAAAGTCTATGGGGATGGGTCATTGTAGTCTAGGCCGCAGATGGTGTTAGCCTTGTTACCAAATTTAACGACGTGAATGGTGACCCAGTTTGTTGTTTTTTTGTAGCTCAAGAGAAATGATTAAACAAACTTAGAAAATAAATACCTTTCAGAATGGCAGATTAATTTAGATCAATGGAATAATTAACATAGCTGAATACATAAGCCAATTAATATTCTGAAAAAATTTTCCCTCCTAAGGAAATTCAGGATACTAATAGAAGTGTTGTCAGGCCATTTGGAAGTCTCAGCTAAGAAGTGCGGGAGATACAACATGGAGGGGTAGCTAACCCTCCCTTCTTCCCTGCTGCCCTTCCCAGTGGAGCTTCTGGGTAGTTCTGAAGTACTAAGTCTGTTCTGAGGGGAGGCGGGTCATGTACTAGCTTGGCCAGCCTTTCTGAAAACCAATATATACATTCCTTTGATTTCTGCACTGAGCCGCCCAACTCAGGGCATTAAAAAAAAAGTCTTTCTTTCACTCGGATGGTCACATGGTCAGATGAGTTTATGCACTGCCTGTCTTTAAACATTTCCTTTCCCACTGTGGGATGGGAGGCTCTTGGTGGATTTACCCCTGACTCTGAGCGAGGTCCCATGCCATGCCTGTCCTCCCACCAGGGAGTCAGGTTGGCTTTTATTTTTTTATACATTTGACCCAATTTGTACCAAAGCGATTGCTCTATTTTTGGGACCGGTTTAGAGGCAGCTGAGCAAAGCTTATTTTTCATCTGTAGTAAATACCTTCCGTTTAATGTGAATGACAAAGCAAAGGGCAGAAGCCGACATGGGTTGCAAAGCTGGCTGGATAGGGGCTCTGGCGACCCTTTTTGCCTGGGAGCTTGGTGAGAACGTGTATGGCAAAGCCCTTAAACTGAGGTGCAGGGCTAGCTTATAGGCTGATGCCTCTGCCCATTTCAGGTCACTTGTCGTGAAATGAGTACTTTTGTTGGGTAAGAAATGTGACCATCCCCTGGGGTCTAGTCTGTGTTTGGTCTGTGTTGTGTATAAACACATCCAGCTTTGGGGACTTGGGAGACTACCTTGGTGGCAACAAGTTTTCCCAGAGTTAGACTATTATTATTATTATTATTTTTAAAGCACGAACACAGAGTCTCTCTGCAGCTTTCACTTGTGGACTTACAGGCTGAAGCCATGGAAACGGCGCAGCTCCCTGCGTTCCCACAGCCCTAGCCCTCCCAATAGGAGCAGCATTTCCTCTGTTCCCATTAAAGTGTCTGTGGTTTCTTTTCTCTTCTTGCTCTTCTGCCTCAGGTGTCCGAGTGGGGATGATGTCAAGTTGCATTCCCTGGGGGAGGGGGTGGGGGGAAGGGGTTGGGGGTAGGGAAGGAAAGGACACAACTTTACTGCATTCATGTTTGGTTTCCCATAAGCAGACGGATGCCATTGAGCAGTTGTTGAGCAGTTAGAGTCGGTACAACCTGGTCCTGGTCCTCTCCCCCAACTGGCTGCCTCTCGCTTCTCTGCCATACTCAAACTGTCTGAAAGGGAGAATCCCCATGGACCCTTGCTGTCTGTCTCTTACCTCACCTGGGGCCACTGAGGACAGAGCTTATCCACACACAGCTTCTGTCTTCTCTGTTTAGCAAAGGGTCCTCCCCAGACCAGGCCTCAGGAAATAAAATTTTATTTTGTTTTTGTTTTTTTATTTGTTTTGTTTTGTTGTTTGAGACAGGGTTTCTCTGTGTTATCTTGCCTATCCTGGACTCTCTTTGTAGACCAGGCTGGCCTTGAACTCACAGAGACCTGCTTGCCTCTGCCTCTCAAGTGCTGGAGGAAATAAAGTTTTAAACTGAGCAAAAGTTTCACCGAGTCTTTGCCTTCATCTTGCCGAGGCCAGATGTTTGCGTTTTTGTGGTGCTGATGCTTTTTCCTCTGTAAAATCTTCCTGTCATTCCCTTCTTCTTCATCCTTCCAACTATCAGACGATAATCTGGAGCGAACCCGAGGCTTCTGTGGTTCCCGTGGCCCACCGAGAAGAGGCCAGACACTGTGGTTTGGGGGTTGCTTGGTCTAGCCTGGTCTTTGCTGTGCTCCATTCTCTGCTCCTCAGCTGCATCCTCCCCTCCATTTGTTCACCGAAACTCCCACATGCACCCCTCTTTTACTTGTCCACTTCCTGTCTTTTCCTTGTACTGTTTTCTTACCCCAAGATGACTCCACGTAGCTGCTTAATAGTCTCAAACATAGGTCTCCCGCATAATACCTTTTCGGGCCTGGATCTAAAGAGTTAAGGAAAATTAATCCACCCGTGATATTGAGCGTTTTGTCTTATTCAGTGACCCACCTCCCGCTCCCTGCCCTGTGCCTGGCACAGGAGCACATAGTAGATGGTCAGTAAGCCAGAGTTTAGGGCAACGACTGACCAGGTGTCTGAGAGTGCCTCACCCTGTCCCTTTTCTGAGCCACGCTGAGGGTTTTCTTAGGTGACAGGTCTCTCTGAGGAGCTCTGGTTCCATGGTGCCAAAAACCTGAGAGTGGCTTTGCCGGGGCATGGGCACTTGTCAGTGGGAGTGGGTATACCACGGTGGCCAAGGATGCTGAGGGATGAGGTTCTGTGGGTGCGTTCTCCCTGCGTCTTGTGGACAGTGTTAATTGGACAAGCTCACAATATCTGTATGGCCACATGGTTTAGCCTCTTCCAGCTTTGCAGAGTAAGGTGAGGTGTATGTAATAGGGTACCAGAAGGCACTTAGCCTGATTCCTGGCCTTGGCACATGCTGTGGGTGTCAGTTCTGCATTCACCTACATAGGCCTTTGCTCTGTTGTTTCTACCGGGGATACGCTTCTTATGTCCACGTGTTTGGCTTGTAGCTGTTCTTCCAAGATAGCTCAAGTGCTTCCTCCTTTGTTTAGCCTTCTCTGACCCATGAGTACTCTCTGCCTCCTACCCTTCTTGCCCAAGTACATACTTGCCTCCTCCCTGGCCACTGCCTAGCACGGTACACTTTCCTATTCATAGACATTGCCTTCTTTCTACTTTGCTCGGTAGCTGTCACGGGAAGTGGCTTGTGTGCACTGCTTCTGCATGGGGGCACCGGGGTGTGCCCCTGGCCATCTTGATTAGTTAATAGACTTTGGATGCAATCATAATAGGAGTTCAGAGAGGCTGAGGATGGAGTCTGATTCAGGGCTGTTGATTTGTGAGCTTAGGTCTGCACCTGGCACATAGTAGGCGCGCCAGGAAGTGCATGCCAAATGGCTGAGTAAATCAATGAGTGAGGACGAGAGGAGCCCATGTATGTCCTTATAGACCATTAGTTAAATTTCAACAATTGGCTAATGATTAATGTGTTGCTGACTTCTTGTCCAATATTAATGAGATTACAGGAAACACCTGTCAGAGTTCACCTGCTATTTCAGGATTGTGTCTTTGTTTCATGGTAAATTAAACTCTTCTTATTTGAGCCAGGGGAGAAGGATGGGAGTGTTTGCCCGGCACTCTCTGAATCTTGCTGTGAGCTGGCTTCTGCGTTTAGTTGTGTATGTACAGAGATTGCATGTGAGTGATTTCTCTTGGGGGGGGGGTTGTCACATGTCATGTGAGGATTGGTGGAGGGGGAGCCACAGAGTGGCCAGAGCAGATGGACTTATAAAATGTTACCTAAAACTGATCCCGCCAACACGGTGTGGAGCACTCCATCTCTTTCATTGACACGCTAACGTTTTGACAAAGGACAGATTGCCCAGCTTGCTTTTTTATTGAACGGACCTGACTTCAGTTGAGTACCAATGGTTTTGCAGAAATAGCATCCTGCCTTAAAGGTCCAGAGACCCACTGTTAAATTTCCTTATGAAGAACTGTAGCAGGATCTTCACGCATTTGGCTTGTTTTTTAAAGAAGCAAATCTCACTGTTGTTTACATGGGGACTCTCCTAAGACTGCCTTAAAGTGAGAACTTTTGGGTATATGAGAGTGCTAGTCAGAGCAGGTGGGCTTGACTGAAAGAAAAAGTGTAGGTCTGTGTGCCTGCGGTTGTTGTTGTTTCTTTTTGTGCTGTTGTGGGATTTAACCCAGAGTCTCAAGCGCGGTAAGGTGCATGCTCTGCCGCAGAGCCACACACCACTGCAGTTTATCAACTTGGCGGAACCGAAAGGTCCAGGGGGTGAAAACTGCCTCGGGTCTATAGAAAGCAGGGGTTGAGATGGCAGTGGGGTTCTGTTCTACCCCTTGGCTTCCGAGGCCAGTGTCCCACCGATTCCTGGAGACATCCTGACAGGCTGCCCCATCCTTCTCCTTGAATCACTGCAGATCATTGAGGGGGAGATGTGCGGGATGTCTCTGCTCAAGTGTAATTGGTCAAAACTGACTGGGAGGAGGAAGGACTCTTGAAGTAGATTGGTGGGCAGGTCTGCCTCGCCGCCACTTTTCTGATTTTTAATTGTTTTCAAAATGTGACAAGACCCTGATGCAGAGGGAACAGTTTGCCCAGTGGTGAAGACACATGTGTCTTGTTAAATACAGGTGATCAAGGGAGAGCCCGTAGGTAGACCCCAACAGCGCCTCACCAAACAAAGGTCCTGAAGAGGGACACGGGTCATGGGGGCTGTACTGTGCTGCCGCCCACTGCATGCATGCACTGTGGTAGAGATGTTTGTGCAGTGTCCCAGGCCCATCAGAGCCTGGAAGGCCACCGAGAAGGGGCCTTTTAGGACCCCACTCCTGCCTCCATTAGAAGCTGCGGGTGTATTCTTTAAGTCCTCTTCTGTTCATGTGCTGGAGTCAGGAAAGTGGCAGAGGGCATCTTGCCTTTTACATTCAGGAGGGGTTGACGTTCTCCAGGCTGAGGTTCTTGTGGGCAGTAAGGATGCTTTGTTGGGCAAGTAAAGCTGAGAAATAAAGTGTGAGGACACCTAGAGGTGGGGGATGAAAGAGGAACTATGTGAGCGAATCAGTTAGCCTCATGTCACCACGGTGTGTGTGTGTGTGTGTGTGTGTGTGTGTGTGTGTGTGTGTGAGAGAGAGAGAGAGAGAGAGAGAGAGGGAGAGAGAGAGAGACAGAGAGAGACAGAGACAGAGACAGAGAGAGACAGAGAGACAGAGACAGACACAGACAGAGAGAGACAGACACAGAGAGAGACAGAGACACAGAGAGAGACAGAGAGACACAGAGAGAGGGGAGTAGCACTTGTCTGGAGGAGGTCCTATTTGACATAGGCCTTATAGGGTGAATTGAAGACTTATTTGTGCCACAAGGATGGAGAAGGGTCCCAGACACTGCTCAGGCTGGAAAAAAGGGCTTTCTTTTCCCCCCCAGAGCTTCAAAGCAGTTGTTTTTCTTTTATTTTTTGGAGATGGGAATGCTATGTAGTTTTAGGCTGGGCTCAAACTTAAAATTCTCCTGCCTCCTCGGCGTGGTGGTACATGCCTTTATTCCCAGCACTCAGGAGGCAGAGACAGGTGGATTGCTATGAGTTCGAGGCCAGCCTGGTCTACAAAGTGAGTCCAGAACTGCCAAGGCTTTAAAAAAATGATCTTGCCTCAACCTCACAAGTGCTGGGATACCACAGTAATTTCTGCTTATTTGTTTGTTTGTTTGCTTATTTATTTATTTATTTACTGTGTGTGTATTTGTGTATGGGTGAGGTATGTGTGCATGTTTATGTGATATGTGCATGTATGTATGTACAGGTCTCTGTTGGATGTTTTTTCAATTGTTGGAGAACCACCTTCTCCTCCTCCTCCTCCTCCTTTTTTTTCTTTTTCTTTTCTTTTCTTTCTTTTCTTTTTTTTTTTTTGAGACAGAATCTTTCACTGAACCCATAGTTTGTTGGCCTGGCTGGCCAGCTAACGCCTCTCTCCACCCCCATCTCCCACCCCAGCCCTGGAACTGCAGAGATAAGCTTGCATGCCTGACTTTTACATGGGGGCTGGAGACTCACACTCAGGTCCTCATGCTTGTGTGGTCACTGGGCCTCAGCCCAGACCCCTGCTGCATCTCTCCTTCCCTGCTAGGTGAGTGGTAGCTTTAAAAGCCCAGAGCATCTGTTGAAACACGAGGGCCAGGTTAGAGGGAACTGTGAGGCTGCCCGCGGGGAGAGAAGACTAGTGCAGCCTGAGAGCGATGTGGTAGGCCTCTGTTGTGCAGTGGGCCCGTTCAGCTTGGGGGGAGGAGTGTGGGGATCTGTGGGGCAGAATGAGGGGTTCATGTTCCTCTTCCTTCTCCCCATGGGCAGTCAGATCTGGAGGGCCTACCTAGTCTCAGTGCCAATGGAGAAGAACTGGAATTTGGTCTTCAGCACCTACATTAAGAAAAAAAAAAGTCTGGGTAGCTGGGTGTGGTGGTGCACACCTGTAATCCCAGCACTCTGGGAGGCAGAGGCAGGTGGATCGCTGTGAGTTCAAGGCCAGCCTGGTCTACAAATCTAGTCCAGGATAGCCAAGACTACATGGAGAAACCCTGTTTCGAACAAAACAAAAGTCTAGGTGTGGTGGTGTGCACCTGTGATTCCAGTCCTGGGAAAGCAGCGATAGAAGGCCCCTGGGGTTTGCTGTCAGGCCAAACTAGCAAGTTTCATGTTCAATAAGAGACCCTGTCTCAAAAACAAAGGTAGAGAGCATTCGAGAAAGACATCCAATGTTGACCTTTGGCCTCCACTCACACTTGGACACATTGTATACATATGCACACACATGCACAGAGACACAGACAGAATATTGAGGCACCTTTGCTCAACAAAGATTCATTTAGACTCCTGGTTCCAGGAGCCTTCTATGCCCTTTGGGTGTGGTTTGCCATGTTGCTGCCTCTTCATTAAGGCAAACCTGTAATGTGAGATTAGAGAGCAGCCATATTACTTTCTCATAGTTTGAATTCTTACTATATATCATCATTTAAAGTTTATACAAGTGATATGTGAATGAATACATTCCTTTAAATAGTTAAAGTAATCAAAATAACTTCTCGTTTCATCCACACGGCTTTTTTGTAATTGCTGTAAACCTTCAGGATTGTTTTTCATTTTGCATATATATATAGTGCCTTTGGGAATACATATATGGACAGTTTGAGTATTTAAAATTTCAAGTAGGAACACTTCCTGTGCTACTTCCTGTGTCCTGTAGTCTAACCATATCTGTAAGTAGAGTTCTGACAGTGTTTTAGTTGTGGAAGTATTCCATGCATGAATGGATCACAGTGTAGTTAATTGTTTTCTTTCTGATGAGCGCTTACATTAAGTCCGAGAGTTTGCTATTTTAAGCGACACCCTGTTGAACATCCTCCCATGTCACTCTTTGTGCATACAGGCAGACACTTCTCTGGCTTAGTTCTTAGAATTTCACGCTCTAAGTTGCAGGGCACGTGAGCTGCCGGGTATGTGAGTCCATATCGTCGATGTGTTCCACTACATTGTCTTATTCCTAGGCCACGCCCCTTTGACACCAGCAGTCAGTTCATTCTGATGAGTGACTATTTCCTCTGCATCTCAGGCCATAGAGACAGGACTCCTGGGGCAGGGTCTGGCCTCTTTGGGTTGCAGGCATGCTGGAGTACCTGGAAGACGGTCCATGACCCAAAGCCCTAGATATTAGACTCTTTTGTGAACCATTGACTCAGATAAAAGGCTCCTCTGGAAGCTCTGCGTGCTAAGAATTTATGCACTGCAGTGCTTCCAGATGTGCTAAGAAAATAAGTAACAAACACCGAGCTTTAAAAATGAATTGTTATTACTTTGTGTGTACATGACGTGTGTCGGCATGTGTGCCATGGCATGTGTGGAGGTCAGAGGATAGCTCTGTGGCATCATTTCTTTTTCTCCACATGGGTTCCAGGGATTGATTCTAAGTCACCAGGCTTGTGCAGCAAGCACCTTTACCGGTGGAACTGTCTTACTGGCCCCAAACCGAGTCTTAGCTTGGATATGTTTGCTGTACTTTAGTTTGGGATTGATGTTGCATCCTAGTTCTTGTTATCTGGAGAAGAAAAAAATTACATGATAATTTCTGCCTTCCCCCATTCCTTGTATATTAACTTTCTTTTTTTTTTATACATAGTAAACGTTTTCTGTCTTACGGAATTTATATAGGGTTTTGCCCCTTTTATTCCCAAAAGCACTGAAGGGCATTAGAAAATGGAATTTTAAGGGACTGGAGAGAGGGTTCACTGGTTAAAGAGCACTGGCTGCTCTTCCAGGGGACCTGAGTTTGAGTTCTCGTACGTACATGGCATCTCACATTCCAGGGGATTCAACACCCTCTTCTGGCCTCCATGGTTACCAGGCACAAACCTACCCACGGTACACATGCGGACAAAACATTCAAGTAAAAAACAATACATAAATTAAAAAAAATAGAAAAATGGAATTTTAATCTTATTTACTATTGCGTGTGCACCGCAGTGTTGATGTGTGGATGTGAGGGGATGGTTTTCTGGAGTTGATGGGTTCTGTGGAGTTGATGCTTTCACCTTTTTAAACGGGTTCTGCGTGATTTCAGGTCACCAGGCTCGTATGGCAAGTGCCTTTACCCAGCAAACCATCTTCGAGGCCTAGAAAGCGGGTGTGATGGGGAATTGAAATGTTTTAGAGCTGCTGTGTCCCTCAGGTGTATGGTGCTCAAGCACCTGGGCCCTTTACTGGCCGTTAGAATTTCCGGTAGTGGCAGGAAAGAGAGCCGCCTGGACCTCCATAGCTTTTATCCTCTTCACAAAGGGACACAGCCCTGCGAGTTCACTGAGCACTTTCTAGGATCCAGGTCCATAGAGGAGTCTACTGCATGAGTCCTGTACAGAGCATAAGGCAGGATACTGGGCATTGTGAGCATGTCTCTGCTGTGCTTTTGTGAGAGTCACAAGCGCTGTGCACACAGATGGCCTCCGCACTCACTCTTTGTCTAGAGGGTCAGGGCGGAACACTTAACTCTATGAATGAGAGCATGTCTGTATTTTAAAGTAATCCTTTGATTATATAAAGTGGCATGAAAACTGGGACTATTAAAATGAATAGCTCAACGCAGCTGTCATTCAGTCATTCACGTCTTTGAGCATTTACTGTGTGTAAAATCTAGTCCATTAAGTGCATTTGCTCATGGTGGGAACCTGCTTCAAGCCAGAGACCAAGGGATGGTGTAGATTCTCCCAGAAGCCTTCACTCCTCATCCCCCTCAACCCAAAAACATTTCCCAAGAGATGGTGTTTTATTGTTTTAATCTTAGGAAGGGGCCAGTGCTGCTGAGAGCTGGCATTCTTGCGTGTTCTTCAGTAAGTAGATGACAATGGGACGTAACGAGGCGCTGTTTGTGCTGAAAGGACTGCTTTTAAATCGTACAAAACCATCTTAAGTGGGTAAATGGCAAAATGCTGCCTTTCTGTATCAGGAGCACGGCCTTAGTCCTTCTTTCATGACAATGTACAAGTGAACCGCTCTGTGCTTACACAGATTCCGAACTGCTGGAACATAAATTAATGGTGACTCTACCTGTGGCTCATTTCAGAATTTTTAACCAGGTGGAAGTGAAATGCAGACATTTATGATTACAAATTAGAATGTAGAGAATGGGCGGGGGTTTGGTAAAGAGACATGTTTCTTAAATATTTTTTTTTTTTCTAGAAGGCTCATGAAGTGATAAGATACTGTTGGGGGCACAGAAAGCTTTGGAGTGGTAGGTTTGCCTAATGGATTAAGTTGACTTGCCGCATTACCGTCAGCTGGGCACTAGCAGGCACGATGCCTGGTGTTGATTTGGCTCAGTAATGCACCACAGATGCCGTAAGGACCTTAGAGACTCTCCATGGACCAGCCAGTCCTGGTTTCGGACTGAGCATTGTAACTTGGCCATTGTCACCCCGGTCACCCAGTGAATGGGAGTCAAGCGGAGCTTAGGCCAGGTAGTCTGTTCTTCCTACTCAGGCCAGTAACAAGCTGATGCCATTGGGGGCCAGGGTTTGGGAGTACCTGGGGCAGTGGGGGCAAAAGATTGTTTCTTTAAAGCAAACTGGGGATTGAGACAACTCTTAATAGCCTCAAGTCCTTCCCTCTGTGTGACTGCCAACCCGGCATTGTGCTCACTCTTTTCTCTCCCATCTGGCCCCATAAACTGCTGTTACTATCTTCACGCGTACCGACCTGCCAGAATCATCAGCTACAGACTGCCTCAGGAACTCGGTAAAAGTGGTCAGGAACTGGCCAGAGGCTGTTCCCGTACTGGAGAGAATCGGCAGAACTTGTTCCTAGATGTAACGGGTCTTTGTTGTCTGCTTTCCTGTAGCTCTCTCCGTTTCCTCGGCCATAACTAGAGGCGCAGTAGTATTGGCCTTTGTCACTGGCTTGTGGCCAGCACTTGCTGGGCTAGGTGGACATCTTTTCTTGAGAGCTAGAGAGGAATGGCTGCAGAGCCTTCCGTGGGTCTCAGCTTCACGTCCCATCTCATTCCAATCTAGAGGGCATTTCCCAGCTGGGGCCAGGAACTGTGCTTTAGGTAGAGGGAATCAGAGCAGAGGCTTGCATAGCCCTGCAGCCATCAGATGACCCTCCCAATCAGCAATAAAGTGAGAATAGTAGGGTTGAAATTTGGGCATCAAGTAGACTTTATTTCGTTCTTGACCCTTTGGAGAAGTGTAGACTTTTGGAGTTTCAGTTGAGTTTTGTTGAGTATTGGAAGGTTGGCTGGAGCTGGCCTCAGAGGTGCCTGGTGGGCACTGGAGTCACCCCCCCAGGCTGTCTCCAGCTTTGCCTTTCACAGCTGTGTAAATGGAGCAATCTAAGAGGCAAGGATGCTGCTAGGTTATCCCAGGCCTGGTTTCAGGAAGAAACAACTGCTGGGAGGCAGGCTTACAGATGAAGAAACTGAGGCTCAGGGAGACTCGCTGGTTTCTTCCAGGGATCCTAGTGAAGGGAGAGCAGGGCCCTTGCAGACATACTGGAGATGTTTTCGGGACCCTTTGCCACAGTGGAGCCTGCTTTCCAAGGCCACCGTGAAGATGCTGCTCTCACCAAGCCTATCTGCTCCATCTGTTTCACTGGCTAGCCCAAGTCAGTGTGCCAGTGGACACTGGTTATACCGGGTGAGGAACTGAGTTGGGCACTGAGGCTGCTGGTCCTAGGTGGGCAAAGCCTGGGCCACGACTGCTCCTTCAGTGGTGAGGATCTCATTTAACCGTGGCTGTGGCTGGGAGGATTGCCCCCCCACCCCCCCACCCCCTGTGTAGGCAGTGCTCGACCCCTCAACCCTGCCCGTGAAGTCTTTCCTTGCCACCCCGTCAGCTGACTTGGACCGTGTGGGATCAGTGGTCTCTTGTTCTATGCTTAGCCCCAGTGGGGTCCTTGTCAACTTTTGCTGTACACGTTGCTCCGAAATAGAAGGAGAACAAGGGCAAAGTGCAAAGCAGATGTCAGGGGAGCTCGGGCTGGCTTGCTCTGTGACTCCTGGAGTTGGCATAAAAACGCTGATGGCCAATGTCTGTCCCAGGCCCCAAGCCTGCTTTTGCTTTCATGGGGTCCTGTGCTTGTTGCTCATGCTGAAGATGAGGCAGAGGCATCACCTGCTCTTTCTGCCATGTGGTTTTTCTGGCATCATGGAGTTTCCCCATTGCATGCCTGTCATTCAGGCCAGGCTTATACGTGGTGATGATCCTTGCCAGAAGCATGGGTTCCGGGAGCTCAGGTGTCTATATCTTCTCCATGGCCCCTGGCCTCACCTATAGATGGGAGTGGAATTGTAACTTTCCTAGCACTGTTGAGTGAAGGAAGGGTGTTTTCGGGTGGTGATGGCCCCTAATTTTGGTCCTTTATTGGGTCTTTGGGACAGCAGGTCTGGGTTCAGGTCTTGCTTTTGATAGTGGTTATTTCTGTGACTGAGCAAGTGGCCTTCCCTGCCTTGGCTTTGCTTTCCCGTCTTGAGAAGGTGGGGATGCTCCTTTGCTTCAGTTGCCATGAAGTCTGTAAGGAGTCATTAAAGTCACACCCAAGAGAACTCTCATTTACCAAGACGTTAGTTAGTGGGCTAAGAGAAGCCAGCCACAGAGGGGCCAGTGTGCTGCTGCTGCTGGCCTGGCTACGAGTGTCTCCTCTGTAACTTCACCTTGGTGTTACACCACCTCTCCCTTTCCTCAGGGTGCAAACTCAGTCAGATATACGGGAAAGTATTTCATGGTCTCTGTGGCAAGGCATTACGAAAGGCATTACTCTCATTACTGTCTGTTGAAGACAGTCTGCATGCTACAGGCCTATCTTGCCTCTAGTTTCTGTATAAGTTACACAGGGCCCTGAGCTTCAGTTGCACTTGTGGGTCTCCATAATGCCATTGCGAGCCTGGATCCCACGTGGAAGAGTGTCATCATGGCAAAGGTTCTGGGAGATGGTTGAAGATGCAGACAAAGATGGGGGTTAGGGAGGGACTGACAAGCTACTTGGACCTGAAGCTGGAGGCCCCCTCCCCCCCACCCGGGACTTGTTGCTTCAGGATGTCAAAGCTTTGAAATCCAGACTGCTCCTTGAACTCCTTGAGGTTTGTGGAATCCACTGTGCCTGTGAAATGCAAACTACAAACGATTTTGCCTAGTAATGGATAGGCTCACTAGCCAGGCGCTCAGGCCAGCCAGTGACATCTCCAGGCTGTGAACAGAGCAGAGTTAATATCGCATCTTCAGCCCATTCCTCCATCTATCTTCATTTTGTCTGTGATGAAAAACCAAATCGATGGCATTCGGTCACTGCCTGAGGCTGGATGGCTATCTAAGGCGGGAGGCACTGCCAAGTGGGTCTCGACTCCTTCTGTGGGTAGTGGTTGTGCATTTGGGGTGTGAGATGGGGTGTTTTCTAGAGCCCTGAGTAGACTTGTTCCCTGTGGTAAGCCAAACTATAGGTCTGTTTGTATTTGATATGAGACTGTTTCCCTAAATCTACCAAAACTGAACCTGTGGGTTGGGACATTGTCCTCCCTTTATAGTAACCCTTCTGCCATGGGTGGTGCTTAGTAAATGACCAAGCATTAATGAAGTTTCACTTGTCAGCAAGAGGCAACCCTGTTGTTGCTTTAATTGTGTTGACTATTTTGTTTCCTTTCTTTTTTTCATGTTCCCCGTTCCTTTTTTTTTTTTTTTTTTTTTTGATACTGTCTAGTCCATGCTAGCCTTCAACTCTGGATCATCCTATGCCAGCCTTTCAAGTGTTGGGGTTTTAGGTATGTGTCACCACACTCGCCTTGCTTTGACACCCCTTTCCTCTCTCTCCCTCCAAAGTCTTCTATGGCCCATACTGATATCTAACTTGCTACCTAGCTGAGGATGACTTTGAACTTCTGATCCTCTTGCTTGGACTCCCTCCATTCCGGGATTTCAGCTGTGAGCCACCATTCCATGCCTATGCAGTGCTGAGGCTCAGACCTAGGCATCTGGGATGCTAGGCGAGCACTCTACCAATTGAGATACATCTGCAGCCCTGACTATCGTCTTTAAGTCTCTCTCTGTCTCTGTCTGTCTGTGTGTAGGTCTGTGTGTCTCTGTGTGTATGTGCTCGTGTGTTATGGCACATGTATAGAGATTAGAGGACAGTTTGCAGGAGTCGTTTTCCCCTTTCACCATGTGGGTTATCTGGCCTGATGGCAAGCACCCATACACAATGAACTATCTTGCTAGATCCTATTTTCTTCACAAGGGATTTTCTTTGCAACTGGGAACAGTTCTGGGGACAGTGAGAGCTCTTCCCTGCACCCCGACCCTTCGAGGGAGATTAGGATTGCACATCGAAAACATGAAAACTCACTCGGAGCTGTCACTGTAGTGGTTGCACCAGTGACGTTGGACACCTGTCTTTAGAGTTGCATCCAAGGCCTGTTTCTGTGCTTCCCTTTGCCTTGCTTCTGGCTGGAGATGGTGACCCAGGGTCAACACTGACAGTACTCTCCAGCTAGCTCAGGGAGAAATACTTGGATATTTGTAAGAAAATAAAATGTGTCTTCAAAGAACCAAGGCTTTCTGCTTTTGATGCTCTTAAACGGAATGTGTCGGGGGCTCTGAAGGTCTTTGCCGGCATCTTGAACATGCTCTGGGGAACGGCAGTATCATCAGAATTGCGTGCTTGGCTTCCTTGGCTTGCTTCTTGGAAGGGACCATGTATTTACATGATTCTGGTGTGTTTATTAAACAAAACAGCCCTACTGTTTTGCCGTCACACTTCTATAAATCTACAGTCTAGTCTGCTCCAACTTTCTCCTGTGCCTGGATATTTCAAACCCAGACTTTTGTCTTTAGTCTCTGATCTCAAGAAAATGCCCCATGAGCTGTTTTATGCTCTGGCATGACACTCCTTCATGTCACTCCCAGAGGACTGTCAGTCAAGGGACACAGTCTTGGAGGCACTAATGCTGACCCTTGCAGGGCCGGGCTCCGTGGAAGCCTTGTGCTCAGACCATTTGCAGCTGTTGCTGTGGTTGATAGAAGTTCAGTTCCTCGGGTTGCCGGCAAGGCTCCCTGGGTTTGACAGGGCCACTGTATATTTTGGTGTTGTTTCCCCCCCCCCTTTAAAAGCAAAAGCCCATTTTTGATACCAGAAAAGTTAAGATAATTTAGTATCAGCTACAGCAGAGAGTATCCTACTCCCTGTGAGTGAGACATCACAAGCTGCTTCATAGGGAAATCCCTCTCACTTACAAGGGAATGCCTGACCCAAGTCACTGTTCTGTAGGCAGGCTCCGCATCCCTGGTCACCTGCACCTCACCCTGGGACCTGGGGTGACAAAGAACAGGGCCAGTTGTGTGGGAGGAGGGCACATTCATATTTTCCTCCTTTCCTTCCTTCCTTCCTTCCTTCCTTCCTTCCTTCATCACCCTCCTCTTCCTTTTCTTCCCCCTTCTTAAAAAAACAAAACAAAACAAAAAAGACAGCCTTACTGAGTAAGATAGCCATATACTACCCAGTCCACAAGTTTAAATTGTACAATTCACTTATCTTTACTGTAGTCACAGAATTGAATAGCCATCATCAAAATCAACCTTAGAACATCCCACCCCAAACAAAATCCCATTACTCATCACACTTCTTGTCTATCCAACACTCCCTGCCCCATCTCTGCATACTGTCTGCTCTCCTTTTTGACTCTATAGATCTGCCAGTTCTTAATGTGCCGTGTAAGTGCTCATATGACAGGTGGCCTCTTTATTTTACATAGCACACCATTCGGGGTTCATCTGTGTTATAGCAAGTATTGGCACTTCATTTTGATGGCCGAATAATCTCCCATTGTATGGGCATACCGTGCTTTACTTACACTTTCACTAAATGATAGACATTAGAGTCGTTGACATTCTATTTTTGAGAAGGGGTTTCACTGCATGGCCGCGCCTGGTCTTGAACTCCTGGCCTTAAGTGACTCTTCTGCCTCAGCCTCTGGCATAGTTGGGCTGTGCCACCATGCTTACCTGCTTCTGCTTTTGGCTGCTTTCACAGTTCTGCTAGGACTATTCATGTATAAGTTCTTGTAGAATGCACAGTTTTTAGTTTTGGGTGGCCAAAAGGATTTAAAATGATTAAAATGAAATATAAAAGAGTATTATCTCCTGGCTGCATATGTGTACCAGGAAGCATACATGTGGGATGTTTTTGTCATTATTGCAATTTCCCTTGGACAGAGCTGGACCCACTCACTCCTAGCACTCTGTTCATCTCAACCTAGCTTGTTACCCTGGTCAACCTAGCCTGTTACCCTGGTCTTATCTGTGTGGGCATGCTGCTGAGGCGTTCTTCTCATACAGGTGCCCCTGAGCTTCTTGGCAACCTCTGCGCTCTGGTTAGATGGTTGGTGGGTCCTATGGCAGAGATAGTTCCTGTGTGTAGTTGCTAGACTTGGTTACTGGTACCTCCACAAGTGTGTATCCTTTCAGCCAACAGATGTATGTCCCTGGCTAGTTTTATGTCAACTTGACCCAAGCTGGAGTCATTCTGGAAGAGGGATCCCCAGTTGAGAAAATATCTTACTAGCCTGGCCTGTGGGCAAGCCTGTGGTACATTTTCTCAGTTGATGTAGTAGGGCCCAGCTCACTGTGGGTGGTACCTAGGTTCACCAAGAGCACCGAAAATTGTTAGTGGTGAAACACAGATGACGTCTGTGGTTCCTTGCTGTTTGTACATTCCAAACACCATGGGCTGTGCTTTTGCTTTCACAAAGACTAAGACTTCTGGTGCACCAAAAAAAGCAGAGTGGCTTCTTAAAGACACTGTATGAACTCAGATATTAATTTCACCCACATCCTACCGCCAAGCCCTTCTTGGCCACTGGTAATTAGGAAGTATTAAGAAACCTTTCAGTTATGGCAAGATCACCAGGTTCTTGTTTCACCCTCCAGGCTATCTGCAGATCTGTTGAAGGGAGTTCTGCCCTTGATTTTAAAGAGAGCTCCTGGAAACAAAGAGCCTTGTTGTTTTTGTGAAGGTCAGCTGTCTCCACTGGACTCAGAGCCTTGAGGGCGAGGACACCGTGGCCTCTGCCTCCACTCAGAGACTGGCATGCTGTATTCGGCTGCTGAAGCTCTGTGGGGCGCCTCTCCTTTGGGAGCAGTCCCGTGTAGGTGAGGTTCTGAGGCATGATGTGCCTTCCCTCTATGTTTCAGAGCATCATTTCTAGTTTGGAAGTTGTAATCATCTCAGTCTTTGAACTTGACACTGAGAACTCTCAACACTGAGTGGAAGGGTAACTTTTTTTTTTCCTGGACTGGGCTGTAAGTGGGCTGAGCCCAGCAGGACCCTTGTGAGGATTCCCAGAGCAAGGAGGAGCAAGCACGGACTTGGTGCGGGCTCCTGTGCTAAGGATGCGGACTGTCTTGCTTAGTAGAGAAGCCTGTCTGCAGTCTCCTAGGAAGTGGAAAACCATTGTTTTCAAGGACAAGCTTACTGACAGCCGCCCCAGCACACAAACCACAAGATAAACTCATGCACAAGTTTAGCCCTTGAAACACAGTTTACGAAAGATCTGTGCGAAAGCCCTAGAAACAGGTTGAAGAGGTCCTGGGTGCAGCTGGTGTACTTCCAGAGTAGCAGCTATCAAGGATGGGGCCCTTGGGACAAGATGTGGGCAGTTTTGCGACCCGGTCAGAGCTCCTATGTGTCTCAGTCTGGAGCCTCACCGGCATTCGTCTTAGTTCCTTGCTCAGCACTGACCAGAGCCCAGGCTTCTCTGTTTGGAGCAGAGGAAGTTTTTAGGCTGAATTACTTGGCTGGCTGCCTTTGTTTTCCTTTCACATAGCCTGTGGATAGCTGGCCTTTTCAGCCAAGGAAAATGGAAATGGTTTTAAACACTCACTTGAGCCATGACTTTCAGCTGTGTATTTATTAATTTGCTGCTCATTCCTTGATTTTCATATTTTCTGATTAACAATGGAATAACAAGGGGCAGGCCTCCTGTGTCCTGTGAACATACCATGTAGCCTGGAGCAGCTGTGGTAGAGGCTAGGGAGTGTGGACTCGTGTCCTTTGTCTGCCATTGCCCACTAGAGTCCCCTCCTGTATTCTCTCTCTCCCCCCTCCTTCCCTCCCTCCCTCCTTCCCTCCCTCCCTCCCTCTCTCCCTCCCTCCCTCCCTCCCTCCATCTTTATATGTTTGAGCTTTTGCTTAAGATTGAATTTGGGCAAAAGTTTTTGTCAACTTCTTCTGTAGGCAGTAGAGGAGAGATCTGTCTTTCTACCCCTGCTTGAGTCAGTAAGGAAGAACCCCAGATGCACATCTGAGCCTGGCTTCTCGTTCTGCCTTCTAGGAGCAAGCCTCAGGGTAGATTATCTCCTAAGACCCTACTATTGCCTCCAGCTCACAGCTGTTGCTTAGCTCCTTGGGATGTAGAAGTAAGGATCATATGGCCATGGATGCGCATAGTCCCCAAAGTCCTTGTAAATAAGTGCTCTCTGTCTGTTGTGACTGAAGCTGTGGCAAACATCTCCATTTTAAAAGGAGGCAGAAGGCTAGGTCAGGGCAGAGGTTCATTCCTGCTTCCTTCAGAATCTGTCTTGTGAGGAACATGGGATACAGGGATGCAGAGGGGCTAGGAGGCCATGGCTGTCCAGTAGGATGCCAGGAGTCCAGTGTGAGTGAGCTAGAACTAATGGTAAAATGGCAGCTATATGGTTTCTCTCTTTTCTGCTTTAGGTGACCTATTTAATTCCCATATATCTCGAGCTCTCCGAATGTGCCAAACATCAGGCTAGTTTACTAAACCCTCGCTGAGGAGCCAGAAGTCAGCCTCTGGCCACAAGAAGCTTATAGTTCAACAGGGGCAGATAGCCCTTCACATGTATGGGAAGATTCCTCTGGTCACAAGCAATGGGCCTAAACAGCACAGGACTAAGCAAAAGAAGAATTTATTGGTGCACATAACTGACCTGTCCAGAGATAAATCTTGGAGTAAACCCAGGGCTCAAATGATGTCGCCGGGATCTGGTTTCTCTCTCCTCATTCTGGCTCTACTTCCTGTGCGCTGACTCCATTCTCAGACTCCCCTCCCTCAGAATTGCAGGAGGTAGCCAAGCACCTAAGCTTGCACCCTTCCACCTCCTTTCCAGAGATTCCACCTCCCTTCCATGGAAGAAAGAGTGAGTTTTGGTCCAACCTACCAGACAGATTTGTCTTATCCTATTGGTTCAGATTGGGTTACATGGCCATTCTGACCCAGTCATGAGCAGGGGCTGCGAGGAGCCATTGCCTGACAAGCCCAGGTCTTGGGCTACACCTGGAGACCTAGGGAGGAGCAGTTATTCCCTACATGGGTTAGGGGTGGAGATTGTCCCAGCCCTGATTTCTAGGCAACAGTGGCATAGTCAGGCCTGATCTCTGGCCTGACCACTCTTGAGGCTGTTTCTACCTGACAGACTCTTGACCACAGTTTATTCTGCTGTGAGTCTATGCTGCAGTTTTGGCTGCACTTGGATTTGGATCTAGACTTTTTTTTCCTTTGAGAACATTGTTCTTTCTGGTAAGCATTAGGGCTTTAGTGTCAGGACTCTTCAGGATGTTTGAATGCTAAGACACAGTGGTAAGTGAGGACAGTTGGCCCGTGAAGCACAGAGAAACGCATCTCAGTCTTTAATCTGTCTGCAGTTCTGCACAGCAAGGGCTGTCATAAAGACTCTAGAGATGTGAGAGAGTAACCCCCTTGAATGTTCTGACTTCACTGAGCCTTGGGTACTTTTGTCTTTAAAGCAGTCACCACGTCAGGTGGCCATTGGGAGAAATGAAGGAGTGATGAGGTAACCCAGCGTTACTGGGAGTGTAGGAAGAGCAGCCTAAGAGGTGCTAACCTAAGTCCTAATTTAGGAACTGAGCAGGTGCACGCCAGGGCTTCTCTTTAAAGTGTGCCATAGAGCTAACATTCTGTGAGCCTCTGAGCTCTCCCCTCCTCTGTGGGTCCCCACCAAGAGAATCTGAGAGCTTCCTGATGGGGTGACATTAGAAGGTCGTTCCTCCCCCTTTCCACCGCACTCCCTGTCCCTTCACCCCCTCCCCCCAACCCGCCACCTAGTCATAGCCCTCACAGAGTGCAGGCAGAGGATTTCATGCTGTTTCTCCCATTTGATTTTTATAACAAGCCTGCTCTAGAGTGAGGCAGGACACCTAATGCTCAGAAAGATGGAGAGAGCTTCCAAGGCCCACCCTCAGGGGTCTCCCTGAGTGTCCCATATCCATTGGAATACTGCCCCTTCAGCGTGGGCTTTGCCTTATGATGGAGTTTGTTGAATTTCTTAGATAGCCACCATAACTTTTGATGGGTTTGCTTAGAGAGCCATATGGTGCAGCTCATCTTGATAAGCTTTGAGTTCCTAGTGGGCGCACGTATCCTTTCACTTCTGTCTTTGTTCATTGGCTTGATTGATCAGCTATGCCTTTGCAAACCTCTTCTGCCATTAAAACAAATTACCACAATTTGTATTGCAAGAAACAACATCAGTCAAGTTTACACATTTTGGTTATAGTCAAGCAGTTACTCAATTAGAATGTGAACAGCTTGTCTACCAGTTTCAAGTCATTTATCTTGGTATGCTTTATCCAGGTAAAGATTGTCCTCAGAGAGCCTCGGATGGGTGCGAATGATAGCTAGGACGCTCAGCTTTGGGCCGGCTAACAATGCCTCATTTGTCCCTGTCTACAATCCTCCTTAAAGCGCCGCACAGTGTTTGTACTGTAGCATAGGACCATAGTTACAGCATTAATTAGTTGAGAGGAAAAAGGAGTGCACTTAGCACCCAGTTGACTGTCATTAGAGCAGTATTAACGCTGCTCTGGGTTTTGGGTAGGACTGTGTTTCAAGACTTTGAAAAACATGTCCACAAATTAGTCGAAAGCTTAGCTTATTAATCATTAGGCAGTTTTAAGGAAAGTGATGTCTGGTTTATTGACAATTGATACTAAAATCAGGTTGTCAGGGTCATAATATGTCAGGAATGGACATTCTATGAGATACTTAAAGCCTTGACCTATGTGTCTGTTGTAAAGATTCTCACTTCTGGTGTATACTGCTTAATGAACACACACACACACACACACACACACACACACACACACACACACACACACACACACACGTAACTACCACTTAGATAAAGACACAGAAAAGTTTGATAAGTCTGGGGTTGCTTCCTTCTTTCCTCCCACTCATCCACATTTACTCAGGAAATTATTATTTTTAATTTCTGTGTGCATCAGTTGCAGTTGCCTGTTCATGTCATTATAAATGGAATCCCACAGTTTAAGTAGTTTTATGTCTGGCTTTTTTTTTCTTCCAAATATGAAAGAAGCACAGGTTTTTGGAGTTTACAGTTGGCTTGTGACATCAATTGGGGGGGAAAGGGTTTGAGGAACCTTGATTGGTTCTGGTGGGCGGCATACACTCCTCACTGGAGATGTCCTAGAGCCAATGAAATGGACAGTTAACGGGAAGCAAGCATCCCTACGGAGAGCTGTTGCAGGAAGGGTAAGGTCGGGACTGGACATCCATTCTTCTCCTGACTTATGGCATCCAGTGCTGCTGAGCACTGCGTGTAAGTTGATGTGTGGCAGATAACTTTAGATTTTTGATGAGGTCAGTAAGTGCTTCAGTTTCTGCTTTATATCAAATATCTCTATCTGATAGGGGAAATTTTACTTATATATGGTTTGAATGGAAAATATTTTACAGGAATAGACACTATTTTTGTTTTTACTACTTATTTTCTTGTTTTATGTTTCATATCTTGACATTTGTAATTTAATTCTTTTTACTTTAATTAAACCCTGAAAAAAAGACTCTTACTTAATTGTCCTTTTATTCAGAACTTTATTTATGCCTTTATCCAATCCATTTTCAATGTATTACTCAATAATATTTAGTAAATATGCTCTGTGCAACAATATTGTTCTGCTTTTTTTTAAGTCCTTACAAACTTCTAGAATTATTCTGGCATATATCTAGCTGGACCATATTAAATTCATAACCGAAAGAAAATATTGGATTCTGAAATATAAAGTATCTGAAGAAAAATTCAATTTTATTGCTTTCGATTTTTTTTCCAGTTCTGGTCACTGTAGGCAAAGACTCAGTCATTGAGGTGTATCCATAAAATGGACACTATTGGTGAATTATCATGTGCTGTTTGTGCTAACTGAGAAGCCAACTCTGGAAGTGGGGTTGCCCCTACTCCATTTCAGACCCAAGCATGTTTGTTTCAAAATGTCTTCCAAGATGCCTAGTCCTGAGCTGGGCTAGTCCCTCCCCTGCCCATGCTGTGGCAGAGAGACAGTGACCAGCACACCATCCCAAGAGTAAAACATTGTGTTCTTGAGCAGCAAGAGGGTCAGAGGTTACTGTTGCATATGCCATGATGTAACAGTGCTAAGCTGGGAATGGGAAGACAGACATTCAAACGTTGGTGGCTCATCTATGGGGTGGAGGTGCAGTCCTGTGCTGACTTCTGATGGGTGTTGTTCAGCCTCATTTGGTGTTACCTCTGCTTCTGAATCAGGCTCCGCCAGTTGTCTCTGCTGGATGTTGTAAACTCTTGAGCGTATTTTGCTATTTACTCCTTTTTATCTTCTGCTTACTGTTCTTATACTTTTGCTTGCTATATGGATAATAAAGCTACTCATTAAAACTTAAAGTATGGCTACCGTAGATCGATGGCTAGAACACAGAACAGTTGCCAGCCTGTTGCTTTTCATTTTGAAATCAGTTTTAATTTTTTCCCTTGTATTGTTAACACTATCTAATGGGTTGTAAGCAAAACAGCAAAGATACTCTCACATCTTCTAGAGCTCTATATATTTATTTTAGCTTATATATTTAGACTTTTGTCCACTTCAAATTAATTCTTTTTTGTGATATGAGGTCGAAGTCAAAGTTATTCCCCCACATAGACCAGCAGCTAGTTAGTTATTCCAGTAACATGTTGAAAGCGCCTTCCTCTTTTTATTGAATTGCTTTGGTACCTTTGGGAAGGAAAATAATCAGCGGACAATATAAACATAGTACTATTTCTAAAGCACGTTTTGTTCCATTGATCCATTACCTTTGTGCTGTCTGTATATTGTTTTGATTACTATGGTAAATCTCAAAATTGGTAGCATTAATGCTTCAAATTTTGTTTTCTCCTCAAACTGTTATTATATGTACTTCACATATCAATGGAAGTTTCAGAGCCATACTGTAAGTGTCTACAAAGTAGGCTCCTGTTGAGTGAGAGGATCTTGAATCTGTAGGGCAGTTTGGGGAGAGCACAGCAATAATACTGATTAAAATGATGTACTTCCCCATTTATTTGGATTTTTCTTTAAATTTCTCATCAATGTTATGTGATAGTCTTACACACATGTTGCTGGATATATCCTTATAGTTTATCTTTTTTATGCTATAAATAGGATTTATGAACAATCTTCTTGCTTGTTGCTAGTCTATAGAAACATGCCTTATTTTTAAAGATAAAGTGATTTATATGCATCAATCTTGTCAAAATGGCTAATTATTTCCAGTATTTGTTTGAAGATTTTAAAAGATTTCCTTTAAATGCCATCATGATGTGAATAATAAATCAGCCTTACTTCATCCTTTTCCATGGCTCTGTGTGTGTGTGTATTGTGTTTGTGTGTATATGTGTATTTGTGTATGTATGTGTTTGTGTGTATATGTGTATGTATGTGTTGTGTGTATGTGTCTGTGTATGGGTGTGTGTATATGTGTATTTGTGTATGTATGTGTTTGTGTGTATGTGTCTATGTGTGTGCGTATTGTGTTTGTGTGTATATGTGTATGTATGTGTTGTGTGTGTGTGTGTGTGTGGTCTTGCTTCACAGCATTGGCCAGCACTCCACAGTAGTGCTGAGATAGAGAGATGGGGTGTAGCTGTCCTTGCCCTCTTGAGCTGAGAAGGAGAGTGTCCTCCCTCACTGAGGGCAGCGATGTTGGGATCTCCATAGGTCTGTAGTACTGACTGAGAAGGTGTTCTGTTTTACTTTGGTGAGGATTTTGTTATAAAAGGATGTTGAAATTCATTAGATACCTTCTATGCATTTATTAAGATAAGTATAAAGGTTTTTTTTTTTTTTTTTAATTTGAGTTCATTAAATTTTAGATGTTAAACCAATTTTGTGTCCCCAGGGTAAACTCTCCTTGATCTTAATGCCCTTCCTATATGTTGATCAGTTTGAGTTTTTAAACTGTCTTGTTATGGATCTCGGCATGTTCTTCTCAAGCCTTGTCAAGTCTTTGGTGTTAGCATCAGGATTTGAATTAAAATGAAGGGTGGTTTGATACTATTTACGGCTAGCAGTAGAATCCAAATTTTCCTACATCTGAGCACGGCTACTATGAAGAGTAGAATTCCTTTACTGGTTACATAAGACTCTCTGCTTATTCACTTATGCAATATCTACAGAACAGTGTATGTGTTGTGTATGAGGTAATACATCAAAGATGCTGGGAAGTATTCTCAGTGGGTTGAGCGACTCATACCATCACTTATGTTAAAATTGTGTTTATGTATTTTTTTTTGCAATTTCTTGTAACACCGACAATGAATTCTTCAATTGTTACTCATTTGTAATTTGTGGCCTATTCAATTTATATGCTTTTATTATATGCGAGTATTTGATTCCTATGCTTTCTCTCTGTATTCCTCTCTGGTTTTATTTCTCTTGAATAAAAGCTTAGTCATAAGCCAGCTAGAATTACTTTGCATCAAGTTGGCAATTGCTTCCGAGAAAATCAAATACTTTTCATTTATGTTGGTGGCACTGTAGGTTGCCACTATGACTGTGATTTCTGATTGGGATGGGGATTGTAAATTCAATTTAACTCAGAAGAGGCTTGACTTAGAATGGAAGTAGGAGAACTGATGGGTCCGTTTGGGTGAGACAGAAGCTGTGTTTTGATAGTGAGAGAGAGAGAGAGAGAGAGAGAGAGAGAGAGAGAGAGAGAGAGTGTCAGAGTCGAGAGCAGTGGTCTAGTGCCTGCAGAGCTGCTCCAGAGACATCAGGACTGACGGGTTATGGTTATGGAAGGGTTTGGGGCACGTGTGACTCCTGTGCCTGTCTTCAGAATGACACGTGTGGATGCGCATCCTGCCCATATTCACCAGTGCTGATCCCATGCTTTGTCATGTGTGAGTCAGTAGGATATTTTCCCTAATTTTCTTCCAAGAATCAAAGAAGGTTGACTACACTGTGGGCAAAGCCTGGCACCTGTAAGCAAGGACCCACAACATCGTGTGGAGCATCTGGGGGTTTGTGATTGACAGGTTGTGCCTCTCTCCTGCTGTCACCACGTCTGTGGCTGGTAGGCAGAGACAGTGCTGTGGGGTGGTATGCAGTTCTCAAGTGCCACAGGCCTTGCCTTAGTGCTGTCTCTGTTTTTCTGGGGGAGCATTGCATTAACAGGGTCATTGGGTTGGGGCCATTAATTTAAAATGTTCCTTCAACATGAAATGCACTTCCTGCATTATCCTTCACCAGGCATACCCTCCTCAGCCTTGAAGGCTTTTGTTTTTGACGTCCCAAAGCCTTCTCTGACTTACATACAGTCCCTGACTTAGTACACACAGTCCTTGGCTGCCTGTAGATAGCCCCTGACTTACTGTGGTCTGACCTGTTTGTTTGTTTGTTTGTTTTTGGCTTTATGCCAGTATAAGGAGAATGCATTCTGTAGAAAGCATTCTTGAGTGTGACACGCTGCCTGTCCTCTAGCAATGACAAGCTGTGACCATGAGCTTTGCTTCTATATGTGCTACGTCGCTACGCTCTGAGATTATTTGGGTTAGGTGCACTAAATGCAGTAAGACACTTCTGACGCATATTAACCACATTGCAAGTTGAGAGTCCATGGTCGGGTATTGTTTCTCCTTAAGGATCCACTCTTTGCATGTGTTTAATAAATATATCCCAGAGAACAATACGTTCTGGGTTGTGGCTGACAGGATAAGGTTGAGATGACAGAGATAATAGAGATCTGACTTTTAAAAAGTGACATCAAATGGTGCTTAAGAAAACCTTGACATTCTCAGTGATGCTTTAGCAAATTATAGCAAAAAAATGTTTTAAAAATATGCAGAGGAGAATGTAGCGTCTGCAGAAGCCAGGACCTTTAACATATAAGGAGTATTGGAACAAATGATTTGCACCGAGAGAATCATGATTAAGTCATTTGGGGGCTTAGTTTTTCTGGGTTGACCTCTAGATAATTCTTTCCTTTCAGAGTGTCTGGAATACTTTTTCTACAGAGGTGCCTTCTTGTTAATGCAATCTTCCCTCCTCACCTAGTCTGCCAGCTTTGGGGGTACTTTCCTTTGTGGTTTCAAAACCCTAGCTTTCTTTGAGGCTTAAAAAAAATGGTATTGGTTTGAGATCCAGGCACTCTGAGCAGGCCAGCCTTCCTGGCTCTGCTTTTAACCCCCTTTAAAACAAAAGCGACGAAGCTTGCCTTGCTGTGCTTAGCATCTTAGTAACGCAGGTCTCATTGCATGACAGAGGCTAATAGCAGCTAGTAACAGGTGTCTGCTCGCCCTTTGGTAAGGGCCCCTGGGGTCTTTTGTCAGTTTGTGCTCTTGCAGAGAAGATGGTTGTTCTACAAACTAGCATGTTCTACAGCCAGCGGAGACAAGAGCCAACAGGCCATGTTTGTCCACCTTGCCTCCATTGAAGTTCTGGTGACATGCTACATATTGTTTGCTCTACTGCATTTATGTAAGGAGAGTCTTTTGGAATGTGTGTGTGTGTGTGTGTGTGTGTGTGTGTGTGTTATGAGATACTGAACCTAGGGCTTCAGGTGTGCTAGGCAAACACTCTTCCACTGAACTATATTTCTCATCTTCCCCCACCCCTTCCTATTTTAAATTTTGAAAGTGGGTCTCACTCCATAGCTTAAGCAGGCCTTGATTTTGTCATCCTCCTGCCTCAGCCTCCCGTGTACCTGAGATTTCAGGCCTGTAGCGCCAAACCTGGCTCGATGGTTTATGAGAATTGTGCTCGCCCTGGTCATTGTTTTCAGAATCCACAACCACATGTCCTGCTACGGCATCAGCTGACCCTCCAGGAGGCTGCATGCTGAGGTGGGTGTGTGAAACGTGGGAGGGTATGAATCCGGCCTTTCAAAACAGGGGAAGAGATGAGAGATGGGTATTAGCAGGGAATTCTGTGTACCTCTCAAAGCACTGAACTTCTATGCCTTTCTCTAGTTTATGCCTTCTGATTTTCCGATAAGTGGCCTGTTGTCTAGAATTTGACTGTTTTGACAGGATATGCTCTTTGATAGGCGTGAATGTTGATTATATCTTTAGACAGTCTGTATATTTGCTGAGTTTTCTTTCTTGGTTTGAGCTGACGCCATGGCAGAAGGGTGGGACAGAGTGAAGCAGTGTGTGGAGGAGAAAAAGGCGCAGCCCGAGCCGTGGCTGCTCCCTGCTGCCGCCTGGCTGCGGGGCCGATCGAGCCCAGTGCCTGCAGTACGGTGCAGCCCCAGTGGTCAGGACCAGGGTCAGGGGGTCAGGTCTCAGGGCCTTTCCTGGGGGGGGGGGGGCGTTGAGTGAGCTTGCATGAGGTCGTGGGGAGGTTTTGTCCTGGTGCTGTTGGCAGCACCCACACAGCCAGTTTTCAAGCACGACTGAGGTTTTCCATGAGAACTTTGCAGCACAGGCTCTCTGCAAGATCGAATTTCTCTTGATGTCTAATCCTTGCTTCTCTGACATCTCTTGCTATGAGTTGTTGACATGTCTGGGTTTCCAATCATGTTTCCCTTTTTGTATTGGCTTCAAAGAAGCCGAATGGAATTTATTGTTTGATTATAGTTGTTGGATGGGCCAAGGTTTTAAATATGTATTTTTACTTTTTTTTTTTAAAGCAGCTTGGGGAGGTTTATTTGGCTTGCATATCCCAGGTCACAGTCCTCCGAGGGAAGCCAGAGCGGGAACCTAGAGGCACAGAAACTAAAGCAGAGAGGAACACGGCTTCCTGGCTCGCCTCACTGCTTCCGGGACTGAGGGGCTTGCTCAGTCCCTTGCCACCCCCATATCTCTCTAAGATTTATTTTATTTTATTTCTTTAATTTTAATGTATACGTGTGTTTTGCATGTATTCCTAGTACCCGTGGAAGCCAGAAAAGGCATCAGATCCCCTGGAACTGGAGTTGTGGACAGCTGTGAGCCACCATGTGGGTGCTGGGAATTGAACCCAGGCTCTTTGGAAGAGCAGCCGGTGCTCTGAACTGCTGAGCCATCTCTCCAGCTCCGTCTCTTTACTTTTTTTTTTTTTTTTTAATCTGACATATTTTCCTATTTTTATTTTGATCATCTTAGTGTTTCTGTGACCTTTATAGCATATATAACTTTGTGCCATCTAAAAAGCAGGTCAGGTCCATATTTTCAAATAACTTTTGAGGGAGGCGTGCCTCCAAATAGGAATAGATTTGAGTGGCTGTGGTCAAAAACGTTTGGGACAGACGTTTGTGTTTAAACTAAACTCCTTTTTTTTGTCGTTCTCCACCACACGAGGTCTACCGATCTGCTGTCTGGCTTCTCGTGCGCATAATGCATCCGAAGAGATTTTTCTCTATAAAATTTGTTTTCCTGAGATGACATTTCTCACAGGGTGACCTTCAGTTCTGACCTGGGATTCATTCCAGAAGTTGCTCCCATAACAGGCGTGAGGAAGCTTCCCTGGAGTCCCAACGTGCCCTTTTCCGGGTCCTGGGGGGCGGGGCTGGGGATACTGAGCATGCGCAGTACTGGCTAGACTGAGAGAGTAGGATTTGGGATGTTGCTGCCTCCCTTCCAGACTGACTTTTAGAAGTAGCTTTCGATGTCTTTTTTGGTGTCTATTCTGTGCTGGGCCCTGAGGCGGGTATTGTATTTTTAGGTACTTAATGATGGCAGTGCTAGCTCCAATAATTATGGATTCTAGATTCAGCATAGGCACGGTGCATTTTAGAACCACTAATATTGAAAAATTAATAGTGGATGGTGTATGCAGCTCTCCGAGAGGAACTGAGGCCATTCTCTGTAAATGTGTCCAACTTGAAGCTCGTTGCCACGTGATGACCAGGTTAGCTATTAATGAGGCCCGAATACAAAATTTTAATCTTACTTAAAACATTATGAGATTTAAGCAATTATTATAATTAGTGTGTGCACATCACGTGTGTGTCGTGGGATGTGTGTGGAGGGAAGAGGACAGCTCTCCTTTGACCTGAGTTAGTTCTCTTATTCGACCTTCATATTGATTCTGAAAACTGACCTCAGGTTAGCAGGCTTGCGTGCTAAATGCCTTCACCTGCTGAGCCATTTCATGGCCCACAGTAGGTGATTTCATAGGTCACAGTGCTCATGCCTGCTTCGTTCATACTTTGGGTACTGTGGGGATGTGGGGGAGCAGGACTCCCTTCTGTAGGGTGGGTTCTTTGTCTAAGGCTCTGGAGAACCTCTTCGCAGTGACTCCACATGCATTAACCAACAAGGAAAGTACCTCAGATTCCTCAGATCCCTCGAGTGGCCCCAAGAGATTGCTGGAGCTATTTCCGGAAGTTTCCTGGGGGGGGGGGGCGGAGTATGTGAGCTGGCCTTGCTCACTCCTCCCCTCCCCTCCCCTCCCCTCCTGTGGCCATTGCTTTCTGTAATTCGACTGATTGCTTTTCTTTCCAAATTGCTGGCTTAAGCTTGATCTTATCTAATTTTATCTCTTCCAGCCTTGTGTATCTGGAGCGTCATTAGGGCCTGTGCTCATTCGGCCCCTCCGCATCTCCGGGGGATAGGGCTTGATTTGCATGCCCTCTGCCTCCTGTGGAACTGGGAAGGCAGTGGGTGTGCCTCTCACCTCTAGAGCATCACTTCTCTTGCCCTCTCATCCTCCTGGACACATTTGGCTCTCTTACGGTGCGCTTCCCTGCTGCTGTCCCATCACCCTCAGCTTGCGCCCTTCACACCTCCATCTTGCCCTTTGGTACTTGCCTGGTTTTCTTTCCTTCCATCTCATTTATGTGTTCACTCTTCTTCCATTCTAAGCATCTGTTCCTCCAAACCACAATCTCCAGTTGTATAATTAAATACCTAATATGTTTATTTTAATATCAATGTGTCCCTTCATATACATATACATATACTAATATAAGAGACTTCGCTGTCAGCACAGGGCCCAGCTATTTGCAAATATCCAATCGTGCCAGCTCCCCTTCAGGACATTTGTTATTCAGCTCATTGACGTTCTCTCTGTCTCTCTGCCTTTGTGCCTTGGCTCTCTAAGTGTCTCTCGGTTCTGTATGTGTCTCTCAGCATCCTTGGCTTTTTCTCTGACACAGATCATTCAAATAGACTGACACCTTTCCCTCTACATGTTCCCCTGTTTATGGACAATACTCATATGTGTGGGGAGGCACTGAAAAATCATTCTGCCAAGCTCCTGGAGACAAAAGCCAATGATGACCTATAGATATGTGCCTTCATTATTTTTGCCCTTTCAATTTGCTCCTCTGGTACAGTGGCACTCATGGCTTGGCACATGCCACTGGGCACTCTCTCATGAGGACCTTGCTGATGCAAGCAGAGCCTCTCCTGGCCTATGGGTAGATTGCCTTCTTGAAATGCATGGTAAGGGAGCCTTCCCATCTGCTGGGCATCTGGAGCAGAGCCACAGGATGCAGAGGCTCCAGCATTAGGACAGATTATGTGGTATTTGCCTGTCACTTCCGCTTAAAGGCAAATAAAATCTATTTTTGGCTTAGAAATCTTGCCTCTTGACCTGTGGGTGAAAACTGACTGACAGGCTTTACCTCCCATGTAGAAAAGGCTTGCACGCAGGGCCACCAGCTTGAACTTTGCATTGATGTATCATCTTAGTGGTTTTTTTCTTAGTGGAATTAGAACATGGCGTTTCTTTTGAGGTTACAGACAGCAAACAAGGATCTTCTCCTCCGCAGACTAGTGGGAAGTGAAGGAATTACTTGAAATCCTCTTTTTTATTGGCCATCAAAGTAAGATTGGAAGCTGGGCTGGGCAGTTATACTGGCAGATCTTGATATATTTAGGACCACACATTTCTAGTCCTTTTCTGGAAGAGAAAAGCTCTATTTTGCTACTTTAATTTACCATCTGAGACAGGATCTCACTCTGTACCCCAGAGTCTCGTTCCGTAGCCAAGCTTTGAACTTGTGGCAACCCTCTTGCCCCAGCTTCTCAAGTTGTGGGATCACAGGCGTGGCCCATCATGCCCAGCAAAACTGCATTTCAGAAGTGAATGCTGTTTTTCCTTTCTTAAAAGGTTATCACATAGTAGGGCTAGAGCGACAGCTCAGTGCCTCAGAGCACATACCACAGGTGCATAGGACCCAAGTTGGGTTCTCAGCTCCTGTGTTGGGCAACTCACAACTGCCTATAACTTCAGTTCCGGGGGATCCAACACCGTCTTCTGGACTCTGTGGGCATCTGAGCTCATATGCACATGCCCACCCCTACCCCACCCCCAGCATATATACATCTAATTAAAAACTAATGAAAATGAGCTTTAAGAAGTTATCAAATAGGCAGCCTGTTTTAGAGTCTTGAGTATGAGGGGTGTGAGCATTCCTGCCTCCTGGGTGGCAGTGTGGATCAGGTGGGGTTGGGGGGGCAGCACGTAGTCTGTGCTCAGTACACGTTTGTGGCAAATAAGCCCTTTGGTAAGGCCTGCTGTGGAGGATCCATAGTTCCTTTGTTCTTTTTTATCGGTGTTATCATGTTTTTATGGTGTATGGCTGGGCCTTCGACAGCATGTGCTGCCTGTGCTTCTGTGGAGGCTGGTGCCTTCAGGCTTATAACTCTTGTTTTTGGAAACTTTAAGAGGATTCATGACTTGGTAAAGAGCAGAAGAGTTTTGAATTTCCTTTTTCCTTTATTTGCAAAAGATTTGAAGGCTTAAGTCACGTAATTAATAATAGAGGAGGTTAAGAGTCAAAAGTTTTTCTCTTGCTCTGGTCATTTTTTAAAAGCTGCACTTGGCATGGCTTGAAGCAAATTTGTGTCTTCCTGACCATTTTTTTTTTAACTGAGAAAGTAGATTTTATCTCTAATGAAATAATTGCAAACAGTCCTGTTAACATATGGTAGTGATTTTTCACAGAGGCTTGTTGAAAAGCATGGGAACTGCCATGTTAAAAGACGTAAGCATGGGCCATCCACACATTCTAGATGTTTTTCTCTGGACCAGAAGGCTATTAAATGACTGTTGGTAGTCTTTTTGCCCCCTAGGCAAGCCAGCCCCAGCCTTATTTTGGAATAGCCTGAGAGCTAGTTAGCATATTTTTAAACCTTTGAGCAAAAAGAGTAATGTTGTTGCTTGTAAAAATGTCACATTTCCGTGTCTGTAAATAGTGTTATTGGGACATAGCCCCACTGCTGCATTTACATGACTTCTGTCCTTCAACAATGGCTGAACTGAGCACTTGTGTAAAATATTTACTGTCTGCTCCTTTAAAGACAGAGTTTGCCCATCTGGAGACTAGATGCTGAGGGAGTTTTGCCTTAATATGTATTCCTACAGGATTTCCCTTTGAAGTTCAGCTTTTGACTTTGTTTTCCTTAAAAATTCTTCTTATTAATACATAAAGAAGAAAATAAGACATTGCCCATTAATCTCATTACTCAGACCACAATCCCCTCTAACACGATCATAATAGAAATAAAATTTCCCACGCTTAGTTTTCAGATAGCATCCTAAAGATACAGAGTAGAACTGTCCGTGGCCCTTCCCACTGTTTCAGTTCCTCACAGCATGCTTGGTACGCTCAGAAAGTACTGTCAAAGTGTTAACATTCTATTAAAAAAAAAAAAGGTGAGTGTAAGACACAGAGGCAGAAAAGGACCCGTGTGCCCGTCACTCAGCCTCAACATTGTTCCACATGTGCCGGTTCTTGAGCATTTTTGCCATCTACTTCCTGTATTATGTTGAAGCAGATCTTAATCGCACTGTTTAATCTCTGCTTATCCCTAAAAGAGACGTAGCGAGCATCCATTAGTACATGTGAAAAACAGCAGCAGTCCCTTGATGTAAACTTGAGCACCGAGTGTTATTTATAGTGTCTTTTAAAGGCTGGTTTCTTGTACTGTTTGTTTGAATTAGGATCCAGATAAGGTCTCCACAGTGATACGGAGCCTGTGTTTTAAGTCTGTCTTAATCCACTCATTCTCTCTTCATCTCTCTTATTCTCCCTTACTCTCGCTGCTTGTTCTTCAGAGAAACAAGGTTATTTGCTAGGTGGAAGTTTCACACCCCTGGGTGATTATTTCAAATATTCCTCTGGCTCCTGAACTTCCTGTGTGTGTTGTACTTAGAGTCTGAGATGCTGTCATATTTTTTCTTTCTTCTTAGCTAGGCTGCTTTTTGTTTTATATTTATATTTAATTGCGTGTGTGTGTGTGTGTGTGTGTGTGTTGGGGGTGTATATTTCAGAAGTGGTCACAACAAATAGATTCATTTTGCTTTTGTAAATTGTTAAGTGTTGTGAATTTAACTGTATTTAATGTGTTCCCTTGAAGTCACCTATGCTCAAATTGTCCCCTGTCTGCTTCATTGAACCTTCTCAAGCTGATTCTCAGTACTTTTGACATGAGTTTAGCCAGCCTAGTTTGGTAATTTCTTTGAAATTTTTTTTATTTTTTATTAACAACCCTTTAAATGTTACTACTCACCTCCAGTCCCCATCAGTCCCCGTCTCTGTTGAGGATAAGGAAGAGGATGTTAAAGGGCTCTGGCGTCTACACTTTAGTCAGTATTCGTTACTTCTCAGTATGTGTCGGTGTGCATGTATGAGAACCTATGCATGTTTGAGCTCCAGTGCCTGCCTTACTTGGGTAAGCCGTGTGGGAAGTGCCCAGGAATGTAGCGCCCATCGACGTTGAACGTGAATAATAATTAGTGATTAATAATAGTTAACTCTTACTAAGTGCTTACTGTGTGCCAGGCATCCGTGCCTGAAAATTGTTGTAAGAACAAGAAAACACCCAGGGTAGAGGTACCATTGTTGCTTAGTTCTTGCGACTGCTGTGGTAGAAGCATCTTACCTTGCAGATGAAGACATGACTTTCTGAAGGTCACGTGGCTTCTAAGTGGATTCAGATTCAGATCTGTCCAGTTCCAGAGTCTGAACTTATTCTTGTCAAGGGAGAGACACCATGGGATGTCATTATTCTACAAATAATGCAAGTTAGAAGGCAAGGCGTGTGAAGGAGAAAATAAAAACCACCCATCGTTCTGCCACGTGGGCATGCAGTCTTCAGGGTTCCTGTGTGCTCATTTCTAGCCTGTGGTTTTTTTTTTTTAAAAAATGCTTTTTTGATTTAATTTTGTATTCAGTCAGCCTCTGTCAGGCCATCAGTGAAGGCTGTTGCAAATTCATTAAAGGGCCTTGGGACTGAAGACATACACGTCACAACCAGGACATTTTGTGAATGGATAGACAGGGCAGCATACAAACCTACCAAGTTGATGCCATGTCCAGCTCAGGGAAATGTCCAACTCATGGAATTGCTTCTGGTCACAGTGTCCTTTCTTTTCCTGTAGCTTTAAATGGTCTCTTCTGTTGGACAACTAAAATCACCAATGAAGAGACCAATTTTGCTGCATGTCCAATTTTAGAATTTACATGATGCAGTATAAAAAATGCAAGGTGTGAGACAGAAGGGCCCTGGGCTGTCTCTCCTGTGGATGAAAACCTGCAAATGTGGCAGGGAAAGTTCCACTGGATACGACAGGCTGTGAGAGCCCCGGTCCTGAGAGTTTCTATACAAGAAAAAAGTATCTAGATGGACGAGACCCAGCAAGTCATGGGGCATTTGCCAGGTGGCCAATGGGAATCACTTGCATGTTGGGTTTGCTTGCAGGAGTAAGATGGAAGCTCCCTCTCTGGGGAGAGCTGTGTGTACAATTTACATGCACCTGGACGGCACAGTGAGCTGCAGACCCCGTAGAGTCGACATCTGGCTTAAAAGTTCAGGCGTTGTCCTTCAGACTTGGGTTCTGCTCTCAGCTGTGTCACTTGCTCACACTGTGCCCTGGGCAATTGTTTGGGCCCTCCTCTGTGGAATGTGAGACAGGACACCACCTTCCTCATAGGCTCACAGAGGGTGGGAGGCTGAAAAGACGGAGCATATGAAACATCTGCACCGTATTTGGCGCAGAGCAGTGGTTCTTACATCTGTGGGTTTCGGCCCCTGGGGGCTCGTCAGATGACCCTCTGCTAGGGTTTGCATGCCAGCTATTCTTCATGCCAGTTATTTACGTTACAGTTCAGCAGCAAAAATAGTCATGAAGTAGTAACAAGATAAATTTTTATGGTTGGGGAACACGAGGAACGGCTATTCATTCATTCATTCATTCATTCATTCATTTATTTATAAAATAATTTATTGATTTTTTTTTTAATGAGTGCTGCATGCATGTATGTGTGAGGGTGCTGGCTTCCAGAACTGGAGTTCCAGACGGTTGTGAGCTGCCATGTACGTGCTGGGAATTGAACTTGGGTCCTCTGAAAGAGCAGTCAGAACTCTTAACTGCTGAGCCATGTCTCCAGCCCGAGGAACTGCTTCTTAAAGGGCTACAGCATTAGGAAGGCTGAGAACCAATAACACAAAGGAAGGACTCTCTCTGGAAGGGGGGGGGGATTAGCTAATGGTTTGTAATTCTGAAAGGGAAGCAGGGAGAGGGCATGCTAAGGCTGGGAACTGTGGGTGCTCTGTTTAGTAACAAAGAAACTATGATATGAGACCTTAGGCAGGTGGCTTTAATGGGGGGCTGGGGGTCTCAGTTCCCTAAACTGAGAGGAGAGGGTGGTTCTAAATGATCATTTAGGTTGTGTCTGTGACTCCAGTCCATGGTTGCACGGCTTCGAAGATGTCTTCTTGAAGCCAGACTGTGCAGCGGGTCCCTTTTCATCTCCCCATTGCATCACTAGGGCAGTTTGTCATTCATGCCATTTTCGCAGAAGCCACAGCAGCTTGGCTCTTGCTCTCACAAGACCTCAGAGCTTGTGAAGGCCAGAGACCCCATAAAGCAACTATGCGTGATCTGGAGTTGCCTTGGTCACTCTGCTGAGAAACCGAGTCCAAAGGAGGTTCTCACAGGAGCTAGTGAGCGTTTTGAGAGTGATGACTGCCAGGGGGAGGATAGTAATTTAGGGTCTCTGATGGCTCAAAAGGCCACAATGCTCTTCCTTAGTTACACATGAAAACTTAAGTAACTTAGTATTTAGAAAAACACAAGGACTCATGAAGACAGACCCCCCCCCCACTTAAAAATTCTATTTGATGCAGTTAGCCAGACCTGAGCACTGTCGTCATCCAGAAGCAGCTGGGTTCAGGGAAGAGGGGGTGTGGGTGTGGGTGAGGAGGAAGCACTCAGTTTACACTGAGTTCTCTGATGGGATTCTTTGGGTACCCCTTGGAGGGTTTCGTTTCCCATGGCTTTTAAATTTTTATTTATTCATTTTACATCATGATCACGGCTCCTCACTCCTCTCCACCCCGTCCTACCCTCCCATCCTCTTCCTCTTTTCCCTGTTCCCCTTCCCTCTGAGGAGAGCACCTCCACTTCCTTGCAAAGACCCACCCCAGAACATCAAGTCAGTCTCTTCCACTGAGACCAGACAAGGCATTCCAGCTAGGGGAAAGGGGTCCAAAAGCAGGCAACAGAGTCCATGTCAGAGACAGCCCCCGCCCATCCCACTTGTTAGGGGACCACACGTGAAGACCAAACTGCCCATCACTTACATCTGTGTTGGGAGCCTAGGTCCAGTCCATGCCTGCTGTTTGGTTGGTATTTCAGTCTCTATAAAGCCCTCATGGACCTAGGCTGGTTGACTCCCTAACCTGAGACCCACCTCATGGAAGAGAGCCAACCCCTGACACTATTAATGATACTCTGCTATGCTTGCAGACAGGAACCTAGCATAACTGTTCTCTGAGAGGCTCCACCCAGCATCGGAATGAAACAGATGCTGAGACCCACAGACAAACATTAGGCAGAGCTCAGGGAGTCTTGTGGAAGAGTGGAAGAAGGGTAGAAGGCTCCAGAGGGGACAAGAACTCCCCAAGAAGACCAATAGAATCACTTCCCATGTTAAACACATTTCTTAAAAAACAATTGCCGAAGTGGGTCGGGGCCTGGGAGCAACCAGTAGGGATATGAGAGCTGATGGCAACAAGACGCAGACTGTATCTCCTGGTGTGCATGGTGGGCAGAGAGACTCTTCTCTAAAAGGCGATGAGACACTAAGGTCACAGATTTGTTGCTGAATATCCCTCACCTGAAGCTGCTTGCTGGCTATATGAGGGGTGTGGCTATGGCTGTGGCCACAGCACCCGAGCTGGTAATTTAGGTGTAGCCACTGCTCAACCAGGAGAGGCCAGGAGCAGGCAGAATGTGCTGCTTAGGGTGGAGTGGGCCCTGAGGCCCTGGGAGCTAGACTTGAAGTCGAGATGATTCCAAGAGCCCAACAGAGCAGCACTAGAACTCTTTACCTCATTGGGCCCAAATTTGGGATTGAGCTCCCCGAATCGCACTGTGGCCATGCTTTTATGTGTAGCCACTAAGTATGGCCAGGGCTCTAATTCGTCTCTGCCCTTGGTTTTGGTAGCTTTTGATTTAGGCTTCTAGTGAGTAAATGGTCACAGCCATAATTTAGCCTTCTAAAAGCCATTTAAGGTAGGATTTGGCTAGCAGAAAGGAGACACTACTATAATCACAATTGGGCATTTCTTCTTCATTCACTATGCCCCAAAGTTATTCCTTTGCTGCAAGTTTTGGATTATTGGGCTCAATTCTCCAGGTCCCATTAGCCTCATTATTGCTAAGTACACAGTATCATACCAAGGTGTAGCTGATAAGGAGAGAGTGGCTTTAGTTTCTTAGTAGACAGATGAATCTTCTGTGCCTCAGGGAAGTTTGACTGTTTTGCTTTTATGAGAGAGAGAGAGAGAGAGAGAGAGAGAGAGAGAGAGAGAGAGAGAGAGAGTGTGTGTGTGTGTGTGTGATAATACAAATGTAAAGCATGGTTATAAACAAGTGTAACAGCTATTCAAATTGAAATATTTCACAAACAAATGACATTTTCATATATGAAAGGCTTAGGAAAGTGAGCCTGGTGAAGCTGTGGCTCATGAATTACAGTATTACATACATAATGTGTGTTTATATATACACTTCACAGCAACCAGAGAGCTTTTGTGTGCATGTGTGTGCCTATACATGTGTTCATATGTGCAGGTGCACACTTCCATGCATGTGTGTGCAAGGCCAGAGGTTGACATCTGGATGTCTTCCTCGGATGTTTCTCCATTTCTTTATTTCAGACAGTCTCTCACTGAACCTGGAACTGTTTTGGGTTGGCTGGCTGCCTACACACACAGCCCCTGGGGCTTCCCATTGCCCCAGACCTGGTCTTACTTTGATGCTACCCATAATCAGTTATGAGGAAAAGGCAAGAATCTTACACCTTCCCTCTTTACAAATTAGGGAAAGTCAAAAGTTGCAGATGCTGAGAGACTTATTAAGGACTTCTTCCTGAATACATGTCAAATTAGTAGTAGCACAACTAGGCGTCTTTGCCCAGTACTCTCCCTTCCCCCTTCCCCTTCCTCCCTTCCTTTCTATACTGCAAATGGAAATCTCTAGGGCCTCACACATGCCAAGGCCAGTATTCTACCGCTGAGCCACATCTCCAGCCTCTCCATTCTGACACAAGGTGTTACTATGTTACCCCGCTGGCCTTGAACCCACTCTGTAGCCTATGGCAGACTTGAACTCAACATCTTCCTGCCCCAGCCTCCTAAAAAGCTTGGGGAACAGGCCTGCATGATCATACCCGTGTCCTGTCATTATTGTGTCCTGAGTGAAATCCTTGGTGTGGTCTTTGGTGCTCACCTACCTTGTCTACCCCGATCCATTTGCCTGTGACAGTTACCAAGGGTAGCTGTAATCCAGGGCCTCTGCTAAGTGTCAGAAACCTCACTAACAAGAAGTTACCCTCATAGAGCTTTAATCTAGTAGTGGAGATAGTCTTGAAAATGACTGTGTTTGAGGCTGCAGAGACAGCTCAGTGGTTAGGAGCACACACTGCTCTTGCAGAGGGCCTGCGTTTGATCCCCCATATGGGTTCACAATTGCCTTTAACTCCAGCTCCAGAGAAACCCAATGCCTCTGGCCCTCATGGGCACCTGGATTCGTGTGCACATACCCATGCATATATGCATGCACACATGCGTATATGCAATTACAAATGAGTATGAAAAAAAAGCTTTAAAGATCACAGTGGCAGTTCTTTCCTTTCTGTGTTCTGGGTCTATGCAAGGACTGAGGGGGAAGGGACTGTCCTCTCACCTCAAGCTTTGTCTTCCCTTCTCTCTACTTCTGGGAAGCCACGAGGCAGCTCTTCAGATGAGCACCTTGGTTAGGATTCTGCTCACCTGCACTTGAGAGCGTGTGCTTGGCGGTTGGAAACCTTGAAGGCTGCGTTTCTGAGCTGACAGGGCTTTGAGAGGAGACAGGGAGTCTTCTGCAGGGAAGCATATATTGAAGGAGCTCTTAGAGGTGATGACAGTGGTGCCTTAGACAGCTGCCCTCCTTGCTGGCTGTCATGACCTGGTGATGGAACACTGGCAGCTCTCACCGAGGCCTCCTGTTCCTCTCTGATTTTTTCATACTGCTGTGTATTCAATAGAGGGTGAAAACAGCAAGGTAGCATCTTGCCTATGTCCCTCTTATTGTCCTTTCTCCATCAAAAGATTTTCCCTACAGATGATTAAAATGCCATTCCCTTCCTTGGCATTGCCAGGTCGCCCTTCAAGCATGAGCTACAAGATTAAGTTCCAGAAGACAAGAGTGCCAGGCCAAGGAAGATTATTCTAGATCCCACAGCCAGGTGCAGGCTCAAGGGAGGTCTGGGCTCATTAAATACGGAAAGTTTGCTTTTCCTTCCATCAAGCCAAAGCCAAAGAGGTGATTTGCAGATTCCTCTGTACTTTGGTTTCCCTTGGCTGCCTGCACTTTGTCTTCACTCTTCCATTCTGTGCCTTGGTCTCCTGAGTGCACATTTGGCACCATGGTTAGAAAGGCTCACGTTAGACACACCGGTGTGTGGCTTTGCTGATGTTGCATGAAATAATGGAACAAGAAAACACACTTTGATAGGCTGTGTTTTCATGGACTGATCTTTCTAGAAAGCTGAATTTTCCACAGTGCAGAGCTTAATTTTGCCCATTATAAGTAACACACCCACTTACACACATAGGCATGCACGCATGCAGGTACACATTTAAAAAGAAAACTCTGAAGTAGGTCACATAGTTAACTGTCCTCAGAGGCAGCCAGGTAGGCACTTGGCCTTCTGCTCTTCCCCGCTTATTGGGTCACTGTTGGAACACCAGCGGTCCCGCAGGCACTGCCCATTGAGTCTTGGATCGAGCTGATTCTTGTTTCTGGTCCTCTGTCATCAGATCTCTTTTTGTCTTTCTTTTTCTTATAATTTCTCTCCCTTCTCATTTGTGTGTTCAGAAATAAGAATGAATTCTACTGTAAAGTGGACCCTCATAGTAGATGCTGCCTGAGTGTCCCCATTTGAGGCCCAGGATGGGGTGGCATCATTTTCATTTTACAGAGGAAGTCACCAGACAGCAAAGAAATTGACCGTATCTCCTCTCCTTCTAGAAATTAATAAATCAGTTCAGTTGGCACTCACAGGGGCTTCCGCTGGATCTGCTAAGACCCACTCATGAAAAAACTGCTGTGGGGGTATTGAGCCTTTAACAGTATAGGAACAAATAACAGAACATTCTTTAAAAATCTGGTTATTTTCATGGTTCCACAAATCCTCATGCTGTTTTAGAGCACAGCAGACTCTGGCTTTAAGAATGAAGAAAGAAAGAGTATACGTTAAATGCAAATGCCACCTCTCCTTGCTGCTTTGAGATACAGCCCCGCAGCTTGCTCTGCCAGCTTCAGTTTCCTCTCATGCTCGGTTCACAGTTCTTTGTGTTCAGTTAATTGTCTTAACTACAACGTGCTTTCATGTCGATCCACATAGGGAACGTTCTGAGATGGGAGCCGCACAGGCATCTGAAGGCACGTGAGACCATGTGGGAGAGGAGTGGTCGCCTAACTTTGGGCTTCTGGTCTTGCCTCTTCTGTGGTGGATTTGGTGTGTTGAGCCCTGTGTGGACAGTCATACTTTCGTGAGCCTTATACCCCTCAACTATGAAAGAAGACTTCACCGCTCTTAACCTCCATTAGTTGCTGCTAGCTCCTTATTTTTTAAAAAAGTGACACTTAGAGTCCGTGTCATAGACAGCTCCTGGTCCCCTTAGTAGGGGACCCACATGAAAACTAAGCTGCCCATCAGCTACATGTGTCTAGGGAGCCTAGGTCCAGTCTATGCATGGTCCTTGGTTGGCACTTCAGTCTCCATAAGACCCCCTGGGCCCAGGTTATTTGGCTCTTTTGGTCTTGTCACCTCCGGGTCATCCCGCCCCCACCTCCCTTACCCAAGGCTCTCAGTGCTCTGTTTAATGTTTGCCTGTGAGTCTCAGCATCTGTTTCGATCTGTTGCTGGGTGGAGCCTCTCAGAGGACAGCTATGCTAGGCTCCCTTCTGCAAGCGTAGTAGAGTATCATTAATTGTGACAGGGGTTGGCTCTTTCCCATAGGGTGGGTCTCAGGTTGGGCCAGGACATTTCCTCAATCTCTGCTCTGTTTTTAATCTCTGTATATCTTGTAGGCAGAGTAAATTTTGGGTTGAGGTTTTTGTGGGTGGGTTGGTGTCCGCCCCCCCCCCCCCACTAGAAGTCCTGTCTGGCTGGGAGGTGGCCTCTGCAGTCTCCATGACCCTCGCTACTAGGAGTCTCAGCTGGATTCACCCCTCATGTCCTCCCAGGAGCCTGCCGCGGTATAGGTCTCCAGCTTGTCACTGCAAGGCCCTTGCCCTTGGATTTTCTTCTCTCTCCAAGCCCTCTGGTCATGATAGAGTATATCATGAAATCTGAGTTGGTAGACAACTCCCAATGGTATTCTTGTACTGTCTGTTCACCTTAGCTCTTTAAGTAAGGTATTATGGTGGAAAAGTCCTTTTACTTTCAAATGCTTGGAAGATTTTTTTTTTTTTCCTCCTGAGCATTTCTGCATGTCTACCATATAGGCTAACATATTAAAGAATATGAGACTTGAAATGGGATAGATTGGCTGCGCGGGACCTGTGTACTCTGCAGTGTGCTGGCCTGGACAGGTAGGAGCAGGGGCTGCATGGACAAGCTTCCTGACTATACATGGTCTCATGGCCCTGAGTATCACGTGGCACGCAGGTGCCGCAGAGGCCTGGCTCCTGCTCCCTCCACATTTGTGTTGCTCCCGGAAGCTCAAAGGCAGTGAGTAGTGGAGTAAAGTGACCCTGGGACTGTGGGGCAGGCATGAAGAAGACCACCATTTTCCCTCCACCACCAGGCACCCCCTCAGAGGCGGTGGGAGCCTCCTACAGTGCATTCTTGACTTATCATAGCCAGCAGGCTTTCCTCTGGGTTTGGCTCAGGCCTCTATGGGACCTGCCCACTGCCAGTTTCTTTGAGGATGTTTATTTCATGGCTCATTTGAAGATTCCCCACAGATATATAATACGGTCTCAGAATGCTGGGTAATTCCTCACTTATTCTTTAAGACTGACTGTTTTTCCATCTTTGCTGCATGTCACTTTAGACTTCTAAGGAGTATCTCTGGCTACATTTATTTTATGTCTCCTTGTCTGGAGGACAGCCACACGAGTTGTCCTTAGGCCCATAGGAGCATGGCTTGTCTGAAAGGTTGTGAGAGAAGATTTGGGAAGAAAATATAAATTTTAGAATTACGGATATTTAAATAAGAAAATATCCCAAAGCATTTTTACTTAAGTGAGCAATAACTTCCTTAAATTGGGGATAGAAATATGTTCTGAAATTTGTTTAGTCAGCCCCCTTTGAAATAAATATAATTATGGCAATGATATCATTTCTGCTTAAAATGTTTGAAAAGGTATCAAGACAACGTGATTAAGGCATAATTGTTTGCCAATTTTTCTTTAAAGTTACATTTTTGGGGATTCTGTACCAAAAAACATCTTAAACTGATGAAGATACAGTTCTCCTCACTGATTTTGGCTAGGCTTTAATTAGATGGCTGCTTTCATGGTTGAGGAAATGCATTTAGGTTGGTCCTATGCCCCATGGTGCCAGATTTCAATCCAAGAAAAAAAATTTCCCCCAGTTTAGTGCTGATGCACACTTAAATAGCACAGGTGTAAGGTCTTTTCCTTGGCCAAGGGCACACAGTGACTTTCCAGAGGGTTGGTCACTGGCGGGTATGAGGTTCTGTGTCCTGGCTTGCCTTCCACCTACTGGCACTGTGGCTCTCTCAGCTCCCTGTAGGCAGAAGCCATTACATAGGGTCCCTACCCTTTGTTATGCAGACTGATGCAGGCAGACCCAGGACAGGCACAGGAGCTTGCCTTGTAGCCAGCATGACTGACCCAGTTTTCACCATGCACCCACTGTCTTTCTCAGTGAGTCCCTGGTTCACATGTTTGTGTGCCTGCTTGTGTGAGGTGTTTACAGAGAAACCATAAGATAGCTATCATTTACCACCTGCTTGTGGTAGATGCTAAGAAAAAAAAGCCATACTTTTCCCCAAAATAGACGTTGAGCCTACACTAATGCTTGAAGAGCATTTCCAGCAGTGCTACAAATTAGCGCTTTGGCATTTAATGTGTCAGTTTATATGATGAACAGAGTATCCATCCACTGTCAGCCCACCCACCGCCCCAGTTAAGACCTCATGGATTCTCTTTTTACCCAGAACATGAAGGCAGGCTCCCATCTGATGCCCCTGTCTGTTCCTTCCTCTTCCTGAATTGCTTTTGCAGTCTTTTTACTGTGCAGTAGTTTACAGTGGGAACCTTTGATTAGGCTGGCTTCCATAGTGAGTGGAGGGATCCCCTCAGATACCCTTTCTGCTGGGTAAGTGTGTCATCCGGCACTTCCACGAGAGTATTGGTTGATAGTCTCAATTCTTTCTTTGAATTTAAATGTTTTGTTTTTATTTATTTTTTATTTATTTTTATTTTTTGCTGAGGTTTTCATGTTTTTTCTTTATTTTTGACAACTTCAAACACATATACAATGAAACCTGACCATATCTAACTCCCGTTTTCATCCTCCGGTTCTCTCATAGGCTCTACAACATGTCTCCCTCCTAACCTAGTGCCTCCTTCTTTTTGATAACCCAGTAAACTTAATTAGTGCCGCATAAATGTGCATGGGTGGGGCCCGTCCACGGGAGCACGGGAAAGCCCCCAGTGGCCATGTCCTCAATAAAGAATGATCTCCAGAGGTGGGTGTGGTAGCACATCCTTTAATCATATCGCTCAAAAAAGAAGCAGGAGGATCTATATGAGTTCGAGGCCAGCCAGGTCTACATAGTAAATTCTAGGATAGTCAAGGCTACATAGGAATCCTGTCTCAAAAAGCCAAGCCAAGTGAAAGCTGAACTAGACTCTCCTTCTTCAGGCAGGTGTCCACTGCTAGCAGCTCTCCAGGAGGGCCTGGGCCTGGAGACCATTTTCTCCATCCAGGCCAGCATTTTGGCTGAATTGATTTTATATATGCCTTGTGCAGGTAGCAACAGCTGCTTTGAGTTCATGATTGTAACATCCAGATCAAGCCCAGAAAACAGCATTTCATAGCACCCCTCCGCATCCCCTGGCCCCTCTTCTATAGTGTGCCCTGAGCCTTGATAATGGTGAGGTTAACAGAGGTGCCCTGGTTGGGGCTAACTAAGCACTCAATCTCTTATTCTCAGCACTGTGGCCAGCTATGCATCTCTCCATTGACTGCTGCCCACTGGAAAAAGCTCTGACCAAGTCTGAGAGCAGCAGGTCTATAGGTATATGCACAACTAGAATGCAATTCGACAGTGTGCCCATTTAGCAAAAGGATAATATTGGAGGTTCTTTCTAAAGGCTGCAGACTAACTTCCTGTTTTCTCTTGGACTTGGAGCATGTGAGTGAGAAGTGTGGCACTTTGCTGCTGAGCTCACTTTTGCAGCTGGGTCAGGAGCAGTCCACACTGCCTTCTCCCACTGATGTGGGCTCTTCTGCTTCTGTTAGTTTTCTAGATAACTTTATTTCTTTGTTCTTGGTGTCAGGGGGAGGGGGCGGCTTCTTTTTCTTAAGTATCCTCCACTCTGAATTGAGAATTGCTGTGATTATATGTAACAGGCTGTAGTCTCACCCTTTCCTTCCTCCTTCCTCGGCGCCTCTTCTCTCCTTCCTTCTTAACCCCCCCTCTCCTCCCTCCTGTTTCCGCTTTCCTCCCATCCCTCATGCCATCTCCTTTCCTCTTGTCTCTTCTCTTCTTGTAACAAGACAGCCTGGAATTTGTGATCTTCCTGTTTCAGCCTTCAGAGAATTGGGGTTATAGCCATGTGTCACCCCCAACTTTCTTGTGAAATTTCTATCTTCATAAACCCCAAACTCTGTCAGATCAGTAGCTGTGTCTTACACTTGTGTGAGTCTCCAGTGTAGGCACCCTCCAAATGCCCAGGAAACTCAGGGCTTCAGGAAGGATTTCTGCACTGTGTGAGAGCAGCTGCCACCAGGTTCTGTGAAAGCTTCTGGCCTTAGTAACAGTTACTCAGGAGTATCTGTCAAGCTGTCTGCCTGTGCATTAAAGCAGGGACAGTAAGAGAAGCTGTGGAGGAGTGATCTCAGCTTCAGGAAAAAGTTAAAATATTTTAACTTTTATTTGACACATGGATGCAGAATGGCCTATTTTAGTGACAGTTTTAATAAAATCCTAACATTTCTAATTAGGTGGGGCTTTTGTTCACAGAGTGCCAGTCCTCAGTAAGTTGTATAAAAAGTGTGGTTTATATTGTTGCTGCAGCTGGCCTATGTACTCACCACTTGGCTCCTGCATTTGAAGAGCAAGTTCCTGCAGGGTGCATGCTGGTGATGTGGGAATTCTTAGCAATGCTCTACTGCAGTTGTGACTACTGTTGTCCTGAGAGACAGCAGTCTGCTTAGATGCATATGCCAATGCCTTTAGGCTGATTGTAGCAGAGACCTTAGTATAAGGTGTGTATTCCCACTCTGGTTTTATATATATATATTTAAGTATATATATTACATATGTGTATAATATTTAATACATATAATAACATGTATATTATAAGTACATTATATACGTATATACAATATGTTATACATATATGTATTACACACATATTATAAATTACACACACACACACACACACACACACACACACACACACACACACACACACACACACGAGGCTCATGACCAGGGAATTGGGTGGATTGGCTGAATCCTAAGATATGTGTATTTCAAAACTGGAATTTGCATTATTGTATTACAGACAAAAGATATGTAAGCTAAATAATAAAAATATTATAAAAAATGGCCAGAGTTTGGAAGTCAGTAAGTGGCTTTTGCAGTAGCCAGGTTGATTGTTACTGACAACATGAGCAGGTTGTTTCTCTGCCTCCATTTCCCCCTGCACTAGAGAGAGTTCTTCCTGCTTCCAGGCCTTGCCAGCCAGCAGACTGATGGTGAGCATGTCTTGATGAACTCAGGGGCTTTTTTTCTCCCCCATCAAATTTGAGTCCTAATGGGACTGTTACTGGATTGGGTGCACATGACGATTTCCTTACCGGTTCCTATGACTTTTCCAGAAGGCATTGCTTATCTCCTTCAGTTACTTTTTCTGTTTCAAGGTCACATGTCAGGATGTCCTTTGCTTTTTCTCCCATAGCACAGTGCGAGGGCGTTAGCTCCAGGAGAATGCAGCCACAGGGTCCAGAAGGTGGCCTTGCCTCCACTACGGAATCACTAAATATTGTCCTGACTGACGACCGCTCAAGCAGGCTAAGCTTCTGGGAGCCTGCATTTGCTAAGCGTTGGAAAGGGTTCGGCAGTGTAGGGAGACAGTTACACCATCCTATTCTTGCACATATATTTAATCTCACATGGAAACACCCCATTTAAAATTTTTCATTCTGAATGCTAATGTTATTGGAAAGCACTTTGTATTTGATGTGCTGTTAAAGAAAATATACTGAAATGTAATAAACATGAGAATCAAAGGAACTGCTGGAGCAAGCCGTGGTTTTCCTGCAGCCTGCATGCCACTTTCCCCGTGAGTGTAGCGTGGCCTTAGGGTGTCCTACCGGAATGGCTGAGCTGGAAACCAAAACCAAAACCAAAACCCAAGCCAGCCAAACTAACAACCAACCAACCAAACTAACAACCAACCAACCAAACTACCAACCAACCAGCCAAACTAACAACCAACCAACCAAACGAAAACTTAGTGAGCATTCAGCATCGCAGATTTCTAAGATGAATCAATACCAGATTTCCAACTATGCTTTTTAATGTTCTGTCTTCCAAAACCATGGATGATACTGAACATTAGCAAGGATTCAGCCACAGCCATACCACTAGGTGCAAGACAGGCCTTTGCTGATGGAGTTTAGCTGAAAGGTGGCCTTGGAGGATGGGCCATCTGTCTCAACCTCTGTCGCCTTCTGGCTGCCTTTTCTATTTTCCATTAGTTACTTTCCACAGACTATGGAGGTTCTGAAAAGTCAGTTAAGGCTTCTAACCCCAAAGTCCCAGCCCTGTTGTTCAGTGCTGCACAGGCTCATCACTGGGTCTACTTCAAATCGTTCTCAGTGGTGGTCTGTTTCTCCCCCTCCTCTGGCTGGCTGCACCTGACCCATTGGGAAGGAACACGCCACGTGGGGTTCGCCTCCCAGGACAGAGCTTGCCTGCTTCTCACTCAGTTTCCTGTCCCTGCTTTAGGTGTTCTTTTTGCCTGATATGTCCTTCCAAGATTATTCGTTATTTATTTTTAAGAATTAACATAAAGTGTGTGTGTGTGTGTGTGTGTGTGTGTGTGTGAATGCCCAGTTCTGTTCTCTGAGCTATGGCCTGTGGATTATTTTGTCTTCCACCACAATCAGGATATATAACCATTCTATCACACTGCCTCATATTTATTTATCCTTCCCCCTTTGTGGTTACATTTCTCTTTAACCAGAACCCTTGTATGGTGGTTTGAATAGGTATGGCCCCCGTAACTAATGCGTTTGAATGCTTGACTATAGGGAGTGGCAATATTAGGAGGTGTGGCCTTACTGGAGGAAGTGTGTCACTGTGGTGTCGGGCCTTCGAGGTCTTAAATGCTCAAGCTATGCCCAGTATGAAACACATCCAATCTCCCGCTGCTATCTGGGGATCAAGAGATAGAACTCTCAGCCCCTTCTCCAGTGCACTGTGTCTTCCTGGATGCTGCCGTGTTTCTCACCATGATGATAATGAACTAAACCAGCCAGCCCCAATTAAATGTTTTACTTTATAAGAGTTGTCTTGGGTATTGTATCTCTTCACAGTAATAAAACCCTAACTCTGCTGCCTTGGCAACTAGTGATGCATGCTGTCACATAGTTTTGTCTTTTCTAGAACGCCATACAAATAGAATCACTCAGCATGGTGTCCTTGAGACTCACCCGTGGTCAATAGAGTATGTCACTTGTTAGTTCCTTCTTATAGATCAATATTATTATATTTCTAGATCTGCTATCTTTTAACCATTCATCTGTTGAAGGAAATTTGTGTTCTTTACAGTCTTTGGTGGTCATGAACAGAGCTTTTATAAACATAAGATTTCTGTGGGAATTCTACTTTTTCATTTCTCTTGGATCTATACTTAAGGACTGGAATTGCTGGATCATACACTTGGTGTGTTAAAACATAATAATAAATTGTCCCAGATCACGCTATTTGATACTTCTGTTGGAAATGCATAAGAGTTTCAGTTGTTTAGAATCCTTCCCAACACTTCAGAGTGTACACATCTTTACTTTAACCCTTTTCTAATGAGTATGTGGTAGTGTTTGCGTCCCTAATGGATGATGGTGAACACCATCCCCCACTTGTCTGTATTTGCTCATCCTCCTTGGTGCCAGCCCCCTTCTATTCTTTCTCCATTTGCAATACTGGTTTCTTTGCTGCAGGACTTGGGGAGTCCCTCGCATGTCCTGCATCCGGGTCTTTTCATCAGATACATGATTGGCAAGTGTTGTCTGAAGCTTGTCTTTTCATTCAGTGTTTTTGCAGAGCAAACATTTTCAGGTTTATTATTATTATTTTTTTAATTGGACATGCTTTTTGTATCCTATTCAACTCTCTTTGCCCAATTGTAGACAGTAAAAATTCTCTGTGGTGTGCTCATTTTGGAAGCTTTATAATCTGAATGTTAAGATTTTGGATCTATTTTGAGTGAATTTTTGTAGGCCATATGAGGCTCTTGCCAGCTTCCTGTTCTTAAAGGTTTCTAATGGTTTCACGGCTGTCTTTCCCAGATGACTTGTCTTTAAGCATTTGTTAAAAATTGTTAGGCTGGGCCTGGCGAGATGGCTCAGCAGTTAAGAGCACTGGTTGCTCTTCCAGAGGTCCTGAGTTCAAGTCCCAGCAACCATATGGTGGCTCACAGCTATTGGTAATGGAATCTGTTGCCCTCTTCTGGCTTGCAGGTGTACATGCAGATAGAGTACTCAGATACACAAAATAAATAAATAATTTTTAAAAGGTCTTTTAAAAAATGACTAGGCCATAGTGAGTCATTTCTGTTCCCTGATCAGTGTTTAGCCATCCATCATTAAACACAGCTTGCTTTCTGCAACTTTGCTGCAAATATTGAAATTGGGTGAGTTCTCAATATTATTCAAAATTGTTTGAGCTCCTATAAGAGGAAATTCTTTTTTTTTTAAATATTTATTTATTTATTATGTATACAGTGTTCTGCTTGCACATACACATGCATGCCAGAAGAGGACATCAGATCTCATTATAGATGGTTGTGAGCCACCATGTGGTTGCTGGGAATTGAACTCAGGACCTTCGGAAGAGCAGCCAGTGCTCTTAACCTCTGAGCCATCTCTCCAGGCCCCTAGAGGAAATTCTTTTGTCAACTTTAAATTAATTGTTGCTTTATAAACTAAACTAAAAAAATTAAAACCTGATATGATTTTGACTGCCTTTTGTCTATAGGTCAATTTGTGGAGAATTGGCATTTCCAAGTATATGGAGTTTCTTCCATCCATGAATACAATATGCTTATATAAGTCTTCTTTGAGTTATTTGGACATATTATTATTACTTCATTTAAATCAAGTTTATTGTTCTGTCTCATTGGAGAAGCATTCAATCTTTCCCATTACACTTGATGGAGCTGTGAGCACTGTGTGGCCCTTGTTAGACTGAGACACCGTGGTTCTTCTTGTTGCTAGGTGACTGAATTGTTTTATTGTGAGAAGTTGCTGGATTTTGTCAGATGGCTTTTCTGCTTCTGTGGAGAGGCCATGAGTTCTCTGCCTTCCATCCCCTCTGCAGGGTATACTGTGTTGTTTTTTCTTTCAATGTAATCTCATCTTTTTGGTATGTGGACAAAGATTTTCTGTTTTCTGTGACAAGCTCAGTTTGCTAGTATTTGTTGGATGATTATTTTAAAATTTTAAAATTTACTTAACATGAATGAGTGTTTTTCCTGCATGTTCACCATGCAAGTGCCTACTGCCCATGGGGGTCAGAAGAGGGTGTCATGTCTCCTGGAACTGGAGGTAAGGACAGTTGTAGCCACATTGTGGGGTGCTGGGAACTAACCTGGGTCCTCTGCAAGGTCAGCAAGTGCTTTTCCCTGTTGTGCCATCTCTGCAGCCCTTTGATGACATTTTAATTGCCAATATTCATAAATGATGTTAGCCTTTTTTTGAGAGCTCTTTGGTGTTTTTATATATTCTCTGTTTATGTTTTGTGTTTATGATAGACTGACATGAATTCTTTAAACACTTGGAAGAACGTTAAGTATGGGCTCAGACTTTTCTCAAACTTTTGTAGGAAGTTTTAAAATTAATAGTTATTTTTATCTATAGCAGGCCTGTTCTGACGTCCTGTGTCTTAAATCTTCTTTTTCAGTCAGTTTTCCACCTAAGAACTTGCTCGTTCCATCTAACATCTCCATTTGTTGGTGGAATTTAGGAATGATTGTTCCCTCTCCGTTAAAAAGGCTGTTTATTGCGGACACAGACTTCTGAATCGACAGTTACCTTCTTTTAGCTGCACAGTCTGCCTTGTGAGCTCCATGGGCTCCTTTGGGAAATCTATAACTTTCGAAACTATTATTCCTGATATATATTGCTTTCTTCCAGGTTTTTCAATTGTCTCTAGTTCTTAGCAGTTTGATTGTGATCTGGCCGTCTCTGCATTTCTTGGAACCGTAAATTTGCCTCTCGCCAAACATGAGGACTTACAGTCTGCATTTTAAAGCGATTTTTCTTCTTCTGAGACGTTGGCGACATGAACGTTAGGCATGCTAGCATTTCCCACAGACCTCGGAGGCGCTCTTCGCTGTTACACCCTTTCTCTCACGTGTCTTTGCATGATCTGTTCATCTGTGTTCAGGGTTACCCACTGTTTTCTCTTGTCACTTCCATTGTGCCATTGCATCCATCTGGTGGCATTTTGAAAGGTTTGTCTTTCTTTCTTTATCTTTTCTTTCTCAGCTCTTGGATTCCTTTTTTTGTTAGGGGAGGATAAATCTGCTGTCCTTCCTGGAGATGCTCACAGTAAGTAGCTCCTTTAAGTTGTTTGATTACACTCATATCCATGTCACGAGGGCTGATTGCCCTTCCATTGCAAGGTGACTTTTACTGAGTAAGTTTGGGTTACAGTATGAGCATTCTGAATATAGGTTGAACGCATCTAATCGGAAAATCTGAATTCCAAAGTTCTCCAACATCCAAAAACTTGAAAACGGACATGATATCACAGTGGAAAATTCCACATCTATACAGACGCACAAAACATGATGCAGGATCACCTTATATACACGATCCAAATGAAATGTAAATGAATTGTGTGCCTTAACTTGGATCCTATTCCCAAAATACCTTGTTAAGTATATGCAAATATTTCAAACTCGGAAGCATCCTGACCGCTGTTGGTCTTGAGCTCAGAGGTAAGGGACACGGAAGCCCTGTCGTGTGATGCTGCCGCCCATGGATCTTGTCCATGTTGTTTGCAGGCAGCTAGTGAGTTGTTCTACTTTTCCTCTGTGGGCTGTGTCTCCAGTATCTGTTCTGCTCCACTCTTTATGATGTCGCCTGTGTGTGTTCTCCAGCCTGGAGGCTGGAGAGTGAGCTTTTCAGAGTGGAAAACCTCAAGGCCACTGGTGCTGCTGTCAGGGTCAGACCCAGAGCGGACAGCTCAGGGTGAACGTACATGAGAAGATGGCATTCTGTCGTGTGACTCTCCTGAGCTCCTCTCTGCAGTCTCTGACAATTTCTGATTTCCCCAAGCCCTCTCTTGCCATCCTTTAGATATGGAGTCAGAACACTTAATTCTCTACTCGGATCCATTATTTTCCTTGACTATGTCCAGGATCAGGCAACAGATAGCCAGAAGAAAAGAAAGAAAGAAAGAAAGAAAGAAAGAAAGAAAGAAAGGAAGGAAGGAAGGAAGGAAGGAAGGAAGGAAGGAAGGAAGGAAGAAAGAAGCAATGGGGATTTCACCTTGTGCCCTGGAGACTATAGCTCTTCTTGGGGAAAACATTCTTTGGGAGTTTTGGTGTCCACCCAGCTGATTTGCCCGTCCGGCTATTTGGCCCCTACTAGGGCTGGGGTGGCAATGAAAGGGGGGGGGGGAAGAAAGAAAGAAAGAAAAATAAAAAACAAAGCTCTAGTGAGGCTTTCTTTGAATGTGGAGGGTTTTGTTTTTCTTCTGCTCCTTGTGTTTGAAAGGCTTTCTTCTCGCTGGCTTCTTTCTGTCTGTACATGCTGAGCATTTCTAGATGCAGGCTGACTTTGGATCTATACTGGGTGATACTGGGAGACCAGGATGAAAAAGGAAAATTCAGTCCTGTTTTGAAGGTATTCTGAGTTCCAGTTTCCACTCCCAGGTCTCCGTGTTACCGTTTACATCTCACAGTCCTCAGATGCCCTGTGTTTTCTGCCCAGCTTTTCATTGGCATGGACTGGGCCAAGGGTGGGTGTTCTTATCCGATCTTGCCTGCAGCTGCAGCCCTCACATTAGAGTCAGCGCTTTTGTTTGTAACACAAATCCTGCGTGGGTGGGGATGGGTTTACCAAGCTTGTTTCTGTGGATTTCTAGGATGTGTTTTTAACACGCACACCGTGGCATTGTCAAATGCTACTTGTGATGAGATAAGCTTACCTCTGATTTAGCTCACAACATGGCAGACTGGAAAGGGCTGGAAGAGCAAACATTTTAGCCTGTCAGTGAGGCAGCTGAGGTGGGAAGCAGCCGTGCACAGTGATAACTGCTGCGATGCTTGGGTTCCAGTCAGGCCTTGGTGACTGGTGCCGAAGCCTTATTTTAGTAGACTTTACATGTGCATGCTTTCTTCTTCTCAAGAAAATTTGTGAATCCATTCCTAAGGGCTCCACCTCCCTGTTCCTCACATCTTTTGTTAAGCCATGCCTTTCAACACTGCCACGTGGGGACCAGGCCTCCGTGTGTGTCCTGGTGGGGACAAGGAGCACTAAGTGCAGACAGGAATCTTTGGAAAAGGTAGCGTGCCTCATCCTTGAGGACTGTGAGCAGCAGAGAACAATCTGGTGCTGGTGCCATCTGTGGCGGCTGTTGACTGAGAGCCGGGGAGCTATAACGGGAAATAAAGTAAACATTTTACTTCCTTCTGATCTTCAGTTTTTCACAGTATATCCCTAGATTATGTTTTGCTTATTTTAGAGTTAGCTCCTTAAGCTGGTGCTGGTTTACCCCTTCCCTCCCCTCTCCTCCCCTCTCTCCTCTCCCCTCCCCTCTCCTCTCCCTTCCCCCCTCCCCTCTAATGTCCCCTCCCCTCCCCCTCCAATATCCCCTCCCCCTCCTCCCCTCTTCCCTCTCCTCTCTTATCCTCTCTCCCTCCCCCTCCCTCCTCTCCTCCCCTCCCCCCTCCCCTCTCCTTCTCTCTCCCCTCCCCTTTCCTCCCCTCACCACTCTCCCTTCTCCTTCTCTCTCCCTTCTATCTCTCTCCTCCCCTCTCCTCTCTCCTCCCCTCTCCCCTCTCCTCCCCTCTCCCCTCTCCTCCCCTCTCCTCTCTCCTCCCCTCTCCCCTCATCTCCCCTCCCTTCTCCCCTCTCCTCCCCTCCCCCTTCCCTCCCTCCTCCCCTCCCCTCCCCATCCTCCTTTGCCCTTTTCTCCTTCCCTCCCTCTTGTTTATGTTTTTGAGACTGTGTAGCCCAACTCCTCACTTTAGTGGCTTGTGCTGAAATTTGGTTTCTTCTATGTCTTATGCTTTTATGTGCTTCTTCCTCTCAAGAAGGACGGGAATCTGGTCACGGCTCTACCTCAGTGCTGGGGCTGTGGGTGTATGCTGCCAGGACCCAGCTTAAGTCACTACACTTCTGCTAGTATTTTTTCTTTTTTATGAAGTCAGTGATAAAATTAGGAAAGTAGAGGCCTTGATGGAGTACTGAGTGTTCCTGGTTTGTAGTGTTTGGCTATTGTAAACTATTTCTTTAACATTTATTATGAAAACATTTTGCTTTTGCTTTTGTTTATTCCTCAGTTAAAAAAAAAGTCTCCTTTACATGCTTGTGTTGGTTTAATTTTGTTTTTATTTGATGTGTATGAGTGTTTGTCTGCATGTGTGGATGTATGCCACTTGTGTGTCTGCTGCCTTTGCAGGCTGACAGAAGGTGTTCCATCTCCTGGGACTGGAGTTAGAGGTGGTTGTGAGCCAACATGTGGGTTCTGGGACATGAACCTGCGTCCTCTGCAAGAACAGGGCTCTTGACCGCTGAGCCGAGGTGTCCCTCCATAACCGCTGAGCCGAGGTGTCCCTCCAGCCTCTTAATTAAAAAAAAATGTGACCAGAAAAGAAGAATATAAACAGTCAGTTAAGAGAGGAGTGACACTCCAGTTTGCTTTTTTCTTCAGTTATTTTTATAGAAAGCAGCACTCCCATTTTAACTCAGACATAGTCTCTACCTTTAAGGAGCATAGAGTTCAACCACCTTAAATAGTCTCACCTGCAGATCCCTTTCCCCAAGGACGGTTTAAGATGAGCAGTGAGACTGCAGCGGCGCCCATGCGTGGGGTCCTTTGAGGAGTGTTTGGTTGCACTGAGTTGTTCTATGCCAGATTCACAGGGCTTCCATGGTGAGAAGCGCAGGGCTGAGAACAGCACGGCTCTCCTGTGTGTACAGGGAGTCCTGTGGGCACAGGCATGTGCTTTCTGACACGCGGCTCTAAATGCAGAACCCTCTAAACCAGGCGGGACTTCTTATTGACCCATTTTGTTGGCAAAACATAACCTGAAATATTGGAGCCCAAGCTAACACTGCATTGTTTTTCTCAGCTGTACTGCTAGTTTGGGCTCTGTGCTCTGCAGCCTTTCGAAGTACATCTGTGATCCTTTAAGTTTCATGTGTGGTGCTTTGTAACTGTTAACTGCAATCCTATGTTCTAGCGTGTCTCTTATCCTCACCTTCTCTTGATTCCGTGTGAGTCTTTTTACTAGCTTTTGCCCCCTAAGACACTTAGAAGTGTCTTACTTGAGATCTTCCTGAAATGTTGGTTACTCACTTCCTGAAAGCTAAAACTTTTTGAATTCTAAAACACAGCTGACCATAGAAGTTTCCAGTAAGGGATTGTGGACAGTTTGAGTACCCCAGACTCTGTGAAGTACACCTGTTGTTCCTCAGTATACAGCTGAGGCGATGCAAGCTCAGGGAGGGTAAATACCATCTGCAGGTAACAGCTCTGTGAGTGGTGAAAGTGCACTAGGAACCTACCTTTGACCTGTCAGGCTTGCTGCTGCTCTATTTATCCATGGTCAAATGGAATGCTGCTGGGAGAGGGGGCAGTGAGAGCCCAGGGAGAAGACACTGTGGCTGCTGGGCTTGCCATGGCCCTTGTGTGGAAGAGATCACCTTTCGCTTTTGAGTTGATGCTAAAGGCATCTTAAGATAGTTAACTCAAGAGGCAGTCAAATTGTGGACTGACCCACTGACTAAAGCATTCCTCACCATGTGTTCCTCCTGCAGCCTGGACCTCTCATGGCAGGGGCACTGTCCAGAATGTTGTGCTTATGTTTTTAAAAAAATATATAGTCTTTTTATTTTTAAGTTTTATTGAATGATTATTAATATTTAATATTGAATTATTGTTTTAGTAAAATCAGCGGTTACTCTTTAACCAGTTTTATACCCAATTAACCACACACAGAGATCAGGATCTATTTAATTAGCCTATAGCACAATGCTGTGCAATAATTACTCCATCCTGAACCTCCATGCTAGTGTATTTTGTTCCATTCAGATTTCCCACATTATACTTGCTTTTAAATCATCTCCTAGGCCTGGCTCATTTCGCTTGCTGTTTCCATCTGTCCTTGTGGCTCCATCCTCTTCTTCCTCCTCTTTTTCCTCCCCTCACCTGATCAGAATGTCCTACCCTATTCCTTGTTATTGATCACCATTGGCTAGTTTATTTTTATTGACAAAACAGAGAACAAATGGTGACATGTTTATACAAACTTGAAACTGGAGATACTTAGAATACACATCACAACTGAATATCTGGATTGACCAGAGAGAGGGGTTGAGAAATCAGCATTTGAATGAACAAGAGTAAACTGTACACAGTCCACAAGAACATTATGCCAGCAGAGTTTGTCATACAAAGCAATGCCTTTCATTATAGCGGCTTTGTACACACACATCACTACACTCTTACCTGTCTCTCCCCCTACTAGCCCCCTTGCCCATGCCCATCTTCCTGGCACTCTACTTCTGTCCATACAGTCCTTCCTTCTCCTTTCCTGACACAGATACGTCACCACCCCCGCTTTCCCTGCCTGTCTTTCTTGTGATGTCTTCCTCCCCTCCCATACCACCTTTTTATTTTTAAATCCTCCACACCATAAATTTAAATTTATATTCTGTATAGGAGATGTTCAGTACTTGTCTTCTGAGTTTGGACTTCCTTTTCCTTAACATGATCCTCGGTTCTGCTGATTTCCTTACAAATGTCATGGTTTTATTTTTCTTTACATCTAAAAGAATTCCATTGTGCATCCCACTTTCTTTAGATGTTCATCTGTTGATGGGCATCTAGGCTGGTTTCGTGTCTTTGCTATCATAAACAGTACAGTAATAAGCATGGACATGCAAATGTCTCTGTCGTGTGCTGGCTCAGATACCATCAAGTATGTAGCAGGAATGGATTAGCTGGATTTTTAGTTTTTTGAGGAAAGTCTAGATTTACTCCCATAATGGCTGCTCTAGTTTACACTCGCACTAGCAGGAAGCAAGGATCTCTTCTGTACCCTCACCAGCACTTGTCCTGACTCAGATGAGGCAGATTCTCGAGGCAGTTTTAATTTGTATTTTCCCGCTAGCCAAGGATGTTGAACTGTTTTCCAACTATTTATTTACCATTTGTATTTTTTTTTCTTTTGAGAGCTATTTATTTGGTTCAGTAGCCCATTTGTTGATTGGCTAATTTGTTCTCTTAGTGTTTAGTGTTTGCAGATCTTTCTGTATCTGTGATTTCAATCCTCTTCAAATGTGTAGTTGGCAAAGGCCTCTTCCCTATGTACTGTAGGCTGTTTCTTCATTTTGTAATTGTTTCCTTTGCTATGCCAAAGGTTTTTAATTTCATACAATTCCGTTCCTAGAGTCTGATTATTTTCTGTGCTGTTTTAGTCCTTTTCAGAAAGTTTTTGCCCATGCTTATTTGTGTTGCTTTGAATGAGGGTGGCTCCCATAGACGTACATATTTGAATGAGCCCCAGCTGGTGGAACTGTTTGGGAAGGATGGAGAGGCGTGGCCTTGAAGGAGGTGTGTCACTGGGAAACAGACTTTGAGACTTCAAAAGCCTGCACCCATTAGTGTGTTCTCTGCCTCATGCCTGTAGATCACATGAAACTCTTTGCTTCTACTCCAGTGCCATGCCTGCCTGCCCGCTGCCATGATCCCTGCCAAGATGGTCATGGACTCACCCTCAGAAGCTGTGCAGCCCAAATCAATTGCTTTCTTTTTTAAGTTGCCTTGGTCATTATATTTTAATCACATAAATTAAGAAGTAAGCCATTCCTGTGCTTTCCTCTAGCAGTTTCAAAGCTTCATGTTTACATTAAGGCCTTTGAGCATTTGGAATTGATTTCTGTGCAGCGTGATAAAATACAGATCTCGTTCATTGTCCTACAACGGGGACATGAGTTTCTCCAGGACTATTTGCTGGCGCTACCCAGTGTATGCTTCCAGGACTATTTGCTGGAGCTGCCCAGTGTATGCTTCTAGGACTATTTGCTGGAGCTACCCAGTGTATGCTTCCAGGACTATTTGCTGGAGCTACCCAGTGTATGCTTCCAGGACTATTTGCTGGAGCTACCCAGTGTATGCTTCAAGCCTTTGTTGAAAAGTTAAGAGGCTGTACCTTACATGTCTAATTTTGTGCCAGTGCTGTATTTTCTTTTGATAGTATGACTCTGTAATACAATTTAAGATCAGATGTTGTAAAATTCCAGTATTGCTTTTTTCTACTTAGGATTGCTTTGACTATTAGGGGTCTTTATAACTTTGTATGTGAATTTTATCAACTTTTTATACTTCTATGAAGAATGTAATTAAAATTTTGATGGAGAGTGCTTTAAAAATGTAGATCATATTTGGCAATACAGCCAATTTTACAATATTCTGTTAACCCATGAGCATAGGGGTGTGTGTGTGTGGAATCTTTCCATCTCCTAGTATTTTTTTTAGAAGGGTTTCCATGGTAGAAGAGAGGTGTCTTACCTCTTTCATTAAGCTTATTCCTAGATATTTCATTTTTAAATGTGGTTATAAATAGAATTGTTCAATTTCTTATCAGCAAGCTCATAGTATATTAGAAAGTTACTGATTTTTGTAAGTTAGTTTTGTAAATTACTACATTGCTGAAAGTGTGTTTAAAGTATAAAAATTTTCTGGCATGACTTTAAGGTCTTAAATATATGAACATGCAGCTTGCAAATAGAGATTCTTTGGCTCCTTCTATTTGGATTCTTTGTCTTTCTCTTGTCTTATTGTTCTACCTAAGACTTGAATGCTGCATCGACTAATAGGGCTTTCTTGTCTCATTACTGAGTTTCGGGGGATGTTTTCTCCCTTCCATATCATCTTGGCTCTAGGTTTGCCATATGTAGCCTTTCTTATGTTGAGGTAATGTTTGTCTTGTTCCCATCTTTTCCAGGGCTTTTATCATGAAGGGTGTTGAGCCTTGTCAAATGGCCTTTTGAGATGATATCATGATTTATGTCCTTAAATTGTTACATTGTGTTATATTTGTTGATATATGTGCATTGTATCAACTCTCATTCCTGGGATTAAAGCAACTGGTATATGATTTTACTGTGACTTTGACTTAAATTCAGTATTTTTATTTTTGAGAATTTTTGCATTTATGCTAATTAGAGAAATTGGTCAATACCTGTTTTGCTGCTGTTGTATTTTTATTGGATTCTGACATCAGAGTAACACCTTTGTAGAATGAGTGGCCTTGCTCAATCCTTTATTTTTTATGGAGCAGTTTGAGGACTGTTAGCATTAACTGTTCCTTAAAGATTTAGTAGATTTTGGCACTGAACCCATCTGGTTTTGGCTTTTTGTGGTTGGAAGATGTTTTATTACTACTTCAATCTTGCGCTTTTTCTTTTCTTTCTTCCTTTTCTTCTTTCTTTTTGCTATAAATTATATCTTGATTTAATCTAGTAAGTCACACAGAAATTTAGTTATTCTGGTTTTTTAGGTATTTATTTATTTGTTTGTTTGTTTATGGAACAGTAAATTTTAATCTGGTCCCTAATGACTCTAGGATACAGATGTGTGCTGTCATGCCCAGCTTTTACGTAAGTGCCTGGGATTTGAACTTAGGTCCCATGTTTGCTGAGCAACTGCTCATCCACCAGTCTTCCCCCAGCTCCTTTGCAGCTTTCAGTATTGCTCCTTTGCTTGGTATTTTTGACATCTTGAGTATGATATGACACAGACAATTCTTTTAGAATTAGAATATTTTCTATGCAGTTCCATTGCATAATTTTTCCTCTGTGTTTAGTTTTAATTTTGGCTCCTTCTACCCTGTGTGATCTTAGGTTTGTTTTCTTGGTGTATCCTAGTGTTCATAACAGCATGGTCATGTCCATGGGACTTTACTTTCTTTACTGAGGTTTGGTTGCACTGTCTCCTTGGCCTAATCTTCCATCCCTGATATTCCTTCCTCTTAGTCTTCAAGTCCACTGATAATACTTTCCATTGTGTTTTTTTATTTCCTGGGTTGTTTTCTGATCTCTCAGCATTTCTACTTAGATCTTTTCAAAATCTGAATCTCCCTGCTGACTTTTTAATCCTCTTTACTTTCTCACCCATTTCTCTAACATCGCCGCCTCCTGTTTTTTTTTTTTTTCCCCCCTGACTTTTCTGTCTGAGACCTGGACTGAATTAATCTCCTTGTTTGTATCGTCTTAGAAGTCATCAACCATTTTTACTAGTAAACTTTTGAAATTTTTTTTAGTTTTATACCTATTTTACTATATTTGAAATCAGTATTGGAAAAGTTAAAATCTTTTGGTGAAATTACATTTTTTTGTTTTGTTTTGTTTGTTTGTTTGTTTTGGTTTTTTGAGACAGTTTTTCTGTGTGTCCTTGGCTATCCTGGACTCACTTTGTAGACCAGGCTGGTCTCGAACTCACAGTGATCCGTCTCTCTCTGCCTCCTGAGTGCTGGGATTAAAGGTGTGCGCCACCACGCCTGGCTCCTTGCCTTACATTTTTGTGTTCCTTTTTTTGCATTGCGATTTTACATCTTACAGTTTACATGTTCGTCATTTTCTGTGGAGATGATCTTATTTAGCAGCCTGCTCTTGAGGACTCAGTCCCCCCCATGCCACTCTCACAGGAGGCTCTAACAGCACAGATACTAAACTACACGAGCTCTAAAGATACTTAGAATTAATTAAAGTCCACTTAATATGTTACCAATGATCCTGGAATTAAAATGGAAAAATTAATGCAGAATGTACTGTGAAGGTAAAAAAATTAGAATAAATATGGAACTAGTAAAGGAATGAAATCAAATCAAGAAGCAGGAAATGGAAATAGAGGAGAAACGAGGTTAAGTGAAGAAAAAAGAAATGGAGAAGAATATCACGAGAAAAGAAAGCAGAATTAGAACAAATAGCAGGGTGAGAGAGAAATATTTTCTAATAATCAAAAAGCAGAATTTGATAGGTGTATGAAGAGTAATAAAAATAAAAACATGAAGCTGGACATGGTGGTGCACGCCTGTAATCTCAGCACTCAGGAGGCAGAGGCAGGCAGATCTCTGTGAGTTCGAGGCCAGCCTGGTCTACAGAGCAAGGCCAGGACAGCCAGGGCTACACAGAGAAACCCTGTCTTGAAAAACTAAAACCAAAATGAAAATAAAAACAATGAAACAAATAAAACAACCAACAAAACAAAAAAACAAAACAAATAAACCTAACAAACAAAAATTACAATTTTTTGTTTTAAAAGTGAGATAAAGTAGAATGCTACTAAAGGTGTGATGGAAACAAAAGGGGAGGCATACAGCAACAAAGGAAATAAAAAGGGAAAGAAGAAATTGTTTAAGAGTGAAAATGTGTATAAATAAAATTAGATGAATATAAGAGACTATGAAAAGCCAAAAAAAAAAAAAAAAGTAAAGATACAAAGTAAAAATTACAGCTAAAAGTGGAATAGTACAAATAAGAAGGGAGTGCATGAGGAAGTAAGAAAAAAAAAAAAAAGAAAAGAGAAAGGTAGTGGGGGGTGGGTAGCCTCTTTCTTGGGCTTCAAAAATCAGAGCCTGCGGGTGAACTCCCCTGGTCCAGTGTGCACAAGAGCTGTCTACACTCAAGGAGACTCCCTTCTCTGTGCTGGTCATGCTCAGCTCTGCAGTTTGTGGGCTGGGAGCTCCTTCATCATCTTTGCTGGGGTGATTGATGTCCTAGCTGAGAGGTGTTCCCTCATCACACTGGGACTGTGAGGAACAAGCACGAGGTGGACAGCCCGTCTTTGTGCTCTGAAGGCCCCCTAAGTACTGATCATCTGCTGGGGAGAAGGAGGCTGCCTGGGTCATGCACACGGCTGGGCCTTTGTTGTTTTCTGCCACAGTGAGCAGCAGCTAGGAGGCTCCTGAGGTCCATGGACTCCCTGACCTCAGGCTGGGGACAACCAAACTTCGGGTCATTTAGAGTTGATGAGGCATGATACTGCAGCAGGCAGAGCTACCTTTCCATACCCACCTGAGCAGAGCCTCCTGCTACCTTCACTCTCCAGCTCGCCAGTGATTGGCTATCCTCTCCAGAACTGCCTCCCAAGGCATCTTTTGCCCTGGGACTGTGGCAAAATTCAGGCTCTTTGATTTGTGGTTGTTTGCTGTTGTCAGGCCCCTGGGATAGCTCAGTTTTAAACAGCAGGCTACCTTTCAAGGTGGTACCTCCACTGCCCCAGAGTCATACTGAGAGACGAAATGAGCTTTCTCTCCACTGTGGACCTCATCTACCAGCCAGTTACGTCTTACCAGAACCCATACTTGGACCTGAAGCTTGTCAGGGCTGTGGCTTGCCCTGACGGAAGGATGGACTGGCCATCTCCTCCCTCCCACTGCCGGGAGCTGCTCAGCTGCAGCCGGGAGCTATACTCAGCCTGGCTCCCTTCTCTCTGTTACATCTTCTGCTCATTTTGCTGTTGACGTTTGTTTTCCTCTGGGCAGTTTTTCAGCTTTTCTATTACTGCCTTTCTACATTCCAGGGCTCCTCCTTTTTCTGTCTGCAGTACAGCTGTTGATTTTTGTATGGGCTCTTTCCTTAACCAGCTCACATGAATGCAGCTTTTAGTTCATCATCTTACAAAAAACACTCCTACTTATCATTTTGCCATAAATATTAATTTTTCAGCAACATTTTCTTTAGCTTTAAAGTTTGAATGAGTAAAATTGTACCGAGTGTGTTAGATTTCTATTACAAAATGCTTGAGAACATCATCTTATAAAGAGAAAAGGTTTATTGTGACTCATGGATTTGGAGCAACCAGTCCTTGGTTGGTTTTGTTGATTTAGGTCTGTGGCTGGGCAGTAGGTTAAGTCCAGGAGTACACGGCACAGCAAACAGCTCACTTCATTTGTGTCTAGCACCTGAATCTATGGAGAAAGGACTGGGTTCTGCAGTCTCTGTCAAGGGCATGACGTCCTCCTGGCCCCACCTCTTAACAGTCTCCCCCACCTTGATGCTGGAGAGTTGGTGACAAGCACAGCCTGTTCCTTCAAAGGACCCAGGTTCGATTCCCAGCACCCACATGGCAGCTCATAGCTTTAATTCCAGCTCCAGGGATCCAGCCCACACACATAAAGCAAAATAAAAATAAAATTAGAAAAAGCAATGCCCCCTCCCAGCAGCACCACTCTATATGGGGAAACCTTTGCCATAGGGCTCTGTGGGAGACACACAAGGTGAAGACTGTGGTACCAGAGCGTCTGTAGCTCATTTTCTCTCCGTCATGTTCAGCACTTCCCTGTAATTTTATTTGTTTACATTTGATGTCCATCTGTTTGCTACTGGTGAGTGTTTGTGCTTGTTTTTTCCCCTTTGATCCAAATGGTACTTTTTTTTTTTTTTGGTTGATTTCACTATCATGTTTTTTTTCCTTTTTAAAAATTAATTCGTACATATTACATCTCAATAGTTATCCCATCCCTTGTATCCTCCCATTTCTCCCTCCCTCCTGCTTTCCCTCTACTCCCCTCCCCTATGATTGTGACTGAGGGGGATCTCCTCCCCCTGTATATGCTTATAGGGTATCAAGTCTCTTTTTGGTAGCCTGCTATCCTTCCTCTGAATGCCACCGTGCCTCCCTAACAAGGGGACGTGGTCAAATATGGGGCACCAGAGTTTGTGTGAAAGTCAGTCCCCACTCTCCACTCAGCTGTGGAGAATGTCCTGTCCAGTGGCTAGATCTGGGTTGGGGTTTGATGTTTACTGCACGTATAATCCTTAGCTGGTGCCTTAGTTTGAGCAGGATCCCGGGCCCCAGATCTGCCCGTCATAATGTTCTTCTTGTAGGTTTCTAGGACCCTCTGGATCCTTCAATTTCCCCATTCTCCCATGCTTCTCTCACAAATGGTACACAAATTAAATCTCAATTTCTTTTAGTGCACATATGCAAAGGATTTCTTGGAGGCGTGGTTGCAATATCATTGTCACAGCGTGGGTAGCCTCTCTGCACTTTCCACAGGTTCTAACCCTTCAGTCATGTGTAAGTGGTCTGACTGCCTTCATATCCTTTGCTAGTGATTAATGTCAGAATTTAAACATTTTTTAAACTAATTGTTCTAAAAGGCTCCGTCATTGTGATTCTATTATGCATTTCCTCAGCGCCTAATGACATTGAACATATTTTTAAACCACCACTTAATTTTCCACTTCTGTGAAATGGCTGTTTAGTTTCTTGCCCATTTTTTTTTCTCCTGGATTGTCTATGTTTGATACTGACTTACTGAAATTCCTTATATGGTCTTTAGACTAACATTTGTTGATTATGTATTGTAGATATACTTTCCACTTTGTGACTTGTCTATTTATTTTACTTTTTGTGGCTTCTTTTGATGAACTGAAGTTATTATTTTTTTAAAAAGATTTATTTATATTTCATGTATATTTGTGAGTCCTTGCATATATGTCTGTGTACCATGTATTTGTGGAGGCCAGAAAGGGATGCTGCATCCCCTTGAACTGGGAATAATAGGCAGTTGTGACTGCCTGAAGTTTTAAATTTTAATGGAGTAAATTGATCTTTTTCTTTAGGCTTCTTTCTTTAGTTTATTTAACTGACATTTACTAAGTGCTGGATACATTCCTATGTATTTATAAATGTCTATTCACTTAATCTCCATGATGACATTAGTGGTGAGTATTATGGCTTGCTGAGGTCACACTGGCGGTGAGCTGAGAGGTGAGTGAGCTGCAGCGGCTGGAGAACGCTTCTGGGCTCGAGGGAAGGCTCAGCTGCCCTCACGAGTCCTCCAGAGGACCAGGTCTCTGGCACACAAGGCCACGCACACTGAACTGTACCTCCAGTTCCAGGAGACTGACACCCTCTTCTGGCCTCTGTGGGCACAAGTGGTACACAGACACACATGCAGGCCAAACACTCACACACACAAGAGACTTCTTTAAAGATCTGTCCCAGCTTGATACAATGTTTTCCTGTAGAGCTTAGGGTCTCACGTGCTATTGCCATGAGCCTGTGTGAGGTGGGCTCTGGTTCAGCCCTTTCCCACGTGTATTTATTACCAGTTGTTCCAGTATAGACAGTTTACACAGGCGTGTGACTTTTATCTAATTCTCTACAACAGCAGTTTTACCCCTTATTTTCCTATCCCTTTCTGGAGTCTCTGTTTTGTTTTAGTAGTCAATTTGTCTGTCTGTCCCTTGGCACCATCACATGGGCATTAACAATTGTAACAATTCTTGATATCTGGTAGGTCAAATCATTTTATCTTGTTCTACTTTATCAAAAGTGTCTCGGACAGTTTCTTATTCTTTGAAGGAAAAATAACAGATTCAAAACAAGATATGACAGGCTGAGCGGTGGTGGCGCACACCTTTAATCCCAGCACTCGGGAGGCAGAGGCAGGTGAATCTCTGTGAGTTTGAGGCTAGCCTGGTCTACAGAGTGAGTTCAGGACAGCTGGGGCTACACAGAGAAACCCTGTCTCCAAAGACAAAAACAAAAACCAAAAAACAACCCACAAACAAACAAAACATGACAAAGCATGCAAGTTGGACTCTCAAAAATGATTTATCATTGGTATTGAAGTAGCTTGTTTCCTAGAAGTTCTGTGATTTCAGGTGAGTGCTTTGAACTCTGCTTACCTGCAGGGCAGGAACACTTGCTCTATCAACTGAAAGTACAAGGAGAGTCATCTGATGGGCTCCTCTGTTTTGGCTCAGTTGCAGTAGTAATTCAGGACACGTGTGAATGTGGAAGCCACGTGGAACCAAGCTTCCTGGGAGTCATTAAGTTGAAAACACGTTCACGTTGCCTTGTGCCTCAGTGGGGCATAATGTCAAGGGCTGCTGTACAGGTGGCTAATTCACACTGCCTTGATTCCACTGGAGGGGGCTGAGCTAGAGGGCCCGGGATTGGGGACACATTTAGTCCTGAGATTGCTACATGAGACCAATGTCAAACAAGGTGTGACGAGCCGATGCAGGCATGAACAACCCTCTTCGGTAGATTCTTTATGGAAATATTTGTTTTACTTTGTCTTATGCTGTACACCACTCACATTTCAAGTATCATTTGTGCAAACCTCAGCCTTCCTCACCACTGTTGTCTACAGTGTGAAGCTTGATTAGGCTCTGTATATTCTCACAGTGCTGAGGATTGAACCCAGGGCCTCAGACGCGCTGAGTATGTGTTCTGTCACTGACCTCCCGGAGCACCATGAAGGTTTATGGATGTGCTTTTGAGAATTCTAGACTGTGGGAAAGTGTCTCCAAGAAAACCCTGATACTTTTGAGGCCTTTGCAGCCTTCAAACTGACAAGGGCTTACCACAGCCGAAAGAAATGTGTCATTTACTGGTGGTCCCCATCATGTCTCAACAATGCCCTCTTTTCATCTGTGTCACCAGGCTGGCTCCTCTGTGGCTCCCCTGCGTACTTTTCAAACGCTGAGCACACTTTAGCCCCTGCCTTTGCTCCTCCTGCCTTCTACCTGGAATGTGACTCTCCAGGTGTGATCAACAGATTTGCAGCTCAGACGTCATCTCAGAGAGGTCTTTTCTGAGTCAGCTCTGGAGTCACAGCTGTCCTACATGTGAGTCCCTTGTCACACCTGGCATTTACTGCTTCCTGCTCTCTCCAACTCCTTCCCAACACCCTGCCATTGCCTGGAGAGAGTGGGGACTTTGCCCCCTTCCCCTGCTGCCTTTAGTGCCTAGGTCAGTGTATGACTCAGGAAATCACTGAGTAGCTCTCTTTCTCAGTAAAGAAGCTGTTTACTTAAGGCAGAGTCCAGACAGGTTCCTCGGAGCAGGCATGCGTCAGGCCATTAGCCCTCTGGCCCTTCCGCAGAGCCGTGCAGCATCTTGCTTGCCCCTGTTGGAATGCACATGCTATCTGAACAGCCCTTTGCAAGGGTATTTATTTTATCACACACTGAGCATCTTGAGGCAAAGGTCTGTCTTAATTTCCCCCCTTCTGTTGTACCTGCTGTCTTCCTTTGGGGCTTAGGGCTGAGCTGCACAGGCTGCTTTGCTCATGGTAGACTCTGGCTATCCGCTAACAAGGGATGTGGGTAGTGCTGTTTTCCCAAGGGAGGAGCTCAGTGAATTAACAGTGTGATTTCATATTCAGACTGCTGGCTGCGGCAGCATTTCCACCGTGGATTCCTTTATGTGCTTTTCTTGAGTCTTGGGTAATAAAATTCCATTACTATGGTCTTTACGAGGAAAGGGACCAACCTTTCTTGTTCAATGCTGTTTCTTTGGTGGCTAGTGTGGTGCCAGATATGTGACTTGTCTCCTCAGTAAATGCTCGCTCATGTTTCATTGCTGATGCTAAATTCAGCTTGCAAGAATTTTTTATTTGCTGTCCAAGTCATCATTTTCAAGTTATAGTATTTGCTTATCTCTTCTGTACAGGATGTTGGAGGAACAAGCCCCCCTGGTCATTGTGAAGGAGCTAGTGTTGCTCACAGACCTGATCCCGGATGGCAAGGCTAGAGAGCCATGTACCTGTGGCTACCCGTACATGCCAACCTTGAAGTCTTTGCTGGTTACACCACTACTTCCACTTTTTTCAAAGGTGCCCCGTGATCCTAACGAACACAGGTACCTTTCCAGAGAGTGGAACTCTTCCTCCCTCATCACCGGAATCTAGCCTCAAGTGTGTGGTTACAGAGCAGTGATAACCTCTCACACTTCAGTATAAAAGCTGCAAGGGGTCAGGAGGGGACAGTGCAGCAACTCCTCGACCATCCCATGTTCATGAAGGATACACTCGTGGCTTAGAGATACTCACCAATAGCAGTGCTTCATGAATGTGTCTCCAGGCAATTATAGATGTCTCTCCTGCCTGTGGCCTGCAGTGGGCCCAGCTGGTGCTTAGGCAGAAGCCAGAGCAGGGCTATGGCCATTTTGCCAGGCGGGATTGTGGCAAAAGTCCGTGGGCAGCGAGAGCTCTGGTTTGTGGGGTTCTTTCTTCACTCAGAGGAACATGGTGGGCCAGTAGATGGGAGATTCAGCGCTATGACTCGTGCCTCGCTGAACCTGGTCCCCGCTCTACAGAGGCAGAAGTGTCAGAGGCTGTCTGGGTTTCCCCAGAGAAGGTGAGCCACCATAGATACCGCCGCTTGGTGGAAGTAGGATGACCGGGCAGCGTCGCTTCCTTCCTTGGACGAATGCTCACCTTGTGACTGCTGTCAGCTAGGACAGCTGCTGTTCTTTAAAATGACCCCTGACTTTAGAAAGAACTTAATACTATAATTACTGATGTCTAAACAATGGTTCTTATGTTCTCTTCCCCCTAAAGCCCCCAGCGCTTGTTCTGTGCTGTTAGTTGATGGTCTGTCTTCCCATTTCTGTGAGAAAACTGGTGCCACCGTAAATGAAGCACCTCCCATTTTGGCATCACCTTCATCATCCTCTCCTTGTATCTCCTTGCATAGTGCTGCAGCCTCTCCTGATAATGTGGAAGAGCGCCTAGACGCTGCTGCCTCTAGCCATCCACAGACCTTAGGTGCCTATTCCCCTACCCCCCAGTAATCCTCCCCCTAGCTGTTCTTGCCCTTAGCTGTCTTTGCTACCAGCTCTCTGTGCCCCTACTTGCCCGTGCCCACAGCTGACCATGCCCTAGGGGTCTCTGTCTGTTGCTTGCCAGGTTGATCTAGTCTTGCTTGTCAAAATGCATATCCCTGCAGCTCTCCTGTCTCTTGCTGGCTTTTTACCATTATTTTATACAGGATCTGTTGAGTCAGCATTGAAATATGACATTATTGTTTCTTCCATTTCTTCTCTATGGAGCCCCTTCCCTCTCTAGACAGATTCTTTCAATTGCTTTCTGTATACACTCCTTTCTGTGCCCATTAGAATGATGGTCAGGCCTTTGTTCCCAGCACTCTGAGAACACAGCTCTCATTTAGGTTAAGCCCTCACTTGTGTAAGACTCCTCAGATAGTTTTCCATGTCTGTCCCATCCAACATCTGCTGTCTGCGATGTCTTCCTGTGGCTCCCAGGATGCCCCACTTCTGATGTTCCCTCTGACCCATTAGTTGTTGGTTCCTCTCAGGCTTCTTTCCAGATTTCTCCTGGGCCTCTGCCCTGCCCATTTGCTCAGGCCTACCATCTTCACACCGTTCGTATCTCTCAGCATGCCTGCCATCAGTGATCTCACCACTCTGGGCTTCGGATCCACCTAGAAGCCACCTTCAGCTCAGGCTCTCACATCCTCTGCTTTTGGAGAGGTGTGGCCCATCCTGCGCATCCTACACACTCTGTTTTAGAGCCTATGTTGGCACTGAGTTTGCAGAGGATGTGACAGAACAATGTGACCTTCACAGGAAGGTCTCTATCCACTGTGCATCCATAGCACCTATTAAGGTCTCTGGCACATAGTAGGTTCTTAATAGATACTTTGTTGAATGGATGATTTAGGTTGTGAATTACAGTGAAGGCACCAGTACTTTACCAATTCTCTGTTTGGATGCCCGGTCTTAACTGTTCCTACTTCCAGGGCATTTTAGTCATTCACAGGTGACCTCTATCTTAGTCAATTTCTTAATAAATCCATTGGATAAAGTGATTTTTCATCTAGATCTATGTTTAATTGATACCAATCTTCTACCACCACCACCACCACCACCCGCTCCAGTCTACAGCATAAGTGTATTCTTTATGGTTGACTCAGGAGGCTGCTTGGCTGCTTGGGGGGAGGGGGGGTAGGGAGATCTTTGCGAGCCAGAGACACCTACGTTTAAATTCTTGTTCAGCTAGTAGATAGCTGCAGTGCCTTTGTCAAAATAAAGCAGCCGAGGCCCGTGGCCTCCTCATTTTGAAAGTGAAATATTTGTTTGGTGGGGCCACTGGGAGAGAAGCGGTGCTGAGTGTACGGACCGCAGGCAGCATCAGTGGCCTGTCACAGGTGCTTGCTGATAGCTGCCGTGCTGCTAAGGGGTAGATGGGGTCTTTAGGATTCTTTGCATTTTGAAATTTCTTATGCTTATGTATATGTATTTAGTGTTATTCTGGATAGTTTTGCTCGACACACACTGAAGTCATTAGAGAGGAGGGCACCTCAATTTAAAAAAAATGCCTCCATAAGATTGGGCTGCAGGTAATCCTGTAGAGTGTTTTCGTTTTGTTTTTAATTAGTGATAGGTGGGGAGAGCCCAGCCCATTGTGGGTGGTGCCATCGCTGAGCTGGTGGTCCTGGTTCTATAGCCAAGCAAGCCAAGTAAGCCATGGGGAACAAGCCAGTAAGCAGCCTCCATGGCATCTGCATTGGCTCCTGCCTCCAGGTCCCTGTCCCGTTTACATGCCTGTCCTGGCTTCCATTGCTCATGAACAATGAAAGCATGGACGTGTCAGCCAAATAATCCCTACCTCCCTGCATTGTTTTGGTTATGGTGTTTCATCACAGCAGTAGAAACCCTAACCAAGACTAGTGTAGTGTGTATTTGCATGTGTGTAGGTGCATACAAATGGGGGTTTGGGTGCATGTGCACACGTGTGTATAGGCATGTATGTCTTTCTTGATGGCTGTTCACTCTTTATATCAGAATGGTCTCTCAGTTGAACCCAGAGCTCATTGCTTTAGCCACTCTGGCTGGCAACTTGCTCCAGGAGATCTTGTCTGAGTCCTATGTACTGGGATTGGTGCTGTGGCTCCCAGCTTTTATGTGGGGTCTGGGGAACACACTCAAGCACTCCACCACTGACCCATCTCCCCAGTCCACATTTTGAAAATCTTTAATAAATTTATAATCCAAAGAAACATTGGTATTTGCTCTTTAACTAATAGAGCATTGCTTCTTTGGTGAAAGCTTGGCTGGACTTGCATTCCACCTTCAGATTCCTTTCCTTTCAGGAATTTGTTCTGCTATGAAGTTCAAGGATTCCCTTTCAGTACAATTTACTTAGCTGGAATGCTTTGCACTGGAATGTTCTAAGGAAATGAACCTCCTAATTAGTTGGAAAGGACTCATCTTGTAAGGAAGACCCTTTCCTAATGACTGTGTGCGAGCACTGAACAAAGCCTAGAACAAGCACAGAATACCAGCTCAGGTAGCCGTATTTAGCCAGAGACACTTTCCTGAGCTCTTATATCGATTAACCTGAAGTATAGCCCTAGCAAGTACAGACGACACTACTATAGATACACTCTAAACAGGCTGAAAAAGATCTTACGGAACTTTCTGGCTTCATATCTGGTCAACAGCTGCCACAGTTATGATGTTTATTGATTTTACTTATTGAGGGAAAGGAGAAATAAAAGGGCCCTGTGAGTACAGCTGTTGAAACAATATACCAAAACATTTTATGTAACACACACACACACACACACACACACACACACACACACACACACACACACACGTAATCCATCTATATGCACACAAAGACACATGGCCTGACACTATTAGATAAAACAAGAGCAAGAGGAAAGTGGGAGAGACAGGCTTACAGACACCATGGTGCAGTGTGGAGCACATGTGGAATGAACAGGTGAGTTGAGTCAGTCCCAGAGCAGCTGGGATCAACAAAGGCCGAACGACTCAAGGCAGGATATTGGGCAAAGCAAGACTGGAGCTGGCCATAGGCGGATGGGCCACCTGTGATTGAACTGTCCCTGCCAGAGAGATTGCTTGGTTCCTTCCTCGGTTTATATTTTCCTTGAAGGACTACGGCAGGTTCATTGACTGTCTCAGAGCTCTTCATCCTGAAATTATCAATTGTGAGTAGGGTTCTGGGTCAGCGTCAGCAAGGCAAGTTATTCTTTTTTTTTTTTTTTTTTAACTTTGGTTTGTTTTAGCTTGTGTTTGTTTTTTGTTTTTCGAGACAGGGTTTCTCTGTGTAGCCTTGGCTGTCCTAGACTTGCTTTGTAGACCAGGCTGGCCTCGAACTCACAGAGCTCTGCCTGCCCCTGCCTCCCCAACTGCTGGGATTGCAGGTGTGCGCCACTGCTCCTGACAGCAGGGCACTCTTAAACCAAGAAGCAGGACAGGGAGCTAAGACTGGGGTTGTGCAGAGGAAGTGTTTGTGTGGCTGGCTCCCCCGTACCTTATTTGCTGGTGATGTGGTCATCCTGATACACGATAAGGAGGAGACAGAAACAGGAGCCATGGGCAGATGCCTTCCTCAAATACTAAGTTAGGCCAGGTGGCAGGGACAGAGCAGTGCGGTGGCTGCAGAGCGCTTGGCTGTTCGCCAGCTTGCTCAGCTTCCTGCACTGTCCGCTTGGAAACTCTAGGACGCGATGGCTGCTTGAAGCAGCTAGGAGTGTGTCAGTCTCACCAGGCTATTTTTGATGCCATAAAGCCTTCTCTGTTGGCAGGAAGGCTGAGGGGGAGGTGGAGACACTGGAAAAGGAAGGGCTGTGATTGTCCTGTTCCCAGGGTGACAGTCACAGAACCACAAGTGCTGGTATGTTTTTAAATTACCCATGAATCCTAAGTGGGATGGTAACCATGTATCTTTTAGACCTCCCGATTTGTATTGCTCCCTAAGACAGTGAACTCTATTGTGAAAATCTAGTTATGAGTCAGCATGGCCAAAATGCAATGATTGTGATGGTCTCCAGCTTTTCTGTGTGATAGAACATTCTAGATTACAATTGTCCAGCTCTGATTCCTGCTTGCCTTCTCTTTTCCTCCCTCTCATCCTCTAGTCCCCTCCTCCTCCTCCCCTGAACTCATGTTTTTTGAGTGGATCTCACATAGCCCAGACTGCCCTTGAGTTTCCTTTGTTCCTGAGTATAGCCTTGAACCCCTGTTCTTCCTTCCAAATGCTGGTGTGACAGGGAGGTGCCACCACTCCCAGGTCTTTGTGTTTCTTGTCTCCATAACATTATTTAATCATTATTTGCTCATTGGTTTGGCCATCTTCTCTTCTACTTTCTGTTAGAGAAGAGCCTGTGTCTGCCTCGCTTATGGGTGTGACTCAGCCTTGTCTCTGCCTGGTCTCTGATTGCTCTGCTCTGTATTCTGTTCTGGCCACACTGTTTCTTTGCTATTCCTCACACATGCCAGACTTGCTCTGCCCCAGGGCCTCTGTACTTGCTGAGCCTTCTGTCTAAAGACTTTTTTCTTCTTTTTTTTAACTGTGATTTCTGCCTGACTGGCTTTCATTCCCTTTTGACCTTCTCATAGTGACCTTTTCAGGTGATGTCATCTTTGGATCTTTATCTAAAATCCTGCACCCCCTGATTCATACTACCTGTCTTATTCCCCTCTATTGTCCCCACTTACTGTATGGGATATTTTCTTCTCTATATTTTTGTTGTCAGTGTTTCTCATTAGAATAAGAGGTCTTTGAGGACAAGGAGCAAATTCTGTTCTCCCTCTGCAGGATAGCCAGGTTTTTTTTGTAGGTCTAGGCCCAGTGGACATTCTGCAAATGTTTGAATTAATGGATGCGTGTAAGTGATGTGTGCTAAGAGACTGGTGTGCAACTGGCATGGTGTGTGTGTGTGTGTGTGCATGTGTGTGTGTGCGTGCGTGCATGTGTGTGCGTGTGCGTGTGTGTGTGTGCATGTGTGTGCGTGTGTGTGTGTGCGTGCGTGTGTGTGTGTGTGTGTGTGTGTGTGTGTGCGTGTGTGTGTGTGTGTACAGAGATCCACCTGCCTCTGCCTTCTGAGTGCCAGGATTAAAGGCATGTACCACTATCCCACCTAAGGAATGAAGCATACCTCTTCCTCTTTCTGTCTCCCACTCTCTAATGAGAATCAGTGTAGTTGCTTATACTTTATTTCTGTTCTTTTTCCACTTGTGTGTGTTCATTGTCCACACCACTGGTAGCACAAACAGAAGAAGAGCTTCCCACCCCTGCGTCGCAGCCCCTTTTTGTCGCCCTTGCTGTCTCCATTCGTTACCTTTGTTCTCCTAGTTTTGCTTCTACTTTCATGTCACATGTGCTAACATACTTCATATACATGGAAGATCTAGGAACTACAGGTGAGGGAAGATGTGATACTTGTCTTCTACTTTCATGTCACATGTGCTAACATACTTCATATACATGGAAGATCTAGGAACTACAGGTGAGGGAAGATGTGATACTTGTCTTCTACTTTCATGTCACATGTGCTAACATACTTCATGTACATGGAAGACCTAGGAACTACAGGTGAGGGAAGATGTGATACTTGTCTTCTACTTTCATGTCACATGTGCTAACATACTTCATGTACATGGAAGACCTAGGAACTACAGGTGAGGGAAGATGTGATACTTGTCTTCTACTTTCATGTCACATGTGCTAACATACTTCATGTACATGGAAGACCTAGGAACTACAGGTGAGGGAAGATGTGATACTTGTCTTCCAGAAACTGGCTTCATGCAATATGATTATCTCTGATTACATCCATTTTCCTGCAAGAAATACAACTTTACTTTGTTTTCTTAATAAGAAATCCTATTGTGTAAATATTCTGGGTTTGCATCCTTTACCCACTCCCCTGTTGCTGACACCTAGGTTAGCCATTATGAGTAGAGCTGCAGTGGACAATAATGGGCCGGAGTCTTTGTGGTCTGCTGACTTGGAGTCCTTTGAGTAAATGCCCAGGAGTGATAGAGCTGGGCTGTATGATAGATGCATTTTTAGTTTTGTTTGTTGGTTGATTTTTGAGACAGGGTCTCACTTTGTAGTCCTGAGTGGCCTTAACTCACAGCGATGTACCTGCCTCTGTCTCTCAAGTAAAGGGACTGAAGGCGGATGTCACCATTTCTAGTCATGTTTAGTGTGTCAAGAGACCACCATACTAATTTCCAGAATGCTTGGACTAGTTTAAAAGAATGCAGTTCCTCTAAGTAGCTCCCAAGACTCTCCTTTAAAGCACCAAGTAGATTCTACCTTTGCTATTTGTACCCATTACTTTTCTTATCACTGTGACTGAGTAATGGACAAGAAGCAACTCATGGGAGAAAGGATTGATTTTGGCTTATAGATGGAGAGCACGCAGCGTCATAGTGGAGAAGGCTTGGTGGAACTTGTGGCGGAGGAGCGTAGGCTGGGGACTCAGCTCAGCTCAGTGGACCAGGAAGCAGGGCCAGACTATAACTTTGGGGCCTGCTGGCAGTGACCTGTTCCCACCAGCCCAGCCTTGCGTCTTAAAGCAGTGGCATGCATATGTGTGCATGATGGAGTGGGGGGATGTGCATGATATGGAGCACATGCAGCCTTCCGGGGACAACTTTGTGGACTCCTTGGTTCTCTTCTTCTGCCTGTGGGCGGGTTCTTGGGATCAAACTCAAGTCAGTAGGTGCAAGCAGCTCACAGCTGTAACTGCTGAGCCATCGCACCAGCTCCAAAGCACTATTTTCATGATCTTAAAATTAAATTTATTCTTTTCAATTTCATATACGTGTACTGTATTTACCTCATAATGTCCCCCTCGCTCCCCCAACAACCTCTCTCCTGTCCTGTAATTTCACCCCCACACCTAATTCCCACTCCCTCTCAAATTCCTATCCTTTTTTTTTGCTTATTATTGTTATGTATATATTTATAAATGTTTAAAAAGGACAGAGGAAATCATATTCTATATTTATAAGCTTTTAATTTAACTTTATGTGTTTTGAAAATATTTCTTGTAAGTGAGGAGAAAATGGCAGGAGAAAATTTGGCTTCATTTGCTTTTATTATATATCAAAGTGACTTAGGAGAATCTATATTATATACCAAACAGCCTGTAGTTCTGTGGGGAATGGAAAAGTACAAGGAAAAGCCCCTTTCCTAAGGTCTACAGCCCAACATTCCTGGGCATAGTCACTGTGATATGAGGCTGAGGATGGAAAGTGAGACATGCCAGGAGGTCTAGCGCAGTGCCTGGCTCCCAAGGCATCAAGAGTATGGCACTGGAGCCGAGCCTGAAGTATGGGTGGGGCTTTCTAGACATGGCTATCGGGCACGCAAGATGCGATCAAAGAAAATAGTGGCTGAGCAGAGGTGAGAGATAGGGAGCAGACTCGTTCATTCTTGGTGTTCATGTTATGCCAGGCTTTGTGTCAGCCACTGCTCCTTGCTCTGGCAGAGAAACAACATAAAAGAGTCTCAGGTGAGAGTCTTTTGGGGTCCAATGAAGACAGAGGAAGGATGCCTTCGTGTTCCTTGCTGGTGAAGGAACTGAATAGAGCGTCAAGATGTGATGATGAAGGCTGAATTGGCAGTATGTGTGTTTCCAGGGTTTGAGTTTCACCTGTGTGTGATTTGGAAAACCAGGTGGCAGAGACCCCAGACTAGCAGAATTAGTTTAGAGTGTTGTGATTGCTAGGGTTTTCTTGTCACAGGCATGTGTCCAGTTACCTGGAACCTCATTTTTGGCTCCACGCTTTTACCACCTCGCAATTCCCAGACTATTGAGGGTGCACTGTGGGGGTGGAACGTCACGGCCGTGGCCAGGCCTGAGCTCCAGGCAAAGTGCACAGGGCGAAGAGGAGGAATCAGAGTCAGCACTGAGGTCTTGGCTATGAGAGCTGGTTAAGAGTTGCTCTCTGGGTGAACTCACTTATTATGATAATTTCTACTTCAATCCGTTTGTCCACAAATTTCCGGAATTCCTTGTTTTTAATAGCTGAGTAGTATTCCATAGTGTAAATGTACCACAGTTTCTTTATCCATTCTTCTACTGAGGGGCACTTAGGCTGTTTCCATGTTCTGGGTATTATGAATAAGGCAGCTATGAACATGGTTGAGCATATGCCCCTTGTGTGGTGGAGAATTTTCTGAGTATATTCCAAGGAGTGGAATAGCTGGGTCTTGAGGAAGCCCAATTCTCATTTTTCTGAGAAAATGCCAGATAGATTTCCAAAGTGGTTGTACTAGTTTGCATTTCCACCAGCAATGAAGGAGTGTTCCTCTTTCTCCACATCCTCGCCAGCCTATGGTGTCACTTGAGTTTTTGATCTTAGCCATTCTGATGGGTATAAGATGGAATCTCAGTTTCATTTGATTTGCATTTCTCTGATGACTAATGAGGTTGAGCATTTCTTTAAGTGTTTCTCAGCCATTTGATATTCTTCTGTTGAGAATTCTCTGTTTAATTCTGAGCCCCATTTCTCAATTGGGTCATTTAGTTTTGTGGTGTTTAATTTCTTGAGTTCTTTATATATTTTGGATATTAGACCTTTGTCAGATGAAGGGTTGGTGAAGATCTTTTCCCAGTCTGTAGGCTGTCACTTTGTTCTGTTGACAGTGTCTCCTGCTTTACAGAAGCTTCTTAGCCTCATGAGATCCCATTTATTAATTGTTGACCTTAAGGTCTGGGCTGTTGGTGTTCTGTTCAGGAAGTTGTCTCCAGTGCCAATGTGTTCCAGGCTCTTCCCCACTTTTCCCTCTGATTTAATGTCTCTGGTTTTATGTTGAGATCTTTAATCCAGAAGCAAAAAGAATCAAATGGTATATACTTAGTTATATCGAGACACTAGCCCAAGGGGCATGTCCCATGAAAGTCTTCATTTACCAGGAAAGTGGGTCAGAGGGCAGGACATCCTATTGGGACTTTAGGTGAGAGAAGCATGGGAGAATGGGGAAATAGAAGGATCCAGAGGGTCCTAGAACCGTACAAGAAGAACATTATGATGCGAAGATCTGGGTCCAGGGGTCCTGCTCAAACTATGTTACCAGCCAAGGACAATATAGGCAGTAAACTTCGAACCCCTACCCTGATCTAGCCAATTGACAGGACATTCTCCACCGTTGAGTGGAGAGTGAGGTCTGACTTTCATGCGAACTCTGGTGCCCCATTTTTGACCACATCCCCTTGATGAGGAGGCCTGGTGACACTCAGAGGAAGGATAGCAGGTTACCAAGAAGAGACTTGATACCCTATGAACATATACAAGGGGAGGAGGTCCCCCTGAGTCACAGACATAGGGGAGGGGAGTAGGGGGAAAGCGGGAGGGAGGGAGGAGTGGGAGCATACAAGGGATGGGCTAACAATTGAGATGTAATATGAATAAATTAATAAAAAAAAGAGTTGCTCTCTGCCTCTGTGTGAGGGCTGTAGGAGACTTCCATGGAGAGTGCTGGGATTCCAAGCTACAATTTAGAAGGCTGTCTTAATGTTTTTACTCTCAACAGTAAGCTAAAGCTGACATTGGCAGGCTTATTCAACAAATGTAAAATAACCAGAAAAGACATTCTGAAGCATTCTGGAATGGAACAGATGGACCGAGCAACCATGTTAAAAACAGCAAATTACAACTTGAACTTCAGTTAATCATAATCAAATTTCTCGATCCTTAATTAATTTGAAACATCTCCCCAGGTAGTTTTCTATTTTGGTTTCTTTTACTTAAAAGACCATGTTATTATAGGGCACCCCAGTTAAAGGTGCCTCATGCTTGACTTCTGAGCCAAAACTCCTTGTCGTTTAGGAAATGATATCTTTGCAAAGTTTCAGCACTAGCCATTCCATACACAGGTTTACAGGGGGATTTATTTCACCTTCTGCTGTCTTAGAAATTATCAAAACCATATTCAAACCCTCCCCTTGAACGAATCAAGGTTGTTCTGGACTTAACCTCCATCCCCAGCTAGCTGCCGGGAGGGTCTGCCTCCACCAGGTGGGGCTGTGAGTGGCGGAATGGGGTGGGCAGATGGCCTGGGCTTGTCAAGCCTTAGTGTTATACTGCTTCTTGTCCTTGTGAGCAAGGATGCAAGGTGGAGGCAGGGCAGTTAGGTACCGCATGAAATGATGCTGAGGCCTTCCTGAGACTAAGCAAGTCAAGACAGGCAGAAGAAGTAGGGGTGAGGCTTAGAAAAAGGAGGGCAAGGGTGCTACTGTAACCTGGTAGACGGGTAGCTACATCTTTTCAAATTTCATCCCAAATGGGCTTCAGATAATTAGGTCCATAGGTACATAGGCCACCATGGCTCGCTTGCCCTCACGATGCTGCCCTCCAGCTGTCACCAACATGGCCTTCTCTGCTTTTCACAGCCTCCTATGAACGAGAAATTCGGCAGCACCCATGTATACCATACTCTAAAACTGACTTTTTTTCATTTGAAGGGATTGTGGAGGAATGCAAAATGTGATGACTGGGAAGCCCATAAAGTTAGCAAGTGAATAATCCACGCTCCCTGTTTTTCTCATTTGTCCTCAATGATAGGCTTGTGCCTGGTTTCATCTCGACACCGTGCTTCCACAGACAGTGCCCAGCAGATGCTTTGGCACTCAGCACGAGCACTTAGTGCCCCATACTGTTCTTCCCCGACTGGGCTTGGAACTGAGTCCTCAGTACTGACACAGCGCTCTTCCACAGACCCTGAGTGTTCAACACCGCGGCACTGCTCTGCTGCTGACTGTGAGTCCTCAGCAGTGTTCAGCAGTGAGTTAGCAGTGTCGCTGCCAGATGCTCCCAGTCGCTAACCCAGGGAACAGGGGAAGGACTTGTTCACACTTGGCCCCCTCCTTTGTGCCCTCTGTCACTCACCACATTGCTGTCTATACAACATGTACTTGTTTGGGCAATTAAGTAAATGTGCATTTGAATTGATCCCACCTACCTGACTAGAGGGAGAGTTCCCTGTTGTAGAGTATGAGTTGGGACTTCCTCTTGGCCAAAGGCAGCTTTGTATTAGAACTCAACGTTTCTTTCCTAGTGCTTCCGTGCAGTGCTTAGCATGGTGAGGCAGGTACTTGATATTTGTTTAGTGAATAAAAACACAGATGAGATGCCCCTGCCTTTCTTGTGCTGTTATCCCAGCTTCCTCCTTTCTCCTCAGCCTCTTCTCATAGGTGTTCCACATATATGTTCAACATAATGGTTGGCACATGATAGTGAAGGTAGGATGTGCTGTTAGGTAGATGAGGGAAGGCACACTGAGCAGGAGTTGGATGATCCAGGTCTGGCTGCCTGGCCAATCATGGGACCAGTCACAGCCAGTAGAGAGGCCAGGTGTCCCTCAAAGATGGCTTATGCAGCTTAGTGCGCGCGCATGCGCGCGTGTGTGTGTGTGTTGTGTGTGTGTGTCTGGAATTCTTGGTATTGGCTGAGCTTCATACACATATCAGTGCTTTCTCTTGTCATCGAACTGTGATGGGACCCTGAGATACAGGATATGTGGCCAGCAGACATACACTTCTCCCCTTTTTCCCTGGTATCTTGGAAAGCTGGTACTTTACTGTGTCTAGAAAAGTGCCACTTAATGAGTAATAAAGATAAACTGTGAATATAGAACACTCAGAAACCACAAACTCTTACAGTTGTCCATAGGATGTAGCCTTGAAATGAGCAACATTAACCTTATGTCTGTTTTCCATTCTCCAAGGCAGGCACACACACACATCACACACTGGTGAGATTGGTTCTCTCTCTTAACAGCTATCTTGTATCGTCTGTCCCAAAGTGAAATGTCAACAAGAAAGTCTTGATATTGCCTCTGTAGCCTGCTCAGGGCCATGACCAGTCTGAGGCAGGGCAAATGCTAAACACTCCATGTCTTTCTTTAATGTCCAGACTGGAAAGACAGTAAGTTGTATCTAATTTAAATACAGGACAGCTACGACACGGAGAGAAACATACCCAGTGTCCAAGGGTTGGGCAGTAGCAAAGCTATTTCTCTGAGCCTTGTCATCTCTGTCCTCCCCACCTCGGCCCTGTCAGTGAGTTCATCTGGAGGCACCAGAAAGTCTTGTAGTCCAACCGAAGCTCGGTCCATTCTACCCACATCTCAGGGTTCGTGGTGATGCTGGTGGAAGTTAGAACAACATCTGGATGTCTTGAAGCAGCTGCCCTCAGGGGAGCCTTCAGCTGCTCTCACAGCCTATGTGGATTTCTGGGTCAGCTCCCATCTGAGGCCTCTGGTGATGCACTCGGGCTCTGCAGCCCTACTTAGCATTCTGGTCTTGGCGGGAATGCATCCTCCCATGATGCCGTGCGACTGTCCTGGCATGTCTCTTGTTCTACTTTGCCTTTTAAGTGACTCGGAAAGTGATCCTTCCTTTGCAAGTGTCTTCTGTTCTGATAAGCGTGTAAATCCTCCATTCTTTCCTATGGTTCTCTTACCGAGCCACCTTACTTGCCTGTGAGCATTTTGTGTTACCCTCCTCAGGGGCTTTCTTCTTGGTGAGTCTGTACTATTTATGGTTGGGAGGGCTCCACCAGGTTGGATGTGAGGTGCCAGGCAGAGGACAGGGATGTGGGCCACTGCCTTGGCATCTTGCTAATGTGCTGGTCCATTAAAGAGCTTCACGGTGCTAAATTGGCATTAGTTTCCCCACCTGGCTTAGTCTGCCCTGAAACAGTGAGATCAAGGGATAAAAGTGGGCACCTCATAGTTGTTCAAAATCCTTTTTTTGAAACTCAAAAGGAGTCTGTACCCTGGGGCCTTGCCCTCTGTTAGAGATAGCAGCTGTAGGATATAGTGTGTTAGTGCCCCTAAGCAGAGCACCATCAGCTGGCAGCTTTGTAGTTTCAAGAATACGTACATTTCCCACTCAGAGCAAGGGCTGCTGCCTGCCGGGGCAAGCTGTTCTCAAGTCAAGGGAGGACCATGGAAAAATCCAAGCAGGCCCCTAGGAACAGGTAGGGTTGCTCACTTAGGGCCACATCTGTATCTGAGGACCATGAGATTTAGGAGCTGAAAGGAGCAAGGGCTAACCCAGGGGGCTCCTGGGAACCGCAGTGTGACCATCCTTCTATTTGCCTCCTCCTCTGGGTAATTCTCACTCATTTGAGAGCTCATTTGGTGGTTTAGTAAGTGCACTGAGAGGGAGGCAGAGCATGTGCTATCCTCAGCATTTTTTTTTTTTTAATCCAGGAGGCAATGGACATGAGCAGTTGTAACTAATACAAGGTAGTAGGTGTCATTAGAAACTCTGAGACGTGTGCGGCATGGGGGTGGGGTGGGGAGAGCTAAGTGGTTGGATGGTCGACTCTGCTGCATTTCTTCCAGGACTTCTTCCATTTGTTGCTATTATCTGTAGCTCCCATAATAGCCCCGCTTGCTTCTACCTGACCATCTTATTGCTTTAGAAGCCCTTCTGCGCTGCTTGGTATACACCTGTGCCTGGCCACGCAGTTCCTAGGAGCCCCGAAGCAGGAGTCAGAAGGAGGAAAGGCTTGCCAGCCCCTGCTCAGGGGGGCTTACCCTCGCTCACTTGCCCAGGCTTGTGTTGGGGTCTTGTTTCCCAGCTCAGCCAGCAACTCCTTGAAACAGGAGGGAAGACCTCTTCTTCAATATTCCTGGCCAATAACTGCTGCGCTGGGGGTGTTGTCTTAATGAAAGGCTTAGAAGTGTGTATCTGCAAAGTGCCCATGGCTCCTGCCTGCCACACTGTCCCAATGACTCTATTAGAGTCCGTTGGTTCTGGTTTGGAAAAGCAGGGTGGTGGGAGGGCATGGTGAGACAGAGACGTCTCAGTAGACAAAGATTTGAGGCCTTCCTGAAGAACAGAAAGCTTGATTCACACGCTTTCTTCACACTTTTTAAAAGAAAAGGATATGTCAATTTGCACTGCCTAATTCCTTTTTTTTTTTCTTTAATGTGGGTCAGAGCTGCCTTCTTCACATGCCTTTGTCCAGTCACACCTAGACTCTTGGTGAAACGCTTGCTTCATAAATCAAGTTTAATTAATAGAAACAGCAAAGGTGAAACACAGGGCTGACAACCCTGGTGAGACACGACTTCTTGCCTGCCCAGGGGGGCCTCCCACTTAGGGAGCCAGGATCCTGGGAGTGAGGCTAGGGCGCTGGCCAACAGCATGTAGCTTAGATTTGCTTCTGAGCAGATATGGCTGGCCCACTTATAGTCCTCATGCCAGAAAACATTTTATTGTCTTAAAATTTTTTTGACAGGAAGAAACAACAAAACAGACTCTGGGTTGGGGCCAGGCACAGAACCTGAAGCCAAGTTGACCTATTTTCGCAGCTTTATCAAAGCCTGCTTTGTAATTCCACTTCCCAACATAACTGCTGCCTCGTGAACTGAGCACCTGACTCAGTTCTCACAGGCGAGAGCATGGAGACCTTGCCCTTGTATCAGGGAGCTGCTTGCTGTTGGCCTGGGGCCGAGGCTTCTCAGAGCCCACTGATAATGACATTTCTACAGGGGACAAGACCTCATGGGGTGGGGGCAGTGGGCAGAGGCAGCCCTCTAATTGTAGGGTCATTCCTTGCCCAAAGTGCTTTTTTTCCTTCCGAGCCAGGGTCTCTCTGTATAGCCCTGGCTGTGTAGAGCAGGATGGCCTCCAGCCAAAGTGCTTTGATAACATCCCCACCTCACTTGACCTTGCCGGCTTCCCAGTGACATGTCCTCTATTTTACCCTTGACCTATAGTGGAGGGAAACGCAGCTCACATGGGCAGGTGGTGAGAAGCCTGCACGATGCTGTCCCAGTGGCATGCATAGGCCACAGCCGAGCGCCTGCCTAGGGGCTGCACCTCAAGGCACCTGTTTCTTTTCACTTTTTTTTTTATTTGATTTAAATAGTTCCAGCTATGGCTCAGGAACAAAATAGGTTCCAAGTTGTGCATAGGGTCCATGTGTGATGGGCCAGAAAGTGCTCTCCTCTTGAGAACCCTGGAACTCTCCTGAGGATTCTAGCAAGGGGCCAGACACCTCATTGGTATGGGTATCAGTCCTTGTGGGCTGTGAATCAATCTCACCACAATGTGTGATGGTTAAGGGAATTGATTCATGCGAAGAAGAGGCATTTTCCACTGGGGTTTCCCTGTGTTTGTTTGCCCTCCCGCCGCTTCCCCACCCGTGTGTGTGTGTGTGTGTGTGTGTATGTGTGTGTGTCTGGAATTCTTTGTACTGGTATTTCACTTCCTTGAAAAGCAAACAGCTGTTAGCCCCGGGCCACCTACTCTTTGTCCATGCTCTGGTTTTCCTCATCTCTCTGATGCAATAGTTCGTACCTATTCTTGCTACCACTCCACATTGTTTCCAGCGCTAAGAGAGAATGCATTGTGAGCTATAATCGTGCTGGACTGCACACAGTATTTACAAGGACGGGAGACTATCTGTGGTCGTGTAAAACTGATATTAGTTGTTTGTTTTGTTTATTTGCTTTGGGACAGGTTCTCACTGGGTAGCCCCGTCTGGCCTGGAACTCACAGAGATTCACCTGCCTCTGTCTTCAAGCGCTGGTTAAGGGCTGTGCACAGCCACACCCCTTGACAAAGTGGCCAAGTTGAGGAAAGGAGGTAGGACTGTGGACTCTGTGGGACAATTCCAGTTTGTGATGCCTGTTAAATGCCAGGTGGTGACACCAAGAAGGCTCTTGGACACAGGGTTTGGGAAGTGCAGGCTTCAGACGCATTGACACAGTGAATAGTTGACATGACCCAGGCCACCACAGTCTTCGTTCAGATCAGAGCCAGTGCTTAGAGATGCAGCCATGTCTGTGTTCCTTTAATGGAGACTGTTCCTTAAGTCTCAGACAAGATCCTATAATGCCAAAGGGAGACCTGTCAGTAAGAAGGGCGGTAAATCAATATTGTCTGTGTGCAGCGACTCTAATAAGCAGTGGGCGGTGAAGGAGAGGTGGGCATGCTTCTAAGGCCGCACTTACTTAAGGCTGTACACATCCCACCAAGTTGTACCCCAGTTTACTTAATTAGCTTCTTGCAGTACACTCTCGCAAGAAGGAATGGTTCTGCAACATATTCACAGTGTTCTCAAATTTGGGATTAATTCTTTGGATACATTCCCAGAGACATTTCTTCAATTAGAAGGTACATGCATTTATATGGCCCTTAGTGCTACAAAGGCAGCTGGTTGTGTATAAAAAGAAACTTGGGCAGGCTGGGGGAGGGGGTAGGTGATTTCTCACACTACTGTCCGAAAGGGCTACTCTTTTGGGTCTCATAGGACCCCTCCGTGGGGCACCCTGAAAGCACAGAGACAGGCTTCCTTCTCTGACTCACTCGTCAGTGTCCACTGAGCACCCGAAGTCGCTGCTCCCAGAACAGAAGAATGACTCAGAACAAGCCGCGCTTCAGCCCGGGGCTGGTGGCCTAATAGCTGGGTGGATGTGCAGATAATTGTAACTGAGGATGCATCTGCCTGATCTGGCTTCCCTGCAAAGCTGGGGGCTGGGGAGATCGGAGCAGTGCTTCACAAGGGTCACAGAAGGAAACTGACGTTGTGACGTTGCCTGAGAGCTGGACAGAGAGGTCAACAGTCAAGACCCACTTCACCTGTGAGGAGTTGAGTCTCGGATGTGGCCACGAGTTTTAAAAATATGCTTTTTAGTTTTTGAAGTATTACAGATGAGGCGCCAGTCTGGAAGCTTAGAAAACAGAGTTATTCTTCATAGTTTCTCTGAGGTGAACAGATCCTGATCCTTTTCGCTGGAGGGAAATATAGAGATCTTTAAGTTAGGGAACGAAACGGACTTGATTAATATTTTTCACTTTTTACTTTTTTTTTTTTTTTTTTTTTGAGAAGAGCTTTGGTTTTCTAGCCCCTCCACTGTGCGTTTGCTCACTGCCACAGCTCTAGTCACCACAGTTTCTGACTGGCAACAGATGTTCGAGTCTTTACTTCCTCAGATCCACAGGGATTGTCTTCATGCAGAAATCAGTGTCTTTCCCCCAATTTAATTAAACCTTTAATGAATATTTTATCAAATGAAGTCCATGTCTTATTTTTCATTATTCATGCTGTTTACAGGCCCCTTCTTATTAGCATAATTTATAAACTAAGATTATAGGAGGACTGATTGTTTAAAGACACTGGCTTCACATTCAGCTGCAGGAGACAGCGTGGCCTCTGAAGTGTGTATTTTGCCTGGGGTGACAATTCCAGTGCACGTGGCCTGAGTGTTAACTTGTCCTGTGGCATTTCCTGCGACATGTGTGTGATGCAGCTGTGTAGGGTCTGTGGAGGTGAGTTCAGATTGGCTTTGTCCTGACTGGGTGGCTATAGCTAGCCTCTTGTTCAAGGTCAAGGTCATTTTTCTCAGTTCACTGCCCAGATGTGGCCTAGTTTCCTGGTGGCTTTGCTAGTTAGCTTATAATGTCCCCTCCTACTTGTATCTGAATCTTATGGCCCTCCCCTTCTGCGGCTGGTCTCCCTTTTCACAGTCGGCCTCCACCCCTCCCTTCCCTCCCTCTTTTCTCACTTTTACTCTCACTGTGACTTTGTGGCATGGATAATGGTTGCAGCTTCTAGCCCCACCGTTCTCTTCAATAGCCTGTCTGTCCTGTCTGTGTGCTCAGGACTGCCCTGTCTGTCTCTGTCACACAGCAGAGCTGCTTAGGCCTTTACTGTACTTCCGTAGACGTCCTTTCCTTTGGTCCTCTGCATCCTGGCTTAGGATGGACCCAGCTAGCTCATGTCCCACCCATGTCAGCTCAGCTACTTCCCCTCTCTGTGACTGCCCTTCCATGTTGGGCTCTTTCTGTTCTAGTCAAAAAGTGCCGTTTCTTCCATCTTAGAACCCTTGCCCAGTCTGTCCCCTCTTCCGGGATGATACTTCTCTCTCCTTTTCCACTACCACTTTGGGTTCCTGATCATTGCTTATTTTCTGGGAAGCCTTCCGGGACTGGCTGGGATCAGCTGGCTCTCCTGCAGCACCTGTCCTGGCCTACCTTGGAATTGTTGCTTATTGTCTATGTACTTTTCTTTCCGAGACCTGGCCTAGGTTTTGTAGGGCAGACCCAAATTTCAGACCTTCTGTTTCTTCATGTCCATGAAATGTCCTAGAAATCCTATTATTTTGGCATCCAAATACCATCTCTGACTGTCTCTTATAATCAGAAGTAGATCAAAAAAACCCTTTGTCAGCAGGAGTGCCCTGATTTTTAGTTCACAAAATAACCATGGTCATCCTGATTATAATTTCTGTTGTCTGGGCATGTTGTCTAGTGACTTTGAAGGGCACAGGTATAGGACCAACTTCTTGAGCTAAATCCTAACTTCATTAATTGTAGCAGAGTGACACTGGGGCAGGGATCTCTCGGAGCCTAAGCTCGCAGAACATCTACAGTACGAGAATAGCGCCCATCTCCTGGTGTTGAGGGGACTGTCTGTGACGTAGGGGAGTGGCCTCTTAAGCATTCTGAGGCACACATGAGCATCTGGGATGTACTTGCTGCTGTTCGTGGGGGGTGTTCTCTACTTCTTGTGGCGCTTTGTGCTATCTTTTCACCCTACACATGGGATTTTAATAAACATTCGTGGACTGAAAGACACAAGTTGAGTGGGCATGGAACCCTGGCATTTGAAGCCATGACTCAGAGCCCTTCCCTCCTCTCCAGTCTCCAATCTGCCTTCTCAGAAAGCCCGCTCACGTCAGGGTCACTAACAAGGAGCTGATTGTTTGTCATGCTATCTGGGTGGCTGCAGTTCTTTCCTGGAACTCTGCATCCTCCTCCCCTCCCCCACCCCCAGTACCACAGCAGCCTTCCCCGGTATCCCTTAGGATATCTTCCCGACTCTGCTGCTCCTGTCTGTGTCTCTGCCCATTCAGTACGTGGCTTGATTTACACTAGTATTTTGCTTTGTAGTTGTGTGATTATAAACCACTGAGGGGGAAAGGTGACATTTTTCCTTTCCTGGGAATGTCACAAAGCATGGAGGGACTCATGACTCCCTCATCATTTCAGAAAAGCTTACAGGGAGAAGTGACCACTTGACCTAGTATGGTGTCGCTTTAGTGGTTCTTGGGCTTGGTTCACATCCTGGGTGTGTGTTAAATTTCACATCACCTGTCATGTTTTGTTACCAACTTTTGGCAAAACTCAGTGACAGGTTCTTTATCCCTTCTGCTACTTTTCTTCCTTTGTCTTTATAGAAACAGCTGAATTTCTTTTTCTTTTTTTTTTTTTTTCCAAGACAGGGTTTCTCTATGTAACCTTGACTGTCCTGGACTCGCTTTGTAGACCAGGCTGACCTTGAACTCACAGAGATCTGCCTGCCTCTGCCTCCCTGATTGCTGGGATTACAGGTGTGTGCCACTGCGCCCAGCTCAGCTGATTCTTTTAAACCAAATGTCATTTCTCCACTTATCTATTGAATGAGAGTGCCAGAGTGGCTACCTACTGTGCAACAGGTATCATTAACCAGGCAGGGCTCTATGGAACTACATGCTGATGGGATGAGACAGAGCTTGAGCGTGCGAGCAACTTATCTTCTACTGGAAAAGGCAGTGAGTGATGAGAAGAGAGCAAGTGCTGCCGCTGTGTGCTGGGCGCCTAAGGAAGGCGGGCCTCTTAGGTAAGGCGACATATAAGCAGAAGCTGGGAAGCAGCAAGGGACATCCAGGGAAAGTGTCTTTGAATCTGAAGACACAGCAAGAGCTGGGGGTGTATGTATACATATATTGTCTTGGGAAGGTAAGGAAGTGCTCTGACTGGAATGGAGTGGAAGGGTTGGAAAGTCATAAACAGGATGTAGAGAGGGCCTTGAGCTGTGCTGTGAATTATATAGAGAGCCACTTGGAGGTTTGGAAGAGAGGGACACAGTATAATTAATCTACCATCACCTCAGGTCTCTCGTGCACTTAGAGAAAGTGAACCAACAAGCTAATTAGGAGGAAGGGAGGAACTTCCTTCTATTTTAGCAGAAGGGCACTTGCCTAATTATGGGCATGGCCTGCTCCGTGGAAGACTCCATTGCTCTGCAGCTGTCGTGCATGCATCCTTGGCAGCCAGTGTTCTAAACTATAGCACCTCACCCCCACCCCCAGCCCTGCTTCCCCCACCCTCTTATCTTTTCTCAGCCTGTGAGCAGGGTTAGTAGTTTTCGTAGCTAAGTGTAGCATGTAGATAGGAGTGCAGGCTTTTCTTAAGGTCTTCCAGAGCTGAAACTGTTTGAAGGAAAATGAGGGACTTGAGCCAGCTGAGACCCAAAGTCAGTCATTCGAGCCACAGTTTATGGGCAGCATCATGGAGCTCATCTTTACTTGCAGATAGAATAGGATGGAAGATTGTTTTCAATTAAAAAAAAAAAAAAACTGTTGCAAAGAAAGAGCTTCTTTGGGACAGTGTGATACCCAACTGTGACTAGGAAACTGTTTCCTCTCTGTTTCAACCAGCGTTTCTTGTGTCTAAGCTTCCTCCCTAGCAATTGATTCAGGCCCAAATGGTAAGCAAGAGAGAGAGACAGTTGAGGTGAAATTAACTGATTCTCCAAAACACTTCTGCATCTCTTTCCCACAGTAGATGCCTGTAAGAAGTTAACACCTTGGAAGAAATATCCCCCAGGCCAGCATGCTTGCTGTCCTCCCAGAGACACCCTAGCAGTTGACGGTGACCAGGAGGTAATTTGATTGCAGCTCGGCTCGAAAGAGAATGCTCCCATCTCTAAGGATATTAAAGCCCCGAGATCCTGTTGGCACTGAAGTGTAAGGAGCAAGAAGAAGAAAAAAGAGTGGTGGATAATTTTCATCACCCCACCCCCTGCTGCCACCACCACAGCCCCCTATGACCCGCCTCCTGCACTTGGAGCACCCGCAATGGCGTGATGGCTGCAATCCAGCCAGCTTTGCCTGGGCTCCAGTCAGGACGCATGAGGTTGGGTACGCACTCCAGTGGGCTGTTTCTCTTCTTAGAAGGCAGAGAAAGAGAAACAGGCAAGTGAGGATCTTAGAAAAGGAAGATGGGAAGTTAAGTTCAGTGAGAAAACCCACTAGGCCCAGGCAAAGTCTACCGTATTTGGAGCACATGGAATAGAGATCATACGAGTGCCTGTGCCCCACCTCTATGTAAATGCTAAAGGAATGGTCCATTAATATAAGGAACCCCACCCATGGGTGGGAAGTCATACCAATGGCCACACTTAAGAAATAGCTTCAGGGGCTGGAGAGATGACTCAGAGGTTAAGAGCACTGGCTGCTCTTTCAGAGGTTCTGAGTTCAATTCCCAGCAACCACACGGTGACTCACAACCACCCATACCAACCGTCTGATGTCCTCTTCTGGCCTGCAGGTGTACATGCAGATAGAGCACTCATATACATAAAATAAAAAAATAAAAAGAAATAGCTTCAGACATGTAATTGTGTTACTTTAAAGCATGTGAAGCAACATGCCCAGTCTCAGAGCCAGCTGCCTCAGTTCAGAAAGGACGACAACTGAGCATGCTCCTGTGCTCAGAGCTTACTGACATCCAGCTCAAGACCAGAAGCCAGCCAGATGCAGGATGCTCAGGCAAGCCTGCTTCTGTCAGGTGGTCCAGGCACCTCCTATGTGTGTGTTGAGCACCGTCTAGACAGAGGCCTATTCTGGTCCTGCATATATTTAGTGGACAGGTTGCTCTTGGAAGTTGCTTCTACCAGGGCAGGCACATGAACACGTGTTTTGTTACTTTCCCTGGGGAAATGTCCACAGTTAAAATAGGATAAGAGAGACAAGGTGGGTGCTGGGAGCAGTGGGGGGCGGGACTGTAGTTAGTGTGAGATATCAGTAGAGGTCAGGAGGAAGCAACAGATGTCCAGAGAACTCCTCTTTGAGTTGGGAGGGACAGAAGAAAGTGGGGGTGTCTATATGCTGTCTGGGAAAACAAGGAGTCGGAAGTTAGATTGGAACGGAATGGCCACTGACAGTGACAGACTAAAGAGTTCCACTCGGGTCTAGCTTGGTGAACCATGGGCAACTTCTGTGGCAGCTCCAGGAAGAGACTCTCCCTAGCAGGTGTTTGCCACTTACCTTGCTGGGGCGGGGCTGTTACCCAGTGCCTCCTGTGCGGTTCCAGCCTTAGCGAGGTGTGGGGTTAAGCAGCCGTGCCCACTCCGGTTTCAAGATCACAATGGCTGTCATGGCTGGAGGACAAAACTGCATAACTTGAGGACATAGGTGATTACACAGTATCACCTTAGGAGGGAAGGGAGGTAGGTGAAGAGGCAGCAGCTGTGTTTGGGGTTCTGTAAAGAGGTTTCTAGGCAAGGAGAAAGGCTGAGGTCTTAGAGCTGGAGATGGGCTGCTGCCAGCGCTGCTCTTCTGTGTCCGAGCATGGTGGCCTCCGTGAGTCCTTTCTTATCGGTCATTCTCCACACTTGTGTCTGTGTGGCAGCCTCCTCATGGGTATAGTGGGGATCCTATTTTTCTTCCTCTGGTCAAGATGTGAAGACTTCTGGTCTGATCATGAAGTCCCATGAGGCATAAGGATTGCCTGTCATTTTTCTCTCCAATTATGAAAATTAGATCATCTTGAAGTTCTCAATTGGTCAGAGATTGTGCACAGCAGGCACTTCCCCTTGCAGCCTCAGCGATCCATTGTCTGCGATTGATGTCTTTCCTCAGTTTTCAGTTTGTATTTTTCCCATGTTCTCTGTCTATTGATTGTCTATTTTAGTGAAGCTGGTTGTTTAACTCTTAAAATGGCTATTAGGTCAACCCAGTGTTATAGACAGCTGTTTAATGAAGGGGGTGTCTAACCTTTTTGTCTGAGTCTGTCTTCAAGTGGGCAGTGAGTAGGGTCCATGACAACCAGCTTACCCAGTGGAGGATACAGATGGCACTGTTGTGAGAAGACCCCACTGGGAGGCATTTAGAGGGTTTCAGGGCAGATATCAAGAATATTTTCACTTGGAGGACAAGGGTAGACACTAAAGGCCAAATGAGAAGCCTACCACTCCTAGAACTCTGACCCACAATCTAGGATCATGTCTGAGGCCTGGGCATGGTGAAGGAGCAAGTGGACTTGCCTCTTGTCCTAACACCAGGTTCACTTTCCCTGGTGACCACTGGCTCAGGCTTCACCCACTCTACCATCTCATGAGTCTCTTGTGATGCCAACAGACTTGACTCCATCCCCCTAGAGCACAGTTGAAATATTAGGGAAAGAGATGGTAGTGGAGAGATGGATGCAGCGTAAGAATTTAAGAAAACTTGAAAATGCTTTCTGGATTCTTCTCTTAAAAAGTCTAGCCTACTGCTCATGAAGATACATGCTCAATTAACAATGAGTACACTTTGCAACATGTGTGCACAGGTGATTAAAACAGATGGGCTGGGCAGGAGAGAACGCTGGGGTGTGCACAGTGATGGTGCCACTAAATGGGGCATCTGTTGTCGACAACCCAGTCTGGCATTAGCACAGACCTGCTCAGTCTCCCGAGGTGTCTTTCCAGATATGGAATTGATTCACCCTAAGAGGAACAGGTTTCATCACTTGCTGCTCTAAGCCCTAGGAAGAGAGTGAACTCACTCTGATACCCATGAGCTTGGTTCGTGGTCTACACACCATAAACATTGTCCTCTTATGGCCACACAGTGAGCGTTCAATGGCCTACCATGTGACAGATGTTATCTGGGAGTTGGGAATATAGCAGTGAATAATAATAAAAAAAAATCTCTGTGAAGATCAACAAAAATAATTCTGCCCTTTTCGAGCTTGTGTTTATTAGGGAGAGAGGGAAATCATAAACAAAATGACTAAATCCTCAGATACGCTGGAGGTTGATGACTGATCAGGAATGAACAAAGCAGAACATAGCTGGAGGAGCGTGGTGACATCAAGAGAACAGAGCTCTGAGGGCTGAGCCATCTCTCAAGATCATGGGCACCTGGAGATAGTGGGCTGGGATCTGTGGAATCCAGAGACCAGCTCTGCCTTACTTCGCCCACTGGCACCGCCATGATGCTGAGAGGAGAGTCTCCAGTGCCAGCTGTTTCTGGATGTGTTGTTGTCTTTGTGGTTTTCTCGTTTTGAGATCTGCTGTCATTACTCTGACAAAGCATGCTAACTCAGTGTGGCTGAGGCTCGAAAATGAGGCTGTAACTCAGTGGCTTTGGTGTTTTCAGTGACCAACAGTTGGAATTACTTTTCCCCAGCATGGCCGTTTTCCGGCGGTTTGGCATGCATCGCTTCCTGCTGGGGCTTTAGAGGGGAAAGTGAGCTGTGTTCTTCATTAGGAGGCCTATTGATTGGATTCTCATTTGAAAGTGAAAGGTGCTTGGTAATTAGAGTAACAGAAGTCAGTTTTGGGAATCATACATCGTCAAGATATAATTAGTAAGTAATAAAGTTTACTGTAGAATTCTGTGCTTGCTTTTGGATTGCTTTCTGTTGACAAGGGCTTGAGAAAGCCTGTGCTGTTTTGTGTAGGTCTGATGGCCTTTTCCGTGTGTCTTGGCTCACTGCTACTTTTCTCCCAAACAAGAAGAAAGGCTTGCTTCCAAAGAGCTGCCTTGTCAAGCCCTGGGCTACCTGGGTGAGGGAATGCACATTTGTTACTCAGTAAAGACAGGCAGAGAGGGACATGGCTGGCCTGAGGTTGACAGATCTGGTCTTGGTCCAGCTCTGCGACTGTCCAAGTCATCTGGAAAGACCTGTCTTGGACACTGTGGTGACTAAGAAGTGTTGTGACATCTGACAGGTTTCTTTAGGGCGCCTTCACATCAGCTGGTTAGAGAAGTAAATTTTAGGTAGCCAAATTTGCAAGTTATTTGTGCCTTTGTTTTAGTGCTGCAGCTGTGCTGCTGGTTAAAGAGCTGCATACAAATTGGACTTTAAGCAGTCTTTCACTGAAAGCAATATTTGAATTATTCATTTATTTGTTTGTTCGTCTGTTGTGTTTGGGTATGTATGTGGGTGTGTATGTGGGTATGTATGTGGGTGTGTATGCCACAGTAGGAGTTTGGGTGTCAGAGAACAACTTATGGGAGCTAGCTCCTACCTTTCACTGTGTAGGTACCTGGGATAGAGTTCAGGGCAGCAGGCTTGGTTAAAGTGCCTCTACCCACTGAGCCTTCACACTAGCCTCCTCCTTCACCTCCTTATCTTCCTCCTTCTCCTCTTCCTCTTTTGGTGCAGGGCACAGAACTTAAGGTTCTGGGAAGTGCTCTACCACAGAGCAAAGCCACTAGCCCTTTTGCTTTTTAATGTAGTACCTTCTTTTCTAGGGACATTTTTGCCTATATTTCCCTTTTTATACTAGCTTAAAATAACTTCAAGTAAAACCATGTTCATTTCAGAGCATATAGAAAAAAGATAAACAATAAAAATGTAAATGATGGATATGGGACCATTTAAAGCATAGCATACTACAGGAACTTCTACACCTGTTCACACTGATGCTCCACTTTACTCACGGTCTGTTAGAACTACATATCCATGATCATTCATTAGACTGAATCTTAAGTATAGGCCTGGGGAGATGGTTCAGTGGTTAAGAGCACTTGCTGCTCTTCCAGAGGTCATGAGTTCAATTCCCAGCAGCTACATAAGAGTGATCACAAGCATCTGTGAGTCCAGTTCCAGGGTAAGGTCACCAGCACACATGTGGCAAATGATCTCTCTCTCTCTCTCACACACAGACACACACACAGACACACACACAGACACACACACACACACACACACACACCTAAATATCCAAATAAATCTTAAAAAAGAAAGAATAGTTCTTAGGTATGAAATTGTTGGATCTGGGACTATATGAAATTATATAGTCTTTGATAGAACTTATAAGGTATTTTCTTTTTTTAAGACATTAAAAACTTAGAAAAATTTGGGGATTGTGGCAGTCTTACCTTGTAGTCCACACTGGCCTGGGAACGCGTGGTAAACCTGCTTCAACCTCACAAGTGTATAGAGGACTATAGAGATAAGCCACTGCACTCAGCTCCAAAACTGATAAAATTTGATACTAAACTAACTGAATAGTTAAGAGTTCAGATTTCGAGTCAGATATCCCTGAGTTCGAATCTTTGCTCTGACGTAACCAGTTTCCAGACCTGATTAGATACTTTTCATATCTTGATGCCTCAGTCTCCTAATTTATAAAGTCAGCATGGTATTCTTAAATGCAAGCAATGACTGAATGATGCCATCCCGCTAAATCGCCAGCAGGTGTGTGAGCCTGAGCCTTCAGTATGCCCTGTCTAGTGTCTGCTCCGCCCTCTGCTCTCCCAGCAGCTACCACAGCGCTAGGGAACTCACTCCCACCTTGGTGCACTGTAGCCTGAGATGAAATGTCCGGCCTAATTCTGAAAGCTGCCTTCAGCTGTTTATAGGTCCCGACAAACTAATCAGGCTGAAGCGGCTCGTGCTTATTTGCAGCTAGCTGAAGCAGTCTGTGTGGTTGCTCTGGAATTACTGAGGCATGGAAGGAGTCAGCTTTGCAGCCCTTAGAAACTCTAGAGATGTGCAAGGCTAGGTAGTGAACTGGGGTGCCTGATGTGGCCCTGGGTTGTTTGCGGTTCTGAGGACCCACTGCAAGCGGAAGCTCTCCATCTGATCCCTTCTTACCTCTGAACTTCAAAGGGCTCCTCTTCTCCTTTGGTGGAGACACACTTTTGTTGAATTTTAAAAAAATTCTCTCCCCTGCTTTCTGATCACAGTGCAGGGGCAGAGTGTTAGGGTACCAGTACGGGCTGCAGGGCTCACACTTGAGCTGCCTTTGGGGGCCAGATTCAGAAGCGTATGATTCTTCATTTAACTGGTCCTCACAGTCCACGATGGGGCATCAGTCAAGGAAACTGAGGTGCTAAGGGTAATGTTTCCAGACACATTGCCATGGTTAGGTTTCTATTGCTATGATAAGACACCACGTCCTTATGTGATTTGGTCAGGAAAAGGGTTTGTTTCACCTTAAAACTTTCAGGTCACATTCTGTCCCTGAGAGAAGTTAGGACAGGAACTCAAGTTGGGGACCTAGAAGCAGTAACTAAAGCAGAAGCCTTGCTCTTCAGTTTGTCTTTTGTTTGTTTGTTTCTCGAGACAGGGTTTCTCTGTGTAGCCCTGGCTGTCCGACTCCCTTTGTAGACCAGGCTGGCCTCGAACTCATGAAGATCTACCTGGCTCTGCCTCCAGAGTACTGGGATTAAAGGTGTGCGCCACCACCCCGGTTTTCAGTCTGTCTTTTTTTTTTTTTTTTTTTATCAATTTATTCTTGTTACATCTCAATGTTTATCCCATCCCTTGTTAGTCTGTCTTTTTATACAACCCAGAACCACATACATAGTGGCGGAACCTTCCACAGCGAGCTGGGGCCTTCACACATCAGTTGTTAATCAAGACAGTGCTCCACAGACTTGCATTTGGCCAGTCTTATGGAGGCATTTTCTCAATTAAGATTCCCTCTTCCTAGGTGTGTCTAGGTTTGTGTCAAGTTGACAGAAACTAACCAGCACAGACATGCGAGTGCTCAATGGCAGGCTAGGTATTGAAGTCTTTGCAGAGCATGGCTCCATTGCTGGTGACTCCCAGCCACCAACAATGCCATAGCCTTTCAATCTGTTCACCAGGATGCTTGGGGTCGGGTGGGCTTGAGGATGACCTATAAGAGGCAGCGAAGTCACTGCAGTCATAAGAGGAAATTTTGTCTTTCCTCTGTAGCTTTACATCCCATATTTGCTGCAGAAGTAAGCTCTGAATGGTTAAAGGTAGTTCCTATGCAAAATGTGCACCTCACACACTTGTAGCCATCTGCGCCCTCACTTCAGCTCTCCCCTCACCTTTGGACCCTTCCTTTCACCACACTTGCCGCATGCTGGCTGGACAGCCTAGCAACTCCATCCTGCCCTGTCAGTCTGGTGTGAGGAAAGAACTGTCTGGTGCACGTGTTTGTGTCCCCTGTCCCTGAGTTGAAGGCTAAGCCCTCTTGTTAGGCATTTTATAAAAATGCCACCTCCACTTTAGATCCTGATCCTGCACGCATGCCCACAGCCCCTACACACTGCTGGGAATAGTCACCGTGTAAAAAGGGTTATGGGTTTTTTCTCCAGTGCAACCAAGCCTTGCTTCTGTCATGTGTACTAAGGTTCTTAATTTTGAAATTTGAAGAAATTGTAACACTAAATCCACGTCTTTAATCTCAGCACACCTCTGTGAGCCTATCCATTCTGCCCAGACCTGCGTCTCCCTGAGCTAGTAGCAAAGGAGACTGATTAGAAAGAAACCTAGCATTCTCAAAATTAAAAGATTAAATCTGTAGGATTTAGAATCCTGCAGCATCTAAAATATCAGGATTCTCAAAATCCTAGGACTTTAGAAGCTATGGGGTTCTAAAATAGCTGGAAGATTTTCAGGAGGGGAAAAGCCCTGCCAACTTGAGTCGGCTCTGAGAATGCTGTTCTGTTATAGCTTGATTGCAGACTTTTCCTGACTGCACAGAGCAAGTTACATCAGGTTGCTGCTGCTGCTGGGGGGGAGGGGTGGGGTAGAGGGGTGGGGGGGGTACGGGTGCTGGTGGTGCTGGTGCTGGTGGGGGTGGGGGTGCTGGTGCTGGTGGTAGTGATGGTGGTGCTGGTGGTGGTAGTGGTACTGGTGTGGTTGGGGGTAGGGTGCTGGTTCTGGTGGGGATGCTGGTGCTGGTGGTACTGGTGGTGGTGATGGTGGCAGTGGCAACTCTGACTTAGTATGTGCTGAGCATGGTGGAAGGAGCTTCTCATAGTTTTTTAATCTTTATTTTATGGCACCTCACCACCATATTAGATGTAGACTGGCTCCCAGAGGCACACTTTTCATGCCCCTCTGAAATGGCACAGCGAGGCTGGAGTTGAACTTGTGTTATCAAAGTCTAGTAGACCCATCAGTTTAGACACTGTGCCCTGCTGCAGCCTTTAAACCAGAGCATGTTCCCAGCACTGCTAATGACAAAGTTTTTACTCTATTACCCCAGTTCTACTGCCATCAACTGTTTTTGGAATGTGATCGTGGGTGACCACTTAGAACCTCATCTACCAGCGCGCAGCTTGTTTGACTAGAGCTGGCAGTTTTTTCCCTGGTAGAAGCTGTTGTTACCAGGAGGATGGTTATTGCTTAGTTGAATGTAGCATCAATGCTGATGCAAGACCCAAGACACCGAGCTCTGGGTTGTGCCCATTGTGAAGTAGTTCATGGCTCCAGGAAGCTTTCTTTTTATCTATTACTTCGCTTGTCCCTGCTTCTTGTTTCTGGCTTTTGTTGCTGTAATAAAAATACTTGAGTGTGAGCAATTTGCAAATAAAATCCACTTAGCTCACAGTTTGGGGGGTTCCCAGTGCACTGCACATTCTGCTTAGCTTCTTGAGGGCCTTCGGTCATAAGAGCACTTGTAGGAAGGATCACATGGTAGGTGCAGCCAGCGCCGGGAAGGGCCAGTCCTGACCCATTTTTCTGGGAGCTAGCTCAGTCCCGGGAGACCTTGCTTGCCTTTGCTGCCCGTCTTTCCTTCCTTCTCTCTGTTGGCTTCTCAAGCTTTGTAGCCCTTGCATGGGAGGTGGAAAACTGGTTCCCTTTTCTCCTCTTGAACTCTTCAGTCCCTTTCATTTTCAGTCCCTCCCTCCCCTTTCCTCCTCTGTCCTCTTTTCTCCCTTCCCCTCCTCTTCTCTCCATCTCCCTTTCCCATGGGCCTTTGCTACATGGCCCAGGCCAGCCTTGAACTCGCAGTCTTTCTGCTGCTGAGCTTTCTGGGTGCTGGGACTGCACTGCGATGCCTGGCTCTAACTGGCGCAGGATTGTAAACCCTTTCTCCTCATCCCCACTCCCTCCTCCACAGAGGGTGCAGCACAGTTTCAGGCTATTGTGTCACATTCAACCCTTGTGGTGCAAGTGAAGTCCCTGGGGGCGTGGAAGCTGGGAAGGCCCCTTGAGAAGTACAGATTTACACAGAAACAAAGCCGCTCTCTGTCTTGGCTGTGCACCTAGATCTCCTGAGGGACCTGCACAGCCAACTGAACAGGCCAAGTTCCCTTATTATAGTCATGAAGTCAGGCCTGTCACCTAACCTCTATAGGAATAAAGCTTCTCACCATCACCCTGAAAGGCACTGTGCACCGATCACTCTGAAAGGCACTGTGCACCATGAGCACAAGCTTGGAAGCCAGATAGGTGGAGTTGGAGTGCCTCCTCTTACGTTAACTTGCTGGGCAAGTTTCTTGGCCTCTCTGTGCTCAGACTTCTCATTTGTAAAACAAGACAAAGCCTACCCCTGGGGTCTTGGGGGGGGGATTTAAATGGCCTTTTACAATTCAGCCACTTAAAACTCCCATGATGTGCTGTTTGGTTCTCTAAAGGAGATGAGAGTGGTTTATAAAGTCCAAAGCATTAGCCACTCGTAGTGACAACTGTAAGGAGATGGGCATGCTAGGTGAGGCTGGAGTTTACAAGCCCAATGCACATAGCCCCTAGAAAAGTGGCCAGTGGTAAAGAGTCCAGTGGCCATGCCATGATGCCCTGGCTTAGCAGTATAGTAAAATTTCTGAGGAGCTCCAAAAATCTGTATCTTGTGATTCATTTTAAGACCATTGTGTCCGGATTTTGTGGTACTTGGAAATGGAAAGGTTTTTGTTGTTGTTGGTTTTTTTTTTTTCCTCCACAATTTTTTCATGTTATTCTGATTTATGGACCAGTATTTGGGAACCTCCACTTGGATGGTTTAGCAATCAGTGGGTTCTAATTAATGAAGCGTGAAGGATTTAACAGAGGGTCCGACAGCAGATGTTTACATCCAAATGCACTCTTAGTAGTTAACGTGAAAGAGGCAGCATAAGCAGATTTGTATGAAAGCGGTTGGCAGAGTTTGGCTCTATTTCTTTTTGAGGTCAGTTTTTACTGACTGACTAGTTCCTTTGCCTTGGGATACAGTGACAATGGAGACTCTTTAACAGGGTGAGGGGTGGGAAGTGAGAATGAGTCCTGTGGGGCTTGAGAGGAGGTGATTGGGGGATCCTGTTTTGTATCATATTAGGTTTCTACAGCTGGATGGTGCAGATAAAAATGGAGCCCACAGTTAGAGCAAGCCGTGCAGGATGTCAGTGAGCAGGCGTCTAGATGACTGGTCTGCACATGGGCAGACAGCGCGTCAGAGCCGTTCTGAACCTTCTAATTGGGGAGCAAGGAATACCCCTGGGCTGTGTGGCAAATGAAAAGGGGGCTGACTTGCCAAGGAGGAATTCAAATGAAATATTTTTGAATATGTCGTTGAATAATTGCTGGCTCAGTATTTTCCAATAAGAGATCAGCAATGGGCCAGGATGGGTACTCAACTGTGCTTGGAGCAGCATGTGGCATCTGGATTGGTTTTGTTGCTCTTTGATATGAAACAGGGACAGGTAGACCATCTTAACTCACATGCCACAAGGTAGATTATTTATTTAACAGGGACACATGAAAGTGCTTTTTAGCTATAAAGTATCTTGTACTTAATGAAGTATTGCTGTTTATGCTGTGGTGAAGTATATCTCTTGGTATTAGTATGAGAATAGTTTTTGCTCCTCTACTAGGAGGTACTGCCCAAGTCTGAAGGTACAGAAACACACTATCTTCATGTTATGGTTGCATACAGGAAGGACCATGGCCCTCCCTAAGGTCCTCTGCAGGGCAAAGCACTGGCATGGTTGCTACCATGAGCACGCCACGAGTAGATTCTTACCATAGCTGTTCCTCTCAGACCACCTCACAGGGCTGGGGCTGCAACTATTCCTTTCTTTTCTACAGGAGAAAGGATGTCATGCGTGTGTGCAAGGAGGACCTCCTTAAAGACGTAACCTTGAGTAGAGAGGACTTCAAAAATAATAAGCAAAACATGGCTGTCATAGCAGCACTTACAATGATCTACCACTCAGGAGACTAAGGTAGCGTGGTCATGAGTTGGAAGCCAGCCTGGGCGATATAGCAAAGCTAGCCTTAGGTACAGATAAAAAGCCAGTTTAGAAAGAAAAAGGGAATGCAGTAGCCAGTTTTACATACTTTCACAAATAAATGTCCCATGCAGCAGTTGCCATGGTGAGAAGCATGGCTCCGGGTAGGGAGATTATCCAGACACTAGCAGTTGTCACGTGCAGTGAGACCACTGTGCAGGGCTTCCGTGTACACTGGGTACTGTGCTGAGTTCTCAGGGAGGCAATGGAGTTCATCTTCTGGCCCCTCAAAGGCACTTTTCCCTTTCTAAGAGTGTGTGATCATGCACCCGAATGGATGTAGACGCCTAGGTTCAGTAATGGTTGCTGAGAGAGAGAAAGACTGAAAGTTATTGACGTGGTATAACTGCTTATCATGCTGGTTGACAGGTAGCTAGGCCAAACAAACAACAAACAGACAGACAAAGACACCTGAATATTGCACAGCTTCTAGCTAGAGCATTATACATCTTGCATAGTATTTTTATGGCATATGAACTGTGATGCCTTTTCAGAAGCTAGATGGGTAATAAAAATGAAGGGCCCAGTGAGGAATACTGTACTTGGATGACATGGGTTGCAGCAAACCAAAGAGACTATTCTGCCTTAAAGCACTGCCACCCGAAGTTCAAAGCTGAAGCATGCCGTGCATTTGTGCTTTTCAGAGAACCTTTACAGCCACGGCCTGGTTAATGTTCATGCCATCCTAGGGAGGCACATCTAGCCTCCTCTGCCAAACATAATACTCACCAGGAGCAAGGTGACTCCCTGGAGGCCCAGCTCCCAGGACTAAGCCCCTTGGGAAAAAGATATCTTGCTTTCCTGAAAGTGCCCTCCCTCCCCCAGAGCTGCCTCAACCATTCCCTGAGTGAGGCTCTGGGGAGATGGGCCGTGGGGCCTGTTTGTTTCTACATCTACCTGGCAAAGACTGGGAAACACCAACAAGGCTCCCATTGGAGCCAAAGCATGACAACTGTGTCAGCAGACAGGCTCTTTTGGACCCAATAATAGGTGCAAAGGGCTGACATAAGCATTGTGGTCACGCTTAATTGGCTGAGATGAAGCCAATTCTTCCTTTTCGAAAAAAGGAATTTGATCATTTAGTCATTTTTCTCTTACAGAAAAAGCAAAGTGAGAGAGAGAGAGAGAGAGAGAGAGAGAGAGAGAGAGAGAGAGAGAGAGAGAGAGAGAGAGAGAGAGAGAGAGAGAGAGAGAGAGAGAGAGAACGAGAACTGCAGAGATCCGGAGGAAGCTGCTGGAAGCTGAAACGAAGAAAGCCTGGATTGGGGGCAGGCTTTGCCTGGAGGAGAGAGGCAGTGTCAGTCACAATTAAGGTGAACAGCATCTCTGACTCCAGAGATGTGACCTCTGGTTACAGCGAATGTGACAACATGAATTACCTTCAATTATGGTGAGCGATATTCATCTGCATCATTGCCACACACCTTAGTGGGAACCGGGTCTTCTGATAGCCTTGACCATGGGAGAAAATGAGAGCAGGAAGACATGGGCGAGAGACAGTGAGGACCTGGAACTGAGGCACGGCGGCAGGCCGGAGGATGTGCACATGTTGTCATCAAAGGTGACATGGTTTGGAGTCTGATTCCCACAAGTGTATTGGGAAGGGAACTGGGCTGAGTCATTTTACTGAGGTATAATTTACATGCAGTGCCTTGTGTGTGTACCTCTAAGTGTGCAGATTTGAGTGTTCACAAATGCATTTCCTTCTACAATCACCCCCAGTTAAGATATGTAACATTTCATAAATGCTAGTTTTTCTTGTCCTCTAGTCAGTCCCTACCTGTCTTAGTTACCGTCCTTTTGCTGTGAGGAGATACCCACAACCAAGGCAACTTTGAAAAGAAAGCATTTGATTGGGGACTTGCTTACATTTCAGATGGGTTAATCTATTATCATCACAGTGGGGAGCATGGTTGCAGGCAGGCAGGCATGGTGCTGGAGCTGGAGCTGAGGGCTGGGACTGGCATGGGCTTTTGAAACCTCAACGCCCACCCCCAATGACACACCTCCTCCAACATGGCCACACCTCCTAATCCTTGCCTTCCACTAACTGGGGACCAGGCATTCAAACACAAGAGCCCATGGGAGCCATTCTCAATCAAACCACCAAACAACTCTAGTTCCTGACCCAGGCAAACGCTGATGTATGTGCCTATTTGTTGTAGGCTAGGTTTGCCCCTCTCAGAGTTTCATACAAATGAAAGGATCCAGAATGTGTTCTTGTCTCTTTATCAGAAGTTTGTTTATCTTGTTGCTGGGTGGTGTAGCTCCATATGGCTCTTCCACAGTGTTTTACCTTTTGTGGGTTGATGTGTGCATGGGCATGTGTGAATGTGGGCACATGTAAGATTAAAGAGCTTCAAGTATTGGTCTTTGTCTTTCATTGTGTTTGAGACAGGGTCACGTAGGGTAGGCTAGCTGACAGGTCCCTGGGCTAGCTGGGAAGTCTCCAGTCTCTACCTCCCTTTTTGTAGTAGGTGCACTGGGATTACAGACACACCTGCACCACCACATCCAGCTTTTCATGGCTTCCGGGCATTTGAACTCATGCCTTCACACTTGCATGGCAAGTGTTTTCCCCAATGAGCAATGCCCTTACTCCACATAAAACAAAGTTTCTATCCTCCAAACTACTCCAGACTACTGCTATGTCTTTGGGTCCAAGCATTAAGAAACATTGTCTTGGTTATAAAACTAAATAGACAGTATTTGACTGTTAGAAGTAAGACTGCCATGAATATTTTATGTAAGTATCTGTGTGGGCATACTCTTGGGGAAAGTAGTGAGGAGTGCATTTACTGGGTCCTGTGATATGGAAGGAAGGTAGCCGCTTGGTACAAATGCAGATGGAATTTGACTTTCTCACCAGTTGACTCATTAGGAAGGTTCAGTGGGTATGACCAGAGTTTTCACTCGTATATCCTTTAATCGAGAAAAGGATGAAGTAGAAGCCAACCAGGCAGCAAGAAGAAAAGAGTTAGGCCCCATGTTGCTGGCTGTGTGGATGGATAAGAGAGCTGGTAACCCAGCAGATCCCAACAGCTTCTAAAGTAAGAGTGACCCTGGGTGTCGCCTTGTAGTAAGGTGAACCTCAGTCTATTAGCTCCACCAGCAGTGGGGTGAGCCTGAGGGTAGATTTCCCCTCACAGCCTTGGGGCAAGAAGCCAGGCTCACAATCGTGTTTTTCTACATATAACCATTTTAGATAATTCATAATATTTTTGGGATGGGATCTTATCATATAGCTCTTCCATTTAGACTCCTTCCTCCTATACAGTTACTCCCTCCAGTTTTTGAATTGGCCATTTAGTTTTGTTTTGTTTTTCAGTATACTACTATGGAGAGTGACATTTGCTTTCAAGTATTAAAGCTATCTTGTCTCACTAGGACAGATCTCACTTGATTGTGGTGGCTTACTCTTGTTATATACTGTTTAATTAATTTGTTAGTATTTTGTTAAGGATTTTTTTTTAAGTGCACGTGAACATATGGCATGTTGGTTTGTAGTTTTCTTTCTTTAAATGTCTGTGGCTTTCTGGCTTCATTAAATGAGTTGAAGAGTGTGTTTTCTTCCTCTGGTTTCTAAATGGCTTTGTGTAGGATTGGCATTCTTGCATCTGAAATGTTTGACAAAATTTACTAGTCAAAGGGTCTGAGTCTGGAGTTTTCTTTGTTGAAAATTTTAAATTAACAATTCAATTTGTTAAATAGATGCAGGGATGTTCAGACTTTCTATTTCTTTCCAGCTGAGCTTTGGAAGTTTTTAATCTTTGAAGGTGTTCCCCCTTTCTTTTTTATGCCCCCCATTTGTTTAGTCATCAACTACATTAGTGTAACCTCACTCACAATATTTCTTGACTATATTTTCAGAGTCTGTAGGTTCTGTAGTAATGTCATTTTCTTTGCTTCTGGTACTGATGGTTTGTTCCTTCTATCTTTTTTACTGATCAACTAAGTATAGAATTGAAAGTTTACTTGAGTTTTACTTTTAGTGTTTTGATTTTTCTGTGTCTGCTCATTTTAAATTTCATTCATTTTGATAGTAGCCTTATTTTGTTTCTTCCCTTTTATTTATTTTGGGTTTACCTTGGTCATCTTTTCTATGACAGAGATTTATACAATTGATTTTATATTTCCATTTCTAATTCCAGAATATTGATTCTAAGCTTCCCTCTAAGCCGTTGGTTCTCAACCTGTGGGTCATGACCTTTTGGGGGGGGGTTTGAATGTCCCTTTCACAGAGGTCACCTAAATACCATTGGAAAATAGATATTTACATTATGATTTATAACAATAGCAAAATTATAACTATGAAGTAGCAACAAATATAGTTTCATGGTTGGGAGTCACTAAAACTGTATTAAAGGGTCATAGCATTAGGAAAGTTGAGAACCACTGCTCGAAGTGTCACATTTGCTGTAGTCTAGTTCAGGTCTTGGTGCTACTTTTGTCACATACCGTTTTCTTTCAATTCAAAGCATTTTCTTATTTTTCCTTTTTGACTATGGAACTTTAAAATTACTACATATTTGAAAATTTCCAGATATGTTTTCTGTTGTTGGTGTTTAAACAAATTCTGTTAGGATCAGAGAATGTTCTTTACAGTCTTTCAAATTTTACTGGTACTTATTTTACATACTGGCATATCATGTGTCTTGATTAATGGTACATATTAACTTGAAAATAGGATTTATTGTTCCTGTAAGTTCAATCAAGTTGTTTAACATAAGTGTTCTGATTTTCTGGAAGTGTACTGATTTTCTTTATACCTGTTTTATTAACCACTGAGAGAGGAATGCTGAAGTTCCTAACTATAGTCATGAGTTTATCTTTTCATTCTGTTAGTTTTGTCTCTTGTATTTTAAAGCTTTGCTGATGTATCAGCATATGTATTCAGTGTTGTGCGTTAGCCTGTGTTCCGCTACTATAATGAAATACCCAAAACTGGATAACTGATAAAGAAAAGAGGTTTATTTAAGTGCATAGTTATGGAGGCTGCAAGTTTAAAGAGCATGGTGTTGGCTCTGGTATGGACTCCTTGGCAGTGGTGTCACAATGGAGAAATAGCGTGGCAAATAAGCCAGAAGATCAATGGAATTCCACAAGAACTATGTTAATCCCTTCCATGGAAGGGCTACCTCCAGTGAACTAAGGCCACCTACCTATGGGCTCTGCCTCTCACAAGTCCTACCATTTGTTACATTAGGAACCAAACTTCCAAAACACAAACCCTTGGGATACACACTCAAACCATAGATGTCACATCTTGACAGATTGCTGACTCCGTCATTATGAAGTGTCTGTGTTTGTCTCAGATGATGGTTCTTTGTTCTAAAATTTATTTTATCTGGTTTTATGATAGCACCTACCCAGGAGACCCCAGATGTAGTTTGGGCTTTACTATTTATTTCAGAGCATTTTACCTGAATAAAGATAACAACTTTTTTTTTTTCCTGAAAAGGACAAAGTTATAAATATGTTGCACTTTGCAGGTCATGTGCTTTTTAACATAAGCTCAGCTTCTACATCATATGATAGTGGGATCCAGAGACAATATACACAAAAAAAGGTATTCCCATAAAACTTTGCTTATTGATGGAGAGATGTTTTAGTGAGTAAAAGCATCTGCCATGCAAGTATGAGGATCTTAGTTCAAATCCCCAGAACGTACATAAAAGCTGGAAGCATGGCATGAACATCTAATCCCAGCTTTCCTGCGGCATGATGGGAGTCAGAGACAGAGAATCCTCTGGAAGATTGCATTTCAGATAGTCTAGCATATGCAGTACAAAAAACAAAAACAACAACAGAAAGAAAGAAAGAAAGAAAGAAACCTTTGCCTCCCTGGCCTACTTCACCACTCATAGCCAAAACAACTTGTTTAATCGGGGGAACAAAGGTTATTTAAACCTTTGGGGAGTAGGTAGAAGCTTTTGGGGTGAGTGTACATCACTGCCTGGGGCCAAGGTGCTGGAAATGCCTTATGTGCATGAATAGGAATTCCAGGTGCTTGCTGGGCATGACCTTATAAGGAGAGAGGAAGTTTAATCTGTAACCTGGCCGCCAGGCTACATGGCCACCTCCAAGGGAGGTTGGGGCTGCAAGGCTGCGTGTGTTGGGAAGTGTAGGCCCATAACAAGAGGGAGGCGCCCTACTCCTGCCAGTCTCAAGATGAGATTTTGGGGGTTTGGCCACACTTCAAGCTCACTCTTGCTACAGGGTAGCTTTCTTGGTTGCACAGCTCTTCTCCTCCACAGACCTCATTTTAAGTTGAGGACCAACACCTGAGGTTCTATGACCTCCATACATGTACTGTGACATAGGTGCACACACACACACACATAACACACACACACACACACAACATACACTTAAACGGCTTAAGATGGTGAATCATATTTGCCTGGTACCTGCTTTAGTCTGATGTTAACTCCATCAAGTCATTAAAACATTTTTAGACATAGTCATCTAGAAATTGTGTTCCCTTAAACATCTTATACTTCCTTTTTTACTGTTTTTTTTTTTTAAATTGTTGAATAAAAATTGAACAGCTGGTTTTAGATCTTGCTTATCTCATCACTCCATATCTATTTCTATTCAACAAAACTAGCAAGCAACAACAAAGACAGAAACAACAACAACAGACCCGCTGTTGTTCCTATTTCTCTTCTCATGGTAATTTTTGCGTGTATGCTGGGCATTGTGACCATCGTGGCTGAGTGGCTGAGGCTTCCCTTAATGCATGTGGATAGTGCTGTCGTGGCAAGTCGTTCTCATATTTGCCACTCATAGAGACTCATTCTGCTTTTTATCTTTGCTGAGGTCTCAAACGCCCAGGAGATCAACAGTTTCTGGGCTCGGGCTGTTAGCAGATTCTTCCCTCTTTGAAGCGTTAGCTCAGTTAAAAGTTTAGCTACTTCTTGCTTAGCTTCCTGGAGTTTTAGCCTCACACCCGTGACTTAGCTGTCAACAGAGACTAAAGGAATATATGGGTGGTTTTTTTTGGATAATGTCTACTGACCTCAGGTTCCCTGAATCCCAATCTGCCTCCTCAACTCAGAGGGACCTTGGCATTCTGCTCGGGGCTTCTGATGTCTGCTCCACATCCCAGCATGCACCTCAGACAATCAGCTGCAATTGTGGGAGATTCCTTGGCCCTTCTCTCAGAGTTTGCTAATCTACCACAAAGCAGATTCATTCTCTACTGCTAAGTGTTTGACAGCAATCCCTTCTTCTTCTACCGTCACCCTCTTTTTCGTCCAGTACTTTAGCTGTTTAAGGCAAGAGGACCACCATGGTTCTTTTTATTCACCATGGTCAGACACTCAGACACACACACACACACACACACACACACACACACACACACACACACACACTTTGTAGCAAGAACTGATCACGCTGAAGAAGAAACACAGTTCTCAAGATCAGAAGATGAATCTCAAGCGCGACTCTTGAGAACCCACGGCTGATAGGTTGGATAGCTAAGAAGACACCTTGCTTCTGTACGAGATTGCTTCTGCATGCAGAACGCGGCTGAATTGCTTTGATGTAGTCATCCTAAGTAAGTGAACTTAAAGCTTGTAAATTAAACTGTCTTGTAAACTGCTTATGGGTTCCAGGACAGAGCTGTTAGAACCTCTCTCTGCTTTGCATCAGTCTTAACATTGAAGCTTCATTTCCCCTTTGACCTAAAAGAAATTGGCCTTGTCCACAGCTTACCCCTCTTTATCATCTCTCTGTCTCTCTCTCTCTCTGTCTCTCTCTCTTTCTTTCTTCTTCCCACACTCAATACTTATCTCCCAGCAAAACAGTGAAAGTCCCAGGACCTGAATAAGAAGCCAGATGTCTTAATTCTGAATCCACACTTGCCTCTTGGTAATTTACTGTGAGAGACGCATGTCCTCAGCCACTGCTTCCTGTGCACTTGCACAGCTACCTCTTGGTGTCCATGGATTCACATAAAGCAGTATGTGAGAGACCTTTGGAAATGTCTGTACAAACTAAGCATGTAGGGTGGTTTTGAGGGCACTTTGAGACTCCATAATACAACGTTGAAGTGACTTCTGATCGGGCCGAAAACCCCTTCAAAAGCCCCCAGCATTTGTGTGGACTAAGAGCAGTCCCCCCGCCTTTTTTTTTTTTTTTTTTGATAGTTTTTGATAGTGTTAAAAGGTTCCCTGAATCGTGTACTTTTTGTTAGAGCTAGGCTACTGAATCTCATTCTTGGCCACATAGCAATTTGAACAGTCAAAATTTCACAAAATTATTAACCATAATGGGAATAGTGTAAGTAATGAGTGGATATTAAATAGATCAAACTCCAGAGACAAGACAGAGGGTAGAGTGCAGACACTACTCTTAGTGAAGAGCTAGAATTCTCCAGAGGTGCATCCACTAAGGCAGGAGCTTGTGGCACAGGTCTTGGCTGTAGTCCACTGAATGGCAGAAAAGGCGCTGTGCTATCCTGCAGATGATGGAAAAGTCAGTCTAGTCCTGTGCTGATCGAACTTGCTTGAACTTCACTCCTTTGAAATTTACCTGCAGCCCAGCTCACAGAGCACCAAGGAAAGCTGCTCACTGGAGCTGCCCCACGGGAGGCACTGTTTATAACACGCAGGGAGCAGAGGGCAGGGATGCTGCCGAGAGCACTGAGGTACTCCTGGCTGCTGGGGAAGTCACACAGGATGTAGGAACTTGCTAAGCAAGCATGCTGGGATCATGAGATGGTATGTTCTCTCCTGACAGTTTCTTTTTAGCGTCCTCTGTTGGTAAGTCTTAGCATTGTGCCAGTCGGCACAGGAAGGATCTGAAGGATCTTCCTACATCTTTATAAAGCCAGTAAGATGGCGATTTGGAGTCAAGAGGCAGTGAGTCGATAGCTGGCACTTGTCTGCTCTCTTGGCTACCCAGCCGCTGGCTGCACTCCCTTTGTGCGCGTCTGAACTTCCATGCAACACCATAATTATTGCTGCATACCAGGGCAGAGATGACTATATTGCAAGAAAAGAAGTGCTCATCTCTCCTGAAAATTAGGATATACACAGTCCCAGGAGATACTATGTTTCTCTCTGACTATATCACTTCTTCAAGTTTAGTCATAGCTCTCTTGGGTACTCTGTTACCCAAACACCAAGTTCTACTTCAATAAGTTAGCTAAGTTAATTTTTAACCACTTGCATATAAGATCAAAATAAGAGAGGAGAAAAATATTAACATAGAAAAATGAAAACTGCATGTCTAAAAAATAAGGCAATATGAAGTAGCTATAATTCTCGTTTATATAATTAGTTATGATATGATAATAGACACCTCTGGGTTTTTCTTCCCAAAACATTTTGTTAACTCTGGTCTTGGCCACATCATCAGCTCTCCCTCCCTCTCCCTTCTCTGTGCATCTGTGCCTGCCTGCCTTTCTTTCTTTCTTTCTTTCTTTCTTTCTTTCTTTCTTTCTTTCTTTCTTTCTTTCTTTCTTTCTTTTCTTTCTTTCTTTCTTTCTTTGTTTCTTTCTTTCTTTCTAGTGTCTGAGGGTGTTATTCTGACCATCGCTCATCTCCTGGGCTTTAAGCAGTTCTCCTACGTCAACCTCTGAGCAGCTAGGGTGTGGGGGCTGCAACAGCTTCTTCCTGGTTTTGGCTACTATGGTTTCACATTAACTTTTACCACATGGTATAGAAGCATTAAAATGCCCTAGAACAGTGGTTCTCAACCTGTGAGTCTTCACCTCTCTGGGGGGGGGGGCTGTTGAACCACATTTTCACGGGGGCCACATATCAGATACCCTGCATATAAGATATTTACATTATGATTAATAACAGTAGTAAAAATTATAGTTACAAAATAGCAATGAAAATGATTCTACGGTTGGCACGGGGTTTGGGGGGCGTCACCATGACATAAGGAACTGTATTAAAGGGTCTCAGCATTAGGAAGGTTGAGAACCGCTGCCCTAGACAGTCAGCTGGCTTCCAACTGTTCCCTACTTGCTTCCACCTTGAAAGCAGTTTCCCTGTACTAACGAGAACCAGCTACTATAGTAGATTACCCCCTTTCCGCCCGTCATGTTGGCTCAGCAGCATCAAGAGACCAAAGTGTGTGAGTGATTACTTCATGTGCAAACTGCATGGAAACAAGGTGTATACTTCGTGGGATCATCTCTCCTGCCCCTTACTACTTCTTATGGAAGAAGTAACCAGAACCCGTGACTGTAGCTCTGCCCTGTATAACTCAGAGCTTCTAGTCATGTCTTCTGAGTCACACAGGGGTCTCCTTTTCAAAGTTACTGAAACCACCAGTCCAGCAGGCTGCCTGAAAGGCTCATGGCCAGTGCTGAGCGAGGTTTATCTGTTATTGCTCTAATTCTTAACATCCATTTTGTAGTTGGGAAGCAGGACGTGTGAGGGCCACGGGTGACTGGGTTGTGCTGTCAAGGCTGGCTGCCCAGGGAGGGAACCATAGATGGTCAGTTAGCAGGATCATTTGAGCTCCTAAGCACTGCTCTAGAGCAGGGGCTCCGATACCCAAAGAGACGCTGTTATGGGAGCAAGTGAACCCAGTGTGGGTGTGGGTGTGGCATGAACAATGTGTGTGGTAGCAAAGGCTAAGTAACCTGGAGATTGAGTCGAAGCTCTCTGAAGAGTGCCTGCCTGTCACTTCCCCCTTAAAGTTGTAGGTGCTGGGGTATTCTTCATGGATGGAGGGAGACCAGATGCCCCAGGCCTGTGACCATGCCCTGTTTTACTCTGACCTGCCAGTCAAATCCTCCAAGTCACAAGGATCTCCTTTTCCTGATCCTGGCTTTCTTGGTCGGTTCTGACTTGATAGTTTGATGACTCCTTGCAGCTTCACGCCACCCAGCAGGGAACTTAGCCTCGGTTGTACTTACAGAGAACACGTGGAGACGGGAGAATTTGAGAGGGTTGCCCAGGTGCTGGCTGCACTGTTGTTAGCACGGGGCTTTGCTCACATAGTCCAGGTGGCTGGGAATCGCAACACCATGTCAGTTGTGCAGACAGCCTAGATTCCTGCTGGTGCCAGGAGCTGTCCCTGGAGCCACGTGTGCTGCTGTAGCTGCAGCCTGGGGCTCAGACACAGTTTTGACAACATCATTGGCTCTCTGCTGCTTGGAAGGTACTACCATCTGGCCACACAGTGAGATGTTTAGGCTCTTGTGATGCTCTAGTCCCCAACTGCTTTCCTCAGCTTACCCCTCACTACCACAGGCTTTCAACCTTGCATCCCAGCTGCCCTCTGAGCCTACCCTCTTCTGGTTTTTCCCAGAGGTCACTCTCTTTTGGTGTCCTTCCTTGGTGCACAAGGTGTTGAGATTCTCTGTAAGCCTGTACATATGTCATCATCAGGAGTTTCTCCTTGCTGGGTACTAGTCCTTGTCAACACAAACTCCAGCACTTGGATTGTACCTGTTCCCAGTATGAGGGCAGAGTCTCTCCCATCCCCCACACAGAAGGAAACTAAGTTGGCTGTTTCATTTTTCATGCCTTACCTCTGGCCCTCAGAAGGATGCCAGTCAGAGTTAGAAATACTTTCTGGAACATTCTCCATTATCTCCCCTTTGTTCTTCTATAATGATCACTATTTTGATATTTTTCTTTAAATAAATGTTCAAGTGTCTGAGAAGCATTGGTGATATACCTGGGACTGTGGAGATGACAGCCAGCCCTCTTGCGGAGATGCTTGCTTACCAAGACCTACAGTGGCACTGCTCAGGATAGGCTGAGCTAGGGCAGGCACTGTGACCATCATGGTCATCGCTTTACAGAGCATGTTCTCTTTCTCTGGGGAGATATTTTCCCAGGCCCAGCTGGCGTCTTCTTGGCTCACTGCTCTATCTCTGGGACTTGGGCCCTGTGTGGGGCAGCTGAGGAGCAGATGTCAGGGTGCATGGCTACTTCACTTGAGCCATCTTTCTAGTGAGCGTGAAGAATTTTGGGCAGGGGCAGAAGACATGAACCCTTCCTTTCAGGAGTTCGTCACTCACTGCAGTGGGAAGGCAGTGTGCCTTTATTTAGTAAATACAGATTGTCTGATTCGTGCCTTGCACTGCACTAAGGTTTGGTGATATGATAGTCACCTGGCCATAACAGATGCTTCCAAAGCTTCTAGTCATAGCACGGCAGTGATGGTGAAAGAGATAGTTACCCACTGCTGTAAGTAGGATGAAGAAAAGTTTTGAAAACATAAGTAGGATGCCAGGACTGCATTGTGAGATGAGGGTTCGTGTCAGAAGGACCCGTGAGGGCTCTGGAAAGGCCTCTCCTGCCTTCCCTTCCACTTCAGTCAAAGAAGTCCAGATCCTGGACAGATACCAAATTAGTGATGTTTCTGTGGCACTGGGTGCAGGGGGGTCTGGAACTTTTTGGTGAGGTTGTTGTTCTCTTTGTTTTACTGAGATGCAGTTATAGGTCTTCAGGCCTGGCCACAGTTTCTCTTTTAGAGGAACATTGAATGGTTCTTTGAAAGACAACTTTTGAGAGGAACTTTGCACATGAAATGAGCCCTGCAGGTAAAGCAGGCAGAGGCTAGAAGAGGAGGAACTACTCCAATCCCAGAGGGCAAATGCCAGTCCAGGAAGGAACAGAAGAAGCCAGAATAAATTCCTGGAAATCAATAGAAATGACCCTTGGTGCAGCTACTGCAGCTCTTGATGTCCCAGCAGGAGACCGCCCTGTGCTTTTTCCATGCGCTCAGCTCAAAACCCAGAAGCAAAGAGACTCAGAGTGGCCCAGCCATTTGGTTTGCTGAAGTTTATGTTAGGCAACATCAGCAATCTGAGCGCATGCTCAGAAGCTGCTTTAGGAGTACTGTGATGAGAAGCTGTATAGGCCAGAATGCTTGTGAGGAAGACAAGGGCGGGAGGCATGAGTTCATGCTTCTAAAGCGAGGTGCAGGGAGCAAGCACCCAGGAAGACTGATACAGTCAGATCAGCAAAGACAAGACTAGCCCTCCTAAGACGCCGCTATAAAATGAATGAATATCAAGCCACCAACTGTGAAGAAATGTCTGCAAAAGATTCCTTTTAAATTTATGTCCAGGACATACAACACACCCACACAGCTCAATGATACAAAGAGTGGGTAGAGGAGTCGGCAGATATTTTTTAATACACTCAACAAAGGGCCAAGAGGATCACAAAAAGACACTTAACATTGTTGCCTTTGCAAAAATGCAAATTAAAGCCATAGTTATATATTATTATCTATCCACACAGAGTGACTAAAGTGAAGAAAATGAGGTAATTCCAAATTTATTCAAGGATGTGGCAGGCTCTGGCTACTCAGATGGCATCAGTAGAGTTCTGCAGAGGAACAAGCTCCATAGTGGAGGAACTCCCGGAAACTCCTTCAACCTTAGCGCCTGTTCTTGTTTCATTTCTGTTGTTGTGAAAATACCCTGAAAACTGCCTCTTAGAGAAGAGTTCAGTGGCTTACAGTCCCAGGAGGCAGTTCCTTATTAGAGAGATTAGGAAGGAATCTAAAACATAACATCTATGAGTCAAGAATAGAGAGTAATTATATAGACCCTTGTTTGCATTCTCTTAGGGTATGGTGCTGCCCACAATGGGTCGGGTCTTCCCACATCAGTCAGCAACTAAGACAGTCCACCAGACATTCCCACGGGGTGCCCTATCTTGATCATTTCTTATCACAACTCTTTTCCCGATTGATTCTAGATTGTGTCAAGTTGACAGTTAAAACCAACAAGCACACCACCCAATGATTTCATCCCTCAGTATTGATCCAAGAGAAACGGAAGCCTATATTCACAGAGAGATTTATTCACAAATTATGGCAATCTTCATAATAGGAAAAAACTAGAAACAGTGTGGGTATTCATCAATAGGTCAGGGGTAAGTAAACCATTAGTATAGTCATACAGTGGATCAATACTCAGTAATGAAAAAGTTAGAACTGTTGCCACATGACATGGTATATTGAGAGTGGAAGAAAGCCTTTCTAAGTAAAGAATATATCTAAATTTATTAAATGGTGTAAAAAGGTTCATGTATTTCTTGATTAAAAATTATTCTTTAACAATCCCATATGTACATATTAAACTTTCCTTCCTTCCTTGGTGTTTTGCTTTGTGTTTTGAAGACAGTCTTGCTAAATATCCCTGGATGGCTTCAACAGCTTGCCTGCCTCAGCTTCCTGCTGCCTGGCTTCCCAAGTGTAGGGTTACAGACATTTACCACAATACCCTGTAGCAAATGAACTCTTTGGTAGTGAAACATAGATGAGCCTGTATATTGTTTTGAAATATATCTAAAAGGAAGATGTGTTGTGCCGCAGACCGTCGAAGCATCGGTGGACAGAAGATAGGCGAGTGACAAACAGAGACAAACCCAGAGGTTGCTGTTTGAATCTGAGTGTATTTTGCAGGCAAATGAGCTAGGTTTTTATACACATTTTGAAACGGGGGTATATTTTCGTGGTTACATTTTTTCCCATACAATTCAAAATACAGGATGCAGTGTAATAATGTTGTCATTAATCTTGAACAATCATTCATAAGTCATTAAACTGGTATCAGTGCATGTGCCCTCTTTATCAAAGGTCAGTGTTCTCTCATTATGCCAAACATCTGTGAGTCAGGACAGCTTTTTTTTTCTTAGCTCTTCCGCCACTATCTGGAGCTTACTTAAACACTTTATTTTATTTGTAAGTCATAATGTGAACTGTGATTAATTCTTAGCCATGTTTTTATTAACAAGTGGACCAGAACTTAGTGGTAAACTTGCCTGAATGACCCTTGGCTACAATTTCAAGTTAAGGACTTATAGCAACACAGTTAACGTCTGAAAAGTTCTTGATAAGAAAGCAAAAACAAAGGCAGAAGCAGTCAAGATGTTTCAAAACAATGAGAAAAAGAAGAGCTGTAATCAGTTACTCCTGGCAGGGACATCAGACCCCTTTCCAGAAGGCTCTCCCTTGGGTGGGTGGGGGGGGGGGGTCATTGCCTCGGGCTCTGTAGTAACATTTGTCACACAGACTCCACTAGAGGGGTCGTGACAGTGTTAAAAGGTCAATTCAGGGATGGCTTATATATTATAAAGCAGGTGTGTCAGGATTGTTATCAGAATTTTTGTAGATATATGGCCATCCAACTCTAAAATCCTCCCAGCCGTGTGAAGACATCTACAGTAAATGTGGAGGCAAGTGGAGAATGCCCACTGCCGTTGCTCGAGCGGAGGAGAATTGCAGCCATTGCTCTGTCCTACACAGCCCCATGGAGCCTCTGCAGCAGAGCTGGCCCATGAAACGTGGACAATTCTTCTGCCCTCCCCCACCCACAACTCGCTCCTGTCACCTAAATGAATTCCTTTGCGTTCATCTTCCAATCACAGCTATAACTCTGTCCCACTTCCCCCACCCCTTGAATGGACTTGTGGTTAGTGTAGTGTGCTAGAGCGTGGAGCAGATCAGTAATGGAGCTTTTCACTGCGCTATCCTCTGTAGAATAAAGAACCAGCACATGGGTGAAGCTTGGGCAATGGAGTGTGTATGTGGGGGGTGTGCAGCGGTCAGTACATAACTTTAACATACCCAGTGACCAAAAAAAGTTCTCTTTCAACAGAGATTTAAGTGAAAGGTGGATGGCCATCTCTCCTCCCCACCCCCCAGGTGCAAGCCATCCATCCCCAAAGCACTGGTACTGGCTGTTCGTTTTAACTGTGAGGCCTTTGGACAAGAATGCTGGCCGTGGTGTTCTAGTTAGCATCAGGTAACCTCTGAGTAGAGAGGAGACATTCTTGAGCCTGTGCAGAACTGGAGTGAGCCGAGGACAGAGATTACATCGATGCGCATTCCTTCTCTATTTTCTTGGAATGAAGTTGCAGCAGCATTGTTCTCATTTTTAATTGCCATGGAGCTCATTCTTAACTGATCTATGCAGTAATAAGTACAAGAAAGGAAAAATAGAGGAACGGAGGTTGCTCGTGGAAAACAACTTTGTCCTTTGGCAGATACCTGATACCTAAGCCTTTCCCAAGCAGGTGGGCTTTTGTTTCCTTCCCCGTCCCAGCCCAAGCTCAGCTCCTGTCCGGGAGTGTGCACTAGTGTTGCCTCCTGTGCTGTGCTGCTTCCCCTGGGAGTGCATCCATGTAAGCAGGCATCCTTCAGACCACGCATTCCTCAGCCTGTGAGCTATGGCCCTACCAATGCATTAGAAACAGAATTTCTGGGAGGGTTAGTGGTTTCCTTAGTGGATAGGTATGGGATAGACTTTCCCAGGGGATGCTGTAGGGATGGTGTGTGTGTGTGTGTGTGTGTGTGTGTGTGTGTTAAAAGGTGCCCTTTGAGGTACATAGAAAAGCGAAACCTGAAGGATCCCTAAATGCGCTGCTAGACAAGGGGTGATAGAAGCTGAAGAACGGAAGAGGGAAGGAAAGAGCGAGAGGGCAGAGTGTGCTGAGGAGTTCTTCCACCATCCTCATCCTCTCTGTGAGTCCCTGGCCTACATCCCAAGCCACAGACTTGTGTTCTTTCTGATTATTTTAAAAAGCCAAACGCTTGTAAAAACAATACTCAGATGTGGTGGCACAGGGACGGCAGACAGAAGTGGCTGTCATTTCTGTTTGTCCTTAGCTGTTGCCTTAGCTTATGATGTTGGACAGTTTTCTTCCTTCTAAGCCTCAGTTTCCCTTCTACACTTCACTAGCTGGATGTGGGGGTCTCTGCACAACCCAGGGCTGCCAGAGTGATGATCCAAATGAGGCAAGAAGGAAATCCAACTCAACACGATTCAGTAGCTGGTGTTGGTTCAAACTTGGAGAGTTTGACACTGGGAAGTTTATTTTAGGCATAAGTAAGTACAGTATTATTTGGAAAAAGCTTTCTGGTGTAACACAATCCCATGTGTACAAAGATTCATAAGACCCTTCTCAAAGTACATGTCACTTCTTCCATGAAGGTGGGTTCTATACCTAGGCTACACATGTCATCTTAAGGGCCAGGGAGGACCTGGCTTTGTCTCAGCCACACAGATACTTTAGAAGTCATCAAGCTTATAAAGTACATGTGGTATCTCATGCATAACGATGGGTTCTGTTGACTGAAAAAAAAAAAGTGCTCAAGATAAAGGTCTTGGGAGGAGGAGTCAGGGATAAGCTTACCCGTCTGGGGATCCAGGTATGTCCGGGCCCTACAGATAGCACAGATCATCAGACTGTAACTGCATCCAGTCCCACCTTCTAGACTGAAAGCATGCTATATGTCTCTTCCATTGAAGAGGCAACCCTGTGGGCTTAACATCCCTGCTTTCCCCAGTGCTTATCTGTGAGTGCAAGCACCTCATGCCCTCTACGATCAATAGAACCTCAAATTCTAGCATTGAAAGTTTAGTTCCAGTGTCTACCCTCCCTTTTGTATGACACCTGAGGCAGACTAGCTCTTCTTGGCTGTTTTTTATTATGAGGACATCATTGTCCTGATCCCGGCAATAGTATGGCATGGTCCTTGTCCCATGTGCCACACCTTGGACATGTCTCTGGTTTTGAGTAAAGGAAGGAGGAAGAGCATTTCCAGGCATTTTTATGTGTTGAGATACTGCTGCAGTGTCTTTTCCTGGTTGGATCTGTAGCTTCTCTAGCTAAAACTGGCCAGGTGGCTGCCTACTCCATTTGACAGGTGTCCACAGACAGGAACCCCTGCAGGATGTCTGGAGGCCACCCTACTAAACAGGTCCTGACAGGGGCATGTGGCTCTAGTCAGCCATTCTGGTTCCTCCTTCCCAGCCTTTGATGGGTAGCGTGACCTTGCATAGCAGCCAGCCCCCTTGGGTGAGATCCCAGAAAGAGTTCAATCTAGCTACCCTGTGTGGCTCACTTGGCTCATAGGCAACTCATAGGAAGTTTGTGAGTCCCTGCCAGACCACAGGGAGGCATAGTGACTGTCCTTCTAAGGCCAGAAGAGAATCATTTCAGGAATCTCCCAAAGCCAAGAGTGCTTTGGGAGTGAGGTGCTAGCTGCTTCTTAGAAACAGGATTGCCCTTGCTTCTTTTGAGTCTTTGGTTCCGAGATCTAGGAAGGGAGGGCTCCTTCCAGCTTCTCTCCTCCTGAAGACATTATAGTTATGTCCTGTTTGAAGCCTCGCTATATTGGCATGGGAAGGTGGACTGTAGAAGGCTCAGAGATAGTGAACTCATTTGTTGCTTTCTTGCAAATTGACTGGCTTGTGTCTTTTCCTCTCTGCAGAGAGGTCTGTCCTCCCTCGGCCAAAGCAACAGGAAGCACCTCATTCCCTTTTACGTAGGGTGAAGGATTCTGTCCTGATCCACGCTGCCATACCTGGGCATACATATAAGGCCAAGGATCAGGGGCTCAGCCTTCCTCCTTTGGGGTCTTGTATTGTGGTTTTGGTGCTTTTTCTGTGTTGGTGTTCTTTGTTGAAGTTCCAGGGAAAGTTCTTATAAAAGAACACATGCATAATGCTCTGGCCTCTGTTGCAGTCAACAATAGTATTTTGGGACTGCTACATACTAATGTTAGGGAATATACCCTCGCCCATTTCCTTACAGTGACTGCCATGTCCCTTAAAGTATATTGCAGACACTATTATTTTAACCCTCTTTTCCTGTGGCTATGGGATTTTTAGAAAGCACTATTATGGTATAGTCTTGTAGGAGCTTTGGCTAAATGCGGAGTGAACGCTGAAGGCGTCTTTGGGGACAATGAAGAATCAGACCCTTCAAGGTCTTAAAAAATAAAATATACCCTGAGTTGCAGTTCGTTTTATGTCTGCAATTCTGAACTGTAGTGTCTCTGTATAAAGCAGCCTAGGCACTGTGACAGTGACTGTGAGGGCTGTGGAAAGCCCCACTGACACTGTGGTTTCAGCAGCTGAATGTCTCCCTAGAGGCAGTCAGGGAAAGGCTGTAGGGGCCTGTTATAAAAACATTTGTTTGCAATGACATCCACTAGAATTTTACACACAGCCTAACTATTAAGCAAAAACACACAGCACCACACATCTTGGAGAAGGAATCAAGAGTGAGATCATCAGTTTTCACCTTTTTCTGGCAGAGATGTGAAAACCAAAAGTGTTCTGTCTCCTGGCTACCACTGGTCCAGACCCAGGTCAGTAAGCCTTTATAAGGAACAGAGATAACTGCTGCTTTGTGGACCCTTGAGTTTCTGTCCTCACTATTAGGCTCTTCTGTCATAGACGTAACATCTACAGTCAATACAAACAAATGAGGTGGCTTCTTTATAGCAAAGCCTGAGTTATGAAGGTAAGATGGCAGACCAGAGGCTGTAGCTCACCAGCTCTGCTCTAGTGACAAGTACTCATTTTGAACTGTCACTGACAATGTAACTCAAGAAGGTAGCTTTCCTTGCCTGCTTGCCTTCACGTCATCTCAGCCCTTCTTCAGCTCTTCTTGATGACGCCCTGAGAAGAGACACATAAAACACACACACACACACACACACACACACACACACACACACACACACACACACACACGTAATTGTACCCAGGTGTGGTGCCACATGCCTTGAATCCCACCACCTAGGTAGTAGGCAAGAGGATCAAGACTTTAAGGCCAGCTTCAGCTACATACATATTACATTAAAGACCAACCTGAGCTACCTTAATATAAAAAATGGGTAGGGTAGGGTGAGTGGAGAGATGACTCAGTAGATAAGAGCGTTTGTTACTTTTGCCGAGGACCCAGGTTAAGTTTCCAGTACCTACATGGCAGCTAACAATTATCTGTAACCCCAGTCCCAGGGGATCTGACACCCTTTTCTGACTTCTGGGCTGTAGGACTATACATGGTGCACATACATACATACATACATACAGCCAAAACACACAGACACATAAAATAAATAAATAAATCTAAACAAATGAAAAAAGGTTGAGCGGGGGAGGGGTGATAAGGACGCCTGAAAAAGCAGCTCATGCTGTTTGTTTGGTCACCCACCTCCCTCCCAGCATCCACTCAGTGGTTGCAAATGCAAGACTCCCTATTGATATAAGTGAAGCCGAGTTAAGATCATCAGCGCCAGGCTGACTATTTTGAGGGAACTCTGTCTTGCTGGCTGTCAGTTCTGCCAGCAGTTGCCCACATCTCTCATAAGCAGTACTGTCCAGATGTTTCTCGAATGCTCTCCATTTCTCACTTAAGCTCATGTGTTCTCTGTCCTTCCTTCTCTTGTTTCCACCACCACATAATGCTCTGCCACTGCGTATGTGCACTTGCTCAGGATCTCCCTCTCTCTTACACACACACACACACACACACACACACACACACACACACACACACACGCACACGTGAGTATTTTCCTCTGTTATGACACACTAAGAGGACAGAGATTGGCATAGAACATGTAACTTTGGATGTTTGCCAACCTCATACCCAGGTGCGTATGTGGAGGCAGTTGGTACTTACTCCAGCAGTGTGTTCGAAGCGTATTGTGAGAGCATTGCACTGCGTACTGGACTTCTTACTGCATCGGTGGCTGTGTGTTTGTATTTATTACCAGGTTCTCAGACAGACTCCCGGCAATGTAACACCAGAGCTCAGGAGGGAACAGAAGACAGGAACCCTAACTAGTTTCTCTCTTGCTGTCCTTGTTCTTTATGTGCTCAGCTAAGTTACCCTTAGAAGTCAGCTAAGACACTTGTTTAAAACACACAAGCACCTGGATGTGACTGGACATTGGCTAGCTCATCTTTTGAAGCAGGGCCCCGGGCTGTGTTTACACTCTCTCCTGGCCAACATGCCCATTTTCTCTCCCCTATAAAAGATACCTATAACTGCATCTGCTTCCCAGTTAATACAATAAGGAGCTGGATGCACAAAGCATGTGTAAGGCCAAGCCAGAGCAAATTCCAGCTTGGAGGGGGAGTGAGCGCGTAACCCCGCCCATACTTGCCAAGCCATTGGCAGTTGGTAGCTGCTGGACGAATAAAGCAGTTTTCTCTGAGTGGAGCCCCTGGTAAGTAGACTACATCATGCCAGTGGAAGACCACACATCCAAAAATATTTGGGCGGCACAGATGAGGGAGGGAGGGAAGGAGGGAGGGAGGGAGGGAGGGAGTTGAATGGATAGGGAGGGGTGGATCTGGGGAGAGGTGGGGGAAGGGAGATGAATATGATCACATTACACTATATGAAAATTTCAAAGAACTAATCAATTTTTTTAAAAAATGAGGAGCTGGGTGTGATGGGGCACATCTATCTATAATCCCAGCAAGCTGCATGTTACAATTCTGTGTTTGTGGTTGGAAGAGGCAGAGGATTTGGCCCTCGAGGATCTCCACTTGAGGCCACATCTCAACAAATAGACAAACAGAACTGATAGAAATACAAGAAGAAAATAACCATTCTAAGAGTTTAGGATTTCTCTTTTTTGCTGTTGTCTCAACTACATCTGACTTACCACCAAGAAAAAGATAGAGCAGTATCCCATATCAGGATTCTGAAAGAGTTCTGCCTAGTTTTCTCAGATGCAACAGCTCTTTTTTCGTTGTTGTTGTTTTAGTCATGTTCTATCATAATTAAGTTAGGTAGGTACAGCAGCAAACCAAGTAACATAAACTTAGGAACAAATATAGCCAGCGCATAGAAAGCATCTACTTCAAGTGTTGGAAATGAAAATGTGCAACTTTCTAGAAATCAAAGGAGCTTTTCTCAGATCTGCGTGTTTTGGGCATAAGGCACTGTGTTTTACCCAGTAGAAGAGCAACAACAAAAGACATCAGGTCAGCCATGTAGACTGAAAGGAGTCAATACAGAGACCTGCTGAGTTAGGAAGGAGGTAAGGCCTAAGCTGCTGGCTGTGCTCCTAGTATAATGGGAACCCTATTAACTGTACATCTGCACCCTGAGCATTGCACACTCTCTCACTCTGGAAAATAGTGTAGATCATGACTAGAAAACCGAGGCCCAGAAGGGGAAACGTCCATGGCCAGACCAAGTGGGAATCTTGCACTCAAGTTATGTGTCTCCAGCTGCATAATGCTACAGGGTAAGGAACTACTAGCAGGAAGTTATGCTATGGACTTTCAGCTGGCCTCATCTTGGCTTAGTAGATGCCTGCTATCTAAAAGCTACAGCATGCTGCTCCAGTGATAGCTCCTGAGAGCAGCTTTTCTGAACCCACCACTGGCTGCGAGGGATTGTCTTCCTCTGGACTCTGTGTATCTGGGCTGTAGAGTAAGCAAAGGAATGGATGCCTTTAGGATGCAAGCTGTATGTCACAGTCGAACCACTTACTCTGCACTTGGGTTTCCTAATGTTTGGCGTTTGGGCAGCATCACAAGCCGTAAAAAATAGTAACTTCCAGACAGTTGAGGTCTGATTCACCAACATTACTGTAATTAACGGAAAACCTGTATTTGTTCGCTGCATTTTTATCCTAACTCACCCGGATGCTGGATAAATAATAAACTTAGAGATTTAGAAAATAGCTTCTCTTTATCTGCCAGTGCTTTCAAGGGCTCGTGCTCAGGCGTCCCCGATGCTGATGCTGTGAGAGAGCTCAGGTGCAGGGGCTGTAGGTACTGAGGGAAGTGAGCTGTGCTGTCTCCGGGCACAGAGTAGTGGACAGCTTCCTTAGAAGTGTGGCGCTCAGGCGTGATGCTTTTGGGTGGTCTCCATTATGAATGAATTTTGACTGAGGCAATGGTATTAAGCCTGTTGTCTTTTCCAACACTAATCATCATTAAAATGATGACTGACCTCAGTGATTATGAAACCATTAAAAAGGCATCTGTCTGGGCTGAGTTAGCCAGATGGATGTGGTTTTGAGCTTTCAGGTAGCCAAGTAGGACTTTGATAATGGTGCCGATTTCAAGATGCTTGTTTACAGCCCACCTCCAACCCCTGATGTTTTCTGTTTGATTTTGAGGCCATCTCTTCTAGCCTGGGACTGGCCTTGAACTTGCTATAAAGGTGAGGATGACCTTGAACTCTTGATCTTCTTGTTTCTTCCTCCCAGGTACTGGCGTTACAGACATACACTGACTTTATGTGGCCCTGGAGGTGGAAGCCAGGGCTTCTTGCATGCTGGGCAAGGGCAGCTCCAGCTCCCCCGTGCTTTAGTAGTCTCTCTCACTGCAGGCCACACTGTGGTAGGCTGTGCTTGGCATGTCCCCTTTGGCCTTAGCACTGTACAAAGGAGTTAGGAGAATGGCCTCTCAATTTTCAGAAGCCTCTGATCTGACTAGGAAGTAAAAGCCTTCCCCGAGTTGGCAGAGACCCTCGAGTGTAGCGTTTATAGCTCGGTGACCACAGTTAGGAGGCTTTCTACATGTTGCAAACTTCTGATTCCACAAGTTAGTGCTGCTGCCTCATAAAATGGCGAGGAGACTGTGATGTAAGGGGTTTCTGTGCTTTGCCTAGGGCCACACGGCTGGTGAGGGCAGGGGCCGCATTTGCGATGTCCTCCTTGCCCACATGGCTTCCAGGACGGCTGTCATCGGGAACCACATGCGTGTGATGAGAAGGCCTTTGGTCTGGGGCCCGTTCCTGCTCCAGCCCGGCTCTGTCTCCTGTTTCCCTCAGAAGAACAGTCTCACTTGTTCCCCTCTCCACACAGGCTAGAGATGGCTGAGTTCCAGGATGGCCTCAGTTGCTCTCCTGGGATGGACGGGGATGTCTCTGTCTAACCTGGCCTAACTCTGTTTCTCTCTCCAGAGAGTCACTTCTTTCAGAAACCAACCACAAGAAGTTGACCTCTGTCCCCCAACACTCTAGATCCCTGCTTTCTAGAGGTGGGTTGTTCAACTCTTTTCTTCCTCAGCTAGTAGTGTGCCATCTGAAGCAAGTGTTTGAAGAAAATATGCATGCTTTTAGTAATTCTTCTCCCCACCCGCTCTCTCATTTATTTTTCAAGATGGGGGTGGGCCTCCTTGGCTGACCTGGAACTCGGAGATTAGCTTGCCTGTGCTTTCTGAGGGTGGGAGGCATGCCCGACTACACTTAGCCTTAGAACATTCTGATATTTCCTATGAGTTCTAATGTTTCCCATTCTATTTTATTTCCACTTTCAAAAATTGTTACACAGGAACTACTACCTTAACTTCATATGTATTTACTTGAAACTAGCCTTCTTCTTGTTACAGTGTAAAATGAGCAAGGACAGGCTGATGCTCTTTTGCCCCTGTGATTTGCTCTCTATTCCTCTGGTCACTTAATTTTTCTGTGTAATTTTCTCTAGGAAATTTTGTTTTCTTTCTGTGTTGTCAAACTGTAGGAGGTAGGGGGAAGCTGTGGTCAGGATGTATTGTATGAGAGAAGAGTAAATAAAAATTAAAAAATAGAAATAAAAGACGTTCAGAGGGGGAAAATCTCAGACAAATTAGAGATATTCGAAAGTAGAACTAGAAAATGTTTCCAGAGCTTTGTGGTTTGCTGGGTGTGGCATCATGTGTAGAAATCTGATGTGGATGCTGTGTCTCTGAGGTCAAAGGGCAATGCAGAGTCCTCTCTCCTGGCTTTGGAAGGTTGGCAAGGTGATGGCTGACAGGGAGATTTCACTGGCTGGACCAAGCCAACGCAGTGACTGACAGGCTTCTGCAGCTTTTCACCAATGTGTGTTTGTGGAGCTCAATTTCTCCGTCACTTTTCCTTTAAGGCCATGAGGTTGGCTGGTGCATGGATGTGAAGCTTTCTGACATCTCTTCATTGGCTTAATGCTACTCTCTAATATGAAATGCTGGTGAGTTAGAGATACGGCATTATTAATCTTGTGTGTGTGTGTGTGTGTGTGTGTGTGTGTGTGTGTATTTATGAGATACTGATCTCAATTGTAGACTTTGCACTTTAAGTATTTGTACGTTCTTTTCCACTTTTTGTTATATTTTATTATTTAAAACAGGTTTTAAATTTAAATATATTTTGATCATATTCTTCCCCTCCCCCAAGCCTTTCTCTGATGATGGCTGAGCAAGGCATTAATCATCAGCAAGATATGATTAGGAGCAATTTTATCACTATCTTCCTTCCTTCCTCCTTCCTTCCTTCCTTCCTTCCTTCCTTCCTTCCTTCCTTCCTTCCTTCCTTCCTTCCTTCCTTTTAGACCAGTATTATTTGCTTTCCCCAGCTCTCTGACCTATCTAGTCTCAGGTTCTTCATCACTCAGGCAATGTTGGATATGGGTTACATCTCATAGAGAGGACCTTAAATCAAGTCAGTTATTGGTTACCCCTACAGCTTTGTGTCACCATTAACCTAAAACCCTAGTATATCTTGCAGACAGTATACCATTGTAGATAAAAGGTTTGTGGCTGTCTTGGTGTTTGTGTTACTCGCTGATAGCATGCAGAGTACCTTCTGTGACAAAGATGATGGAACATAGGGATGAAGGCTCTGTGTAGATGCTGTTTCAACATCTCCCTGTTCTATACAGGTGTTGTCTTCAGCAATGGGTCTTGCTGTCAATGTGTGGAGAGCAACCTACAGACTTGGCAGCAGTCTGGGCTGTTTGGGAATTCCCAGGGACCTCTTGAGCCAACAACTCAATTAGATGTAACCTAGTCCTGGTACTGGAAGCTTTATTGGGTGGGAAGAGATGGCCAGTTGGGATTCTGTCTCCTACATTTTTTGGCAATTTCATTTAGATCACCTTCACATATGTATATGTTTTAGGAAGTTTCTATTGTATTAGGTCTCTATACAACCCCTCAAATGCCCCTTAATTTTATAGCTGTAAACTTTGATTCATAAATTTATTTGGAAAGACATGATCCACATTCCTCTGCCCTCAGCAAATTCATAGTGGAAAGCTGTTCATGCTGTAGGGCTGCTGGTCCACAGAACCCTAGCCACCTGCTACTTCTTATTCACAGTGTGAGGAAGTGGGTAGCACGAAGCCTGGAGGCTGGGCCCTTTCTCGTCCTGGCCCTTTCAGCCTGCAGCTTTCACAGGCCAGCTGAGGATGGTGTAGGATCTTCCTGAAAGTGGGGTCAGCCCTCTGCCAGGGCCTGAGTTTAAACTGTACGCATCTCTGGGGATGCTGTTCTTGGCTGAATAGTCACGCTGTGCTGGGTCAGGGCTGCCCCTGGGCTATGGCTGTGGCCGTGCAGGAAGCATTGCATAGTCAGGAGTCTCAGCCTGTGTGTTGTGTGGAATTTACCACACACAGACCCTGGCTTCTGTGTTTGCGTCTGGCATCATTAGTACATAATAGATGTGAACACGCACACTCCTTTCTTTGAACTCTTATGATAAAGAAGGAGCGAGTCACTTGCCTGAGTCCACACGCCTAGTAAGTGGCAGTGCCAAGGCCAGAACCCAGGCTCTTTGCCTCTGTTCTCCAGAATGAAAGTGCTGCCTGGTATGCCCCCTGCCCCAAGGTAGGAGCTGGATAGCTCTGGCCACAGGGACAGGTGTCGTTACAGCAGCCATGACTGTGTGTAGACTGTGAAGACTTTGATGACTCCACTCCCAAGGGTACCCTTAATCTGGTAGGTCAAGTGGCAAGATGAGAGTTTCTTAAACCTTTTCCACTCATGAGTACTTTGCACTTGAGAAAGGTTTTATGTAATCTTAGATGTCATGGTTGATACCGACTTTCACCTTGAGCCAGAATCTCATAGGAAAGGAGCCCCTGGGCATGCCTGTGAGGGGTCATCTAGATTAGGTTAGCCCCTGGGCACCCCTGTGTGGGATTTTATTGATTAGTTCAACTGAGGTAGAAAGAGTCACTGTAAATATGGACTGCACCCTTTCTTGGCCAGCCTGTACCCTAGACTGAAAAAAAGGAAGTGAAATGAGCATAGGCATCCACTGCTCCTTGCTTCTTGACGCTGGACACAATATGACCAGCAGCCTCCTGCCTCCACAGCTTTCCTGCCATGACTGTGAGCCATATCAACCCTTATCCCTTAAGTCTGCTTCTTGTCACAGCCCTGAGACAGTAACTAAGACTCTGAGTTTATAGGTAAGTGAAATAAACTTACTGATTATAAAAAGAAATGTATATTAAAGCAATTCCTTGATGTGTTTATAATTCTACCATTTATTAAAGAGGGAAGCAAATTTTCATAATAATGATATGGGTGTGCACATTGTTTTTTTTTTAATGAAGAATTAAGTCTTGAATGCATATCTAATAGCACAAGTCATGGGACATCTTCAGTGTTTCCCAAAGTTAATTGAAATTTGGATTTTATGATGGCCGTGGTGAGGACACCACCTCACATAAATGTATAACACAAAATGGCAGAAGTATGTTCAGAAACATTTCAGAAATTGTTAGAAATTCTGTCCTAATCCTAAGCCAAAATTCATGGAATGATTTTTTTTTTTTTAAATAAAACTCAATCTAACAACTCCAACAGCAATTTAAAAAAATAAGACATTCAGACACAACCCAGTTCAAAGATATTGTAATCTGATATTTACTTGCTAAGGCAATGATGCTGGGAAAATATTCAAGGACTTCGTTTCCCATAATTAAATCATCATGTTTCGGCCAGGCATGGTGGCGCTCCTCGGGAAGCAGGGGCAGGCAGATCACTGTGAGTTTGAGACCAGCCTGGTCTACAAAAGTAAGTCCAGGACAGCCATGGCTACATGGAGAAATCCTGTCTCAAAAAACCAAAACCAAAACAACAATAACAAATAACATAAAAACACATCATGATTCTATAAGAGCAGAACACTTTAAATGTACAGTAAAAATGCTGCATTTCATAGTAGATGGTAGTCTTGACTCTGAGCTCAGGCATCTAAGGCAGTGTTCATTGGTGTTCATGGGTGCTGTGTGGCATGCCAGTGTGCACAGTGCATGTGTGTGTGTGTGTGTGTGTGTGTGTGTGTGTGTGTGTGTGTGTGTCAGTCATGAGATTGGAACCAAGGCTCCAGATGAAGCCCCATGATGCAACACAGGCAAGCTCTGCTGCAAACACCTCAGGTTCAGCACACATTTGAGTTCTGATTAACTTCTGGTCCTTGCATGTTTAGAAACTTAATACTGTTGCCAAGTTATTTGTGACCTTCACATTCAAATCAGGTTCACTGTATGTGGCCACAACCTACAACCCTAGTTGGTGGCACTGTTTGGGCCATATAAAGAGGTGTTGCCTTGCTGGAGAAGGTGTGTCCCTGGGGGTAGGCTTTGAGGTTTCAAAAGCCCACACCATTACCAGTTAGCAGTCTCTCTCTGTCTTGTGCTTGTGGGTCGAGATGTGAGCCCTCAGCCACTGCTCTTCTGCCATGATGGTCATGGGTGCTAACCTTCTGGAACCATGAGCCCCCAGAGTAAGTGCTCTCTTTTAAAATTTGCTTTTGTCGTGATATTTTGTAGTAACTAAGGCAGCAATCTCTTGGTCCAGGTAAGAGGTAGCAGGCATGAAGGCAGTGTAGAACTGTGTTTTTCCCACTAGCTAAGTGCACTGTAGGCTCTTCAAAGCGGACGGCATGACTGCTGGTTTTGGTTGGTGCTGGATTTTTTCCCTTCACACGACATCACACATGTTAGCATTTAATGAACCCCTCTGTGTGACTTCAAGCCACCAGGACACAGGCACCTCCAGTACCTGTAATCTCCCAGCTCTGCTGCTGAAGGATTTGGTATGAATTTCACATGACAGGCTGCCTAGGTAGCTTTCCCTTGTCTGGAACTTTGTAGTAGCCAGATGGTGGGTACCATGTCAATGACCGGAGCAGCTCTAGTCTTGCGGTGTTTTGTTTTGTTGTTGTGTTGTGTTGTATTTTGCAGTGTGTACATGTGTCTGTATGTTGACCAGTGTCCACAGTTTATGCATGTTGACAGTTGGGCAGAAGCTCTGGTTTCTCTTTAACCGGTGATGCTTCACACCAGCTTTCCCCAAGTAACCTGGATGGTATTTACAGTGTTGGTCCTGTGGTGATGCATACCCCCAGCATCTTCCAGCTTTCTAGGTGCTTGCAGTGTTTACTGGTGTGGCCATGGCTTGCTCGCATGGACCCAGAGTCTGGATGGCATGGTAGCAGCCCAAAGAAAAAAGGGAAGCATTTGCCAAGTGTTTTTGGTTGACACTGCTGAGAGCCAGAAATAACTAAGTCTGTGGACTTCACATGTGATGTGTAAACCGTAATCTCTTTCCGGCTGTCCTTTCTCTAGCTTGGATAATTGACAAGATAAGAGACGGGAAAGCCTTAACTTGAGCTCCAGTGGCAGCTGTGTCCTGGTTAAAGGAAAATTAAATGAGATGCCGTTTTAAATTCAGAAATTGGTGAATTTAATCGTAGACAAATTGGAAAGCTTTCTTCTGGTTTTGTTAATAGGGAAAAGGAATGACTTCCTTGTTGAAATGAAAATGTTTGACTTTAAGCATACTGATCCCTGCTATTTTGGAATGTTTGATGATTTCTGCTCTGCAAAGGAGGTAGACATGTTTGGTTTGTGTTGTTTGTAACAACTATGTCAAGACTTCTTTAAAATGATAGGCAGTCCAAATTGTCACATGATCTGAGCACCATAGACTCCCAGGGAGTCAGCAGAGGACTTGGGGAAGAGGGATAGATGAAACAAGGAGCATGTCCCCGTGCGGGGCATCATGGGAGTCAGTAGACTGGAGCAGAAGGACCATGGGGGGGGAGGGAGCCACGAGGTGAGGGAGCATTCATGAGGCTGAAACAGGCTTGCAGAGTCCGTCTGGTTGTGGGGGTGTCAGTAGACTCCAGCCTCGTGCTTTCCCGAGTGTCCCACCCACTACTCTCTCACTAGACTCCCAGGGGGAGTCCCTGTAGCATAAGTGCAGTTCTGTTGTGCTTAGAAAGTTTTGTGTGTGCATCTGCCATCCCTCTAGAGGATGCGGACATCTTGGATATATTTGAATCAGCCTGGTATGGAGCAGATACCCAGTAAGTGTTGTTGACTGAAATCAAAAGGGGTGGGGTCCTCATCCCTCTTTTAGAGGCAATGATTTTGAGGATGTGGGCAAGGAAGTGGGGAGCTGCCAGATGTGGGGTGTCCCCACCAGAGTTGCCTCCCCCCACCATGATCAGGTAGGAAACATGACAAGTGAGAGGGACTGCATATTCGCCCGAGTGCCGAGAGTGCCGGAGCCCAGGGTAGAATACACACCTAAAGCAGTGTATTTGGAAAGTGTTGCCTGTGTGACCTCCAGAGAGAGTGGCTGGCAGAGCCATAGGTCTTCTGTAGAGAGGCCCTCCATTGATCCTGTGTGTCAGAAGGTATTTTCAATGGAGTCTTTTCTTGGTAAATGAGCCACTGCCGGCAGTCTTTGTATGTAGCCAGGGCTTTTCCACGTGCTAACCCAAACTGGCTTTTATAACTGACAACTATCAAGAGGCAGGCTCCTAACTGCCGCTTACATCTGATCCAGGGGCTAATCAATTGGTAATGGGGGCCAGTGGCTACCTCTGTCTGAATCTGTGTGTCTGACTTTCTCTCCCAGTCTTTGGCCGAACCTTTCTTGGTGTTGGCTTTTCTCTCAGCTTCAGGCTTACAGCCTTTGAGAGTTAAGTCAGCCAGCTTCTTATCTGTTGCTGAAGTGCAAATCCCAGGATTAGTGCTGACTGGACCTCCCTGGTGTGGGTGGGACCTTTGCCTGTCCTGAGTCAGCTGCCCAGCTCCTGATGCCAATTCCTGCAGCTCGTGGAATGATAGCTAAGAAAGCAGTAGTTCCTGGGAAACAGGTACGGCCCTGCCACCTGGGAGTGTTGCTGGATGCCAGGGACCCTAGTAGCCCACTGCATGTAGAATGACTGCTCTCTGCTTGTTGGTAAAGCGTCAGTTCCCAGCACTCGGCTGGTGACTCAGGAGAGTGCACATCAGCTTCCTCTGCTCCTAGCTATGCGGTCCCTTCTGCTCAGAGACCAGGTGTCTTTGAGGTTACCCCGCTGGCCTCTCCATTTGTCATTTCTGGGCGTATTGGAGCCAGCTTCTTAGGCAGGGTTCTCTTGCACCCGGTGGTTCTAGGGTCTCTGGAATACCAAAGGGTCTCAGGAAAGTTGTATAGGCCACTGCATCCATACACATCCTCATAGATGGGGACACTGGCTCACCTTTGCCCTCCTCAGGGCAGCATTTGGCCAACGCTGTGGCACAGTTTGCAAAGCTCCCTGCTGGATTTTCACTGTAACTTGGTTAGACTTAGCAGGCATGAGTTATGCCTGTTTTCTATGTGAGATAACGGAGAGTCAGGAGGGGTAAATAAGCAAGTGACACCACGGTTGGACTCAGGGGACACAGATGTCATGTACAATTTATACAGAGAAGTGGGGGGTGGGGTGGGCAAGGACATACCAAAGACTATTAGAGTCATTTTTTTGTCATGTAAATGTGCCATTAAACTACCCATGGGGGCTCTAAGTGCATACTTCATTGGAGCCTGCAGGGGACCAAATTAGCTTTCCTGGCAGCTGCCTAGTTTGGAACAGAGGCCACCTGCCTGGGCTTCACCCACTAGCGTTTTACTAGGGTTGTATTGGTTTATCAAAAGGGAGCAAGAGCAGCCAATAGCTCCCTGGGGTTACCTTTTGAACTGTGTGAGACAGTAAGTGGGATTGTGTCAGCATGCTCAGCCCGCATGTGCGTGGTGACCTCGGGTGACCCAGCCACTAGGAGGAATAGCAGCTGCTTTTAGTTCTTACTATCCTGGGATGGCTGTCTTTGGGGTCTCAGGGACCTACAGGAGCTGCCTGCGAAGCTGGTGTTTGAGCTGCCTTGCCTGTCTGGTGAATTGTAGTTTTCCAGCTGGGAAAGATCATCTAATTCGGTCTGCTCCCTTTATGCGTGAGAAAGGGAGGCCAGACCCTGTCACCTGCATGCGAGGCCTGTCATAGCCATCTGTCTCTCTGTCCTGGCCTCTTTCTCCTGCCCTGATGCATTAAGCCCCTGCCTCCGAGGACACCTATCACCATTTGTGTATAGTCTTTTCAACCTCAGTGCCTAGTACCCTGGCCCCACCATGAGGCACAGACAGAGGGCAAGTGGCTGCACCCAAATGCAAGGTTCCCTGCACCTGGGCAAAACCAAAGGGGACTTGGCATTGTAGACCTTATCAGCAGGAAGGGGTGCCTGGTGCTATTTAGACAAAGCATGTAGATTTGTCACTTATTCTCTTACAGGGTGTCCAGCCCACATATTCATTTACAGATATTGAGTGTCTAGTAACGTGATTGGCCTTGGGAATCTAATGATGCATGAAGCAGAAATGACTCCAGGCCCTATAGACAAGGACATTTTTTTGAGAGACAATATTAGAGAATTCTTAAAAGTTGTTTTAGACTGATAGAGATTATACATATTTATGATGTACAACATGTTTTAGTATATAGGATACATTGTAGGATGGAGGAGCTAAGCTAATTAGCATACCCATATTTACCTACATACTTTTTATGGCAAGAATGTTTAGACTCTTAGCAATTTCCTACCATATTATACTTGGTTGTTGCTCCTGCCGTTGTACAGTTGATATCGCAAGTTTCTTCCCGCCTAACTGAAATCCAGCTCCCTCCAACTACTCCTCTCTCTGCGCATTTCTTTGCCTTTTTTTTAGATGCGACACATCAGTGAAATCCTGAGTATCTGTTTGTCTTTCTGTGCTTAGCTTATGTCACTGAACAAAATTTCCTCTAGGTTCACCCCATGCTGCAAATGTTGGCGTTTCCTTCTTTGGGGAGTATTTTTCTCTTCAAGGGAACTGCCTTCTCTTTATCTGCACATCCCCGATGGACACTTAGGTTAGTTCTGCACGCTGACTGCTGTGTGCAGTATTGCAGCGAGCATGGCAGCATCTGAGTCTCCTCAGCAGCCTAACTTCATTTCCTCTGGCCATTTCCCTCTTGTGGGTTTGTTGTTTCAGATGGTAATTCCACTTTAAAATCTCAGCGGGACCTCGTACTATCTTACACATGGATGTACTACTTTATAGTCTCACCAACTGTACACGAGGATTCTTTTTCTCCACGCTTGCCAGCACTTGATCTCCTGAACTTTGTGTGATGGCCAGTTCCGTCAGGTGTGAAGTGCTGTCTAGCTTGGTACAATTCCACTTATGTAATTTTTGGTTTTGTTACCTATGCTTTTTGGGTCATATCTCAAGAAATCTTGGCTCAATTCAAATGTAGAGAAAATTTACTGTTTTCTTCCAGTACTTTTACTTTATATGTAATTTACATTTCCGTAATAATTTGTTATTTGAGTGTTTTCCCACATAATTATTGGTCATTCTTATGTCTTTTTTTTTTTTTTTTTTTAAAGAAAAGTCTACTCATATCCTTTGGGAAATTTAAGAACATATTGTATCCTTGCTAATGAATTAAGTTCCTTATGTTATTTGGATAATATTTTTCAGTTATATGGTTTGCAAATATTTTCTTTCATTCTGTAAGTTGCCTTTTATTATATTGCTGTTTTTCTTTTCTCTGAATAGGCTTTTTAGTTTGGTGCAATTCTGTTTCTTTGATCTTTGCTTTGTTGCCTATGCTTTTAAGATCAAATTTTAAAAAGTCTTGACTTAGATCAAATGTAAAGAAGTTTTACTCTGTTTTCTTCTAATACTTTTACTTAACTTTTTAAAATTGAAGTATTTGATTCATTTTGCTTGGTTGTGTATGTGGCATAAAACAAAGAACTTGTTTCCTTTTGCCTATGAATACCCGGTTTAACCAGGACCTTTTATTGAAGACGCTGTCCTTTCTCTATTGTGTGTTGTAGACACTTTTTTCAAAGATTAGTTGGTTGTGTATGTGTAGGTTTATTCCTAGAGTTTTTAGTAGAGAGGTAACTTTTTAATGAATTAGGAGTACGAATTCTAATTGACTATGGTAAGATAGAACAGTGGGTTCTAGTTTTGTCTGGGAAGTAAATAAAAGTTTTGCTGAGAAAGCATTATTTAAGTCAAGACTTGAAGGATAGGTCAAATTTTTCTGTTGAAAACGGAGTGGAAAAATATAGAAAAAAGGAACAGATGTGGCCCAAGGGCATTCATGGCATGAATCAGTGGCTAAGTCCAGGCTTAGAGAAAGCAAATAGGATAGCTATATGCTCTATGCTTCTTTTTTTAACCCACACAACTACATAGGGCTTGTTTTTTATCCATGTATCACCAAGCTATAGCATGATTCTGAAGAGGAAAATTTTTATATTTGGAGATAGGAACATTGGGTTCAGTGAAGCACATTGGGCAAAGAGCATAAAAACAGGATGACATTGTGTGTGCGTGTGTGTGTGTGTGTGTGTGTGTGTGTGTGTGTGAGAGAGAGAGAGAGAGAGAGAGAGAGAGAGAGAGAGAGAGAGAGAGAGAGAGAGAGAGAGAGAACACAGGCTGGCCATGGTGCAGAGTAGAGTGTTCTCATAGATGGGAAGTAGAAAAGTTGAGAGACCAACTGTAAGGTAGAGATACAGGCTGACTTTACCCCTTGGCTGGAGATAGGATGAAATTTGAGGACCAGATAGATATTTCTTAGTCACTGTCCCATTGCTATGAAGAGACACCATGATCAAGTCAGTTCTTATTAGAGAGAACATTTACTTGGAGGATTGCTTACAGATTAAGACGTTTAGTCTATCATCATCATGGTGAGAGCTATGACCTGATCCTTAGTGAGAGAGAGAGAGAGAGAGAGAGAGAGAGAGAGAGAGAGAGAGAGAGAGGGAGAATATGAACACTGGGCCTGGTGTGGGCTTTTGAAACCTCAAAGCCCACTGCACACCCACACCCACACCCAGCAGCACATTTCCTCTAACAAGGCCACACCTCCAAATCCTTCTAATCCTTTTAAATACTGCCACTCCTTGGTGACTAAGCATTTAAATATATAGGCCATTCTTTTTTATTTTTATTTAATTAATTTATTCAGATTACAACTTAACTGTTATCCCATCACTTGTATTCTCCCATTCCTCCCTCCCTCCCGCCTTCACCCTATTCCTCTCCCCTAGGTCTAAGACTGAGGGAGATCTCCTCCCCCACTATATGGTCATAGGCTATCAAGTCTCATCTTGGTAGCCTGCTTATTCTTTCTTTGAGTGCCATCAGGCCTCCCCACCAAGGAGAGGTGGTCAAATATGGGGCACCAGAGTTCATATCAGAGTCAGTCCCTGCTCTCCACATAACTGTGGAGAATGTCCTGTCCATTGAGCAGATCAGGGTAGGGGCTCGATGTTTACTATTGTATTGTGCTTGGTTAGTGCCATAGTCTGAGCAGACCCCCTGGGCCATATGGGTCATTCTTATTTACACTACCACAAGGTAAGATGAAAGTAGCCTTTATTTCAGCAATTGGACTGTTTTACTTCAGACTTGTCGTAGAAAGAATTTATAATAACTTAGGTACATTTTTTCCTTATTACATATACTAGGATCACAAGTAGTTGTAATTTTTTTAGTTTTCTTTATGTCTGGTTTTATTACTTTATTTTTCACCTTTTTTCCTTCACTGTTTTTCTAATAGAACCTGTGAGGGTTTTTTTGGTTTTTTTTGTTTTTTGTTTTTTGTTTTTTTATGGTATGTGCAGTGGTAGGTACTAGAGTTACAAAGACAGGAAGGAATGATGATTGGAAAGAGAGAGCTGAGGAGTGCAAGGGCACTGGCTGGGCATACAAAGAAATGACTAAATCATCTTCTTACAAGCCAGGGAAATCTTCTCAAAGACATGGGCCATGTACATGGATGAGCAAAGCCAAGAAGTGAATGTGGTTGGCTGTTATCTGCTTCTGTAGACCTGTCAGCCAGCCAGCTGGGGGCTCTGAGGTCAGATGCTGAGCTTTGCTAAGGAAGAACCAGCTGGGGATGGATGCATGCATAGACAGATGGATGTATATTGATGCCACAGTGCACAGCACAAGAGTCCTGGAGAAGAGGACCAAGTATTCCAGCATCTCCCAGTCCCTGTGGGGTGACAGTTCTGGTGTCCTAAAGACCTCTGTGGGGTTAAGTGGTTTAAAGACTGGAAATCAGTTCAGAAAAATATTGACTTAGGGTCTGTCCCAGCGTTAACAATCTGCTGTCTAAGATGATAAACCAAGTTCCAGAGCTGGATTTGAGGGCTGGGGAAATGGCTAGTGGGCCAGGTGCTTGCTGTGTAAACAGGAACACCCTTGAGTTGGATCCCTGGAACCCATGTGAAAAGTCTGGGCACATTGGCAAGCGCTTGTGGTCCTGGCAGTGGGTAGGTAGATAGCTGGCTCCCTGATGCTCCGTGGGTGGCAAGCTCAATTGATATGCTCCAGGCAAACCACAAACCAAGGCGGACAGCTCTTGAGGAAGAATGGCAATTGAGGTTGATCTGTGTCCTCCACATGTGTGTGCATTTACACCTGCACCTGTACACACATGCGCCCACTAGAAACCCTCACCCCCATCTTACAAGGAAGAACTAGATTTGAGCCTTTATTTCTCTGGTATAGTCTCACAGGAAGCTTGGTCTTACATATAGTAGTTTCAGGTGATGTCTTTCTAAAGGACAGTCTGACCAGCACTGCCTACTCAGGACCTCTGTCAGAGAGCAGAAACCCCTGCTGGGACTGGCTGAGTCATGTAGGCCTGGCTATACTTGCCAGATAGAGGGGGTTTTAATTAATCAGTCTTCCTGGTGAACTGGGCAGGGGTTGCTTTCCTGATGCAGCCTTGGCCTGCACTTTGTGAAGAAGGGTTAGTTTGTTCAAAGTCTGGTGGGTTCTCGCCTCTGCCTCCCCAGCTTCCCCCTGTTTCTTCCTTGCTGTGGCTCTGTATTTGGTGCTCGCCGCTCTCTCTGCTACAAACTTCTGTGCCTCTGCGCTGTAGGTCACTTTGGCCTCTTGGCCTCCAGACTCTTTCCTGTGTTGCCTGGCTTTCTTCCTATCTTCTTTTTCAAATTCACTTTCTTTCTTGAAGCAGGTAACTGTTACTCTTCCTCAATTGTTGTTTTGTAATAATAATAGTAATAATAATAATAACAACAACAACACTCAATTTATTGTCTCTTAGGAGTCTTTCGTAATGTCAGAATTGAGCACTGGATGTCACTGGCTTGTAGGCCAGTTGGTCTACCACCAGGTTGTGCTTGCTTGTTTGGTATTTGGCAAAATCCCTTTAACGAAGAACCGTATTATAGCAATTTTCTATCTCTTATAACTCATTCCATCAAGTAATTCACTAAAGATTTTGGGAAGAGGAACCAACATCTTTAAAAGAGAGGGTGAGGAGAAGAAAGGATGGTTATAAAAGAGTTAACCATTCAGTCATACTAATGGCCCTCATATTATTGTGGCATAATCACTTATAAATAAAAGGCAGAGGGGAACACAGCTTGTTTGGTAGGTGTACTCTATGTTCTCTGCCCTTTTTTCAGTTCTGAAGTATGGTGCTCTCTTGACATAGGGATGTAACTGCTATGAATATTGATGGCATGGCAGCCGGAACTATTTCCTGTCTGGCCTAGTAAATAAAGCAAGGAGGATGAAAGGGAAGAGGAATTTTCAAGTCAGTGCTGTTTTTAGATTGTCTTGTTCTCTTAGAACTAGGAATCTGGATGACATATTGACAATGTACATTTGGTGGTAGACATGCTTGGAGGACAGCAGGTGGGGATTTTTAGAGATTTTGGCCTCTGGTTAAAGACACATTTTTTTCCCCTTGAGTTTTCAGAGTTTATGTTCCTTCTGTCTCCCAGTGCAGAGTCAAACCTTGGCCCTCACAGTATTTCTGTATTTATTTTATTTGTGGCCCTCACTATATTTATTGTATTGTGTGTGTGTGTGTGTGGGGGGGTGCTGTGTGGTGTGTCCTTACATTCCAGTGACGACATCCTCTCAGGATATGGCAAGGAGGGGATAAGGAATCTGGGTGGCAAACAGAGCAGCAGCCTGCAGGTCTGCGTGTGGCCTGGTGGGGTCATGGTCATACACATGTGCTACTCTGGAGCATGCTCAGGACTGCTTAGCCTAGAGGACATGGCTGTGTGAGGGGAGTAAGGGGCAGGAGTGGGGAGGAGGACCAGAAGGTTAGGGGAGGGGCACACAGGATGAGCCAGCCAAGAATGTACCTAAGAGGCATAAATGGGTAGGAATTGGGTATGAGTTAGGGCTTTAAAATCATAAACAAACATACTGATTCTGTCTAACTGAAAAGAGAGTTTTTCGACTTCTGTGACAGTGTTCCAAGGATCCAGGGAGAACTGGAGGGCAGGCTTGGAAATGGTAAGGGCCAGGGCTGGCTAGGTGGCTCAGTGGGTGAGGATGCTCGCTGCCAAGACTCATGACCTGAATTCAACCCCCTGAATCCACACAGTGGGAGGAGAGGCACACTCAACACACATGCACATGTGCACGCGCGCGCGCCCACGCACACACACACATACACACACATGCATGCATTCATGCACGCACGCACATGCGCACGCCGGGAGCATGCTACAAGCCAAGAATGGTCTAGGGCTAGGGCTAGGGAATGCAAAGCTGATCAGTTGGCTTTGATATAACCAGTGGAGAGTCAAAATGGTGGCCACTGTTCTGGATGCACAGTCTGCAATCAGATAGTGCCCTAGTGACCCAGAGGGAAGATGCTGGTGACAAGCTGTGAGAAAGTTCTGTCCTGGGGCAGCCCGAGACAGGAGGCAGCTGTTTGGCTGCAGAGGCCTGCAGCCTAGGGGTAGCTTAGACATTTCCATAGAAATGCAGAAGACTGCTGCATCTACTGCAAGCAAGTGCATAAGCGCATAGATATGTACCATTTTTAGGAAGGTCTGTAGGAATCATCCTGAAATGAATATTTTAATAGATGATTTCCAAAATAAGAAGTTCCTATCCAGAAGCATTTCCTTTAGAAAGCATAAATTTGCACTTATAAATGCATGTCTACAATAGTGGTCACATGTAACAGCAGCGTCTGCCTTCTCTTGTGTGACCTTGGAAAAGGAAGGGCAGAGGAGCTGTGGCTAAGGTCTTCTTCGGTTCTGGCACAGGTGGAAAAGTGCTCTCCTGCAAACCCTTGTGATTTTTAGAGGTTCTCTGTGTACACACTTGAAACTCCCATGTCACACTCCAGACCACAGTATTCACAACTGGGGCCAGGGTTGGGATGTTTTTCTAATCCTAGTTCCTTCCGTGGTGCCTGTAATATGGAGGAAGAGCTCACTCTTCCCTGAGTCGTATTATTCATTGGAGCCTTCTGTAATGGGCATGTTTACGAGTGAAGTGCTTGATTCTAGAGGCTGGGGCCATAAGGGTGATAGCAGCAGAGGACTCTAGAGCCCACAGAAAAAACTTCTCATAGTTGATGCTGGGTTTTGTTGTTGTTGTTGTTGGGTAGACTGAAGCCAGAGAATGCTGGTTGGTTATAGGTGGCCCTGTCTATCTGGGTTGCTTGTAAAATTGGAGCTGTATAAAGAAAACATTTATAGAAGGAGCCTATGTGTTTAGACCTGTTGATTGAGGTATCCTTGTCTGCTTGTGGGATCCTTGGGTTGGAGTTGGAGAGGTTCTAGCCACCAGGCCGTGCTACAGGAGTATGTGGTGATCAGAGGGGAACAGCCATGGGGTCAAAGATGGAGACAGAACTGTATCCCCAGGAGGCTGCTTGGGGGTCCATCGTCGGTGCCAGACAGGGGGAGGAGGCATGCCAGTCATTAGGTAGTGTCTTCGGGATCTGAGTTCCAGAGCAAAATAGGTGCTTGTCCAAGGTGACCTTGCCTTGCAGTGCCAAAGCTGGCTTTAACTTGAGATGTCAGAAGAAAACCCAAGAAACACTAAGGGCAAAGCTTGTCACGTCTCTGTTCTTCCAGAGGGCGTTCTGTTTAAAGCCATCCTTGAAATGTTTGTTTCATCCTTGTGCTTTTCTGGGCCTAGACTGGCAATCTCGGGGGAAACATGCTGTGTTGTGCAAATGTGTGCAAGTAGAAAACATGTCCGCTGTGTCCTAGGCAGGCTCATTGCGCATGCCGCAGGGCAGGTGGCAAAATGCAATAATGCAGCCTGGAATGATAGTGTTTAGCACTTAGCTGCTTATGAGAAATTCAGCATTAAAATTAAAATGTTTTCCCGGCCCAGGTGCAGGGTAGTGGCTGTAGTTCTTCTCATGGGGAAATTGTAGGGGGAAGTGCTTCTATCTCTAAGCTGTTGATTCTAATCATTGTTTCTTTTTCTTCGCCCCCCCCCCTTCCCTGCTTGGTGCATTTGTTTCTCTTTACAGGAAAAAGTAGAATATGCCTTCCTGATTATTTTTACAGTGGAGACATTTCTGAAGATTATAGCGTATGGACTGTTGCTGCATCCTAATGCTTATGTTAGGAATGGATGGAATTTACTGGATTTTGTTATAGTAATAGTAGGGTAAGTCCCTCCTGCTTTGGGGAAACGTTTATCTGGAAAGTGGAGGTGTGGCTGGGAGGTAAGGGGAGCACAGCCTTCTTGGGGAAGATGGCTGTCCTTTTGTGGGTGATGGCACCAAGACCTTTTAGGAGTTCCTTTAATGTTGGCAGGGCTGCTGTCAGTCCCTGGGCAGAGCCAGGTGTGAAGATGGCTCATGACTAATGCTGTGCTTGGGGAAGTCAGTGACATGCTGTTGGAGGAAGTCTCAGCTGCTAATGAGAGATGATTCACCTCACAGGGCCTTGACTTTCCACAAATAGACCTGCCTTGCTGGTGGGTGGAGTCAAGGAGATGCAGCTCCTAAAACTTAGCACCCTGCTAGTTAAAAACATGTGTATCATATGACAAAGCCTTCCTAGCTGCGAGGTACTCTGTGGTTTAATATCCTTTCAGTGAAACTATTATGTTTTTTTATGCTGACTTGTGGAAGAAACTCTGGTATGCTACTTTCCCATTTTAAATAACAAAACATGCATCTGAACAATGTCGCGTATTTGGCATATGGTAAAATAAACTAGAAAATGCAGAGAAGCAGGTGTTCTTTCAAAACCATGTTGTGTAAGAAGAAGATGCTGCTAGCTTTAGTTAAAAAAATGTTAGAATTAAAAAATAGAGGCCTGTGCTGTCCTATTCCTTCTACTCCCTGAAATGTTGCCAGCAGAAGAAACAGGAATCAGGTCTTTGAAGCAAATATCCACCAGGGAAGACAGGATATAGCCCTGCTTTGGGGCTTCTTACCCCAGCTGTTGTATAACTTTCTCCTAAAATTAGGCTTCATTCCATCAAGAGAACACTAAAAAGATTAATTTATTTCTACTTTATATGTATTAGTATTTCATCTGAATATATATCTGTGTACTGCATGCACGTCTAGTGCCAATGGGATCCAGAAAAGGGTGTCCTGTCCCTCAAACTGGAATAACACACAGTTTTGAGCCACTGTGTGGGAGCTGGGAATCAACCCCAGATCTACTGCAAGAGCGGCAAGTACTTCATTGATGACATGTCTCCAGTTTTGAGAGAGCTTTTAAAGCCACCCTATGCTTTCATATCCGTGGCTCTATTCAGTTGCCTTTTGTATTGAACACTCTGGGTTATCATTTGGAGTATCTGTTTGTATCATGAGTCCTCTGGTTTTTCATTAGAGATTACTTTTCCTCCCTGTTAGGAGAGCAGCTTAAATTTGGGGATGTTCTTTTACCCTAGGAAGTGAAAATGGGGCCCAGAGTAGTGGCCTGTCGGATGGTTAGACTTAGAGGGGAAAGGTTAGCTTTTATAAAAGCCTCCTGTTGTACATTGGCACCTAAGTCTATGTTGCAGAGGTGATGCATCTCAAAGGAATCGGTGGCAGATAGGCATGATGGCAGATGCCTCTTCTTATTTGGCACACCTGTCAGGGAGTGGCAAGCTGGAGCCTCAGATGTCTCTCAGTTCTGTCATAATCCTGTTGTGCCTTTTCCTGCCACTGGATTTTTATTAGACTAGAGAATGGGAACCCTTAGCTTTGTTTCTTTTGTCCTCAGGCTGTGATCACCTTGGCTTTTTTTTTTTTTTTTTTCTGGAACATTCTGCCCACAACAGAACAGCACAGGGACAGGGGACCAAGCCAATATGGTGATCTTACCAAGTTTAGGGGATAAAACCTCAGGAAACCTGAGAAACTTACAGTGGGGAGGGAGAGAGCCAGAGAGCAATAGAGAGAGATCTGTGCATGTGCTTGAGGCCCCTGGAGTTTGGGTTGAAACTAAGCTATATTCCACGAGGCCAAGAAAAGAAGATTGTTAGGGAACAGAGAAAGACAGGACACAAGAACTGTAAAATAAATAACAACCAGTTTGCTTAAGACTGAAGAGTGTTTGGGATCCAAATCCCCAGACTAAGTTACTGCACTGAACACTGTGGACTATCAGCAAAAACCCCGGAAGAGCCACTAGTAGTGGAATTAACCTAGAACTAGACTAGAGCTTGGCAACCCATGTCCAGGGGACCAAATTCTAGCCCATCTGCCCCACCACCTATTTTTATAAATAAAGTTTTATTGTAACATAGCAGCACTCATTTGTTGACACCTCTGGGTTGAGGATTCTAGTCTATAAAGCCTTAAAATATTTACTCTCCAGCCTTGTACAGAAAAACTCTACTATCCTTGCTCTAGCATAAAGACTCTTTGAAACTTTGAGGAGCCTGAAGGAGAGAGAACTGATAAGCAAGTAACTTAATTGCCCCATAAAATGAAACAAGACTTCTCAAAGGAAAATCAAGATCTAAATCCTTAGGTGATCATTCTAAGTGCCTTACCTGAAGTCAGGCAGTACTAGATATACAAAGAAGTGTGATCCCTAACAGGAGGAAAGTCTATGAATAGAAACAGACCCAGAAATTACAGAGATAATGGCAAGGGACTTTATAAGGTTTTAAAACAGCAGCCATGAATGTGTTTGTGGACTTAAAGGTAATATATGACTACAATGGGGAACAATGGAATAATAAAAGAAACTCATGGAACTTCAAGAACTGGAAAGTACATCTGAAATGAAAAGGTCCCTAGATTGGTTCACCAGCGTATCAGGCAATACCAAAGGCAAACATATCAGGAAACTTGAAGATGTAGCAATAATAATTAAGGAGAATAAACACCGCCTCACTAACTTGTGAATTATTAAATGTTCTAACACGTGTGTATTTGGAGTCTTAGAGGCTGGAGGAATGGCTCAACAGCTAAGAGCACTGTCTGCTCTCACAGAGGACCTGGGTTCCCAGAACCCACATGACAGCTCACAAGCGTCTGTAGTTCCAGATCCAGGAGACCCATGTCGTCTTCTGGGGTCTGTGAATACCTACACACACACACACACACACACACACACACACACACACACGCACACACACACACACACACACTACACATAAAACATGTAGAAGCACATATACACTCATGCATAATAAATACGCCAGCAATCTTTTTTAAAAGGAAGAGCGAGAAAAGTCCCTGAGGTAATGGTTCTAAATAATTCAGATATGATGGAAAATGAACTCAGAAGTTCAAAATTCTTAGCAAAGCTTTATCAAAAAACCCAGAGAAAGGTGTATCACAGGCACAGGAAAAAAATGCTTAAATAAATAAATGGTAAAGAGAATCTGAAAACGGAAAAAGAGGTATCTCAGACCTTTCAACATCTGTACAAGCCTGTAGACAACAGACACAACCCAGAGTGTTAGGGAATGTTAGCTCAGAGTTCTCATCCTTCCAAAACCCAAGTCAAAATGGAAACTTTTTTAGACAAACCAAAGTTGAGACTTCATGACTTGCACCTCGAAAAATGCTAAGACAGCTTTTCAGGCTGAAGAAAAATGACATCAGAAATGAAGGTTGGGTGGAAGAGGGAGGGAGGGGATAACAATCAAGATGTAATGTGAATAAATTATATTAAATAAAAAAAAAAAGAAATGGCAAATTCTAGATGGGATAAACTTGAAGATACTTATTCTCATTTTAAAATCCCCTTAAAGGTAATTGTCTAAAACAAAACAAACAGTGTATTGTGTGCAGCCATATTCAGTGGCTCATGCCTCTAATGTCAGCAGGGGAGAGGCAGAGGCAGGTGGATTGCTGTGAGTTCGAGGCCAGCCTGGTCTACAGAGTGAGTACAGGACAGCCAAGGCTACACAGAGAAACCCTGTCTCTAAAACCAAAAAACCAATGTATTGTGCTTTTGGTGGCAGCAGCGCATCTTACAGTGGCACAGAGGACAGAGATGTCATTGTGGGCTATTGTCAGGTGTGCACAGTACTAGGATGAGAAGTTAGAGCACAAACAGTTAAAAGTGTAGACTGCAAGTTCTGGAAACCAGATTGACAGACTATCCACCTTCTACCCAAGAGCCTGGAGACATCTCTAGACGAAGCCCATTGCTCCACATCAGCTAAGCATTTTGACATCTGCTTTAGCAAGTAAGGCTTTGTTGTAACCCAGCTATACTTATATGTGTGGCTGTTTGTTCTACCTGATGTTTAATGACAAAGTTTACTCGTGACTCCAGAGATCCTGAGGTCTGAAAATCCTAAAGTATCTGCTCTCTTTCCCTTCGCAGACGATGCCCTCTTGGCACTATGCCTACACGAGCCCCTAGAAATGCAGAGCCTTAGTTATTACTATTAAGACAACAGTGGAGACTGACTGTAGTAGAGAGACGCACGAGAACAAACAAGTCAGCCCAGGGAAACATAGAGAAGGAGAAAACCAAAGTAAACAGAAAACAAGTAACAAGACAGAAGGTTTGACCCAGCGCAGCCCTAATGTATACCCTGAGTTTGTCAGATTGCCATTTATAAAAAATAAGACTCAACTTTCTAAGGTCTCTTTTTTTTTTTTTTTAAGATTTATTGATTATTTATACAGTGGTCTATATGTACACCTCAGGCCAGAAGAGGGCATCAGGTTACATCATAGATGGTTATGAGCCACCATGTGGTTGCTGGGAATTGAACTCAGGACCTCTGGAAGAGCAATCGGTGCTCTTAACCTCTGAGCCATCTCTCCAGCCCCTCTAAGGTCTCTTTTTAACCTTCTTTAATGCAAAGACAAATAATTTGTGACTAAACAGATAGAAAAAGCAGGTAGAGGGGTTATGTCAATATCCAACAAAGCAGACTATAGAAAAAGTAGTTACCAGGCATACAAAGAGAGACGTTCCATAACCATAACGTTTATTTATTGAGATGATATAAGAATCCTCATTGTTCAAATATCTAGTAACAGAGCTTCAAAGTATTTGAGCAAATACTGTTAGAACTGAAGAAAGAGAAGACAGATGTACCAACAGATGATGTACCGACAGATGTACTGACAGATGTACCGACAGATGTACTGACAGATGATGTACCGACAGATGTACCGACAGATGTACCGACAGATGTACCGACAGATGTACCGACAGATGATGTACCGACAGGTGTACTGACAGATGTACCAACAGATGATGTGCCAACAGATGTACTGACAGATGATGTACCGACAGATGTACCGACAGATGTACCAACAGATGTACCGACAGATGATGTACCGACAGGTGTACCGACAGATGTACCAACAGATGATGTACTGACAGATGATGTACCGACAGATGTACTGACAGATGTACTGACAGATGTACTGACAGATGTACCAACAGATGTACTGACAGATGTACTGACAGATGATGTACCGACAGATGTACTGACAGATGTACTGACAGATGTACCGACAGATGATGTACTGACAGATGTACCGACAGATGTACTGACAGATGTACCGACAGATGATGTACCGACAGATGTACTGACAGATGTACCAACAGATGTACTGACAGATGTACTGACAGATGTACCGACAGATGTACTGACAGATGTACCAACAGATGTACTGACAGATGTACTGACAGATGTACTGACAGGTATACTGACATATGTACCGACAGATGTACTGACAGATGTACCGACAGATGTACCGACAGATGTACTGACAGGTATACTGACAGGTATACTGACAGATGTACCAACAGATGATGTGCCAACAGATGTACTGACAGATGTGCCAACAGATGTACTGACAGATGTGCCAACAGATGTACTGACAGATGTGCCAACAGATGTACTGACAGATGTGCCAACAGATGTACCGACAAATGTACCATTACAGCTGTGTGCCCCAGACCTCTGTGCGGAGTGGCTAGGTCCTGTAGATGTGGAGACCTTACCAATACCACCGATCACCTTAACCTTCTCAAAGGACTTTGCATCAATGAGAGCAGAATACACATTCTTTTCACATGCATATGAAAATTTCATCAAGAGTTAATATTCTGGGCCATAAAATAAATATTAGTGAATTTAAGGCTGAAATCATAGAGAATCAAGTTTTCTGAGTGAACCTAACAATGTTTCTGGATAAAAAGTCACTATAAAAATCATAGGACCTTCTATATATTAGCTATGGGCAATTTAAAAACAAAAAAAATTTAAGTGTTACTATTTACAGTGGCACCAAAACTATAAAATACAGATAGCTCACTAAAATGGCCAAGTCTTTGTGGGAAAAAATCAAAGAAGATCTGAGGAAAGATTGGGGTACTGTGCTTGTGTATTGGAAAATTCAATAATCTTAGGTTTCCAGTTCTTCCCAAATCAAGGTATAGATTGAATCCTAATCTAAATACTAGCAGGCTTTGGGGAAACTGACAAGATTTTGCTAGCATCTGTATGGAAGTTAGAGAGCTGGCCAAACAAATCTTTAAGAACAAAGCAGGAGCCTGAGCTTATGGCTTTCTTTAATGTTGTTGGAGTCAAGATAGTGTAATATTGATTGTAGGAGTTGACATAAAGATCAATGGAATCAAATAGGGCCATCTAGAAATAGACCCGTGTGCATGCTATCCATTGATTTTAGAAAAAGATGCCTTGATAAGTCAATGGCATGAGGAAACTGTTTCCAGTAAACAGTGTTGAAACAACTGTTCATCAATATGAAAGGGTATTCTTACCTCATACCTTGTGTAAATGTTGCCTTCCCACAGACCACAGACATATTTACCATTTAAAACTAAAAAACTTCACAGAGAAAATACTAAAGAAAACTTTGATTCCTAAGCAGGCAAAGATTTCTAACACATAAGTACTGGTGGTAAACTCTTAAAATTCCCACATAAAGCCAGATGTGGTGGCACATACCTTTAATCTCAGCACTCGGGAGGCAGAGGCAGGCAGATCGCTGTGAGTTCAAGGGCAGCCTGGTCTACAAAATGAATCTAGGATAGCCAAGACTACACAGAGAAACCCTGTCTTGAAAAACCAAAAAATAAAATTAAATTAAAAAATGTACTACGTTTTCTTTTTTTAAAATTCCCACATAAGTGGAGGAGGCTTAAAAATCAATCAAGGTGCAGTAAGTTCAAGGGCAGCCTGGGACATGAGAGGCAGAAAGTAGCACCCATCAAAGAGACAATGAAAAAAATAAACTTTATCAAAATTTAAAACTTTTCTTCAAAAACCAATGTGAAAAAAATGGGAAAAAAAAAAGCAGTTCACATAGGAAAAGAAAATAGAAGAAAGACATTCCTCGGTCATATATATACATTTCATGTGTATAAAGAACTATTGGAGAAACTGGCACAGTGCAGAATGAGTATCTGGATAGATCTGCATTTTAAAAAATATGTGGCTATCCAGCAGGACTCTGAACATTGTTTGTAATGCGGGTTAAAAGCACAGTAACAGCACTTTGTGCCTACTGGAACTACTGGGTATGAAGAGAGCAAAGACGCCGGCGGTAGCCAACATGTGGAATAATTGAACCTCTCATGCCCCACTTTCTAAAGCTGGAAGTGATAAAACCACTTAGAAAGATTTTCCCCACTTCCTTCCAGGATTGAAAACACTTGCCATGCGACATGTGACCATATGACTACTTTTCTGGTATTCATCCGAGGAAATGAAAACACATGTCCACAGAAAGACTTTCTTCAAAATAGAGGAAAGCTGAAAATAGCGTCTACAGAGCCAAGTACATTGATAAAAAAAAGCATGAGGGCAGGTTTATTTAATTAAACATTTTACTTAACAATAAAAGAAACTAATAAATGTAACAACTTGGATGAATCTGAAAAAATATGACAACCAAAAAAGCATACCAGATGGTTCCTTATATAGTCCCTAGAAAAAGAAAATGCCTGCGGAGATAAGTAGCCAGCCCATCTGTGGTAGCCACATCCAGGGAGGGTGGCACCGCAGGCGACCTGGAGCGCTGCTGGAGATGGTGGGCTCCTCTGTGCTGACAGGGGTTGATGCGTTTCCTTACATGTTTGTCATAACTCAGCTAACTTAAGACTTTAAACAGATGCATTTCTCATATGTAGAATAAACAAACTGTGGTGACGTTGTGAAAAAAAAAACATAACAAGGTAGGGCTAGTCAATGGTATTTCTTGTTAGTATAACAAGCTCACAGATTGGGGCTGGAGAGGTGGCTCAGTGGTTAGGAGCACTCTGCTCTCCCAGAGGACCTGGGTTCAATTCCCAGCACCCACATGGCAGCTCACAACTGTCTGTGGCCCCAGTTCCAAGGGATCTTGCACCAGTACAGACATACATGTAAGCAAGACACCAATGCACACAAAATAACAATAAATCTTAGAGAAAAAAAAAAACACCTTACCTTAGATAATTATCTAAAATATTAACCCACTCCCTACCACCATGAAAAAAAACCACAAAGTAAAATTCTTACTAAATTGTGGTTGGTTATGGCAAGAGCAGAAGAAAAATCATAAAAAAGAGAATGATCAGCCATGACGCCTTCGCTTGAGTGGAATCCCACTCACTGACGCTCCCGTCTATAGTCCGTTTCTCCATCCCGTGAGTTTTCCATTCTGAGTCCAGGGGGGCCTGTTATTTCCGTCAGTATTCCCACTAAAAGAGACATTAAGAACGTGGCGTGTAGCTCTCAGGACTGCGGGCACACGAGGACCACGGGCCTTCCTGGAGGTGCTTCCTTTAAAGTAGAACTTGGTCTGCATCAACCCTTCCCCACCCCTTCAGGTTCTTAGGCATGCAAGCTTGTCACTTAAGCTTTTGTGAAGAAGGGTGTTGTGTCCCCATTCTGCTGCACCTGGCCTCGGCCAGTTGGGCGTGGCCTTTTCTCCTCTTTAATGACAACCTAGCATCTTATACTGCTGCTTCCTTCTCCTGTCCATATCTCTTCAGGCGCTAAGGACCATGGTGATGTATCATCATCATCATCACCACCACCACCATCACCCTTATTATTGGTGGGACTGGGAGAGAAATAGACTGTAGAATCTGAAGTCCTTATTTAAGTCCTCTCATTTCACTGAGAGGGAAACTGAGCCCCGTAGAAGAGGCATCACAGCCCATACCAACTTCAAGCGGAGGCCATCTTCCAATTCTGGTGCTTTTGAAGTGGCAGAGATATTATTCGCCTGTTTTCGAGGACAGTGCTGAAGAATGGGGGATGAAGTGCCTGGGTGGGCTACACTGCAAAGCTTCAGTGCTTGTGAGCAGTCCTCAGTCACCCCGTGCTTGAGAGCTGCATTTCAGTCACCATCTGCAGAAGTTGCTTTCCTAACTCTGGGTTGAAAATTCCTGTGGCTTCCACATTTGCAGAGTTTGAGGTTTTTTCCTTCTTCCTTTTACTTTGTTTCTCTGAAGCTGTGAACTTGGTTTTTGGGGGAGAGACTTTTAATGCTGGCTTTGCTGCAGGAGTTTACAGCCATTTAAAAAAGCCAACATAATAACCTGCCATAACCTTGATCTGCTTCCCCAGTCAGAACTCAGGCCAGCTCTTGTCAGAAGCTTTGCAGAGGTGGAGATGTAGCTCATGTCCTGGGTCCTTACTAATTACTGTTCTGTTATTAAAACAACAGAGTATCTATAAAAGCCCTGGAGTGACAGAGCTGTGCCTAATCAGGCCCACAATCAGACCACCCTGCGTTTTATGTACCCAGTGTCTTGGTGACCCAGAGGCCTGTCAAGGAGGGGGCAGAATTTCTGCTTTGGCTGCTAATTAAAATTTAGAAACCTTTTCTTTGTTGCTGGGCCAATTATACCCACAATCTGATTGGCTAGAGTTGATGCTATTTGCAACGGGAAAATTTATATTTACTCTTAAAAAAAAAAAAAAAAAAAAAAAAGAGCAACCATTCCAAAGAGTAAATATTTGTTTTAAAAAAGCAAAAGTAACTGTCAAGTGAGCAGATTGTCCGAAAATAGCATTATCCGGAAAACCTTCTGAGAGTCGGAGAGAACTTGTCCTCACTGCCAGATACAACATCGCTCACATTTCATAATGCCTTCCCTTAGGTAGCTCTTTAAGCCTTTGCACACCACACCTTCTTGGCATCTGTGATTCACATTGTTTTGCCAAATACCTCAAGGAGGGTGCAGGTGGGGGGGGGTGTCAGTGACTGCACTGGGAGTGGGGTAACGCATTAAGATGGGGAACTTTGAAGTTGTCCACCTATTTATTCACCAAGATGTTTCTGGAGTGCTTTGTATGTATCAGGGACTGTTTCAGAAACCGAGTTAGAACAGGCAAACTAAACAGAGCGGATGAAAACTCCTACACCCTCGTCAGTCACACACCCGGGTCCAGATGGTAGCTCTGCCACTAGTGGCCTCACCTTGGCCAGATGAGTCTTTCCCACAAGCTTTGTTTCCACGCGTGTGCGAAGGGGCCTTGATAATGCGGTAGGAGACCCCTTTTGTGAAGGCGGGCATGGTGACAGATGAGAGGTACTTGGCGTACAGCCTGGGTCACAAGCTGTGGCCACCAAGATCTCTGGGATCAAGGCAGGGACATTTGCTCTCTTGGGATCATGCTCAGTGAGCCCCTGCTTCTGGGTGCTTTGTTGGGGTGAACACAGAGCTGAGTCGCCTCTCTCTGAGGTCCTTCCAGGTAGCAGGGCAGACTGGGGCTCCATGGCCAGGTCCTCGCCTTTGCCTATCCTGCCATTTGATTTGGTTAGCAGCCACCCAGAATTAGCCCTTGTTCAAAAATAACTACTATGATCATCCTGTTTTGCTTACCTGGGTGACAGACTAACACTTGTTTCTTCCTTCCTCTTTCAGATTGTTTAGTGTAATTTTGGAACAATTAACCAAAGAAACAGAAGGCGGGAACCACGCTAGTGGCAAATCAGGAGGCTTTGATGTCAAAGCCCTCCGTGCCTTCCGAGTGTTAAGACCACTTCGACTTGTATCAGGAGTGCCCAGTAAGCACATTTCGCTTCCTACCCCCAGAAGTGTTGCCTTTTCCCTGGTGGGTGGGTCTTGCTGAGGTGAGTTGCCCTGTACCTAGCATGTGCCCAGCAGCAGCAGCAGCAGCAGCCCTGCCTTGATGCTGGGGTACACAAGCTTGCACCATGGCTGTACATCTCTAGAACGCTCCTGAAGGCGGAACGGGTGGTGCTTATTGTCATCTGCTCTTCAGGTGAAGCAAGACTCGGTGGCAGTGGGAGACCTGGGCTTCTGGCCTCCTGTTTGCTGTCTAGTTTTGCATTCTGACGGGGTCCGGTGGTTTTCTTCCCACTCCCAAGCCTGTCTCACCTAGTAGTGGTAGCTGTATAGTTGTTGGAGGGCCCTGAGTGGCGAGCGTCAGGGAGGCTAGACTTCCGGGAACTCTGATGGATTCCACTACTGCTGCTGCTGCCTGTCACTCTCTGAGAAGAGGAATAAACTTGTCAGTCTCCACACCCGTGTACAGAACACAGCACTATGCTGTGTGATAGTGGTATGAGAACCTCTCAAGCCCATGAAGGAAGATTCTAGCAGGAGTGAGGGAGACTGCTGCCTTCCAGCAGCCCCTACCATGTCAGCCAATGCCTGGCTCTGCTTGCCTTCTGGCACTGTCCACTGGGCAAGTTGAGTCTCACCTGGGATGGGAGGGGAGAGGCTTCCTTAAAAAGCCTGCCTGGCCTTTGCCTTGGAAAGACTGCATTTTCTGGGGCCTGGAGCATGTAGACATCCTCAAACCTGTCCTAGCGTTGCCGCTTCTGAGGAGGTGGGGTACTCAGAGCTGGAGCAGGGATGCAGGACTGCTGGCTACACCCACTTTCCACAACTCATAAAGCCATTAGAACATGGATTCTTTTCCTTTCAGAATGTCTTCATGAAGTTTTATTAAGCCTTAGGCACTCAGAATGCACTAAACTCCTCTGGAAAAAAGAATACTACATTTCCAAATTTACCATTTAAAATGTAGGAAGTAGTGTTTTAAGTGTACTTATTTTTCCAGATGGTTCATTTATTTTCATTGAAAAAGATGAGTGCAAGTCAAAAAGCCACAGAACTGTCTGGAAGCCACTGAGAGAAGTAGAAGCACCTTGGCGACGGCTGGCACCGCTACGTGTAACTGATGAAATGAGAAGCTTAGTGAGCAAATATGCACTTTCAGATTTAGTTGTCACAGCTTAATCTAATTTCAAAGTAACCATGACAGCCTTTCCCCCTAAAGAGCAAATGACAGGACAGCCTGCCTGTGGCGTGTGCTGCGTGCAGACTTGGAGCTGTGGCTCGTGCATGCATGAGCGGCCCTCGCCAGCACAAACTCTTGGAGCTGGCCTGGCCTGGCCTTGGCTCCTCGGGCTGAGGAGGTTTCTACAGAGGGGTTAGTGCTCTGTAAACTCCAAAGAACAGTTCTCTGCTGTTCCTTTCTCCAAGACACAAGGCTGTTTGTAATCTGGGGTGATCTGTGTCTCATTCACTTATAGGTTGAGAGAAATGAGGCTCTGACCTTAAGCCCATCTTTTAGCTGATTGTGTCAGGGAACATTCTCCTCAGATCCAAATAGGCTTGGGGAGAGAGGAGTCAAGGCTTCCAGGGCATGCTATTTTCTGCTGTGGACTTGGGGATTTCTTCTCTAGCACCTGAAACCATTGACATGCCCAGGAATGTTTGGCTATACTTCCAAAGCATTGTCTTCTCACTAAAGACTGAGGCTATTCCACAGAATATAATATTTTTGTGCAACAGAGTCGATAAGGAGTTAAGGGAAAGGCAACCACATTCCAAAGGGGTGTGGTTGAGTCATGTAGAATTATTTTTAAAAATTAAATAACTTTTTTGTACACACACACACACACACACACACACACACACACACACACACACACACACACACACACACACAAGGTTTCTGGCTGTCCTGGAACTCGCTCTGTAGACCAGGCTGACCTCAAACTCACAGAGATCAGATCAGCCTGCCTCTGCCTCCTGAGTGCTGGGATTACAAGTGTACGCTGCCATGCCCGGCTCAGCTCTTTCCTTTTACCATGTGGGTCCCAGGAATCAAACTATCTCACCAGCGCAGGGTGGTAGTGGTGCATGTCTTTGACCCGAGTTGGGAGACAGAGATCCAGTGAGTACCAGGACAGCCAGGGCTGCATAGTGGAACCCTGTCTCAAAAAACAAAACTGAAAAATTTATTATTATTTAAAATTATATTTTGTATGTGTGATTTGTGGACCCTTTTCACCACCTACATTCTATTATTTGGTGAATGTTTATCAGACTCTAGGTTTTGAAATGTATGTAAATATAGAGGATGCTACACAGCAGATCTGATATCAAGAGATTTATCTGGGGGAAGGGAAGGGTAGGGGAGGGGAGTTAAGGCCTTAGTGTGCCATGAGAGAGAGGGTGGGTGGGGGGGAAACAGAGGAGGAGGAGGAAAGGGGGGAGAGAGAGAGAGGAGGGAGAGGAGGGAGAGGGGAGGGAGAGGTTGGAGAGAGGAGAGAAGAGAGAGGAGAGAGGGGGAGAGAGACCCAGGAGAGAGAGATGGGGGCAGGGGCACCCCAGATACAGAGAGGGGGAGAGAAACCTAGGCAGGGAGAGAGCACAGTGACGGGTCGGCCCTTTACATGTGGTGTGCAGCTGAATCATGCCTGTCACACACCTAGTACCAGCAGGTGATGACATCAGAGGTTACTAAGCAACCTAGAAGCAGGGTAACACAAAGAGCACCAGATGTGATGGAGCACATACTTAATTTCAGCATTTGGGAGGCAGAGGCAGGTGGATCTCTGAGTTCGAGGTGTGGTCTACAGAGCAAGTTTCAGGACAGCCTGGATTATATAGTGAGACCCTGTCTCAGACAAAAGAAAGAACAAAGCTAGAATCCAAAGAGCACCGAAGACCTTCTGGCCGGCTCTCACTGTCTCCTAGAGGAGCTCAGTGAAGCCATGACTTCTGAGCTTTCAGAACTAATGAATGACCACACAGGGCCCAGGTCTCCTCAGCCTGGCATGGCACCATTCCCATACCTTCGAGGTGAGCATGTTGGATATGTCCCAAGGAGTGAACGTAGTGAAAGCACATCTGCTCAGTTTGTGATGCAGCTTGGTGTCTCTCATGAGTCTGGCCAGTCTGAAGCGCAGTAGTTACACAAATGTGAATATGTCCACGAGGCCAGTGCCTCACTGCAGTGGAGTTTAAGAGCTAACTCTTAGGTGCTTTGGAATGGCCCTTCCAATGTTTAAAGTAAAGAAAAATAGAAAATATCAAAATAGTAGCCAAGAAACTCTCCATGTATGTGGGAGTCAATGCTCTCCCCTCTGTTCATTGCCTGAAATAGACAAAAATATTAAAAACCATCTTCTTGGTCTTGTTTTTACAAGAAACCGTTTAAACATTTAAAGATAGACCCCAGAATTTTAGCCTCAAAGAAGGCTTTGGGGAGACAGCTTCCTTGCTGGGTGTGACTCTTGTTCCCCTCTTTGCTTCCGCCTCTTCCCAGGAGTGCTTGGGGGGGGGGGGCACTGCTGTAGCCCTTAGGGTTCCGTTTCTTTGTCTTGGTAGCATTCCAGCTGCTGCTTTGATTTGACTCTAGTATCTCAGCGTTTGTTTTCTCTTCTTTCTTTGAATAAATGTTAGGAAAATGAGAAGGGAGAGGAGAGAGAATGACTGAGTAACCCTTCTAGGAGCTGAGGCCATGAGTGGCGGGGTAGTGCAAGGTAGTAAGCACCAAGCCAGGAAGACGCTGCTCTAGCGCCAGCTCTGGGTCCCCACCTGTCCGTCCTTCTATTCCCTCACGGTCACTGTGTCTTTTTCCTTGGTGTCTGGACCTGAGCCACAGCTCTGGGTCGTATTGGAGTCTCTCATCTCTCAAGCACACGTTTCAGCAGCAGGCCCCCTGCACCCTCATGTTGTGCCTCATATTCAAACCCAACCTTTCTAAAGTCACACTCAGCCTTCTGCTGTCCCTGCTTGCCCCCTCTATCCTAGAGGGACTGCCTTTAGAAACATGTGGAGGGATTCTTTTTTTTTTTAACATTTTATTAATTTATTCATATTATATCTCAATTGTTATTCCATCCCTCATATCCTCCCATTCCTCTCTCCCTCCCGCTTTCCCCCTACTCCCCTCCCTTATGACTGTGACTGAGGGGGAACTCCTCCCCTTGTATATGCTCATAGGGTATCAAGTCTTTTCTTGGTAGCTTTTCTGTTGGGGTGATGGAGGACAGCTGCAATCTGCCCCCGACCCTGGCTAAGGCACATTCTCTTCATTCCAGCCTGTGGTTGACGTCAGGCCCTGTGTTTCTCTTTCCAACCTGCCTGGAGCCCCACCTCCCTTGAGTGGCATCTCTGCCTTTCAGGCTTACTGCTGTCCATGTGCTCTCTCTGAGGCAAAGTTTACTAATGGACTCAGGTCTGACTCCAGACCGAAAATCAAAACCTGGCTTTCTCTTTGCTGATGGCCTTTATGACTCGCTGTGATGACACCCCCACTCCAATGCACACTGCGCACACTCACTTCTGTGTGGGTTCTTTGCCCAGGCCTTCCTGTGGGAATCTGTCTGCAGGCTCAGACAAGCGGGAAACTCCTGCCTGTCCTCTGTCCTCACCCTATGCAGAGGCAGGGTTTTTATTCCTCTTTAATTTTCTGTTCACTGTTGCTCATATAGTGCTTACAGACTACCTGAGACTAACTTATGTTGAATTCTTACATTTCCTTTTAGACTATAACCTCTTTGAGAGTGCCGCTTTGTGTAATTCATCTTTATATTGCTCAAAGTGCTAATCTCCATATTTTGCATATAGTAAATATTCAGGTGATTTTATTAAACAGATAGAAATATTAGTGCATACGTGAATAAATGACTTCAATACTGGCCACCCCTCTCTGTCTCTGGTCCATCTGTCTAGTGGAGGAGTTGGATTAAATGATTTTAAAGAGTTTCTTTTTAGCTCATCTCATACCGACGCTTAGGATTAACTAACAGCTTTGAAATATCTCTAAATTTTATTACTGTATGTCATAAACAGAGCAAGCATCATTAGGAATTATATTTATGGCTCATTTGAAATGTCTTCCTAACTCACAAATGAATTTTTCTCTCTCCTAGGTTTACAAGTTGTTCTGAACTCCATTATAAAAGCCATGGTCCCCCTCCTTCACATAGCCCTTTTGGTATTATTTGTAATTATCATCTATGCTATTATAGGATTGGAACTTTTTATTGGAAAAATGCACAAAACATGTTTTTTTGCTGACTCAGGTGAGTAGTGACAGTAAATATTAACCTAACGTGAGAACGTTTTGGTTTGGGGAGGTGCTGCGCTCCCGAGCCTTTCTTCCCATCTGTTCCCTCTTTCTGTGGGTTATGTTGAGGATAAATGAGACTATTCTGCTTTCTCCATCCCGATCTACTGTGGAACGTACACTAGCAGATTAGATGGGGCAGGGGAGTGGGGTGGGGGCGGTGGGTGAGGGGTGTCGGGCCTGCACCAGGCAAGCAGGTTATACCATTGTCTGGTGGCCTAGGAGAGGCACTGTGAACATGACTGCAGGGCCATGGGCGGTGGGTGACCCGAAGAAACTGAATTCTGCTGGTAAGGAGGTATTCCAAGCAGACCTCAGGGGGCAGTTGAAACTCTGAGGTGGCAAGGGTGGCGGCATTGGGTGTTGTCATGTTTCTTTTCTGAGCGGTGTCTCTGCTTTCTCTCTCTGTAGATATAGTAGCTGAAGAGGACCCAGCACCATGTGCGTTCTCAGGGAATGGACGCCAGTGTACCGCCAATGGCACGGAATGTAGGAGTGGCTGGGTTGGCCCCAATGGAGGCATCACTAACTTTGATAACTTTGCCTTTGCCATGCTCACTGTGTTCCAGTGCATCACCATGGAGGGCTGGACAGATGTGCTCTACTGGGTAAGCAGCTCAAGGGGTGTTCACGGCACGCTGTTCCCTTAATGAACGGAGCCCCGGTGGTCAGCTCTTCAGGAAGGGAAGCAGACCCAGACCCTGTCTTCCTTTGGTGAGCCCCTCTACCTGCTGTAGGGAAAGCCAGCCCTGAAAGGCAGCTGTCTGGCCTTAGCATCTGGCCTTTTAGTCCTTGGCCTCCCCAGGGCTCTAGAGGGCTTGCTCCTAACTGAAGTTGCCCACTAATCCCTTCTGAGAACTTGAGGAGCCAGGGCTGTCCTGATTAAATTCAGAGAGGAAGCCCCTGATTCCCACAGTCTATACATAAAGCCTAAAGGGGAGATGGGGAACACAGGGCCCGCTTCGTGTGTCCCATAGCTTTATGAAACAATAGCTGGTCAACAGTTTACCTTCTAGTCTCCTTCCCTCTTTTTCCCCAGCATCATTGTCAGCTAAGCCAAGGCATGCTGTGCCTCCACTCCCCTTGCTTTTGAGCCAAAGAGCTCTGGCAGAGATGACAGAAAATAGAAAGTGCCAGGGCTGGTTGACCTTCTGACAGGTGGATGACCTCTTGGGGACTAGGCTCTGATTCCTCTCATTCCTGGCAGAGCCAGAAGGGTTTGCCGTAAATAAAGTACAGCAGCCATTTCCCCCAGTGGCTTTGCTTATAGGTAGAATTTTTAAAGCTCACAGAAACTTAGAAATCATTTTTACCTCATGGTAGAGGAGTATACAGCTAGCCTATAGACTTTGAGCCCAAATTTAAATAGGTCAAACTAGTATTCTAGTAGGGAATTGTTTTAGAGCAGCAGCTCTCAACCTGTGGGTCGTGACCCCTTTAGGGGTTGAACGACCCTCTCACAGGATTTGCTTATAGGATATTTACATTGAGAATCATAATGGTAGCAATTACAGTTATGAAGTAGCAACAAAAATAATTTTATAATTGGGGGTCACCATAGCATGAGGGACTGTATTCAAGGGTCGCAGCACTGACATGGGTGAGAACCCCTGGTTTAGAGGAAATTAACAGTACTTCTTGACTAGGCAGCTTCTAGGTAAAAGGCTTAGACATGAAGAAGCGGCTTCTGATAGTTTTTAAATCCTAAAGATGACAGGGTTCCCTCTCAGTCTCTGCCTTCAGAGAATGCACCATCGATGCTTAGCCATAGGTCTTGCTTCCCTTCTCTGGTGAACACTATGCATGTGAGACTGTAGGTTGTTCATGTCCAGCCGGCCCTCCGTATCTACAGACCCTGCATTTGTAGGTTTAGTCCACAGCCAACTGAACCAAATGCAGATTGAAAGTAATTCAAGAGGAGGAGGGGCGGGGAGGGAAGGCATCTGCATTGAATATGTTCAGACTTGTTTTGTAATCAATATAGGATAATGATAATCAGTATGGTATAATGATTATTTAATGCTATTAGGAATTAAAAGTAGTCCAGAGACGATTAAAGTACATAGAGGTATGTGGAGATAGACCATATGCAAATCTGTGCCATTTTATCTGAGGCCCTTGAGCAGCTTTGGCTGTGGGTGGTCCCTGTAGATGCTGAGGATCGGCTGTGTATTCTGTTAAATGAAGAATGAATATCACCAACTCGTTGCAGCTTGTTTGTCCTTCATCCCTCTCTCTGATTGTTGTAGAAGCGTGGTGTGTGTGTATGTGTGTGTGTGTGTGTGTGTTTGTGTGTGTGTGTGCGCGCGCACGCGTGTGCACATCTGTAGACACAAATGTTGATTATAGCCACAGCAATACCTTCTCATGGAGAGGAAGGGCAGGCATCATCAGACATGGTGCTCCCAGGTTGGGACAGTGTTGGTTTTCACTTGTGTCACCAACATGGCAGCTCCTGAGCAGTGCTAAGCTCAGTTCCAAACTTCCCGCAAGATGGCTGATAAACAAAGCACATCAGCAGCAGGAGCCCAAACCTGGTTTTCCCTCCCCCACACAGTAGGGAAGTCTTTTCCTTTTTCTTTTTCTTTCTTTCTTTCTTTTTTTTTTTTTAAGTAAAAGTCTGTGACTTTCTCAGTTTTGTCTTCTCTCTGTTGTCATGGTGAATTGCCAGATGCTGGTCCAACATGCCTTGACTAATAGACAATTTTATAGTTTATCTTACATTTTTGCACATCGGTTCTCTGGCAGCAATTGTCCTGTTGTCGTGCAGAGAAAATTTCAGGAGTGTGCGGCCGAAGAGGAGAAAATTTCATGTGCTTTTTTGAGAACTTTTCAGTATCACCTGTGATGATGAAATTCTTTATTGTTGCCATGGCAATAACATGGCTAATAATTTGACAACTTAATTTCATCCTCTATCAATTACATAACACCTTATCATGATAGAGGAGCATGTATAGTTCCTCAACATTGCTCTAGTCTGTCCCTTCCTAGAAGGTCTGAGATCTTGAAGATGGAGACAGCGGTATATAAAGTATTCTCAGGGTCGTGCAGCAAGTGTTTGCAGTTCTTGATTAAGGGCAGGGATCTGTGAATTCTTTAATCAAGAGCTTAAGAGCAAACACGTTTGGCCTTGCAGGCATGTAGTCGCCAGTCCAGCCACCAACTCCGCCATTGAGCATGGAGCCAGCTGGAAAATAAGCATAACTGGATGTGGCTCTGTCTTGGCTAGGCTTCCATTATGGGCCCTGAAACCTGAATTTCCTATGACGTTTATACATCACAAAGTGTTCCTCCCTACCCCACATCCCTACAGCCCATTTGTAGCTTTTGAAAGTCATATAAAGGAGAAGTAGATCTGGCCTTCAGGTAGTTGAGGGATCGCTGGCCTAGACTGGAACCCAGCCCACGTTCCCTACGGCTCTTCCACTTGACAGTGGATTACGGGTCCTTTTACAACACTAGGGGGCAGCTGAGTAATGTCTTCCAGAGTGTTCTCTAAGACCTTACTGTCTGAAACTCAATTGGGATTGTTTTTAATCACCGTTGATTGCATTTATTAGCTCATCATAGAGCTAGGAAGGAGCCAACGATCTAAGCTTTCCCAGTATTTTATGGGCTACAGTCAGCTGGAAGCCTCTGTGTTCTAGGACAGGACATCTTTGCCCAGCGCAGAGCCTGGGCTAGAGCAGATGCTCAACAAACACACACGGCCGGTGCCACACACACGGCCGGTGCCACTCTTCAACAGACCGAGCCCGTTGCCTCAGCTGCAGAAGATGGGCCATGCTGGAGTATTTTTATCCATTCTCTTGAGAGATAAAGGAGATTCAGTTTTAAATATCAATTGCAAACACATTTCTCAATGTTTAGGTTTTTGTGTATGGTGGACAAAATCTTCGCATCTAGACAAGTTTATATTTAGTCTGAGTTCTCCAGTGCACTTAGGCCGTAATTCTCAAGAGTGTCTAGCAAATGTCTGGCAGGGTCCTAGAAAGGCTAGTGCACAGAGGCACACCTGGACTGAGCTATTTGCAGCTGTGGGGAGTCGGGATCACAAACTGCTGTGTGCGTGGGGCGGGGGGGACGTATTGCAGTTTTTCATGAAGTGAGCTCCACAAACAACTTTAAAGCACTGTTTGGCTCACGCAGATGTCTTGTCCATGGAGACTGTCGTGTACTGCAAAAAAAGAGCTAGAAAGGCAAGTTCCTGGGTCCCTCTGGGCTTTCGTGTCCTTGGCTACAAGATGCACAATGAGATGACGTGATCTTTTTCCTTCAACTTAGAGGATTTTCTTTGTTTCCTTCAGAGGAAATGTTTGAATGTAGGAAACGAGCGGCTGAGTATTGGTTTTAGAAGGGTGCTGTCTGTCTGAGTCCCCGATGGCCTCCTGTGTGGGCACCATGCTGTTTCTTCAGGGGTGCACAGGGCTGTGGAGGCGCTTCCTGCGGGACCTTAGTTGGAAATGCTTGAGATCACCGGACAGCTCCTCTCAGTCAAAGTACCTGGGAAACTCTTCTGTGTCCCAGCAGCCTAGGGCTCTCCTTTCTCAAAGCTTAAGGCATTCCAGCAGTTTCCGAAAGTTACAGATCCCAAGAAGCCTTAAGCTTTCCTTTAACTTGAGGCATACACGGGCACTTAAGCCTTTAAAATAAGAAAAAACTGAAGCGACATACAAAATTGTCTTGGGCGCCAGGTGGCCCTCTCTTATGTGGCTAACATAAATACTTTTAAAAATTAATCTAAATTGAAGTGCCTTGCCTCGTGCTGGTACCTCCATTGTTGATGAAGAACATGCAGACAAAGCCCTGGGCAGATATGGGCATGTGGGGGACCAGTCCAGCAATTGTGATGGTTTTTTCCCCTACGTTTATGACAAGCTCTGCTCTGCGGCAGGTGTGAGGGGAGAAAGACTGGCCCTGAAAGCTTAAGTTTCATCTCTTCTGGCCACGAGAAGAGATCCTCCAGCCGGCTCGGCTCTGTTTACCTCTCCCCTTCCCTCAGTCCTCTTCAGCTGTCCTTCTGTGTGTGACAACGATTTGAGAAGATGCAAATCCACAGAGCACCCACTCCCAAGAAGTTCAAATAAGATGTTCCCTCCTCAGCAGGGCCGACAGCTGTTACCAGAGCCCTACCAGAGACACTGCTGAGGCCTGAGGAGGGCAGTCGAGGCAGATGGCCTGGTCAGCTGACTTTGCCCATCTCAAGAGCAAGGTGCCATGTGCTAGGGCGCTCTCTCCCCTGCCACATACGCACCCAGCTCCCGCATAGGCCAGACATTTCTGTCGCAAGTGTTGATTCAAGGCCGAAGCTCTGGCCACCGCACCAAGTGGCTTGTTTCTTCCCTACATGGGTGTTTTTAAATAAGTTTGGCAGTCTAGTTGCTTTGGAAGAATTACCCTCTGCCTTCCTGCTGAAATTAGTTTATCCAACTTAATTAGATCAACAATTGGAGCCATGGCCCCAGCTCATTCATTCCTCTAATTGCTGATGTGAAGATGGATAGGGTTCTATTAAGCACATCAGCGTTCATGTGGCCAAACAGGTGTTTCATAGGAGGGTTAATGCGCTCTCCCTAGACTTCCCCAACAGATGTTAGGTAATTTTTTTTAATGGCCCCTTTTCCTGTTTGGCTTCTACATGAGGCAAACATTGTAAAATGTGTAAGACTCTTTCTGTAAAGCTAAAAGCTGGAATCAGATAATATGCAAAAGGCACAGGGCTTAAAACCCTAAGGGTTTGCACCTGCCAGAGGAGAGCAGTGGGCCTGCCCAGATTATAGAGTGGCTGCGCATTCAGGCTGCTCCTACAGAGTAGGGCCTGGAGCCATCGATTCTGTTACCTGATTGGCCCTTCACATCTCCTTCCTTAGGGAGGAAGCATTCAGTGTTGAGTTCGTCCCACTGAATGCTGACCTGGGCTGCTGGAAAGTTCCAGTCAGCTGTGACCCATAAAAGAATGTGGATTCGGGCTGCTTACTCCAGACCCTCCCTAGGACGCTTGACAAGGAAGCTTTGCCTGGGCGAGTAGTTGAGCTCCAAGTGGAGTCGGTGTCCCGCTGGCTCAGTCCTGCCTTTTTAAACACCTGTCAGACCACAGAGTTGGGGTGGAGCAGATCTCAGTTAAAGCCACTTTCTTTTAGTCAGTACAGCTGAGGACAAAATCAGCTCCCAAAGCATCTCTGAACATGTGTCAGCTTCTGACCTTGGGAACATTTTCTTGTTTCCATGTATTCGCAGTGATGCTAAGTATTCATTCATTCACTCTGTATTGATCTAGTTCGCTGGCTGCAGATAATCCAAATCCAAGATGGGCCAGACTTCCTTGGGTAAGTGGATAGGGTGATCATCTCCAGATAGACAGCTGTTAGATCCATCTGACTTCCTGGTGCTGGATCAAAGGCGTGCACCACCATGCCAAGTTAGTTTTTGTTCTTGTAAGGGTTTAAAGAGCCAAACGGTACAGGTTTGATTCCATTATTAAGACGTTTCCACCAAATTTCAAAAGCAGTTAGGCCTGACCCTTGGGGCAGAGCAGCATCTAGGATGCTGGTCAGCATTGTCTCTCTCCTGTCCTGAGACTTCTCCCGGAAACTGCTCATCAGGGCAGTGTCCTGAGACAGAGCCAAGTCTCATTTTCCCCACATGGGACCAGGATCTGCTCCTTGGCCTGAGGCTTCCATTGGTCTTCGTTTGTGTGGCCAGGCGTGCTTGTGTGCCTGTGTGCGTATGTGTTGGGAATATGTAATGGGTGTCTGCTGGCTGCTGTTGTCTCAGTCTCAATAAATGTTTAGTTCAATGTATAGAATGTCTCTCTAACCTGATCCTCTCTCCTTATAAGACTCTATTAACCTGCTCCTGTGAGCCCGTCTTATTTCTTACAGATGAATGATGCTATGGGCTTTGAATTGCCCTGGCTGTATTTTGTCAGTCTCGTCATCTTTGGGTCATTTTTCGTACTAAATCTTGTACTCGGTGTATTGAGCGGGTAAGCTACATCTCTTTCCTCTTGAAAGCGGAGACCTGGGGACAGTTGCCAAGACCACACAGGCTTTGCTAGAGGGGCCAGTGAGTAGGTACCACTCCCTTCTGCCCAGGCTTCCCAAACCAAGCTGTTTCCGGGAACCTCACCAGCTATCATGAAAGAAAGCCTTGGAGAGATTATTGACCAGGAATTAATTAATCAGTATTGTTGCCTGGGATTTAAATAATTTCCCTTGGTTGGCCTTTTGTCTGTCCTAAAATGAGATACATTTATAATTGCTTTCTTGGTCTGGCGCCAAATACAATGCTCATTAATTGGCACAAAACTATAGCTAAATGAGTGGTCGGGGCTGACTTTGGAGAGTCCCTTCCTGAAGATGTCTGTATCAGGGTTTGCTCTGCCCTGAGAGAAACTGTGTAAGGGTCCACACTCAGCCGAGCTCTGTCCTTAGCGTGCTAACCTCCAGCCAAAGCCCCGAGTGGTCCTGCAGCTGCAACCAGGGCTCTGCTCTTTCCTAAGTGGATAACTGATAACTGATTTCCTTACATTTTACAGGTAAATGATGCAATAGGATGGGAATGGCCATGGGTGTATTTTGTTAGTCTGATCATCCTTGGCTCATTTTTCGTCCTTAACCTGGTTCTTGGTGTCCTTAGTGGGTAAGCAGTTGGATCTGTGTTGCACATTTTTCTGCTGCCACGTGGGAGGCAGCCCTGTGTGTCCTCCAGCTGCTCCCCGGTGGCTTCTCCGCATGCCTTTGGACTCCAATGTGCCCTCTGTGCGTTGCTTTTGGATTGAATTGTGGTTCTCTCTGCCTGTATCTGTCTGTGAGACTCTGTGTTTCTGACGCTTGCCAAGCCCTGCTAACTTGATGAAAATGTTTCCCTTAGAGGCGAATCACAAGCGAGTAAAAGGCTTCCTAGCCTTGGCCTCCCCCAGGCAGGGGCTCTGGTCGCCTGTGGGTTTAATCCATTAGTACATGACCTGACCCTCTCGAGTCACTCTCAGTCCATTGTAAATAGTGGCAGTTCAGATTTTGTAGTAAAGCCTAGATTATGGGGAAGAGGAAGGGAGGGAGGGGTCGAAAGGAGAGGTGGGAGGGGCTACTATTGGGATATAAAATGAATGCATAAATAAATTAAAAAAACCAAAAAGTACATAAATAACCAGTAGTTTCAAAGGCTGAATTCCTGAGGTCAGGACCCTCTGTTACCTTGACTTGTCACTGCCATTGCTGTGTGAGCTATGCTTCTGACTCAGTGTTCATCTTAGTACGGAATGATACTCAGCTTTTACACATATGCTCCCCGCTGCCTCACCATCCTCATCATTTGGTCATTATTTTTAAAAATTCATTTTGTTTGATGCCTATCTCTGGACTTCCCCTCCCTCTCTCAGGCTCAGGTGCTATGGGCCTGGGCAGGGCCTTGGGCTGAGGGACTGTGCCCTACTGTGGTGGGAGATGCCATTCCAGAATCCCCATGGGCAGCTGTGAATCTCAGACTCTCTGAGACCCCAGAAAGTGGAGTTCCCCTATCAAAGTGGGATGGGGCTCTCCCAGAAGCAGTTCCATAAGTAAGAGTTTGATTTTACCATGAAAAACACAATGGGTTTCTCATCATCAGCCTTATTTAATTATATTTGTGGTGTTGCCTTATAGTTAGGACAAAATATTTACTTAAGAATTGTATTCAGTTTTAAACAAGGTTACTAAAAAATGCTTTGTCTTAAGAAGTAGGCCGGTAATGTTTACAGTCTGTACAATTTGAAAATTTAAGAAATAATAAAACAGCCAACCTTGAACTCGAAACAAAAACAACAGCCAAGTACACACAACCATCAGTTCCTGCTCACAGCCATTGCCCTGAGCAGGCCACACCCCTCTCTCTGGCCCAGCCGTTCTCAGGAAATCACACTGATGGACTGGCTCCAGAGTTTATCTGCTTACTCGCTTTATCTTGCTCTTTCAGAGGCTGTATCTCAGGGACATGATGTCTTCATGTAGCTGAGTTAGTAAAGTGAGCGTTATCTTGGTTTTTGGAGATGCTGCCTTTTGCAGAGTCCAGTTACTCACCTTGACTCCTTTCTTCAGTCTCCTCCAAACCTGCCTTGGCATGAATTGAGTGTGGTCAGTTCTCATCTGCAGGTGACCCCGGAGCATCCCCCCCCCACCCCACCCCATGGAGCATCCCCTCCCAACCCCCCCCCCCATGGAGCAGAGATAGAACTGAGGAGACAGCGCCCCCTGAGCTCTCTACTATAGATTGTAAACTTTAAAAGGCCTTCCTCCTCAACTTTATAGTTCATTTTCATTTTCCCTTTCTTTTATTTTTGAAACGGGATCTTAACTCTGTAGCCCAGGCTGGCCTGGAACTCACACTGGTTCTCCTGAGTGCTGGGATTAAAGGCACAAGCCTCCATGCCCTGCTACAAAGACCTTCCTTCTTTTGAGCCTCTGTGGCCTGAAGTTGGGGTTAGGATGGTAAGCATGGCAGTTACAGCTGGAGAAACTTTGCCACAGGAACTACCCATACAAGGCTAGCAGCCGCAACTGTGTTGTGAGTTCCTTGGCGCCCCATGTCTCCTTAACCCAGCTAAACTGACGGAGGCCATGGAAACCACTAATTTTAACAGTGCCAGTGACGTGCCTTATCTTCAGCTCCCCCTCCCTGGGCAGGAACTGTTGCCCCAGCAGCCAAACCAAGAGATGTTTAAAAACACCAAAAGCAGAAGATAAGAGGCAAGGGCTCAACACGCAGCCTTGTAGAGGAATCCCAAACCAGAGGGTCAAAAAAGCACTCATTCTAACCAAACAGTTTACTGAAATACATCTTGAGAGACAGTAACAAGTTTTCAAAAGGCATTATTTTTATCTAAAAAGAAAACCATGAAGGAGAAACAAATGATATTTGAATGTTAAAAGGCAAGCCAGTGATATTAGCTGTCAGCTCATGCTGTGCCCAGATTCCTAGGGGGTGCGCATTACCTTTCCTCCCTTCCCACCCCCCAAGCCACTTTGGTAAGAACTGCTGAGGCAGGCTGGACAGAGTCAGAGGTGGATCTGCAAAGCTCTTTGGCCAGCATTCTCCCTGTTCCTGATCAGGACCTGGCTCTGAGCCAGAGGCGAGGAGTGCCAAGGTGTCTAAGGCATAGACTCCAGCCCAAGCTGCATAGCAAGTGCCAAGCTGGGTGATGCGGGCTCTCAGGGGAACTGCCTGGGCCCTTTGGCCTCCACTGCCTCCCAGGGTTCCCTGCACTTCTCTGCTCGCCCGTGCCTTTCTTGCTTTTCTGTTTGCATTTTTGTTGATATTGTTAAAGCAAAATTAAAAATTGTTAGTTAGCCAGGTATGGTGGCGCACACCTTTAATTCCAGCACTCAGGAGGCAGAGGCAGGCCGATCTCTGTGCATTCAAGGCCAGCGTGGTCTACAGAGTGAGTCCAGGACAGCCAAGGCTACACAGAGAGACCCTGCCTCAAACAACAAAAACAAACAAACAAAAAATTAGTTTAATGTTAAGACTCTTCACAGTTTCCTTTTTTAGGCAATGTTAGAGGTGTTATAAAGCTGGAACGGCACAAAATGTCAGAAGGCATTTCTGTGACATAGCCCTTACAGGGCTTCGAGACTTAACAGGTGTAGTCTTAAAACCACCTGAGTTCCAAGAGTCCCATCATGGAGACTTCAGTCAGACTCCATGCATTATTGCCTCCTTATGAGGACTCATTAGATGACAGTTGACAGCTTATGTGTCTGGAACCAGACCCTTTTCTTTTCTTTTTAAAAACTGTGTGTGTGTATGTGTGTGTGTGTGTGTGTGTGTGTGTGTGTGTGTGTGTGTGTTGTGACAGCATCTCACTGTTCAATCCAGCCTTAGCTCAGATCAGTGGCCATCCTCCTTTTGTCCTCCAGAGTGCTGGGGTGATAAGCGTGTACCACAGTGTCTAGAATATTAACCCTTTTAAAACATTGGCTTCTGCTTTCCTGGCTCCTTCCTTTGCGTATGACCGTGACATCCTTTTGAGGCTTAATCTTCACAGTTGATTTGGGCCTTGCACATTTTAAGGTATTTGTAGGCTGAGCTTCTGAAAATGCTCTCTGTTGCAGTTTGTTTCTTCCTCAAGGTGAGACGGAAGCTCATGAGTTGCATGGCCTGTGAGCATGGGTGCAGGTGACACCATCTCTGCTCACGGTTCTCCGTGGGAAGAGCTGGAATGTCATTAGCTAGTATTGCAGCTTAACATTTGGTTGTCCTTGAAGGAGTGATCCAATAATGGGCAATAAACTAAAAAGACTGCCTCCTTCAAGGCCGCGGTTTGGGGAGTCAGTGTCTGTCTGTGGATCTTCCCACTCGAGTGTTTTAGAAACGTGGTGACTGCTCGGTTCTAAGACTGTTCCTTAAAGTCCTGGCCCTTTCAAGGTTTGCCTCAGCACGTAGGAGAGCCTGCATTACCACAGGGACAGTGGTGCTCATGGATGGAAGCCTGGGTCTCTACTTCAGGACCCGCCCCCCGCCATCTGCCACGCCTCTGTGGTGTCAGGTCTCAGTGGTCTAGTGGTCTCCGCTCCCGAAGTCCTAAGGAAACCCAGACTTGGGCCCTGCCAGTATTCCATGGTCACAGTGGGTCTCAGTCACTCTGATCTTTAGTCTCCTCTCCCTTAATACAGAAATAACCCTGTCCTGCTCCCTACTTCACAGCGTGGCTTGAAATCTGCTGATGAGTGTAGAACCGCACAGGGGACATTTCCAGGCTTTTATTCATCACCGCATACATCCCTACCTTCAGGCCACAGAGCCCCCCTTCCCCACACCCATTCCTGGTGAGGTGCAGATAGTAATGGGGGCTCTGAGGGAATTTTCAAGAGGGGAAATTCTTGTGTTTTCCAGGAAGTGACCTAAGAGAGCATTGGTTATACACACATACACTATACTTCATGCCACTAGAGATGACCACGGGGCATAGGGGTTTCTTGTCAGTTGTGAAGTATTTTGCATGCAGACTGAAGTCACTGTTATTTGCATTATACATAGTGAGGACTGTCTTCTCCTTTGCATCAGTGGCAGTGGCAGCATGGTGGCTTAACTACAGTCAGAGTCTACGCTGCCTTTTACCATTTGTGTGATTTGGGTCAAATCCTTCCCTCTGAGAGGACTTTCCTCGTACGGGAGGGAGCCGTCAGAGCACTGCAGAATGTAGACCCCTTGGGGCAACTGTCAGAAAGGTTCTAGGAAGAGTAGCCAAGTGATCTGGAACAAGGCGAACTGGCCTTTCTAAGCCAGTTACCAGCAATTGGGCAAGATAGGTTTGTATTAGTGAGAAATCAAAGCTACACAATACATTTAAATGTTTTATTATATAAATGTGTAAATGGGGTAAGCCAGTCGTGTCTAAAATATAATACTACACAAACGCCCTCCTGGGCCTGCTTGAAATAATAGGCTAAAGCCATTTGTCATTGGTCTGGGAATTCAAGGCTTTTGCTAACATCTTACAAAAAAAAATATTTGAAGTAATTCTTCTGAAGCAGGCTCTGTATGTTGTCAGGCAATAACTGTTCTTCATAAGCCCGCTTTTAGGACATAAAACTGAATGTAAACCGAGCCGATATATCTGCAACTTCAGAACCAGTCGGCTCTAAATTAACTTTGTGTGTATGTGTCTGTGTATTCTGGTAAGCCTCAAATCTACTGAGCCACAGACTTCTATTAAAGTCACTTACCGAGTTTTCTAATAGAAGCCTGGGCCAGGAACTTTTCTGTTTGTTGGGACAAAATGTCTGGCAGAGACACTGTGACGAGGAAGAATTTATTTGAGCGCATGGTTCTGGGGGTTACAGTCCACAGTGGTGGGGAAGGTTTGTCAGTGAGCGTGAGGCAGCTGGCCACATCGCACCTGTGTCGGGAAGCGGAGAGGTGCAAACACAGCTGTACTCGACTTGCCATCTTCCCTTTGTATTCAGCCTGTGACCGAAGCCCACAGGATGGCGCCACGTTCGCTCAGGATGGGCCTTTCCTCCTCAGGTAAACCTTTCTGGGAGTGCTGTCAAAGTATGCCGAGCAATCCAAGTCCAGTCAAGTTGACCATGGAGGTTAACCACCTCCAGGCCTGTTTATCTCAACTTGAAGAGTTTGGGGGTCAAACTGGGTAAAGCAAAGCATTGTTTAAAAAAAAAAAAACAAAATGAAATGAAACAGCAAGGGTGCCAGACTCCGTTCTGAGCACATAAAACACCAGGCCCTGACAAAGACAAAGCACAGCACGGCTGCTTTTCTGAAGCCATGGCTTCCTAAATAAAGATTGGTGGTGCACAGAGCAAATGGGGAGGGAAGGTGGTAATGTCACTGGAGAGACTACAGACTGCACTATGCTAGATTTTTGCAGAAGAGAGTCAGGTTTACAGCATGGTGCTTGGACCTCGGTCCAGTTACATTCATGACATTGTGTGTTAGGAAATATCTGATGTTTTCTTGAGTACTGGCTCATGGGGTAAAACACACCAGGGGATCGGGTATCACTTTTAGGTATTTTCTAAGTGAAGACAGGTGCTCTAGGAATAGTCATTGTACATATTTTTCATGACAGTTCACATTTTCGTGCACGCATCTGTAGATAGAGTGAGTAGTAGAACTTCGTAGGTGTCCACACCTCTGACACATCCTCATCGTGGGAGAGCAATCAAATTTTTGCAAAGTTAAGAGAGATAGCACAGGGTCCTGAGATAACTGTTAGCCCATCTTGGAGAATAGGAATGTAATGGACTGAGTTCATGAGAATCCTGGGCTTGGAGAAGAAAATCCTTCTAACAAAAGACTAATAAGGCTCATGGAAGTCTAGCCTTAACCATGAGTGGTAGTGCACACTTTTAATCTCAGCACTTAGGAGGCAGAGGCAGGCAGATCTCCATGAGGGTTCGAGGCCAGCCTGGTCTACATAGTGTGTTATGTGACAACCAGGGATACATAGTGACACTTTGTCTTAGAAAAGGGGATGGTGGAGAACTCCTTCTGGAGACTTCTTACACTTATGTTTCTCCTTCTCTGTATAATTAGTACTCCCTAGGCTTTCAGAATGCCAGAGACACCTCTGAAGGGTCACTTGACCCAAAAGACTACAAAATACCGCATAATTTCACTTCTGTTGGATGAGGCTGTCTGGAGACCCTGTCCTCATAGCTGGGTGTTCTTCTCCTTGAACTTTGAAGTCATGTTGTGAGTGGAGTTGATAATGAAGTTGGGGTACTGGAAAGAGCCACAGTTTGGCTTTGGTAAAGTAAGAAATTAAGTTCCAATTTGGCTGTAAAGGGAGAAACACCAAATTTCTCTTTCTAGTAAAGAACCAGGCTAAGCATGCATATCTGCTCTGGACATTGAACTCCTTTGTTGCATAGCTGACAAAGGAATCCTGGTGCTACGGGTATCACAGATCCAGAAGTGTGCAGGCTGGTAGCCACACCTGACAGTCAAAAGTAAGTGTGGCCTCTCTGCTGCTGGCTGGCAGCTGCTGTTTCCATAGAAATGGCTGCTGGATCAGTGGAAACGAGGTAAGAGAAAGTTTTTGCTGATGCTTCTTCCGTCAGGCTGACGCCTGTTTCCCTGGCAACAGCAGTGGACAGCAGCCAGGCTCTAGAAACGGATTCAGTAGAGCATTCTAACTTGTCAGCTGTGGTTATCATCTGCCTCTGACCACACACTCTCTGATAACACCTAGCAAAGGCCTCTGAGGACCTGAGAGGCACTGCTGGCCTCATGTGCCCTCCTGGGTGTCCATCTTGCCCATGGCGAGCTGTGTCCAAAGCAGACTGTCAGCGATCTCCCCACCCGCACCCATCTTGTTATGCAGCTTAGGAGAAGGGAGAAGGTTGTCAAGAGCGGCAGTATTGCAGGGCAGACTGTTGAGTCTGTTCATCTCAAGTCCTAGGGGAGCAAAATTCATTACTGTGATTTTATACACAGACTCTGCTCTTCACAAAACTGGTGATACCTTAAGAGTTGAAATTAAAGCCATAATTTCCATGTGTGCCTCATTCTGCTGGTGGCATTCACAGTTGCTTACAATGAAAAAGATGTTTATGAGTTTAATAATTTGACTTCTTCGTGAGAACCATAGCAATGACTGTGTCTAGGACGTTACTTTCACTCCAGCACGGGCTCTTATTCTGCTCGGTGTTCTGGTATAGGCTAGTAAAATTACTTTCATCGCTCAGATGTTGGCACTGTAGGGCAGCCTGGTATATACACAAAAACAGTGTGCCTGCCACATGCAAACTTTCTCTTTGTTACAGTTCGGCACTTGTTTCTTCTTGAGGCTCTCGTTTTAATCTGCACATACGTGCATCCAAAGCACAGGTTTTACCTGCCCACGTGAGACAGCATCTGCAGGTCCCACAGTACAAGGGAGAACCTTGAGAGGGTCCGGGTAAGTTGTTTGCCCTAAATGACTCAGAGATACATTTGCTTTAAGAGGCTTCATTTTCTGGGGAAAAAAAAAAAAACCATAAAGCAAAGCCCTGCAAGTCTTAGCTGTGTCTTTGGGAAACAGATGAGATATGAATGCACAGTCCTGGCAGAAAATGGACGTGGGCATCCAGAAGAGCCATGGAGAAGTGTGGACCCTGCCTCGGTGGGTCTTTCTCAATGACTTTTCTCTAGTTTTCTGGAACAGAGTGGCTATGCCCTGGAGGCAGCGCTGACCCTTAGATACTTCTAATTGGGTTCAAACAACAGACGAGTAAAAAGTAGACAGGCCCTTTAGATTCATAGTCATTATCTCCCCTTCTTTCCTATTTAAAAAAGAGTGGCTTCTCCATCTATCTGATGAGTAATCTTTTTCTTTTCTTTTCTTTCTTTCTTTTTTTCCTGTAGAGGAGTTTATTAAATGAGCACGGGGGCAGGGAAAAGGAAAGGGGGGAGGGGTACCCCAGAGAGAGACACAGACAAGAAGAGTAAGAAGAAGGGAGAGCCTGATGAGTAATCTTTGAGTGCCTCCATAGGGGGATGCATTTGCCAAGTGCTGCACTAGCCACTGGGGTTGCTATAATGAGCTTACAGTAGAGGCCTGGGCATGGTGACTCATGTCTGCCGTTCTAGCGCAGGGGGCTTGGGCATGAGAATTGTGAGTTCAAGGCTATCCTGAGCTATGTAGAAAGGTGATTTTTTTTTTTAAAGAAAGTTTTGTCTTTATAAAAACTCTTAAGTGAGTAGGCAAACTTAAGATGAAGAAAACATTTAGAAATGCTATGCAAGTGCGGCAGGCACAACTGACACATGGCTGAGGCACATGGAAAGTATCCTGGAAAACTGAAGAATGAATTAATAACCCCTGTAGGCAGGCCAGGTGGGAGAGGCTTAGCTTTCCTTCAAGGCTGGACACTGGGAAGAAGCAGAAGACACTGGAGAAACTAAACAAAGCTGGGATGGCAAGGCCTGTAGACCTGAGGCCTCGGGGAAGCAGAGACAACGGGAGAGACTGGCCAGCGGTGCTGGGCTCGCCTGGGTCTCTGTAGAGCCTGTGGTAAGCTTTGGTCATAATTGCAGAGTAGAGAAATCACAGAAAAGTTTAATCAAGAATTGGTGTGATTTAAAATTGAATTTTATAAAAAATTATGACATTTAAATGTCTTCAGATTCCCTTTAAAATGCACCAGGAGAAACGCTGTATTGGTAGACATCTACAGAGCTGCATCGATAGGTGATAAAGGAAACTTAGCAGATTTTATTTGTGGAATTCAGCTGCCAGGCGCACAGGTGGCATTCGTTCTATAATCCGTTATGATTTTATGAATGTTTGAAATTTTTCTTAGTTTAATGCTAGAAAATCTGCATACAGACGTCACCATAGCTGCAGTGATGTGAATGGACTTAGCATTAAGGGAGTGTAATGGAAGCGTCTAGGAAGCCAGCCTAAGGCTGCTGTGAGCTGCTTCCAACCAAAAGGCACTAATGGTAGCCGCTTGGATCTTTTACTATAGAGAAGTTTAAATAGGACAAGATACAACTGTTTTCAGAAAATGGAAAAGGGCATTGCAGGATTGGGATCCATAGCTCCAGAATTCCTTGTTTTCGTGCCTTGGAAATGCTCTTAGAATTGTTGTGGAAGGCGGCAAAGCCCAGCAGAGGGCCGAGGAGGCGGAGAGTGGTTCATGGCTGATGAGACAGCCGAGATTTCAGAGAAAGGGTCCAGAAGTCTCTGGGCACAAGCATAGTTAATTAGGCGCTAGATCATGCTCACCAAGACCTGTGAGAAAACAGCTACCAGGGAGCCCAGTGCTGGGCTCTGGTGTGAGTAAACTGTAATGGGCCTGCGTGGGGTTTGAAGTGGGATTTCAGGAAAGGCAGGCATTGGCGGGAGCCACGTTCACTGTGAAAACCATCTTCAAAAGAACCAGACCAAATGGGCAATCAATTAGGCACTTGCCAAGACAAAAGGTCCACACTCGTTAAAGGAAGAGGCCAAATGCAGCCATTTCCCCCAAATACTTCATCTTATGATCAAAAAAATTCTGAAAAGAAGCAGAAAACAGCCACAGCCAGGGTAAGCACACTAGGAGGTGACAGAAACATTGCAATAGCTAATCAGATGTTGAAGTCACTGTGTTTAAAACTATTCAAGAAATTGAGAGAGAGAGAGAAAAGAAATCGAGGGAAAAGATTTGCACACCACAAAGAAACAGATAGTACATATTACCGTAGGAGTAATACTGTGTCTGCAAAGTGATCAGAAACCAGAGGGAAAAAGTTGAGGAAAGGCGTACAGATACGTAGGACAATAAAAGGCAAGTTAGTGAGTGAAGTTGGAGTCCCGGAAGGAAAATAGACGGAGAAGGGGAAATAAAGAAATGTAAATATATAAACTAAATTTAATAAGTGGAAAAGAAAACCAATCCTAGGCACATTGGTTGGCCAAAAGTTAAGAATAATATTTTAAGGGAAATTAAATAGAGAGAATTGACCCCAAGGATGTCATCTGGCCTCCACCCTCACATATACACACGTGCCTGTACACACACACACCGACACACACATGCACACTCCATCCTCATGTACACACACGTGCCTGTACACACACACACCGACACACACATGCACACTCCACCCTCATGTACACACACGTGCCTGTACACACACATACCAACATACACATGCACACTCCACCCTCATGTACACACACGTGCCTGTACACACACACACCGACACACACACATGCACACTCCATCCTCATGTACACACACGTGCCTGTACACACACACACCGACACACACATGCACACTCCACCCTCATGTACACACACGTGCCTGTACACACATACCGACATACACATGCACACATGCAAATGAAATTAAATGGAGGAAGGTGCATTATTGACTTAGTTTGTAGACATAGTAAAAACCAGTCACAGTCCAATGAAATGACACATTTGAAGAGCTGAAAAGATTTTATAGCTCAATGATAGAGTGCCTGCCTGGCATGTGCAAGGCCCACAGTTGAAGCCCCAGTGTTAATTAGGGAGCTGAAGAAAAACTCTGTACAGCAAAAATAATCCTCAAAAAATTTAAGTTCCAAGATAGCCAGGGCTACACAGAGAAACGTCTCAAAAACAATAAGAAAAGCAAAATCACACAAACAAACAAAAAGAAAAAAGAAAGATGAATCTAGAAAGAAATTAAAAGTTAAGTGAAGCAAAGAAGATATCAAATAAAAATGAAGCGAACTGGTCAACAAATCTACACTGTAAGAAATATTAAGGGAAACCCTGCATGCTAAACGGCGAATAACTTTAGGTAGGAAAGAAATATACATTCATAAATAAGTACCCAAAAATGACAAATGTAAAGATAAAGAGCTTTTCTCATTTCTAAATTTCTTGAATTGACATAATTCAATGTAAAAAATGTCATCAGGCTACTCTGGGGAGTGTGATGGGCTTCCAGGGGACTGCAGCAGAGACAAGGGAGCCGGAAGGACTTAAGGGGAGTCTTCCTGTTGTAAAGTCCTTAAAATATGCATACGTTAAAGAAAATGTGCGTTAGGGATCACCACGCTAATGTAAGCATGCATATGACAATCTAAACATTTTAAAAATAAAGTGCCACAAGCTGCCAGTTATGCAGAACAAGTAGGAGGAGGAAAGATAGACGGAGCACTTGCAGTGATGGCAAGAAAAGCACACAGCGCGTGGCATGGCGGCTCATCCTTAGAGCTCTATCTCTGGAGAGGCTGAGGCAAGAAGATTGTAAGTTCGAGGCCAGCCTGAGCTGTATAGCAAGAACTTGACTCAAGAAAAACAAACAAACAAAACAGGTGAAACAGGAGGATGGTGGACAATCATCAGCCTCATCAATAACTGAATTCACCAACAGTGCCTGTGCAATTCTAATTAAAGACAGAAATTGGAGCACTGAATAAAAATGCAGAGTACCATAAAACTTAACATGAACTTCAAACAAAGGAACAAGGTTAATATTGAATGTAATAAAAATTGGACTTCAATACAAGAAGCATTTCCAGAAATAGGGCAGAGAGAGGTGAGGTATAGGAGGGAGGGGAGGGGAGGGGAGGGGAGAGGAGAGGAGAGGGAGACAGAGATCCTGTAATAATCAGAGCCAGTGCACCAAAAAGCAGTGACCGTATACACTTGTTCCTAGTAACAGATGCAGTGTGCTTAAAGTCAGACCTGTCCAAATTGAGTAGAAACGCACAGACGAAATATCCATGATCTCTTGTCAGTAATTGACTGATAGGGTAAGGAGATTAAGAAAAGCAGCAAGTATCTAGATTATAGTTAGGTTAATGACTATCAAACAACCACCCAGTTGACTTTATCAGAACACCATGTGCCGTTCTTTTCAAAAACAAACAGAACAGCTACATCATGGCTATGAAAAATTCTTTACTGAATCTCAAAACAGAGCTGGAGAGATGGCTCTATGGTTAAGAGCACTTGGTGCTCTTCCAAACTATGTAGGTTGGATTCCCAGAATGGTAGCTCATAACTGCCTGCACCCGAGTTCCTGGGTATCTACTGCCTGTGTGGCGCCAAAAATGCATGTGGGGCCGATGACATACATGCAGGCAAAACACTTGAAAAGCACTTTTAAAAAATCTTTTAAGAATGACTCTTATAAAGCATGTTTTTTCACGGGTCTGTAGGAGGCACAGCGGGCACTTGTCACCAAGCCTGACAACTTGAGTTTGGTTCCCAGGCCCATATGGTGGAAAGAAAGACCTGACACCCCAGGCTGCCGTTGGACGGCCACATGCCTGTGGTGGGATGCACCCCAACACAAACAATTAACAAACATGTCATTTTTAGAAATTAAAAAATAAACCCAAACAACAATAATGAAAAAGTCTTGGGAAAAAAGAAAGAAAGAAAAAGTCTGTTTTTTCCAATTTGTATGACTTTAAGAGAGAAATCAGTGGCTACCTATTTATAAAATATCTTAAATAACTTGGAATTAATTTATCTGTAACATGACTCAAATTACCAGAAGCATTTGAAAATACTTTAAATAATACTGAGTTCAGCATCTCAGCATTTACACAATCCACCTAAGGCAGTGTTCTGGGGGAAGCTTACTGCTGTGTCTGTAAGGATGCGAGGTTTAATTTTGTAGTTTTTTTGGAGAGATGGGTTTCTTTGGGGTTTTTTTGTGGGGGGGAGGTTTGGTTTTTCGAGACAGGGTTTCTCTGTGTAGCCTTGGCTGTAGATCAGGCTGGCCTCAAACTCATAGCCATCTGCCTGCCTCTGACTCCCAAGTGCAGGGGTTAAAGGCGTGTGCCACCATACCCGGTGAGGTTAAATTTTGTAAAACACACACACACACACACACACACACACACACACACACACACACACACTATGCTTTCCAGTGCAGAAAGAGGAAGTGGGGACAACCCAGGCAAGCAGAAAGAATGAAAGAACAGATGAGGACAAAGTGGACTCTGAAAAGTTTGAGAAAGCGGTAAACACAATTAAAAGTAATTTTTAAAAGAAAAAGAGTAGATTAATGGTGGTAGAAAGAGGCCTCACCACAGGAAATACAGAGAAGATAGCTTAGAGGTTAGCTCTTCCAAAGGTCCTGAGTTCAATTCCCAAAAACCACATGGTGGTTCACAACCAACTATAATGAGATTTGGTGCCCTCCTCTGGCCTGCAGGTGTACATGTAGGCAAAACACTGTATACATAAATAAATCTTTTTTTAAAAAAGAGAGAGAGCCAGGTGTGGTGGCGCACGCCTTTAATCCCAGCCCTTGGGAGGCAGAGGCAGGTGGATCTCTGAGAGTTCGAGGCCAGCCTGGTCTACAAAGCAAGTCTGGGACAGGCAAGGCTACACAGAAAGACCCTGTCTCAAAAAACAAAATGGGGGGGGGGGAGGGAGAAACATGGAACGCAATTTTAGGACAATATATTCAGTAACTTAGCAGGGGGAAGGAAATTCTTTGAAAACAAAAGAAAAAAACATTTACTAAGAAATTTTACATCTCACTATATATTCGAGCCTTTTTCTTTTTCTTTCTTTTATTTTATTTATTTTTTATTTTTATCATCTTACTGTGTAGCCCTAGCTGTCGTGGACTCATTATGTAGACCTGACTGGCTTCGAACTTAGAGAGGTCCACCGGGCTCTACCTCCATAGTGCTGAAATTTAAGGCAAACACTACAACAACAGCTGTATTTGCTTTTAAAATTCAAAAATGAAAAGTTTCAAAGGAAACTAGTGGCCTACACTGGACTCTTTTCAGTTTAGGAGATGCTTTGTCTTTCCTAGAAAAATACCTGTTTGATAATAGTGCCAAAGTAGTCTCAACACCCAAACTTACCAAAATAGGACAGCAGTAGCTTTCCTTGTTATAGATACAAATGTTCTCAAACATTAGCAAGCAGCATTTCTTTTGTGTCAATAGACTTAGGCTATGTGGAATAGACTTTGTGCCAGTCCATTCTTGGGAAAATCTAGCAGTGTGTTTTTACCACATTAACAAGGGGAAAGAGCATTCATGTGACTCTCAGTAAGAGCAGAAAGTACCACTGGCCATTTATTTCAGAAGCATTGTTAATTCTCAGCAAATGAGTACTACACAAGAACTTTCACAACCTGGAAACCAGCCTCTGCAGCAGTGGTTCTCAACTTGGGGGTCGTGACCCCTCTGGGGTCTCACATTAGATAGCCTGTATACCAGATATTACATTACCATTCATAACAGCAAAACTACAGTTATGAAGCAGCAACTAAATAATTTTGGGAGCCACCACAACATGGGGGACTGTATGAAAGGGTCACAGATTAGAAAGGTTGGGAACCACTGTTCTACAGCAACCTGTAGCTGACATCAGGCTTAGTTCAAAAACTAACAACTTTCTTCCTAAGACTAGTAGCAAGGTGTGGACAAATCTGCCAGCTCATTTTTTTTTTTAAGCATTGAGCTGATGATACTGGGCAGTGCATTAAAGCAAGACAGAGATGAAATGCAGAAAGATGGGAAAGAAGAAAAACTTCTATGCGTAGATACCATGGTTGTTTACATGGGCTAAATAAAGGGGGCAAAAGCTTATTGGAATTAAAACCAACACATAGAGTCACTGCCAGCATACAATTTTACCCCTACATACAAACTGTAGGGAGGGTCCAAGGACTGAGCAGCAGGCATCAAGGAGTGTTTGGGGTCCCCTAGAAATAGACTGAGGGCTCAGAAGAGTTTGCCACTCTGGGGCAGCATCTCAGAGGACTTAGAAGGGACTAAAAAGTTGAGGAGAAGGTTGAGTTGGTGACAAGAAAGCTCAGAGGAATACAGGGATGATCGGACATGTCGGGACTAGAAAGCAAGGGCAGAAACAGTGGCAGAGACTGTGTGGACACTGTGTCACAGGTGTGGGTCTTCAGCTGACTGAGGACCTTTCTCTCCGCATGGATGCCATCCCACAGCCTGGCTTTGGAGATTTCAGAAGCTCCTATCTCAGCACACACAACCTGGGATGCTGGGCCTCTGTGCTGAGATCGCCACATCCCTCAGTGGCTTACATCACATGTGGCTGTGATTTCTGTACAGGCCTGGGGTGTAGCGACTCCTATGATGTGGTTGTCAGTGTCCCCTTTTGTATGGGGGATGGTGGGACATCACAAGTCAAAAGTCCTGGCTCCACTTGTGCCCCACACTTCCTAGAGTTGTAACTTGGGTCATCACAGTTCACCTCTCTGTGCCAAGGCTTTCTTGTCCTTGAAATGGGATGGCCTTGTTTCCTGCATGTCCTGAGAATGAAGGAAACTAATGGAAGGGGCGTGAAAGCCTGAAACACCTGTCTATATGTAAGGGCATCATGTGTGATCTCCCAAGAAAGGAAAACCCTTGTTCAGGTCTGAACATTCACTCGCTGGTGTTTCTCTGCAGGGTTCCATGTCTGTCTCGCTGTCATAAGACATCGGTTCAGATGCAAACATAAAGCATCAATCCACTCAGAACTCCAGCATTCCCTTAAAGAGCTGCTTTAAAATAAATCTTGGTTTCAGTCATTTGCTGGCATCTTCAGAGCCTGAAAGCATTTGGGCCTTTCCAGCCCTTGAGCACTGAGGACTTTTGTATCATCTAAAGGACTCCAGTGCAGGGGGAGGCAGGCCCCGCTTGTCAACCTCTTCCCAGAGGGTCCCCTGTCAAGAATTATTAACTGCGACTTATGAATAGGCTGGTAGACACACCAGGGAATTCCAGACGCACCTCATCTCTTACTGGCAATGATTCAGCATAGATTTGTGCTGAGGAGTATGATAGAGGGGGGTGTGGGGGTGAGGGGTGATGGGGTAGGGGGTGAGGCGTGATGGAGTAGGGGGTGAGGGGATAGGGGGTGATGGTTGTGGGGCGTTGCCATGGCAGAGAGGGCTCCTTTAAGGAAGCTAGGCTGATTGAGTGTTGAAATACAGGCAGTAAAGAAAGGCAGGACCTTTCCAGCCCTTCCAATGTGGCAAGCAAGGGCTGGTGCCTCAGGCCTATCAGAGAGCTAGTGTGTGTGAGGATGAGGCTCCCAGGGAGCTCCAAGCTTGCTGCCCAGCAGTGGTGCCGGAGAATGGATGTGCATTTGGGAGCCCCTGCTGAAGAAGCACGCTCTCTCCTTTGAACTGTGGATACTGTTCAAGCATTGAATGGTTCTGAACTACATCTGAACTATAAAACTAAGACCGGTTAAGGAGAGCCCTGGAACAGGGGGTGGTGTTGGGGTGCAGTAGGAAGATGAAGGTACAGACTGGGGAGATCTTGTGGCCACTGGCTCTCTCTGATGAGGAGGCAAGATCTGTGTGGTTCAGCCGTCGAGCCGAGATGGAGCTGTGTGAGACCAGGCATAGAACTGTTGCTCATATCACTGTTAATATGGCAGCTGGGGTTATGTCCAGCTGCTAGGCTGTGTGCTTCACTCAGTTTGATCATTCAGTCCTCTGTACCATGTTGGTACAGTAAGAGGTCTTTGCCTCTGTTTTGTAGATGAATGAGGCTTCTAAGATTCATACAGAAAAAAATGAAGACTCAGGGAGGTCCCTTAGTTTCCTCAAAGCAACAAAGCTGGGAGAGGTGAGGTGATTATTAATGGAGACCTGCGAGTCTCCAGAGCCCAAGCTGCTTTTCTATTGGCCAGGAGCTCTTTCTTGTGTCTGACAAGGGGGACTCCCGTGGGAGGCCACCCACCCAAAGGCTCACCAGGTACTTCCCAGGGGCTTGCTTCATGCTCTGTCAGGTTAATTCTCTCCCCAAAGCAGACTGAACAGCAGACTGTTTTCTGAGAACTTGCCCCCACCCCCCACGTGCCTCACAAATATACTTGTCTATTTGTGCCTCTTAGTCTTTTAAGGCCGACTAACTACGGAGTATATCCTCCCGAGTCACTCTTTCAGGTACACATTTACCGTGTTCTTCATTAAAGCAATAATAACAGACAAACCATCTATCTGACAGGTTAGTGAGGTATATTACTTAAGTAGACGTATTTAAAGGACGCTGTAAAATGTGTGGTAATAAAGACTCTGCTCCTCTGCTCACGTCCTGGCTCTCATCCAGAGAAAGCCACGTCTGACAGGAAGGCTGCACTGTTGAAGAGTGTTTTAAGAACACCGCTCAAAAGTTGACTTTACCCAGCACTCGGGAGGCAGAGGCAGGTGGATCTTTGTGAGTTCGAGGCCAGCTTGGTCTACAAAGTGAGTCTAGGACAGCCAAGGCTACATAGAGAAACCCTGTCTGGAAAAACAAAAACAAAAAAACCCAAACCAAACCAACCAAACAAAAAAACCTTATCTTTAAAAGGCTGAAAGAAGTCTGTAATGGTTTTTTAAATATATTTCATTAATTTATTCATATTACATCTCAATTGTTATCCCATCCCTTGTATCCTCCCATTCCTCCCTCCCTCCCACTTTTCCCCTACCCCCCTCTCCTATGTCTATGACTGAGGGGGACCTCCCCTCCCCATATATGCTCATAGGGTATCAAGTCTCTTCTTGGTGGCCTGCTATCCTTCCTCTGAGTGCTGCCAGGCCTCCCCATCCAGGGGACATGGTCAAAGAAGTCTGTAATGTTTACCATGAATCCTACAGAGATTCTCCTCAGCTCTCTAAAGAAAACAAAACCAAACCACAATTTCCCCAGAATTTGAATGTCTTTAGTAGCTATGGGAAGTCCTCCTTTGAAGAGAGGGAAGTCCTCTCATGTTCATCGAAGGAAATACAGCAAATGCAGCCCATGTTTCATTCTAAGGTGTCTGAGATACCTTGCTACTATGTCTATAGATTTTAGACTTAACTCGGATTCTTGCTAAAACATTTTTTAAAATGATGCTGTGAGTATATTTTCAAGTGATGGAAGCTTACGTGGACACTCGTGCCCCGATATCCAAATCTGTGGTATCAGTGTCATCAAGTCAGTATTTTTACTTCTAAAAGCACCCACTTACTGATCTGGTTCTTATTGACTGGTCAGGGCTTGTGATAAGATCCAGTCCCTCTTTCACGGACTTTTTTTATTATTATTATTAATTTATTCTTGTTACATCTCAATGTTTATCCCATCCCTTGTATCCTCCCATTCTTCCCTCCCTCCCATTTTCCCATTATTCCCCTCCCCTATGACTGTTCCTGAGGGGGATTACCTCCCCCTGTATATGCTCATAGGGTATCAAGTCTCTTCTTGGTAACCTGCTGTCCTTCCTCTGAGTGCCACCAGGTCTCCCCCTCCAGGGGACATGGTCAAATGTGAGGCACCAGAGTACGTGAGAAAGTCATATCCCACTCTCCACTCAACTGTGGAGAATGTTCTGACCATTGGCTAGATCTGGGGAGGGGTTTAAAGTTTACCGCCTGTATTGTCCTTGGCTGGTGCCTTGGTTTGAGCGGGACCCCTGGGCCCAAATCTGCCTATCATAATGTTCTACTTGTAGGTTTCTAGGACCCTCTGGATCCTTCTACTTTGCTATTCTCCCATGCTTCTCTCATCTAGAGTCCCAATAGGATGTCCCAGTTTCCTGGTAAGTGAAGGCTTTCGTGGGACATGCCCCTTGGGCTAGTATGCAGATATAAGTGAGTATATACCATTTGAGTCTTTCTGCTTCTGGGTTAACTCACTCATTATGATCATTTCTAGCTCAATCCATTTATCCACAAATTTTGGGAATTCCTTGTTTTTAATAGCTGAGTAGTATTCCATAGTGTATATGTACCACAGTTTCTTTATCCATTCTTCTACTGATGGACACTTAGGCTGTTTCCATGTTCTGGCTATTATGAATAAGGCTGCTATGAACATGGTTGAGCAAATTTTCTTGTTGTGTGCTGGAGCATCTTCTGGGTATATTCCAAGGAGTGGAATAGCTGGGTCTTGAGGAAGCCCTATTCCCATTTTTCTGAGATAGCACCAGATAGATTTCTCTTTCACGGACTTTACAGGCTGCTGTGTGGGAAGGACCATTAGATGACCAACTGCATGGCTGTGAAATGAGTTCAGCCAATGCAGGTTCTAATGCAGGGCATCCACAGTGCCAGAGAGATGGCACAGTGATGCCCTCACATCTGCCCCAGCCCAGGGCATGGTCTTAAAAAAGCTGCGGAGGGACCTGCAGCCAGTGAAGAACGCTGAGGCTGGGTGAAAGGGGGTGATTTTAGGGTGGATGGAGAGCATTTCAAGGAAGCAGAGATTAGGAGTGAAGCAGGAGATATAGGGCAGGACAGTCAGAACACTGGTGCATACACCCTCTGCCACCTCTTGGGGTGGCACTGTGGCTGATTCCGGGTTTTCCATATATCAGCTGATGCAACCTAGTCATCAAGAGCAGCAGCCCCTCCCCTGCAGCCCCCTGGAAGATGGAAACTGTTTCCTGTTTAAACCATCCTCAGACTTCTATATCAATGCAAGCATGGAGGACTCGGAGAGGAGAGGTCATTTTGAGATGACGCCACACCAGATACCACAGGAAAAAGCTAGAAAGTACAGTTCCAGGAAGAGCCATTGGAGTCAACGTGGAGTTGATTCCAGTCAAGAAGCCTCAAAGGATAGCTGTGTTTGGTTGTTAACCCTCCTTCTCCTCCTCCGTGTAGCTGCCATGTGCACAAGGCCCTCTGTTTTCCCTGGTTCCTTTGACCCGACTCACTTATTGACATCCAGTACCTCACAACAGCCAATGAAATGCGCTGTTACAGAGAAGCTTTAGGCCCCTCCACTGATACCATCTGTGCAGGAGCAGTTCCTCTGGAAGAGTGCAGGGTCCTCAGCACCCACACTGGCCTGAACCACGCACCAGGCGCAGAGAGACCGTGCCGCTGAGGGTTGCAGGCTTCTCATGGTGAAGGGACTCCGGAAACAAGCACAAGGCTCTTGATGAATTCTGACCTGAGCAAGTATGATTGAGAAAATTCCTTTGCCGTCTGTGAAACATCACATATTCCTGCCAACTCTTTACACAGTTGTTTTCTTGAACAGAAGTTGAGCCTTTGTGCACTCAAGAAGTTAGTTGGAGGTGCCAGAATATTCTTTGAATGCCTTAACTCATTTCTCTTCCTCCTTTCCCACTTCCCTCCGTCCTTCACTGTCTTCATTGCTTCCTTCCTCTCCTCCTCTCTGTTTTAGACAGGTTCTCATGTGGCCCAGGCTAGCCTTGAATTTGGTGTGTAGCTGAGGCTGGCCTTGAAGTCCTGATCCGCCTGCCTCTAGCTCCCAAGCGCTAGACTACAGGTATGCGGCACCGCTCCAGGCCATGCTGCCTTTCATCCTCGGTCTTTCCATTAATGTCCGTGTATGGGTGTGATTTAGGCCTAAAGAAGGTTGTTCTCTATGGGGGAAAACAGCCTTCAGCTTCCTCCTTGTCCTTGCTTTTATGCACGCTGCGTTTGGTTTTTGATGAGTTCTGTGTCCTTTGCTTTACTAGAAACCAGCACCGTAGTGTTTCTGCCGGCCTTCCTTATCTCAGGGCTAGTGAGTCTATACAGGAGTTTCATCTGCTTGTCTTCCATTTATGCAAGTATGTTTAAAAACAAATAGCGAGAACAGCCCTGTCTCTAAATTCCTGGTGGTCCTCTTATTTCAGAGGGCATTTGAGAAATGAAACTTCCCCGGCAGCCTGCCTGCCAGCCTTTTGCATTTGGGGCAGTTACATTTGCTCTGCTCCTGTGTTTATGTGCAATGACCCACTGCAGGTCAACTGTTCTCTCTCTAGGACGTTTAGCTAATCAGGGGGTTCCATAATTCACCATGTTAGGATCTGGAAATCTTAGGTATGTCAGAGCTTGGGGGACTCTCTGCAGACTATGGGGAGTGTGCTCAGGTCCCGGGGTACCTCGGTAGGAGGCAGGAGTCTCTCTGAAGTGGAGCCTCCTAGGAGGCATGAGAGGAAGGCAGCCATAGGGAAATATGCAGGAAGGGGCTAGCACTTTATTCCTGATTTGGGGTTCTGGAAGAAACCCTGAACATGCAGAAAGCTGAGGGGTATGTTCTACCTTGCTGATCTGTCCCTAGTTCACTGAGTGTCCTTGGTGTCCTCTCCCTGTGTTAGCAAGAAGTGAGGTCAGTGGGACCATGGAAAAGATGTTTGGTGCAAAGGCCTGTTAGCCCAGCTGTGAATTGGTCATGTGACAGGACCTTGCTGATGCTCAGTGTTGGTCTTTGTGAACAAGAACACCTGTGTCCTGCCCATGTCACTCTGAGAGGTGAACAGCACATGAGACAGTGAATGTAAAAACACTTTAGAGAGTCTAAATACAAATGCCAGCAAAGGCCAGAGTTGTTTTCTGTTGTCGGGGAGGGAGGGAGGAAAAGAGGAGCATGGCACAGACCCAGGCTTTCCCACAGAGACCCAGTCCACTTTCCCACACGCTCTGATTCTGCTAAAGCTGCTCCTGTGTCCTGTTGCACGTGTCTTTGGGGCCTTTTCAGTATGAGGGAGTGGTGAACCACTGCACTGTGGTCAGGCAGCCATTTCTTCTAAACTCACTCAGCCCTTCATCTTCTCTAGTGCTGAGGCTTCCAGGCATCCTGTCTGTCTGCCAGGTCTCGAAGGGAGCCAGACTGCTGCCCTGGGAAAGGGGCAAAATGAGGGAGGGGACCGGTTCCCAGCAGGTGGCCTTCCTGCTTTCCTTTACTGGTCAAGGATAAGGCCAGGAAGACAAGAACTGCCCTTCGAGAAAGTACGTTAGGGTACTAGCTAGGGTGCAGACAGTGTCTATGGGCCTGGAGAAGGCCGACTGTCACTACAGATCCATGGTAAGCATTAGTTCATTCCAACCTTTCTGTCTCCCTTGAGAAGTTGTTGCTTCCCAAGGCAACACATTTCCACTTTGGAGAACCTGGTCTCTTAGGAATTGTATTGGAATCAGCTGTTTTCAAACTCCACTGGCCCCTGGGGACCCAGTACGTCTGCCTTCTCTTCCCCCATGGCAGCCTCTCAGTGGATGAGCATGAACTCTCCCCATCCCCCCCAACCCTGCCACTCCTTCCTGAAGGCAAGGAATATATGTGTGGCAGGTGGGAGGAAAGATCTGTAATGGCGGAATGGTCACACTGGTGTGCCAGACCTAAGAGATAAGCATAAACACGGCAGAAGTAGCAGGGGCCTCAGGATGGGCATGGCTGGGTCAGCAGTGGCAAGTCTCATGGGCCCTAATTGTAGTGTAAGAAAATTAAGGTCTTAGAGCCCGCTATTCTTGCTACATACCTAGCAGTAGTAAATCTAGCCCATCATCTGTGTTTACAGAATGCCCCTGGCCTCTCCACCATCATTTTCTCCCTGGCTTTGTTCTCTGCTTCACACATGACACCTATAAAACTTAAGTTAGTAGTGACTTTCATGTGTCTGCACTTCTTATTGCCTATGATGAAACAAGTCAGAGGCAGGGGTGAATCCAGTCAGTACTCACAAGTTGAAGGGCAGCCTGAGCTCCACAGCAAGACTCTGTCTCAATGCAAGGAAACAACTTAAGCTCCTTAGTTTAGAATTTGAGGGTCTTTTCAGACTGCCTCAAATTCTTTCCCTTTGTATTAAAGCTAGGACCTGGGTGTCCTAGGCATGCGGTCCACCGTTAAGCTGTATGCCCAGCCCTCTGACCTTTGATTCTCCTCCCTCCATGCACCTGTTCCCTGCCCTTGCTCCCCATGTGCTCATGATGAGGTACAAGGGAGTGGCATTCAGTGGCTAGATGGGCTGGGGTGCCTGGCCTCACAGAGCCTCGGTACCCATACAGAGGGGACAGCCACCCGTCCCTCGCAGTAAGCATGCATCAGTAAGGATGGCAAGTGTCTGTCTATGGGAGGGGACAGGGACATATCTGGGTCTTGTTTCTGAATGACAAGTACCTGGATGAGCCAGAGGCTTACAGACCCTGTTTAGAAGTGGGAACTGGGGATTGCTCAGCAACATCATAGTGGATGCCATGGCAGATGAGGTGTACACAGACTGCACAATATGAGACTCACTGTAGTCCTCCTGTTGGAGATGTGGGGGCGGGGGGGAGGCGAGAGTTCTTACTGAGTGATGGCTTCTTAAAGAGGAAATAAAATGGATGACTTTCTGACCAGCCAGCCATGAAAAGTCCACCACATGAGGCCTGTGTTCATACAGGCAGTGGCAGGCTGCCGGGGGAAGCGGCTCCAGATGGTATGTCTGGACGTGGACCCATGATCCCAGCAGTCAGAGGCTTGCTTTCCCACAGGGAAGTATTCTGGGGCGTGTGTTTACACTCCGTCTTCTTGCATTCCTGTTTGAAGTGGGCATCCTAGGAGAGAGAGACTTGAAAAGCAACACCCAAAAAAATGGACTACAAGGTCAATCAACTCTCATCAGGCACATGCCGTTCAAATTAGTGGGCTCGAGTAGACTGGCAGCAACATACATTTGCAATTGATTAGAATGATTACAGAGTCTTCGTTGGTTTGATTTTTTTTTTTTTTTTTTTTTTTTTTTGATCAGAGTCTCATACTGTAGCCCAGGGTGGCCTGGAACTCACTATACCATCCAGACTGGCTTTGGACACATGTAGTCCTCTGTCTCAGTACTTTCCTCTCCAAGTGATGGGATTGCAGATATTTGTTGACAGATTTGAGGTTTTTTGTTTGTTTGTTTGTTTGGGTTTTTTTGTTTTTTGTTTTTGGTGCCTTTGAGTGAGGAATATTCTGAGAAATGTAGCTGTGGGCACCCAGTGTTCTTATACCAACTACGAGCACTGTCTTTAGACCCTTGCCACACATGGAATTAGGACACATATAGTTCTTCTTATTTTTATTAATGTATTCTCTCATATATTACATTCTGAACTCAGTTTCTTCTCCTTCCCTCCACCCTCTATTTTCTCCCTCCCCATCCATTCCTCCCCTACCCTCCCCCATCCACTCCTCCCCTACCCTCCCCATCCACTCCTCCCCTACCCTCCCCATCCACTCCTCCCCTACCCTCCCTATCCACTCCTCCCCTACTCTTCCCATCCACTCCTTCCCTACCCTCCCCATCCACTCCTCCCCCACCCACCCCATTTCCCTTCAGAAAAGGGCGGGCCTCCCAGGGATATCAGCCAAACATGGCATGCCAAGTTGCAATAAGACTAGCCACCTGCCCCTCATAATAAGGCTGGCCAAGGCAACCCAGTAGGAGGTCAAGGGCCCCAAGCAGGCAAAAGTGTCAGAAACAGTCCCTGCTCCCTCGGGTAGGAGCCCCATAAACACTCCGAGCTACACAGTGATAGCGCATATGCAGAGGCCCGTGCAGGCTCCCTGACTGTTGGTTCAGTCTCATGAGCGCCTCTGAGTCTAGCTTTGTTGATTCTGTGGGTTTTATTCTGTCCTTGACCCCTCTGGCTCCTACAATCCTTCCTGTCCCTCTTTAGTAGGATTCTCCAAACTCTGTTTGGCTGTGGGTCTCTGCATCTGTTTCTATCAGTTTCTGCATGAAGCCTCTCTGATGATCATTGGGCTAGGCACTGATCTATGATAGCAGAATATCATTAGGCATCATTTCATGTTTTTTAAAAGATTTATTTGTTTATTATTATACACACACACACACGGTGCTCTGTACATACACCTGTAGGCCAGAAGAGAGCACCAGATCACATTATAGATGGTTGTGAACCACCATGTGGTTGCTGGGAATTGAACTCAGGACGTCTGGAGGAGCAGTCAGTGCCCTTAACCTCTGAGCCATCTCTCCAGCCCCCATCATTTCATTTTTTTTTTCACATTCATGTTTGGTTCTACCCTAGGTTTCTGGGCTATCTGGCGTCTGGCCTCTGGTCCTCCAGGCAGTGTCAGGGCAGGGATCCTTCTCATGGCAGGGGCCTCAGTTAGCCACTCCCACTATTTCTGGCCATCTTTATCCAAGCACATCATGCTGGCAGGACAAATTGTAGGTTGAAGGTTTTGTGACTGGTTTAGGGACACATACACTACTACACACACATATACACACATACTGAAGCATGTACTTAGGTATCAGCATCTTTTAAAAACATCTCGATATCCTGAGTTCACAGCTGTACTGGTTCCCATTCCAGGGTCCATTCCTGCAGCCTCAACACTGAAAAGATCACCTGTCTCAACCCCTTAGCCCTCTGAGTCTCTGCAAACTCCATGAACCAGAACATCTGGCCCGTCAGCAGGCTCCCTCTAGTCTTCTCCAGCCCCACCATTGCTGTTTTCCACTGCGAGAGCCCCCAACATCAGCACTGCTCATGTCAGATCCTGCGCTGCTTCTGAAGTAGTTTCAGGATCATACCCAACACACACACACACACACACACACACACACACACACACACACACACACACACGAGTATTCACACATGCAAGCCCTACCAAACCCAGAAAACAAGCCTGGGTGTACCCCAGGCATTTCTGTCTTCCTTCCCTTTGTCCCAGCCTTGCCCAGGACTGACTGTTCTGTCCGTGTCCTGCTTCTGTTCCCTTCTGTCTTCCTCCTTCTAGATGGCCACATTATTTGTTTGAAGCACAATCAGATGAACTTGTTTTGATCAACTTCCAATGAGGGGGCATTTTTGTTCCACTCAGCACTTGATTTGTTTTTTTTTTTTGTTTGTTTGTTTGTTTTTTACAATCCATGATGTAAAGAACACTTAGCCTCAAAGGTCACAATTATACAAAAACAATACACTTAGGAAAAATACTCCATCCTCTGTTCTTCTACCCCCTCATATCTGTCCATTGTTTTCCTCTGTTCTTAAGCACATGTGCAAGAGAGGGCAGGGAAGGGGGTTGTGCGCAGGTGTCACGTGTGTGTGTGTGTTCAGGGGCCAGAGGTCAATGCCAGTTTCCCCCCCTTAAAATCTCCATCTTATTTTTCTGAGTCAGGGTCACTTGTTGAACATGGAGCTCTCCATTTTGGCTAGTCAGGGTGCTTAGTGAGTCCCTAGGACCCATTGTCTCTGCTACTCCAGCACTGGGGTTACAGGTATATAACCACGCCTAGCTTTCATCCTTAGATGCCTGGCATCCAAACTTGGGTCCTAACTCAAGCATGTGACCCAGCAGGCTATCTCCTCAGATGCTTCCAGCCTTGTTTTCTGCTCTTTCCGACACATCATATATAAGTATGCCTGTTTCCCTATCTCCCCCTCCTTCATGTGTGAAAACCAAAGCATTATATGCACATTTTGTTACAAGCACTGTTATATTTTCTCTGTTCACACACACATCACAAAATTCTGGACCAAGACAAGTAGGTTCCTAGACTATAACTGTTTTCAGACTTTCTGGTCACTTGCAAAGATCTTATCATTTCTACCAGCAACTTTGTTTGGATAAACTTTTGCAATATTGAGTATCATTTAACTTCTTAGAAAATGGTGGGATTCTATTTAAAATACCCATTTTTGTCATCCACTGGGGTTGTTACCTGCCACCATAGCCTGGAGGTGAAACCTAGGGCAGGAGGCTGTGGCGCTGGCAAGAGTTGATGTCTCACGAATAGACGTGTATTGGCACAGTTATTCTGAGAAATCCTAGTCATGAAGGGTTTTACACATGTGCTCCACCATGATGAGCAAGTGACATGAGAGACATTTTTTATAGTTCTGGTGGAAACCAGTAAATGTGATGTTAAATTAAAATTTTACTTTCTGACATTCTTAGCTATATAGGATAACATTTAACTAACTTCTGTGATCATTTTTTAAAAAGAACTCAGATCATGTATGAATCCAGAGTAAGAACTTTGTTAATATGTAATAATCTACATTTAGTGTGATAAGACCAGAATCAAAACATGACAAAGGTCTGTCCCAGGGTCCTTTGCGGTAAATAATAGAATTGAATACCCACTTGATCTTCACGGGCGTTTAAGAAGACATTTTCTCCTGCTGCTTCCTGTGGGCATGTTTCACACAGGTCTTCTGGGTTTTGCTCGAGGATGTGGCTTTGGACTGAATGTAGCTCTCAGAGTTGACAACAAGTCAGCGAATGTCCCAGACTGAGCTGTGCATTGCTTATGGTTTGGGAAGCTCTGGTTATCTAGAAAACTCATTCGTCCTCCACATCTGGCTGTGTCAGCAGCAGGATGCAGCGTTCTGAGTCTCCTGTATTGAGGCCAGAAGGAAGGCATTAACCTCAGAAGGAGGGCTTTGGGCTGGAGGTCTAGCATACATCCCGCACACCCTCCAAGGCCCACTCCACTACGTCTTGTGCACCACATCTGGAACCTCCCACAACCTCACCTCATCTGCCCTCTTCAGAGGGAAAAATGGAAATGGACTGGCCCAGCCAAGGCCAAGGATGGATCCTAGGGTCTGAACGGCAAAGAGAATCAGGGGCAGTGAGTGGGCACCTTCCTTAACAGTGGAGCAAAATGTCTGAGCAAAGATGCCAGTCTTGCCGGATGCTTAGGTGCCCATTCAGCTCCCAAAAGGCCTGGAATTGACAGAGGGGCGTGAGGAGAGAGAGTAGGGAGCAGGCTTGATGAAAGCAGGTCATCTCCCCTCTGCTGGAGTTAGTGAGGTCACGAAAGGGAGCCGCACTGGTTTTGAATGGGATGGCAGGCGGGTGGAAGACAGCAGTGGCTGTGCGACAGTGCTAGGGTCTGTCTACAGAGCCCTCTCTGCCTGTGACCTCACCCACTTCCTAACAGCTTTAATTGTGTGCCCCAGACCCATAATTCACATAGCTTGGCCCCTGTTAACAGTTAACAGTTGGAAATGCAGGTGGTTCCTTGTATGTAAAAATCGGGCTGTTGTGCACCCAACTCTCAGACTGACCTGAACAGGTGTGGGGTATTGCATATGTGCACAGATACAGGGTTATAGGGTTGCAGTCAAGGGAGGCAGAGAGAAACAACAAACAGTTGAGGACACTTGTGCATCTGCCAGAACCTATCCAGGGCAAGTGTTTTCATAAATGGGCAGCAGGTCGCATTGTCACCTCACCTCCTACAGGGCAGGCTGGGAGAGATCATGGCCAGAGGCAAAGGTTAAGACAAACATGGGTGCCTGCCGGCAGTGGAGGTACTGCCTAGGAAGGGAGACTGGGCTGCAAGATGGGTCTGTTGGATCCACGCCCACTGCTCTGAGTGTTCTCTTTGACCTCAGCCTGGGTCACTTGGTTCTCTTCCTTATGAAGTGGGTGGCCAGGCGTCTGAGTGGACGGAGAGGGGGAAAAGGCCCACTCTGATAGTCCAGGAGGTTTTGGGTCTGGGCTTCTTGGCATCGCCATCCTGAAGGGAGTGTACTTCCTAATAAGCCATGCATGCATTTCAGTGTGGTCTCTGCAACTCTGACGCCCACCATTCTGCTCAGGTAGACACTGTCTTCTGTCCTGTGCACGTGTGTGGCTCCGCTGCTGTGCTCTTGTAATCGTACTCAAGGCTGTGTGTCCTGCGGTAAGACCTGCACCGCAGGGCACGCAGCTCGTGGCGCAGATCCACACACGTGCCCTAACCTCTGCTTTGTCCTCTTTGCCTCTCTCAGAGAGTTCTCAAAGGAAAGAGAGAAGGCTAAAGCACGTGGAGATTTCCAGAAGCTTCGGGAGAAGCAGCAGCTAGAAGAGGATCTCAAGGGCTATTTGGACTGGATCACCCAGGCAGAAGACATAGATCCTGAGAACGAAGAGGAAGGTGGAGAGGAAGGCAAACGGAACAGTAGGTGTTGCCCTTCCTGCTCTTGACCAGACAGACCTGCTGTGTGACTGAGTTGCTGCGTTGTGTGTGCCCCCATCCTCTGCACCTAACCCCTGGGCTGTGAGTAAAATGTGCCTTCCCAGCTTCCCTCTCCCTTCTGCCTGTTCACATCACAGAGAGATCAGAACATCCCTGCACACTCTGGCTCTCCGCCTGAGGCGTGGGGTTCGGATGTAAGATGGCTTCCTAGTTGAGAACAGCCATTTGCATTGTAGACCTTGGGAATTCAGTAACTCTGTGTCTCTGTGGGCCAAGGGTAGAGGGAGAGAGTCTCAGCCTAGAGCTACAGGGGAGGGCGTGTGCTTTCCCTCACCTCAGCAAGTAACTCACCTGCACAAGGATTTGAAGAGCAGGTTTCTTCTGCCTCTGTGCTACCAGAACTGCCCCCACCCCCACCCCAGTGGGCTCCACACCAAGCCAAGTGCTTAGGCCATCAGGGCAGGAAGAAAGCAGCCCGACTGTGGTAGCTAGTTGTTAAGAGGCCTGTGAGTGAGTCACTGCTCAATGCTTTGCAGCCCACCTGCCTGGGCTCCACACTGTGACACTAGGCACCCTTAAGTGCATTCTGCAGGAGGCAAGGCCCAATAATCAGTCAACTACTGGAATTAATTGCTTTTGTTGATCACAGAGTCTCTCTTACCCACATCCTTTTTCCACAGACGTGATCTTAGTCACCCTGGGAACATTTGGGCTTTGGGTAAGGGTAGAAATTGAAATCTAACAGTGCATTTGGCTACAGTGCTTTTTGATTTGTTCCCATTCCGGAATGGTTGGTAGTAAAGACCAAGGCTTTAAGAACAATGGCCCTTGAAAGGCTGGGAAACCAAGGCTGGCCCTGCCACATAGAGATACTGAGTAGGCTCCTGCTGAGCTGAGCCCTTTGGAGTTGTGGTTGGTTCCTTTTTAGACCCACCATGAATGAATGCAGTCAGTGGTTCGGGTCACACAAAGGTCAGTGGGTACCTCAGGAGCTGTGATGAAGATTTAGGACAGATGGGGCCACTTGGCATGGCCTGGAAGGTTGGTGTCTAGGGAGCACAGTTGAGTGTCAGGAGAAAGCGTTTGTCCTAGGAATTGCGTGGGCGGGCAAAGGCCATGCTCAGGAGCTCTGTTGGATGAGCACGGAGAGTTTAACGGGTGGAGTGCTCCAAGGTGGGCAGGCCAGAAGAGGCAGGCTTGTGAAGTGGGGCATAGAGAGGCCCACGCTGAAGAGACCCAAGATGGAAGGACGCAGCCCCAGTAGCCATGGCGTCTCTTCTAGTCTGGGCTCTACTCTGAGCTGGCCTTGCAGAGCCTTCCGTGGTGTCATGGATCTTTGCAGCTGCCAGTAATGTTGGTGTGCTGGTGGGGACTCTGCAGGACATGGCCTCTGGCCTCTTACTACCCACTGCATCAGGGAAGGGTCAGCCCCCCCCCCCCCCCCCGTGCCTGAGGACAAGGAGCCTGTCCTCAGGACATAGTGACACAGTAGGAGGCTTTCTGGGGCAGGGTAGGGTGTCTGTCTCTCACATCAGGTCAAGGTTGATGAGGGGGCAGCGGTTTGATTTCTGCATTTGCTGATGTGTGTGCTGATTACACAGGAGAGATGAGCACAGCTCCCCTTGGGAACAGTCCCACCTGAACCCCTAAGGCCTCCGTAGGCCTTCCGTAGCTTAACTGTGGCTCACAGCACGCTGTGTAGGCCCCGCTGCAGGTGCTTGTCCTAGACTGCTTTCTGTTTCTGTGATGAAACACCAAGACAAAGAGCAGCTTGGCAGGGAAAGGGCTTGCTTCAGCTTACTGTGGTTTCGGCTTGCTGCTTGTAGTCCAGCACAGAGGAGGTCAAGACGGAGAAATATAAGTCAGGAGCCCAGAGGCAGGAACTGAAGCAGAGGACATGAGAACAGTGGTTGCCAGCTTGCTCCTCCTGATCTGCTCAGGTCGTTTTGGGCCGCCTGTCGAGAGATGATGGTACTGTCCGTTAGGGGCTGGGTCTTTCCACATCAGTCAAGAAAATGCCGCTCCGCCCCCCACCAGACTTGCCCATAGGCCAGACTCGGGGAGCAATCCCTCAGCCTTGGCTCCCTCCTTCCCAGATGCCTTTAGATCATGTCAAGTTGACAAAGCCAGCCAGTGCAGAGCATAGCCATCCTGTTCTCCATTTGCAGTGTCAACTGTGGAAGCTGGCCTCCATCTGCTTTGCTCCCCCAAGCTCAAAATACACCGTGTCATGTATAACCCGGAGAAATGATTTCGTCCTCTTCTGCATGCCATTGGCATGCCATATCCTTGATGATCCACACCCACTAATCCAGCCGCTGGGGCTGCTGCTGTCCGTGGTAGAGGTTCTTATTTTCATTTCATAATGGCCTGAGTTGCAAAGTGTGGTTTTCCCTGGCCTTGATGTCTTCTGACGGTCCTAAAGGGATCACTGTTCTATGTGACGTCAGCATCTCCTCTGTCCTGTCCCTTTCTGTAAGGAGCCTGACTCTGAGATGGCTAATCTACGAAGCCCCTGCCTTTCAGAGCAGTTGCCGCAGAGAGGAGGAGAAGGTGGTGGCTTAGATAGGGCAGAATGTAGACACTGCCAGTAGAAGAAAAGACCAGCAGTCTCCTCTCAGAGCCCAGAGGGCCACGGGTGCTGGAGTGCAAGGATGGGGATGCAAGGAAGTCCTCCCTGCTGGGCTCTGAGGGAGGAGCATCCTTTAGCTGTCCAAGGTGGGCAGGGGCGGGGGGGGGTCAGACTGAGGAAATGGCATGGAAAAGAGGCAGAAGGTAAGAAACATTCAGAGCACTTGAGTGTGTCGTTTGATCGCGTCCCGGAAAGAAACGGGACCCTCTGTACGCCTCAGGTCTTCAGAATTAACCGAGTAATGAACTCCCAAGCCCATAAAGCTGTGTTACAGCTTCTAAGTGGAGTGTGGCTCCTCCAGTAAACAGCAAATGCCATGGTGAGAGTCAAGTGACCAGAGAGGAGCGCCTCTAAGTCTCCTGGTGAGGCTGAAGGGAATCTTGAACTTGCTGGAGAAGCTGTTCTGGTGAACTTTCCTTGGCACCACTATGGCTGCCAGCTCCTTTTTTTATATTAGGCCAGAAAACCAACCACTGGGTACAGGAGTTCAGCCAGACTCACATGGCCCTGACAGCCAAACAGTAGTGGCCCTGCCACCTGCACGTGCCAGGCCTGGGACTGTCCCTGTGCATTAATTAGCAGGTAGGGGAGTGAAGGTGGCGTGGTCTCACTATGGAGTCAGCATTATCCCCGGGTATATAAGAATCCCCTCACTTTGTACCTCACACCTCAGCCCTGCTCCCGGAGTGTCTTGGGGAGCCGGGGGAGGGTACAGTGTAGTGCCAGGCTCCTGACTCTCCTCGCTGGCTTAAAAGGATGACTTAACTGGCTACTCTCTTCAGCTGGGTCTTGGATGAGACTTGGCAGCTTCCTCCCAGGGGTCGAGGGGTTGAGGCTATGAAAAGAAGTCCTTCCTGGTGGTGGAGCCCTCGCCTAGAAGGTCTAGGCGCAGTCTGAGGCTCACTCCTGACTGAGCATGTGGACCAGGGCTGGGAAGTCCTGCAGCTGGAACTATAGTTCTCCGTGCTGCTGTCCGACTTTGGCAGAACACGTGTGTATCTATTATGTTTCTGAGGAGCCTACCAGATCTCTAGCCAATCTCAGGCTGAGTACTCCTCAAAGGACCCTTGATCTATACTTCTGTCCAGAAACTGTATTGCTCTCTGAAGGGATGGCAAACAACCCCTCTGCCTCGGGACCTTCTGAGGTCCAGTAGCACTGCTTTCTGGTTGCTCAGGCTTGCTGTCAAGGAACAGGTGTGAAGCAAGCACTCACACCATCTGCTCTCTGATGTACACACCACGGCTGAGTCTCCAGCTCTGACCATACCTTACAACCTACCCAGCAGTCTCATAACTTTCAGTGCCTGGCTCAGAAGCTCTGGTTCTTTAAGCAAGCAGGAGGGAACCTCTCGGTATTCTCCTGGGATCAGTCTTAGGTGCTCTAGTTAGGAGCCTCTTGAGTCTTGACCTGTGTTAGTGGTTGAGTCCCCTTAAGGCTGAACAGGGCCAGGCAGGGCTGCCTCCAACCCAGCTATCTGGCGCTAGTGACATGGGAGTCTCCTCTGAGCACCCTTGGACTATTTAAGACATTCGAGGTGTAAATTTGCTGTTAGAAAGCTGCTGTGCCACAATTAATTGGATAGACAAAAATCATCCCAGAAGTTAGTTCCTGAGCATTTGGGGAATTTTGAAGGATAATTTATTTAACTTTTTGCTGAGCTTCAAATTTTTTTTTTAGAAACCCTGCCAAAAGTGTGTGTGTGTGTGTGTGTGTGTGTGTGTGTGTGTGTGTGTGTGTGTGTGTGTGTGTGTGAGAGAGAGAGAGAGAGAGACTTTTTTTTGACATGCGCAGCTGCTTCTTTGTGAACAATGGCATTATTCTAGGGCAATTAAAAGCTGGAAGCCTAAAATTCTATTTTAATCTCTTCTCATTGTCATGATTAGAGTTTTTTTTAATAAAAAAACATTAAAAATAATGAAACTATTTTAAAGGGAGCCCATTCTAAAGTTCTTACCAAATGAAACAGGGATGTCTTATTGTGGGGACTCTGAGGGACCACTCTAAGAAGTGATAATTGATGCCCAGAAGAAAGGAGAAGGTGCAACCACTGTGGACCACAGGACTACCTGGCTGCCCTGTGCTCCATCATAGGTCCCAGCGTGGTGGCCATGCCCTACCTTCCTCTCACTGTTTCCACTACCTCTGACCTCAGTGCACAAGGTCACCCGGCTGCCTATGCTACCTGGTTTTTTTTCCCTGCACCATTTGCTCTCAGAGGTCAGCAGAGAGTCAGGAGTAGCTTAGCTGTCTGCAAATAAAAGTTGTGGCAATTTTCTGGCCCTGTCTTGAAAGACTGCATTTGAGGACTGTAGCTCAGTTAGCAGAGTGCTTGTTTGACATGTGCAGAACCTTGGGTTCAATTTTCAGCACCTTGTAAACTGGACGTGCTACGCCCTGGAATCTCAGCCCTGGAAAGGTAGAGACGGGGTGATGAGAAGTTCAAGGTTATTTTTCAAGACCAGCCCTAGGATATGTAAAATCCTGTCTCAAATAAAACAAACAAAAAGATTGTGTTTATTTTATTTTATTTTTTTACTTTACAAGACTGCTTTTTATCATAAAGTATCCCACAAGAATCAGCTCAGAATTGAAAATATTCGACGGAAAGCCATAAAAAAGAAACAGCAGCAATGGGTCATCCATGATAAATATGTGTCCAGGTCATCTGCCCTTTCTGCAGAAGCAGCTGGAAGCGCTGTAACTAGAGAGATGGATGGGAGGGCCAACCCCTGGGGTCAGAGGTCTGACGCAGTGTCCACTGGTTAGTCTTGGGAGCAGTCATCTGGCCTGGCCTACTCTCCTCTGGGATGATTAAAGCAGCATTATGAGGGGCCGCTGGAGTGTGGCCTTCAGCACACGATTAAGCATTCTGTTATTTATTTACTCAAAGGTCACAGAGTGGTGATCAGCATTCATCAGGCATTTTGTGTGCATCAGATGCTGTTCTTGGGGCTGTGGGCACATGGGTTCTTATTCTTCCCGCTGCTCTGTGAGATGGGAGCTCAATGGACGAGGAAACCAAAGTGCACAGAAGTGATGTAGTGTCCTGATGCCACACAGTTGTAAAGTGGCTAGGCTGGGGGTTTGAACCCAACCTCTAGCCTTCCACAAGCGTTGCGGCTCTCCTTGGCAGCATGAACTTGGGAGAGTGGGTCCCAAAAAATTGAGGCAGACCTCATTCAGAGCATCACTTTATACGCTGAGGGTTAAAAAGAGTGTGTACAAACACAAGTGGCTGCAAGTGGCAAATGAACAAATAACAATAGCCAGGTGTAATGAATGATCCAAAGTGCACTCACTCCTATTTACCACTCCTAGGAGGACACGGAAGCACATTCCAAGATCAACCCATGTTGTGGAAAAGCAGAGGTCACAGGACTCTTGCTCACTTGGAGGCTTCTCACAGAGCTTCCTTCATGGACTGTGTTCATGGAGTGAATATTTGAACGTTTGTGCCATGTTCTCCTGGGGTAGGCCAGGAGAAGGGGGCTTGCACCGTTGAGAGAGTGCACCCTTTGTAGAAATGTACCACCGAAAGGGTAGGCCTGTGTTCCCATGCCCTTGCCTGCTCCAGCGTGGCCCCCTGCACTGCCTGCACATTGCCGTCTCTGAGCATGTAGCCTCTGCCTTAAAGGTTAGCCAGCTAGCTTGGCATGATTATAAAAACACAACACTGCAAGAAGTCAGAGATGCTAGAATTGTTCCTCCTGTGACCCAGTGACCCTTAGGAGAGCTGTAGTAATGGTAACTAACAGCTGTGGGTGGCATGCCTTGCTGGAGCCAAGCACACTACCTATCTTACCTTGGTCCTCATTTTTTCCTTCTTCCAGCAACCCCACACCAGGAAGTATATTCAGGCCCAGCCCTTGCTTTAGGTAACCAATCCATACTCCTACAGCCAGTGTGAGGTACGGTTGGAGCGAACCCTGGATTATCAGAATCCAGAGCCTACTTTTTCTTCCATCTGCCTTGCCCCAGAGGGCAGTCATAGTTGACATGACACTACCAGACCGTACCCAGGGCCCCTGACTCCTGAAGAGCACTTCCCTCAGGCACCTTCTCAGGTACACGGCCAAACAAAGGAAACCTGTGTCTCGAGCAGGCTGGTTTATTGTTTATTTAGAATAGGTTCTCTAGGGTGTGTGGACAAATACTCCCATCCCTTCAGATCCTGAGCTATATAGACTCCTATCTAGGTGGAGGGAAGACCTCAGGTGTAGATCAGAGGCCTGCCTCAAGCTGCCTCTCTTATGCAGGCTGGGACCAGCTGTTCCAGCCCAGCCTGCATGCCTGCTTGGCTGTCATGTTTGCATTGCTCTTGCTGCCCTCTGCTGTGAGGTAATGGAATTGCCTGTGTTTAACCTGAAGGAGTCACGGTGGCTGACTTGCTAAAAGAGGATAAGAAGAAAAGGAAGTTTTGCTGCTTTCGACAACGCAGGGCTAAAGACCACGGTAACTTGCTGAGGTGGACTTGCTCGTCAGAGGCTTCTTGCCCGCCATGTCTGCTATCCTGTCCTTGTGCATAGGCATCATGTGAGCTGCGTGTGCTGTGTGGTGTATTCGGAAGATGCCTATGTTTCAATTGCTTGGTTTCTCTGACGCTTGGTCATGCTGTTCTTGTCTTGCCTTTCCCTCAAGTGTGTGGCGTTACCAAGATGGTGCTTTTTTTTTTGTTTGGCCTGTATCTATAAAGAAACAGCTGAACCAACTGAGGCAGCTCATTTGATTCAGTGTGAATATTCTTAGCCTGGAAGACACGCTTCAAAAATGCTTTTCCTTAAATGATGCTTTTAAATTTAAACTGTTTAGAAATTCCAATAATGTTATTTGACTGGTTTTTTTCCCCTCAGGCATGTTTCAAATTGCTTCTTGGCTGTTTCTGGCTCATCTACCCAAGGCCATGCTAAAGCTAGTAGTCACAGCTTCAAGAGTAAGGTCAAAAAAAAAAAAAAAAAAAAAAAAAAAAAGTCTTGGGGTACACACATCTTTATTTGGTTTTGTTTGCTTTGCTTTGTTTTGTTTTGAGACAGGATTTCTCTGTGTAGCCTTGGCTGTCCTGGACTCACTTTGTAGACCAGGCTGGCCTCGAACTCACAGCCATCTGCCTGCCTCTGCCTCCCAAATGCGGATTACAGGCGTGCACCGCCACTCCCAGTGACACACATCTTTTAAACGAGAATAGTCTTATTTGGAAAATAGCTAAATTAGGTCCTAAATGATACTGACCATACGTTTCACCCAGTCCTCCAACCCCTTGGCAAAGCATTCAGGACTCTTATTATATAGACGGTCATGACAAGAGTTGGTTCCTTGCCCAGCTGGCTATGGGTCACTGCTGTAGCTGGAGAGCAGTACAAGCTTTGCCTGGAGAGGCCAGCATGGCCAGCCTTATGCTGACACCAAGATGGACGCTGGTCAGGAAGAGGAAGAGTCTTTGAGAAGACATGAGCTTCAGGGACAAACTGCTGCTTGGGCAGAAGGAGGAAGCATTGCATGGTTTTGTTGAAGTGATTACTGCCTCCTGTAAAAACACTGAACTCAGGGGTTAAGTGGAGCGGTGTAATGGAGTCTGTTAGAGTCCTAGTCTCCCAGAAGGCCTGAAGAGGAAAGGAATCAGGGGATTGTCAGACGGGGCCCCCAAAAAGAGGATAAAAAGGAAGAACTCTATAAAGCTTGCACACCAAGACAGGCCAAGGTTGGAGCTGACCTGCTGTTTTAGAGTTCCAAATAAGACTAGGTTTTAGTATTTACAATGAGCTGATGAGCAGGAGGTGGTCCTGGAGCTATTCCTGGGGGCCTCTGCCAAGAGAGGTGACCCCCCTCCTTGGGGCCACCCTCCTTAAGAGCAGTTCGGGTTCTGAGATGTTTTAAGGATGCTGTGGCATCTCTGTTTTCTGAGATGGAGAGAGAGAGCAAGCCACCTTCTCCTTCTAGGAAACTGGCTTCACCAAGTGAGGAAGGGCCTTGTATTGATGGGAGCAAGGACCACTCTGCTGGGGACAGTGCAGCAGGAACCTTGTGAGGAAGTTATACCACCTTTTCCGCTGTTACAAGGAAAGAGTAGCTTTCTGAGCATGGTTCCTGCTTTAGACCTGGAGACCTTGGTCTGACCTTGGCCCACATTTCCCAGGATGAGTATAGCTGCCTCACAGAAGTCTCTTGTCCTGTGTCAGCAACGTGCATTAGCACAGGCATGTTCTAGTGCCTTCGGGGGCTGCCTGGGACTTTGGGGAGGAGTGGGCTTGTCACAGCATGGCACTGCTCATGCTTGCCATGAAAATGATACAGAAACAGAAGAGCTTGAGGTCAGACCCCTTGCGCCTTGGGAAAGGAACCCAATTCTTCCACAGATGAGTTGCTCAGCCTCATCTCTTGCCCTGCATTCCTGAGAAGCCACAGCAGCCTAGAGGAAATGCTAAAAGAAATCCCAAGTGTAGAAGAAAGATTCTGCTGAGAAGAAGAGATAAAAGGGGCTAGAGAGGTGGCTCGGAGGTAAGCTAAGTGCACCTACTGCTCTTTTCTGAGCTCTGGGGTTTCGTCCCCAGCACCAACATGGTATAGCTCACACACACCTGCAGTTCCAGCTCCAGGGCATCTGACGCCCTCTTCTGGCCACCTGCATACACGTGGCTTACATTTGCAGGCACATACACACACACTTCAAAAGAGAAAATAATTTTAAAAGCAAATCCGCCTCGGAGTCCCAGGACATCTGTGCAAGCAGCCGCTGTTGTGACGGGTTTCAGGAGGAGGACAGAGAGCTCGCTGTGGCGCGTGGTATGAAAAGCCCTCCTTGGGGCTGCTGTGGCGGGAGGATCCAAGTCTCCTGGGGTGGCTTAGGCGCTCTAAGGGCCACTTATGTGCTGTGTTGTATTTCCTGGACATTACGCCTGGAGAGGACTTGGATTCAAGTTCTCCCAGGCAGGCCGCAGGACTGCCCAGGAGGGTGGTGGCCAGTGACTTCCCAGTGCTACTCTGGCCTCGGTCTCCTTGAAGCCTTGAAAAGCTGAGAAGCTGTAAGGAGACCCCAACCGTTAGCTGCTGGCAGTGAAACTAGACGATTGGGCATGCTTCTTTTCTTTCTGATAGCACGTCACAGGTAAACGGACCCTGGAGGAGGGACTGTCCTGTGGCTCAGGTGACAATGCACAGACACAGCCAGTACATTTCCCTAGTTGTGTGATGTTGAGCCCCTGGCTTTCCTGACCTCTCGTCTGGTGTCTTTGACGTCACTGAAAGAAATGATGTGTCTGTTAGTGGCGAATGTCATTCCAAGGTGCTGCCTGATAGAAGCACGTGTGTGTGTGTGTGTGTGTGTGTGTGTGTGTGTGTGTGTGTACATGTACTTGTGTGTGTGCCTCTGAATTCATGCAGCTGATAGATAAGGTTGCGAAACATCTTGTCTATAGAGTGAAAGTTGATGAGGAAATACGTAAGTTAAGCATTTTACTCTTCACTTTCACACCCTCATTTTCATATTAATGACTGGGTTGAGCCTCCTTTGCTTAGTCCCAAAAGGATCTCACCTATATTTAAAAACAACCAGGGCAGAAGGATGCGTCAGTGTTGGGAGAGACTTCTGAAAGTGCACAGCAAATTATATGGTTGCACAGAGGACCAAGCAGAGGACCTGCTGCTGGTATGCACAGCTCCATGCTAAGCTCATCTCCATCCCACTTGGCACTCATTCCTGTGTGGACACCATGTCTGCAGCTTCAGGACAGATGCTCAAACAGACTGGTACACTTACAGGGTTGGTGCATGCTTAAACTCTCCAGATCAAAACTCTCCCAAATTGAGCAAGCGTACTACCCACAGGTGCACTATTCTCAGGTCTACAGGCCACACCCAGGAGATCAGCCAGCTCCTGGCGACAGCAGTAAGCTGTACTGGTGACTATTGGGACTCTATACAAGTCAAAACAGAAGAATTAGAAAAATCCATGTAATAAGCCCTCAGGCAGGTCCCCGGGGGACAGGTGCCTTTCTCCTAAGGCCTCCATGGCATCCTGGCAGAGTGACTACCCTTCTCCCTCCAGCAGGAGCCAGTGTCTGGGCTTTGCTAGGGTGCAAGCAGACCTCTCAGAAGCTCATGTTTGCAGGTGCCTGTCATCCCCTATGGTGACACACTAGGGCCATCTACATAGGGAGAAGCTGCAAGTCCATTTCTGCTTCAGGTACAGGACCTACAGGGAGCCTCTGGAGAATTGGCAGTTTGTGCTGGGGTACCTTGCTCATGACTGGCACCCAGTAAGCCTCATCCTGCTTAGTTCTACCTATAGTGGTGAGGCAAGTATTCTTTTTTTTTTCCCCAGAGAGGGTTTCTCTGTATCCTTGGCTATCCTGGACTCACTTTGTAGACCAGGCTGGCCTCGAACTCACAGAGAGCCACCTGCCTCTGCCTCCCAACTGCTGGGATTGAAGGCGTGCACCACTGAGGCAAGTGTTCTTAACCGTACAGATGAAGATATGGAGGCTGGGCGAAGTCAGTCCACAGATGCAAGTTCAACTTAGGACTGGTAAGCAACACACACTACTCTGAGGCGTTGTCCTACCTGAGAAGGAATGGAAGAATCTCAGAGAGCAGAGAGCCCTCCTAACCCCTGTGCAGCCTGGCCTCAAGGCCACACAGTTCCCAGTGTTGGCTGCCATTCAAGGGTGTGTGTATGAGGAGGGCTGCTTCCTGCCTTTCTCTCTGCTCAGCCTTGGGGAGCACCTAGTAAGAGACACTCACTAATAATTGGCATAGAGCTACAGGTGCAAAGTGGGGTGCCCCCTTTCACAGGCTGCTGTCGCTCCCCTGTTTCCATCTGACTGTTTAGGAAATGAACCTAGAGCAACTAAGAGCAACAAAACGCACTGAGGACGACATGATCCTAAACTCCAGAGAGTACAGGCCACAAGATCCCATCTGTTCAGAAGCTTACTTTTGAGAAATAGTAATGTTTCAATATGACAAGTGTGAAGATTGAGAGGTACTTAATGCAGACAGAAATGGCCCTGAACGTGTGGTTCACAGTGCCATTTTATCATTAGGAAATAAGTTCAAAGAGAAGCCGGACGTCTCCAGGAAGGGTAAGGCAGCTCAAGGCCTGGGCATTCCCCTGAATGCGCCTCAAAACGCACCAACTACCCCAGTTCACAAAGAGAGGGGCTCCTAGAGGGATCAGAAAAGGGTTTCCACTGTGGCTTTCTTCACCTTGTCACGGCAAGAGCAACCTGCAGCAAGCAGCTGCATTGACTTTTACAGCATAGTCTTACAGATGAGATCATAGAACAGACCAAAAGGGAGCTGCGCTGGGAGCCTGAGTGCATGAGACCTAGTTTTGCAGGTAGAAGCGTGGAACATACCAGGGGAAGGGAACTGCCCGTGCGTGTGTGCATGCGTGCATGCGTGCATGAGTGAGTGAGTGCGTGCGTAAGTCTTAATGGAGGGTGTTCCTGTGTGAAACGATGAGACTTACTGATTTGTTTCTTTCTCTCTTATTTTTTCTGGTGGGTTCAAAAGCAAATGGAGGTTCGTAGTTGGTTGCTTCAAAGTCAAGGACGAAGAACAGGAGAATCCCTCGAGTGTAGTCAGTGTGTGTGCACCTACTCATTTGCCCTTTCCTTCTGAAGCCTGTGCCTGAGTGTGCCTGGAAGTAGCTGCAAAGCCTCCCACAGGGGCAAGTTCTGCTTCTTGAGTCTTCACAAAAGGAAAGGGCTTAGGGATTTCCCATTGTGCCCTTGGCAAACATGACTCTCTGACCTCGGGGTCTGTGAGTCTAGTCTCACCTTCATCCTTGTGGTGAGCTTTGCATCTCTCCTCAGCAGGGGTAGGAAGCCACACAGCTGGCAGAAAGAAGAACAGCCCTCCCAGTCACGGCCGGACTTAAAACATCTGCCACAGCTCTATAGGCACTGCCCATAGGAGCAAGCCTTTCACGTGGGAAACATAAAGTCCTGAACAGCCCCTCGATGTGATTCTACCTCAGGAAAAAGATGTACACGTGTTTAGGTGGCTCCCCTAGTTTGGGTTTTGGGCTACCTCCCCTCAGCTCCACCCATTCCCCTGGGTAATCAGCCATCTTTACCTAGAGCACTATGCACAGCCCCCTGAGGTAACTGCCTGCCCCTCACCTTACAGGTGCCTCATGTTAGACGTTGACTTTGGGGCATCTCTGGGCCTCCAGGCACTAGTAGACAATTTTGTGCCACTTCTGAGGACCCTGGCATGGACACGGGGCTCAGAGAGCTCCGATCTGGGACCGAAGTCAATCCTGCCCTGCTCAGTGGTTGGCAAGAGCCCTCACCTACTCCGAGACCATTTCTTCCTACTCCCTTAAAGCTCCAGGCCTGGCTGACCTGGGGAGTAGCTTTTCCATATTGGCCTTACAAGCTCAGAGGAACTTAGGTATCAGATCGACTGCCTCAGACTGAGGGAAGCGCCTAACATTTGAAATGGATTTTGTACACGGCGTCCTCCTGCACTGCCTTCCCTCCCCAGCTGCAACGGCTTCTCTCGAATGCGTTGTAAAAGCTTGTGTATGAGTTGTGAGCTAATCCCTGATGCTCACAGAGGCGCGGAGAAACATGTCCGTACCGAGGTGCTCTCTGTAGCTCTGAGATAGGGAGAATAAGCTTGAGGCAGACCTGGAGGCTCGCCTCAGTGTGGCACCTCGGCTTCTTTTCTTGGGAAGCATTTGGGCCATCAGAATTGTCTCTTGACAGTGATACTGGCTTTCTCTGAAGCTACTGGAGGCAAAGGCTCTGGCTGCTCAGCCTGGTGCTCCGTATGGTCTTCTTTGGCCTCCTCCTTGGTTCCTGAGAGTCGGACCTGGCCCATGCCCTGGCATTTCATGCCACAGCACGCTGTCTAAAGCCTTTCCTTCTCCTCACAGCTAGCATGCCCACCAGTGAGACTGAATCTGTGAACACAGAGAACGTAAGTGGTGAAGGCGAGACCCAGGGATGCTGCGGAAGCCTCTGGTGAGTGGGGGGGGAGGGGCGCTGCTTGTCCTCTTTACCCCACATGTCATTTTAGAGATGCTAACGCTGAGAGGACACACCCAGAGGGCAGTGGAGATCCGCTGGGCTCCAACAGGCTGCCTCCATCCCTTTGGTACCCCTCCTCCTATACCAGGCCTGTTGGGGGATCCCAGCATCTTACATGCCTCTGCCTATGAAGTTGTCCTACTGAGACAGAGCCTGGGAAGTGTGCTACTTAACCCAGACGCCTGCTGTGTTCATTAGGTGCTGGTGGAAGAGAAGAGGCGTGGCCAAGACTGGGCCCTCTGGGTGTCGGCGGTGGGGGTAAAGGCTGAATTCTCCTTCTGGTTGGGTTTGGTGTCTGTGCTTTGAAGGAAGGGCTTGAATGGCAGACTTGCTGACTAGAATGTGGCACATACTTAAATCTTCCTTCACCCATGGGACCTTCCGACCTCATGCCCAGCAGCTGGATCTGGAGGCCCTGCCCTCCTCTGCTCATGGCCTCTTGTTCTGGAGCCATGTGTGCACTGCCCTTTTCTAACCATGTGGGACACCCTACCATTACAGCTCCCAGGCTTTTCTCTAGATGAGTGGGCTGCAATAGCAGGGGTTGGGGCAGCAATGCAGAATGTGCTAAGAACAGCCTGCTTTGGGGAGCCCTGTGCTGTTTGGATTTGTTTGCTTCCAGCCTGCATCCTCTACGTCTTATTCCTGTAAAGCGCAGGTGTCATTTTTAAGAGAGCTCAGCCTCATTTGGGGCAGATTTTCATAAAAATGACACACTAATGTGTAGCCCCGCAATGGCTCGTGGAGTGATTTTGCCTCTGTTCTCCTGCTCTGTCCTCTCTATGACATGAAGTGGACTGTGAGTGGACTTGCTGTCCCCATTTTACAGATGAGAACACTGGGCTTCGCAAAGGCATGCTGTGTCCCCATTCTCACCCCCTTGGTGATCAGGGGAGCCACGATCCCTTGCCAGCAGGAGTGGCAGTCGCTACTGTTGATATGGGGGTTGCACGCCACAGAGGCCCTGCTGGCTTCTGCAGGAGGGAGAGGAAAGACCCCACATCTGAGCTGTTTCCAGGGCCACCCTAGACATCTGAGAGTTCGTCCTCTCTTGCCTGGGCCCTCAAGGATGCCCCACCCACCTCCTGGCACACTCTTAGCACCTTGATATCTGCTCTGCCCTTAACCCAGCTGGCCGGCTGTAGCCAGAGGGGACTGGAGTTCTGGCTTCTGTGCATGGCTTTAGCCATCTCCGCTTCAGCGGTGGGAACATATATACGCTCAAGCCTTCCAAATGGGAGTCTTAACACTGTTTTCTTTCCTTTCAGCCAAGCCATCTCGAAATCCAAACTCAGGTCAGTTCTTTTTTCCATTTTCTTCCACCCCCCGCCCCCCACTCCCCCAGAGAGCTTGTATTGGACTTTGACATAGACTTGGTCTAGACTTGAGTTCAAACATGCAGTCCAAAATTCAGTCTTTTAAGTATTACAACCCTGCCTTGAGGAAGCAGGACAGGAGCGTCAGCTTTAAACCGACTGGGCCCAACAACACATGAACAACATTTTGCTTCCTTATCAACCCTCCAGTCACTTCTCAGAAAGATTTTCCATAAAAGACAGTTCTAGAGGCCGTCTAAGGTACCAGGTAGTGTCCAGCTTCTTGACCTGGATGCAAATGACGTGTTCATCTTGTAAGTCTCAGCAGACCATATGCCTGCATTTTGTGGACTTTTCCTTCTGTGCTCCTTTCCAGTTAAGGACACTTTCCCGCTGTATTCAAACAGTAGTCATAAAACTAACAATAAAGCCTAAACCTGTTGAAACTCTAGAAGGAGAGAAATGGGAGAAAGACATTGTGACCATAGGTTAGACAAAGATTTCTTAGAAATTCATGATCTATAGTAGAAAAAAATTGATAGGTTGATTCCCGTAAGAATTAAAGCTTCGGAATGGAGAGATGGCTCAGAGGTTAAGAGCACTGTCTGTTCTTCCAAAGGTCCTAAGTGCAATTCCCAGCAACCACGGCAACCACGTACGTGGTGGATCACAAACATCTACAATAAAATCTGGTGCCCTCTTCTGGCAGACAGGCACACATATGGGCCCAATGTGCATAAATAATAAATAGGTCTTTTTAAAAAAAGAATTAAAGTGTCTAGCTTTATTTTATTATAAAAAGAATAAGCTGTGGACCTGATAAAAATATTTGCAAACCACTTCTGATAAGAAGTCAGGTATCTAATATAGAGAGAATAATATGTAAAAACAGTATCAATGACAAAATGACCCTATAAGAGTGGAAAGAAGGTTCCAGCAGGCAGGTCACAAGGAGAAATGCATGCTATATAAGCACATGAGGTGAACATAATTTATTAGGAAAATTCAAGTTAAAACTATAATTTGATACCACTACACACTGATATTAGTAGATCACACTGAAATATCTGGTGATGCCAAGTTCCGATGAGGAGGCTGATGGCTATTTTTGTGCAGTGCTGGCAGGTATGTTAAGTGACACACTCTTTTGAAAAAGCACAATAGTCTCTTACAAAGCTACATTAATGATAATGACCTAGCAATTCCAACTCTGAGGCATTTATGTAAGAGAAAGATACATATATGAAATTATATATGTTTATAGTGGTTTCATTCACAATTACCTTAAACTAGAAATAACCCAAACGCCTGGCCAGTGGTAAAATGAGCAGATCAGTTGTGACGTATCCATGTGGTGCGATGCTTCTCAGTGACAGGAAGGAGGAGAAGAAAAACGCTCGTGAGAGGGCCACCGAGAGAGCTTAGTGGGAAAGGTGCTTGCGGTGCAGGCCAGGTGATGTGGGTTCCATCCTGAGATGGGGAAAAAAAAAGTGCAGGAAAACCAACTCAGCTCAGCAAAGTTGTCCTCTGATCACCACGCACAGCACATGCACCCACCTCACAACACACAATATGTGTACATGTACATGTTATGGTTTTTTTTCATTGCTGATATTGTAGCGTTGCTGTTGAGTCTCAGGAGCATTTGGGATGAGGAAGAAAGCCTCCGAAGGGTACACACCATGATTCTGGTTATATGGCTCTCTAGTTGAAACAGAGCAACAGACACAGAAGGCAGACAGGTAGTATTGAGCTCAGGATGGGGGTGGGGCACACACGGACTCTCACGACTGATGGATGTGTGTTCTGTGAGCATAACCCTAAAGAGAACAGACTAGCTGCATGTAAATTATGTCTCAATCTGACTTTGAGTAAAATTTAAGAGTTGTGTCTGTTACAAAAGACCATAGCAGTGCTTCCTAAATTGACACCTGTTTATTGTCCTTTGCTTCTGACATCCCTCCCATAAGTCCTCCCCGACTCTATAGCCACACCGACCTATCCCGTTTTCATGGTGTCTTGCCTTGGTGCCTTCTCCCCCCAGGGAGACTTCTACCTGCCTCGGCAAAGCTCTTAGTCGTGGAGGTCCAGCCCAGGCTATGCTTTGCAGAGAAGCCTTCTCCGGCTCTTCCGGAGATCCTTTAGGCTCCCTTCCCTAAAAGCTGGGACCTGACTCGGAGTGAAATTGGAGTTGTCATTTACCCACAATCCTTCATTCCTGTCAAGGCCAACAATCCTGGAACTGTGCCTGATGCATCTCCATTTACCAGCACCAGACACCTCCATAGCCAGTGTTCAGGAATGCAGGCTTCCTGCCACCCACACATAGCCAAGCCCAGGAGAGTCAGGCTAGTGCTGCTGCCACAAGTCTCCCGGGGATATGATGCTCAGGCCTTCTGGATGTTGAAGTCACGTGTGCCTTGTCACTGCTGTAGATGATAGACCTGCCAAGCATAGCCTTTTGGGACTGCCTTCCTTGTGTGTAGGGTCATGTGTCCCAGGAGAACTCAGCTCTGAGTGGTTAAGAGTCCTCGGTAGAGTTGTCTGCGCTGCTCCTCATGTTTCTAGGGGCCATTTGTTCCTTTGGAAACTGCAGAGTGAAATAAATACAAAGCACCACCTGCTGGCTCCAGGTCCTCTGCTGGCTTCCTGGATTTCATGTGCTTAGCATAGCAACACAGCTGAGTCAGCCTCTGCCCTGACACGGAGGCAGCATAGCCAGAAGAAAGGGGACTCTGTGGCCTGCCTGGTTCTTCCCTGGGTCCCAGGTTACTGAAGAGCAGTCTGCGGTGCCTAGCTGTCCGCTTGGGGCAAGGAGACAGGGAGTGTTTTCCAAAAGGAGACAGGCAAAAGGAGAAAATGTCTTTCCCTAATTACAAACAGAGACAGAAGGTGGGGGGCGGGGCATGTCACGTGTCTGTTTGGTTCTGCTCATCTTATTTTTATGAAAACACGACTCAATATTGGATGTTCTCCTGAAGGTGTATTTTGAGCATTGCTAGTTAGAAAGGGTACCTGATGACTCAGCATGGAGATGCATGTCCCACTCCGACACCTACGAGGTGCCAGAGGGATGCCAGAGCTCTGAGAAAGGATGAAAAGCTTTCCTAAAAAGAGAGCCATGGTCATGGATTGCTTTGGTACCTAATAACTTGTATGTAAGGATTAGGCCACTCGGGCTGGAGAGATGGCTCAGTGGTTAAGAGCACTGACTGCTCTTCCAGAGGTCCTGAGTTCAATTCCTAGCAACCACATGGTGGCTCCCTACCAAACACTGTAATCTGATGCTCTCTTCTGGCCTGTGAGTGTACAGGCAGAGCACTGTATACATAATAAATAAATAAATCTTAAAAAAAAAAAAAAGATTAGGCCACTCCACAAGATACATATAGTAAGCTGAGTGGTTCTGCCCCACTGCCCTCACCAAGTCACATGCTACATGGTGCCCACGAGAGCTTTGTGTGTGCACCGGTGCCATCTTGAATATTCTCAGGAATATTCTATGGATGTCTAGGTTCCCTGACCCACTTGCAGATCCTGGAGTTATTTATAGCCGGCAGAAGGAAAGTGATAGCATGATTCATTCACGATTATGCTTTTTAAAGCGGTATGTCAAGACTATCGTCATGAGGTTTACATCATGGGGTCTACTTGCTTCTCTGCGGGTAGTTCGTGTCTTCTTTCCTAGGCCTCATAGACTGAGCTTTTATCACTCAATAAAGCTTATCGGCCTCTGAGAAGCTGTATTCACCCATGGCCCAAGGAGCAATGCTTGCTTGTTTTTCAGCCGTCGCTGGCGTCGCTGGAACCGGTTCAATCGCAGGAGATGCAGGGCTGCTGTGAAGTCTGTCACGTTTTACTGGCTGGTTATTGTCCTGGTGTTTCTCAACACCTTAACCATTTCCTCTGAGCACTACAATCAGCCAGACTGGCTGACGCAGATCCAAGGTACAGCTGGGAGATCTTCTTTTCTTCTGAATGCGAGATGCTTGCAGCTGACGGCTGGTCAGCATCATCCATTTGTGGTGTAACGGGGTCGTAGGACATTTTAGTTAGCACTAACTTAGAAGGTAGTACAACAGTTCTGACTCAGGCAGGCCCTGGAGCAGGTATACAGCCTACACCACGCACTATCAGCCAACTTATGCCCAGACCTTGAGATAGCCCAGGACCCAGGAATGTTGGCGTTGATAGCCCCTTCTCCCTGCCGCATTGAAAGATCTAGCCCCACTTCAGTGGTTTTGGTAAGTGACTTTGACCCTGCTACTTTGAGTGGCTAGAACTGAGGTGTGTGGAGGTCATTCTTGAAAGAGCTCATTCTAGCTAGACAAGATACTTTTGAAATCTTGAGCTGTCTTTCTGTGTATTTGCTTCTGCCATCCTCAGCCTACATGGCATTATTTTTTGCTACTGAAAATGGTGTTGGGACTTCAGAGATGGCCCAGTAGGTCAGATGCCTGCTGTGTAAGCATGAAGGAGTGACTTCAGATCCCCAGAGCACCTGTGTGAAAAGCAAGGCATGGCACTGTAAATCTGAAACCTCAGCTCTATGGAGTAGACAGAGAGAGACATGAGGGCCACTGGGACGAGCTTGGGTTCAGTGAGGGGCCACACCTCAGGGGACTAAGGCAGAGAGTGTTAGAGCAGAGCATGTGGCATCTTCATTTGGCCCTGGCACATGGCCACCCCACCCACAAGTGTTCACAAAGCACACATGCACACTTCCCCCGACACAGAGAAGAAAGAAAGAAAAAATAAAAACTGACATTAGGGTGCCACAAGTGGTCACTCATCAATGTCACTTCTATTTATTTATATATTAATTTTTTGTGTATGTATGAGGAAGTGTATGGGGGGGGTGTTAAAGAAAAAAAATCATAGTATGATCTTAATGTAAAATCTTAAGAGTCTAGTGTTGAGAGGGTTCAGAGATCCATGTGATGAACATCTCTACTGTGTCAGTGAAGTTGAGTTCCAGAGAAACCAAGTCACTGCTACAGACTCATATCTGGGGAGTGGCCAGCAGCAGTAAGGATGGTTGCTGTCGCCAGTGCAGCAGTGCGACCGGGATGCTGCCTTGGGAGGAGTGCCTCCTGTGAGCACGGATGGTGGGAGGTAGCAGGACAGACAGAGAGCCAGAGGGGGACTCGGGGCACGCCCACCCTTTGTCTTTCCAGACATTGCGAACAAAGTCCTCTTGGCTCTGTTCACCTGTGAGATGCTGGTGAAGATGTACAGCCTGGGCCTCCAGGCATACTTTGTCTCTCTCTTCAACCGGTTTGATTGCTTTGTGGTGTGTGGAGGAATCACCGAAACCATCCTGGTGGAGCTAGAGCTCATGTCTCCTCTGGGGGTATCTGTGTTCCGGTGCGTACGCCTCCTGAGGATCTTCAAAGTGACCAGGTAAAGACGTGGGCATCGTGCTGGTGTTTGCTCAGCTGTCCCCTCCCTGACCAGGGCATGTTCTCCCTTTTCCTCATGGGACTGTGGGCTTACCCACTCCTCTTGACTTTCAGGCACTGGACTTCCCTGAGCAACTTGGTGGCATCCCTGTTAAATTCCATGAAGTCCATTGCTTCGCTGCTGTTGCTGCTTTTCCTCTTCATCATCATCTTCTCCCTGCTGGGGATGCAGCTGTTTGGGGGGAAGTTTAATTTTGATGAAACACAAACCAAGCGAAGCACCTTTGACAACTTTCCACAAGCACTCTTGACTGTGTTCCAGGTGAGCCTTCCTGCTTCCGCCCCTATCCCCCATCCCCCACACCCTGAGAGCAGGTGTGAGTGAAAGCCAGAGAGCCAGAGCCCTCACCTTCTCGTGTCTGCCCACAGCTCAGCAAGGGACAAAGATTCCATGTCATCAATCATTTCAGCCTTGTGGTCCTCTGGCAAATTCCGTGTTGTGTACCTTGGTTGTATTACGGTGTCTTCCTATTTGATATGACATATATCATACCTATGTGATATGGCAAAAAGACAAACCAAAATATTCTTTTTTTTTTTTTAATTTTGTGAGAGCTCTGTGAAATAGACTCTAAAATCTTTGTGTTATTCACTAATTTGTTTGCTTGCTTTTTAATTTTAATTTTATTTTGTATTTACAAGGCATGTTTGCAATCCTACTTATAATAGAGTCAAGCCAAGAGGTGAATGAATTTGGAAGCTGCATCTGGGATGTCTGTGTAGTCAGAGGAGTCTGTGTGGTCAGGGCTATCCCTTCCTCTGCCCTTTGCTTGGAGTGGGAGCACAGGCTCTGAAGCTAATTGTGCTGTGGGGTCTCTGACAGTGTCTCACAGGGGTCCTGCCACTGGAGCAGCAGCATACCAGACACAGTGCTACGTGGGAGCGGGGGTACACTGAGCCCTCTTCAGCTGGGCCCTGGCCTTGCACAGAACCTGACAGATTAGTTCACAGTGGTATCCACCTCCGTAGTTTTCCCACGTGAGCAGCAAACATCCAAACACCTGGTCTCTGCAGAATAGGGAGGGTCATAGGAAGGCCAGGAAATGGGTAGGTTATCAAAGTGGCTTTTCCTGTCCTCACTGTGACTTTGATAAGTCACTTACCCTTCTTTGAAGGAACATGAGTCTAGAGAGACTGTTCTAGAAGGTTTCTCATACGGTCATTTGAGATGCATAGAATTACTACTAGAGCCCAGAACTTCTTAAACATTTTGCTGCTTGCAACCATTGTTCACCCGAGAAGTTTTTTATAATCTTATGAATACTGGTGTGTGTATCCATTTGTGTGTGTGTGTGTATACAAATCAAACATTTGCTGGTAATAAAGATTTTTTTTTAAATCTTTGTGCTTAAACACACATTCTTCGCTCCCACACACACATACACACGCACACACAATTAAAAATAAAAAAATCTTAAAAATTTAAAGAGCATATGTTTAGTAGACAAACAGTTTCACCACCTATTAAAGACAAGTACAAATTTGCATACTAAGCCATACAATAAATAAAGAGTTAAGTCTTGGAGCTGGAGAGGTTCAGTAAGTTCCTGCCACACATGAGGGGCTGAGTTTGGACCCCCAGTACCCACATAAGGAGCTGGCCATGGCAGTTCATCTTAGTAATCCCAGTGCAAGGGAGGATAGCAGAGACAGGAGGACACTTGGAGCTCATTAGCCAACCAACCTGACCAAATCAGTGAGCACTGGCCAGGTTCAGCGAGAGGCCCTGCCTCGGAGCCCACAGCAAAGAGTGATTGAGAAAGACACCCAACATTGACACTGACCTACCCTTGCGTGTACACCGTTATGAACATGTACAGACACCACACACACACACACACACACACACACACACACACACACAAATTAACTCTTGGCTGAGTATTAAAAGATGCACAGCATTGTCATCACTTTTCAAGCTATCAATATCTTGAATTTATAATCATCGTTCTGAGGATGCCACTTTACACAAATATATACAAAAAAGGCAGAAGTATGTTTAAGGCCTTCAGAAATTACTGGAAATCCCACCCTAATCTCAAACTGTAATTTATTTAACAAGTTTATTCAAACACAATCCAATCCAAAGACACAGTAATCTGAGAGCTACATGCCGAGGGACTAGGGTGGGAAAACAATACAAGTCTGTTTTGTGTAAGTCAGCCCATGTGTTTCTATAGGAGCAGAAAGCTTACTGTCTGCAGCACAAACACTGCTGTTCATAACATACAGTAGTCTGCGACCCGAGCCAGGAAGTTCAGGCGGGGTTTGTTGGCATGGCGTGGTGAGAGAGCATGCACAGTGCTAAGTGGGTATGCTGAGAACTCACATCTAAGGCTGCAGGGACACTGTGCTACGCAGCATGCGTGAGCGCTGCCAGGAACATCTCAGGCTCAGGAACGGTTTGGTTGTGTATTAATTTTTGCTTGCTATATGTTCAGAAGCCTTTTACTTTTGCCAGGTTTTTTTTTTTTTATAACTTCATGGTCAGTTAAGCAGACCCATGTGAAGTCACACCCCGATTTGAAACCCATGATGGACTATAATCCTATTTCAAAATCAGGAAACACTTGTGACCTTTTTCTTGTAATACATTCATATCGTGCAAAATTTAAGTGTTATAAAAAGATACAAACTGGCAGTCCTCCCACCCAGCCACTAATTCCTTCTTCTCGGTAGTAACCAACCGACCAGTTTCCCGAGGCATCTTAGACTTTTGCTCGTGGTTAAGAGTCATTCTACCTGCTCACTTATGGTGGGCTTGCATGCAGGGTGGCCCACTCCACATACTGTCTGGCATCTTGTTTTAGTTTGTTTTCGTCTTTAAGAGATGGGCTACCCACTTGATCCACAGAAGGTTACATCCTCCTTCCAAACACATCATAGGCTCTGTGGTATAGGTCACTATTGTTTCTGCAACCAGTCACTCACTGATGAGTGTTAGCCGTGTCCCGCCCTTGCTCATACAAACAGTGCTCCAGAGGGAGGCCCTGACTATGCAGGATACACTAGGCACACATGAGGGATTAGGCATGTAGGACATGCCCTCCACATGGGACTGCTGGGCAAAAGGCTCGGCTCTACCAGTGGGATTCATTCACTCTGAAGCAGCATCATGGAGGCTGCCCCTGCCTCCTTCCCTTTGTTTAGGTCACTGTGTGTACTTCATGGTCGCGGCTAGTCTGGCAGGTGAAAGGCTTCTCACTGTAGTTTCATCAGGCATGAGGTCGAGAGCCACTTTTCTAGCTGTCCGCCCATTTGCTGTTTGATTCTGGTCTAGGTAGAAGATAAAGAAACTCTCTTCTCATGGGGGCTGCACATTTAAAAACCGCTGTCTGTATTTACCTGGTTGGATTTCAGAGTGGATTGGATTACCGGGTATCATCAGTAGGGAAGGTTTCATTTGAAGTTGACTATGTCTACTCGAGATAGTTTATACACTTGCATGTGACAGAATTCCCTGATTCTGAAAATGCGCAGATGGAATTCCCGTCTCTGCAGTCCACTGCTGTGGGGAATTCTATGTACCGAGTAAGATGAATGGGAGGAGCCTACTCAACAGGGTCTCAGGGATATCACTGGATAGAAAACAAGCCAGGTGGAGAAATATGGCATACTTTGTGACTAAAACAAAATAAATAAAAGACTCTACCAGTGGTCTGTTTCTCTGGGCCAGGGGTGTATGTGTGTTAATCTATAGATGAAGATACCAGACAGGCAGGTACCAACATCAGTCTCTGTCGAGGGAGAAGTAGAAACTAGAAGAAACAGCTCTTGTATGCCAATGAATGGTTCAGCAGGAGCGCAGATGGGTCAGTTTCCCTGTGAGCTGGGCTGAGAAAGGCCACCGAGGTGGTACAGCGGCTGTGGTCTGAGGATTCTGCCTGCTGCTGTCTGACCCCACCCTCCCCTTCTCAGATCCTGACAGGCGAAGACTGGAACGCGGTGATGTATGACGGCATCATGGCCTACGGAGGCCCGTCATCTTCCGGGATGATTGTCTGCATCTACTTCATCATCCTTTTCATCTGTGGCAACTGTATCCTTTGGACCCACCAGGACTATGTGGCCACCATCATTGTCTTGTTCTTTCCAAATCTGCCCGTGGTGACAATGGTGGCAGCTGTAGGGCTAAGAGAGATAAATGCCTTTCCCTTGTTAGCTCCACGCTGGCTTTTTTTTTTTTCCTCATGTGGTAGATGGGCGCCATACAGTATGAGTCATGACTGAGGGTAACAGTGCTTATATTGGCACCAGTAGATAATGACCTTAGTTAGCATTGTGTCTTCATACATGACAAACATGGAAGCCTAGAGGTTAGGGCTACGTCTGTGTCACCCCCTGAGCAGTGAGGAGCTGCAATAGATTGCCTCAGTCTTGCTTTGCTCGCCTGTCTATGTCATGCTGGGTAGCCTTTTTTGTGACTTGTTTGATTCCTCTTCCTTGCTGAGCCATAACCTAGACCATAGCAGCTGACTGTCGGGCCAGTGTATACACCCCCACCCGCCCCTTCAGGGTCTTGTAATGTTTGGTCATTGTGTCTGTTTCATCTCCGGCTCTTCCGTGCCGAGCACAAGACCGTGTGAAGAGCCTTCAGAACCGTGGCGAATAGTGTGTGTACAGGCACAAAGACCTCATGCTCCCCACCCTTCTGATTGTAAAAGTCCTACTGTGAGTAACTCCACAGTGGTACCTGCCGCTCACCCCTCCCTGTCTTCTTTAGCTAGTGCCAGCTGTCCTCAGGGGCAGTGTGGTAAGCTATGGGATTTCTGGGAACACTCTCTCAGCATGCCTACGTTGCTGGCTCAATTCTAGTGCCCTCTCCTTCGGGGAGCTCCTCTGCCCTTTTTCCTCCTAGGAAATGAGCTCACTGTCCTCTGACTCTCCCTCGGATTCTGTCTGTTGGTGATGTGCAGGATGGTGCTCCTCTTCCTCCCATCCAGATGGTAGCTTCACAGGATGTCTCCTTTTCTGTATTTTCATGTTCCCCGGTAAGACAGTGCATAGCGGCCCTTGAGAACATTTGTTAAGTAGATGGTTGTTCTTCTCCATTCTCCTCCTGACTGACTGTAATCGTGCCGTGCACTAGGCTTTCGCTTGCAGATTGCTGCCTGCCACTCCTCTCTGGCTTAATGTTGAAGGCCTTCATAGCATGTGCCACCACATGAAAGCTTTAAAGAGTTGCTGTGTTTTCTGTCTCTGGCTGGAAGCAATACTCCACTGTATTGTGTTCCTCCCATATCCCCAAGACCCAGCATGTCTTGGCCTTCCTGGGATGCTTTGTACATCTTTCTGAATGAAGTCACCCAACAGCCCTGTTTAGGGAGTCTGGGCTGTGCCTCTGAGTGCAGGTGGCAAATTGATACAGATTTGCACTTCACTTCCCACAAGTTTAGTACCATTGCAAGGCCAGGGATGGGGTTATTCCCTCATGGGGTCCACTGAGAGACATGCCTGCTACCACTGTTCCCAGTGATGACACTTGCCTGAGCCACCACTGCAAAGCCTCTCTGAGGAGTCTCCATGCCTTCTGTGCTGTCTCCAGCCCAGGATGGATGCTTTGTCCAAGTGTCGATGTAACTCACCCCGGTCTCCACCTTTTTGGGAGTCTTGACTAGGATTAGGCATGGCATCTCCTCACAACAATCTTACCATTAGTCTCCTGGCAGCTTTCCCGGATACATGTGTTCAATAGCCCACCCGGAAGTTTCTAATACATGGGGCACATAGGGCACAGTCTACTGCTCCTGTCTCTCTCTCAGCCCTGCTGTAGGCTGGGCATCAGGCTTAGGGAAACAGCCATACAGCAGAAGACCTCATGAATTCCCCTCAGATCCCTGGGCTTTTCCATGTTCATAAATGCTAGTGAGTAAGGAAGTGACCGTATCTTCTGACTTGTATTCTTGTGAAGAAAACATTGTTCTGAAAATTCTAGAAAACATCACAAGCAGTGTTACAATTTATAAAACTTGAAAAGCTTGTTTGCCTGATATGCTGCCATTTACAAAACCCACATTCAGCCACAGTCTAGTCTGGTCAGAACACAGCTTAGCCTCCTCAGGCAGGAGAGCTGGCTTGCCGTTTATATCAGGCATCTGCAGGTTGAAAAGTAGAGGAGCTAGCTGCAGACTCGGGAGGCCATGCTGTGCAATGAGATGATCATTTCCATCACATGTGGCCTTTGAAGGCACCTGCTTTGCACAGGGATCCCTTGACTGTGTATGTTATAGTGTGTGCTTTGAAAGAAAACAAACCACAGTGTGCTCCACGAATGTACAGCAGTATACAAGCAAGGGGACACTGACACTGTGTGCTTCCTTGGACCTCTGTGGATGTTCAGGAGACCCTACATAGGTTTCTATGTCTTTTGCTTGATTTTTAAGGTAGGATTTTACCAAGTTCTCCAGTTGTACCGAGTGAGTATCATATCAGGGACAGTGACCCACTCCCAGCCGACATGAGCAGAGGAGCGTGACATCGCCATTATCAGCTATATGTGGTTGCATTTAAAACATGTTCTGTAGCCTTAAGATTTTCAAATTAGATATCCTACTGAACGTCTTCTTGGCCATTGCTGTAGACAATTTGGCTGACGCTGAAAGTTTGAACACTGCTCAGAAAGAGGAAGCTGAAGAAAAGGAAAGGAAAAAAATTGCCAGGTAATCTCATTTTTACTGAGGCATTTGTCCAGAGGTGCTAGGAGTGTCCCGCCATACTTCCTAAGGGGAGCTAGGGACTCAGATATGCTTCTTCCCAAGACCTGAGGCCCCTTATTGCTGCTCCTCAGTGATTATAGGTGACCATGTGATACCAACTAAAAAGAAGGGGCTCTTGGGTAGAAACCAAGCCCTTGGCTCTTATCCTCAGAGCAAACAATGGAAGCCACACATCCCTGTGCTGAAAGAATCTCTGAGCTTGGGTTGCACTCTACTCTTGCCACCAGTGTTTCCAGCTGAATTCTGGTCCTTCATTCATCACTGTTGACTCAGAATCCTGGTGAGCACTTTCATACATAGCAATTTGGTTTCTTTTGTTCTTTTATTCATAGAAAAGAAAGCCTAGAAAACAAAAAGAACAACAAACCGGAAGTCAACCAAATAGCTAACAGTGACAACAAGGTAATTTTTCCAAAATAACTTCTCTTTGTTTCAAAGTGATTCTGTTGGTACTGCCATCACTATGCCACTTATACTATGACAATGGCTTGGGTGTGATATTTTGCTGTGGAAAAGAGAGCCCACCATACAGACACTGAAGATTCTGAGTTACCCAGGGAGTTACTCAACACTTCACCAGAGGATGTGGGTATTCAAACAGTTAGACTACTTGTTTTGTTTTGAGTTGCAACTATGTGTTCAGACATAACCCATCATTATTGTTGTTAGTATCTTCTTAGTGGGTGTTAAAACAAGGATTGCTAGTATACGTCTGTTCCCAGAGATGACGTAGGGTCTGGTGGTCTAGGGGGCTTCAAGGCTGCACCGTCTGGCTTCATCACACTTGTAACAGCTCTGAATATTTCTGTGATGTGTTTGCTCATTGAGTTGATAAATACTGAGTGGCAGTTGCATGGCAAACACTAGAATAAGCTCCATGGAGTTCACAGTCTAGTTGAGACTGGAATCTAAATGTGGTTACAACACAGCATATGTATCTGCTCTGAGATACAGTGCCCACTGACCATGACCTGGGTGGTGGCCTATCTCTTACATGCTCTTGGGCCTTCTGGCTGAAGCAGAATCTCCATCTACCATCTCTGCATGAATGTGCATGTGTGTACATGTGAGCATACACACATGTGCATGTGTGCATAAGCGCTCTCATGCTCTGAAGTGTGTCAAGTCAGCTTTTCCTCTCTCTCATCCTAGGTTACAATTGATGATTATCAGGAGGAGACTGAAGATAAAGACCCTTACCCACCCTGTGATGTGCCAGGTATATTGGGGAAGGGTGAAAGAGGCCCAGAGGCACCTTCAGTTTGGTGATATTGGTGCTCAGGGTGGAGGGTGGGGGCACACTGCTGAGCCCACCAAGGCTGTAGGCTTCATTGTCTTGGAGAGCAGTTAGCTCTGTTGTTTTCCCAAAGTCACAGGCAGCACAGATGGAGTCAAGTTTCCAGAGGAGGGAGAAGGAAAATGGACAGCTAGGCAAAGCTTTTGCTAGGAAAAAAAAAAAAAAAAAAGGCTGTGGCATGTTGAAGGCTGAAGGCAAGCGAGCCTGTGACTCAAAGTCCACACAGTTCTTCAGACTAAAACTGAGCCGGGGATGGCGGGGAAACAGCCAGAGGCTAGTAGGGTGGTGGTGAGAGTCTCACCTATGTTTGTGACCATATTGTGCCCTGGAGGAGGCCTGCTTCCCAGATCTTGGAGCTAGGCACACCAGACAGGGTGTGTCCCCACCCCATGCACATAGTCTGAAGGGAAAGGCAGGTTTTAGTCGGTGGAAGCAGGAGATGCTGCTAAAGTTAGGCCACAATTTAATGTGAAGTTGAGGACAATCATTCAAACCCATATGCAACCTTTCACACCTATAAAATTGTCCGTTTAAAGTAGGTGAAGAGGAAGAGGAGGAGGAGGAGGACGAGCCTGAGGTTCCTGCTGGTCCCCGTCCTCGCAGAATCTCAGAGCTGAACATGAAGGAGAAAATTGCACCCATCCCTGAAGGAAGCGCTTTCTTCATTCTTAGCAAGACCAACCCGTAAATATTCTCCTCAGTCCCATTGCTCCTATCCCTCTGCAGTGACTCTTGAGGTTGGCGGGGCGGGTAAAGCAAAGTGGTCCACAGCCTCCTCCTGATCCTGGGTGTTCCTGGAATCCATACATCCCTTCAGCCCCTCTCCTCTTCCTCGCCTTTGCCATACATTCAGCCCCGAGGAAGTTCCTGTTCCCTTGGAGGTCCCACAGAGTCCCCAGAGGCGCCTGCTCTAGAATCCCTGCCCTCCCTGCCTCTGCCTGGGAACAGCTATAGCACAGTGTCTAGCTCAATAAGGCATTCTGGGAGAGCCCGTGGCCACCAATAGGACCCTTTCTTAACAAGTGGATCTTGTCTTAAGAGGCTTCGTGGAATGAGAATTCCGTAAGCAGGGTCTGTACTGCATCTTCAGTTTTCAGGTCCCACTTAGGAGACCTTTTCCCCCCTATTGAGTTTTATGGTGTTGCTCATGTTGCTTTATAGGCTGCAGGGATTTGGTTAAGCACTGTGACACTGTGCTTAAAATAGCATTTCTCCCATTAAAATGATGAGGTGCTCACCAGGAACTTGATAATGACTCACAGGCTGTGAGCGGAAGAAGTCTATTTACTAGCTGGTTTCCAGGTTTAAATCATCTGGGATTATATGAGCTGCCAGGGGGAGATAGGTAGCTCCTGGGAAGGTTTCTGGAAGAATTGCAGAGGCAGTTCTTGGCTGTCAGAGAGGAACACTGTGTAATTCACAGGCCTACAGGAGAGAGTTGGGTGGGAAGCAAGGCATGCTGGAGGCCTTGAAACATGACAGTGTCATGACCTTTTACACAATTAATTTGTTGGTATTGTGTGTGAATGACAGGAGGGCACATGTGCCGCCGTGCATAGGGAGGTTAGAGGACAACTTAATGGGTTTGGTTCTCTCTCCCTTTGTGTTGATTCTGGAATCGAACTCGGGCCATCAGGCTTGCACACAAAGTCTTTGCCTGGTGAGTGATCTGGCTTGCCCTGATAATCTTTATATAGCTCCTCAGTGGACATCCTTTAAAACAACAACAACAAAAACAAACAAAACAGGAAACGGGGTGACACCATTACCGATGCCTGTAGTTTGTTGCATATATACATGTATAGAAGGAATGGGTCCATTTTCCCAGAAGTCAAGAGTGTCCCTGCCTTCATAGTCATGGAAGGTTTTCCTCAGGCCCAGCTACTGCAGTGTGCCATCTTTCCAGGAAGTGCACAATGGTAAGCAGCCTCGAGATGAGAGACTAGAAGTGAGGTGAGGAGTCACTGTCATATAAAGGTGATTCTTAGTTTTGAAAATAAAAAGCTATTTTTCCCAAGGGAAAAATGCATCCATATTCTTTAGTCCAAGCAACAACAGCAGCCAAGAAAACTGAACATCGAGAGTCAGGATGTTATGACCCAGTCACATGGCACCACAGGGGAACAGGGGAGGTTCTGATGGGCCCCGAGAGCCATTGTGAAGAAGTTGAACCTAGGCCGATAGACCCAGTGGTCCTCCTTGCTTCCCAGGGCTGCAGGATTCAGGGAGAAAACCATCATGTGGCACAATGATATCTTAACGTGTGAACAAGCCAGAAGGCAACGTTTTCTTTGCCTTCTAAGGACTTCCTGTTGTGAATCAACTATTGAATAAAAAATAGAGCATTTATGGACCACTGAGATGGCTCAGTGCCTGAAGTGCTTGCTACCAAGCCTGATGACCCAAGTTTGTGGGACCAATATGAAAGGAGAGAACTGACTTCCAAAAGTAGACTTGTGAACTCCACATGCACACTGTGGCCTGTGTGCCTGCACACAAACACACACACACACACACACACACACACACACACACACACACACACACACACACATACACACACGAAGAGGGAAGGGAGAGAGGGAAGGATGGAGAGGGAGAAAGAATAAGCAAACAAAAGTAAGAAAGTGTGCTAAAAATAGGACACTTATGACAAACTTCGCAGACAGCAGGAGACTTCACAACTCTCGCCTATTGCAGATCACATTTGTAAAACAGCTGCTCTGCAGCAAAGACGGGAATGTGTCCCATTCTTTGTGTTAAAATAAAAACTTTGGGTAAATTAAATTTGACAGAGTTTAGGGAAGCAAAGAGTGACTCACGAGTGGGGCAGCCCTGAGAGCAGAAGCCAAGCCATCCCATGAGCTGCAATGTGGAGATGGCACCACGGGCAGAACTCCAAAGTGAGGGAGTCAGGCCTGTCTGGCGGAAGCACCACCTGGCTCTTACTTGAGTGCAGTCTGATCAGTTGGCGACCCACGACTGGCTGAGAGTCAGCCCTTTGTTACAGAAGTGTCTTCCTGAGTTGTGCCTCCAGTTATTTTGCAGCTAAGTTGGGTCGTAGTCTGTTGTGTAGTTACTCAAGGGACTTAATTTGGCCCAGTTTCATGTTATAAGTCAGGCTTTATGCTGTGGTAGAAATAAAAATAGGGGTAGACATACCTGATTTAAAAATATACCCCTGGTCCTTACTAGCTTTGTTACCTCAACATTCTTTCATATCCATAAACCTCAGCTTTCTCATATTTTTAATTATTTATTTTTATGTGTATGAGTGTTTTGCTTGCTTATATGTCTCTGTACTGCATGTGTGCAGCATCCACAGAGGCCAGAAAAGGGAATTCGATGCCCTGGGTCTGGAGTTACGGAGAGTTGCGAGTCCCTGTGCAGGTGCTGAGAACTGAACCCAAGTCCTCAGGAAGAGCAGCCAGTGCTCTTAGCCACTGAGCCATCGCTCTATCTCCAGTCCCATCTTTCATCTTTTGGAGGGACAGTAACCCCATGTGTGAGGACTGGATGGGATGGTCTCTGTAGCACTCTCCGCGCGCGCACATACACACACACACACATACACACACACACACAAAATGCTCACACCACGGTCTGGCCATAGGCTTTGTGGGGCAAGTTGTGGGTCACACTGTTTGTCTGGGTGGAAAGCAAGAAGCCTAGCCTGTGGCCAGTTCTTCCTGCTCTCTCCTGAAGAAGCCTCACCCCCGCAGTCTCAGGCAGAGCGTTTCTTCACAGGATCCGTGTGGGCTGCCACAAGCTCATTAACCACCATATCTTCACCAACCTCATCCTGGTCTTCATCATGCTGAGCAGTGCCGCCCTTGCCGCCGAGGACCCCATCCGCAGCCACTCATTCCGGAACACGGTAAGCCTCTGAAAAAGGGGGCGTGGGTGGGACTACCTTGGGGTTCAGTGCCAGCCCGTCTGTGTCAGGGACCATCCTGGACAGCAGGCCCAAGCATGGGAGGCTGGGGCTAGAGCTTCCTGTGTTCACAGTGTGTGGTACCAGGGATTTGCTTTCTCTGGACAAAGCTGATGGAGACAATACCAGAAGCTTCTGCAGCACTGCCAGCATCTTCAGGGACTTCCTTGCTCTTTTCACTTTACATTGAGGTTTTCCTTTCCCCACTAGAGGCACAGTGATAGCGCTTTAGAGTTTTAAGGGAAGAAAGTGAACGCGTAGGTCCAGGAGCTCTGACCTAGGGCTAGTGAAAGCTCTCTCCTAGGTGTAATTCACATGAGGCTGCTCAGCTACTCCACTGAGAGAAACACAGGTCAGGGACAAGATATGAGGCCAAGCTGAAAGGAGCAACAGGTAGTGATTAAATGTTTGATTATTCATCAACTTAAGGATGGTGCCACTGATGTATCTGTGTTAGAAGAGACGGTTCTGAAAAAGTCTTTGCTTCAGGGTCTCTTCCTCAGCAGCACTGAGGAGACTCCATGGGCCTGCTGGCTGTCACACCTGGTGGCCACCGAGGCACTGCCCAGGAGAGGCAGCAGGAGCGCGAGGCTGTCAGGTGGCTGCCTCTCTCTGCACACGAGATGATTAGGATGAAGACACAGCAGTGGACCAGGACCCCAGGTCCCTCAGCAACCACACCCTCACACCATAGCTCCCCATTTCTGGTTCCTGGCAAACCTACCAGTGATGAGAGGAGAGCTCTCTGGAGACTATGAAAAGGGCTTTCCCCTGCAGCTCAGGCGCTGTCCCTGTAAAGATGGAGTCAGTGAGCCTGCCTCGGTCCATCCTCACAGGCACAGCCTTGACTAGAGATGGTCAAAGCTGTCTTCATTTTGGTATTCAAATGCAGTAACCACCTCTCTGTCACTGAGTTCCCACAAAATGGAGCGTGAGGCAGAAAAGGTGCCTAGAGACAAACCATGCTATCCCAGATGAGGAGCTGGCCCAGGCTACGTGTCCACGAGGAGCGTGTTTATGTTTCTTCTTAAAGTCTCTGTCCCATACATTTGTTTCCTCATTTTTCCTTGTCTTTTCAGAGAGATATGCATATGCGTGTGTGTTGCTGTTACAACACTGCAGTGTTTCATTGTGATAGTAGCTGGGTTTCTAGTGAAAAGGGAGTAGAAGGTGTGTGAAGAAAGTACTTAAGTCTGAGGATTTGGATTGTCCTCTGGGCACCACGTAAGTGTGGCTGCCAGGTCCTTTCAGAGTCTAAAGACAGAATTAGGCGAAAGTGGTGGAGCCGATAGCTGACCTGATAACACACAGTTATGCAGAACCGCCCTAGCAATGTTAAGGAGCCCGGAAATCAGAAGTTTGGGGACGTTACCTCTGAAGAGAGCTGCCATGGAGTGGAGCTCCCCCACTTCCATGGAAGGGACGCACAGCTCCCCTTCTTTGGAGGAGCGGTATTGTGTGCTCCAGTGACGACTCCTATAGAGGAGATAGCACAGCCCTCTTGACTAATACCCCACCAGCTTCCTTCCTTGTTACTGGCTTTGTGGCCTGACAGGCGCCCTACCCCATTCCTAACATCCACATGTCTTAAACAAAAAGGATAAGCTAAATGGTCTCTACAGTCTTCCCAACATTGACGTCCTCAGTTCTTTCAAAAAACATAGATGGGCTGCCAAGATGGCTCAGCAGGTAAAGGCATCGGCACCATGCTAACCACCTGAGTTCAATCCCTGGGACTCATGGTGGAAGAAGAAAACTGAGAGCTAGAAGTGCCTCTGACCTCTGTACATATACTATGACATGTGCCTGTGTCACAGATGATAGATAGATAGATAGATAGATAGATAGATAGATAGATAGATAGATAGAGCCATAACACATCACATCCATGAAATCAGCACCCAGGACAGGTTTGTGTACTGGCAGTCGTGGCTGCCATCTTTCTGGCTGAGAGTCATAGAGTCATCAATACACTATGAGTCACTTTGTTGGATTGGTTAGATATCTTGCTCCTGGCCCATTTGGCCTGCCTCTGAGTCTTCATGCCTCTGAAAGAAATCAAGAGCCTTGCATCAGGAGCTCACAAGACTTTTTCAGAGAGCAGGTGGCATTTTCAGGGATGCTGATAGAACACCTAAACTACAAACTAGAATGTTAGGTCAGTCTACTCTTTGCATGGGCCCGGAAAGGCAAGGATCAGCCTTGAGAGAAAGCAGAGTTAGGTGCAGAGCGTGGCCAGAGGAAGATGCTAAGAGCAAACCATGCTTCGCAGACTTGGCCATCTGCCTATGAGGACGGGGTAGGGAAACCACTTAATTAAATAGTCCTGGGTCCACAGGACACGTGAACCTTTCTGATTTGATTTGATGCCATCAGCATCTTTTTATTTATGTTTTAAAATTGAAAATGTTAATCTTTATGCTTCTGAGTTAGCAAGAGCCGTGCTGTGGTCCTGCTCAGTTAGCAAGAGCCGTGCTGTGGTCCTGCTCAGTTGGCAAGAGCCGTGCTGTGGTCCTGCTCAGTTGGCAAGAGCCGTGCTATGGTCCTGCTCAGTTGGCAAGAGCCTCCACTGGGCTACACACTCAGCCCCACCTTTAGCATCGTTATTTATTTTCCTTCACCAATAGAAAGCACAGCTAGATGGCAGCACATTTCAGTCAGCCAAGTTCAAAACTGCAAAGTGCGTAGGAATCTCATGTACCAGGGGCTACAGGTCACTGGTTGTTCACGCAGAGGGCAGATGATTAACAGGATTTTCGGGAAGCAGCCACTATGGACCTGGATAGGAGCCTGGGAAGCCAGTTGGCTTGAATGGGGAAAGGAAGCGAGGCTCCCCAGCATTCCCTGGTGGCCACACAGAGGAGCTGTGGGTGGGAGAGGTGTGCCCTTCCGAGCATCTCAGCCCTTCCACGGGAGCAGCAGGGTTGTCCTGTCCAGGAGAAGGGTCTCTGGGCACAAATTGGGGGTTATACTCATGGGCGGGGATCTGCCACAACTTGTCTGTGTACCCTGTTCTGATTGCCACATATTGTGCCTTGCAGATACTGGGTTACTTTGACTATGCTTTCACAGCCATCTTTACGGTTGAAATCCTGTTAAAGGTAACACATTTTTCCTTGACCCCTTCCTCTGTGCAGCCGCAGCAATAATGGTTGCGTTCTTTGCTTCCCTTCCAGATGCTAGGTTATGCGGACTATGTCTTCACGGGTACTTTTGCATTTGAGATCATTTTGAAGGTAACAGGCCAGCGAGCCCTGTGACTGAGGCTCCTCCTGTGTTGCGAGGCACAGGAGAGATGCGTGAAGTGCTTTGAACTGTTTTTTTTTTTTTTCTTCTGTGATCAAGCTAAACTTTTTTAAAACTAAAGGATATTTTTTTCTATGACCATTCCAACGTGTTTTTGCAGTTTTTCTTTAGCCTTTGAGTGCATGTAGGAGCTACTTCTTCACACTCTAGTTGGAATTATATTTTGTCTTTAAAAAAAAAAAATCCTTTGAAATGTGTTCACTAATAACGGGTAGGGCACCCTGTGTGAACTCTCGCCTCTTGTTCCCGGCCTCAGAGTCAGAGGACAAGCACTCAGGCTGTGACAGGAACCACTCCTTCCTTGCTCCTGGCACTACACTCTGGCTTCTGTGTCCTTGACGAGTAACTTACTTTTTATTTCCTTGCAACGTGTCTTGCAAGATGTGTGGAGATGTCCTGTGTCTGTTTTAATGGGATGGGCTTCCGTGTGCACAGACTAAAGGTACACCCGAATGTGCTGCCCATGCATGGCCTAGCAGGTGGCATCGTCACTGTGTGTGCTGTGTCCCTGTGAGCACCCCATGTGGAGGTTCCTTCCGACATGCTCAGAGGTCCTCAGATACTGCAGAGGACTAGCAGCCTCCACAAGTTGGGCCTTCTGAATCTGTTGTTGCGACCAGCTCCCTGTGGGGAGAAGCTGAGAAATGAAGAGTCTTAATTACAGTTGTCTTTAAAGTATTTTGAAGTTTATGTGTGTGCACGCGCACACACACACACACACACACACACACACACACACACACACACAAAACTTTATGTTGGGCAAGTAGGGACTTGGGCTCCTCACAAAATCTTCTGGTGACAAAACCTCAATTAATGTGGACAGGGAGTGGCCCCTTTGCGTCATCAATAATAATAATGAGTGCAAAACACCCACCCCATATATGTTCAACTCTGTTTCAAATCTTATAACAATTGAGTTTTCTTGTCGAAATGTAACCCAGTGGGCTTGGTTGTAGTCCCCTCAACATCGGGCCTGAGCAGAGCAGTGGTCGGGACCGAGGCTTATGGCCCTGTGGTAAAAACTGGCACAGAGCACATGGGATCCGTACCCAGGTCCTGTTTTTGCCATTTGGTACCTTGCCCTCCAGTGGAGCATTGCTCCATAGATCTATTAGCCTGATTAACTGAGGCTCCGCTTTACCGTGTGTTTTAACGCGGGAGAACTTCCTTGTTGAACTCTTCCTGTCGTCAGGTCCACAGACACCTCACTAGAGCACCCACTATGCGTGCTCCTGCTATGCAGGGTGTGTAACATGAGAACGAGACTGGCTCAGTATAACAGCACCCAGCAGCCTCCTTGCTACACCTGATATTTGTAGAGTAGCTAGACTTGGGAGAGCTGGGAACGGTGTCTTTGCACATGAGCCTATAGCCCTCTGCCCCTTTCCGGTTTTTCTGAAGTAAGTTACACAGTCATTCAGCCCCATTGCTTTGCGTTCCCGTGCAGCCACTGGTGAAGTCAGGCTTCTGTCAAGAGTTTGTGAAGAGCCCACGTTTTGGCTTGTTTGGTTTTGGACCCTGGAGGGGAGGAGGAAAACAGTAAATACACGTGTTTCTGTTCACAGATGACAACGTTTGGAGCATTCTTGCACAAAGGGGCTTTCTGCAGGAACTACTTCAATTTGCTGGACATGCTGGTTGTTGGGGTGTCTCTGGTGTCATTTGGGATTCAGTAAGTATTTGTGTGTCGGTAGAATGAATTTCCATGGGGAACTTGAACCTAATTCTTTCAAGCTGGCCACCGTCTCATGATTACAGCCAGGATGGCCTAACGTGCCCCATGGAAGAAAGTGCTGGGGCCATTTGTGTTTTCCTGTTTTTGGTTCTGTTTTTTCCTTGTGCCTACTGCTGGCTTGAGTGTATTATCCTCTTTGAAACTGGCTTTCAGCCACAGATGAATGACAGCTTGACTGAGAGAGAACAAATTGGGTTCTTCTTAGGCCCAGTCCAAGCCTTCGAGTATCCTCTCTCAGGGTGGCACTTTTCCTTCGCTGCAGGAGGAGGTTGGCCTTGGTGGTCTCTTGGGACCCCTTACACTTCCTGTGCCTGCAGGATACAGTTTCTTTGGGGCCAAATACTGCCTTTTTATCCTGTGCAGTACCTGGGGCAATCAACTGTGCTTGTGTCTTCTGTGGCCTCACTTCACTTTCCTGATGGCCTGTAAGCATCTGCTCTGGGCCCACCCGATAGCACCCCATATGTGCACGCACACATGTACAAAAGCCCCTTAGCTGAGGGGACCTGGATAGGACTATAAGTGAGGCACAGTGAAGCCACTGGCCTAGACCACTCTGTGGGAAGAAAAGCAGATGGTTTATTTGGGAATCAGACTTCTGGGCAATGTCTTAAGTGGTGGTGGCAGCAGGCAGAGAACAGTGGCTGGCAGGGAAAACTGTGGCAGGTAGTGGCAGGGAGGAAGGGTGTGGACCAGAACAGCCTGAGAGTTGGCACAGGGGCTTTGATCTGTTGCCGGCTGTTTAGGTTAATCAGGTGCTAGATGACCTTTGCCCAGGGTGGTTGACTGTGGGGACAGATAAGGGAAATGGGCCTGCTTCTGAGGAATGCTAGGTCTAGGGTTTTGTTTACTGGATAGCAATCCCCCTGCTTGCCTGGACAGAGTCTAGCCTGTCACTTAGGACATTGTCAGCAGCACTACCATCTTGGGGGCCTGCTTTGGACCAAACAAGCACCAAGCATTCCTGCCTAGAGTCGCCTTCCTTGTTCTCACTTCTGGCTTGCTACCCATGGAAGGAAGTTCTGAATTCACTTCCCAGGAAAACCTTCAGTCCAGTCCCTTCACAACTCTCATCAACCCCCTAGCTATTTATGCTCTTACAGGGTTTTCTTCTTGCACACTTCCTTCCAGGCCTGTGTTCTAGCCAAACCCACCCGTCCGGGACGTATGCACTGCTACTGCAGCCTAAGCCCCTCTCCTCTCTGTGAGCTAACTCCACTCCTTTAGGGCTCACCTGATGCCACATCCCTGAGAGGCCTTCCCAGCTGTCCCTGAGCCCAGGTGCCCCTGCCTTCCCTCCCTTGGTGGAGCACACTGCATTTATCACCCCCACCCCACCCCCCAGATGTGTGCTGCTCATCTCTCCTACCATATTTTACCCTGTGGAAGCCAGAAAAGCCCTAGCACCAAAGCACAGGTCCCCAGACTTAATCCCTGAAATCTAAATGTCAGGAATCTAGTGTTTACATTAGCATAACAGTTTGAAAATGTCTCCATAAAGTGCCTGAAGCAAGGCCTCTGTCAGCTCCCTCAGGAGGCAGGAGGCCCACTTTATGGCAGAAAGGAGCAGAGAGATCAATTCAAAGCCACATGGTTATGTAGGGTCCTTAAAGTGATGGGCACATGAGGTAGCTGATCCCCAGTCCCCTCTCCAGCTGTAGCACACACACCGCCGCCTGCTTTCTTACCTCTGTCCCTCCTTAGATCCAGCGCCATCTCCGTTGTGAAGATTCTGAGGGTTCTAAGAGTCTTGAGGCCTCTCCGAGCAATCAACAGAGCAAAAGGACTTAAGGTATTGAGCCTCTCCTTGGAGTGGGGCTGCCTTGGGTTGGGAATGGCTGCAGTTAGTAACTGTTTTCCTCTGGAGATGAGCTGGGCCTGCTGAGTTTCAGAGTAGGACCCTTCCACCAAAAAAAGCCGCCTCTGCCAAGTAGTGCCATTCTAAGACTGAAGGATGGCTCAGCAGGTAAGAGACTCGCTGCATAAGCGGTAGGCTCTGAGTCAAATCTGCAGACCCCGTGTAAGAAGCTGGGCCTGTTCCGATACTCCTGCAACCCCAGTGCTAGGGCGAGGTGGCTGAGACAGCAAGGGGCTTCCTGGTGGCTCTCCCTGCTCTGGGTTCAGTGAAAGGCCCCCCATCTGAAGAGTACAAAGTAGAGGCTGATACAGAGGGACACGCAATGTCCTCTTCTACTCTCCTCAGAAGAACAGGCACACATGTGGGGTCATGTACTCACATAACATGTATCGCTACACACTTACGAGAAAAATGACGTTTGTTTTTGTTAGCTGGAGATAGGGTGTGGCTATAATTACAGTAATCATTTGTTACTTCTCTAACAACAGTCTATCTTTGTGTTTATTTTAAGTTATAATCTATTCTCACATGGATTATACACCAGCCTAAAGTGCTTACATCTCTGTAAGGCCTTCCTGGCATGAGGCTCCTGTGAGCCCGTGTGTGGGTGGTGTTTCTTTTAGTTAAACTGACTTCTTCTGAGGAAGCCCAAGAAAGGGCACTTGAAAGGTGTTCCCTGGGCCTCTGGAATGGCTAAGTGGCTTAAGGCACTTGCCACTAAGCCTGATCACATGAGTTCAAATCCCGGGACCCAAGTGGGAGGAGAGCACCAGCCCCTGCATGTTGGCTCTCTGGCCTCCAAATGCACACATGCATGAGCACATACACAATAAGCAAACGTAATAAAAATAACAGTGCACACCAACACTCGTGCAGGGATAACCAGAAAAACAATGCATGAGGGTAGAACAGTTAGAAATTCAGGTCAAAATGCTCATAAACACAGAATCCCTGGCTTGCTGTGAACTTACTTCATGGCTAAAACAAGGAAGGCGAGTAGCAGCCTCGTGGCCTCTCTGTTTTCTCCCCAGCACGTTGTCCAGTGTGTCTTTGTGGCGATCCGAACCATCGGCAACATCATGATCGTCACCACCCTGCTCCAGTTCATGTTTGCATGCATTGGGGTGCAGCTGTTCAAGGTAGGGTTGCCCTCTCTCTCACTCAGGGCTAGAGCCGCCTTCCACAGGAGAGCCTGTACTGAGTCTCCGTCTGCTTTGTATCTAGGGGAAATTTTATCGATGCACAGATGAAGCCAAAAGTAACCCTGAGGAGTGCAGGTGGGTACCCCGAGAGCAGGCTGGGGAATTGGGAAGAAGGGATAGCAGGCCTCACGGATGTGCTCACGTTAGCATTTCAGAAGGTCTTGTCAAGGATGAGAAGCCTGTCCACTCAACTCGTGCCAGGAAGGAAGCATAGTGGCTGGTGTTTTGTTCAAGTGAAACTCAAGGAAAGTGAAATCAGCTGCTGTGTTCAGGGCACAGTTAGGTCAGTGTAGTCACATTATTGTTTAGTCAGCACCTCTCTCAAGGTTTGAAACCTTTTTATCATCCCAATAGAATGAGAAGATGGCATGGGCTACTTAGTATGGAGCTTACAAACTGGGGGAGGAACCCCCAGATAACAGACAAGGGCCGCCAGTGTCTCCCCTGCTGTCCATTGAAGAGTGCGAATGGCGTTCTCCCAAGTCAGACTTGCAGCTCAGGTCCCAGTGGTCAGGAGTGGCCTACCCTCTGCTAGAACAGTTGGCACTTCTTCGCTCCTTGTTGCTATTGCCCATGCTTTGGCAATATTTCTATTCACAACAGCCAACAGAGGAGAAGCAGTAAGAAATGTCCATAATTGAAGATGCTCAGTAAATATGGAATCTTACAGTCCATGTGTCCACTGCCCAGAGCTTAAGGCTACAGAAAATCTACATCCCTGACCTGTACGGTTACAGCTGGCCGGGGTCTAGCTGCCTGCCCCATACATGTTGGTTCGGGTTTCCTTGAACAAATGGTTGTGGCCACAGAACATCAGGTACAAGTTGCCTATGACTGCATACAGCTCCAAAAAATGTTATTGGCCCAGGCTGAGGGATGCAGAGCACCCCATGAGCCGATTAGGGCAGCCACAGTGTGGCTATGTGGGCCCTTCCCTCTAGCTTCCTGTTGCTGTGAGAGGACAGGAGTAGGCTTTGTCTCATGACTCCGTCGACGAGTACAGTTTTGTAGGAAATGGTGTGTGACAAAGGAAACTGGGACTAGCAATGGTGTATAACGGAAGAGATGGTTGGAACTAGAATGGGGATAAGCAGATACCTCAGCTTGCTTCTTAGAGTTTATGGGACTCTCCGTGGCCAAGTTACAGATGCTTTCACACACATTACCAGCCTCTCTTACGTGAGGAACATTTGCCATTTGGCTGTAGCTAATTGCTAGCACATGAACACTGGCTCTCTAGCTGCTCCTGCCCCAGAAAGTGCACTTTCACTGGTCATTACTAGAGAGTTACTGGAGCTGTAGAGTAGATGAAATGTGGGGTGAACAAAGGAGAAGCTCCCCCGAGACTGTCCGGTGTGTGGCCTGGCTGGGGCTACGTGCGGAGTTCTGTCTGTGATACTGGACTGATACTTCCTGGGGTAAAGCCAAGATGACTGTAACGTCTTTCCTCCACAGGGGGCTTTTCATTCTTTATAAGGATGGCGATGTCGACAGTCCTGTGGTTCGTGAGAGGATCTGGCAAAACAGTGATTTCAATTTCGACAATGTGCTTTCGGCAATGATGGCCCTCTTCACTGTCTCGACTTTTGAAGGCTGGCCTGCGTGAGTATAAAGAGTATCCAGGAAGCCGGGAGTGGGTGCGCACGCCTGTAATCCCAGCGCTCTAGGAGACAGGGGCAGGGGCAGGGGCGGGGGGGGGGGCAGGGGTGGCAGGGGCAGGGGCAGGAGCAGAGACAGGGCCAAGGGTATGGGCAGGGGCAGGGGCAAGGGAAGAGGCAGAGGCAGGGTCATGGGCAGGAGCAGAGGCAGAGGCAAGGGCAGAGGCAGAGGCAGGGGCAAGGGCAGAGGCAGATGGATCTCTAAGTTCGAGGCCAGCCTGGTGTACAGAGTGAGTTCCAGGACAGCCAGGACTGTTACATAGCGAAACCCTGTATCAAAAAACAAACCAACCAACCAACAAGAGTATTCAGTCTTCCACAAGATCCCTCTTTGCTCCTGGGGGACTCTGTTCTGTCATCCATCCAGGAGTGAGTTCTGACTTTGCTCTTCACAGCTGGAAAGGTCACCTATGACTAACTTTGGGCAACCTGTCATCATTTTTTGCCCATCATGTCTCCTCCATCTGAACAGGCAGGTGTTAAACATCCTCATCCTGCCTCAGGCTCTCAGCTGTCAAGGGCCTGGATTGGCATCTCTGGGTGTGGTTAAGGAGGCCCTAAGAGGCATTTGCTCTATAAGCTTCTGTCCACAGCTGCCCTTATGATGTCAGTAAAGAGGATTTGACAGTGTTTGAACTCATCCATTCACTCATCATGATCCATAACGGGCGCTAATGTGTGCCAGCCATGGGAAGCTGTCACCACGCCATTTCTTTCACAAAGGTGCTTACACACTCATCCACAAAATATCCCTTTGCCACCAATGCCATACAGCGTGCTGTGTTAGACAATGTGGGAGAGACAGCATGACTGAGGCAGTGTCACTGCCCTCAGAACCCAGAGTCCAGAGCTGGTAGAGCCATCTCATACTCATACGGTCTGGGTGAGTGGTGGTGATCTGGGTGAGAAAGGATATCAGGACATGAAGCAGGAAAGTAGAAGGCACTCTGTTGCCTTTCTTCAGCTTTCCCATGCCCAGAGGTGCTTCAGGAGGTGAGCGCCCAGGCTGGTTCTTGTTGGCTGCCAGGGCTCTAGGAGTGGCTCTGACAGATGTTCTCTGAAGTTCTACAGACACTTGAGTAGCACCTGCTCACTAGGGAACTCATGTGGGAGAAGAGAGGTGTGGAGTAAGAGCTTTACTCTGAAGAGATACTGTGGTAACGTCGGGTTCTGGACCGCTCTGCCTCAGTCAGCCATTGGGGCAGATGATGGGGGGGGGGGGTGGTGAACCAGCCTGGGGCTTGGAGCCACAGGACCTGAGCCCAGCTCTCAACTTTGCCCCTGAGGATTGTGACCTTGTGACCTTGGCACTTGGATGCCCCTTCATTAAATGGAGGATGGTGGGAATGGCTGCCCTTTTAGAGAGAAGTAAAGATAAAAGGAGAGGATGCTTGCACTATGGGGTGGGGTCCTGAAGGACTGACTACATTGGAGTGGGTTAGTTGAAGTTGGGGTGTTTTGTGATAGCGTCCTTCTTCTCAAGAGTTCTGTCTGATGCTGGAACTTCCTGTTTGGGTGTAGTGTGTCTGTCAGTGCACACACAATTCTCAGTTCCTCCAATACATCAATGTGATGTTCTTTAACTCTTATCTGTTAGTAGAAGGTTGCATTGTTGACTCTTTGTGGAATCTATGATTTTTTCAGTTCTCCAGATATCCTTAGAGTGATTATATCTGGGTAACCCCTCAGCTACATACCAGATATCTGAGCCTAAGGCTGAAGACGCCTCAGTGACCTGGCTGTGTTCAGAGGCCTTCATGTACCCCCCAACACACACACACACACACACACACACACACACACACACACACACACACACGCACACACACTGTGACTGTGCAGAGGAATTCTGGGTGCATGTGGTGGGACAGTGGGCTGGGCTGCTGGACAGTGGGAGTGTTCTCACCCAGTTTTTCTGTTCTCTAGGTTGCTGTACAAAGCTATTGACTCAAACGGAGAGAATGTCGGTCCCGTCTACAACTACCGTGTGGAGATCTCCATCTTCTTCATCATCTACATCATCATCGTTGCCTTCTTCATGATGAACATCTTTGTGGGCTTTGTCATCGTCACCTTCCAGGAACAGGGAGAAAAGGAGTATAAGAACTGTGAGCTGGACAAAAATCAGGTTAAAGTCACACACTGTTTGTGCTTCTGTCCCTCAAGCAAGAGCGGAGTAGCTCCTCCTTCAGTGGCTTTCTCTACATAGGGAGAGGAGGTCTCAGGCCCTGTCAAGATCACACTGTCAGCCATGTTGAGTCTCTGTAGAGTTGGTCACTAAACACAGAGCAGACTATGACTGGGGAACTTAATCCTCAAGCTTGTGATGAGCAATCGGAGAACACTGAGGGCCAGAACCCATGGTCATGGCTGACCAGCAATGGCTTAGACTCTTAGTACTGTGACCCAGAGCCTCAAATTACTCCCTCAAGCTCGCACAGTCCCCCATGGAGAGGCTCCTCAGTATCTTCTTGCTGCAGACTTTCTTGACCTTTGTGCTAGTCCTGTTGTAGCCTGGCCCTCAGGGTACGACTGTAGGGCAAGGAGCAGAATCCCTGGCCCCCACCCACTCGATCCTCTGACATCTCCAGAATATTCCCAGAGATTGCCAGGTGGCCCCAGAGTGCCAGGGACCACAGATGCTGTCGTTTAGGGGGCAGAGCCAGAAACTGACCTTGGGCTAAAGATTCTGGCATCGTTCGTTTCCCTCTTTGTGTTAGCTGCCCTGGAAGGAGTAGGAGCCTTGGCTCTGATTACCTGGTAAAGCAAGGGAACCAGGAGCTGTGCCCTGTCCCTGTTCCACCTGCACCTGCTCAGTGGCATCACGTGCATCTCTGCTCCTGGGGTCTTGGTCCCTTAGCTCGTTCGGAGACAATTTATGAAGGCCTGAAGGAGTTGCCCCTTAGATAGTCTTTTGAACCTTTAGCATCTGAGATTGAAAGTCTGTTCATAGAGTTTCCCATCTTCTATAAGGGGACATGGTGAGCAAGAATGGTCTGGCAGTGTAGCCTTCCTACAGTAGTGGGGCGTGGCATTAAGAGGTATCCCTGCCCAAGTGGCAACTGTGACTGCTCTGGAAATATGAGGATGGTGCTGACTTGCTTTGTAGAAAAACTCTGCCATGTCAGAGTGTCCTTGTAGACCCTACCAGCGATAATCTGGAGGAATCTGCCTTATCTCTTTGGCTACCTGAGAAAGGGAAGTGAGGAGAAGGTTAGGTGAACCATGCAGGGATGGAGTTATGTGTCTGTGACAACCCAAAACCCCAAATAGACTGGAATCTGGTGTCCCTAGAGTCAGAGTGACAAGGAGTCACAAACACAGAGAACTGGTCTGCAATCTGCTGATGAAGGCAGAGCGGCAGGAATAAGCCTTGAGGCCTATCGGAGGCTCCCTCTGGCCTGGCTCTAAATAAGGACTAGTCTCTGACCCTGAGTGAGCAAAGGGACATTGTAACCATCCTCACTGCCCTCTGGAGATGCTCCCAACCCATGAGACTGCACAGGCCCCTTCTGGATCTACTGGAGTGTCCAGAGAGCGTCCAGCCGCCTCTATGGCTCTTGAAGATCCCGTGCCTATCCTTAGCTGGCTCCCTCCTGTGGAGGACAACAGAGGCAGACCTGGCATCTGCACCTGCCAGCAGACAGGGAAGGTCCTGACAAGGCTTGGTCCAGGTCCCCACCCCACCAACCCCTGTCTAAGATATACTGCCAGTCCTCAGACAAATTTGCACGAGCTCTGTCTACAAGGCCCAACCAGCGCAGGGGCTGCTCCCCTCGCTTCTGAAATTACCGTGAGGCAAATGCTAGATCCTACCAGAGACTCCGCGGGCTTCCTCCTTGTTGTTCATGGCCCTTCCTGGAGGGCTGGAGTGAGCTCTTCTAGGCGAATGACCACTATGTGCTCTTCTTTGGAAGCTCTCGAACCCCCTATGTTTGCCTTTTTCTACCGTTGCAGCGTCAGTGTGTCGAGTATGCCTTGAAAGCACGCCCCTTAAGGAGATACATCCCTAAGAACCCATACCAGTACAAGTTCTGGTACGTGGTGAACTCCTCACCTTTTGAATACATGATGTTCGTCCTCATCATGCTCAACACGCTCTGCCTGGCCATGCAGGTAAAAATGGAAGTCACCGTGGGGACAAGCCTGAGGGTGCCACACAACCCTGTAGCCCAGATCCCCAGGGCAGCATGTGCCACCTCCCAAGAGGAGGGGTTTGGCTCTCCGATAAGCCTGGTTGATAGTGTGCTCAGAGTTTCATTCTGCCTGACTGTTGTCCTGGTAGACACATAAGGTCACTTGTATGTTTGGATCTGCCTGGGTGATAGGGTTGTGGGTGACGCTTCCACGGAGACTGTGTGTGGTGTCCAAGAGTGGCTGGGTACCAAAGCCGTGACACCACACAGGCCTCGGCTTCTGTCCTGCCTTTCATCCTTGTCCCATGTCACACCTTCTTTACGAGTGATGTGAGTAACCTTCCACACATGTTTCAGGGCAAAGGATTCTGATGAATTCTTCAAGTCTAGCACTTTGAAATTATTTTTAGATTATTTTTATTTAATTTTGCATTTATTGAGTGTTTTTCTGCCATGTATGTATGTGCACTGTGTGTGTGCCTGGTACCCACAGAAGTCAGAAGAGGGGTGTAGATGGCCTAGAGCTGGAGTTATGGGTGACTGTGAGCTATCATGTGGGTGCTGGGAACTGAACCTGGGTCCTTTGAGCCATCTCCCTGGTCCTGTGCTTGAAACTTTGGTCTAGACCTACCGCAGTGGCACTCATTGTTGAAAAAGAAAACTCAAGTTTTATCCCTGCCTTTAAGGGGCTCCTGATGTGGTAATGCAAGATATTTTCTAGTTTTTGAAATATTGACCTGAGTTGCAGTAACTTCTTGCTGACCTCGGCCAAATCAGATTGCAGAGCAGTGTTGACAGTGAGCCGCTAAGAAGTTACTGTCTGACAGACATGACACTTGGTCAGGAAGCCAGGACCAAGGTCTACTACAACCAGACTATGCTCAGGCTTGAAACCTAAGCAAATCAAGCCCTCGGCTCTTTGTAGAAGACAGGTCTAGAGTGAGGCACATGTGTTCAGGCACATTTCTAAACTTTTAAACTTGGAAAGAGGTCTGTATGTTGACCTAGGGCGAAACTGTAAAGCCTGCGTAATACCACCTTTAATGAGCCACAAACCTAAGTAGTCTAAGGTTTCTCACTAATCGCATTCTACCTTTATCTGTAGACATTTAGGTGGTATCTGCAATGTGTTAGTCAAGGACCTGAGCATCATTCCCAACAGAGAAAGGGTGACTTCCCCTTATACCCTGAACTAAAAGAACGGGCATGTTATTTCCTCCATCCTCCAGTCACCCTCATTGTGTCATGAATAACCCCAACCCCGTCATGTTTTTTGGAAACTCACTATATGACCTTGTAGTGCTGGGCTGAAATCTTGGGGGAGAATGCCGTACTGGAGGGTGGGAAATGACCCCAGGGTGCAGGTGTCAGGGGACCTCCCATTGCAAGGATGTGAGATCATGGGGCTTTGACAGCGGTACTTCTGCCTTCCTCCACAGCACTATGAGCAGTCGAAGATGTTCAATGATGCCATGGACATTCTGAACATGGTCTTCACGGGGGTGTTCACTGTCGAGATGGTTTTGAAAGTCATCGCATTTAAGCCCAAGGTAAGTTGTTGGATCTGCTCTGCAAAGGCTGTTGTTGAACCACCCGAGAAAGGGTCCTGCTTTCTTTTAGCCTCATGTTACTAAGTTATGCTAAACTGTCCTGCGAGCTAAGTAGCTTACCATCTGAGAACGTTAAAATCTGATTAGGACATCTGCTATACATATGGGAAAATAAATGTGCAAAGCCAAAACCCTATGAAAACAATTCTGAGAAAAAGATAGAACAGAATTGGGAATTTGTAGGCTGATGATCATTTAAAAACCCAGTTTTCTGTCTCTAGCGTGGCATGTCATGCTGTCTCAGGAAAATGTAGCTTATTTATCTGAGTAGTTGGGGGAGTGTCTGATAACCATCAGAAAGAGCTGACCCTGATTTCACTCTGAGATCTCTAGCAGGAAGACAGCGTTTATTTGTTGCTGGCTGACTGCATCCTTTTTCACCTTTTATGGGAGGTCCTAGTACCTCTCGCTGATGCCCCGTCTTTTGTTGGACTTAGAAAAGTTGCACTTGTTTGCAAGAAAATGAATCACGAACAACATTGCACTCACTCTGTTGAAGGAATGAGTGCATTGCTCCTTCCTTGGTAGGGAGTCAGTCCAGCCCCACAAAGCCCAAGGGCTGAGGTGTTCCAAGCCATAAAGCTGGGCATCAGAGAGCACCACTGTGAAACATCTGAACCCAGACCCTCAGTCCATCCCTTACTAGCTTAGCTAAGTTACTTCCCTGCCCTGTGCCCGGTTCCTCATCTGTCTATGAGAAGACTCATAGTCCAGTTTATGGGATGTGGTGGAGAGTGAAGACTTATTACATTCAACGTTTAAAGGGTGCCTGCCGTGTAGCACCATACTGGAAACTGTCACTCACACTGTTACACCATCACCGCTCTCCTCAGGCAATGGTCCTCTTTCATTCTAAAGCCCTAGACTGAGGAGCTGAGCCGAGCTGAGATGACTTGTGGGGTCTCCTTCCTAGCATAGACACAACTCTCAGAAGAGAGAATGACAGAGCCTGGTCCTAGGTGTTTGTACTCTGTGTGGATGTATCCATCAAATACGGTACAGCTTCAGAAATGGTTGGTTTCGTGTACTCAGAATTATACAGAATTTGAATTCCAGCCTGTTCCTTTCTTTAATTTGAAGTAATTCTTAGGCAATCTTTAATCGGATCTTTGTGGACCAAAAAGAAAGGACATTTGTAAGTGATGACTTGGGGAGATTGCAGTGGGGTCAAATTTGGCACCTTGCGCATGGCTAGATGTTACATACTGTGACTTGTCCATATCTACATACATAAACATCGCCTCTGTTTCCAAATTCATCAGAACCTCCTTGGAGACTCTGGTTTGCTTCTCTTTCGCCTATACTTCTTTGAACAATACTTGTCTGAACTGACGGAAAAGGTTGCAGAGTGAGAATGTGGAAAGTTCTTGAGAAATGTACACGGAACATTCCCATGGGACATTTCCCAGCAACCCTGTGCCATGTGCTCCTGTGCCTGGTGATTAAGCTCTGCAGTTCTCCAAAGCTTGCCCAGGTTGAGGAGAACACACACACACACACCCCATAGCATGTAAGCACGTTAAGTGTGTGTGCTTATTTGTGTGTATACATGCGTGCCTGTGTGTGTGAGTATATGAGAGTGTACATGCCCATACTACCCTCTAAGGCCAGTGCATCAATGGCTTGTAGTGCACTGCTTGGCCCAGTGAGTCTGCAAGCCTGGGCGGAATGCCCAGGGTCCTGTGAACAGATGAGTAATACTGCTATACCAGAGAAGCTAATTTGCAATCAAAGTTTTTAAATCGGTGATTTCCACCGACCACGTGCAAGCCTTCTTGTTTTGCTCAGCAAGGTGTTTTCATGGCCTCAGATGACCTCAAATTATAATCCAGAGAACCTTTAAAACAGTAGCACCAGTCTTGCTCTTGAAAAGCAATGTTTCTGTGATGGCTTGCGTAAGTGCTTTGTGCTAGCCAATGGGAGGAGAACAGATTCACCAAGACACAGTGTTCTTCCTCAATTCCGCCCCCAACCCCCAAACCCCCAACCCCCAGGCCCCAGCCCCCAGCCTTTAAATTCTAGTTCTTCTCATTGGTGTCCTAGGTCAGGTCAACAGGCTACCTGTCCACACTTACACAGTCCAGGACCCTGTGCCACCCACATCCACTTCAGTTAACCCAGTTGAGAAAGTTGCTCCCAGGCTTGTCAGCAGGCCAACCTGATGCAGATGTCCCTCATTGAGAATCTCCTCTCGGAGCAGTCTAGGCCATGTCCCATCAACAGTTTAAACATACTAGCCATCTCCAGAACAAGTTCCAGGACAGCCGGGGCTACACATGGAAGCCCTATATTGAGAAAGAGCAAACAGAGCCTGGCGCCATGGTGGCGCACACCTTTAGTCCCAGCACTTGGGAGGCAGAGGCAGGCAGGCCTCTGAAAGTTTGAGGATAGCCTGGTCTACAAAGAGAGTACAGCCAAGGCTATACAGAGAAACCCTGTCTCAAAAGACCAAAAAGAAGAAGAAGACCAAGAAGAAGAAGAAGGAGAAGAAGAAGAAGAAGAAGAAGAAGAAGAAGAAGAAGAAGAAGAAGAAGAAGAAGAAGAAGAAGAAGAAGAAAAAGCAAGGAAACAAACAAAAACCCAAGACCTAATATTAAGCACAATAACTGAAATGTCAGAAATTTTATGTCTGTATAATAAAAGCCATTACATGCAGCTGACTCACTTGTTCTTTTCAGGCAGGTAGAGCTGAAAGAAGGAAGGAAGGAAGGAAGGGAGGGAGGGAAGGAGGGAGGGGTAGAAGATGTGCTTGTTAGCTGCTGGCTCCACTTGAGAGGCCCTGGCTTCAGGGTTCAGTTACAGAGGCGTATGTTGCTCCTTCATGTGGGAGGGTAGGTGGGGACGGCCCTGTGTGAGGAACCATGGTGCCTTTAGTGCAGAAAGGATGGAGGAGCTGAGTCATGGCCCAGGCAGCCATCTCACGAAATGGGAGGCTACTAAACAGGGTAGCAGTGTGTGGGAAGAAAGGGAGGGCAGCCATTTCTGCCTCCCCTGGACTGTCAGAGCACCTGGGCAGAGCCTTCCCCTCCAGCCACGTGAACCATGAAACCTCCTGTGGGCTAGAGGAGGGCGTGTCAGCCTTTGGGCTGTGAACTATAAGGATGTGGGCGCCATTTTGGAACTGTGAAAGCTGTTATTATGTATCAGACTTCGAAAAAGTTCTCAGGGAGTATGAAACCCTAATCTTGCTGATCTGGAGGGATTTTATCCACCATGGTGTACCAGGAATGACCCAGACAGGAACACCGATCATTGTGGAAAGATCAGGGCTGCAAGAGGGGTTGCTTCACAGTGCGCACAGGGTGGAGCTGTCCTCCTGTACATCCACCAGGCAAGATGAGAAAAGCAGGGCTTGGAACACAGGCCAGTCAGGAAGTGAGGGAAGGAGGCCCAGCCTTTGGGTGCTCTGTTAGTGTTTTGAAGTCTTAGCATTGCTTGAGGAGTTCATTCCACCCTGTAAGAGAGTCTGGAGAAAATAAAAAGGGTGTGGGGAGCGGGGCAAGGACATGTCCATCAACATAGTGTGTGGTGATGCAGCCAAGTAGAGAACTACTTGCAGCAGTGTAAGTCATTTGAGAGTACTCTGTGATGCTGAAGGCTCTGTGTGACCCAGGAGACTGCCTTGGGAAGGAAGCAGGAGGCTGTCTTGTATCCTGGGGCCAGCTCTTTATCTTGCCTCAGACCGCATGAGGTGTCCATAAATCAGGAGTGCCTGCCTTCCCTCTGTCTGACCAGCTAAGAATCCTGTATTCATAAGACGCAAGCTGAGGAGCTGTGAGCTTTGCTTTTAAGTAAACATTCCTGTTAGATTTGAGGTAGGACATTTCCGTTTGTCAGCTCCATGAACTTCAGAGAGAACTTTTTGAGCACCAGCCAGTGGGGGCCAAGTGTAAGAGACACCATAGTTGTAAAGGAGGGACCAAGAGTAGATCAGAACTCACTGACATTGCGTCTGGGAGTCTCGTTGTCAGCAGTAACAAAGGGAAGCAGTAAGCATCAGTCAGAATGTTGATGGATGGGAGTGCCATTAGACATAAACAGGAAACATCCTGTTGTTAGGAGTCATCGTGTCCATCTTTTCCATAGTGCAAGAGATAGCTGTGGCTCTGCAGAGGCTTCTAGCCCTGCAGTTGATCATAGGCTTCTAGGCCTTGACACTTCAAAGTACTTCTGCTCTTTTTCCTCATTTGGCTGTAAATATACTCACTGTATATATGCTGAGCCCCCCTTTCTAGAGTTCAGACCTAGATTTTTACTCTTAAAACATGATTTACCTTTTCAAGACAGATCTTGGCAATATAGCCTTGGCAACTGGAAGCCTCTAGCTCTGTACCGAATGTAGCCCCCACTTCTGGTATGGCTCCCCATGGTGTCCATTGTCAACAGGTGCCAGTTAAGGATGTCATGTGAAGGTCCTGGAAGGCATAAACCACAGAGAATATACATCTACATTTGTAAGTCTCAAGTATGTTAGAACTGACACAAGATACAAGTCCCTAAAAAACGAGGAGCCAGGAAAAACTCAGGTACAAGTTTGTGGAGAAAGATATGGCCCTGTATCAAACACTGACTGGATTCAAGGTTCTGGGTTGCTGACACAGTTGGTGGAGGTGATGATAGGATACGTTATGTGGTCCTCATCCTTGGAAGGCTTTGGTGTGGCAGACCTTCTGGATGAAGGTGTGAGAAAGGCACTCAGTATGAGAGAGTATAGAGGCAGTCAGACGGATATAGGAAACTTCCGTGAAGAAGCTGGCCTCAAAGGAGGAAGTGGGTTTGAGCTGATTAAGGTCAGTGGGCTTGCATAGGTATCAGGAGATGGGAAAGAGCCAGGGAGGCTGTTGGGGGATCTAGAGGAGTTCACTTAGTCTGGAGGAGGGAGAGAACAGAGAAAAGCAAGGGTCAGGGTAGAAGGAGGCCATTGGCCATCTGGGAGCCCTGGCACATCCTCTTCATCCTAGAGGGTTTTTTCCCCCACAGGACCTGCTCCAACTTGTCTTTACTCCACAAGCAAGAGTGTCCTTGCCACAGGACTCTGCTCTAAGGCTCTATGCATCTCTGCATCTGCCGCCCTACAAGTGAGGCCCTTTAGACGAGTCTCTTTGTGTCCTTCCTTCAAACCAAGAGCTCTTGGGAATCCCGCTGCACCGTAGGACTAGTGAGGATGAGGGGGTGCTGCTGATCTGGTGGCTTTAAGTGGGAAAGGGGAAATGAGGGGAGCTTGAAGACTCGGGGAGGTATAGGGGAGCCTCACTCTTTCATCAGCTCATGAAGGTTTGGGGTGGACACTCTGGGTGTCAGGACAGGGTTACCCTCTACCTGTCCAGGGCCATAGGTATGTGGTGTGTGTGTGTGTGTGTGTGTGTGTGTGTGTGTGTGTGTGTGTGTGTGTGTGTGTGTGTGTGTGTACACACATATGTGCCCCTGTCCATGCCCGTTCTCACTCAGGCCCTTTCTCACACACATGGGAGCACAACCACCCCTCTGTGCCCCTTTCCACCAGTGGACAGTATTGTTGTCTCCCCTTTGGCTTTCCTGACCCCTTCCCTGGTTGCTACGGGTGCTGTGGGGACTCGGATGCGTCCCCTCATATGATCCATGTGATGTTCCCTTCATAAGTGCTCATAAACATCTGCCCCTGCCCGCTCTGTCCAGGGGTATTTTAGTGACGCCTGGAACACGTTTGACTCCCTCATCGTAATCGGCAGCATTATAGACGTGGCCCTCAGCGAAGCCGACGTAAGTATGCACCTGTGTGGCCTGCGTCCTCTCTCTCCTGTCTGCACATTCTGCTCCCTGCCCTGATGTGGCATCACCTGGACAAGTCACAGATCCCAGTCACACATGATCGGAAACTAGACATTTCCTCACAGAGGCTGTGGGAAAGAGCCTTCTAGAGTAGAGCCTTAGCCCAAGGCCTCTGCAGACACAAATCACCTTTGCAGGGTTGACTCTCTGGCACCATTGACCCCAGGCACTAGTAGGCAAGGTAAGATAGGGTGTCTCTGGTTGTTTCCATTTGCTCTGTCAAAGTCCATCCAAAGTGACGCATCTATGACATGTTTGTCTTGGGGCGATTTTTTTTTTTCCCAAGCAGTCGAGTGGCACATTGTTAACGCTGTCCTTTTCTTCTTTTTTTCCTGTTGTGCTTCCTGTCTTCTGTGGCTTCTGAATGCTTGCCTAACAGCACTATTTCACTGATGCATGGAACACTTTTGATGCCTTAATTGTTGTTGGTAGCGTCGTTGATATTGCTATAACTGAAGTGAATGTAAGTAGCAAACTTCGTGTCCCTTAACGTGGTTCGTTAAGTCTGATGTGGAAGAGACCACACCCGTGAATCTCCATGTGCATAAGAGTTTCAGACACTAATCCACTTTGAAAGGTTAAAGTCAGTGTGTGGCCTCCTTTCCCTTGTACTATGTCCACCCCTTCCCCTAAAGAAATGGAGGCTTGAGCATAAAATGTGCCACCTTGGAACTAAAATAGTTATTTTTAAAAGATCATGCTCCACCAGTGGAGTGCTCCCGCTCTCTAGCTGGGTAACCTTCAAGTCTCAGCTTTCCCAGCTATAGGATGGATGGCTCTGTGATGGCACAGGACACCTCTATAGCCACGCCTGGGCTGAGGTGGCTGCCGCCACTGTTCTCTTAGCTTTGAGTCCGCTCTCAACCTAGCTGGTGACCCCAAAGAGTGTTACCGGTGTGTGTCGTGAATCAGTGCCCTCTTCGCCACGTGCAGTTTATTCTTAACAAGGGAACACGTGTAATAGGCAAATCAAGTCCCCACCAGAGGCAGGCTGACAACTCACACATCAGAGTTTGAGAAGGGGGACACCAGCTTCCTCAAGTGAGGGTCCAAGGCAGACAGAAGAGGGCCCTGTCCATTTATAGGTTTCAGTGAGTGTCAGCGTCTATACCCTTCATAGCGGTGAGCCAAGCTAGGGGAAGTCCTGTTGCGTGGTGTTGCCTTCTGCTCTGTGTTGCCAGTCCAGTGCTGCCCCTGCCACTCAAGCGCTCTGTTCTGCCTGGCTGACATATACACAGCTGAGAGCTGTCTGCTCCATCCTGGTGCCCAGACCTCCTGGACCAAATGGGAACGGTCCAATGAGCACAGGCTGACGTCAGTCAGCATGGATGGCTGGACAGCCAATAACCTGGCAGTTCTAGCCCTACTTCAACCTTGACTTATTGAACCCAGGCTTCAGTTTCTCACTCATAGGCCCAGCAGAGTGAATATATCTGCTGGGAATACAATGATGTCACTATTTGTGAAAATACTTATTAAAACAAAGGGTTATGAAGACACACTAGTTTGTGCAATCTTCCTGTATACTATGTGAAATAGACTTGAAGATATTATCATGGCCACCAAAGTATAAAGTAAGCTTTGTCACACCAAAATCCGTGCAATGTCAAGATGGTAAAAGGACATTTTACTAGGCCTGGGTACATACACATAGCAACCTTGAGCCCAGACAGTATAAATTCAACTTTATGAGACATATTCTATAGCCAGCTATAAACTTGTCATTCATGTCAGTGACGTTTGAGTGTAAAATAATCTAGTGTTACTGCAAGAACAGCAGGACCCTACCTTGACTGCCATGTGGCATAGCATCTGACTGCTTTAATCATCTCAAGGCATTTGGAGTATCTATGGTGGAACTTCCCTTGGGTCAAAAACAACATATGACAGATGTTAAAATACCACTAGCTGTTGTCCTAACAGACTTTTTAGGTGCTGTGAGCCAGAGGTCATAAACTCTTATTTCCTGGGTACCAGGATGTCGCCACGGCTTGTTGACCAGCTAGACCCAGCTTTCTCATGCTGCCCACCTGCTGGCCAGCTAGCATGACCTAGCACACTCAGCAGCAACACCTGCTTCACGGGCTGGGCGCTGGCCCTGCTTCTCAGCTCTGACCTGGCCCTGCCTGCAGTGTCTCAGGGTAGCTGTGCTTCTCTGTGGGTTGGGCAGCCCTACACTTGTGTGTCTAGTTAGCAGTTTACATCCGGTGTCTGTGCAAGGCCTCTTTCCTGATAGCCAGCTCTCACCAAAGACTCGCGCTGGAGAACGCTCCCAGTTCCCAAACCTGCTGTCAGTCAGTGGCCTTTCTCTGACTAGCTGTACTCTGAGACCAAACACTTCTTAACCTTGGCCTTGGCAGCTCCCTACCCTGGGTTACGTACAAAGATCTCAGTTGTCAGTCCACTGTCATTGACACAAAAGTTTTGCTCCCTGTTCATTTACTCCATCTTCAACACCCATTTCACTGCTTGTAGGCTTGGAGCTAGGCTCTGGGAATAACAAAAGATTAAAAAAAAAGACAGAAAACTCTTTATCTCTGATGTTAAAGATATGTAAGAATGGGAATATTTATTCCTGCGTCCTTCCTCCATACATACAGTTCCCCAAGTTGCCCTGGAGAGCAACGCATGTCACATCCTCAGTGGCCTTGTCTCCTGTCGTCCAGAGTCAACTGAGCACGAAAGCCGTTGCTCCATTGTTGGCTGGTTTGAGTTGCCCTCATCATCATCATCATCATCATGTTTTGTGATGTTTAACCCGCTATGCTCTCTCCCCTAGACTCCGCTGGTCTTCTTTTTCTGTTGCCTAATTGATTTTTCATGTTGGTTTTATTTTTAGAAAATTGTAGCGGCAAGTATATATAATCATATATACGGTGAAGTCGTTAAGCAAACGCGCTTCCAGAGACTGTACACTTTGTTTCTGCTTCCCACCTTTGGTGTTCCACTGAGTTTCACAGGACTTGCTAAAGATCAGCCGTGCCCATCTAAACTGTTTCTTCTCCCGTATGTCCTCGTCCCTGGTGGGGGCCTGAGCTCAGGCTTGCTTGGTCAGTCACACTGGCACTGTGACTCACCAGCACAGCCTTCCAGGAATGATCTAGACAATGAGAACTCTAACTTGTTTGTATTCTTTGCAAAAAAAAGAAAGAAGAAAGAAAGAAAGAAAAGAAACAAAGGGGTGGCCCTTTGCACTGTCCTGTTTGCATGCTCACGTGGCTCTTTCCCTCTTGTGTCCCCTCCATGCTCCCTGCCCTGTTTGCTCCTGGCGTGACAGCTTTCCTGGACCTGTCCCCTTCACCTTTGTAATCTCACCAAGCTGCTAACTGTTGGATGTTGGATGACACCCGATAGATTGACTTTGCTGTCTCTTGGATGCCTGTTTGTTCCTTGAGTTCTGAAATGACCAAGCAACAAACATTCTGACCCAGGGATGGCTGTTGCTGATATTTTGTGTTTTTTCCATACCATTGTTGCCTGGGAGAAAGTGGTCTTGCTTAGAAATTGTGGCCGTTTTGTGTTTAGCAAAAAACATTAAAAAAAAAAAAAAATCTACAGAGGCTCACTCCCAGATCCTAGGACTGCTTTGTCAAGAGCCCAGCTTAGACCAGGTCTCCACCATTTCAATCTGCTTGTTGTCAGAATGAGGGCTAATAGTTTAGCTCTCATATGGTAGGTAGCCAGGGACGAGGCTGAGGAATAGGAACTTGCAATAGCAGAAGCTACTGAAGCTATCTGTTCCAAACCTATAGTTAACAGTGGAATTCTACTAAACATGGATCACTCAGCTCCTCAAGGCCATTCTTGAAAGGAAAGGCATGTAGGGAGCAAGTCTTTCCCCTGCCTCGTGTCCTCTAGGCTTACCTGTGAGTGATCTCAGAAGTTGAGCGTAGTGCCAGGTCACTTATACCCCTTTCCATCCCAAATGCCCCTATATCTCTTGGGAAAAAGCAGTAGAGGCGGAGTTTAATCCCCTCACAGTCAAATCCTGTCCCTTCACCAATTCCAACAGCCCCTGCCCCACTGGAACAGCCCACACGGGTTTTCCAGCGGCCCTGCCCTCTGTGACGGCTCCGCTGCCCTAAGCTATCTGCTGAACACTTGGCCCAACATCGCTGTGGGCTAGGGACCAAACTTCTCCACCCTGAGAGCACATGAGAATAGCTTGGTGGCTTTCAGAGTTCCTGAAGGATAGAAGGACCCGAAAATAACTCTTGGGTGGCATGTGGGCTCTGGGTGCTTTTCAGCGTTTTCCAGCGTCAGAGAAGTTGCCTTCCTTGCAGATGGAGCAAAGCCATCCTAGGGGCCTTCCAGTTCAGAAGATACTTTGGCCACTTGCACGGTCCCCAACTCCTGCTGAAGCATCCTCCCCTATAGCAGTCCTTCTTGCCCGCTGATTTGTGTGGATGTGTGTTTGTGGAGGCGATGTCTCAGGCCACTCTGGGGGTGCATGCAGCCTGAAGTGCTTTGTTCTTTCATCCCTTTGTGGTGTGGTCTACTGCTTTGTCCCATGACAAATGCTGTCTCCTCTCCTCCCTCTTAAAACAAAACAAAACAAAACAAAACAAACAAACAAAAAAAAGACAATTTGACTAGGTGTCATGGTCCACACCTGTAGTCCCAGTACATGAGAGGCGGAGGCAGCTACACAGTGAGTTTGAGGCCAGCCTGGGCTATGTGAGACATTGTCTCAAAAAAAAAATTCAAGGGCCGGGCGTGGTGGTGCACGCCTTTAATCCCAGCACTCAGGAGGCAGAGGCAAGTGGATCACTGTGAGTTCGAGGCCAGCCTGGTCTACAAAGTGAGTCCAGGACAGTCAAGGCTACACAGAGAAACCCTGTCTCAAAAAAACAAACAAAACAAAAAACAAAAACAAAAAAAATTCAAATTTAACGCTCGATGATTGTCATTCTTCGGATACAGTTAAAAAGATGCACATTTCACTCCAAAAGTCAGTTTAGCCAGCTTTCATCAGCCCAAAGGAAGAAGATCACAAATGGCCTGTCATGGAGCAGCCCAGAGGAGCAAGCAGAAGAGGGAGGCCAGAGAAAGCAGACTTACTGATGCTCTTGCAGGTCCCACATACATTATGGGCATTTTGGTAACATAGTTGTAGAGGGCCTTGTTCCGCCTTCTCCAGTCCTCTGAGCATAGACAGATGGAGGTGCACACACACACACACACAACTGCACATATGCACAGTATACACATGTGCACCATCTAGCTGCCTGGGCAAGAGTGATGCCTCTCTCTCCATGGCCCTTAGGGAGAGTGATGTGGGGGCAAGAGTCCTGGGAAGCTAATTCCTGTGTGTGTTAAAGCTTTAAGTTAAAAAGCAAATAATAATAACAACAAAACCCTCATGATATAAGCTAAATGCCGGTGGCTCACACCGGGAACCCCATAAGTCAGGAGGCAGAAACAAGGAGAATCATAGTTTGAGGCCAACCCAGCTGTGTGAGACCCTGCTTCCTGTGTAATTAAAGGGGGGAAGAAGGCCCATTCCTTTAAGGAAGTATTGTTAATTCTGGTATGAGGCAATAAAAGAACTTAACAAAATTAATGACCCTGGGTTCTGAGGTGCCTTCATAGAGCTCCTGTTCTGCGTATCTAGGTGGACAAGAGCCCTCTCTAGTAGTCAGGATTTGGGTCCAGAGTCACTGCTGAATTACAAGTGTACTCTGATGTATCCAAACCCATTATTATTATTATTATTATTATTATTATTATTATTATTATTATTTTACTAAGGTTCATAGAATTCCTATGTTTGGTCTCAGGAAGCAGCTTAAGAAACAAGCCTTTGTTTTCCCCATTCCCCCAGGGAAGGAAACTTCTAGCAGCACACCCACTTACCTTCCCTGTATAGTTTTACTGTGTGCCACAGAAAGCCTTCGTTGGGAATCACCAACAGAGGAGCCTGCCCTTTGTCCAGTCTCAAGAAGACCCACTGCCTCAGTGGAAATGACAGTTAGTGGTGGGAGAGACTGGAGGCTGTCCTTTCCCCATCCTGGCTATTGCCACTTAAAGATGCTTCCGGGAAGGGAAAACTCATCTTTGTAATCTCTTCAGCAATTCCCCGCACTGAGTAGAGTGAAGAAGGGCTCAGGCCTCCACGGAGGTGAGAGAAGCAAATGAGCCCGTTCCTGGACACACAGACCTAGGTGAGGCAGAGCTGCTGGGGCTCAGACAAGCTGGGCCATGGCCCTTCCAGGGTCCTGAAGACTGCAGTGCTTGCTTGACTGGGGTCAGGTTGAACTTCAAGCCAAGCAGTGCAGGCTGCTGGAGAGAAGCCTGCCTCTGTCCCTTGCACTGATTAGGCCTCCCAGCCCTTCAGCAGAGACACAGATCCTATGGAGCACACGTAACACTTAAGTATGGGAACCAGAGGCAGAGCCACTGGTTGCCCCGTGGCTAGAGTCATTCCATTCTCCTGGACCAGGAGGCCTGCTATAGGAGGTCAGCTCCTTTGACTGAGCCTGAGAAGCAGGTTTCTCTGAACCTGTGTCTTTAGAGACCACTAAGGTACGTCCCACAGTCTTTGATTAGACATCAGTCCCCCGAGACATCACATCCCCACAAGGAAACTAGACTAGAATAGTGTGTCTTCTCAGGCAGAGAGCAGCTGTGTTGACCTAAGGCATTAACTACACACTGGTAAAAGGGGGGACTGTCTTCCTGAGCCACTGCTTCCTTCCCCCTTCATTAATACATTTCACTCTTTGATCTCTTAAAGCCAACTGAAAGTGAAAATGTCCCTCTCCCAACCGCCACGCCTGGGGTAAGATCAGGGGCTGGTCCCAGGGGCTGGGCCTTCCCCTTGAGTTTATTTGACCATGTCAAGTCTTCCACTGGCGTTCTGTATTCTCATGATCGTCCTTCCAGAGCAGTGTCTGCAGTGGTTTGCATCCATCATCAGTGTCCAGTACTCTCGAGCAGCCCAGCGCTCTCCTCTAACACAGTAGAACACGTGGACATGCATGTGCTGTGTGGATGCAGTCTCCCCGCCCCCGGCCCCCCCCCCAGCCCTGTGTTGTTAGCACGTGACTTCTCCTTTCATACCATGCTTTTTGAGGTGAAAGGCCCTAGAAACACATCTCCAGTTCTCACCTCTGTCATGTTTGCGTCTGTTGCTGTGTGTCTGAAAGTGTTGCACGTTCTGCTTCCTGCTGGGTTTGACCTCTCCATGATAATCCTTCAGAACTCTGAAGAGAGCAATAGAATCTCCATCACCTTTTTCCGTCTTTTCCGAGTGATGCGATTGGTGAAGCTTCTCAGCAGGGGGGAAGGCATCCGGACACTGCTGTGGACCTTCATCAAGTCCTTTCAGGTAAGAGCGACCCGGACTTCCCTCTCTGCCCCTGAGAGCATAAGTAAGGCAGGGATTGTCGTCTGTCCCAGAAGACCCCGGAGTGCGCGCATGCACTTTCTCTCTCTCTGCCCCCTCCCCCGTGACTACTATGTCAGTAGAGATTATGGGATGCTAAACAAAATGCAGACATTAGGCCCTGAAAGTCAGAGATCCGCAACATTTTCTAGATGGAAAGAAACGTAAGTCTCTGGGACTTTTGCTTGCCCAGAATGCCTAGCAAGAGTGGTGTCTGAGAAAGGGAGGTCACTACACATTCCCTGAAGCTCAGCAGCCTGTGACCTAAGCAACATATAAAATAAAGCGTTTAGTTGGGGTTTGCTTACAGTTTCACAGGGTGAGTCCATAACCAGCATGGTGGGAAGCATGGTGGTGTTCAGGCAGGCATGGGTGCTGGAGCAGTAACTCAGAGCTCTCATCTTATCTGCGAGTTATAGGCTGAGAGATAGACACCGAGACTGGGCCTGGCCTGGGCTTTTGAAACCTTAAAGCCCAACCCCAGGGACACACCTTCCCCAACAAAGCCACACCTCCTAATCCTTCTCAAACAGTGCCACTAACTGAAGAACCAAGCACTGAGATGTAAGCGTCGATGTGGGCTTTCTCATCCAAACCACCACATAGCTCTCTTAAATGGCTTCTGTACTTATAAGGGGTTAGTGGGTGCTTGGTAGGGTTCACTTTATCTAGGTATCTAGCTGGCCTTATTTGACACCTATGATTCCTTAGATTGGTGCTGATCCATTCCTGAGCTCCCCCTGCACCTTCTGGTGCCCTGCTGTAGGCATTACACTCATCTAGACTGAACTGGTAGAGGATAAGGAATAAATACAGATTTGTGGTAAAAGGTGCAGCTGGATAGGGACTTCATGAACATGCACACACGTTGCAGAGTGAGCCATGCACGTCTTCATCAGCTGTGTTTCATTGATTAGTCAAGTTATATAAAGAGAAACTCTAAGTTTGCCCCTCACCACCTCTGGGATAACCAGTGGAAAATCACAGTGATTTTTTTCCCCATAGTGAATAGGAAAGGAAAGAGATGGCGTTTAGGGAAAGGAGAAAACAAAAGCTCACAGAAGGGAAATTACAGTCCTGGGCTTGTATTTAGCCCAACATCCTAGGCATCCCTGTGCTACCGTGCACATAGATGCAGCTGCCATGTGTGGTGATGGAGAAAAGCTGCCAGGGGGTGTGCAGTGAAAGAACTCGGGTCTGGCCAGACACATGTACTTGTTTGAGTGCTCTTAAAAGGAACCTCTTTCCTTCCTGCGCCTAGCCCTTGACTTTGTAGCTGTTTTCGGATGGTCACCTGGCTAAGTTAAAAGCCTTAAAGATAGCCCCAGACACCCCACAGTACACCCGAGCCGCATTAAGGAGAGAAAGCTCTCCAGTTCCCCTTGGATTAATTTGACCGAGAGTAGCCCAAAGCTTGAAGTCTCCACGTTTCTCCCTGACTTCGGTCTGTCTGTTATTTTTACTTGCTGCCTTGCCTGCAGTCTGTCGTTTGTATATATCTGATCTGTCCCTATCTCTTGCCATACCTCAGGCTGACCACTGTCTCACTGCCCCTAAAAAAGGGCTTTGCTCTGCATTTACTACGCAGCATAGAAAGCATCACATGCAGGAGGAATGAGGGCCACTTGGCAGGGATCTTTAACAGAGGCTTTGCAAGGGATTGAGTGATTTATGCCAGACCCCAGAGCACTCAGTGCTGCAAGCACACCACACATTCTGTCTGGGTGCTGATCTCAACACTTGTGGAAAATATTTGTTTTATAAAATTGTTTTCAACCTATTTTCTGTTTTTAGCACGTATTACTATAGCACACATGCGCATGTGCGCGCGCGCGCACACACACAGACACACACACACACACACATGCATGCATGAATTGCTTTTTGGGCCAAGGGCATAGAGGAGTACATAACTTATTATAGTCTTGCATTATCTTAGGTTGTAAAGTTGATTACATAGGAAATCCAAGGCTATTTAGGTTGGTTGCTACATTGCTATCTTAAAGACAAGTTAAAACAAACAGGCTGGGCGCATGACAGGATAAAGGGCCGAGCGACCTCAAGGGGTGTTAACTGTGAGGTCCAGCAAAACCTGCAGTCTCTTTGAGGATATTTTCATAAACTGTATTGCCAATGGCGCGTTTTAAAGTGGTTTGCATTCTGAAATGGTTTTTGACCCTCTCTGGCTCAGTAATTCTACTCCCGAGGTCTCATCCGAAGGGAAGCCAGAATCAAGGTGCATCAAGAAGCTTCTTGGCTGCTCTACAAGTACTCCCTAGCCCCGACCCCAGATACACAGGGAACGGAGGCAGCTGGGGCAGCTGGCATTTGGGAGCACTTTTGGTCAATTGCGTTCTCATGAAGGTTGCAGAGTACATTTAAAGCTCGCTGGCATCCATGAGTCTATATGGGGAAACGTGTAGGGTTAGCACAGAGTAATAACAAGCGTGGGAAGCAAACCGTGCCTGCCTACATTTCATAGCACTGGGTATGCAGGTGCACGGACCCCTGTGCCGGGCCGGGCCTCCTGAGGGCTGAGCAGGCGCAAGGAGCGGTGCCCAGCGCCCGCCAACCCCGGCGCTTTGTCTCTTGCAGGCACTCCCGTACGTTGCCCTTCTCATTGCCATGCTGTTCTTCATCTATGCAGTCATCGGCATGCAGGTAAGCGGCGGCTGCTTTTCCTCACAGGGCCCTTTCCAAGGTGGCCCCAGGTCCAAACTTAGGCCAGGTAAAGCCGAAAGACAAGGCTGTGATGTTTTCAGCCAAATGCCTTGGGTACTGAGGAGAGAAGGAGAGCTTTATAGCCCCTCAGGTGCCATTGAGCTCCCACAACAGGGCTGGTGCCAGGGGAAACCAGACCCAGAAGGATGCAGAGCTGAAGATGTAGCAGGAGTGTGTTGTGCTAGCAGCCCTCCCCGCCGACACAGGCACTCATGTCCTAGGAGAGTGACCTAGATGAGGGGACCTGTGGTCGGTCTGAGCAGCAGAATGCCGCAGGCGCCCCAGTGGAAGAGGATGCCCCAGTCATCAGTGCTGGAGACCATGTGCTCTGTCCTGATGACAGAAGGCACTTAGCAGTCCACAGCCTGTTGATACTCGGCAGGACCATTCCTTGTCACATCCGTGGGCTACTCACGGATTTCCAGTTGCCTTGGTTAGGACTGAGTCGGGACAGCACACCTCTCCAGGGAGGCATGGATGCAGGCTCTTAGGCTCAGAGGCTGCAGCATGTGTTCCTGGGTTGGGAAAGGTCTGGGGCCCCATGTGCAGCTGGGTCCTAACACCATGGGGCAGCTGGAGGGCGGTGAACAGCTCTGGGTCCAGACGACCAGAGGGTGGAATGCTGTTGCCCTGACTAGAGCAGGTGGGCGATGAGGTAACTCCAGCACAGAGAGATGTTGTATTTATTTATTTTCTTGTCCAGAAGGCATAGAAGTGCTTGTAGGAATTTTATTGGGAGTTTTAAGACAAGAGCTATATGCCCTCATGAGAAAGAGGCAGCTCAGGGGACACGCTGTACCCAGCGGATCTATGCCAAGCGCAGAAAGTGGCAGGTGTCCTAAGGCAGCCCTAGTTGTTCATTAGACCTGAGTTAGTTCTAAAATCACATAAATCTTTCTATATGACTGTGTTAGCTGGCCTTTCATTGCTATACTGAAATATTGGAGATAATTAACTCAAGGAGAAAACGTTTCCTATGGCCTGCAGTTGAGGAGATCTAGTCCACGATTGACAGCCTACTGTTTTGCCCTATGACAAGGCAGGACACCATCGTAGAAATGCATCATGGGACAGAACCGCTCAGAGATGCTGGGTGTCAGCTTCCTACATTCCCCTGTGAAGACACACCCGAGGGACCAATGACCTCAGGTCCTGTCATACTGCTACCTCTCAACGGTGCCACCTGCAGAGAACAATCTTCTCACCACGTGAACTTCGGGAGGCCCGTTAAGTTCCAAACTGTAACAATGACAAAAATCTGTCTTTTCCCTTTTAATAACTTCCTTGTCTAGATGTTTGGCAAAGTGGCCATGAGAGATAACAACCAGATCAATAGGAACAACAACTTCCAGACGTTTCCCCAGGCGGTGCTGCTGCTCTTCAGGTGACCGGGTCCTGGGGGGAGGGTACCCTAGAGTTAGGAAAGGGGTGGGGTCATGTTTGCTCTTCCTGGTTATGTCTGCACAGACTTGCTCTGTCATTGTTGTTCTTTGTTTTGAAACAGGATCTCAGTGTGTAGCCCAGGCTGGCCTGGAACTTACCCTGTAGTGTGGGTTAGCCTCAAACTCATGACCGTCCTCTTGCTTCAGCCTCTCAAAATGTTCTACTGTGCTCAGCTGTTTTATACCTTTAGAAGACATTGTTATTATTTCATATGTATGTATGTGTATATGTTTGTATGTGTGCATGTGATATATGTTCGGGATGGATATGCCACTGTGTGCATGTGAAGTTCAGAAGGCAAATTTGTGGGATTAGTCTTCTTTCATTTTACACAGGTTCTGGGAACTGAACTCAGGTCATCAGGCTTGCACAGCAAACCCCTTTTACCGACTGGCCCATCTCACTGGGCCCAATTTTGTGTTCTTATACCAAACCAGCATTTCAGCTAGAGAGGGACTACCTGCCTTGTTAAAACTGCTGGGGCCATTCAGATGGTAGCTGACACTACAGATACACACACACACACACACACACACACACACACACATATGTACGCACACACACAGTAGATAGATACTCATGCATGAAGAATGTGCCAGAACACAGCCAGGGAAACAGACACAGAAGGGGCATTTGTAATTTCCAAAATTAACCTGTATGCCTGACATGCCCAGGAACCAGATAACACCCTGGAATGCTAGAAATTGTAGTTCTTGGGCAAGAACAAAGCCTCATGGGAAAGTATGGTGGCCTAAAAATTTGTCATTATAAGCCCCCTGCAACATGTGGCTCAAGGCCATTCCATCCAGGAAATTAAGGCTAATGGTCCTGGCCAAAGTCCATCTCTTGGTCATTATTTAATATTTAATAATTTCTTGCTTTAAATTTGGCCCCAAATGGTGGAGTTGGTTTTTCTGGCAAAGCTCACAACTAACATATTCTGCAAAGCCAATACAGAGCATTATAGCCTCATATTTTATGGGATCATTTTTAATCCCAGCTAATTAACTTTACAAACAATCTTCCTTACACTGAGAGAACTCTCTAGAAACAAGGAAGCACTATCTAATAACTCCAGTAACTGTAACAACTTGCATATAATTTAGGTGGTTTCCAACTCTTTCCTTTCAACAAACTCAATCAGGACTAATCATTAAATAATTGCAATAGGAACGTTTGAAGAAGAGACAGAGAAAAGGGAATATCCATTTACATAAAGAATTGCATTGGACACTTTTATAAATCATATTATACCTGGGCCTCTAGTTACTAAATTGTATCTGATAATCCAAATGGTATTGCTACAGTTACATACATTTTGCACAAGTTAAGAATTTTCTTCCCAAATGTCTACCCCACCTTTTCCTTGCCCCTTCCCCAATTAAAGCCCTTTCTCTTAATATAAACAGGTGTGCGACAGGGGAAGCCTGGCAGGAGATCATGCTTGCCTGCCTCCCAGGGAAGCTGTGTGACCCAGACTCAGATTACAACCCGGGAGAGGAGTACACCTGCGGCAGCAACTTCGCCATTGTCTATTTCATCAGCTTTTATATGCTCTGCGCATTCCTGGTAAGTGGTCTCAACAGCCCCCACTTTCCATTTCCACAACTGCCTTACCATTTTGGGGTTCAGACCAGTAACGCTGCCCTGTCATAATGCTTTGAGGCAGTTGACCTATTCTGGGACCTAGCAGGCAGGTGGCAGTTTTGCTTGATCCAGCACGTGTCACTGCCATCTGGGTTGGGCTGGGTGCTCGCTGATAAACTACTGTTTCCTTTCTGAAATTTTCAAAGCCACTGCACATGGCTTTAAGAGCTTTCAAAGTGTGAGCTGTCTCTAGTTGCAATTAAATTATAAGATTACAGTGTGCTTCGGGGAGCCAGCTAATGCACCCACCCGCCTCCTCCTGAGTGTGTGCCGAGCCATCTGGTCAGACTCCTGCCCTTTTCCTAACCGTTCTCCAGTGAGAGAGTATTGTGACCTGCCTCTGCAACCTGGATACATGGGTCCCAATATTCCATGCCCCTGTAGTTAGGAGGAGGATAGCAGTGTAAGGGGTCCCTCCCACTACCCCTGAAACACCCTCCTGGTTGACTTTTCCAGATCATCAACCTCTTCGTGGCTGTTATCATGGACAATTTTGACTATCTGACGCGGGACTGGTCTATTCTGGGGCCTCACCACTTGGACGAATTCAAAAGAATATGGTCAGAATATGACCCTGAAGCAAAGTAAGTTGACAAGCAGCCATCTGGCTTATGGGCGTTCTTATGTCAGTGTCAGTGGTGATCCTGCAGGGTGGAGTTGGGAGACTGAAAGCTCGTGCTGGGGAGTGCTGCCTAGGACCTCAGGCTGTGTTTTACTTCCAGGGGAAGGATAAAACACCTTGATGTGGTCACTCTGCTTCGACGAATCCAGCCTCCCCTGGGATTTGGGAAGTTATGTCCACACCGAGTGGCATGTAAGGTGAGTGTCCTGCCTCTGAGTCAGACAACCTCTCCACTGCTTTGTTCCTTACACATATACACTAATTGACGTTCGGCCAAGCCTTCCTTACAGTCTTGGATGTGTGGAGATAATAATGCTTTCTGCCGTGGAGGCACCCTCAAATTTGTAATACTTAGGCTCCTGTCAGGAATAATTAGAAAGTGAAGGGAGTGCTGCAATTTGTCACTGGGGTAGATGTCAAAGGAAGTGATATTTAGGTCAGGGCCAGGTGGCTGCAGATGTAGCTGAGTACGTGCCAGGTCCTGGGTTTGATGCCCAGCACCAGCAAACCAGCATAAAAAAGCAGGCTACACAGGAGTCAGTCAGAGGCAGGCGGGGCTCCTCGGAAGGGAATACAGAGCAGACAGAAGCAAGAGAAGGGGACCTTCAGCCCAGCCAACAGCAAGCCATTGGGCCACCACGTGACCAGAGGAAGTGGCAGAGGGCTCCGCACCTAAGCTGGGCCTGATCTGATATTCCATGCTACTCCGAACCCAGCGGAGAACATGAGTCTGGGGGAGAGGCAGGAATTTCGAGCCACCACCTCAGAGTTGATTGTGTTGGTATGACGAAGCCGACTGGAGGAAAGAAGTGAACAGGACAGCCAGGATGCAGGCAGTGGGTATGGGGGAAGGGGCGCGGGCAGCATGGAGACTGCTAGCCGAGGAAGCAGGCCAGGTGAGGAGAGGGTAATGAGGAAAGAACCAATTTAGGCCTTGGCTTGGCAGCGGTAGACATTAGACCGACCCTAGATTGGCAGTGCGGACATGGTGGCATGTTGCATGTGGCCTTGCTGCTGTACAGTTCTGTAGAGCCCTCCCTGGGGCATGAAGCTCAAGTGTCCCTGGGATGAGCTCAGGTCTCCTACCCTGTCTCTGTCACCCCCACACTGGTCGTGTGGAGCCTCAGTTCACCTTGGTCTTTCTCCCATAGATCCCACAGAAACAGTCTCATGTCACTGTAGCAGCAGGGGTACAAGGTTTGCCTGCTGAGCTCCTTGAAGAAGCCCATCCAGTCCAAAGAGCAGCATGGAGCCCAGCAGATTGAGTCCATCTCTGTCTGCATTCCAGCTTCCCTTACCTAAGGGCCCAAGTGTCCTTAAGGCACAAAGCCATTCATTTGGCTGACGTAGGCCTTGGTCAGGAAAAGTGAGCACGTGCCGTGCCGCAGTCCTCTTGGCCACACTGACTTGGAGACAGCAAAGGTTGACAGTAGGAGCTGAAATTTAGGGAGGTTGCCTAGGCAACCACATTCTAGTCCTTCAGGAGGGCAGGAAAAACATTTAGACCTTTTGCTATAAAATTTTAGCCAAAAAAATTTTTTTAAAAATCATTTAAGTTTGGGTTTTGCTTTGTTTTGTTTTTGAGATGGGGATCATACTATGTAGCATTGGCTCACCTGGAAGTGCCTGTAGAGACCAGAGTGGCCTCCAACTCAGAGATCTGCCTGCCTCTGCCTCCTGAGTGCTAGGATTAAAGGTATATGCCACCATGCCTAGCGAGAAATTAAAAAATATATAAACATTATTTATTTAACCCTTACCACATGCAAGGCATAAAACCTTTGTGTCTGTGATCTACTTCAATCCTCGCAAGGCCTGTCAGCCTGGCTTGCTGTCTGAGTTTACAATGAGGTGACTGGAGCCCAAAGAGGGTGTCTCTTACCCCCAAGTTCTCCTGTGACTCTCCTTGACACTGGTATTCGAGGTACCTGGGGAGGGGTGAGAAGTAGGTAGTAGGGGTCTATTCTGAAACGCCAAGCCTTCGGAGGAGCCATGGAGAGCTCTGGAGACAGCACGTGGCATTCTGCTTCTGGAGACTTGCTGACAGTACTCTCTCTGGGTCATGGTCAGGAGTGGCTTCTACTGGGTGACAGGCTCAGGCCCTGAGCCTGGCCTTCGTATTTGCTGTATCGTTAAAGTATTATAAAATCCTGAAGGAGGTGCCTAGAGGGGAGATCTCGCCCCAAGACACAGAGAGCTGACTAACGAGTACAAGCTGAGTACATGGACAATGCCATTTAGTTATTAATGTAATTTTTTTTATATCATTTTATCTTTTATTTTATTCTTAAACTATTTTTTATTAATTCATTCATTTTACATCTCAATAGTTATCCCATCCCTTGTATCCTCCCATTCCTCCCTCTCTCCCGCTTTCCCCCTACTCCCTTCCCCTATGTCTGTGACTGAGGGGGGCCTCCTCCCCCTGTATATGCTCATAGGGTATCAAGTCTCTTCCTAGTTGCCTGCTATCCTTCCTCTGAGTGCCACCAGACCTCCCCTTCCAGGGGACATGGTCAAATATGGGACACCAGGGTTTGTGTGAAAGTCAGTCCCCACTCTCCACTCAACTGTGGAGAATGTCCTGACCATTGGCTAGATCTGGGTTGGAGTTTGATGTTTACTGCACATATATTCCTTGGCTGGTGTCATAGTTTGTGCAGGACTCCTGGGCCCAGATCCACCCGTCATAATGTTCTTCTTGTAGGTTTCTAGGGCCCTCTGGAGCCTTCTATTTCCCCATTCTCCCATGCTTCTCTCGCCTAAAGTCCCAACAGGATGTCCTCCCCTCTGTCCCACTTTCCTGATAAGACTTTCATGGGACATGCCCCTTGGGCTAGTGTCCAGATATAAGTGAGTATAAACCATTTGATTCTTTCTGCTTCTGAGTTAACTCACTCATTGTGATCATTTGTATTTCAAAACATTTGTCCACAAATTTTGGAAATTCCTTGTTTTTAACAGCTGAGTAGTATTCCATTAGTCTAACCAAGCAAGTGAAGGACTTGTTTGAAAAAAAAACTTTAAGTCCCTGAAGAAAGAGATTGAAGACGACTTGAGAAGATGGAGGGATGTCCCTTGTTCATGGATCGGGAGAATTAACATAGTAAAAATGGCCATCTTACCAAAAGCAATTTACAGATTCAATGTAATCCCTATCAAAATACCTACACAATTTTTAAAAGGCATGGAAAGGTCAATTCTCAACTTTATATGGAAAGACAAAAACCCAGAATAGCTAAAACAATCTTATACAATAAAAGATACTCAGGAGGAATCTCCATACCTGATCTCAAGCTGTACTATAGAGCAGTAGTAATTAAAACAGCATGGTACTGGCACAGCAATAGGCTGGTTGATCAATGGAATCGAATTGAAGACCCAGATATGAAAATATAGTCACCTGATTTTTGACAAAGAAGCCAAATCTATTCAATGGAAAAAGGATAGCATCTTCAACAAATGGTGCTGGTCTAACTGGATTTCTACATGTAGAAAAATGTAATTAGATCCATATTTGTTACCATGCACAAAACTCAAGTCCAAGTGGATTAAAGACCTTAACGTAAAACCAGAGACACTAAATCGGTTAGAAAAAAAAGTGGGGAAGAGCCTGGAACACATTGGCACAGGAGACAACTTCCTGAACAGAACACCAACAGCCCAGGCCTTAAGTTCAACAATTAATAAATGGGACCTCATGAGGCTGAGAAGCTTCTGTAAGGCAGGAGACACTATCAACAGAACAAAGCGACAGCCTACAGACTGGGAAAAGATCTTCACCAACCCTGCATCTGACAAAGGTCTAATATCCAAACTATATAAAGAACTCAAGAAATTAAACACCACCAAACCAAATAACCCAATTGAGAAATGGGGCTTGGAACTAAACAGAGACTTCGCAACAGAGGAATATCAAATGGCTGAGAAACACTTAAAGAAATGCTCGGCCTCATTAATCATCAGAGAAATGCAAAGCAAAACGACTCTGAGATTCCATCTTACACCCATCAGAATGGCTAAGATAGAAAACTCAAGTGACACCACATGCTGGCGAGGATGTGGAGAGAGAGGAACACTCCTTCATTGCTGGTGGGAATGCAAACTAGTACAGCCACTTTGGAAATCTATCTGGTGCTATCTCAGAAAAATGGGAATAGAGCTTCCTCAAGACTCAGCAATTCCACTCCTTGGAATATACCCAGAAGATGCTCTACCACACAACAGGGACATATGCTCTACCATATTCATAGTGGCCTTATTCATAATAGCCAGATCATGGAAACAGCCTAAGTGTCCCTCAGTAGAAGAATGGATAAAGAAACTGTGGTACATTAATGTAATTAGTAATTGTTAAACACCAAATAGCATCTAGTTGTTGGCACTTAGATTTCATGACTGAAACATGACCTTTGTTATCCCAGGATCCTCGCAGATGTTGGGTTGTTTTTGTCAGTATTCTCTTGAGAAATAGGACTGATAGTGTCTCTGTGGGCATCTATATGTGTATGTCTGTATGTGTGACCAATGTATAAATGTATACACACATACATGCACGCACAAGAAGAGGTTTATTATGTGATATGTGCTTTTGAAGTTCCACAGTCTGTCATCTTCTAGTGGGAGACTCAGATCTGTGGCACAGTTCAGTCTGAGGACTGAGGCCCGAGAACCAGGGGACCAATGCGATACTTCTCAGTCAGAAGTAGACTGGTGTCCCACCTCAAGCAGGCAGGCAAAGAAGGAAATTTCGGCTTTGTTGTGCTGTGGTTGAATGACAAAATGCTAGTCTCGTCAGAACACTGTCACGGCCATACCTAGAGATGTTATTTAAGCCAGTGTCTGGGCAGCCACAGACTAGTTATGTTGATACCTGTAATTAACTATATTAGAGATGCTTCCAAACAGCTGTTGAGTTGAAGTGAGGGTTGCCTAAAGCATGAATGAGGGATGAACAAAGTGTGACTACCAAAAAGGGACGTGCTGCCATAGGGTATTTGCATCCTCCTGAGGAGCTCTTTCTTCCTCTACAGAGATTAGTAGCCATGAACATGCCTCTCAACAGCGATGGGACGGTCATGTTCAATGCAACCCTGTTTGCTTTGGTCCGGACAGCTCTCAAGATCAAGACTGAAGGTGAGCATTCCCTGGAAGGAGCGGGAGCCGTCACCCCCCACACACCCACTTTGGTTCTCCCTTCTGGACTTTCTCTTAATTACTGGGGTGCCTTGGGAAATGGTGTGACTACAGGGAGAATATGTGTGTCTGGCCAACTGACCACCACATCCCTTCTGGTTTTCCTTTATACTTTGCTCCATCCCATAATGTCTGCAGGTGACTCACCACACTGCTTACTATACTGCAGGACATACGGGGACATAGACAAAAGCCACAGGTGACCCATTCCAGCTGTTCTTCACCAGCACTGTCAGTGAGGCGACTCACGCTTGCAGGCAGTAACTTCTCTGTCCCTAAAAAGGAGCTGCATGGAAAAGATGGCAGGGACAGTTCTCAGCAGGCTGGGTGGACGGCGCACACTCCGTGGTCAGCATGTGGGGTGTGCTAGCTGCTCCACATCTCACCTCTGCTCTTTATCGTGCCACACTCAGCCCTACTCAAACCCGGCTAAGCTGGCAGTGGAATGTGCCTCTGGGGTTGGCATGGCAAGCAGATTGCTGCAGGGTCTCAGGGAGTGAGCCTGAGGCGAGGAGCTAGAAGCCTTTATGAGAGACAAGAAGGGGGGGGTGGTGAGAGAGGACAGTAGAGTCATGTTTCCAGTCAGAGGGCAGCTGTTCTTTACAACCTGGAGCTCTACCCAACAGAACTAGCCTCTTCCAGTTCAACATGTGCCTCTTATGCCACAAATAGCATTAAAGAGCCTCGGAAAGGAGGATGGCTGTGTGTGTTGATGCATCAGTAGGAAAGACAAGCATCTTATAGGAAGGAGTCAAGGCTGTGAGGTGGGGATGAGTGCCACAGTAGGGCCTGAGTCTTATTTGGGTGATGTTTAGTCTGAAGGAACAAAGGCAGGATTGGGGTGCAGTGGAGAAGGAGAAGGAGGAGGAGAAAGAAGAGGAGGAGGAGGAAGAGGAGAGGAGGAGAAAAAACAAGAGAAACAAGAGGAAGGAAGGGGATTGAGAGGAGCAGGGAGAGGGAGAGGAGATGCAAGAGGAGAAAGAAGAAGAGGGGGAGACGGAAAGAGGAGTGGGGATAAAGGAAAGAAGGGAACAAAGAAAGAAAAAGGAAGAGGAGGGCTGGGGCTGGAGAGATGGCTCAAAGGCTAAGAGCACTGACTGCTCTTCCAAAGGTCCTGAGTTCAATTCCCACCAAGCACATGGTGGCTCAAAACCATCTTTAATGTGATCTGGTGCCCTCTTCTGGCCTGTGTGTGTACATGCAGGCAGAACACTGTACACGATAAATAAATCTTTAAAAAAAAAAAAAAGGAAGAGGAGCAGGGAGAGGAAATGGATGGACAATGAAGGGAGGAAAAGAAGAAGAGGAAGGGGAGGAGGAACAGGCAGTTGCCTTCTGGTCTGGGAGCTAAAGGAGGAACATAGGTTCTCTCTGAGGGAGGTTGTCATGGCAACAGAGAGTACCTCTTGAATTCCCAGGTGGAAATCATCTTTCCCCAGTGGTGGGTTTCCAATTGTGTGGGCTTGATAAACTTTTCTAAATGAAGGAAGAGTATTTGGCACTCACTGTGGAGAGCCCAAGGGGAGGGTTCTATCAGGAGGCAATACAAGGAGCCAGCAACACAGTGCCAGGCAGGAGAGAGCTCTGGCCGCAGAAGAAAGGCTTGTCTATGCAATGTCCACATAGCCCTCTTCTTGCCTTTTGGATTCAGGGAACCTGGAGCAAGCTAATGAGGAACTCCGAGCCGTGATAAAGAAAATCTGGAAGAAGACGAGCATGAAGCTGCTGGACCAAGTTGTCCCTCCAGCCGGTGGTCAGTGTAACCTAGTTCCCACGTAGCTCTTGATGGAGGACTTAGTGGCAGTGGCAGCGCCTCCAGACAGCCCAGAGGGGACATGCAGGGTGCTTTCCTAGCCCGGTAGAGTGTGAGGCCCACAGGTAAAGGAGCCCTTTGGCTTCACATGACAGTGTTTGGGGTGACAGGAAGCCAGAGAGGCTTCAGTGGGGGAGGAGTCCAGACCCCTGTGCCTGGAGCAGGGGCTTTGCTGTCAGTAGAAAAAGCAATGGAAGAGAATATGACAGCTCTCACACAATGAAACATCTTGTACTTTTGACCCAAAAGAAATATTTAAAACTAGCTTCCAGCTTTAAATGTCTTGAGAAAAATGGGTAGTTTTTAGAAAATACTTCTAAAGTAACTTTAAGAAGACAATTTCCCACTGTAGTTACCAAGAATGCCCTTTAATGAGATTTAGAGGTAGAGCTAACAAGCATGCTTATTTATTTCCTTTTGTTATTTATCACAAATTAACTGACTAAACATTTAGATTTTACATATATATAATATCCATATATTATATATATATATACATATATACTGTTTCTCTATTTTTGTTTAAATACATGTGGACATAGAAATGAGATGGTTATTTTCCAACTGTTTTGTTTCAAGTTTTAAAAGTGCAGAATCTGCTTATCCGGTGTCCCTGCCTCCTAGCAGTCTAGCTAACCCTTGCCTAGACACATGTCAAACATCTGGTATGTTTTATAGCCAATAGCGCTTTAATAGGGTGGTGTGATTAAGATTCGGAAGCTGAGTCCAGCACCCACAAAGTGAGAGCCGGTGGCTCCTGAGGGAGTTCTGCTCCTTAGTAGGACTGTCTGTCACTAGGAGTTCAAGGCCACCCAGAGCTGGCCTAGCCACTGGCTCAACTCTGGGAAAATGGCTCAGAAAGAAATGATCAAAATGGGGGAAATTTCTACTCCCCCCCAGACCTGATTCTGCACTTCTAAAACTCCTCTTGGTTTCCGCTCTTTTCCTTTCAGCTGCACATCCAAGTGGTCGCATGGCTTAGATGAGCCGCTTTTTAAAATGTTGTAACACTCTGCTTGAGCTTCCTCTGCAGCCTCCATTCCTTTCAACTCCCAGAATATTCTGAAGCAATTCTGTTTTAGGGTGGTGGCATGGAATCAGAGTTATCTCTTGCCAACTGGATTCCCCTACGTTGTTTGCCAAAATACAGATGCATGCTTCAGAATAGCAGGCTGTGCCTGTCTGTGTAAACCTTCCACACACTAGCCCGAGACATTCACCTCTCTCTTTGGAAACACCACCTCCACAGTGGCCCATCTAATACCCCCAGGAATAGCTCTCCTCACACAAGGTGTGATCGAAGAGTGTCACCTGCATCTCTACAACACTCCTATTTCTTTCCCTCTTACTAGGGGAACAAAGCTCAGAATTTAGCTTGTGACCTAAGTGCTCTTCCTTTGAAAAACTGATCAACATTTGTCTAAACTTCTCATGAAGTATGAATGCATTCCCCCCCAGTTCTGGGGCCTGGTGGTTCTGTTTCTTTACAGGGTTTGGGGTTTAAGGTGACAGGCATCCATCTGTTCCCTGAGGTTTGGGGTTTAAGGTAATAGGCATCCATCTGTTCCCTGATATGATACCTGGGAAGAAAGAACGAGAGTGTTAGGAGGAAATGAAATGCTCTGGAAGTTTGTGTAGTGTTTGTTCCTGTGCCCAGTGTAGCACCGGCTTATCTAGTTTGCATCTCACATGAGCACATTTGCCACCAAGGAGACCAAACAGCAGAGACCTTCAGGCCTTGGTGGATAGCTCCAGGTCAGATTTTAGTGTAAATCATTTGTCTCTCTGGTTTCTTCTTCCTCTTCCTCTTCTCTCCCAGCAGACCAATGGTTTCCAACTTTTTCCTCAACATGGCACACTTCAGAAAGGACACTATGATACAAGCCTTGTGACAAATAGATGGGCAATTCCAGGCGTCAGTGCCTCCCACAGGACCCTGTGGTTAGAGTGCAGCAGAGGGAGCAGTCAGCCTGTGCCCTTGGGCTGCTGAAGAAGCCTCAGAGCTGGTGAAGGGAGCAGAGCAGGATGCTTGTCTAGGCAGCTTTGCTACTGGGATCTGATGGAAGCTGTCACTGCTCATCATGAGCTTGATGGAAAGGTGATGTCAGGAACCAGCTATGGAGGACGTGCTGGGAGCATCTTTTTCTCTACTCTCTGCCTGCAGTCTGACCACTCCCGGTGGTCATGGGGCTGTGACGCCTCAGTCTAGAATCTGGCCTGAGTTCTCAGTGCTCTCTTGTCATCTCTGCCAGTTCCTGGGCTTTCCATTTCTCTTAAGAAGCCCCTTGCCCCCGGAGATCCTCCCACCTTTGCGTCTTCATCCTTGAGCTGTCCCTCTGCTTCCTTGGTCCCCTATGTGCTCAACTGTTCTGTGGATCCCAGCTGGCATCACCACTTTCATCGCTTCTCTCTAATGCTTTCCTGTCCTGATCAAGATTTAGATTTTCTTGTTCTTTAGAGCTGTTGTTTGGGCCAGGTTCTCGGTACTGCTGCTTTATCTCAGTGGGGATAACCAGATTGCCCTTGAGTCCTGCCAGCATTTCTTTTACTAGAGGCCTGGGTTTGCTTCAGCAGCCACTCCACCACACCAGGGTTCCCTTGGCTTGGGCTCAGGAGGAACTTAACATTTCTCAAGGCCAGTTCACCCCCAAAACAGCCTGCAAGATAATGTTAGGCAGCTTCTGGCAGGAATGGCTGGGGAACCTTTCCAGCCTAGCAGTCTCTGGGTGGGAACCATTAATCAGCCATACATCCCAAGTGAACACTAATTAAACCCCACCGAAGTTGTTTTAGTAGATCCAGTGGGTCCCAGTGACCCCTCCAAGCCTTCTGTGTGCTAGACTCCATTTCACGATAGTCACTGGTGGCTTGTAACTGGAGGCACATGACAGCAGGACAGGCCACAGCAGGGTTGGAGTGCTTTAGATACCTTCTCTTAAACATCCTCAGTTCTTCTGAGCTGGAACTCTGTTTCATAGGGGCGAATACGAGCTCACCCAGATTGATCTTCCTACCCCCAGTCCATGTGACTCTTGCAAGGACAGCTTGACCAGAAGCCTGACCACCCACAGCTGTTCCTCAGCCTCTTCATATCCCGCCAGGTGGCCTGCAGTCCCCAACACAGCCCCACACAAGCTAGGCTGCACCTCAGCACCCCACAGATCTGGTGGCATCGACCTCGGGGTTTCGGGGGAACACAGGAAACACTGACATGTCCATAGTGGTTTACCATGAGACAGTCAGAGCCTCGATTCTGCCTCATGCATCGCCTTCAAAGTTGTCAGCAGGGTTCTGATTCCCCCAGCGAGCCATGGTAGAGGTTGTTTCTGAACAGAGCAGAAATAAAGCCCGCTCAGTGCTGAGGTTAGTTGGAGCTGTTGTTGCAATGCAGAAATGCAGCAGTTCTGAATTCTAAACCAAGAAATGGTCTCAGAGCTTATTGGCAAGAGAGTGGGGGAGCGTGTGAGAGCTGGATCTGCAGTCTCTGTTCTGACCTTCCTCTCCTTCCAAGCTCGTCTGTCACCTTCCTAGGTCTCCACCTTCTGACATAGGGATTTGGATGCTTAATTGCACTTGATGCTTGTGGTAATTACACATGCAAATCTCTAAGCGCAGGGTGAAAAAAAAAAATGTGGCCTGCAAGGCCTTTGTGTTTGCAATGTTTATTTGAAGTAAATAACCAAGGTGGCGTTTCATATCGTTACTAATACGCTATTTTATTTAACTCGTGATAAATATACATTACTTTCTGCAACTTTAAGGATCAGTTTAATTTAACTGACTCTAACTTTGAGCCTTAATTGCTTTGCAAAGCTTTGCTTCTTGCTAGACTGAGCAACCTGTGTTATAGACTGAGAGCTGGGTGCCTTTTGTGCGCCTTCCCACCCCACCCCTGCCCCTAGCCAGAAGTGAGGGTTTAGGCTCTTGGTCCAAATGTGCTGATTCGGGAGAGCTGTGTCTGGTCTCTCCGTTTAGATGATGAGGTAACCGTGGGGAAGTTCTATGCCACTTTCCTGATACAGGACTACTTTAGGAAATTCAAGAAACGGAAAGAGCAAGGACTGGTGGGGAGGCACCCTGCGAAGAACACTGCGATTGCCCTGCAGGTGAATTGTCCTCTTGTTCTCTTCGCTTTTCACTAACAATGTTACCAGCTTTAATTTGAAATACTAGAGAGCTGACTATTCATGGCTGAACAGTGCCACAAGGATTTTGTTTAATCTGAGATACCGCACACTCCCCCCTCGCCCACAACTGTGGACTAGCCATTTCTGGGCCACAAGGTAAGTTCGTCCCCCTCTTCTTGTCTTCTCCGTTGAACCCCGCACCTGCCACCATCTGGTCTGTGTGCAGGGCCCCCCCCCCCCAGGACAGCTGTGATGGGAGAGGAGTGAATGCTCACCTCACACCCTAGCACCCAGGTCTTCTCCAAAGGCAGCATCCTCGAGGCAGGCCCCCTCCCATAGCCTTGGGCTCAGGGTCCAGATGCTCAGCCAACAGCTTTCCATCTGAACGCAAGTGCTTTGTTTTGTTTCTGTTTGTTTCTTACCCCCTTGCCTTGTTGGTTTTTTGGTCCATTTCAATAACATTCATCACTCCCTAGTATGTACTGTGTGCGTGTGTGCGTGTGTGTGTGTGTGTGCGTGTGTGTGTGTGTGTGTGTGTGTGTGTGTGTGTGTGTGTGTGTGGTGTTTGTCTCTGTATGCTGTCTCCTGATGAAAGTGAGGCTTGCTGTGCAAGTGCTACACACATAGGCCAGCCCCAGCCCAGCTCCCTTTCCTCCAACTTAGGACCTGCCCCCTCATACACATAGGCGCACACACACACACACACACACACACATGCACACGCACACACACACACATGTACATACCACACATGCACACGTGCACACACACACATGACTACCAGGCCCCTAGAGTGTGAGTGTGACATTTAGGAATATCTGGTCCAATCATGGGTCAGGCATCCAAGGGTAGTAGAATCCTAGAGATGCCCAGAGCTCTGGGTGGGAAGCAAGCCTGGAGAGGCAAGGAGGCAGGGGAGCTAGGCACGGCCGTTCAAGAGGGCTGGGACAGATGTTAAGAGCCGAGAGAAAGGAAGTACAGAAGTTGGCCAGCTGTCATGAAGTCCTGCTGTCACGCTACCTGGAGTGCCTTCAGTCTATCATGAATAAACACATCTTCCTTGCTTTTAAAAGGTTTACATGAAAATGGCTCTCATGTCCCCGTTCTCACAGTTCCTCAGTGTGGCTTGTAGGTGTTGCTAAGATCCATCATGGAACAGTCCTGCACCTTGTTCCAGGAACAAATCCCCAGCGTTGTTGTATGTTCCAAGGGATGATAGCTGTGGAAGCTAAGGCCTGACTGGGATCTTGCCGTGAGAAGGACTATGACTAAGGATGATGGTGATGAGGAATATGGGGTGTGCTTGTTTGTATACTACAGATTAGTAGATGACCTTGTTAGTGGACTATGACCAGCTAACTCATGATGAGATCCCAGGAGCTGGCGGGGCAAGTAGATCTACTCAAGTCAGTCTGTGTTTGCTCGCTCCCTGATCATGTGACCTTTTGGTAGTTCCGTGAGATGTAGGCTCAGCCATTTGACTTGCTGCCGTCTCTGGCCATAGCTTCTATTAAAGGTCTTTTCACCTCCTGCTCCTATGGTTTACAAAATGGACATCTCTAGCTCTAATATTAATATGGTTCACATGTAGCCTCTGATGACAGAAACTAAAACGCCATTTGCAGATGCAAGGAGGCCCTTGAGCTGTACATTCCTGGTCGTACCCCAGCTAGGTTGGCCACCAGCAGAGAACTGGCATGTGCTGTAGGTTTCCCCTTACCTCACATGACCTTACGGCCCATAGGAGAGCCTGGCTGGATTTCTGAGTTCTGTGGTCATCCTCTGCCTAGCTGGGCTGGCTTGCTGCTCTAGAAGTCTAGTTGATGGGGTCAAAACTTGGCTTTCCATGGGAGACTTGATCTCTGCTACAGCTTGGGTCACAATTTGTAGCAGTCAGTTTGTCTCTGAGCTAAGAGACTCTTCAGATTTCAGTGGCAGGTGTGGTGTAAATGTGTGTGTGCATGCATGCATGTGCGTGTGTGTGTGCACACGAGAGTGCGTGTATACGCATGTGTGCATGCATGTGTGTGTGTCTATGTCTGTGTGTGTGTGTGTGTAGGTGTGTGTATTGGGGTTGGTTATATCTTTTCTGCAGCCTCAAGGCTCGCCCTGGTGATGACCAGATACCATGTTTGGTATCTGAAATAGAATAAACAACACATGGCTTAAGTAGTCCCCACATTTTGCGTGTGGAGTTGACTGAGCCTTGAGCCGAAGGTTCTGGTGGTGCCAACAGTATGCTCTAAAGGTTTTGTGTGAGAGACACCCACATTATGCTAAGATAACGTCGAGGGTTTTTTCCTGTTTAAGACTTTTCATTTTGTTCCTTAAAGAGTTTCGTTTCATTGGCAGAAGCCAAATATTCCTAGTTAGATGATACAGATATATTCTTCCAGGGTTCTATTGAGAACTGAGGCTAGGCCTATAATTTATATTAAGTATACAGCATAGAAAATTAAGTTGTGTTCATAATTTTGATAGTTAAATTCTGAAAAGGCATTTGATTCTGAAACAAGCATTAAAAATAGAAAATGTTTGTCTCCTTGATGGATAATTCTAATTACATTTTTGGCTTCCTCTGCTGTAGAAATGGCTTTAAACGTGATTTGTTTCTCTATATTTAATTAGTGCCTAAGGAGGCCTCCCTTTCTGCATTATGAACTGTCATGGGTGACGTAGCAGTTAGAGGGGCAGGCTGGGTTGTGGGAGGAAGGCGCTGATGCAGCTAGGACAAAGACACATCCTTAAGACAGCTGCTCCGGGTGGGCTTGTCTGGTTGAGAATGGAACTGTTAGGCTTCTGACAGCTGGGTGCTGCAGGGTTGGGTGGGGCGGGACAGGCTGAGGCTCCCAGGCTGGTTGTAGTGGAGTGTGGCATTATTGTGTGAGCAGACGTGAACAGCCAAGCTTGTGCGTGCTGGCCTGCAGAGTGAGGTCTGTCTGAAGAGCTCTCAGAACTGGCACCCAAGCTCAGCACCCTCATTCCATGCCATGGCTCAGCCTTATCCCCCCATGTTGTTCAGACTGGCTGCAGTGTTCATTTCCCCTGTGGTGGGTGATGACTGAAGGTGCCCTTGCCTCTGCATGGGGGGAGCTGGGCCCTTGTGTCCTCTGGCCTCTGTGGTCTGAATGAGTGCACACGTTCCATCTCCCCACCCACTCCATCCCTTCATCCCCATCATGAGAACTGAACTTCTCTCTAGCCCTTGTAGGATGGGAGCCAGAGAGAAGCTGCATCCAGCCGTTTGGTTTTCTCTCACTCATGTGCCATATGCATCCTCCCTTTAGTTTGACTTGGCATTTGCTCTTCATCCATGTTGCTACATCCAAGTGACCTGCAAGTTTCCACAAGGAGCAAACAAGTAAAGGAACATAGTCACACAGCCACGGAAATTCTCAGTCCCCTTTCCTGCAAGCAGTAATGCAACCAGAGGGTCCCATCTGTACCTCTAGAGGAGGGCTTCTGGGATGCCACTCGCTCTGAGGACTCTAGTGCCCTGCTGGGATCCAACAAAAGATCCCAGAGTGGGATTAAGTTTTGTTCATTTCTCTTTGTTTTGATGCTCGGGAGCCTTTTGTGTGAAGTCTGAGGAGACTGTCCTCTATGCACCCCGTGTGAGAGGCCACCCCAAATGAACCATGGGAATCCCAGGCAGCTATTCTTCTGCTTAGAAGTTGGACTTAAAAATGCCCATCAATTCATTACAGCTCCTCAGGATTAGGTGTTTAAATTGAAAGGCTGTAATAGCGGTGCAGTGGCCACAGGTGGGGGTGGTTGGGAGATGTGGGTAGTATGCAAGTAGTCCTTAGCTTTAGTCTTCAGTGTCCCTTACTGTGGCCTTCTCAGAGAGGCATGGTGTACAAAGACAGAGGAAAACAGGATCCTCCCAGAGATCTGACCTATGTGTGGTCCTGCTAATCATGTCACCTTAATCTGGAAGGCAGTAAGATTTTTTTAAGAAGTACTATTCTACCCAAAGCCATAGCACTGCTCTTTAAAAAAGAAAAGAAAATATATATATATATTTGTTTTCCTTTTTTAATGTAAGAGGAGAACAGATGCTGACAGATGGGATTTCACTGGCTGATTCATTTGTTTCAGGTGCTTGAACGGATGCTCTAGAGCTCTCTGCCTGAGCTACCGCACCAAGCTGGTTAGTCCGAAGGCGCCTGTGGCTAAGGCCTTGAAAGGGCAAACTCACACTCGGGCTTATTTCTACTGACGCAGCATTTCAGGAGAAATGCAGGCAAGAGCAATCCCAAAGCCCCGGGGAGACCCCTTCCAAGCAAGGCACTCCTCCGGAAGGCAGAAGCGGGGCTGTGGCTCATCTGTGGAGCCGTGGCTGCCTGTTGCGGACACTGCTCATGGTGGTTCCTTTTCATGAAAGGGAATGCATTGAGTTACGGCTTTCCCTCCCGAGCCAGAGACTCAGTGGAAAGGACAGAGTAAGAGAGAGAGAGAAAGAGAGCAGAGGAGAAGGGCAGCTGCCCCACATAGAAATGAAATGAACACAATTTGCTGATGCTGGCCAGTAAAAAAATTTTTTTAAGATAAATAAAATGTTTATATATATATATATATATATATATACATATGTGTGTGTATATATATAATAAAAATATTAAGCAGACCTGCCTAAGGTGGGCAGCTGCCTCCGTCCCAAAGTCCTGCACCCTTAGATGGCCCGAACTCCCAAAGACTAGCAGGCTGATTGGAACTGAGCAGACAGAGTTCCTCTTCTATGCCAGTACGTCATGACCTCCTGACCGCCCGGCCCTGCTTGCTGCAGTGACCCAGTCCAGGATGCACTAATAAGTGGAAGGCCAGGAAGCTCAGACACACCCATTGAAACTAACACATACACCCGCATGCCAAAACCAACCAGGCAACACCTCAGGTTCCATCTTACCCTGTCTGCGGGAAATGCCGCCACACCCAAACCTCATCTAACATTGTCCGTCTTTAACTTGCGCTCAGAGCCAGTCTGGGATGCCTCTTTGGAAACAGTATGGTCTAGTTTCAAGGACACTGGGAGTCAGGGAACCTGGGTTCTAGTCCCAGCTCCAGCATTCACTTGCTGCGTGACCTTGGGCAAGACACTTAACCTCTCTGTGCCTCAGTTTCCCCAACTGTAAAATGGGGGTAATAATGTCGACCTACCTCACAGGGCTGTTGTGAGGAGTAGCTAAGTGATTGTAAAGCTCCTTGGACGTATACTTGCTTATTATTAAGACTACAACAATAATAATATCATATGCCTGTTTACTACCAGAACTTCACGTAATTCTTGGTTTGGTTTGATCTCTTTTCCGTTCTGTACTGTAGTCATCCATTGAGAATTCTCCCCTTTTTGACGATACTACGCAATGCATAAAGATGCAAACGGGCAACCTGTCAGATCACATTTTCACATAGTAACAACAGCAGATTTTTGCCCAAAGTGTTGGTTGATGAGAGCTTTGCCCTCAAATCCTAAGCTCATCCCCAGAAGAGGGTCAAGTCTGTACCTCTGATATTAGTCTAAGATGCCAAAAATGGCCAAGGAGGATCAGTACTCACAGAGCAAAGAGCAAAGGGGGAGAACCTAAAACAAGAAAAAGAAACGAGGTGGAGGAAGACGAAGGGCTTCCGAGTCACTGCTCTCCTTGGCTTGGAGTGTGCCGCCTGGAGTGGTATGTGTGTGCACATGTGTGCGTGTGTCTGTGTTATGGTACACAAGTGGGTGAGGTGTGGGGGCGGGGTGGATAATGAGGTGAGGTGCAGAGGTGAGGAAGGGGGAGCGAGGACTCTGTGCAGCCTATTCTGGCAGAAAGGAGCGCTCCTCCAAGCATCTTTGGGGTACAGCTACCCTGAAGGCCAGGCTGAGATGGGAGGGGCCCCTAGTGGGCAGCATGCTTCCTTCAGGCCTATCCCCGGGAGGCCTATAAGGGCTTTCTCTAGTGACATCTTGTGCCTATGACATTTGCTCTTGACCACAGAGGTTCCCTGCCATGTGGCTTGATTTCCTGACCTCGCTGTGGAGACAGGCCCAGCCGAGATCATGAAGGATGATGGTGACACTGGGAGCTCATGTGGGTTGTATTCATTCTCCTGGCTTAAAGGTCCCTGTGGGTGCTGGTATGGGAACGGAAGGGAGCCAAGCCACACACCGTGGCATGCCTGGCCCCTTGGGAAAGGTCAGAGCCCGTTCATGTCTGGTATGAATGCTGTACCCACAGCTGTTGCTTCTAGCATCCAAGTCTCTCAGCCAGGAGCCTGGCCCCTCCCCTGCATTTCCCCATGCTCCAGCAAGCACAGAGCTATTGCTTATTCCAGCAAGGTCTCTGGGATCACCTGTGTGATGACTGGGCAGTGCCGGGGTAAGACACTTTATCAGAATCTACAGAGAACTGATATATCACCCCTGAGAGGGGAACAGGCCAGCCTTGCAGACATGGCTTTAAAAAAAAAAAAAAAAGGTGGTCTCTTAGGCAAGGAGCTCTTCTGACCTACCCTCTCTACGCCAGCCTTGATAGAGCTTCTGTTTCTAGATCCTCATGTAGTTCTAATGGGTGGGGTTATACAGGCCCTTTCTCCATACATCACCTAAGCCCATAGAAGCTGGGTAATGTTAACTTGCTTACAAGCCTGATTTAAAGAATCCCTGGGAGGGGTGTCCCTTTGGGCCTGGCTGTGTGGCTAAGGAACTGAGTTGGTTGGTCAGTAGCCAAGGCTACTTTAGGGAAGACCACCAACAGCAGAGAGGACTACATACAGGGACCCAGGCCTCCTGACATTCAGCCATAGTCAAACTGCAGAAGCTGCATCCAGTGGAGAGGAAGGTCTAAGAGATTAGTCAGGCTCCATGTTTAAAATCTTCCAGGACAAGTGCAGCAGACCTGGTATCTGGCACCTGAGTCCACAGTGCTAAACTTTTAGCTCCTGGGTCAAATGTGACAGAGACCAGCATCCATCACAGGGAAGCAAAGGTAGGGTGGGAGCCAGGTTCTTCTCAGAATCAAAGGCCGTGGTATGACCCAATTCAGATCAGTCCACAGGATGACCGGCACAACTTTCTGGAAGCTGGGGTTGGGGGTCGGTTATCATTATATCCCAAAGTCCTTAATGAAAAAATTAAGGCAAATAATGTAATAGTAAAAAGACTCTTATTATGAGCACATGTAATTGCTAGCATCCCTCAGTAGTCTAACGTATCACCAGTCAGTTATCTTCAGCAAAGAGCTAGGTAAGTAGGACTTAGGGTTCCCAAGGGAATGGGTACCTGGGGGAGCTTGCTCTCCTAGGCCTGAGAAAGTTGACTCCACTGGGATAATGAAACATCACCGAAACAACCATGATGGAGTGTTAAAGGCAGCCAGACATGGCAGATCATGCCTGTAATACTGAAACTTGAGAGGAAGGGGCAAAGGCTGGCTTGGAGAAACCACATAATAGGGAAAGATGGAGACGAGTAGGTGGTCACAGCAGCAGATGGCTAGCATCAGCCCACAGCGGTGTTGCTCATTGGAGGACAGACTGGCCAGTGGTTCTCAGGCATTTTGATCCTAGGATCTCTCCTGTTCTTAAAAGGTATCAAGAACCCTTGTACGTCAACATTTTACTGTCTTATAAATCAAAGCTGATTAATTTTATAAACACAAGAACATGTAAGCACAAAGATGCCAGGTGGTGGTGACATCACTCTGTCACTCAGCCTTGGGAAACCTCACTGCACACTCATGAGAGAATAAGGTTGCACCAGGCCAGGGGACATGCACTGTTAGACCAATCACAGTGTCCTCATGGACCTCTCAAGGTGTCTCAGGATGCCTTGAGGGCCATGGAACCCCACCTTGAAACACATTGTCCCTGGGGAGATGGCCCAGAGTTCCCCTTAAAGGCAGAAGATGCCAGGACCTTGTGACCCTCTGTGCTCAGGAGGCTCCTGTGTGGCTGCAGCAGACACTCCTCACAGGAATGCTCCTGCCCCTCCGCCCATGCAGCCCGCACGATCTTCTAATTTAGGCCAAAGGTCAAATGATATGGTCACGCCTCACTATCCACGCTGACCTGGAAGAGCAATGGTTAGAATTGGTCTTAGCGATGTGTTCAAAATCCTCACCACCTCTGGGTAGCACGGTTGACTGTGTGAGTGGGACGACAAGGGATCATGTGTCATTTCCATGCTGAGGAAGTGTGTTGATAGCTTGCCTGAGCTAGATTGATAGCCTGGAACGAGCGAGCGTGTGCCTGAGACCCGGTTACCACCCTCTCCCTGCAGGTTGGTTGACTTTGCATGGTGAGAAGAACAAAGCTAGGATTCAGGAATCTTTGCTGGTTCTTTGACTAGGTCCGGGACACAGTTTAACCAATTGCACGTCATCTCAGCTTCCCTCGGTATATGGGCTCACAACGACAGGGATATGATACTGAGAAGGAGCCTAAAGTTTTAGAGCCTAAATTTTATACATAATGCTTTCTGTATTCTAAAATGTCTCTGGTTCTGATATTAAACTTAAACCAAGAATCAAGGCAGAAGGGCTGGGAGTGTGGCTCAGTGGTGCTTGCTTAGTGTGCATAAGGCCCTGGTTTAGTGTCCAGCCAAAAAACAAAACAAAACAAAACAAAACAAAAACAAACAAAAAAAAAGGTGGGACTGCAAAAGACAGAGCTCTCTGGTCCTGGGCAGGGAGAGAGAGCCATAAGTTACTTAGATAAAGCTTTTAAATACCCCCTTTAGCTTTCAGAGTACGGACAGCCCAGGGCTGCCCCTCAGGGACTCCAGGCCTGCTGTTAACTCAGGCTGTTCAAGGGGAGGAGGGTTCTCTGCAGATGAAGTGCCCATGATCCGAACCCTTCACTCTTCACAGTGGACACAAAGGCCACGCCATGACACTCTCCCTGGAGGAAAGCAGTGATATCAGAAGGGGTGTGCCCACGCATGCAGAGGGCGTGGCGGAGGGCAGCATGTAGATAAGTATGTTCGTTCTATCAGAACTTAGTCTCTCGCTCTGCCTTCTAATAGAGCTAGTCTAAAACTGTCCCCTGTAACTGAGCGTGGGCCAAATCCTCCCTCCTCCAAGAAAATTAACCAGAACCTGTCAACAGTGAGGTGACTGCGTAGAGGCGGCTTTGGCTGAATGAGGCGTGTCTGGGTTGAGGAGCAGGCTGTGCCAGGGTAGCGTTCGTTCTTTGGCAGGAGTCCGAAGCTGTGGCATCCACGCTGTGAAGATGGAGGGTCTCTCCCAGGGCCGCCTGGAGACTTGCCTCTCTCTCCTCCACTGCTACAGCGTAGGTCTGGAGTGGGTCTCCGGGCGGTTGTGTATGCATGCTGTGAAGTGAGAGCTGGCAGCTGGCTGGCAGGAGCTCCTGTGGGGAAGCAGGCAACAAACGCTCTTCACTCCACCCTGAGAGTGAGCAAGGGAGGTAAATGGGCAATCCTGCTCCACAGCAGAACGCTTTATGCTGTTGCTTCAGACATGTTCAGAGAGAATTTATTTTTGGTGACTTAATCATTAAGTAGAGTAAATATCTATAAAATTCCAATTAAATGGTGTCTAAAACTTAAAGGAGCAGTCTACAGGCAAAGCGCCAACATTTCTTTTTTAAACAAATATTTATGATAACAGCTAGCATTTTAAAGTCAAACAGAAACTAGGCTTGGTCCTGTTTAATATTTTGTAAGATTGGACATCTTAAAACAAGTCAATAATGTTTATATTTTATAGCAATTCTGTGTTTATTCAAAACCATAACTCTACTGTGATGTTAATGGGAATGACTTTATATGGCTTTGTGTGGATTTAACTGCTAATGACCACATTTAAAATTAAAACTATTTTTGCTGATAGAGATAGATACTTACACAAAATATGAAAGATGAGAAAATTTTACTTACTGTAAAGTGTTTTTTTTTTTTTTTTAAAAAAAAAAAAAAAACCATTGCTGTTGTGAACAACTAATTTCTCTGAGGGCTTAAGGCTGTTGTCTGTACTTCTGGAACTGGATTCTGTGCCTATGGGATTTCGGAACAGCCTAAGCTATCTTTTAGCTTGATATGTGTGCTAGAACAATTTTCATTCTCATGTTTTGTGATATGTAATAAATTCAGGGTGCTGTGCTTAAGCTTCATTTCAATTCCAGTCGGGAACCTACGTGTTGGTCCCCTGCCCCCAGGCCCTACGCAAGAGAGCGAAGTCAGCCCCACTCTTACCAGGTGTGCTTTGCAAACTAGGATCGTGATTTCCAACCCTCCGCTTTCACATCTGGGAAGAGTGATGCCTTCTCTCCTCCTCTGGTGTCTCTTTAAAAAAAAAAAAACATGTTGTCATTATTTGTTTTGGGAGGTGGTACGCCAAGCCACCTCTCAACCCTCTCCAATGATATATGTTGCGGACAAACCCTCTGTCCTGTGTCTGTTTACTGCCCGCTCTTGTCGACTGAATCCTAATCTTGTGTATCTCTGAAGATGTGCTGGAGACCGTTTCTGTTTTCATTATGCAACTGTTCTGTGTGTATTTCAGTGAAATGTCAACTCATCAACAGAGGATGATGTTTAAAAATTATCCAAATAAATAGTTTTCTATTTCTTTTAATCACACCTAGTCCCGTTAGTTAAATGGCAGCAAGACTGTGGTATAAGCTGGGGAATGTTCTTGGCCCCGATGCCTTGAAAGTATGCACTAATGTGCCATAGTTTACCTGCGCGTGTCGATCACAGGTGGCCAACCTGTGACTATAAGCCATGTTATTTTTGTGGGCACAGCAGCAGAGGTTTCAAGCCTTGAGTCTTCTTGTCTGAACCTCAAATATGTAACAGACCTCTCTCCCAAATTCAGACAAGGGGACTTTGACCAAGTTTATTGTGTCCTGGTAATTGAACCCTAGAAAAAGGGATGAATGGATGTAGCCTTTCTTCCCATGCCTGCAGCTGTGCTGAGTGACAGCTCCCGACAACACAACACTGGATTGTCTTCTTGGGATTTCTGAGGAATAGAGGTGGGTCTACTGCAGACCTAGAATAGAAAGTGTGCTGGACATAGGAATCCTGAGAGAGGGTGTGTGCGTGTGTGCATGCATGCGTACGGACATGCGTGTGTGCCTGTGTGTGTGTGCGTGTGTGTGTGTGTGTGTGTGTGTGTGTGTATGCCAGCACACACATGCATGCACTCTCAAAAGCACGTGTGCATTAGTGCCTGTGATTAAAAGGGCACCACAGTAGGTGACAGCTCTTGTGGCCACATGACGAACTAGTCTGGGACCCAGGGTTATGCCTGCCTTTCCCTTCCTCTACATTGATATGTATGGCAGAAAATTTTCATACCCACGTTCCATGGTATGTAATAAGTTTAGGGTGCCACGTTTAAGCTTCATGCTAGTTTTAGTTGGGAATGTGTGTATTTGTTCCCTTCCCCGGGAACTAAGGTTCCTCTGCCTAGCTCTCCTAGGCAGGACCCATAAAGTTTCGATTCCTAGCATGACGTTTGTCCCTACAATTCGTGAAACAGAAGGACCTGCTGGTCTCCAATCACAGAAGGGTGTGGACCAAGCCGGCCCTGTCTGCCCTTTTTTGCAGAATCGGCTAATGAGCCATGTGTTCTTGTGGACGTGGCTACTTTTATAGAGGACCACTTGAGACATTCCTAAACAACTTTCTATTTGTTTCCATTCTATTGTTACCACTGGTGTCTGGAGGGGACCGGTTATATGTGGCTTCATACCAGAGATTCCAGCTCTGCTTAGCTCCTCTCTGCCTCCCCTCCCCCTTTCCCCTGCCCCCTCCCTTTCCCTTTTCCTAGGCATATGTCCCACCACACGAGTGTCTTGGAATGAGCACTGTGCTTTATCTCAGCCCTTCCCAAAGCTACTCGCCTCTGTGTGGTGCTGAGGAGAAAGGACGGAAAGAGTTCTCCACCCAGGGATTCAGCCCTCCACAGCTTTCTTCTGTAAATGGCCCTGAGGTTGGACCACAAACTGCTGAAGGAAGGATGCCCAGCCAGTGTCTTAGATCTCTGCTAGCCTGTAGGGGCTACTGTTTGCTGCCTGGATACTGGAGGTAGAACCTAAGACCAGGGAGCAACCGTGGAGGAGGATGAGCCCCCTGTAGTCTGAAGTCAGCATCTCGACCTTTTTCAAATAATGCTGAAAATGCAACTTTCTCAGAGCTAGTGATCCCACCTTCCCCTATCTACAGGCTGTGTGCACTTCAGGGTGTTTCCCCAGCACAGCTGTGGACAATGCAGAGGCTTGCCCTACAGAGAGAGTCTGTGGGGAAGTATAAAACCTGGAGCTGTCACCCGTGGCCCTTGTCCTGCCCAGAGATGGTAGCAAGACCTCAATTTGTGTGGAACTTCCAAACCCTGATGCCAGTGCCGCTGAGTTCTCAGCCTGCATGGGCTCCAGGCCATGAGCACCCTGATGGTTGGAGCGGCCTCACTGCACAGCAGCCTGTGTGACTGTGGATCTGTTTGCTTGTGATCTGAGTGTACTGGTGACTGCAATGTATGATGTCACTCACCGGTTCCATGCTTTACAGTGAGTCAGTGGCCCCAGCGGCTCCTTGCTTCCCTGTACTAAGGCCAGCTCATCCTTCACGCAGCCAGGCAATTCTTGTCCCCTCTTTTTTTGTTGTTGTGTTTTGTTTTGTTTTAAGAATAACTAGGTGATAATTCCCTGTCCTGGTCAGGGCTCAGGGTATTGTTCTCTGCAAGCAGCTTTTCTGAAGACTGTCAGTTAGTCCAGGGCACGCACCCTTGGATGTGACCGCCAATAGTACTGGGAAGCAGTACTGTAGGTGAGGTATTTGCTGAGGAAGTTACTTGATGACAGGTTTTAATCAGCCCATCCTAGTCCCATTGTGACCTCCTGACCACATCCCAAGCACCCTAGGTCACAGTTGAAATTGGTCAGTACTTCCCTGGACTGGCCGTTGGAGAAGGCTTCCACCCCACTGCTCCATCAGGCCGCACCAGGGTCCCTTGATGTCTAACTTGCTCTGCCGTTTTCATTGACTTAGGCGGGATTAAGGACTCTGCATGACATTGGGCCAGAAATCCGACGTGCTATATCCTGTGACTTGCAAGATGATGAGCCAGAAGAATCCAAACCAGAAGAAGAAGATGTATTCAAAGTAATTATTCCACGCCTAGCTACTCACTGGCCACATGGAGATAGTGGGGCAGGACTTTGGTTGGGGTGGTGCTGATCCACAGAGGAGTGTGGAGAATACAAACCAGTGGCAGGGGCTAGGGAGAGGCCTGCATACCCTGCTCATCTCCACCCTGGCATCTCTCCATTGGGCAGCACCTCCTGTGGGCCAGACCAGCAGCCCCTTTCCTGAGCTTTCCCCCACCCCAAGCCTTCAGCCTCTCAGCTTGGCCACAGCCAACTGACCAGAGTACAGGAACATTCTGGGTCTTTCTAGCAGCTGTCCACGCTGCCCTCCTTCTGCTCTAGCCCAGTTCTTTGATCTGCCAGCCAGCCCTCAGCCTCCCAGCTCACAGAAAATGTCAAGGACCACCCCCCCTCCAACCCTGGGGCTACCCACCAAGCCAGCCAGCTGGCCTTAAGTCACCTCATCTTGTGGAGCGACTGGAAGAACATGCCCAAGGGGCAGCAGAGAAATTGCTCCCCCAGCTCAGAACTTGGTAACCTTCCTCCTTTTAGGTGGGCCAACCGCCACACGAGTACGTTCACCTGACCACCGAGACACTCAGGTTGTCTCACAGGGATCCTCTGGAGCTTGCCTAGAGTTTGTGTTTCATGTAGAGAGAGAAAAAAAAAAATGACCTAGCATAGCCAGCCTGCATCAAATACTTGTTAAATTACCTGGTGTTGTCTCCCATTATTTTGCAGAGAAATGGTGCCCTGCTTGGAAACCATGTCAATCATGTTAATAGTGATAGGAGGGAGTCCCTTCAGCAGACCAATACCACCCACCGTCCCCTGCATGTCCAAAGGCCTTCAATGCCACCTGCAAGTGATACTGAGAAACCGCTGTTTCCTCCAGCAGGAAATTCGGTGTGTCATAACCATCATAACCATAGTTCCACAGGGAAGCAAGTTCCCACCTCAACCAATGCCAATCTCAATAACGCCAATATGTCCAAAGCTGCCCACGGAAAGCGGCCCAGCATTGGGGACCTTGAGCATGTGTCTGAAAATGGGCATTACTCCTACAAGCACAATCGAGAGCTTCAAAGGAGGTCCAGTATTAAAAGGTAACCTTGAAAAGGCGCTATGGCGTCTGCCCACCCCACGCCCCATCACGCCCATTCCGCAGATGAGGCGAGTCCTCTGCCCCCTGCTCTGGCCCGTGGTAATTCCCAGAAGACATTTGAATTTGAACCAGAGTGCCACACATCTCTTGGCCTCTCCATACATTGTCCGTGTGAGGCACCTACCACGTGAGGGATCACCCACTATCCACCATTCTGTTATGTGGAATGGTCTCTTAAAACACCAGCAGCCACAGAGCCCGCCTTCCCCAGTTATAACAACTGCTTTGAGCTAGGGGTTGGCGACTACTTCCCGTAAAGGGCCATTATTTTAGTTTTTTGGAGGACTATTCAATCCCTCTTGCAAACCTACCCAGCTTGCAAGGTGAACACAGCCAGGGAACAGTCTTAAGTGAACCGGTGTGGTTGTGTTCCCATCATGCTCTGTGTGTAGACACCGAAGTTTGACCCTTATATGATTAGAAGGGATGAAAGGGTTCTCTTTTTTTTTTTTTTTAACTTCATTTTCTGCCCCCTTTATAAATGTAAGCTCTCTTCCCAGCTCACGGGCCACACGAGAACAGATAGTAGTCCATACCTGGCTAGCAGACTGTAGTTTGCCCACCCATACTCCTGAAAAGGGGGGCTAGTGTCTTTGCTGTCAGTGCTTCGGGGAATGTTTAACTCTTCTCTTCTCCCTCCCTCCCACGGTGTGCTTTCCCTGGATAGAACCCGCTATTATGAAACTTACATTAGGTAGGTGCCTGTTGCCTCTGTCTTTGTTTAAAATGCTGTGTTGTCCTGTTACCCTCTGCATTTGCTCAGTGCCAAGGAAGAGGAATCGCACCATTTAGCCAAGTCACCTAATACGTTTTCAAAATGCCAGAGCTTTGCATTCATGAGCACTTCCCACTATATTTCTTGCAAACATCTGGTGCCCACTGCTCTCCCCCTTTTCCCTGCCCTGGGTAGCTGGGCAAGTCTAGCTGCTTTAGGGTCCGTATCCTCATGTGGACTTAGCATCATAGCTCCGACATCCTGAAGACCAGGACCAGATCCATCTGGCTGACTTCCCATAACCCTCAGTGTGTGTGCATGGGATAACCCTTATGTATATGTGTTAACTTGGACTTAATTATGGGTGGAGTGGTCAATCTGGGGGAGACAAGAAAGGAAAGGGCCACAGGTTCATTGCTTCCAGTAAGATCAGGAGGCTCGGTCCGAGGAATGTGTGAATGAGGCGCTCTGGTTTGATGTCACTGAGCTCACTAGGCCTCCTGCAGCTTGAGGCCAGGAGGAAGCGGGCCATTTCATGGAAATAGTGTGCTGACCTGGGGTAGGGCAGTCTGTGGAAACCTCAGGAGAAATTTCCCAGGAACCCCTCTCTGATGACACAAAAGCCAGAACTTCCCCGGTAGCCTCAATTTGATCCAGTGCAGTCAGTAGGACAAAGGTCTCTGTCCTAGGTTCTGAAGTCACACTGGCTAGAGCTGGGGTGGGTGGGTGGGTGGGCGGGAGTCTCAAGGTCTCTGGGCACAGTGGTTTGGACACAAGCACCTGCATAGTCTCATTGCCATGGGGCAGGAGTGTGTAGGAAGAAGCAAGCGCTCTGAGAGGGGGCACAGGCTGGTGCAGAGGCATGGTTCAAGGATCTAGCTGCCACCTGCTCAAGCCCTCAGATCTCTTTCCCAACTGCAGGTCTGAGTCCGGAGATGAACAGCTTCCAACTATTTGTCGCGAAGACCCTGAGATACACGGCTACTTCCGAGATCCCCGCTGCTTAGGGGAACAGGAGTATTTCAGTAGCGAGGAGTGCTGTGAGGACGACAGCTCTCCCACCTGGAGCAGGTGAGGGGCTCAGCCTGGGCTGAGCTCAGACCAGCCCTCCCCCAACTCCATCTGCTCCTGCTTAGGATTCCTCCAAACATCAAGCTTACCTTATGTCACCAGGGGCCTTGGAGACCCTCAGCAAGGGCTCTGGACCTGGGAACCAGACCTGCCATGGCTGACAGACCCCTGTCATTTCAGAGATGAGTTCTTCTTAGGGGGGTGGGCATTTTGAGACAGGGCCTCTCTACTTAGCCCTGGCTGTCCTGGAACTCATTATGTAGACCAGGCTGGCCTTGAACTCACAGAGATCTGCCTGCCTCCACCTCCCAAGTGCTGGGATTAAAGGTGTGTGCCACCACACCTGGCCTGAGAGATGAGTTCTCTTTTTTTTTTTTTTTTTTTTTTTTTTGAGAGATGAGTTTTTATTAGCTGACTTGGGAACACCAACCTTGTCTGTGTTGGCACAGCAGCTTATCTAGGGTCTCAGCGATCAGCCCCTGCTTCCTGCTCCAATTAAAGGGTCTTTCCTGAGGGCAAGGGGACAAGAGGTTAGAACAACTTCCCTCAAGCAGAGGTACCTCTCCCAACTTTTGTCCTGCAGAAAGAACGCTGCTGGCCAGCACAGGCCTTCTTCAGGGCTGGAGACACAGCTCAGGGATGAAAAGCACTTGTTGTGCTTGCAGAGGACCCAGGGTCACTTTGTAGCAGCCGCATGGCCGCTCACAACTGTCACTCACTCCAGTTCCATGGGGCTCTGATGCCTCCTGCTGCTCATGCACAAAGCACACAAAACACTCATATAGAAGATAAAAATAAATAAATATTATTTTTTTTTTAAATTAGTCACTCTGCTTTAGGACATTACAGCCAGTGCAGGAGGACAAAAATCACCTCCCACCCATCTTCCCTGACCTAAGATCACTGTCTTAGGTCACTCCAGCCAGGGCCATGAACTTGACCTGGTGCTATGGTGAGGCCATGTCTGGCACCTGAGACACAGCCTGACCCTTCCCTGTGCGCTGACAGACCCTTTCCCATCAGCTCTCCCCAATGTCCAACTTCCACATTCACTAGTTTAGAGCCAAATGGACCTGTGACTCCCACTTCTGAGGATTCTTCCTCCCAGGTCCTTAGCCACCCCTGCTGGCCTCAGTCTACCTTAACAGCGGCAACAGGCAAGGCTTTTCATTTGCTTTTCTTGGAATTGAATCATGCCCCTCAGAGGAGAGCCCGACCATGGAGCCCACCATGGCCTCCCCTGTTTCTCACATTGTACCGAGCCTGCCTGCCTGCCTGCCTGCTGATGGAGTTCTCTAAACAATCATGTCCTGCCAGGTACCTGGAGAGAGCAGGTTTTTGGGACAATGGTCTCTGGGAGATGAATAAAAGGCAGCCAGGCTGACAAGGTCTGTGTGATCACCATGTGCCTTGGGCCTGTGCCTGCCTGGGCATGAAAACAACTATAGTGTGGCTTACCACAAGCCTCCTCCCCCAGTTGCCCGAGGTGGTCCTTGCTCTCCACCATGAAGCTTGTCAGAGCTAGGTCAAGGCTTGTTGGCCAGAACCTCATATGCACCTTCTCGTTTTTCTCTTGCCAACTGACAGGCAAAACTACAGCTATTACAACAGCTATTACCCAGGCAGCTCCATGGACTTTGAGAGGCCCCAAGGCTACCATCACCCCCAAGGTTTCTTGGAAGATGATGATTCACCTATTGGCTACGATTCACGGAGATCTCCGAGGAGACGCCTTCTACCTCCCACCCCACCATGTGAGGCCAGCTTTCTTGTTTAGGGTGAAGCCTCTCAGAAGGCACCATGTCTGCATTCGTCCTACCCCTGGGATGAATGATGCTGCTGTGCTCCCAGGGCGATCCAGCTAACTCCTAAGACCAGCCAGTGTACCCTACAGACAGTGCCTTCCTGTGTGGTGTCTATACCCCCAAAACTGGCTCTTCCAGAGAACAGAGAGAGGCGGGGTGTGGCCCCAAACATTCACACAAATCCAGGAAGAGGCTTTTTGTGGCAGGGCAGGTATTGCCTTTGAGCTTGTGTCTACTCTGAGACTCATATAGTCAGCCCAATTCTGTCACTTCACAGTGGGGAAACTGAGCCTCTGTGGGGAAGGGTGAATTTAGATACAGAGTTTACAGGGGCCCAGGACCATCTTAAGGACCCCTGCCTCCGACAGACCTGCCCCTCCTCCCTCTTCCTTCCCTCTCTCCGGCATTGCTTCAGATCTGCCATTGCCTTCTGTCCACGGGGCAGTATGGGGCCTTGGCCGACCTCCAGAAGGAGCAGGCCTCTTCTGCTGGCCCGGAGAAAAGCGGGACTCTCCTTTCTCCTGAAGCCATGGCTATCCCCAAGCTTCTCCCAACCCCTGGGAGGGAGGCTGAAGTTTGCAAGTGTGGGTGCTCTGTGATACTTGAGAATATCCATCCCTTATGTTTCTGAGGAATGAAGCGTTGTTGAGGATTCTGTTTAGTAACCAAAAGCAGTTGAAACACAGGAGCTCCCAAACGTGGCTGTGCATACAGGAAAGGACAGGCTGGCCGTGTCCCACTCCAGCTGGCACAGCCTGCTGGGAGTAAAGTCACATCCAGTGGAGTGCTTAATATTTAATTAGCCCTAAACACATGCTGCTGAGTGAAAGCCTGCGCCCTCCCCACCTGCCGTAATACCAAAGGAAACAGGTGTAAGTGAGGCTTGGCAGAGGTCTGTTGCCCTTTGGTTCCTGCTTCCTTCTTCAGGTCTTTATCTTCACTTATTCCCCCAACCCACTCAGCCTAGGGAACACTTGAGTGCCCTGTTCCCGGGCCCAGCCTGGCCAGGGAGAGCCAGTTACCATCTTCACCTGGAAGGGCATTGGCTCTGCTGTCCAGTTTGCAGACCTGGAGCCGGGAGAACAGCTTGCTACACTGGCCTGTATTCTTAGCCAATGGGAGTGGGTGAGGGCAGATGGAAGCCATGTCTTCCAGGGACTGCAATGCAGAGCTCCCTGGATCAAGTGACCTGGGACTTATTTTAGAGGAAGATCCTGAATGTGTGGACAGGGTTGTTTTCCCTCCAGTTCCGAACGGCTGGCCTATCCAGGTCTTGGAGTCTAGAGTCCCATGTTCTGTGGTTACACTGGTTATCAGGCAAGGAGTAGCTTGCATTATGAGCAATGGCAGCTCATCTGGGAGGCCCCAGCACACTCCTCAGTGATCACTGGTCCTGAGTATAGGTCTGACTCTGCCTTAACTCCACTGGCCATTGCCACCCAAGGTCTTGGCCTGTTTTTCACTGCAGACCTGTCTGTAAAGCTTTTTGTGAAGTCCAAGATGTCTGAGAGGCGTCTTTGGGCCAGTCCCTGAGGATCTCCCATACGTGAACCAAGGTCATGCTGGATTTTACTGGGCTAAGAACGAATGCCCAGCAACTCAGAAAGTGCAGTCAGATCAAAGCAAAGCACGGATTGGGCTCCCTGAAGTCTATGATGGAGTGGAAGAGCTTCTAGGACCCCACTGGCTTTGCCAAAGGACCCCAGAACTCTGAGCCTGATGTTCTATAAATCCGAAAGCTGTGGGTCATCGGCGAGCCTCTGTCTGCAAGTGCTGAGCTCATGGCCGGGTCTTAGATGTGCCCACATCTAGGCTAGGGAAGGCAGGTTTTTCCAAGCAAAGAATTTGGCTGTTTTGCCTGGTTAAGCTGGATCAGCTGAATCTCTCACTTAAATTAGAGGCCCGAGTTTGGGGACTGCAGAAAGAGGCAGAGGGTTTGGAAGGCAGAGCTAGGGTAACGTGGGATGTCTAAGATTCTAGAGTGGATCTCTGCAATACATCCCAGGGCTCGTGACTCAGCACAGATTCCCCTGGGCTACCTGAGAGCAGGCAAACATTTGGAAAGTGATTCATTGCTACGTCATAGAAACATCTCACAGCTAGGTTGCTCCCTTTAGTCCTCCCATCCCTAGTTGGGGGAAGGTGTAGTTGTTTCTCTTGAATGAGACAGGAGGCCTGCTTCTTCCTGGGCTCCTTGCTTAAACCCCTCAGGGAGTGGTCCTGACTCTTGAGACGCAGCGTCCAGCCAGGACTTACATCACCATGAATCATGTGCTCTCACTTCTCAGCCCATCGGAGGTCCTCCTTCAACTTTGAGTGTCTGCGAAGGCAAAGCAGCCAAGATGATGTCCTTCCATCACCTGCCCTGCCTCACCGCGCTGCCCTGCCCCTGCACCTGATGCAGCAGCAGGTGAGCCACTCTGGCCTTACCCTTGCCAGGGCCCCACCTGGGATGCACTCTCTTCCCTGGTAGACCCCCCAGGGCCCATCCTGCTGGAGTTCCACATGCAGCAAGGGTGAACTGGGCTTAGATCCCATGCTTCCTGTCAGAGAACACTGGGGCTGGTGCAGTCCAAATTAAGGCAGTGCGGCCACTTGTAAGATTCCCAGTAATGCCTGCTGCTACCAAGTATTTCCCCAGAGAGGTGGTTCCTCCATTGAGCTACTTGGGCAATTTCCTGCACATGGGCCCTGTGGTCATAGAGCGGGTAACTTTCCTCTGTGGGTTAAGGGGGCTACCAGCCCACAAGACCTGCAACTGAACCAAAGCCCAGCACCCATTCCCCTGAGGTGTAAGGATAGATGTATGTATGCAAACATGCATTGCATATGTGTATACATATGAATACACATGTTCATACATGTGTGTGTGTGTATTTCTCATCAGAGATGCTGTGTGGAGTGGTTGATCAAGGGAGAATGCCAGAAACTTGCATCCAGCCAGCTAACAGACACAGGTCTCTGAGGTTCTGACCCCAGGCTCTGAACCCATTAGCACTCAGTGGCCATTGCAGGTTTTTTAGTCGCCTCTGCCGCACTTAAAAAAAAAAAAACTGATTTGGAGCACTCAGGAGGCAGAGGCAGGAGGATCACTGTGAGTTAGAGGCCAGCCTGGTCAACACAGTGAATCTAGAACAGCCAAGGCTACACAGAGAAACCCTGTCTTGAAAACTACCCTCCCCCCAAAAAAATTGGAGTTATTTTTTCTTTTGCCTGCATGTATGTATGCTCACCACATGCATGTCTGGTCCCCTTGGGGTTTAGAAGGCATCATATCCCCAGAACTAGACTGACAGATGGCTGTAAACTACCACGTGCAGTCTGGGAATTGAACCTGGGTCCTCTGGAAGACAAGTCAGTGTTCTTAACCACTGAGCCCATTTGCCCGTATCATCATGGAAGAAAGTCAAATTTTTTGTTTGTTTTTGGTTTTTTGGGGGCAGGGTTTCTCTGTCTAGCCCTGGCTGTCCTGGACTCGCTTTGTAGACCAGGCTGGCCTCGAACTCACAGTGATCCGCCTGCCTCTGCCTCCCAAGTGTTGGGATTAAAGGCGCGCGCCACCATACCTGGCAGAAGTTGAACTTTTTGAAAGCCCAGATCACTAGATGCCAGTCAAGGCAGTCTCTAAGGGGCCCGTGACCCACCAGCTACACGCCCAGGTCTTGTCTCAGCCAATGGCCTAGGTTTTCCTGGATTCTTTGGCTACAACTACAATGTCAGTGTAAACAAGTATCAGTAGACATCTCAAGGTGGCTCTCCCACGGAGGCCATGTGAGAACCAAGGCTGTGCCCAGCGTTTCAGGGCAGACAGAACGCTCACTGCAGGATGAGTGGCGCTAGAGCGGAGGGGAATGGGCCACAGTCCGTCCGTGGATTTCTTAAAGTGTGCTTCAGTGCTGAAGCCCAGAGAGACCCTGCGTAGGTGTGTTCATGTACCCCACGTATTCTCCGTCCCAGTTCTTCCTCATCCTGACACAACCATGTGAGTCAGCAGCTGACAGCACAGTCATGGAGAATGCCTCATGGCTTTGAGGAAAAGGAAAATCACTGCTAGGAGGCCCCAGCTCCTCTGCCAGCTTCCTGAGCTTTCTCTGCTGCACTAGCATCTTTCCCCAGCATTCTGAGAGGCAGCCCTGCACAGCAGCCAGCCACAAGGCAGACTTGGGGCCAAGGCTCAGACTGCTGAGACTTCCTTCTTTCTGTTTCCCTCCTCAGATCATGGCTGTTGCAGGCCTTGATTCCAGTAAAGCTCAGAAGTACTCACCAAGCCACTCTACACGGTCGTGGGCCACCCCTCCAGCAACCCCTCCATACCGGGACTGGACCCCATGCTACACTCCCTTGATCCAGGTGGATGGATCAGAGTCTCTGGACCAGGTCAATGGCAGCCTGCCATCCCTACACCGCAGTTCCTGGTACACAGATGAGCCCGACATCTCCTATAGGACTTTCACAGCAGCCAGCCTGACTGTCCCCAGCAGCTTCCGGAACAAAAACAGTGACAAGCAAAGGAGCGCGGACAGCCTGGTGGAGGCAGTGAGTATGGGTGCAGCAACAGAAACAGAACCGCCTGCCCTTCCTTGGGGAGGGAGCAGTGGCGACATGGTGGGTATGCTCTGAAGCCACATCGCCTGAGGGTGGCCTCTTCTCAGGAGCAGGTGTGGTGTTTAAGACCTGGGTGAAAACCAGCTGGCACTGCCAAGCCCTGTCAAAGAGTCCCATCATCTTACCAGCCTGTGCTGCTCTTGCTCATCCATGGCCAGAGCTGGAGTTATTTGCAGTTAGTGTCACGTGGTGTCAAGTCTAGCAGGAGTGGCTGATGGACTCCCTAAAGCATGCCATGCGGTAAGAGCCGAAGCAGACCTTTCCACTCATACTGCCGATCCTCTTTCCCGTGCAGGTCCTGATATCTGAAGGCTTGGGGCGCTATGCAAGGGATCCAAAATTTGTATCAGCAACAAAACATGAAATTGCCGACGCCTGTGACCTAACCATAGACGAGATGGAGAGTGCAGCCAGCACTTTGCTCAACGGCAGCGTGTGTCCTCGAGCCAATGGGGACATGGGCCCCGGCGCACACCGCCAGGACTATGAACTCCAGGACTTTGGTCCTGGCTACAGTGATGAAGAGCCAGACCCTGGGCGAGAGGAAGAGGACCTGGCAGATGAAATGATCTGCATCACCACATTGTAGCCCAGTGAGGGCAGGCTGGCTCCAGCCTGAGACGGCACAGGAGGGCCAAGGATAAAGTGCCTCATAGTTAGGAAAGGTTAGGCACTGGTTGGGAGACAGATGCTCAATTAGAATTTTGTACAAGCGCTACCATGCCTCACGGAAGCCATAAACCTGGTAGGAACAGGTTCTGAGTGGCCAAGCATGTGGTATGCCACATACTCAGGCCCAGCCTCAGAAGACTAACGTGTGTCTGGCCCCTTGAGAGGATGGGTGAGGAGGGCAGCCCGGCTTGCAGAGAAGCCGGAAGGGCTGCCCAGGAGTCCACATCTCACACCCACTTGCCTGAAGACAGGAGAGAGGAAGGTTAAAGGTGATGACAGTCACCACACCTGTGTCATTACCTCAGCCATCAGTCTAGCATATCTGACCCTCACTGGGCCCAGCATATCCATTTCTGAACCCCCTCCCCCAACACACTGCTTCCTGGTTCCTGTGCAGCTGTTTTGAATGGTACACATCAGAGCCCAGCCACTAGTGACCATGACAAGGGGAGTGGGACCGGACAGTTTTGCTAAGCGATGCCAGTTTACATAGGAGACCATCACTCAGACGGCCAGTTCTGTCACACTGTAGACTGGAAGAGTACCGCACTTGCAAACCAGGTAAAACTTAGATATGTTAGTTTGTTTAAAAATTATAGATTTACTGTACATGACTTGTAATATACAATTTGTATTTGTAAAGAGATGGTCTATATTTTGTAATTATCGTTCCGTATTTGAACTGCAGCAATATCCACGGGTCCTAACAATTGTAGTTTCCCGCCAAAATCTAGAAATTATTAGTATTTTTACTTGGGCTAAACAGAACTAGGAGAATTAGAGCCAGTTCTCACATATTCAGCAGAAGAACCTTTTGGAGGAGAAACTTCAAAAGAACTTGACACTTCAGAATTTTTTCTAAAATATTTTGAGTCACTATAAACCTATCTTTACATAAGATACCGAGTTGACTACTTGCAGTCTTTTCTTTGGGTTCTATGATTTTGTACTGTACCTTGTATCCACATGGGTTGCAACTGCCTTTGGTTTGGTTTCACTTTAATAATTCTCTGGTCAGTTATATAGCAGGTCCAGCTGGCTACTCGGCCCAGTGGCATCCACTGGTCTGGCTTCCTCAGCTGCCCATGCAGGATACTTCTGGGTCTCTGATGCTGGAGTGAATGACGCACATCTGCTCACATCCCCAAGGATGCTTAAGAAATATGAGGTACTGGCGTGGGGGGAGAGGGGAGCACTGTGGCCACCTATGAATGTTGGGGTCTGTACAGAGCCCTGTTGCCTTGCACGGCTGCTCTGCAGTGTGTGCTCTTGGAGAGCTGTTATACAAAACTAATGAGGGCTGAAGTTCTCATGAGAGCACACGCACTCTGACTGCACGCCTGGGGACTGTGAGCTTTGGGGTCATTGGACCTGTCAAGGCTTCCCTGTCAGTAGGCCTGTGACGTCATCCCATTACTTCCCTTTCTGTCAGTAGGCCTGTGACATCATCCCATTACTTCCCTTTCTGTCAGTAGGCCTGTGACGTCATCCCATTACTTTGCTAAGGGTTCTCTGCAATTAAAAATACAGGTAGCAGTTTGGGTTCAAAATTTTTAACTAGTACACAGTCAACCTGTGGGAACAATTTTTTTTTTTTTGTAAATAAATTTTGTCATAAAGACCTCACAACCTCTTCTGAAGACGTTCTTACTCCAGATGCAGGGAAAAAAAATCACTTCAAAGGTTTGTAAATGACTATTTCCTGACATAAGGCCTTTTTTAAATTAAAATGCAAAATGTTCTTCAGAATAAACTGTGTACTAATTTCATTGTATGGGGAGCTCTCTTCACACAGCTGGCTCTGCCCTGAGAGCTTCAGGCAGCTTTTTCTGCCCTCGGACTCCCCCGAGGCTGGCAGTGACTTCACACCAGCTCAGAGAGCGCTGTTCTCCTAAAGGGCTAAACTGCCATCAGCATTTCCGTTGAACTCTGTCTTGCTGGGTGTCTGTCTGTCTGACCGTGCAACTTAACATCAGCAGTTCACACCGTGTGCTCGGGAGTGGGTGATTACCTTCCCCAGAGTGAGCCCATCACAGCTGCCTGGCTTCTGAGGCAGCACCACTTCCCAGTATGTCTGCTTTAAGCCTGATTCAACCTCTCATCTGATATTAAATTTCTCTTTGTAAGAAAAATTTGAAGTTGTAGAGCATGTTTTTTAACACCCCCCCCCAAAGGAAGTTTTAAGACTAAATGCTTCTGCTTTTTGGCTTCCCTACCTCACCCCACCCCCTAAATGATTTCACGTTCTCTGGAATAGTGCATTTAGTTTAAGCTCATGTTTTTAACGACATTAGGAAATGTGGAAATTACTATGATCTGCTAACCAACAGTAAGAACCTCATTTGGAATATCCGTTAGGTATGTAGATCCCCCTCCCCCAGCTCAAGAGGGTGCACTTTGAGGGTGTAGCCCTAGCCACTTGAGAATAGAGCTGGGAGCACCGCCTGCTTACAGTGGCCCAGGTCTCAAGCCAGACCAGTTTTATTTCATGCTGTGAGCTTCTTTACCATCTAAGATGCTGTCTGCATTTATTGGGGGTGGGGGGGATGGAGTGTTGGGGTTGGTTTAACTTGTAAAAAACAGTACCACATCATAGGTGGCCCCCCCACCCCCCACAAACCACTCCAGCTGTTTTGTGGGAAGCAGGGAGGCTCTCAGTCTCTGGCTTCTGATATCAGAACAAGGCGAGGTGAGTGGTAGAAAAATATACAGTGAGGTGGCAGGCCAACCAGAAGGGGCCACCCAGGCCACCAGCTAGGGCCTAGGAGTAGGTCATAGCCCCCCCCCCCCAATTTTGAAGATACAAAAATCTTTGCATTAGATTTGATATTGTGGTAGTTTATCAGTGGAAATATGAAAAATCTTGGGGCCTGAGGGATGTGGTGTGGTGGGTGAGAAGAAACTATTTGAATTTATGGAAATTACTGTGCAGCTGGCACTGGGGCAGAAGGGCTTGTATGTTACAATGCTCCCACCGCCTGCTGGCAAGTTGTTCCTGTCTCCCTGTATGACCTATTACCATGTCACGAACACAGTCGGCCAACAGTGAGAGATAGGCCCAAGTTCCACCAACACAGCAGGGTCCCACACACAGCTCTGGGCACATGTGCAGCTTTTAATGCTGGGGGTCAACCCTGGGCCATATGCCTGCTAGGTGTGTGTGCACCAGTTTTGGAAACATATGGCCTTCCATGTTTTAGGTATTACAGGCCCCTTACCAAGGACCCTATTTAGCTAATGAGTCTGTGCCCATGAGACTCAGTGTGTGAGCCTCACTTTATAACCAACGCAAACTTGCATCATTCTGGCTTCCTGGTGGCACTGGGACTTGCAGGCAGCCCTGGCATTTGGCCCAGACACTGCAGGCGGGACTGTGCTGTATGTTCAGCTGTTCTGCTTGGGATGCAAAGAGCAGCAGCCATCAGGGCTTCAGCAAGGACCCCGATACCATCTGTGAGTTCTGTGCATATAACATGCACTTCTTGCCTCCAGGAAGTCTTTTTCATTATGTGGCTAAGTCACATCAACATGTGGACCAGGTCTTGGTATGCCAAAGTAAGAGAAACACTTGGATCTGTCTGAGGAGCATGCATGCCAGAGTTTGTCTCCCTCCCAGGGATGGAGCCTACACTGCTAAGGATGCTATGAATGACTGTGTGACACCTGCTCTCTGAAAATCTCCTGACAGGCCTAGGATTTTCTTTCTTGAGCTTCCTTTTGAACAGGAAAAGGCGGGGAAGGGGCCAAGTTGCAAGTAAGATGAAACATGAGCCGCCTGGGTTTCAAAGCAAACATAGTGGTTTATACCCCTTGTTTAACCTTTGGAAGGGTCTTTCTCTGGACTCAGCAGTCCAGAAGGCAGCTCACGTCCCTCCCAGGCAGTACTAGTGGAGCCCTGATATTCACGCTCCATTCTTGGCTCAGCAATGCAGGCTTCTGTGCAGTGATCCTTTTCTTCCCCACTACAGATGGTGGCTTCAGACAGCTTCAGAAATTGGTCTTCAATTCTCTTGTAAAAACAGGATGCGGCATCTTGGCTCAGAAACATGTTACTGGATCACATTGAAATCAGGAAGGAGTTACAGATCACTGAGGTGGCACCTGCCCCCCTCCCACCCAAGACTCAGATACCGACTGATTTATCTTTCACTCCATTGTACTTTGCTGTTCTCCATCAGCCTAGGTGCCATGTTGTCTGTTCCCATGTCTAGAGAATAAGAAATCACCAGGGGCCTGACTGCAGGGTTGCCTGGGCCACTTCCAGGGCCACTGTGAACGGTCCCCTTAGGCTCATGTCCTTGGCATTCAGTAGTGACCTGGTATGTGGGACTGGCTCTGTATTCCTATAATTTTATGTTAAGGGTTAAATAATGAAATCCTTGGCAGTAAGGTCAAAATGGCCCTTTCTTGAACAATATCCTGCAAGCCTCTCATCTAGAACAGTTTTGTCAGAACCAGAACCAGAGAGGTAGGCATGAGTTACGCAGCCTACCCGAGCCCCCTTTCCTGTACCCCACTCTTCAGATTTGAGTCAAGTTGGAGAGAAGTGAAGCCGAGAAAGTACCCTCCAGCTGGCTGCCCTTCCCTCTAACCAGGGACGTGAGCTCAGGTGCCAGCTCTGGCTGAGCTTCTGCCTGGCTCTTGGCCTCAGCTAAAGCTTCGTTGGAGAGCCCAGGCCAGTTCAACCACCCTGCCTTTGCAGAAATGGCCTTAGGTGGGAGACCCGGGAAAGGATAGTTCCATTCCTAGCAGCAGAACATGGCTGGAGGACAGAAGAGACAAAATCATGGCAAGAGTTAACCTCCCTTTTAACCCCAGGAGGTCGGGAGCTTATATGCTAGCCTTTTTCAGAGGGCCCCCAGAGAAACACTGCAAGAGGGATTTGCCTCAAGCAGTCCCTTAACGCTGGGTGGCCAGAGTCTGGGGCTTGTAGACAGGAACATCCTTGTCCCAGAGTGCAGGGTACCCCTTAATAATATCAGCCGCTTTCTCTGCAATCATTATTGTGGGAGCGTTCAGGTTGCCGCTGACCACACTGGGCATGATGGAGGCATCGACGACTCTCAGGTTTTCAACCCCCAGGACCCTGGTTTGCAGGTCGACCACAGCAGTGGGGTCGGAGGGCTGGCCCATCTTACAGGTACAGGAGGGGTGGTAAGCACTGTCTGCTTTCGCCCGCACAAAGGCATCTATCTCTTTGTCCGACTGGATGTGGCTTCCGGGCTGCAGCTCTTTGCCCCGGAAGGGAGCCAAGGCTTCCTGTGCAAAAATTTCTCTGGTCAGCCGCACACATTGACGGAACTCCTCGACATCGGTTTCTGTGGAGGGGAAATAAACAAGGGACCCTTCTCTTACTCTGCTGGTCAAGTCGAACCAGGGGCCAAAGACCAGGGGCATGGAGAACCAAGCTACATGTGCTGTCACCTTCCCAGAGGCAGTTAGTTACTGGTAACCAAGCATCCTAGACACACGGTGCCAAGAGTCCCAGGTTTGAGTCTGAGGCCTGGCGCCTGTAAACTGTTGGTAAAGATACACAATCTGTCTCTACTTCCATGTGGCTGTCAAACTCCCGTGCCATGGCTGTCAAAGGTGTGAGTATGTTTGCTGAATGCAGGGAGGCAGGCCTGGGGATGCTGCAAGTAAGAGCAGGAAAGGCCAGGCAGGTAGTAGGCGCAGGCCTGGTGCCTGTTCCTCTGCAGGTGCGTCTAAGAGCGGTACCCCTGTCCTGCTGTGCAAAGTGAGGCCCCAGGCCACCTCGTGTGGCCCAGAACTGAGGACAACCCCAGTGCTAGGAAATAGGACGGAGAAGAGTAAGGATTAGGGACAAACAGGAACCCTATAAAAATTCCCGAATTCTATGCCGGGCCCAGGAGATACAAATGGAGCTCCCGCGTTACCTGTTGACAAGTAGTTAGGATGAATCACAGGGTGGTCCCGAGGGTTGGCACTTCTCAGTTTGAGCCAGCCCACACTTGTGCCCCTCATGGGTCCCACGTGTACCTAGAAAGGTCCGGAGAAAACAGTTTCAAACAATCTCCATTCACTACAACTTGGAAACTCAGAACAGCCCCAGGATCCCCATGGGTGGGGACTCAGCATTCAGTGTAGAGCACACAGGGTTTAGCGTCAGACCCTCTTCCCACCACTCCGTCCCCTGTCTGCCCTTTACTTCTTTGTCTGAGACTTTCATGGGATGAGCCTGCGGGCTGACTCCTGGCCTCTCTCCCTTGGGTAAGGTTTAGGTTCTTTTTCCTTTCCCAGCCAGCCAGAAGCCAGTGGGGGCAGAGTACCAAATGACGGTTTACATAGTAGGGCAGATAACACCATGGAAATCTATTCTAATGCAGAAGCAGGAAGGCAGAGTCTCAGGCCATGGCTCTCTGCATACCTGGTAAGCATCCTGCTGGGTGGGTTTCCGCCCATGGTCAATCACTTGTGATGGCAGGAAGTGGAACTGGATGTCCGGATGGGGGACCCCAGGCCGGCTGCGGATGAACCCTCCTGTCTCAAGATGGGCGGTGGCTCCATCTCCTGAAGGTCCCATGAGGGCAACAGAAGAGTCGGTCAGAATATGGCATGGGGACCACCTGTTCCCAGTGTCCCTCTTCTCCCCTCTGCCTGTTGACCTGGGCTTGGGGCTTGACATCCAGGTTTGTCCATCACTTTCTTCTTTCTCCAGGCGGCCACTTTAAAATACCAGCTGAATGCTAAGTGAGGGGCTTCAGGTCTGCAAAGGGCACCTGCTTTATGAGCCCTTCCACCATCCTGCTCTATAGGTGTCACCTTGATCAAGGTCCTCCTTGACATGTGCTACGGCCTCTTGTCCCCTCATGGTGGCCTGCCAGACAGGACCTTTGTACCCTCACCTTGCAGACAGGAAAACGGGCTTGGGTAATTGCCATCAGCTTTATGCCTAGCAATGTGAAGCTCTTTAGGAAGAAATCTATGATGCCCAGAGACCATAGCCACCAAGTTTACTGGGAGGCAGGCTCACCTGTAAACCTCCAGAGCCACTCCAGACCGATGCAGATCTTCCGCAGAGGCTTCTGGGCCGCGTGGAGAGGGTGATGGGCTGTGTGCATGCCTGTTGAATGTAGATCTCCAGGTGGTCTTGCAGGTTCTGGCCAACTCCTGGCGGAGGAAGGAGTGGTTAGAAAAAAAGATGGCTAACGCAGGGGCGAGCCCCTGCTTTTGGAAACTTCTCTGCATTCCACTTACCTTTTAGGTATCTTTAGGACACCTGCCTGCACTGGCCCCAGCTTAGAAGTTGTTTGCCCAAGACACTACACTTCTGCTCTAGTAGACAAGTTTGGTCCTTCTTAAATGCTGCTAAAGCCACCTGCTCTGTCACTCCCTCCACAGCAGCCACTTGGGTACCCTTGACTAGCACTCCTCAGCAGCACCCTCCAAGGACAGGGCCCACAATGACAACAGGTGCTGCGTAGTAAGTGTCAACTGTTTGTGGTCCAGGTAGGTAATTGTCAGCCTCATCATCTCCCCTGGTCAGCTGAAGGAAGCAGCAGGCCCAGCATGCTAGGCAGGCAGTACTTAAGTTCATTCAATCTCTGGGGCACACCGAGCAGTTAAGGTACAGACCACTTCCATAGGCCTCGCAAGGAAATCTCCCTGTGAGAGGCCAGCCCCTTGCATATGGAGGATGTAGAAAGAAACAAGACAGTGTATCCTTCAAGGACATCCCAGGCAGTTTTCAAGACAAAGCTCGGGTCTTCACGTGCACAGTGGCTCTGGAGCCCTGTGCTGGCCTCCTTTGTGCTTAGAGCAACCAGTAAACCTTGGGGTTAGGCTTCTCGTACCCCTGATCTCAGCCCTACTCCTGTTACAGGATGCTCTCCAAAGGGTGCTGAGGCTGACTGGTGGAGGGTGAAGGAAAGTAGCATAGAGACCCAGGGTGCAGGAATAGGAGTGTCCAGCGAGGTCCAGAGGCCCTCAGATTTATAGGAAGGATGGGACACTTTTACATCCCCCACATTCCCCACCCCAAGCAGCGGGCTGCTGGGTTCTACAGTGCTCCCCTCTGGTCAGCGGTCAGGGAGGGGCTCACCAGGCAGATGGCACACCACAGGGATGCCTAGTTTCTTGAGGTCATCTGCATTCCCAATGCCAGAGAGCATGAGCAGCTGGGGAGAGTTGATGGCACCCCCGCTCAGGATCACCTCCTTGCTGACATAAGCCTGGAAGAGGCAGGGGACCACAAGTCGTACTTCTCAAAAAGCCAGCTCTTCTACTCCCTCATGGAGAGGCACCCAGTTTTAGCAATCATTGCAAGAACGTGGCCTTGGGGAATGACATCACTGTGGAGACTATGCTCCCAGGTCCTGGGGGGAGTTTGCTGGTTGGCTACTTAAAAGCAATCGGCACATCGAGTCACCATGTATGACTATCAGGGGTAGCTGTAGCAGTAACGGGGGGCCTTCAGGGCAGGGGTGGCAGAGCTCAAGTGACATGGTAGCATAGACTAGAGTACACAAACAGCCAGAACACCTGAGCGGGGATGGTGGACAAGGCTGTCTCTGACTTATTACCGAGTGAAGAAAAGCACTGTGTATAAATAGTATGGTTACATTTGTTGGTTTTTAACCTTCTAGCATTGATCTTAGGATTTCTGGCAGGCCAGAACCCTGAAACCATGGAGAAGGTGCTAAGGGTGGATGTGGCAGACAGAGGCTTATGGAGGCACTCGGGTACCATAGAGTCTGCAGGTGGCCGGAGTTGGGAGCTCCTGACCTCTATGTCCTGTGAGACCTCGGGGACAATCTCGCCACTGCTACCAGCTGTCAACTCATCTTAGAGACAAGAGCATCCCTTCCTCCCCTGTAGGTCACCACGCCTCCCTTAGGCGGCAACTCACCTCGTGTCTCTGGCCGTTCTTGTAGTACTCAACACCCACTGCACGTGTACCCTCAAACAGCACTCTGCTCACAAGAGCCTGGGTCTCAGCCCTGAGATTGGGCCGGCTCAGTGCTGGGTGCAAATAGGCACAGGCTGTGCTCCAGCGTTTCCCTGCGGGATAAAGCAAGGTCCCCTCTTACTTCGGCAGGAGAAATTTGCTGGAGAAAGCAAATCTATCCTGCCCTTGACAATGCAAGGCTTGCCTTCAAGGTATGTCTGTGATCTGGATACCCTATCCTGCCGTCCAGGTGATTGAGAGCCCAGTGGCTGGCTCTGTCCTTCTGTGAGCAAGGTCCCCTACTGCCTGCTCTGTGTCTATTTGCCCCATCTACAAAGAGGTGATGGCAAAGTGATCTTGCACTGTCTCTTTCTGCCCCAGCTCACTCACTTGCAAGTCTCTACCACACCACGGTCCATTCATCACACAGAGCTGTTTCTTCACCCTTCCGCAGCCTCTCCTGCCCCAAGTCAGGCCACCATGTTCGTCCTGGCCATAGGTACCACAGGACTGAAATCCCTACTCTCTTCTCAGCTTCCTAGACCTGTGGCTATAAGGCTTGACTGCTCCATCCAGGCTTGGCAGGGCCCCTGGAGCCTCTGCAGTCACCTCTGCTGTGCCACATGGCCTACAGGCTCAGCAAATGCCCAAGCAGTTGGGCTGTTTCCTGTGACACGTAGGGGAGGACAGCATCTCCCTTTCATGTAACACCAGCCTTATTTTGGCACTTACTGACCATGATGGGAGTCAGAAGGGGTGACTAATTTAGAGGGGGGAATAATTAAAATTTGGTACCTTGGTGTATGGTCATGTCCATCCAGCCAAAGCCCTCCTGTTGGAAGCCATTCATGTCTTCGGTGAAAGGGTAGCCAGCCTGATGTGTTGCCTGCAGGAAGGCCTGGTGAAGGGGGTGGTTGGTCTTGCCCCGAGACACATGCAGTGGGCCGTCACCACCACGGTACCTGTTGGCACCCATCTCGTGTCTCTGCGCCTTGCGGAAGTAGGGCAGACAGTGTGCATAGTCCCAACCCTCAGCGCCTTGGCGGTGCCAGCGGTTATAGTCCTCGGCATGTCCGCGGATGTAGACCATGGCATTGAGGGATGAGGAGCCCCCCCAGACCCGGCCTCGTGGCCAGTACAGTGCACGGCCATCCAGGCCTGGCTGCGGCTCAGTGTAGTAGTACCAGTTGTACCTGTCGTTACACAGGTTGGCCACAAGGGCCGCTGGCATGTGGATCTTCCACTGGAGCCTCTTGCTCCCCATCAGCAAGTCCTTGGGCCCTGCCTCCAGCAGCAGCACTTGATAGCTGGGGTCCTCACTGAGCCGACTGGCCAGCACACAGCCAGCAGAGCCTGCGCCTACCACCACGAAGCTGTACTCATCCTGGCCCACAGAAGCTGCGCTGGCAGCAGCACGGCTACAGGGAGGCCATGGCTGGCCCTGCACAGCCCGTGCCAGGGCTCCACGTGGGCTCAGACATCCTCTCCTCCAGCCTCTAAGGACCAGCCACATGCTTCCAGCCCGGTTCCTCTATCCACAGACAGGAGTGGGAAGATTCTTTTCCTAGAACAGGGAAGATGGCTTTAAGGCTCCGAATCCTACAGCATATGCAGAACTGACACAGCCAAGAGCCTGCCTAGCTTCGGCAAGGCCATCGCATGGGATAGCCACTGCCCTGGGGATCTAGAACCCGAGGTAGGAATTTCATTAAGGAGATGTTAGTCTAGAACAGGGGTTGGGGAAGAGGGGAGCTCCCTCCACAGGCTTGGGGGAAGGTGCCTGGCCCACTTTCCTGTGATGTCCACAGGAACTTGGAGACTGCATCTAGCTGGTGAAAGGGAGGAAGGCTTTCCGGCCCGACAGACAAGGGGCTGTTTGCCCTATTTCAGGCAGGCCACTGCATTTTATTACAGAAATGCACAGGGGTGGGGTGGTGGGAAGCTTTCCAGATGGAGAGGGACAAAGTAAGCAACCAACTGAGGGTGAGGGGCCAAGACTATGGAGCTCACAGCCTGAGAGGTCCTAGGAAGCACCAGGACACAGGGTCACAGCCACACTTTACAAGGTCACCTTGTAGAGTAGTAGAGCTTTAACAGAGAAATGCCAATGGCTTTTTTTAAAAAACAGTGCTGTTTTTTGAGATTATAATATAATTAAATATAACCGGCTCAGTCCACATTATGTTGTTTGTAGGTATATGCCAATGACTTTTGATGGCTTTTTTCTCACCCATGCCCCACATGCTGGTGCAAAGGTTGAAAAGATCCTAGGTAAGCCGTTGAACTCCTGGTGACAAGAGCATCTGAAAAAACCCCAACAACTTCTAGTCTACCCTGAAGCTGACATTAAAGGGCTAAAAGTCCCTTGTCATTTTCTTGGCACACCTAGATGCAGATTGTGACAAATCCCATGCCCACCTCCCCCAGGTTTCCCTCAGCTCTGTATTGGGTAACCAGGGCCTGCCCTAGAAGCAGAGGGAGGGGACAGATGAAGGCCCGCATGTACAGGAGAAAAAGGCTGGCAGAACCTTCTGAACACTGCATCTGAGGCAGGAACGCTGCAGAGTCCCGCCTCCCCCCCCCCCCCCCGTGCCCCCACATCTCCAGCTGCAGGCCCCATGTAGCAATGGCCCACTGCTCGGCTCTCCATGGGTGGACTCATTGTCCTCATAATAGCCCACCAAGACAGGTACATCCTTTGTAAGCAGACATCATTGACCCAGGCTCCACTGGCCTGTTACACACAAGCTAGTTTTCCATTAACAACCATACAAATGCTCTCCTTACAAGAGAAAAAAGCATGCAACCAAACTAGACCTGCTGGTGTTAACACCATCAAAGACATTACACAAGCCAAGATAATCTCCATCAGGAAAGATTTAGTTGACAAGCGGGCATGTCGAGCAGAATTTCAAGAACGTGTCAGTGGGCTGAGGAGACGTCTCTGTGGGCAAAAGCACTTACTTAACAAGCCTGGTGTCCTGAGGAGCCCTGTAAATAAAAGCCAGGCAGAGTGGCACACATCTGTAATCCTAGCACTCCTCTAGTGAGATGAGAGATGGGGACAGGAGAATCACCCGGAAGTCTGTGGGCCGACTAGTCCAGAGTATGCAGGGTGGCAGAGACAGGAGAGAGCAGACCCTGCGGAAGGAGAGTCCCAACTCCTAAAAGCTGTCTTGTAACCTCCACGTCCACACTGTGACAATGCATAGACCTCGCACCCCACTATTAAAGAAATAGACATTTGAAATGATCAACTTTATTTAAAAACAAAACTGCAAGAAAAAGTACAATACCAGGGACAAATACGTTTTGATTAGATGTAACGGGAGGAGATCAGTGAAATGGAAGATTAGGTGAAGAGAAATCTGTAGATGAAAATGTGAAGAGAGAAGTGAAAGGGGGTAGCAGAGGAAGAAAGAGGATGTGGGAGCTTTGAGACCATCACACTAACATGTGGCTAAGAAGGGTCTAAGCAGGAGACCTAGACAAAAGCAGATCAGTTCCATGAAAGATACAATGTGCCAAAATGCTAGATTAAGTCAGTATGCATAGAAAACCACAGCCATCTAAAACAAAGAAGCAAGCCGGGAGAGATGGGTGCTGGGAGAGCTCTACCAAACACTAAGGGCGGGCATGGGAAGATGCTCTCCAGTCTCTGTAAGAAGAAATGGAGCGAAGACATCTTCACCCATTCTGAAAGGCCAGTGTGACACTAATACCAAAACCAAACAGACGAAAGCATCACAGAAAAGACAACTATAGATGAGTATCTCTCCTGAACAAAGATGAATACATATCCTGGTGTGGGTCTCACGGCAGGCAAATGCAGCTGAGGGAAGAGGGATGGGCAGGCAAGAAAAATCCCTCAACCAAACAGTAGTGACTTGAATCCAGATACTTGGTACCAGGGAGATGGTTTAGAGGGCAAGTACTTGCTGTCAGGAATGCTGGCCTGTGTTCAGTACCTGTGGACCATATTGTAGGAGAGGACCTCTGGCCTCCACACACATGCCATGACATTCTGTCTTACACTTGCACACACACATATAAATAAAATTTACAATGTTTTTACTGCTTTGACTCCAGTTCTCTATTTAAAAAAAAAAAAAAAAAAAGATCTTACGTACCAAATCCAAGTAGGGTTGCCCCTGGGATGTTCATCATTTGAAACATTTCAAATCTGAAAATCACTTCATGGTGTCCTGAGTTTGTTTACAGACCTCACAGACCCACAGGCTGCCTTTTCCTACCTCCAATTTCAAAATGTGAAATCGTTCACCCATTTCATGTGCAAAAAGGACTTTCATCCTGTGTCCAAATCCAACATCAAGAAAGTATGGATGGCAGAACAGGAGAGAGCGCGTGACAAAAGGAAACAAGAATTCATGCAGCACTGCCTTCAAGAACAAGAGTTACGTGACAGTAGATTGCTGGTGGGAAAAGAGCTTTGAAAAAAAAATGCCCTGAACGTCATGGATAGGGCCCCAGCAGGAGTTAAAAAAGAAGACAAAGAGAAAGAGGAAATGGAAGGAGAGACAGAACAGGATGTGAACGGCAGAAAAGAGCTCCAAAGAGAGAGAGATGCCAATAATGACATGAGTGCTCAGGTTCAAAACGTATTCAATGTCACAAGTCGGGTCATGCCAGTACAGAGGGAAACTGCCCCTTGTTTGGTCTTCCTGGAATCAATTCAAATTCGATTCTTACTGAGGTCTCCGGGCCATCAATTTACCTCTTGGAGCTAATAACAGCAGAGATGAGAAACAGTGGGTGTGCGCTGCAATAAAATGCACTGAGGAGAAACTTGACCTCAAGTGACAGGACTGTGTTGGGAGTGACAGTGAAGAAGTCCCTGACATTGAATTCTTAGAGTTGCTGACCAAACAGAAGTGTCGCAGGAAATGAGGTAGATTTGGGGGGGGGGGGGGGGGGAAAAGGTACAAGGAGAAAATGTTACAGAAGAGCAGAAGTAAGCACACGCACAGACAGACACATTCCATAAAACAAATCCCCTTCCTCCTCCTCCTCCTCCTCTTCCTCCTCCCCCCTTCCTCCTCCTCCTCCTTTGCTGAGACTTTGGAAAGCAGCAGTAAAGGTAAAATGAAGAAAAAAGAAGGAAGCCGGGCAGTGGTGGCGCACGCCTTTAATCCCAGCATTCGGGAGGCAGAGGCAGGCGGATAGCTGTGAGTTCGAGACCAGCCTGGTCTACAAAGTGAGTCCAGGACAGCCAAGGCTACACAGAGAGACCCTGTCTTGAAAAACTAGAAAAAAGAAAAGAGAAGGAGAAGAAAAATACCCAGGAACTAACAGCAGTGACCCTAGGAAGACAAGTTTAGAAGACATTTCATGAAGAACTTTCTAGCAGTCGCAGTGCTTCTAAAACAAGAGTCCTGAGGCTATTATAGCAAACAAGGTTGTTCTTGTTCTGACAGGAAATACAGAAGCTGTCATCCTAGTCCAAAGAAGAAAGGGTGTGACTGATGGAAGCAGGGGATCTGAAGTCACTGCAGGGCTGAGAATAACTGGAGAAAGCACAGTAGGAATCCTGGTGGTCACAAGCAAAGGGAAGTGAGGAGGTGAGCGCTGCAGGGTCCTGGTGAAGAGCGGACAGAAGAAATGACACCAAAAGTCACAGCACAGATAGCTACAGAGGAGCAAGCGCGTGGTAAACATCCAGAAAAGAGTATGGCTGTGCCACCCAGCAAGGAGCAGGCGGCAGAGGCGAAAAAGCACGGAGACAACCGAGATTATAGGGACTCCATTTCCTTTTTTGTTTGTTTGTTTGTTTTTTAATTTATTTTTTTATTAATTTATTCTTGTTACATCTCAATGTTTATCCCATCCCTTGTATCCTCCCATTCTTCTCTCCCTCCCATTTCCCCCTTATTCCCCTCCCCTATGACTGTTCCTGAGGGGGATTACCTCCCCCTGTATATGCTCATAGGGTATCAAGTCTCTTCTTGGTAACCTGCTGTCCTTCCTCTGAGTGCCACCAGGTCTCCCCAGGGGACATGGTCAAATGTGAGGCACCAGAGTACGTGAGAAAGTCATACCCCACTCTCCACTCAACTGTGGAGAATGTTCTGACCATTGGCTAGATCTGGGGAGGGGTTTAAAGTTTACCGCCTGTATTGTCCTTGGCTGGTGCCTTGGTTTGAGCGGGACCCCTGGGCCCAAATCTGCCTATCATAATGTTCTACTTGTAGGTTTCTAGGACCCTCTGGATCCTTCTACTTTGCTATTCTCCCATGTGTCTCTCATCTAGTGTCCCAATAGGATGTCCTCCCCTCTGTCCCAGTTTCCTGGTAAGTGAAGGCTTTCGTGGGACATGCCCCTTGGGCTAGTATGCAGATATAAGTGAGTATATACCATTTGAGTCTTTCTGCTTCTGGGTTAACTCACTCATTATGATCATTTCTAGCTCAATCTATTTATCCACAAATTTCAGGAATTCCTTGTTTTTAATAGCTGAGTAGTATTCCATAGTGTATATGTACCACCGTTTCTTTATCCATTCTTCTACTGATGGACACTCTGGCTGGGACTCCATTTTCTTACTGAATATCTTTAGTAAAGACCAACTTATGCATTATTATGTCTGTAATTTAAAAAATAAAAATCTCTTGTCAGGTGGTAGTGCGGCATGCCTTTAATCCAGGCACTTGGGACGCAGAGATAGGCATCTCTCTGAGTTCGAGGCCAGCCTGGCCTCAAAGCGAGTTTCAGGACAGCCAGGGCTACACACAGAAACCTGTCTCAAAAACAAAAACAAAAACAAAAAAAACCCAAAAAACCTTTTAATTTTCCATCTCTGTAAATTGTCATTCAAGTGTGAAATGATTTGAGTACCACAAGGTTGAACTTTGCAGACATTATAAATTTTTTTTTCTGTTGTCAACTGTTTCTTATGCCTTCTAACAGATTATATGATTTTATTTGTCCTGAAATACCATTAAACAGTGACAGAACAATAAAAAAAAAAAAAAAAGAAGAAGAAGACAGAAAAAAGAAAGAAAAATTAATTCATGAAGCCAGGTGTGGTGGCACACATCTTTAATCCCAGTGCAGGTGGATCTCTGTGAGTTCAAGGCCAGGCTGGTTTACATAGCAAATTACAGACCAGACACAGTGACACCCTGTCTTGAGAGAAAGACAGAAAGAAAGAGAGAGAAAAGAAGGAAGAAAGTAAATTATCACACAAGATGTAGAAACAAAAGATACAGAAAAAGCAGTTGGCAAAACTTTTAAAAAGTACCTCTCCACTGTCCAACATGATAAAGATTATCTACAAAACCCCTATAGGAAACTCCAGGGTTAGTCGCAAGGAACTCAAAAGCTTTTTACCACCAAAATCAGGAGCAAAGGCAAAAACACCGCCTCTCTCCAATTCTTCTACCACCACATCGACACTACAGCTAACTCAACAGTCAAGGGAAGGAAATTCAAAGGAATTCAAGTTGGGAAGAAAGACATGAAGTTTCCTGGCCCCGACATGAACATCTGTGTAGAAAATCTCAAAAAGCTGACCAAAAAGTTTACTGGAAAAAAATGAGCAGACTCAACAAAATGGCAAAAGACAAGGCTGAGATGAAATGCCATGCTCTGATATGCCAGCAGCAAGCACAGGCCACTTGAAGGGAAAACACACTGCCATTGAATTTAATAAATAAATAAATAAATAAATAAATAGAAATAAATCTAAAGCACATTTGCAATGGACATCCACCAAACTCTAGTGAAAAATGTCCAAGATGAACTAGCTACGTGAAGCGATATTTCGTATTGATGAGCAGGGAGATTCACGATTGTCTGTATTCTTTACAATTTGGTTTATAATCAACGCATTCCCAATAAATATCCCGGCAAGATTTGTGAGTATTGACACCTGATCCAAAAATTCATATGCAGAGGCAAAAGACCTCAAAACAGCCAACACAACATTCAGAGACAACTAAGTTATGGCCTGGCACTAGCTGACCCCCAGCCTTGCTGTGGAGCATGGTAACAGAGAGTGTGACACTACCAAAGGGACAGGGAACCATCAACTGATCTTTGACCAAGAAACAAAGCAGCGAAACGGAGCCAGAACCACTGCAGGCACACAAGTGATGCTAACTAGACCTGGATGCATCTTCAAAGTTCAAAATGGATCATAAGCCCAAGTCTAAAACACAAAGCTATAAAAAGTCCTAGAGCACAAAGGAAAGCTTGGGGTGGGGGTAGGGGGCTGATGATGACTTCCTAAGATAGAAAGCCGAAGGCAAATACTAAAACAAAAAACTGAAAAACTAGATCTCATTAAAAAAAAAAAAAAAAAAAAAAAAAAAATGTCTACTAAGCTACCATCAAGAGAATGAAAGGACAAACCAGGCCTGGCCTTGTGACGAAGGACTGTCACATGAAATATACACATTGAATAACACCCCTAAGGCCACCAGTTACAAAGACACCCTGGGTCCTAAAATGGGTCAAAGACATTAACAGACACCTTAGCAAAGGAGATCCTCACGTTGGGCTCTTAAACATGCGACCGTGCACGCAGCCAGTGAACTACAACCAAAAAGTAACTGAGGCCCAATCACCATGGCCTACAGGCTGTGCAAGTCAAGCCACACGAAGAAATGTGCACATGGTGGTGCATGCTTCTTATTCCCCACGTGGGGGACTGAGGTAAGAGGACAGCATTGTAAGACCAGCAAGGGCTACGTAGAACCTACCTCAGAAAAGAAAGAAGAGATAAAGAAAGAAGATAGGAAGGAAGGAAGGAGAGAAGGGGAGAAGAGAGGAGGGGAGAGGACAGTGAGGAAAAGAAACCCACAGAGTGAATGAACCACAGTACCTCAGGTCAGTACAGAAGATCCCAAAAGTATGGTCATACTATAGAAAGAAAACCAGAGGTGCTTGTAGCCCGAATGTTTTTAAACCATGCTGTTCATATAGGCATGAAAGTCCTAGAACTTACGAAGCAAAAATTGAGATTTTTGAAGGGAAAATAGTTCTACAGTAATTGAAGACTTCAATGGTCAGAGTTCAATAATGACAGATTAATAATAGAAGATAAAACACCACAAGCCAACTGGACATAACAGAGACATACAAAGCACCCAACACAATAACAGAAACACATTTTTTTTTCTCAAGTGCACACAAACCTCCAGGACAGATTACACATTTTTATTTGTTTTTTGTTTTTTTGTTTTTCGAGACAGGGTTTCTCTGTGTGGCCTTGGCTGTCCTGGACTCGCTTTGTAGACCAGGCTGGCCTCGAACTCACAGTGATCCGCCTGGCTCTGCCTCCCTAGTGCTGGGATTAAAGGCGTGGGCCACCATGCCCAGCTGATTACGCATTTTTAAAGACAGAAAACGTATCAGGAATCTATTTGTACCACAGTGGAACAAAACTAGAAATCAATATGCAGAAACACAACTCACAAAAAAAATGCAATGAATGCTTCTAAAACCCCAGTGTGTCAGAGATGAAATCACAGCGGAAATTAGAAACGTGTGAAACAGATGAGAAAGAAAACACGGAACACCCCAGCTTATGCAATGTGGTGAACGAGCGTGGTGTTATCGGGCATCCAGAGCTGCATCTGCCACCTCCAGACAGAGGGAAGATCTTTATCCTGTGAACAACTAGAAAATAGAGCAAACTAAACCAAGGCTGCAGAGGGAAGGAAACGCTGGAGATCAGAGCAGAGATTAAAAAAAAAATACAATGGAGGAAACTGATGAAGATAAAAGGCTGGCTCACAGAGCAACAGCAAAATTGTTAAGCTTTAGTTGTGCTCAGTGCTGGCAGCAAGCAAGCTTTTCAATTAAGAATGGAACCAACACACAAGTTCTTGCCAAAAGGATTACACACACACACACACACACACACAGAGAGAGAGAGAGACAGAGAGAGAGAGAGAGAGAGACAGAGAGAGAGAGAGAGAGAGAGAGAGAGAGAGAGAGAGAGACAGAGAGAGACAGAGAGAGAACAAAAGATTAGGATTAAATATTAAATTTAGCCAAAGATTTAAAAGAAATAGTGTATTAGTTACTTTATCACTGCTATAACAAAATGCCTGACAAACAGCAACAGCTGTGGCTCACGGTTTGAGGGGATACACGGAGGGGAAGGAGGAGACAGGGGTGTGAAGGGGCTGGTCACATTGTGTTTGCACTCAGGCAGCAGGAAAGAGATGAACGGTAGATTATTCAGTCTAGGGTCTCAGCATGTGACACAGTCCCACTTGCATTTAAGGCAGGTGCTCCTGCCTCCCTGCCAAATTTCTGGAAACGCCCCCACCAACACAACCAGAAGTGTGGCTTCTAGAAGATTCTGAATCCTGGCAGCTTGACAGTCAAGGCTCATCATCACATTGGTTGTTGAAAACCATAAAATGTTGCTCAAAACAATTTTTTTTTAAATGGCATAAAATATAGAAAAGTATCCCAAATTCCTAGACTGGAAGGATTACTGCTGTCAAGGTACCACTACTGCCAATGCAGTGGGTGGGGCCTATGCAATTCCTACCAGAGTTTCAATGGCATTTGCTTTTTGCAGTAGGAAAACTCATTTTGGGGTTGGTGAAATATCTACCGGTGAAGGTGCTTGCTATCAAGCCTGATAACCTGAGTCTGAGCCTAGAGCCTATGTGTTATAAACAGAGAAGTGACTCCCACTAACCCTTACATGAACACAGTGGTGCATGCACACACGACAGATTAAAAAAAAAAAAAAAATGTAAAAAAAGAAAAAAAAAAAAAAAAAGGAAAATTTCTTTAAGAAATTATGTGGAATCTCAAGGGACACCAAGAAGAAAACCAATGTCAAAACCACCAACCTAAAACCCAAGGAAGAAAAACAAAAATAGAAGACTCAGAATTTCGAATCTTAAAATTGCTGCCGCTCTATGGCCACCAAAACTGCAACACTGCACGCAGGCTAATGCAACAGAGCGGAAACAGGCATACATGGCCCAACTGGCTTTCAGCCAGGGCCAAAAATCACTCAAAGAGGAAAACAAGGGCCTTCTTAACAAATGCTACATGGGACGCAAGGCACAGGCGAGGGCATGAGCTTGGACCTCTGCTTTTGCCACAGACAAGAGTGAACCAGAGAAGCAGGGGAGGTGTTTGCTTAGGAGAGTTGTCTGCTGGGCCATCCTGAGGACCTCAGTTCAGATGCCCAGGATCTGTGCACAAAGCCAGGGAGAGTGGCTGGGGAGATGGGACAATGCTACAGCACCATGAAGACCTGAATTCAAGTCTGCCATGCCCACGTAAGAGGCTGGGCAAGCCACACAGGGAGTTGTAACCCCAGCGCTGGAGAACATGGAGGCAGAAGGATTGGTGGGATCTGCTGGCCACCAGCCTAGCTATGGTTCACTTGTTTCAGGGGGGAAAGGTGAATGTCCTCATTTGGTGGTGACTGTGAGCACAAACAGAGGTATGTGTATGTGCACATGCGCACACGCACAGACACGCACAGCCAGATGTGGCAGTGCACACGTATAATCTCACTGCTGGGGAGGCAGAAACAGGAGGGTCTCTGGGACGTGAGGGCCAACCAGCCTGGCTGAGTCAGGAATTCTAGGTTCAGTAAGAGACCCTAGTGCAAAAATTAAAGTGGAGTCAGGTGTCGGGGTACACTGAGTTTGAAGTATCCTAGGCTATATAAATAAATAGATAGATGATAGATAGATAGATAGATGGATGGATGGATGGATAGATAGATAGATAGATGGATGGATGGATGGATGGATGGATGGATAGATAGATAGATAGATAGATAGATAGATAGATAGATAGATGGATGGATGAGTTATAGAAGAAAGAGACTGGATACTGACCTCTGGCCTCATGCATGCACAGCCATACACATGTGCACACACATGAACATGCACATATGAATATACCACATACACACAGAAATTAATTATAAAACTCTATGATGAAAACCTGGGACAAATCCCCACGACATTAGATTTGGTAATAGTTTCTCAGATATCATACCAAAATTACAAATAATGAAAGAAACAATAGATAAATTTGAGTTCCTCAAAACAACACTTTCGTGCACCAAAGGACACTGATGAGAGTGAACTGACACGCAGCGTCTGGGTGGAACACTTCTGTAATCACAACGCTTTTGAGACAGAAACAGAAGATTATTGTGTGAGGCTGACCCGATCTATGTAGGGGTCCAGGGGCACCTTGCAAGATACTGTTGCAAAACACAAAATCCAAGTGAAATGACAAGCCCACAGGAGAGAGAACATCTGCCAGCCTCATGTCTGATAAGGCGCTAACATCCCAGGATGTAAAGAAACTCTCGGAACTTAACAGCAAAGGCCGGATGAACACAAGCAGAAGAGGATTTAAATAGACGTTTTTCTAAAGCAGATGGTAGTGGAGCAACAACAACAAAAAAAAGGGTAAGCTTTCACGGGTCATTAGAGAAATGCAAGTCAAAGCTGCAAAGAATTATCAGTCCGTACCCATCAGTGCGCCTCGAGTGGAAAATAGCAAGAGTTGGCAAGGACGTCCAGAAGTTACGGCCTTTGTACACTGCTGTGATGGAATCCAGTGCAAGCCACTGGGGGATTCAAGCTGGCAGATTTTCAAATAGTTAAAGAGTTACCACATGATCCGGCAGTCCTACCCTGTAGGTATTCACTGTGAGGGGAAGGAACGGACCCAAGCCAGCAATGCTGCAGCAGTGCTGAGCAGCTCTCGTCACAGCCACGCAGGGCAATGTGGACTTGCGTATTCAGGTGACTAGATAAGCAAAATGTGGTACCTGAAATGGGACATCACTCATCTTTAAAAAGAAATGGAATTCTGCTATAAACTAAAACACAAATGGAACTTGAAACCATTGTGGCAAGTGAAATAAGCCAAGGATAGGTAAATTTGTAGGCAGGGACAAGAGAAAAGAAAAATGCTCAATGGGAGCCAAGGCAAGCTTCTGTCGGGTTAGCTGAAGAACTGAGAGACCGGTGGTGGTAAAGGTTGTCACTGAACAGTAAACTTAAAAAGTGATTGAAATAGCCACTCCCCACCCCTCTCCAAACAAACACAAAACAAAGAAAAACAGCGCCCCCCCCCCCCCACACACACAAGCAGTTCACAACTGTGAAGAAACTGTTATTTAAATGAGAAAGGCATAGAGATTTCAGATAGGGCTGAGCTCAGTGGTGCAGGGAAGGCAGCTCCAGGCCAGCTTAGCACGCAAAGCCAAGCCCTGCCAAAAAGACATTCAACAACTAAACCCTTCATATCAAACCGCACAGATCTGAGAAATCAGGTACCCTGAGAAGGGAACGCACCCCAAGGTTTCAGTTTGCATCTGCTGTGTTTTATTTCCCAATCCAAGCAACCAGTATCAAGGACCGTAACAGAGAGGGCAGTGACTAAAGTGGACTGACCTGGGAGCCTTTCACCAGGACTGTGGGCCGGAGGAGGCAGGAAGAAGGGCCAGTTTCCCTTTCCTCTCCATTGCCCCAGGCACTGCAGAACTACATCTCCTACCACAAGCAAGTCTTCAACTCCTCCACCATGACACCTGCACCCCCACCTCAGGGTAGTTTGAATCTGGTCCTGAGATAGTCACTGATATGTCTGGATGTGGTGTGCACATCAAATACTGAGAGGAACTTAAATGAAGAATCCCAAACACAGGGCCATCACACCCTGCTGTTTTCTTGTGGGTTTTGCTGTCACAGGCCTCCATAGCATGACCTAAAATGGCTCACATCAGCAACTGAAAAGTAGGTATTAAAAAGTATGTGCAAGCCGGCACGGTGGGGCATGTGTGTAATCCCAGCACTTGGGAGACAAAGGCAGGTGGGTCTCTGTGAGTTCGAGGCCAGCCTGGTCTACAGAGTGAGTCCAGAACAGCCAAGGCTACACAGAAAAACCCTATCGTGAAAATGTATGTATGTATGTATGTATGTATGTATGTATGTATGTATGTATGTATGTATGTTGGCCAGAACATTTGTATTGCTCGTAGTTTTGAGTCCATGACCAATCATCACACAAGTCTGGTGATTTTGGGGTGCTGTTAAGTTATGAAGGAACTGGAGCTAGAATAAAGTGCTTACCCACAGACAACAGAGCTGTGCAGCTGGAATGCTGGACACCATCTGAAAGGACCTTCTGAACAGGGCTCCTAAAGGCACTCCTTTCCTTTATCCCCATGAGTGTGTGACTGTGTGTGTGTGTGTGTGTGTGTGTGTGTGTGTGTGTGTGTGTGTGTGTGTGTGCGCGCGCGCGCGCACATGCACGCGTGTATGCATGTGTCCTTTTCAATATTCTCTCAGTGCATAACAGGTACATGCTATACTAGGGTCAGACCCATGGCCCCAAGAACTCCTGGCTTTCAGTCATTTGAAGAGTTGGCTCTAAAGAAGGCTGGCCACACCCAGCCAGGCCCACAGCCTAGCAAGCATAGGAGCAGTTTTGGTCTGAGGAACTTAGGCTCCTTGACAAATATTGATTCTGCTCTGGACGCATTTAGGGGGCAGTAAGCCTTTTCCAGGAGACAGTGGGCACACTGGAATCTTAAAGGCACAGTCCTTGGTCTCAGAGGAGTTCAACTAAAGAGAATGCTGCATAGCTAGGCCAAAAGCACCAGGGGGTCCATCCTGCAGCCTTAATACCACAAACTACAACCCGAACGCCCACCAACAGGGTTCAGCTTACTGAAAAGGGAGTCCATCCATACAAAAGTATCCCCTTAAACAGTGGCTATATGGCCCTAGCATCTTAGGCAGGATCAGGTAGACATGAGTCCAGAGCTCAGCTACTCAGGAGCTTCAAGGCCCAGAAAAGTCACTTCCCAGCGAGCCCCAGCACCGCTCCAGGTTATCCAGCCTTCTGACCTGTCACTGATCCCAGGGCCCGGATCCTCATGCTAGAGGCCATGGTCACCCTCACCAATCTGGGAGTCATTCTCAGAACTGGGGGATTTGAGGTAAATCATCTGAACTTTGTCACCTGCCCTTCCACTTCTAGCACAGGCTCTGATTTGAAAATCCCAGAGAACTGAGATGAGGCTGCCAACTGATGATGGATTTGCCAAGTAGGAAGAGTCTATGTCATCAGACAGGGACACTGTGCCATGCATCAAACTGTCATGAGGAACAGCTGCCTGTGCAGAGCGTGCTCTAGGCATGGGTCCCCCCCAAAAGTACAAGGGGATGCAAGCATCTTCACCAGCCCAACCGATTAAGCCACATCAAGGTCGCAGTCTGAACATGGGATGGGCAGGAGGCACCAAACACCATGCCGGAGCATAGGAGGTCAGGGAATTGGAAAAGGTTTGGCTGCTCTCCTGCAGCCCAGCAGATCCTTGCCAGTGGCACCACTACCTCATCGCCAAGCCTACAGTGTTTCTGGGTAAGTACGGGGGTGGCCTAGCGTGGAGGCTCAGTCTCTGAGCTGAGACTTATGTTCTAGTGGTTCTAATAGAAATCTCACTGTTACCTCCATCCCAGGCAACCCAACTCCCTAAAATACCAGAGATAGCTTCCTAATGGCCTCAGAGTCCCTGCGCTTCTGCGGGCCTGTGCAGGGTGTCCCTGTCCACTGCCTGTCACCTCCCACTCCACTGTGAGCGCCTCAGTTCCTAGTGCATGTACTAGGCCCCTGCATGTATTGTCCTCCCCTCCAGGTGCCTGTGGCAGTTCCTGTTCAAGTGACTCACGCCTTCCTTTCCTCTGGCCTCACTTCATATCGGCTTTGTAGAGAAGCCTTCGTCTACACTGGCCACATTCATCCTGGACTTTTCTCTATGTCCCACTTTCCATGTGCTGAGCCTTGTTCAGAGGCTGCACTCTGTAATACTGGCTGGAAGGATACACTTAAGGATGGACCTGCATCTGTTCCTGGCAGTCTGAGGTGTCGGGGCCAAGCCTATATGCACATACATGCATCTGCGTCTACATCTGTGGTGCAACAGACAGGAAGCACCAGGCAGGAGGGACACAGGAAATTCTGAATCCTAACCTGGCCATGGCTACCTGGCCACAGACACCGATAAAGCAAGTGTCACATGCACTTCACTGAATCCCCAGTGCGCCCCAATTAACTAAAAAGTTTTGCCTGTGGGGTGTGTTGTCTCACGTTTCTGGTAGTCCTAGTCCTCAGGAAGATGGAGACACAAGGGTCACAGTGGGGTTCATAGAGAGTTTGAGGTCGGCCTGTGTAGGCCACATAAATAAATGCCTTGACAAATAAACAAAATTACATGTTAACAAGATTTCAGGCACTGTCTTCAAAAATCTATTTTCCCTCCATTTCTCATATCATCAACATAGGATCATAATTTTCTTAAACTAAAGTTTCTCTTCCTAAGAATCTTTCTGCACAGACACAGAGCAGAGAGCTACAGGAGGGATGCTCATCTCCCACAACAGAGAGCTCCTTGGCCTCTCAGAGATTGTATCTGAACAAGGAGGACAAGGCCACACCCTCTTGGCCCCTGTGGCACAGGCAGAATACTCCCTGACTCTGCTGGAGTCACTGTGGATGCGACAAGACGGAGTAAGGGAAATCCCCTACCCCCAAATCAGGGCCATTAAACCTGTTGTCCAAGGAATCCAGACTGTCCCCCACACATTCCAGAGCCAGGAGGTATCAGAAAACAGGCCGTCTGATTTGCTTCTCGCCTTGCCCAGGTGAAGCCGGGCTCTCCCCACTCTACTCTCCTCTACAGAAATTCCTAGACCTTGCACCCTCATTCTCCTATATCCTTACATAGAGAGTCACAGGGTTTGGGGACACCCACCCTGCAAAGTCTGTTCTCACCAACCCAAACAGAGTCCACTCTTTGACTTCTCACTTACTTCATACACGGAGCAGAGGCTGCCAAGAAAACTCTTAAGGGTTGGGAGTCTTCAAGGCTGATGCCACATGTCCCAGGGCCTTCTCTTTGCAGCAAAATCCAGGTGGGTGACTCCCAGTTGGAATCCTAAATGTTGACTTCAGAGGTGGGCACTGCCCGCTGTGGGGCTTCTTGGACTTACTGATGCTCCTTCTGTCTCCCTTCCCATAGCACCCGTCCAAGTTCTGGTGACACACTGGGTTCTGCATTCTTGGGCCCACTGTGCCCATCTCTACTTTTCTAGCTGATCGTCTTTCTGTATGATGGACATCATAAAAGACAGAACGCCAGGTGTGGAGCCCTGGGGACCTAACATGGGCTAGACGCCCACTTGCCTTTTATAGTGTGAATCTGAACTATCCTTGATGGGCTCATGTGTTTGAGCACCTGGTCCCCAGCTGGCAGAGCTGTTTTAGGAGGGTTATGCAGACATGGCTGGAGGCAGCGGGTTACTGGGTACAGACCTGGGGTTCTAGCCCAGCCCACTCTGCCCGAAGCACTCTTGGTTGGCATCTTGCACAAAGCCACTGCTACCAGCTCTGACCCACCCAGCCATCATGCCTTCTGCACCCTAACAGCCTGCACCCCCTGAGCTATGAAGCAAAACACACCTCTCCACTCATCCTGCAATCCAGGGGATACGTTGCTCCTGTGTTGGGGAGTGGAGGGATTACCTGCCACATCTTTCCCTTGAAGTCGCATGTGGGGACACTGATTTGCCCAAGGTGTATTAGAGGAAGGTGTATTAAGAAGATAGGAGGCAGCAGGGTTACTGTTGGGTACCTTCCCTGCACTAAGGGGCCAGCAGAAGGAAATGGAAGCAGCTCAGGTTGGCTCAAGGATGGTACACTCCAGCTAGGAGCTCCCCACACACTGTGCTGTGCTGAGCTGTACCTGGGTGGGCGGGCTGGACAGCAGAGCGGGCCTTGGAGCAGGGACACAGTGCACTGGCTCCAGCTGAGCCAGTGTAGGTCTGTGTCTGGGCTCTTGTCTAGTAACAGAGCAACAAGAGGAAACAAACTATTCTTCAGGGATATTAAAGGTCCTTCTGTGACAAGCCCAGTGCAGGTGCCAGAGCTGCAAAAAGACTGGCAGCCTGGTGGAGTTGAGTCAGCAACCGTTACCCATCAGGGGCCAACACGGAAATGGGAGGTTATTTCATTTACCAAGAGCAATGGGGGAGCCTAAAGCTGTCAGAAGCAGATATGGGGTTAAAGCTTGGTATAAAAGGGGGTGGGGGCGGACATGGAAACCATGGTACAGAGGGGCACTGGGTCTTCTATACGTAATTGGTGTCCACTTCTGTCCACCCAACAGACCCTACCTGGCCAGGCTTCACAACTCCTTCCCTAAACCCTCCCCAGCGTCCTAACAGTGCCCTGCCACCACTGCCCTCCCACAGCTCTGTTCCACACTTCTCCACAGCAATTGCTGGAGCATCCTAAGAGTGAGGGGGTTCCTGGAACCGGAGGTAGGAAAAGAAGTGGGTAAGGGTCAGCTTGGACCTCACCAAAGTGACGTCACCCAAAGGAGACACCTGAAAACAAAGGATTCCTCTTGACATCTGGGAACCGAGCCTAGATGGAAGATTGCAGTGCCACCTGGGAAATACCCTGTGATGCTAACTTAAAACTTAAACTGGAATGACAACATGTTTTCAGATACACCCATTCGGCATTGCCCATAGAGCTAACAAAATACAGAAAACAGAGGACTGTGATGAGGGACATTTGTCCACAGAATCTGTGTTGCGAGAAAACCACAAACATTTCTTTAAAGTATACTCAATTAAATAAAAATGGTGTGCAGGTGGTGGGATGGGGGGCTAGGGGTGGATCTACAGTTTGTGAGAGAAATAAGAGATCATGTGGCTCTTAGCTAGATCCTAGGGACTAGAATCCAGGGACTAGAATCTGAGGAAGAAATCATTGTCTGGCAGATGTGACAGTGGTCTTGGGTGTGTGGGTGGGGTGTTAATGAACAGAAATCCAAGCTGAAAAACTGGCCGGGGAGGGGGAGGGGAAATACTCATGTGTAGATATGTTCTCTTCTCTTCATTTCCTCAGTGCTGTATTTACATAACATTTACATTGCAGATTATGAATTTTTAAAAATGTCATCTTAGAATGAAAGAAACAACAACAACAAAAAACAAAAAACAGGGTTCCCCACAGGTGATAGGAAGGCAGGAAACTCAGAGAAGGGAAGAGGAGTCCCCACCTCATTTTCCTCTTGCTAGATTTGTATACGGCTTTCAAATTTTCATACAAGGGAGAATTTCAGCCACTGCTGTCTTAGAATCTCAAATATCACCAACAAGGGAAGGAAGAGAGAGCACCAGCTTGGGAGGCAGAGGCCTGGTCCAGGCTCAAGGACAAGCTGAGAGGTGGGGAAGGCACAGACAGCTGCTTGCAGGAGCCTGGGACCGCCTGTAGATCTATAGATACTCTGCTTTGCTGCAACTCTCTTTCAAGTTGGAGAATTTTCTCAGTCTCCCTTAGCAAACTCACCTCACGTCAGAGGTGACAGGACACAGTGCAGTATCCGCTGGGGCGGCCCGCACACTATCCTGACTCTCTGAGAAAGAGAAGTACGGAAGGAAGGCAGAGTTGAGAAACTTCTCCAAGGCATCTCTGGTTCAGCGACCTCGCCTTTGGTCTTGCGGTGGACACAGCTTTTACTCTGGCGTAGCTTGCTTTACTCTCGGGGTTAATTTTCAGTGTGCTTTAAGATCAGCCCGTGAGAGATTAAAAACAAAAAAAAAAATCTGAAAGTAACCTAAGTAATCAACACCTACACACTCACCACAGACACCTAGAGCATGTCATAAACTGCACCCTCAACGCTGGAGACCCTCAAAGCTGGTAGCTCTCTCCACCAGAGAGAGATTGGTGTCTGTCTCTCCAGAAGACAACAGTTGGTGTGGAAACGGCTCTTACGCACAGCCCCGCCTTGGGCTCACAGGGCAACTAAAAGCAGGACAGAAGCCAGGCTTCGCTGCTTTCATGTTATGTGTCTTGTCTACTTCCGGTCACACTCCAGCAGGACTCTCAGAGGCATAGGGACCACGAAGGCATGTCTATCCACCTAGCCTATCTGGTCCCCTTGAAGCTAAGTCATCGTCTTCAGCCTGTAGTCACTCTGGATTCTAACAACTGCAGAACCCGCCAGGGCCGACCAACCCTAGAAGAGGGCAGTTTCCCCTGGGTGAGGTCAAATCCTGGGCCAGGAACGGGGGAGAGCCGCTTTGCTGTCCCCTCGAGCAGTAAGGGCTTTCTTAGGCCACATTGTAGAACCAGGATTGAGAGAATAAGGGGACCACACCTTAATCAGGACTGCACGCCTCTAGCCCTAGCCCCCAATTCTTTTTTATTTTTACTTTTCTATAAGAAAATGTATTTGTTTCTCTACAGTAGAAATAGGGAGGCAGAATAAGTCTGTGCAAAGCTGGTCTCATATTACATCCTTTCTAATGCAGGTTTGCTGTTACAACCATACTCCCAGGTTTTCCAAATCCAACACAATTACTTCTTCTACTTTGTTTTGGCCTCCACAGGTGCCTCCTCTCTTAAGCCCAAGGGTTTCCTTTCTAGGCTCCAGCTTGTTAAAGGCATCCTTCTTGCCCCCGCTAACCGTACAGATGCACCCTGCCAGGTTGGGGGTCACTCAGCTTTCTTTACCCACCTTCCCAATATGGTCAGGCCATATCGATGATTCACCCCCCCCCCCCCCTGCGCTTCTAACTGACATACAGGGATGAGTGATTTAGCCTAGCCTGCTGGGGTTGCTGGAGGCAGGCCTTTGACCTAAAACTCTGGTTACACTAGGCACAACAGTTCCATAAGGCCTGTGAGGTCTGAAGCACATGCTCACCTGAATATTACCAGCCGTAGAGCGCCCCCGCCCTCCCTCCCTGCCGCCCAGCCACCTTCAAGTGGGTCCATAGCACCTGCCCTGCGCAAGACCCTTCACAACCATCTTCGTGCCTCCAACTTACATATGTGGCCCCTCCTAAACTTCTGAGCCAGAGTAACGCAGGAGTTCCCAAGACAGCAAGGAGAGCGATTTAAAAGTATCCAACTACTTCCTTGTAGTAAATGACAATTGTGCTATCACTAAGCTCATTGCAGAAACAAATCAAGGTAGAGGTCACCCAACTCCCCCAGCCCCAAGAACAGCCAGTGCTCTTAACCTCGGAGCCATCTCTCCAGCCCCCCTCCCCCTTTCTTAACCTCATTGATGTATCACATATTTTTCTTCCACAACATACGGAATGTGACCCTTCACCTGTGACCAATAGAAATATCAACTACAAGTTAATCCAATGATTAATGATCAAAAACTCTAACATCCTGCCTTCTGCTTCAGGACAGTGCCTGATTCTATCTGTAATGAGGCTCTGAAGAGTGGAAAAAGGACCCATGTCCTCTGTGGTCTATACTTTTTAAAAGTCCCAATGTAATGATAACAAACTTGTAAATTACCCTAAGTGTCCATGGACTGAGATCACTGCCGTGAACAGGTCATGTTCTCACATGCCCTGGCTGGGTGGCAATAACACTGAACTATAATCATGCCTGAGTCTAGGGTTTTTTTTTTTTTGTGTGTGTGTGCCAGCCCTTCCTACCAGGAGGAGAATATATGGAGTTCTACACCCAGGCTGGAAATCAAGGACTGCAAGCCTGGGTGACCCGCAGGGTCTCTGGCTCAAAAATAGCATTAAATTAGTTATGGCCAAGTCCAAGCAGCTGGAGTGGAACAGAGGGCAGAGGCAGTGCCAGAGGCTGGAATGCTCCAGTGGCTGCTGTCCCAACTAGGGCTGGCCAAAAAGCCCTGGCAGGCAGTTGGTATTCGCCAGAACCAGCTCCCTCTTCACAGGACAATGAATCCACTGTTAACTGCCCAGAGACTTGATTTATATTTGAAAAAAAAAACCAAAGTGGAAAATTCCACCTGTGTGGGTAGAAGCTAGCCTCAGGATATGTAAACAACCCTCACAGCCCTGTTCTCTCTCTCAGGATACAAAAGTTATGGCTCCAACGGAATTTTCCCATTTAGGAGCATGGAGATAGTAGAATAAAAAAATTTCTTAATTGTCCTTATCTCCCCTGTTCTTAAACTACACAGCAAATTTAAGCCCTTTAACTTGCTTTACTGACTCTGGTTTCTTCTGAGTTTCCTGATGGCCCTGCTAGAGTGACAAGCAAATGTCACTTTCATGTTGTAGGTGCATGGGGAAACTGAGGTAGCAAGAGACCAAGAGCTTTGGCCATGGCCAACAGATAGCAAGTGAGTCATGGAGCCAGTAGACTTGAAGTCTCAGCTGAGGTGGCAACACACAGCCTGCTGGAAGTCTGAGTGATGGGCAAAGATGTGGTCTAAGTTCTACAATGAGATCTGGCGCCCTCTTCTGGTGTGCAGGCATACGTACAGGCACAATACTGTATATGCAATGAAATAAAACAAACAAACAAATAAAAGTAGTCCAAAGCAATCTTCCTATGTGTGCAGATTTAGGCCTTGGAGGAAGGCATGTGTGAATTCATTCATTCATTCATTCATTCATTCATTCATTCAGAAATGTAATAAAACACCCACCGAGGCCCTGGACATGAACACTCGCTGTGCACAGTGGCTCTTGTAGGCTTGCAGACTGAATGCACGACTAAGGCAGGAGACGGAGAATCTCTAAATGATTGCTTCCCTCTGATTCCAGTCCTCTCTTCACTATCATGGCTCACTCACTTCGTTGTACAGGAAAGGAAACTAAGGCCATGAGAAGGGCAGTGGCTTGCCATACGTTCGGGAGAAACAGCTTAAGCACTCCCGATGTCCGTGGCCCCGCCTCTCTGGTTAGAGAGGCTTAGATAGCTAAGCAAGTGGGTCCACTCCAGCAGGTCACCTTAGGTGCTGAATGCTCAATCATAGAGGATCACTGTGGGGCGAGGAGGCAGGATGGAACTGCCTGAAGGTAGGCAGACGTGTCCTCTTGGCCCAGGTGTGACCCCATCTGTGGCTGCAGAGCCCTACCTGTATTTCCTTTCACTGCCCACTGTGCAGCCCTGTCCACAGGCCACACAGCTGCAGAGTCAGGGCAGTGGCACCTCTAAGCCTGTCATCACCGGCTTTGGTGGGGCAAACCTCTCAGGCTGTGTCAGGGGGCTGTGTGGCAGGCACCCTTGCCTGGGTAGTCTCTCATAGTCACCCCGCTTTCCTACCACCACCTTCACCCCATTCTTCCTGTCTACTCTGCCACCAGATCCTTCTCCTGGACAAGGAACCGAGCTAGTTGCCTGATCCCTTTCTCAAAATAAAACTATCCCATAACCACTGTCCCAAAGCCATTTCCTCATGTCTGTCCCACGTTCTCTTGCCAAAGTCAGGGGAGGCGCCACTCCTGGTTTCTGTCCTCTTGGGACACCATAAGCTCTGGTGCTGGAGTTGAAATGCCTCCTACCAGCCTTTATGTCTCAAGGGCCAAGAAATGGCTGACTAGCAGACCTGTCCCTGGGCCTGACCTCTCACTCCCTGCTGTCCCAAAGCTCTTTCCTCTTTACCCAGACCTTACTGCAGTAGAGTGTGTTCTGTCAGCGCAGCTCCAAGCCTGGCCAGGTGCTGGCACTCAGCACCTCGCTGAATGAATGCCATGTTGGCAGTCAGCTGTGTTCCCCCTACTTGCTCTGCATGAACAGACAGGCTGTTTCTCAAACCCAAAGACTGACTGTCATCTAAACATCTGGCCCGTCCCTCAGCCTCATAGGACAAAGTTCTCAGACGGAAACTGGAAAACAAGGCCATCTCCACTCTGCTTTTGCACGGGGGTAGGCACTCTGGCCTTGAAAGTTCCTGTCGCTGAGCTCATCTCCAAGAGCGCTCACCTTTGTACCCTGGTGCAAGTAGCCAGCAAGTGTTTACTGTTCAGTAAGGCCACTATGAAAACTAGAAATGTTCCCAGGGACCACTGGGCCCAAGCAAGTGACAGAGGTTGAGCAAGGGGACCCAGGAAAGCACAGTACCAGGCTTAGGTGGGGCTACAACCTCCCTTTTGTAAAGCCCCCAGGGTCAGGAACCAGGACAATTCTCTCAGGAAACTATCCCTTGCAATCCCACAGAGGCTGGGGACTGGGCCTGTTCCATGTGGACCAAATACAGAACCTTCACCTGAGTCTCACAGATGACCAAAGTCTATATCCTAGTCAGGATTATTCGGCAAACACAGTTGCTTGACTCTGCCTAACCTCTCAGCAGGAACCGATCTCTCACGACTTGTACCTTAGCGCTCCCTCCAATTCCACTCCGTACAAGTTTGGCCTTTCCAACACTGCTACTGCCCGTATGAAGCTGCTGAGTTCTAAACTCTGTAGCCCTTTTCTAATCCCAGATGACCATTGAGCTATCGCTATCCCCCCCCCCCCCCCCCCCCCCCCTCAAGCCGGTTCATCTCAGAAGGATGGTCCCTGGGCCACCTTCCCAGAATTAAGGTGGAGAGCCCGGCAGATCTCTTTCAGGCAGCCGCACTGCCAAATGTCAGAACCTCAGCTCTGAACCCACAAACGCTGAGACACCAGCTTCGGGACCCCCAGATGTAACCGCCAGACCTCATTCTACGAAAATATACTTAACCAGAAAGCCTGAGAGGCCAGGGGTAGAGATTCCTATCGCTCTTGCTTTGTAACTGTAAGTTCCTGTAGCTGGTTCCCTCAAAGAAGCCAAGGAGGTGTTGGAGGCTTGAGTCTCCACACACCCCCCCCCGACCCCACCCATCCTTTGTTTCTGGGACCCTTTCTTGGTAAAAGAAGCTCTAGGTCCTCTCGACCCACCCGTCTAGGGCCGGACGCTCGCTACTTACCCGGGGTAGCTCCGCACCTGGGCTGGTTTAGGTCGGCCACAGAACAGGAGCTCCGAGCACCCAGAAGGCGGTGGCCGCTGATCCTCGCCCGCTGCGCTTTAACTGGCGGCCCAGAACGTCGCGAGCTTTCCTCAGGAAGGGCCGGGGCAGTTCTCTCCAGCTCCAGGCGCGGGTGCGGTCGCCCCACCTGGCCTGCGGCACACACCTGTGCGCGAGGCTCCAAGAGCGCTGAGGCTGCTGTCCCGAGTCATTCGTACCCCGCCCACCCCCACGAGCCCCGCGGGCCACAGAGCCGCCACTTTACTGTCCTGGGACCTGGCCAGCGCCCGCCCCCAGGGAGGTGTTGTAAGAGGTGGAGCCCAGAGAGAGCTGCCTAGGGCGCCTGAATAAGAAGACCCTGGAAGCACACCTTTAATCCCAGCACTCCGGAGGCAGAGGCAGGTGAATCACTGTGAGTTCGAAGCCAGCCTGGTCTACAAAGCGAGTCCAGGACAGTCAAAGCTACATAGAGGAACCCTGTCTCGAAAAAAAAAAAAAAAAGACCCTGAGCTCCGTGTGGTGGTGGGCGGTACTACGGGCCATGCTACCAGTGTTGCTGAGCCTAGCTGCAATGTGCAGGAGCGCCCTGCTCCGAGAGCCGGTAAGCATCCCCTTCCCCGCATCCTTTCCCTAGGTTCCCATTCTTTTAGCTGAACCCTGACAAGTGCCAGACCTGCCCGCTCAACTGTCTAGGAAATTGTTCATGGGCCACCCTCTGGAAGGGGCCAGATTTGCACCCCTGAGATGGCCTCAATGGGCCTTACACTCTCACCGTCCTTCTATTTCCAGCCTGGAAGGTCTCTGCTGTCAGACTGCCTTCTGGGGGCATGAGATTTAGGTCTGTCACAGATGCCACCCTGGGCATTTGAGCTCATCCAGTCCTAGTATTCCCCTCAATAAAAGGGTGGTACTCAATTCACAAGGTGGCATGCCTCATCTCCAGGTTCATGATGAGACGACAGTATTGCTCACACCTGTGCTACCTACCTATTGGCTCACCAGACAGCCTGCACCTGTCTGCTTGCTTGCTTTTTCTCTCCCGTCTTGGACCATGTTGATTCCTGTAGGTAGCTTTCCTTTCTTCTCCAGGTCCCATGAATGAAAGATCTTTCTAGTCATTTGAGAGAGAGAGAGAGAGAGAGAGAGAGAGAGAGAGAGAGAGAGAGAGAGAGAGAGAGAGAGAGAGAAAGCTCATCCTCAAAAAGGCACTTAGCTGAAACCCCTCTCTGGTTCCCACAGTATAAGGCATCCTAGATGTTGTGGGAAGTCAACACTTGTTTATGGTGTCCTCAAGCCACCAGCTGCTGTCTTTGTCCTCTATGCAAAAGGAAATCTGTCCTGGGAGCAGCTGCTGTGAGGAAAATGAAATAGTCTGAAGTGTAGAGCTGTTGCTTGGCTTTTTCTTGCACTTTGTCTCACTACCGTCCAGCACAATCTTAGTTCCTACTAGGTGGTTCTTTTGTTTAGTAAAAGGATGTCACAAAACAGGGACAAAGGATGAACTTTACCCAAACCATGGCCCATCACAGCCTACATGGCCCATCACAGCCTACCGTGAGGTAGCTTAATTCCCTTCAAGTTGTACCATGCAATCAAACTAGCTCTTTTCTCTGAATACATTTTAAGACTTTTATTTTTAGTTGAGTGTGTGTATGCACAGGTGCGTGCGTGCACACATGTGCAAGTGCACAGGTCCTCAGAAGCCGGAGGCATTGAGTTCTGGAGCTGGACTTACAGGCAGTTGTGCGTTGTCTGACGCGGGAGCTGGAACCTAGATGCAGGGTCCTCGGCGACAACGATATGGTCTTTCAACTGTCGAGCCATCTCTCCAGCTCCTGGCTCGTCTTCTCTTTGAAAATGTGTCACCTGTGCATGCATCTAAGGAAAAATATGATGTTTTGCCTAATTTGGTAAAGTGTTGCGGTACCCTGGCTTCCACATGACATCTGGTTTCTCTCTTTCCTGCAGACTATTCAGTGTGGCTCTGAGAGAGGTAGGTGCATTCGTTAGAGAGTGGGTATTTGCAAGTGCAGAAGGATGTTAAGATGGTCTGAATCGGGCAGCGGGTCACGGGGGACCAGTCACAGGGTGGTGCGTTGCCTTGTTAACTAATAGGAGTAAGGATGTGTTTGGGATGGGCCGGCCTCCTGATGAGTTAGCACACAGGCAGAGTGGACTCACCATGCTAAGCAGGAAGTGGTAGCTGCCATGCCACTGAGGGACAGTGACTGTGGTGGGAAGGGACACCTGTGTTGGGAGTAGGAAGCAAACACATGGCAGCCTTTGAAGAGTGAGTGAGTTTTGCCCAAGAATGTGAGTTGGGAGAGTGAGCAGGAAGGGCTGCGGCAGCAAAGGTGAAAGGTTGAGAAAGTGGTCATAGTGTGGGCTAGCTGGCTGGAGTCCATGGCTGAGGAGTGGAGAACACAGAATTGATGTTAGAAAGCATGTCAAGGCTGAGCATGGTGGCGTACGCCTTTAATACCAGCACTCGGGAGGCAGAGACAGGTGGGTTGCTATGAGTTCAAGGCCAGCCTGGTCCACAAAGTGAGTCCAAGACAGCCAAGGCTACACAAAGAAACCCTGTCTCAAAAAACCGAGAGAGAGAGAGAGAGAGAGAGAGAGAGAGAGAGAGAGAGAGAGAGAGAGAGAAAGCATATCAACTACATCACACTATACTACACACACACCCACACACACACACACCTGGAACACACCAAGTGCCATGTAGTTTGGGACTATGAGGCCGAGAGAATCTATGCAGCATGTAGAAGTTGTCTTTCCTTAGCTGATGTGGGTTATGAGTGGTGCAACAGGACAGATCACCTGACAGGGCCTGAAACCAGAGTGTTGTTTTAGTTAGGGTTTTATTGTTGCAACAAAACACCACAGCCAAAAAGCAAGTTGGGGAGCAAAGGGTTTATTTGGCTTACATGTCCAGGTCACAATCCATCATTAGAGGAAGAAGTCAGGGCATGAACTCATCAAGCCTGGAGGCAGGAGCTGAGGCAGAGGCCATGGAGGGTGCTGCTTACTGGCCTGCTTTCTTATAGAACCCAGGACTGCCAGCCCAGGGATGGTCCCACCCACAATGGTCTGGCCTTCCCCCATTGATCACTAACTGAGAAAATGCCTTACAGCTGGATCTCACAGAGGCACATCCTCTACTGAGGCTCCTCCCTCTCTGATGACTCTAGCTGTATCAAGTTGACACATAAAATCAGCCAGTACGAGTGTCATAGGACGTCTTCTTGTCTTTGCTCAGGGCCATCTCCAGAGTGGATGGTCCAACACACTCTCACTCCAGGAGACTTGAGGGACCTCCAAGTGGAACTTGTGAAAACAGGTGTTGCAACAGAGGACTTTTCAATTTTGATGAACATAAGCTGGATACTCCGGGCAGATGGTAAGTTCGCATCAAACTATCTCCTAGGGTTAGAGAGATGGCTCAGAGGTTAAGAACACTGGTTGTTCTTCCAAAGGTCCGGAGTTCAATTCCCATCTCATAGCTCATGGCTCATAACCATCTATAATGAGATCTGGTGCCCTCTTCTTCTCTTCTGGCCTGCTGGCTTACATGCAGGCAGAATAATATATAAATAATGAATAAATAAATCTTAAAACCAAAACAAAACAAAAACCTATCTCCTAAACCAGAAATGTTTAGTAAGATATAGGAGCCATTAATTCCTCTCCTAGGCACACACCACAGACATGCATAGGTATATACTAAAAGATACATCCTAGGATGTGTACAGTAGCATTGCTCATAACTGCATCCAGATGACCAAGAGCAAAGAAGGACCACCAACTGGAAAGTTTGGAGCTTAGCACTGTAGTGAGAATGTTCTCTCTGTTTGTGACAATATGGACACCACAAACACAAGCAGCCAGAGTGCAAAGAGCTATGCAGCTGTATCTGTAATTGTGCCGACAGTGGCACACGAAAGAACCAGACTAAGCTAGAGGTTCAAAGTCAGGATGGAGGTTTGGGGACTACTCTGTCTTAGAAGCGATTTAAAGGAAGCACGGTCAGCATTGAGGGGCAGTTTATACTTACATAAGTATGTGTAGGTGTGAATAAGTGTGCAAAGTCACTGATGAGCAGCGGCTTTCTACAGTCATACATCATGGGAGAGATGATTCCCTGTGTTTAGGAAAAGCTCTGACTTAAAAGCTTTCCCACTTCCCAAATGACGTCAGGAAAGTCCTGGCATTCCCTCCAGACTATGCTGAAAGCAACATGTAAGTTCCTCAGACAAGCCAATCCTGGGACCCTAATGCCTAGGCTTGTGGTTTCCATCTGCCAGAGTTATGCTTGGTTTAGTCCAAAGTCTATTTGCCCAGCACCTGGGAGATTGAAACAGGAGCTTGCTGCAAGTTTGAGGCCAACCTGGGCTATATATTGAGTTCCAGGCCAGTCTGAGCTACAGGGTGAGACCTTGTCTCAATAAAATCAAGGTGTGACCTGGGAAAATGAGTGACAGTCTTCATTAGTACATTTTTCATAATAGCAGTAGGACAGACAGCCACAAGCAATGTCAAGAGATGCCCCAAAGAGAGCTGTGCTCTCTGGAGTGGAGTAGGGCTGGAAGGACTGGGGCAGGGGCCCCAAGAGAGAGACTCCTGTGAGATGCTACAATAGGCATTGGCCCCACGTCAAGCAGGGTGTGGTCTTTGGTTGGTGTTGTTATGGATTTTAAAAGGAACTTGGGGAAGTAGGGATGGAGGATCAGACACACAAGAAAGAACGTCTGCATGGACCTAGGGCAGCAGGCATAGTCTGCATGGACCTAGGGCAGCAGGCATAGTCTGCATGGACCTAGGGCAGCAGGCATAGTCTGGTACTGATGCTTAGAAGGTCTTTGTAGAAAAAAAAAAAAAAAGTCAAAGCCTGAAGCATTTACTAAACCAGAAAAATGCAGTGTATAGGACCCACCCATCAATTCCATTCGTAGGCACATGTAACAGGAGTTTCCATATGCATGCACTGGAAGACACCGCCTAGGATATGTACCGACCACGCCCAGCAGTCTGTCCTCCTCTAGAGACCTAGAACAAGGAAGATGCATCACGAATCACAGGCACTTTATACACCTCAGACCAACCTAGAAGCAGCAGGGGTCAGGGAATTCGAGTTTGCGTCTACCGCTGAGGAGCTAGCTGTGGAAGCCCAGGCAGAAACATCCCCAGGACTCCCCAAACCTCCTCATTCATTCCGTCTGCACCCTGGCTGCTGTGGCACGCATAGCTGAGATGAGTTGTTTAAACCGTTGAGTACCACGTGAGCCACCTAAGCGCTAATGAAACAACTTCCCACTTCGCTGTCTCTGCAGCCAGCATACGCCTGTTGAAGGCCACCAAGATCTGTGTGACTGGCAAAAGCAACATGCGGTCATACAGCTGCGTGAGGTGCAACTACACAGAGGCCTTCCAAAGTCAGACCAGACCTTCCGGCGGCAAAGTAAGCGCTTTTGGGCACATGGTTGTCTCCGACAGATGGGCCCTTTGCATGGGGAGTGTGAACGTGCTTTAGAAAAGCCTGATGACGCAGAGCAAGAAAACCTGTGATGTACAACAAGGTGCCTGGGTTTAAACTCCACATGTCTGCCCAGTGCCTGGGAAGTCAGCATCTTTGAAACTGAATACCCAGCAAAGTGAGGGGAGTTAGACTTAAATTATATCCTGGTTCTAAAAGACCACACTCTCTAATTCTGAGTTATATCAGCAAATTGGGCTGGGCCCAGTCCCTACATGGACATTGGCCAGAGACCTGTCTCAGCTGGAGCACAGAGATTAAATGACAAGAGAAAAGCTGGGTGGTGGTGGTGGTGGTGGTGGTGTGCGTGTCAAGCCTGGCAACCTAGGTTTCAGTCCGTAGGACCTGCATGGTAGAGAGAACAATTCCTCCAAGTTGTCCTGACCTTCCCATGTACACTATGGCATGATCCCCCACTAACACATATTCACACACACTAAATATAAATGTGAAAAATTTTACAAATGAAAATGGCCCCATTCAGAGGCTCTGCTCTTGCACTGTACACATGCCTTGCTTTGCTTTGCAGTGGACATTCTTCTATGTAGGCTTTCCTGTGGAGCTGAGCACACTCTATCTCATCGGGGCCCATAATATCCCCAATGCTAATATGAATGAGGACAGCCCTTCTTTGTCTGTGAACTTCACCTCACCAGGTAAACTTCCTCACCTCTTTGGTTATTCTGTCTTACTGTCTCATGTGTGTAATGGCGTGTGGTTTGATGCAAAGAGCCTTGGGAACCCTTTGAAGCTGTCAGTCTCCTCATCCCGTGGACATGGTACTAACCACTCCTCACTTAGGGAGGAGAGGGTTACTCTAGGTAAATATGAGAAAGCATGTTCCTGGGTCCAGGGCAGGATGCAGAATGCATCATCTCTTCAGGTACCTGCCCGGGGCTGTGCACACAGCAGTGGTGAAGCTCCTTTGTGGTTGATGCCTTAAGCCGTACAGGATGGCTTTGGTGCCACACTATTTGCTACACAGCACTTCGCAGCTTTCCTGATGACATGGTTTTGTTTTGTTTGGGGGGAGGGTAAGTTAGTGTCCATATCTTTTGGTTCCTCTGGTCTTCAGGGTACACTTGTGAAAACTAGGACGATAATATCAGCATATTTCTGTCAGCTAAACACTGGGCTCTTTGGATTTCAGCTGCTTTTCCATTAAGTTTTCTTCCTGTGCCACAGGCACTTAGTCCCTTCTGCCACCTCAGCCTCCTCTGGCTGCTGTTTTTCATGACCTTGTCAAACATTATCTAGAATTGTCTTTAGTGTGCAATTGTCTGGTGCTTGTTTCTTATGTAGGCCAGGGACATGAGGTTTGGGTATGAATCCCACAGAAGACATTGAACCCTCTTCATTAATTTCTGTCTGGGTGTGTGATGATGTTGGTGAGGGTCTGGGACCCACTGCCTAGAGCCTCATCCCTGGAAGAGGCAGACCCTACACGTATTATCAACTCTCACTTTTCAGTTTCCAAGTCACCCCGAGGAGACTGTTTGGATAAAGGTCGTACTTAAATGGGACTGCTTACAGCTTCCATGGGTGAATGATTTTCTGTTTAACAGTATGTTAGTGTCCTGTTTAGATTTGCTGTCTTTTTCATATTTGGAGAGACAGGGAGAGAGAGGGCGCGGAGGAGGGAAAGGGGGAGGACGAAGGAGAGAGGGAGGCGGGGAGAGAATATGAATATACTGGGCAAGGAGTTATACTAGAGATACCTTTTACTGAAATGTAACAACTCTCATTCAAATTTCCAGGCTGCCTGAATCACGTAATGAAATATAAGAAGCAGTGCATTGAGGCTGGTAAGTAGATGTGGCATTTTTGGTTTTATCTTTTGGAGATACTGATTGGGACCCATGAAGCTTCATCTATCCTGACAGATGAAGCACTGAACTCCATGAAGGAGCAGCTTTGGGTGAAGCAGCTAAGCAGACGGGGACAGACTCTTAAGCTTACATAGGGCAGCAACAGCTACGGGAACTCCCTACCCCCACCCCCCGCCATTCAGCTAAACTAACATGTTATCGTTATCCCAAACCTCACTTAATGGCAACTACCCATGGAAAGCTGTTTTGTGATTGGAGGATCCCACTAGCCTTTACACCTGTTTATCACAACTGACCTGTGGTCAGTGGAGGCTCCGGGTACCCTGTGTTTAGATTAACAAATAGGGTGAGAGTTTGTTCCAGTAAGGCCCCAGCTGCCTTCTCGAAAGACTATCTTCTCTATGGTAGACTTAGAACCTCCTCCGAATTAGGAAGGAGCTGCTTTAGGACAGTTCCGCATCCCAACTTTCAAGGGTGAATATACACTTCAGAGTGGTATAGTCTTGCCTTGCGGTAATGCTAATGAAGTTATTGATGGGAGGAAAGATCTCCACCCACCAAAAGCACCATACAAGGATGGAGCTGTGAGGGGGGTGAGGTCCAGGACCTGGAGTCAGCCCTGCGAATCCCTCCTAGAACCAGTATCCAGCCAGGGCTCAGACAGGGAAGATAATCCGTGCTATTATATACAAGTTCCTGGAAATTTGTCCAGTCTTATTTGCAAGTCACATGAGAGAGACAACGGACCTTCTGATAGCTGATCTGTCAGAGGTTCCTGTAGTGTGTGTGGCATTTCCTTCCTTCCTCGTATCCAGGAGAACTGGCAGCTTGGCCTTGTAAGCCCTGGAGCCTCAGTGCATTTACTCTATGTTTTGGGGCATACCTCCTAAACTGAGGCTCCTCCTCTTCCTCCCCTAGAAAGGAGAAAACAGAGCTCCTAGCTCTCTTACCTCAAAATGTAGGGTGAGCACTGAACTGAGTCACAGATTGCAATCTGTACCTACCACTGCCAGCTCAAGGAAGCCATTTTTAGCAAAGTAGTGGCACTGGGTGGCGAGTCCCTAACTTTCTCGGACATCAGATGCCTTACTCTGGGAACCCTGTCAGAAGAGAGACTATCGTCCCTATCTCTTGGGTGTGTGCCTAAGGATTTAGATTTGTTTCTATAAGGCCCCCTTGGGGACTCAGATAAGGGAAGAGTTATCAGGTCACCCATGTGGTTTTCTCTTAACTTGTAGGAAGCCTATGGGACCCAAATATCACTGCTTGTAAGAAGAATGAGAAGACCGTTGAAGTGAATTTCACAACCAATCCCCTTGGAAATACATACACGGTTCTCATTCGACGGACCGTGTTGTTGGGGGTTTCTAGAGTGCTGGAGGTACTCTCCCCTGCACTTCCTTATCACCCCACCCCAACCTCCAGCTGTGGTATCTTGAAGGGAAGTACAGACACTTAGGATCCTCTGAATAGGTTTCCTTTCAAGAGATCCCAGAGCTGATTGTTGTCCAAGCATGCTAGGCTACCTTGACCAATGCAGCAGAAACAAGGCCCTGTAGACATCCTGGGGACAATGACTCTAAAGTCAACTAAAGGCGGAAGCTATAGGCTTCTGAAGTGAGTCCTTGTTCACACAGCCTGATGCATCAGCAGTCAGTCAGGAAAACTCACTCACTCACACCTGATAGCTCTTGACTGTGTTTCACCTATCCACACCAGAATAGACTGACGCGGACATCTGTAGCCGTTCCTGTGGAAGAGGGCAGTGAAGGTGCTGTGGTTGAGGTGAGCTGCAGTGTTTGGGAAGGGAAGGACATTAGAGAACCAGGCGTGCTTTCTGTGTGTGCATGTGTGGTGCAGCGCTAGGGACTGAACTACTGTATTTTTTGGACTATAAGACGCACCTGACCATAAGACCAGTTTTTAGAGAGCAGGAAAACAAGAAAAACAGTAAAAACAGCCATCGGACCACAAGGCACACCTAATCCCCTCCCCCCCAGTTTTTTTTTTTGGGGGGGGGAATGTGTCTTATGGTCCAAAAAATGTGGTAGGATGTCTTGAGTTCCAGGTAAGTATTCAACAACTTATACATACTAGCCCTCTGATGCAGCATTTTAAGGATGGCAAGTCTCTTCCCAATAGCCCCAGTCAGGCAGCGTTGGCAGGGACTCTTTAGTGGTCTTCACAGAGGTGAGATCAACTGTGGGGTGTTTTGGCTGCTGACTTCCCAAAGTGCTTTTATTTCTATTTTCTACCACAGATCCTCAGAGTAATTTTAAGATAGAACAGCCATTTTATTTCTCCAAAGCCCCAGTTTTAATTGAAAAGCAGAGTTGCAAAGGGTTAAAGCTGGAAGGCTGGAGCCTCAACTTTGGAGAGCAATTGTCTGTCTTCTGAAGGCCTCAGTTGGCCCAGATTGAGAAAGAAAGTCCAGGTCCCTGTAGTCTACAACATGGGTATACAGAGGGTCACAGTGCAACACAACCACACCCAAGAGTCATTCTCCACTCCCTGGAACATGAAGTGCTCAGGGTGGCCAAGAAAGCAGACCCTGGCACCACTGTAACTGAACCTTTCAGGAAGTCATGGGCTCCCCTAGTGCCCGGGAAGTCACTACTATTGTCCAGGGAGAAGATTTGTATGTTTATTAGGATGTAGCTGCCTGTTTAGATAAGGAAAACACCATGTCAGCAGCAAGCACGAAGTTCAAGGGCATTGCAGGTATTTTGGTCTTGGGTCACCAGATTGGATTTGTGGGCTAGTTGTTGACCATGCCAAGAGGCAAAAGAAAAAAAAATGGGGGGGTGGGGGGTTGGGAGGAGTGTGCATTGTGTTGGAGGAAGTGAGGACACTGCAGAGCATCTCCCAAGGCACTCTGGAACGTTCTGACCTCTCCTTTTCCTTAGCTGACTCCATACTTACACACCTGTGGCAATGACTGCATCCGACGTGAAGGAACAGTTACGTTATGCTCAGAGACCAGTGCTCCCTTCCCTCCAGAGAACAGTAAGTACCTGTCAGTACCACGGGATGGCCAAACAGGCTCTGGACACACAGGGCCCCTTTGATAGTAACAGGTTATGCTGTGTCTGTGAGAGGCATTAAGAGGTCCCTGCCTGTACCCTGAACTGGTGTGACAGGACAATGCCTAGAGATCTCATAACTAAGTAAGAAGAAAGGTTTTTTTTTTTCTAAGAAGACACTATCTTTTCAAAAGCAGAATATACCGGGGGGTGGGGGGGGGGGAGTGGGGGGGTGCAAAATGGCTGCTCAAGGTGTCACAAGGCTATGGAATGGTAATCAAGAACTGGTGTGAGCAGGGGCCGGGTCCATGAGGGACCCACGAGGGAGTATGCATTCAAGGCATTCCAGTTTTTCTGAATCTTATTTGGTTAACAAATCAAGGTCCCTGGCACCTCCCTGGTGCCTGGGCTTGTGTTCTGGAAAATGTCTCTGGGTTTAGAGATGCGTCAGTTCTTTTTACTAACAATGGACAAATAAAATGTTCTGAAACTAACCCACGGGTGGGGCCAAGTCAAGAAATAGCCAGGCAAGCTGTAGATAGCCACCCTAAACCCTGACTTCTATGTGGACAAACAGCTGTATGTGCTATGAACTTAAGTTCATCCTGAGGAACAAAAATTCTTCAAACGACGACCACAACAACAAAACCCAGCATTCACACCCTAGCTGCCACAGTGGAAATGCTTGTATGCTTAAGATCTAGAAGCCTGAGTTTAGAGAACAGTCCCCAATTCCATTGAGAATCTAGGGAGAAGGCTGGTGAGCTCACTCAGTGGGTAGACTCACTTCTATATGCGTCTTACAACCTGGGATTGAGCCCTGGAAACTGAGGTGAAAGGAATGACCTCCAGGCACCCACTATGGCACATGTGTGCCTGTGTTTACATACATTACAGTAATACCTTTTTGTTATTGTCTGTGTAAGCCTGCCTGAAATGGCTGAACCACCACTCCAGCCCACAGTAATACATTTTTTTTGGAAGTGACCTGAATACTTGGAAAGAACCCTTAATCAACAGACCCCCCCCACCTCCTGCCCCACCGAAAGACCTTCTAGCCCTTGGTTTGAAAAGGTCTAAACATCCAGGAAGGAGAACAAAAGAATCGATTTACAAATAGAGGACAAATGTAGCTTTGCTTGCTGAAGGTAACGGAGCTGTTTCCTGTAGACAGAAGTATTCTGGGAGGCTGGCTGCCTCTCCTCCTGGTGCTGGTGGTGGCTACGTGGGTGCTGGCCATTGGGATCTACCTAACTCGGAGGCGAGGTAAGGATGGTCCCTGTCTGAAGATGCTCTAGTGAGATTCTTGTAGTCTGCATGTGTAGAAAAGAAATACAGCAGGATGTGGCAGCAGAAACCTGCACTCTGCACCCTTGGGGGTGGGGTGGGGCGAGAGGAAGGGACCAGGGCCTCAAGAACATCCTAAGTTACTATTCAAGGACAGCTACATGAGTTCTTGGTGTACCCGGTGAGTTATGCTACGTCATGGCAGAGGATGAAATTCCACACTTAAAGCTAAGAAAGCCACATGAGCTTTCCCTCAAAAATACTTGTATTTGGAAGATGCTGTTGGCACCATGCTAGCTACAGGGTTAGAGTTGCTTTGTACATGGTCTCGTTGCATAGCACCTGCAGGTGGAAAATGACCCAACTCCTGATGTGCAGAGGTCACATCTGTGTCAAAGTACAGAAGTTTTAACAGCTTGCTTCAAACATGGTGCCATTAAACCTAAACAGCTTATGGGTTTATCTGAGAGAGAGGGAGAGAGAGGGAGGGAGAAAGAGAGAGGGAGGGAAGGGGGGAGAGAGAGAGGGAGGGAGGGAGGGGGTAGAGAGAGGGAGAGGGAGAGCTTGACTATGAAGGCTGATAGGCTGGTTTCTGGATAGGGATTTAGAAATGCTCTTTTTCAAATGTTTTTGAGATTTAAGCATCAGTGTTTCAGGTGCTGGAAGCCCTGATCCTGGCTGACATTCTCTGCTGGGGATCATTTATTAGTGATAGCTTAGCCTACCGGGAAGGCCCTGCTACTTGTTGTTCAACTAACAAATGTTTCCCCCACAGGAAGGAGCAAGACCTCCTTTCCAGTTACCTCCATGCTCCTGCCCCTCGTTAAGGTCCTGGTGGTCTACCCATCTGAGATATGTTTCCACCACACAGTCTGTCGCTTCACTGACTTTCTTCAAAACTATTGCAGAAGTGAGGTCATCCTTGAAAAATGGCAGAAAAAGAAAATAGCCGAGATGGGTCCTGTGCAGTGGCTTACCACGCAGAAGCAAGCAGCAGATAAAGTGGTCTTCCTCCTTTCCGGTGATGTGCACACCCTTTGTGACAGTGCCTGTGGCCACAGTGAGGGCAGTGCCAGGGAGGACTCTCAGGACCTGTTCCCTCTGGCCTTTAACCTTTTTTGTAGCGATCTCAGCAGCCAGACTCATCTGCACAAATACCTGGTAGTCTGTCTTGGAGGAGCGGATGTCAAAGGCGACTACAGTGCTCTGAGCGTCTGCCCCAAGTATCGTCTCATGAAGGATGCTGCTGCTTTCCACACAGAACTCCTCAAAGCGACACAAAACATGTCAATGAGAAAACGGTCACAAGCCTGCCAAGGCAGCTGTCAGCCTTGGTAGTCTGCCCAGGAGAAGAGAGACCCTGAGCCTTCTTCCTCTACCAATTCCAGTGACAAAAAGCTTTGGGGTGGCCCTGAAACCTACAGGCTGTGTATAGGGAGTGCTATGTACAAAACTTGCTTTAACCCTGCAGCTTACAGAGTCAGAACTCGAGCACACATGCCGAAGGCTAGTCATTAGCTGGTTTTAAGAAGATAGCAGTTACAATGAGCGGACCCTAAATCTGCAAAGTTCAGTCACATACCCAAAGCCCAGTGATTGTCACTGAAAACTAAGCATCCTGGTGCTGAAGTAAAGGGCATTTCCCAGTCAGGTGTCCAGTCTTGCACCGCTGGCGCTCTATGCTACACATAGGACTGTTTAGCCCTGTAACGTTTTAATCTGTTAATGAATAATCCATTTGAGAAGCGCTCACTAATTCTGTAGCCTCCTAAGAGAAAAACAAAAACAAAAGCAAAAACCTATCACACACAAGCTAGACCCATCTCGCCTGACCAGATGACCCAGTGTACATGTAACTACTGTACTGTTTGGTATTTGTATAGTGTCTTCACTTGCCAAACTTTTGGACAGGCAACCTTTACTTTTTTTTTTTTTTTCTCAACCTTTACTTTTTAATATTAGACGTGCCAGGAATAGAAGCCAGGGCACTGTGCGTCCTAGACAGATGCTCTGCTACTGAAATATATCCCAGTCCCTTACGGGTGACGGTAATTGAATATAAAAACATCACCAGCTGGATGTGGTGGCACATACCTTTAATTCCAGCACCCAGGTGGCAGAGGCAGGAGGACCTCTGAGTGTGAGGCCAGCCAGAGATACATAGCGAGACTGTCCCAAACAAACAAAACCACATTACCTCTAGCCTGGTGTCTACTTTCATCAGCTTCCTGTTCTAGCTCCCAGAGTTCATGGTTATTACAGAACATTCTTGTTCAAGTCAAAGCTAATCTTAAACTGAAATTAGCTCTCTTGAAGTAATATATATATTTTTTATAATCAATTACTTAAAAAAAAAAAAACAAAGGTTGGAGAGATGGCTCAGAAGTTTGGAGCACTGGCTGTTCTTCCAGAGCGCCTGGGTCACTTCCCAGCACCCATGTGGTGGTTCATAACCATCTTAAGTCCAGTTTCAGGGGCTCTGATGCCCTCTTCTGGCTTCTAAGGGCACTCTACATGCAAAACACTCTAGCAGTGTTTTGCTTACATGTATCTGTGTACCACATGCATGCTTAGTGCTTGACGGGCTGGACCACCTGGAACTGGAGCTATGGACAGGTGTGAGCCACCGTGTGGAGGTTAGGAATCAAACCAGGGTCTTCTGCAAAAACAAATGCTCTTTACTGCTGAGCTACTTCTCTACGGCCCCTAACATAAATAAATAAATCTTATTTAAAACAAAACAAAAAGCAGAACAATCATAAGACATAGACTTGTAACATTTCGAGTCTTCTAGCTCTTTCTTGAAACAGCTTTTTCTTCATGTAGAAACCACAAAAATGTATATTAGCATATGCATTTGTCTAATAAGGCTTTACACAGTATAATAAATCTGTTTTGTAATGTGATCCAGTTTCAGGTAGTTGACCATTAAAATGTTTGTACCTGGAGGCTGGGCATGGTCACACATGCCTTTAATCCCAGGGCTCTGAGGCAGGGGCAGAAGCAAGCAAATCTCTTGAGTTGAAGGCCAGTCTGGTCTAAATAGTGAGTTCTGAAACAGCCAGAGAGCTACCTTGAGAGATCTTGTTTAAAGAAAACAAAAGCAAATTTTTCTGATTAGGGTTGTAACAAACATTTTGAAAAAATACGTGGTTTTAATTATGTAGGTGCTATGTGGCTGCATGTGGGTACGTTTGTGTGAGAATCCACTCACAGGAGAATGCACTTGCAAGAGGCCAAAGGCCTCAAATTCCCTAGAGCTGGCGTTACTGATGGTTGTGAGCTGCCTGACATGTGCTGGGAACTGAACCCAGATCCTGCAGAAGAGCAGCGAGTGCTCTGAAACACTGAGTTGTCTCTCCAGGCCCCGTGGTACACACCTTATATCACGGTGCTCTGGAGGGAAGCAGGCAGGGCTGTGAGTTACAGGCTAAAGGGTAAGACTGTCTCAACAACCAAAACAGGCTGTACTTGCACATAATCCTCAAAGGTCATGTTTTGGGGGTGCGGCTTAGTGGTAAGAGTATTTGTATATCATGCAAAGGCCCTGGGTTCAATCTGCAGCAATACAAAAGCAAGCAGAGAGGGACCAACGTGAAGGGGCACAGCACGCATTCTAATCCACGTCTTACGAATCCACCTTCATGAGCACACAATCTAATGGCTGAGGCAAAGCAGGTGTGGCAGGGCTCAGCTACTCGGAAGACAGTGGCCACAGGCTTATGAAAGTGCTGATGAGAGAAGATGGATATGGCTTGTGTCAGAACTTGGCCCAGACACCAGCTTCCTCCAATTTATCACCTACACTGTAAGCGGCATTCCTGCGGAGAACAAGTACACTGTGCTTCTGAGAGCATGGGGGTGAATGTCAGCTCGGTTCAAACAGCCCAGAAGTGTAAAATCATACTCTCTATAAGTTTGGTCCAATATGTAAAAGGACAGGTAATTTCCAAATCTGGAAGTATATATCCAAATAGTATTATCAGGTTAAACTGAGCAGACTCCCCTTGCACCCAGCCTACTGAGCTCTGCCCAGTTATCCTCATGGTACCAGTATGTCTCCCCACCATGGACTCCTCCAATCCTAGCTTACATCCATGCCTCGTCTGTCCCTATTTTTCTCTCTCCCAGTCCTTTCCAAGCCTCGTCTGGTGACAGAGATGCCAGGATTAGATGCCTGACAGCCAGCCAAAACAACTTTGCTCCACCTGCCCTGGCCCTGCCTACGCATGCCGTCCTTCCCTTGCTACACGCAGGGGCTTCCTAAGGGCCCAGAACCAGTGGTGCCGATAGCCATGTTCAACTTTCTCTAGAATGTTCACAGAGTCAAGTCAGCTGACCTGGTTCTTCAGGAAAAGGCAAACTAGATGCTTAAAGATGAAGTTATTAATTGCAGCAGCCACCTGATTTACTTGCACAATATAGGCTAACAGCTCTAAATTATTCCTAAGTTGGTTCTGTAGCTGTAGGAAAGGAACAAGGTTTCCTTTTCTAGTACTGTGTTGCTCCTTTCCTAAGCCTACACGAGAGGAAACAGAGTGACAAAACCAGCCAGAACAGTCTTGAAGCCTTGCCTCAGGAAACCTAGGCTCTGCATTGGCACTCTGTAAATCAAACAACAAAGCAGATACACACACAAGTTACAAAGACAGGACTTAATTCCAAGACCCTGTATAGTGTGCACAGAACCCAGAGAGACCACTTTAGATCTGCTGCTAGACAAAAGAGAAAACACCACAGCTGGTTCCGTGGTCACACAGCGCCCCTTGAGGTTGCAGGCCAGAAGGCTGGACAGCAAGGTTCTCTATCAGGGAGTGGATCGGACCTTGAGTAGATTATAATTTCAAATCAGCGCCATACTTTAGCATAAAGTTGAATTATTTAATTCTAGGAAAATTAAGCTTCAAGGTCAATAAATTAAAATACATAGATTCTTTAAGTCTTTCATGTCCAGAGATGTGGTTTTGGTTTTCACCACACAAAAGCAGCCCTCTCCCGTAACATCCGGACACCAAAGCGCTGCCATTCTCGCTGATATATCCACAGTTCCTGAGTGGTGTCCAAGCACGCCAACACTGCACCTCCTTTCCATGCAATCAGCCGGGGATCCATGTCCTAGACAAAGATAAAGCTCTTTCGGCAAAGGCAGGTAAGACATATTTGATGCCATTTTCTACAAGTGGGGTTGGGACTCCTGCTCAGTCAAGAGCAGACAAACCAAGATTTACATCTGTGTGAAACAACAGGAAATTGGTTGGGGTGTACCTCAAGCATAAAGCACCTGCCTAACACATGCAAGGCTCTGGGTTCAATTCCCTGCACTATGACCACCAGAACAAAAGGCAGAACTCACCACATAGTCATCTCTGCTATAGCTGATGAGAACTTCTCAATTTTAATACTGAAGATGTCACTGGACATGCTCTGTATGCATGCACATGCACATAAAAGTGCTAGCAGAAGAAGGAGACCTTCAAACCCTCTCCTCAAAGAAAACATATCAAAACACGGCCAGGGGTTCCAGATATAGGCAAGATCTATTTTTCAACTCCTGGCTTTGAGTTTCTTTTCAAAATAGTTCAAGACAAAAGTCCTTGAAAATCTCTAGTCTACAGACCAAAACCAGCTCCTTACTCTTGCCAGAGAGAGAAAATGGGAGCAGTTCTGGTTGTCAGAGTAAGAGAAAGCCAGTCATCTCCTGACCCACCTACAGTCTGCATAAGGTTAAAGTCAAAGAGAGCAGGAACCAGAAAAAGAAAGCCAGTCTCGACACTGGCCCAGCACACCAGCCTTAACCCTCAAAACTTGGGAGGCGGCAGCAGGAGGGCCAGGAATCCAAGGCCAGCCTTAACTACACAGTGAGTTTGCACACCTCAAAAGACCAAATCAGGGCTGGAGAGATGGTGCAGGCATTACTAACCACTCTTCCAGAGGACCTGGGCTGGTTCCCAGCACCTACACGCCAGATCACAAACATCTTAACTCCATTTCCAGGACATCTGATTTCTTCTTACCTCTGCAGGCACCATGTACATATATGTAGACAAAACACTTAAACATATAACATAAAAATCAATCATTAAAATAACACCAGCTGGGTGTGGTGGGCATGCCTATAATCTCCACTCTGTAATCCCAGCACTCAGAAGGCAAAGGCAGGCAGATCTCTGAGAGTTCAAGTCTAACCTGGTCTACAAAGTGAGTCCAAAACAGCTAAGGCTACACAGAGAAGCCCTGTCTCGAAAAACCAAAATAAATAAATAAATAAATAAATAAATAAATAAATAAAAACACCAAACCAAAAGAAATCTAGCTCTGAGTCCAGAACTTCTGCCATATTTGTGACCCACTAAAAAATTAATGTTTTCATTTCTCCAAGTCCCCAAGACTCCCCAGTCACAAGCCTGGCCTCCCTAGATTTCACTCTCCGTGTATGTTACAGTTAGATGTGATCAATGCTGGCTTCATGTGAGTACTGTTCAGCCTGCATCATGAAACAACTCACCTTGGGCCTTGTGATCACATCCACATTCTCAATAATTCGCCTGAATGAAGGTGGCATTTTGTTGAGAATTCTGTGCTGGAGGAATTCTTGAGCTTTATGAAACATCAAACCGCCTCCCACAACCAGGATAGAGCTATACATCTTCTTTTTGGTGTCATCAGATGCTGAAAAGATAGCGAAATCAATTACCCGCCTAGATGGTCAATCCACTATCTGTCACCTGAACAATATAACAGCCTCAAGGATCTGTCCCCAAACCCACGCATGGTGCTGCAGCCAGTGCCCATCCCACTACTAGGATTAGAACCAACTTTTAAGGAGGCAGGCACATGCGGGTTCTGGTGTAATATGGACGCCTGACTAACCATGCTGGTTTTTCAGGATTCCTCAGCCCAGAATGCCACCAGCATTTGAATGCTTTCCCTCCACTCATCCTTCCTCTCTCTCTCAGGATTCAAGAGAGCTACCTCTAGCTCCTCCAGAGAAGGAAGAATTCTTTATTACCTATCTTGATTGGAAACTCAGTTGAGACTCTTTAGTTCAACTCTAGCACCTACCAGGGCTGTAATTTTATGGTCTGTGTGACAATCTTCATTGCTAGTGCTAGACTAAATGGCAGTGCAAGTGCTATGGGGTCAGGAACCATCTGCACCACATTACTGTGTTCCAGCCCCTGGCAAGGAAAGGATGAAGGAGGCTTGATGACTTCTGAGAGAAAATGCTGCACTTCACAAGCAAGACTGGGCCAGTTCACTTATCCCCACCTCACTTCACGGTCGGCTGGTACCCAGTGTGTGCTTACAACAACAGTCTACGCTGTGCAGGATGGCCTTATCAAGGCCTAGGGCTTTTCCTTCAAACAGTGAGATGGCAGTTTTCCTGGACATCAGTGCGGTGAGGGCCTCCTCAGAGTCGTTGCCAGCCATCAAACAGTCTCCCTGCGAGGAAGCCAAATCCACTTCCTGGGAATGGAGCCGTTCTGGAAGCTCAGAGGACTGGCCACGGAGGTCCCCTTCAAAGCCAATGGGTTTCGATGCAGACTTCCGGTCAGCGGTAGCTTTTGCAGACTGTAAATAAGAGAGAAAGTAGTCGATGGTCTGACTGGAACAGACATGGCTGGTGCTGTCCAATTAATGATCTACCCCTTCTATTTCCTCAGGACACTATAAGCAAAAGTCACCGCAGCACACACATAGCCTGAGGATGCTCTGTCAAGGCCAAAACAGGCGCTGGACATGTGGGTTTAAAACTGAAGTGTCAACACTGAGAGACTTGCTCCCTGTCAGCGGCCTTTTCACTGGAATACTTCAATGGGATTCACAGGTTAGTTAGTGGCTATGAGGGAATTCTTATTTTCAGATCAGTCTACCTCCTTCTTGCCTCTAGGAAAGGAACAAAGACAAACAAGGATTCAACCTCTGGTCTCCATCATGAGCTGCTGATATCAACTATAGTTTATATCCTTAAGCAGTCATCCAATTACTGGGCCCAAAATACAAACAAACAATTCAGCTTTGATGCCTATACCAATACTTTCTATACTAAGTAAGTACAGAATAATTAAAAATGTAAATACTGTTCTGAAGACAGCACCAGGCTGGCTGTTGAAGCCGCACTGCTCACAAGGAGCTGTTAATGCTGGCAGAGCTCTCCTTGGTGAGGAGATGTCTTCTCTCCCAGAAGAGCTGCTACATACCTGTTCTTGCTTGCTCTGTGTGGCCAGCAGGTAATGCTCATCATGTGGATCCTCAGGATCTCCCTGGGATCTGTGCTGCAACGTCGTCATTTTCTGTCCGACAATCCCAAAAGTTGCTGGGTAGAACAGCGCCATTGGAGCCTGGGCATAGGAGGAAGGACGCTTAGGCAAAGATGCTGTCTCCTAAGAAGGGTGGAGCTTTATTCTTCCCCAGACAAAAGGCACCAGGCAGACGCCCCACGTCACACTGGGCAGCACGACAGACCGAAAGACCGACAGACCAGAAAACTCACAATCCACCATGTGAGGTTCCACACAAATGTAAGTCAGTACTTTATAATCTATCCTCTGAGTCCCGAGCAGACCAGCGTCCATCTTACACCCACCTGGCTCTGAAAAGGAAAAGATGAGCCTGGGGCCTGGAGAGAGGGCTCAGTGGTGAGAGTGCTCTTGGCAGAGGATCTGAGTTCAGTTCCCAGCACCCACACTGGCAGCTCCAGGATATCTGATGTCCCCTTCTGGACTCTGCGGGCACCTGCACACACACATGCACATATCCATGCAGACATACACATCTACATCTAATTAAAATACATTATTTTAAAAAGTAGGGGGGCAGATCTGTTCTAATCTGTATTCTAGCAGGGGCTACTTTGGCTTAGCTGGCATTCTGATCTCTTCATTCCCAGTCTGTTCCACTGAACGGGATGATTTTCTGTCTACCCGTGAGCGCACACAGACACACACACACCCCTAGTTACCTGAAACTTTTCATCATGGCACGCACGCACGCACACACACGCACACGCACACACACACCTAGTTACCTGGAGCTTTTCGTCGCCTAACCGAAACTGGTAAAGCAGGGCAGGGGAATCTGGGTGACGAATCTGAAACTCATGGTCCTGAAGCCCGGAGATGTCCTGATTCCAGGAAAAGATGCTGTCAGTAAGGATGCAAGCATCGGCCTCTCCATTGTACAAAGTCCACACACACACACTGGCTACCCTCTGGCTTTGTACCATTTACTCTAACTTCATAAAGCAAGAGTTCAACTGTACTTTCTCTATTTAATTTCTGAAACCTTTGCCCCCTCTATATTTTGTTTTTTCCATTACTGACAGACATCAGTATACATAAAGACTCAGTAGGAATATGTCCTCAGTAGCGGGGACATTTACAGTCTTTATGTTTCCCAACCTTTATAAGATACATAATCATATCACCTGAATAAAGTTGAAGGCTGAAGTGATCCACATACAGCAGTGAAATGATTAGATGCTGATAATCCACAATTTAAAACTGCGTAGAGCCACATGTAGTTGAGCATTTGAACCTATCTCCTTATGTGTTTTATTCATTTCCCTCAACCTTCCTTTGGCCCAGGGGTCAGGGCCCATGGCCGTGCCTAATTCTTTTCACGCAATCCGAGGCAGTCTCTCCAACCCTGACTACGCCCAAGAGCTCACACAGCTGAAGAGCCTTCAGCTTCCAGGCTTCACCAATTTAGGTGAATAGACAGCATGAGGCTGGCAAAGTTGAAAATCCCTTTTTAACATCTTACATATTTCCTGGAACCAGAGATAATCAGCAAAATTCATTCTGTTCGTACCTGATCTAAATGACAAAAGGTTTCTTTGAGATGCTGCAAGAGGAGGCAGTCCATTTTATTTGTTAGCTGACACTCTCTGTAAGGGAACCCTGCTCGCTGCATGAGCCAGTAGAAACACCTCGACACGTCAGAGCCTCCATATGCCAGACAAAGCCTAAAGTTAAAAGAAAAGGGAAGATAGTTAATCTGTCAGCTAAGAAGGCACACAGCATGTTTTAAGAAATATCTGTTGTAAGAATTGAAACAAAACAAAGTATAACAGCAAAACCAGGTAGATGAGAGACTAGAACTCCAGGAATGGTGGAATGCCTAAAAACTGTCATATTTTTACAAATAAGTATTGGACAAGGAAAACAAAGTCATGTCCAGTTTGTGGATAAAGCAACGTGCTTACCATACAGCAGGCTGGCTTCTCCCTTACTAGCAGAGCCAAGAATCAGGCACAGACAACAAGACGCACATGGGAGAGGCTGAGACAACTGCCCACTAATGAGCATCTGAAACACGAGTATCCCTGTGCACGTTTTGGTGGGGAAAGACAGACTCTTCCCTTACCCTGTGGTTTGAAAGCTACAGACAGACCTGAGCCAGTGCTCACTTTATTAACCTGAGCATCAGTGGTGTGACAAGGAGACAGACACCATTACGTTACTTACCACTGAACAGCAATGCACCATTATGATAAGGAAAGCAGATATTCAAAACCCTAGAATTTAGACCTGAAAAGCTTGGTTGGATTCCACAAGACTTGCTTAATAAAGCTTTGTTATAGGGATGTAACCCACGACACAAGAGGCACAGAGCTAACTTGCATAGCACACTGTGACCCTCAGAAACCACTACTGTGAATGTGGGCTGGAAAGCCCCTGAAGGTCGTCTGCATAAATTTAGCCTTGCCAGAACACATACTCCTCAGTCTCTCTGGACTCCGGTGCAGACTTCATTTCTTAGATAATTCCTGGCCTGTGATGGTTTGACCCGACTGCGATGGGACAGCAGTCAGGAAATGACACCTCCTCAGAGCCTTACCGTGTGTTCCGGTGAGACACCCCATCTTCCACACAGCACACGCTTGTTTTCTGGTCCCCAACATCTACAACACAGGTGCTGCTTAAGCCACTCCCAAATGTAGCACACACAGACTCCTGATGGACCACGATCCCTAATATGAAAAAGAGGCAGAGTGGCGACAATCAGAAGCACAGCAGCAGACACCGTGACACAAATGACCAACTCTATGTAGGAGCCCAGGGGTCTCTGGGAAAACATCTAAGTTTTGTACTGCATGAGACCAATCCTTTCAGGGTTACACAGTCAAATAAACTAGTGAACTCAATTAACCTTGTCAGTGACGCGGACGTTTGAGGGGTTTCACAGGCACCCCGGCATACCTGAAAAGCCCATCTTCATCAGTATCATGTGTACTAGTTCTTTCACGTGTTGTTTGTTATAGATATCAGGGATTAACAAGATGCACCTGTAATACTGAAAAAGACCAGTGGAAAACAGAAGGACGCGTCAACACACTAGTCAAGTCCAATCCCATAATGCCTATAGCAGCAAGAGCTCAAACCTCTATGTGGATGAGTGAGGTACAAAGAAAAACTATGACACAAGCAAGCCCGCAGGCTTCAGAGCGTTGCTCAGACTCCAAAGAGTCTGTAAGGGGACCGAAATCACTGGAGGGGACTAAGTAAAGGAGACATTCCCACTACCCAAAAGCTGAGAACGCTTCAAGGACAGACACTATGTGACGCACAACTCAGTAATAAGCACGTGTGCTCCTCGAGAATCCTAAAGACAACCCACATAACTGCGGTCTTCCCCTCACCTTTAAGTCCTTCAGTGGGATTTCCAAATATTTTTGTATTGCATGAGACCATATCACTTCAATATCTGCCAGGACAGCTGTGAGGGAGCCCCCGGGGCCTGGGTGGATATTCAGCTGACCCCTTCTGATAGGCCAGTGAATGTTATAACAGTCCAGCGGGTTAACGTATAAGGCCTAGGAAAGGAAGAAGTACACGGTTACAACTGTCTCTCGGGGTTTTCTGGACTCACTCAGGACTCAAAGACCGGAAGTTAGTGTTTTCTGAATGCTGTAGACCCTGAGCATAGGGTGTCCAACAAAACAGAGGGTCACGGTAGGCATCTGCTCCTCAGAAACAGGCTCAAGGACTGCGAGGGAACAACAGAGCGAACTTCAGGACCATCAGTTGTTTTCTTAACATTTCACTCACTGTCAGCGCTTCTTACCTCTTCTCCTACCAAGAATTCAGGTTGGTGAGACGTGTTTGTCCACTTGTTTCCAGAACAGTGGTCCAGAATGGCTGGTCGCATCTGCTTGTTGTAGGAGCGTGTCTGGGAAGAGAGTTGGAAGATGAGTTGCCGGCAGGACCAGTCTAAGAGCCCCCTTGTCTCCTTCCCAAAACTGAGACTTAGGGCAAAATACTGACTGGTCCTCTCTCCTCTTTCCGCTCTTCTTGGAAATTCTACTTCATACATGCAGAAGGACTTAGGGAGTGAACATGCATCCTGCAGGTGCCACAGAATTTTAGTGACAGGCCACATAGATAGCAGTGGACGTGAAGGCTCACAATGGAGCTGAGACCTTCTGACGACACACCCACAGGACCCGGCACACAGCCTCACTTGGGTGTCACACAGCAGTACAGCATGCACAACCACGAAATAAACAAGCATGCTTTAGTTTATATTCCATCTAATAGTTAGTACTATAGACTTATTATATGCGGTATATGTCATCTCTTTATAAATTTTTTCAAAGTTTAACAGAAAAGATCAGGGCCTTCAGGAGGTGATATAGAAGAAGCAGTTACCATGGGAACTGAACGCCCCACATGTTATTGCCCATGAAGACTTTCCCACATGATGAGACAGCGATATCGGTGATCTAGAAACTGTGTGGGCTTGGGAGGGTGTGTGTGCTTCAGCGTTTAACAAAAAGTTCAAGTGAAAAAAAAATTCAAAAAGCTTAGAGTGTGGAGATAAAGAAAGGCTTTCCAGAGCTCCACCATGCTTGTTACTAACACCAATACCTTCAAGAGTTATTATGAAAGAGTGAAGGTGTACTGGGTGGCGCATCTCCTGCATGCTGAGGCCGGCGGGTGCCCTGTCTGGCAGCTGTGGATGCCCCATGCAGCTGAACATCCTGGTGGGGTAGGGCCAACATCAAAACTAAAACACTGGAGTCGGGGCTGGAGAGATGGCTCAGAGGTTAAGAACAATGGCTGCTCTTCCAGGGGTCCTGAGTTTAACTCCCAACAACCATATGGTGGCTTATAAACATCTATAGTGAGATCTGGTGCCCTCTTCCGGTGGGCAGGAGTATATGCTGACAGAACACTGTATACATGAAATAAATAAATCTTTGAAACCCTGGAAGTGGACACAAAACTCCCCTGTGCTGCTCACAATTAGGTGCACTACTGCGGATGGTGGTGCCGTTGGTAAAACCTGTCGCACATTCTGAGTAACAAACAGACCACTTTGGTTGTAGTTCCCAACTTCTAAAAAAGTACAGGTAATTCCTTCCATTCCTGCAAATCTTAACCACTGTAGAGCCATTACTTTGACTCCATGATTTTTCATGATTCAATTCTTTGTATATGCATTTTTCCCCAACATATCATGCAAACAAAACCCTTCACCAAAAGAGCTGAAATATTTTCAAGTTTGTAAATTATTATTTAAGAAATTTAAAAGAGGGCTGGAGAGATGGCTCAGAGGTTAAGAGCATTGACTGCTCTTCCAGAGGTCCTGAGTTCAATTCCCAGCAACCACATGGTGGCTCACAACCATCTATAATGTGACCTACTACCCTCTTCTGGCGTGCAAGCACACATGGTGGGACATTGCATACATAATAAATAAATAAATATTTAAAAAAAAGAAATTTAAAAGATAAACTTAGTGTGTGGTGTTTATGAAGTCTACAGCAGTCGACAGGCATGTCCTAGGCCTACAATCAGCCCCCACTCACTCACTGTCACCCAGGGCAGCTTCTAGTCACACAGTCATGACAAGTACCCTGGTGCTGCACACTGTGGCTTTGATGAGTTTTCTTCCAAAGATTTCTTCATTTTTATTTTACATGTACGAGTGTCTGCATGTGGACCATATACCTGCCTGATGCCCTTGGAGGCCAGAAAAAGGCATCAGATTCCCCTGGGAGAAGAGTCACAGATAGCTGTAAGCCACTGGGTGGTGCTGGGAACTGAGTGTGGGTCCTCTGCAGGAGCAGCCAGTGCTCTTAACCCCTGACCTAACCCCTACTGTATTTTTTGACTATTTACATGGACATCTTTAAGGTAAAACTGGCTACAGAATGCAGCATAGTAACACACTGTACACATCTGGGGGCTGGAGCAACGGGCTGGGCCATAGAGTCCAGATGTGCGTAAGGTGCAGTATCTCGTCTTCTGCTCTGGACGCTACTGTATGGACAAACTCCTGCAGCGCTGCAGGACACATCTCCATTGCTAAGCAGCACATGACTAAATCAACAGAGGTGGGAAGATAATAAATTTGAAAGGAACCTGTTCTGGGGACACAGGGATTCGTCTTGTGCCATTTGACATCTTTTTAGACCATATTGCCTGGTCCACCATTTTAAGGCCATTTTGTCTCTGTTCATTACTTTCAGGTTTCTGGAGAGAAAACGAAAGATGATCAGAAATATTTAGTGTAAGGAGAAAACAACAAGGCATGCTATAAACATAATCCGTCCATGGGGAGATTTTCTCTCATCAACAAGTAGCACTTCTTTAATCTTTGTTTAGACAGGGTAACTAAGAATTCCAGAGAGGTTGAGACAGGAAGATCTGGAGTTCAAGGTCAGCCTGGACTATAAGGACAGAACCTATTTCAAAGATCAAATAAACAAAAATATCAAAATGGGAACCGGACAAAAACCCTACTACCTATTAAACTCTATAACCTCAAGTGTCTTATGACCGATAAAAAAATTTCAAAACTATGCAAATTACTGCCAGGTATGGTGGTGCAACAGGGGCAGAGGCTAGAAGACTTCTATGAGTTCAAGACCAGCCTGGTCTATATAGTGAGTACTAGGTAAGCTAACTACATTGTGAAACTCCATCTCCAAAAAAAAAAAAAAAAAAAGTATTTTAGAGACTATATCTCTATATAATAGTTATCATATTTCTTTATATATTTTTGATAAATCAAGAAATATTTCAAGTTACTATAATACTGTAAATTACTGTTTGTGGGTGGCAGTGAGCGTGCATGCATCTGCTTCTCAACTGGCCCTACACTGGGGGTGTGACTGGCTGCTTCAAGTTCCTGCCACCTCAACTTCCTATTTGAGAACAAAATAAGCCCTTTCTCCCTCAATTGCTCTTGTTAAGAGTATTTTATCACAGTAACAGGAAAGGAAACTAGCTAAGATGAAAATTATACTTACAACCCTGAATGATTTTATTTTTAAAAAGTAGAACTCTCCGGACTTTAATTCAAGATTCCTAGATACACTTGGAAATAACCAGGCTGATCCCCCAGCTCCTCTTCCTTTCTGACTTACGTTTAATCCTTCCCTAAGGAGCCAGTTGTCCTTGTACAGGGGCTGCCCTTGCTGTTTGTGTCTTCGAGCAATGACATGAGGAATGCTGGCAGGAAGGGTATCTGTGGCTCGACCAATTCTTAAAGTTGTTGAACCTGGGTGTATGACAACAATAAAGTTGCTCTGGATTTGCTGCAGACATAAAAAAACAAAACAAAACATGATTTTAGTGATACACGGGTAACAGATTCACTAGCACTCAGGTAACACATTATAGGATGTTTCCTGTAAAGATATGTTCTAGTTAGGGTTACAATGGCTGTGATGAAAGACCACAACAAAAGCAGTTTGGAGAGCAAGGGTTTATTTAGCTGACACTTCCATATCCCCGTTCATCACTGAAGGAAGTCAAGACAGGAACTCAAAACACAGCAGGGGCCTGGAGGCAGGAACTGATGCAGAGGCCACGGAGGGGTGCTGCTTACTGGCTTCTTCCTTGTGGCTTGGTCAGCTTGCTTTCTTATAGAACCCAGAACCACCAGCGCAGGGACGCACTATCCACAACGGGCTGGGCTCTCTACAGCAATCACCGATTAAGAAAATGCCCTACAGGTTTGCCTACAGCCCAGTCTTGTAGAAGCATCATCTCACTTGAGGTTCCTGCCTCTCTGATGACTTCAGCTTATGTCAAGTTGACACAAACTAGCTAGCACACACAGACTTAAGACTGAAAAGCACCAAAATTCAGTAAATAATTCAGTAAGGAGTTGAGAGATAGCCTATTACATCGCTCTTCTGAACACAATCTTCTGTGTTCATTTGAGCTGACTCAGTACCCACTCCAATAAATTCTAACTTACATGAATGAAACCAAAGTCCTCCAGTGCAAATTAGTACATAGTTAATTGAGCATATGCCAGGAAGTATAGGTAGAATGGTAGTCAGGGCCAAGTCTCTACTATCACAGAACTTTCTGTTGAGTGAGAAATACATGTGGATGAAAGAGGAAGTGCGACTAAGACAGCTGTGCCTAGAAGAGGAAAGAGCCCGAGCCTTCCCTGCAGAGTTTTGGACGGAGAAGCCCCAGGAGGCTTAGGAATTGGCTAACTAAAAAAGCTCCTGGAGTGACAATTACGATCAGTCAGGTTTGAGTGTGGAGTTCTAGGAGGAAAATAATGAAGCACAGAACTACAGCTTCCCAGTGTTGGAAGCCACACGCACCAACAGCCCCAGCATGCCTTTGTCACCTGTGTTTTGGTCACTGTGTGCTCTTTACCTGATATGGCAAGAGCCTCGGGTTGAAAGTCAGAGTTTACGACTCCGTCCTAGGAAGTCAGAAGTGGACAACGCAGCACAAGTCCAAAAGTGTAAGGTGACAGCCGTGGGCTTTTATGGAATAACTGCTTTAGGTCTGTAATTCTCACAGGAGAGAATTCAAGCTCACTTGGGGAAACTTCTGCTTCCAAAACTTGCTGAGACATGCAAAGGTTCAGCAGAGAGTAAGGGAAGGACAGACCTTGGCCATACTTCTGAAAGCAGGGAATCTGGAATGGGCAGAAGGCTCAACAGTGAAGAGGGAGCAATGTTCTTGAGGGGGAACCAGAATTTGGTTACCAGCTCCCGTGTCAGGCAGCTCACTACCACTTATTCCAACTTCATGGATCTGGCGCCCTCTTCTGGACTCTATGGGTACCTGCACTCACAAGGTACCCATCCATGTGCGTAATTTTTTAGAATTCTTTTTTTTTTTTTTTTCTTTTAAGAGCTTTGATTAACAAGGAAGAAAACAGAATTATCTATTGAGAACCATAATCCCAGCCAAGTCCTTGGTACCTCCTTTACCCTGCTCTCGCTGTGTTATCTTCTTTCAAAACTTTTCTGTGGCTCACTCATATAAGAAAGGCTGAACCTTCCTCAATCAAGACCGTGCCTAGCTCTAGATCTTCCCAGTCTGTTTAATCCTCTCAACCTAGTTGGTTTTTTTGTTTGTTTTGTTTTTTCTTTTTCCTTTTTTTTTTTTGTTTTTTGTTTTTTGTTTTGTTTTTTGTTTTTGTTTTTTTGAGACAGGGTTTCTCTGTGTAGCCTTGGCTGTCCTGGACTCGCACTGTAGACCAAGCTGGCTTCGAACTCACAGGGATCCACCTGCCTCTGCTGGGATTAAAGGCGTGCGCCACCACTGCCTGGCCAACACCAAGATTTTTTTATTTTGCTGCTTTTTTTTTTTTTTTGGTAACTCAACTGAGTGGATCTCAAGTGTCAACTCAGTAAATAAAAATGATGTGTCACAATGCCATTCATTAAGAGTTAGCATCTCATTCCAAAATTCTCCACTGCCTTCAATGAAGAGATGAGGCTACAAGCTTGTTGCACAGACACTGAACAGATCTACAGTCTTTCTCAATTCTTACTGTCTACGTCTCCAGTCGCTTACAGTCTCTCTAGGTCCAGGTGTGAGGCACCTCTCTTCCCCAGAACCTTCAGTGGTTCTCAACATTCCTAATGCTGCGACCCTTTAATACAGTTCCTTATGTTGTGGTGACCCCAACCATAATACTATTTTGTTTCTGCTTTATAACCAATTTTGCTACTGTAATGAACCATAATGTGAACATCTGATGTGCAGGATACCAGATATGTGATCCCTCTCAAAGGGCTCGAGGCTCACCACTGACGACACCGTGCACAGCCCTCTAACCTCCCTTGAAATCTCCAGACTCCCTGAGACCTCTGGCCTCCTTGTCAAGGCTGGAGGAGATACACTGTGTGTCCACAGCCCCCATCTGTCCTCTGAACGAGCTATGGCACAGCACGCTAATGCGTTGTACAGAGGCCCCGCCGGTTAGTTCATTTAACCCACGTATGGGATGGTCCCATTTAATCCCTATTTCTCCTGAGAGCGGTGCACTGTCCTGGCCGATTTCCCTATAAGAAGGTGTTTTCTTATCACTGTGCCCTCGTTAGTAAGAGTGTGAGCCATGCTACTCTAAATAAAAATTTTGACTTAAACTTGTTCAGTTGTCTATCGACACACGGGCTTTTAATGTCTATTTAAGGAAAGGCTACCCTTTGCCTGCTTTTACATGTGAAATGACCTCCACTGTCTTGAGATTTGCGAACAAAGGAACAGGCTAAGGCTATAACTATCCCTGAACAAGTATCGACTGGCGTCCCTGGGAGCCAGGCTGGCACCAAACTGTGACGTCTTACAGCTGAGACCTGAAAGCTGTGCACCACGGACTTGGCTTTGCCCTGCTCCGCGCGCTACTTCGCACAGGGAACCTAGGACTGGCGTTCAGGGGAAGGGAGCCTTGACCCCTTCGCTTATGCACCCGTCCCTCGGCCCCAGCAGCAGCAGCAGCAGCAGCAGCAGAGGCCCAGGCTAACCAAGACCAGACACACACAGCCCGCCCTGCCCCGCCCCTCACCTCCTGCAGCGACTCGGGTACCAACGCGGGCACGATGGGCCGCTTCACGCCGCGCTGCTCCTTCTCCTTCTCTCCGCTCTTCTCCTTCCCGTTCTCCGTGTCCCCCTTTTCGGCTTGAGTCATCTCTGCCACCGCCGACCACCACCAGCCCCGGAACTCAGGAACTAACACAGCCGCTACAGCAAGTGGAGGAGAGCCATCGCGCAGGCGCAGCTGCTCTTAGCTGCCCACAGTCAAGATGGCCGCTATTGGCGTCAGCTCTAGAGAATTCTGGGAATGAGGGCCCGGCAGGGGTGGAGTTTGGTTTTTCCGTTGTTTTTGGCGATGATAGGGATCGAACCCACGAACTTATGAATAGTAAGCATGCTTCTCTTACCAGTGAGCTACATGCCCAGTGTAATACAGGTTTTTTTTTCTTTCTTTTTTTTCGGGGGATGCAGGTGGGTGGAGTTCGAGACAGGGTTTCTCTGCGTAGCCTGGCTGTCCGGGACTCGCCTGCCTGTGTCTGCTGAGTGCCAAGATTAAAGGCGTGAGCCATCACTAATTTTCTTGACAGGGCCTCACTACCTAGCCCTGGCTAGCCTGGAACTTGCTATGTAGATCAGGCTAGCTCCAACTTACAGACAGTGCAGGTGTGTGCCGCCTTATCTAACCCTAATACATTCTAAGGGTTCTGTGTGAGTCTGAGGTTAACCAGTCTCATTTCGACCCCGCAGGTCTTCGCTCACAGGTTCCATAATATTCCTGGTTCTCACAGTTTGCTGGTCCTGCTAAGTCCAGCCTCTGCTGATTGGGTTCTCTGGGAGTAGGTCCCTTCTTGACACATTCCTTGAGTAACTTCTTTGAATTTCATGGCTTTACCCATTTCATATCTGCACTTCAGATTTCTACAAAAGCATTGCAAAATTAAAACTAAATACGGAATTAAAAAAATATTTTTAGTTTTAAAGACAGGGCTTTTCTGTGTAGCCCTGGCTGTCCTAGAACTTACTTTGTAGACCAGGCTGTCTCAAACTGCAAGAGATCTTCCTGCCTCTGCCTCCTCTGAGTGCTGGGATCAAAGGCGTGCACCACCACTGCCTGGTAAATACGGAATTCTTAGTCCCACTCCCTGCAGGAGATAGAGCAGGGGATGACAAGGCCCCCAATAATAAACCAGGTATGTAATTTGGCTGCTCATCCATTGCCTTGACACCCAAACCATCACAACTGTCTCTTGAATCCGTTCACTTCTTTGGCTGTGATGCTACGTAGCCCACTCCTGCTTGATGACTCCAGCAGCCCCTAAGCTGGGCTTTCTGTTCCGATGAGCCATCCATATAGCTGCTCGGTGTTTTATTACAAACTAGTCGGTTGTGGCTGTACACATGACATTTTCACACTCAGGACCGCTTCAAGTCTACTACCTTCAACACCATACTTGATCAAGCTCCTGCCGGATTTGTGTGTGCACTGCACACCCACGGAGCCAAGGGACAGCAGGTTGACCTGCTCTATTACTCCACAACATTTTTTTTTAAAGTGTTTTTCACAAACCTTTGAATTCAGCTGATAGCCAGCAAACAACCATATCCTGTCTCTCCCTGACATCTGGGGATACAGGTGAGTACAGGTCTTATGCCCAAGCCTATGTGGTGCTTTGATCTGAATTCAAGACCTCAAGAGAGCACAGATTGTGCTCATATCCAGTGAGCAGCACTTTAGCCACATTTCTAAACTGTTCCACTCTACCCCATGCCTGTGGTCTCTAAAGCTACGCTTGATTTGTGTGTGTGTGTGTGTGTGTGTGTGTGTGTGTGTGTGTGTGTGTGTGTGTGTACTCCTAAGGAGCGTATGTGGGGCTCAGAGGATAAGAACTCTAGGACATCCTTTTTTGCGGGTCCTAGGAATAGAACTCAGGTCAGCCAGAAGACTGCTCTCAGTTGGACCACTTCCCACCTCACTGTGTCCTTTCAGTATTGAGAGTCAGAGAAGGCTCTTAGTGTAAGCTGTAGCTTCTCTGTGCCTGTGACTTAAGTCACCTACTGAGGCCATGTTCTTAGCTGAAATTTAATGTTTCCGCCAGTCACAGCCACACAATCTAGGGGGCTGCTGGGCTCTGGGCCCTCATATTTATTTGTGTAATTTAAGAATGAACTAAAAACATAAAACGGGTTGGTCCTAACCGCATAGTCGAAAAAATGCTCTCACTGTAAAACGCAACCACCTTTCTTCTCCTTGCACGCCAGTGTGTGGTGATACTACGCCCCCCTTTCGGATAGGTAGGTGTCAATAGCTCTTACCTCAGTATGTTCAACCCTAGTACACTGGTGTGTACTGCTATCCATTTTTAGAGTTTCCATGCCTATTTATCGAGTGTTCCATTGCTTGGTACTAGCCAAGCAAGCTGATGCATGTATACTTGTAATCCCAGCACTCTGGAAGTGTAGGAAGGAAGATCTCAAGGTCTAGTTCAAGGCCAGCCTCGGATATACATTTGCCCCGATTAGTTTTTGGAAATTTAGAATAACCTACGAGGAGCTACCTCAACTGAGAAAATGCTGTCGTTGTCAAGACAGCCTTTAGACAAGTCTGTAGGACACTTTCTTGATCAATATGTGAGGACGTCTGTGGATAATGCCACCCCTGAGAAGATGGCCTTGGGTTGTACTACACAGCAGGCTAAGCAAGCATTGAAAGCAAGCCAGTAAGAAGTGTTCCTCATGCTCCCTACCCTAACTTCCCTCCACAGAGAACCGTAAGCTGTAGAGTAGCAAAAACCCCCTTTCCTCCCCAAGTTGCCTTTGATCAGTGTTTCTCACAGCAGTAAAGCAGCCTACTAAGAGTCTCCAAAGATGAGTGTACCCAGTAGGGACAGGGTGAACAGGGTTCTCTAGGAAGACATGGAAGGGGATCCATAAGAGCCAAAGGCAAATAGGAAGGATCTTAAGCAATGGGACCACATTCCTGCTTGTCAAGACAGCTAGCAGTGGAGTCTGCTGAAGATTGACCAGCATATAGTCGGTCATTTGAAGCTCAATTCTGATGACTGGGGCCTTATAAAGTCCTGATAATTAAAGATTAAAAATTCACAACCAAGCCGGGCGTGGTGGGCACGCCTTTCATCCCAGCACTCAGGAGGCAGAGGCAGGTATCCGCCTCTGTCAGTTCGAGGCCAGCCAGGTCTACAAATCGAGTCCAGGACAGTCAAGGCTACACAGAGAGACCCTGTCTCGAACCCTCACCCCCCACCCCCGCCAAAAAGGGAGAGCAAAAATTCACAAGCAAATGTATACTATTGAAACAATTATGTTGTAGTTTATTTATAAATGAGAGCAAAATAACAATGAACAGTATTTCAAAAGCTGAAAAAAGGCAACATTAACAGGACTTGTATACATTGGAGCAGAGGGCATGGTGGGTCAAAGAGCCGAACAAAACTAAACAAAAACCCAGGACTAAACACATGGCCTTTATTTCTTCCAGATCAAAGATTTTGGATTTGATCATATAAAGATGAAGAATCAAGTTTTGCAACCGAAAAACATTCACTTATTAAACCCATATTAGTACTTTAGTAACTATACAAAAAAGATAAGGAGACAAACATGTACATTTATAGAACTGCATTTCAGTCAGGCCAGATCCTGCAGAGGGACTTCCCGGCATGACCTCATTCATCTGTGAGGACACAGAGCAGTCCTTGGTTAGACATACACCGTCTTATCCTGCGCGAGCCGCTCCTCACCTCTTGATGGCTTCCTTCTACACAAGTGCATGTCTCGTTGTCTGCTTCTTAGAGCAGACATTTACCTAAAAGAGGTTAAAACAATTAGCTACTGCTTATTAAATAGGAACACACACACACACACACACACACACACACACACACACACACACACACACACCAGCATGAGAGTCCTAAGGGGTTGGAAGAATGAAGGGGGTTGGCAACCAGGGAGGTCTAAGGGAAGGTATGATAAACAGGAAGAAAAAAAATATTTTCTCAACTGATATTTTGATAATACAATCAATACATTTTCAAGGATTAAGACATATGTCTCTAGATAATAAACAACTTCTATAGAGATGGCTCAGCAGTTAGGAGCACTAACTGTTCTTGCAGAGGGCAAGAGTTGAATTCTCAGTACCCATGTTGGGCGGCTTACAACTGCTGGCAATTCAAGTTCCAGGAGAATTGACTCTTTTCTGATCTCCATAGGCACCCATACCTATATGTGTATACCTACACACACACACACACACACACACACACACACACACACACACACACACACACACACACACAGTCTCAAAAAGCTCCTCACCAAAAATACAATTTGTTTTCCTAAATAAAATATTCCTAAGGAGGCATTTATTAAAATCCTGCAAAACAGTTTGAGATTTTAACTTACCTTCCTCATCCACCAGCCATTGGAGGAGGGCTGGGGCCACGAAGATGACTGATTCGACCCATTCTTCGTGGAGGGTTTCCTGGGGGCCTAATAAAAAAGAAAAGTATCTACTGTTTGGTAAAGCCAGCTTTAGTCGGTTCTCTCTTTATTAAGAATGCCTTGCCATGTATACAGTCCTGCCTGGCCTGGAATTTTCTATACAGACCAGACTGCCCTTAAACTCAGATTCTGTCTGCCTCTGCCTCCCAAGAGCTGAGATTAAAGTTGTGCACCACCACACCTGGCCAATTGGTTCCTTTTATTAAGCATTCAACTATACCTTTTTTCAGTAACACAGGAAAACAAGCATGGTACCCTACAACCATCTCTCAGCACTTGGGAGATAGACATTATCAGCGGTTCAAGGCCAGCTAGGAATATGTAGCCTGGACGAGGGCCCAGTGCTACAAAACAAAGCCCTATAGGTATGGTGGAGAAGGGTTACTGTAGATGAAAGGGAGATCATAGTCAGGCAGAGACATCGGGGAGAGTCCAGAGAAAACAGGGCCAGACGGAGCTGGGCCACATGAGGAGGAGTGGGGAAGGGAAGAAAAGCCATTGATCAGGCTGGAAAAGGGTAGAGCAAAGGGGCCAAGTAACCAAAATGGCTGTATTATATGAACATTAGGGTAAAGGCTGGGGTATGCAGCTATATCTTGTAACAGGTAGGGACTCAGGGAGAACCTGTCCACCAATGTCCACCTTGATATGTTATGGGACACCTCAGTCAGCCATTTGTCCCAGGTTTGAGACCTAACAGTTGGTAGGATGGTTTATCGTGGCTGTCAACTTGACACACCTGGGAAGATGGAGCCTCAGCTGAGGGATCGCCTTCCTCAGACTGGGATACAGGGAGGGCATGTTTCCGGTGCATTTGATTGCTGACTGCTAATTGTCCACTGTGGATGGTGCCATTCCTGAGCAGGTGGGCCCAGGCCGTATAATAAAGACAGCTGAGCAAGGCAGGAGGAGCAAGACAAAACCAGCCTTTCTCCATGCTCTCTGCCTCGGTACCTGCTCTGATCTCCCTTGATGGACTGCAACAAAACTTTCCTTGCCCAAGTTGCTTGTGATCAGTGCTTTCTCCCAGGATAAGAAAAGCAAACTCTAAGTCAGGAATCAAAAGTTCCAACACTAACTGTCAGATGCACAATGCATTTGAACTGCAGCGAGTAAAGCCAAGCTCAGCCTTCTCATCTCAACCGTTCACTGGCAGCTGGGCATTCAGACTGTGCCATGAAGTCTCTCGACTGCTGGGCATTCAGACTGTGCCATGAAGTCTCTCGACTGCTGGGCATTCAGACTGTGCTGTGAAGTCTCTCGACTTGAATGCTGACCCTTAGTTCTCAGCCTTGCCCACGGTATATTTACAATGTTTATCATCCTGCCGGTTTGACTCAGTTTATCAGAAGATGCAACCTGACTTTTGATTTATAGTAACTTGTTAATTTTGTGACAAGGACTTTAATCTTTTAACTTCTGCAAGTCTAACGTAAGCAACACAATGGATGAGGAGTAAACATCAGTAAGAAAGGCTCCACGTACCCTCTTCCATCGTCGTATCTGGAATCAGAGGAGCTGCCATAGCCTCTTCTTTTTTTCACATCTTGCTGAAGCAGAGTTTTGAAACTGAAACATGGGACAGAAGACAGCAGGGCATTGCTTCTGACACCATCACCAAGTGTGTTTCCATACTTTTAAAGCTCTCTGTGCGATGGTGACCAACCCAACTTATTAGCTTAAGCCTACATTTCCTCAAATCCACTGGCCATAATTAGCGTAAGCTGTGTCTGAAACAGGCTGTGCCACATTGTCCACCAAAGCCACCTGCCTCGCAGTTCTCATCTGCTAGGAGCCCCTGTAGGCAGCATGAAACCAGAGTCCTCATCAGTTTCATTCTTTCTGTTCAGTTACAACAGAATCTATTTTTATAGTATCGTACAGTCATCACCCACCCCTGATGATTTCTCTGTTGTTACCAGTATCTTACAGTCACCATGCCTGCAATTCCTCTGTCAACAGCCTCCACTCTGTGGAGAAACTAGATGAGGGTATTATAGTCAGAGGCACAGAGCCTCTTAGAATGTCAGAAGAATATGCAGTTTCTGTTCTTTTTCCCCCTCTTCCCCACCCCAAAGACAAGGTCAACTATGTGTGCAGCTGTGGCTGGTCTAGAACATTCTATGTAGGCCAGGTTGGCTTGAACACTGCCTGATGCTGAATTCTGAATGTTGGGATTTCTTAGATGGAGGTGTTAACTAAGGCAAAACAATAGATAATAAAGATTAGGTGAAATGTATTAGTCATTAAATTTTGCACTGGTAACTTAAAGTCAGGGCCTTATCTTGTCCCTTCCTGGGTAACTTCCTCTGGTGTTCACTTTCCACAATGATACTCACTCACCTCACCATCCCTTGCAATATGAAGACTGACATTATAAGGAATGTAATTAATTATACTGAATATGCAAACTAATATTACTGATATTCTATCTGTCTTAGTTAGGGTTGTTATTGCTGTGATGAAACACCATGACCAAAAGCAAGCTGGGAAGAAAGGGTTTATTTGGCTTATACTTCCACAGTCATAGTCCATCACTGAGGAAGCCAGGGCAGGACCCTGGAGGCTAGGGCTGATGCTGAGCCACGGAGGCTGCAGCTGATGCTGAGTCATGGAGGACGGCTGCTTGCTAAAGTCCCCTCCTCTCAGATAACTCTAGCTCTAGCTGGCACAATGCTCAATGAGACATTCAAATATTTATGCAAATTCAGGATAAGACTTGTAATTGGTAATTTTGAAAACACAGCATGTACAAGGCAAACAGTAACAACCCTCATTTAATAAAGAACTGCTTGAAATGACTGAGAAGCTCACTTTTTTGTCTCTTTTATTATTGACGTCTAACCCTTCATTAAGAGTGCGGATCCAGGGGCTGGAGAGATGGCTCAGTGGTTAAGAGCACTGCCTGCTCTTCCAAAGGACCCGGGTTCAATTCCCAGCACCCACATGGCAGCTCACAACTGTCTGTAACTCCAAAATTTGACACCCACACACCAACGCACATAAGTTAAAATTAGATAAAATATTAAAAAAATAATAAAAATAAAAATAAAGAGTGCGGATCCAGGAGTGGTGACACCCTCCTATAAGTTCAACACTTTGGAGGCTAGGGCGGGATGACTACAGTGAATCCAGCTTAGACTCTACATAGGTAACACTAAACCAGCTATCTAAGACTACATAGCAGCACTTGGTCTCAAAGCCCAAAACCAAGAAGTAATTTGACATGAGAATGGGTAGGCCTGGCTATAGGCTGACATGGCTACCATAACGGTTCAGGCATAGTCAAGCTTACTAATTCATCATTATATTCATAATCATAAAAGCCTTACTTTTCCTTTGGGAAGCTATTTAAATGATTGCAATTGGAAGAAGGTGCCTCAGCTGCTTTATGCATTGGACCATAGTTAATACAGAGACTCACAGCTGGTCTAAGTGCAGTGATTAAGGGGCTACGGAATACGCAGCCACCAGTGGGCATCTTTATCACACAATGTCTCCAAAAGCTCAGGAACAGCATGGAAAAAGGGGAGAAAAGACTTTAAGAGCCAGAAGCCAGGAAAAACTGGGACAAAACAGTGTCTCCCAAACATGCTGCACTCATGAATTCTTCCAAGCTGTGGGTGCCTGCACATGATCCAGCCAGTAGGCAGCTGAGGAAGGGCTACACAGAGCTACTGACAGCTGACGATTGCTCAGGGAAGGAGAGCAGTTTTCCTTAGGGCTGTGGTCCCTGGTAGGGAAACAATGCTTTGGGGATGGCCACACCCATATGGCAGCAATTTTACTTAGTGGGTCATAAAATTAAGAAGCAAGGACATAAAGTTAGGAGGGGGTGTATGGACAACATGTGGGGAAGTGCAGAGAAAAAGAGGGATCAGTATGATCATAATACATTATGCACATGCATGACATTCTCAAAGAGAACCAACATAATGTGATTCAATGGGCTTAAGTATAAATGCAACTAAATAAATGCTTTTATACTTACAAAAAAACCACAAATTCTGCTATTCCCCAGAAGAAATCTGTTATAAAAGACAATCTCCATGGGGACTGATTCCGGCTGTCCAACACTTGTCCTAGAGAGAGAATTAAAAAAAAAAAAAAAAAAAATGAGTGTCACAAGTCCACAACTTGACATTGCATTTAATCAGTGGTTTTAACTTGCTTCCTATTTCACAATGGTCAACATCAGAAGTTCATCATGAGTGAAGTAAAACTCTGGGTTCCAGAGTCCAGTCCTTTGCTAAGGGCCTCCTTACGTATGCAGTTCTGGTGGGGGAACCCACTCCAGGCATCTCCTTTCTCTTTGCCTTCCCTGCCTCACTGGTAAAATGCACACAGCTTAGTGGCAAGATGTATGCAGCATTAAAGTGATCATTCTTGAGTGCACAGCTGTGTGAGCTCGTCCACAAACATCACCACCGCCTACTTCCAAAACTACCGTGTCTTCTGCCCACTCAACTTTGACTTCCCATTGCTGCTTCCCTGTAACCCTTGGCAACCACCAATCTGCTCTTGCCTCTGTAAATTACTGCAAAATCTCATAAAAGGAATCAAGCCATTTCCATCTTTTGTGAACAGCTTGCTTTCCTTAGCATAATTTAGGGTTTAGCCACATGACAGCCTATCAAAAACTTCTTTAAAAGGAGTGGCCAATATTCCATTATATATATTTACAGCCTGGTCACTTGTAAGGACATCTTGGTTTTCTATTATGAATCATGCCATTGTGAACACGAACATACAAACATATTTATTCTTGCATTTTGAAGACCACCAATGGGTTGGGTGAACCGCTTGCGCGCTCCCCTCCCCCTCTCTCGTTTTTTTGAGACAGTGTTTCTCTGTGTTGCCTTGGCTGTCCTGGATTTGCTTTACAGACCAGGCTGAGCATGAACTCATAGAGATCTGCCTGCCGAATGCTGGGATTAACGCGTGCACCACCACACCCAGCTGATAAAATTCTTATACCAAGAATGTATATGGTCCAAAAGTTCACTCATTCTTTATTAAAAGTTGCCAGTATTTTCTGTAATTCTGTGCTTCTGAGTCAAACAATGGGACTCTTCTTTCTCTCAAGCAGAATTGTATCCGTAGGACGGAAGTTAGTTTCAGGCTTGCGGTGAGGAAGCTGGGGTACTCGGTGCGGGAGCAGCCGGCCATCAGCCACCTGGCCTCCCCTCTCTGAAGGCCTTCCGCGCTTTACCTCCTCCACCCGGCAGGCTTGACTTCTCTCGGTCCTTCACCAGCTCACTTTCAGTTATTCACTTGGATTTAATCTCGGTGAGGCAGAGCAGAAAGGGGGCTAGACAGTGCAGGGGTGAGGGAAGGGATGGGTTTATCTCTGCTTCTAGCTCTGCTCTGATGACATCTGAGGAAACTTACTCCATTGCTAACCTTCACAGTGATTCGAGATTAAGAGGTGTCAGCTGTAGGAAGTCATCTCTGAAGTACTGATGCACTGCAGTCCAAAGATGGATCCAGTTGGAGCCCATCAATTATCCCTTGGTGACCCTAAAGCACTAAACCCATCATTCTACACGGCTCTTTGCGCTTTCTCCTAAATTCCAAAGGCAGACCCTGACACAATTCTGTGTCCCCAGAGGGTAGTAAGAATAAAATTGCCTTTGTCAACTACAAAACTTTGGTAAATAAAAAGTCCTCTAGAGCACTCTACATACTGTACAATAGTTATGCCCTATACAATTATTTAATAATGCATGCAGCTAGTAACCTCAATCACAAATAATAAAATCGGAAAGAACCAAAAACTAAGATGAACCGCTTCTTCTGCCTCCAATTCCCATCACACCACATATCCCAAAGCTTTGTTAGCAGGAGGTGAAATTCTGAAATGCCAAGAAATTCAAAGTGCATGCAGCCAAAAAGACTCCTCACCATTGCCCTAAACTCTGGAGATACACAGATGGATCAAATACAACCAGGTTACTTCCAGGGACGCAAGACAGGCATCTAGGATTGCACCAAGGATTTTCACCCATGACACAGAGAGTTCTGGCCACGCAGTTTCTTGTCTTTCCATGTTTCCTAGTGAATTGTCCTCCTCAGGTTTCCTAGTCCAGTAATTAGAGACTTGCTACCCAGGTTCTTTCAAATTTAGGCAAAAACATTAGGCTTAGACTAGCTATGGCTCTCAGTGGAGAAAAACCTATCGAAACTTTTGTATTGCCTGGCAGGAGGATCTCTTGTGACTTAGTGGCCAGCTTAACGTACACAGGGCAGACAAAACTCCAAAGCGAGACTCGGGCTCAATTTTTTTTCATAGTCGTGCTAGGTCTGCCTCATTATTGTACGCATTATAGAGGCAGTATGTATGGTTGTAATGCTGGAGTTCAATTTGACCGTGAGCGAGCTATTCAATCTATCTGCATCCGAAAAAAACAGGAATAGTAAATACCACCTGAAGAGAACAGTTACGAAGACGAACCAGATGGTAAGCAAAGAACGCTATCAGAGTGGCCCAAACCAAAAGCGCTACGCACACCGGGTTAGCAGCACTGTCATTACCGGGTAAAGATACCAGCGCCCGAGATGACTATCGCAAATCCACAATCGGAGATTCGCCGGTACCAGGAAGCCCCACTAGACGCCGGCGGGGCTCGGAGGGCCGGTGTTTACCACCCGGGCCACCCAGCGGCAGCCAGGGGCCTTCTGGGATGCGCCTGGGGTCCCCACCCCACCCCCCCGCCATCGCTGCCGACTCCTTCCGGCCACTGGGCACTGATGGAGGGGAGGCCACCCTCAGCTCCGGACCCGGCGAGCGAAGACAGAAGCAGCCCAGGGCAAGGCGCTCACTCACCGTTCGAGATGTAAACCATCTTGCCTCCGGGTGCCCGCCTCCAAGCGACTGAGAGGACCGGCCCCCTGCCGTTTCCCTAACTAGCCTCCCGCCCCGCCCTTTACGTCACAGGCCACTAATAGAGACAGGCTAGAGGTGGGTAGAGCCCATTGGCTACTGGGAGACCACTCCTAACTACGCCCAATCACCTGTCACTTCCACTGGTGTGGACGCTCTGTGAGTCAGGAGACCGGATATGACGTTTAGGAGTGCCTTTGTTTGAGTTTTTTTTTTTTTCCCCCTAACTTGGTTCCGGCTTGACTGTGGAAGGTTTATGGTCCCACTGCGCTACCGGCTTGAAGTCGCTTTCTAGTTGATACATAAGCACAGGGTTCGGGTCAGCAAGGTTGCCAGGCGCGAAGTGGCTTGAAGAGCCTTTACTCAGCGTTCCAGATATGTTGCTGTTTTGTGGCGTGGAAGGGACAGGCCTTGAGGTGATGGCTCAAACATGAAGAACTTAGTCATCAGATTTGGGGGAAGTTCCTCTTGGGCGTATCCCCATTAAACCAGTATTTGGGCTCCGAGTTCACAAGACGTGACTTTTGTTTTCCTTTTTTTGAAATAGGTGTCACTCTATTCCTGGCTTGGAGCTCGCATTGTAGACCAGGCTGGCCCTGAACTCAAAGCTCAGCCAGCCTCTGCTCCTCCCTCCCGGTGCCGGGATTAAAGGTGTTCACCACCACCCCTAGCTTGTTTTCTTGTTTTGTTTTGGTTTTGAGACAGGGTCTATGTAGCCCAGGCTGCCGTGGATCTTGTTTTGTAGACCAGGCCTTTAATCCAGTACTCCTGAGGCACAGGCAAGTGGATCTATATGAATTCAAGAAGTAGCATTTTTGTTGTTGTTTTCTTTCTTTTTTCTTTTACTTTTTTGTTTGTTTTTTGGGTGTTTGTTTTGTTTTGTTTTGTTTTTCGAGACAGGGTTTCTCTTTGTAGCTCTAGCTGTCCTGGACTCACTTTGTGGACCAGGCTGGCTTCGAACTCACAGCAATCCACCTGCCTCTGCCTCCTGAGTGCTGGGATTAAAGACTTGCGCCACTACCGCCTATTAGACGGTTTCTGTGTGTAACCCTGGCTGTCCCGGAACTCGCTCCCTAGAGCAGGCTGCTCTCAAACTCAGATTTCCACCCACCTCTTGCCTCCTAAGTGCTGGGATTAAAGGCGTGCACCACCCGCAGCTAAGAAGTGCCATTTTAAATAGTTCAGTGGTACAACCAAGGAAAAGAAAATCAACTGCAGAATGACAGTTTTCCCTGCCTGTCAGCATTGAAGAAGTGACATACACATTAGAAGACAGGTCTTGGGCGGTCAGTCAATTTGAATGATATTCCTTGCTGCTTCAGCTCCGAGGCTATTTCTCCGCCATAAGTTTGACAGTCTCTGTCAACAGGCTTTTGTACGTAGCTTCTCGTTCCACTGTAGGGACTTAATGTATGTCCTTTTTACTTTTTAAGTCTTAAGCTCCATGTTATTTTTGGAAGAACCCTATCCCCTTCCTTAAAGGGAAAATACATACATTTTGGAACTAAGAAGGCATTTTCAACTGAGCAGGGTGGCACATGCCTTTAATCCCAATGCTTAGGAAGCCAAGGCAGATCAGTGTCTGTGAGTTCAGGAGTTCTAGGACATAGACCCGTCTAAAACAAAGTGGTGCTAAGTGAGGCGTAGTGGCATATACCTGTGCATGTGTGCAGCCTGTGTTCCATAGTGACTTCCTGCACACACACACACACACACACACACACACACACACACACAGAGGGAGAGGGAGAGAGTGGGAGCGAGCGAGCGCTTATGTGGACTCAGAGCCTGATGATGGGTGTTTTCCACTTTATTTTTTGAGATATTGTCCTCAATGATCCTCGAACTGGCCAAGTGGGTAGCCTGGCTGGGAGCTCTGGCCATCTGCCTCCTCCTCCTCCAGAACCAGGGTACAGGTGTGCACACCCACACCTGGCTTTTCCGTGAATGCTGGGCCCTCATGTCTGTGTGGCAGTCACTCTACCCATTGAGCCCATCTCCCCACCCTGGGTCAGTGATTTATCTCAAAGGGCCTTTCTCGTCCTGAGCTAGACCGTGACGATGGCGCTCACTTTCTGTACCCTGTTTCCTTCTGACTGAAGTCCCAGGTTGTACTTTTGCCATCCTTAAGCAGTTTTCTAAGCTGCAACAAGAAGAATGCCTTCTATTAAAAACTTCTGCTGCTTAGAACCTTTGAGACGCTAAGATGTCATGACTTCCTGTTGCTCTTACAGTCTAGGTCTTTTCCATTGTCTACTGATGTATTGCTTCTTGCTACACATTCCCACCCGAGCCACACCCTGGAAATAGTCTTTTTAGAGCTTTGGGAACACCTCACTCTCCCCTCTCCCTGGGTGTCTCTCAAGTGGATTACCTCCTTGTCACTGCAGTGATCCCGTGGCTAGGGAGACAGGTCATTCAGAATACTGCTGCAGCAGGCAAGTTTACTACCAAGCATCTATGCCAGGTACCTCATAGCCACCTGCACTTAAGGCTCCAAGAGCTCTGGTGCCCTGTTCTGTCCTCTGTGTCATTCCAACACCATGACATTCGCATACACAAGATAAAAACAACCTTAAATATCTAGCCTTAACTTTTTGGTTCTGTGATGGTTAATATTGCTAGTCAATTCGATGGGCTTTAGAATCACCATGGAAACAAATCTCTGGGCACGACTGTGAGGGATAATTAGATTAGGTTTGTTGTGTGGGAAGACCCACCCTAACCGTGGGTGGTACCATTCCATGGGCTGGAGTCCCAGACTGAAAGAAAGCAGAAAGCAAGCCAAGCACGGACCTTTCGCTGCTCCTTGACTACAGATGCAATGAATATAGGTGCAGCTGCTGAAAGCTCCTGAGGTGGACTCCCTCGCTGTGATAGACTGTGCCCTGGAAATGGGAGGAAAAATAACCCTTCCTTTAGCTATTGTCACAAAAATGAGGTAAAGAACTAATAGAAGTTCCTTCTGTTGTGGTTAATTTATCAGTATGGCCTAATAATGTTTAATATAAGGTCTATAATTATTATTATTACAGCAGTATTTTCTAGCCCACTAGCAATCAATCAAGACACAGACACTTGTTATATTTTAAAATAACCTTAGTTAACCTGGGGCAGGGCAGATATTAATCCCCTAATCTGCATCCCATATTGTGGCAGGTATCCCATACCCTGCCCCAATCCCATGCTGTCTGCTTCTAATCATTTCTATCGAGCTACCGCCCAACCATAATCCCAAATACTTGCTAATTATCATCATCTGGGACGAATCTCCACCCATGCTGGCCATGTGCTTCTCCACTTAACCCATAGCCCCATGTGCTTCTCCACTTAACCCATAGCCCCAGCCTCCTTCCTTCTCTTCTTTCCTGGTTTCTCTCCTCCCAGGATTCTCTTTGTCTCTCTCAAAGCCCAGAGCCTTAGCCACGCCTACCCCATTTGTCCTGCCCAGGTGTGATGGCTTTTTATTAGTCAAACAGGAATGAGCTCTTAGACAAGGTACAGTCTTCATCAAAGAATATCAGACCAACCTCCAGCACCGTTCCTAAAAGAGAAATGACTACTCAAATGGTAATTTGTAACCTTTTAAAAATATATTTTATTAATTTATTCATATTACATCTCAATTGTTATCCCATCCCTTATATCCTTCCATCCCTCCCTCCCTCCCATTTTCCTCTTACTCCCCTCCCCTATGACTGTGACTGAGGGGGACCTCCTCCCCCTGTATATGCTCATAGGGTATCAAGTCTCTTCTTGGTAGCCTGCTACCCTTCCTGTGAGTGGACATTCTCCACAATTGAGTGGAGAGTGGGGTCTGACTTTCACACGAACTCTGGTGCCCCAAATTTGTAACCTTCTACATCCTTCTAAGTTTGGCTATCCCAGTGACCAATGCAAACAGTAACAGTGATAAATGGAATGCATTGGTCTCAATTTTCACAGCAACACCGTATAAGTATTGATTGCCTTTTAGGGGCACTAAGTAATCATTGCATTTTTGTTTGTTTGTTTGTTTTCAGAATTGTGTTCTGTAGTCCCCAAACACTTTCCAGATGTGATGGCTCAAGCAAGTAATTCCAGATAAACTGAGTCCTTTGTTCCATTTCATCTGGGAGGTAGAGGTAGCAGGACTGCCATGAATCTCAGGCCAATGTGGAATGCAGTATGAAACCCTGTTGTTGTTTCTTAACTTTCTAATCCTTATGGAGTTTAAGAAACAACAGAAGTACACATTTCACTAGCTTGCTTATGGATCTCAACATAGCATCAATTTTTATATTTACTAAATTAGGATATAGACTATTTGCTATGTGACTTCAAAACCTATATAATTTACTACTTTTATTAACACACTGACTTGGTAAAATACATTTGGTATTTCTTTCATCTTGTATTGTTTTAATATGACCCCTATAGCAATATTGAAATAAAAAGATACAGTGGATACCCCATGGTATCCCTGCAATGTTGGATTGCAAGGTTTGCCTCTGTGGCTTAGTGACATTGTCTTAAGCACTGCTTAGTGAATTCCAAACAGGTAGTAGAACTTCCCTGACAGGTCAACTCTGGATTCCCATAGTCCCTTAGAGCCATTTCTTTCTTTCTTTGTTATATTTTATTTCGTGGTGGTGGTGGGTGTGTGTGTAATCAAGCCACTGAATGCATGTGAAGGTTAGAGGACAATGTTTGGGAATTGGTTCTCTTCTATCCTGTGGACACTGGGAATCCAACTCAGGAAGAAGGCTTGGTGTCAAAATCCCTTATCCTTGCAGCGTTCTTGCTCCTTCTTATTTTTTGGAGACAGGCTTCTCCTAAGTAACTCCAGGCTAGCCTCAGACTCACAGTCTTGCTACTTCTCCCTCTTAATGCTGGGAAAACAGGTGTGTGCCACTACGCCCAGATAATCTGATTCTTTTGTTTTTTTAGAGGTGGGTCACACTATCTAGGCTGGCCTTCTTTTATCCTCCTTATTAGTATTGTAGAGTTACTATTGTATACCAAGCTTGGATTCTCTTAAACCTTGGCCAAGCATTTCCTCAGTTATCTATCTATCTATCTATCTATCTATCTATCTATCTATCTATCTATCTTCTGAGACAGGGTTTCTCTGTGTAGCCCTGGCTGTCTTGGAACTCCCTCTGTAGAACTGGCTGATCTCACAGTCAGAGATCCACCTGCCTCTGCCTCCCTAGTGCTGGAATTAAAAGTATGTACCACCACTGCCTGGCTTAGCTCTTTAATTTTTAAACCATCTTTCTCATGCTGTTCTTACCCCTTTAGTTGTCCTCAGAAGGAAAGTTAGTACCTATTAATCCCATTTGACAAAAGTGGAAGGTGTTTCATCTATTTCCCAAATCAGCATGTTAGATTAGGTCTTAGAGCATCTGACGCTGCTTGGATTTGAGTTTTAAAAATTAGGTTGTTTATGTGTAAGCTTCCCAGAACAACTACTGTCTTTCTAGTGTAGTCAAAACCTATGATTAATTATAAGCAGGAAAGAGAGTTGTGAATAGGAAACTAAGGCATGGCTGCTTTAAACACATTTATCCTTCAGCAAAGGCTCTACTTTTAATCTGTTCATGACTAAACAGATCAATAGGACCTTATTTTCATTGGCACTCTCTGTCCTTTTAATGATAGGGTCAATGGAAATGACTTGGGCATCTTTATGGTCTGTGGATGAGGGATGGCCACCTGGGCTTACATGAACATAACTGCATCTCTGTGACCCAGCTAGGGAGATTGTTGCTGAAGCCTTGTTGTTTTCTTGCTGGCTGTCTACCACAGTTTGGTTGCTGTTCCCTGTTGAGATCTAAAGAAGTCAGGCTCACATCCCCATAACCATGGGTGGAGCTGCTCCAGCAGCCTTCCCTGCCTGGCTATACTGCACCCTCAAAGCTGTCAGCCCAAACTGACCTCTCACCCCTCATGTCACTTCTGTCAGGTATTTTGCCATCACATCAAAAATAGTAACTGTTACCTGAGGTTGAATGGGACTTAACTTCAAAGGCCATCCTTCACAGTTCTGAGAAAGTCCTTTCTTTTCCTGTAGAATCCTCTCTTGGTTTCGACGGGAAGCACAAAACCAAAATTGAAACTAGAATATGGCAACCGAAGAAGTGTTGCTTGATACTGTTTCTTCATTTTTTCTTGAATGGATTTAGGCACTCCTTAGTGGCAATCCACTTCTCACGTTCAGACTGAGATCTTTTACAAGTACCTTGGAGACCACATGTGCTGAGCAGGAAGAAGCAAACGGAAATGCTGATCGCCTCTGTGGGTCCTGACCTGTTGCTCCCTCAGTCTGCTGCCATAGTGCCTTGGGTGCAGGGCTGGGGTGGGGTGGGGGCTGGGGAGTGAAGGGGGGTGAGGAGGGGGAGCAGGGGGACTAGTGCAGGGCGTGCAAGACCTAGAGCCCTGCTTAGACTCCTGATTTAGGGAGGTGACAGTATAAACAGTTCACACTGGGATTTGGTAGCTAAGTAGGCTGTTCCCACGGGGAAGCCACCCAGAATATGCCTCTTGTCGTTGATTAGGTTACTGTTCTTAGAAAATTAAAATTCCAAAGAACGCAGGCTGCACTACATGTTTGACCACAACCTTTGGAAGTGTTCATGTCTTTAACCCAGTATTTTCAATGTTAGGATTTAGTTTAAAGAAACAATAAGAAGTGTTCAGAGAAATTTGTATGCAAGGATATTTATCCCGTTTCTCTTTGAAACAATATAAAAAGAAGTTGTAGTTCATTATACAGTAGGTGATTAAATTTTGGAATACAATAGCATACTATACATTAAAATAATGGAAAACCACATTAAGTTAAAGAAAACTAATATACAATAATATATGCAGTATAGAAATGCAAAAGCAGAGGTATATTTGTATAGAAATACATTAATAGGGTTACATAAAGGCTGTATATTTTCCATTGTATCTATTTATAGCTCCCAATTTTCCACAACAAACACGCACTCGTTTTATAGTTAGAAATAGATAATTATACTTTTTTTGGAAAGTTATACTTGTTAGGAACTAAGAGTTCGCCTTAATGGTATGAATAAATATTTCTGTCTGGCAACTGTGAGATGGCTCAGCTTATTGTGAAGCTTGAGACCCATGTTCCATGGCCGGGACCCACAGAGAAAACCCACTGACACAGATTGCTGACTGCCTCCCCACCCCCACCCCCGGGACCCACAGAGAGAACCCACGGACACAGGTTATCTGCTGACCGCCTCCCCCTGCCCTCCCAGAACCACAGAGAGAATCCACTGGCCCAGTTGTCTGCTGACCGCCTCCCCATCCCCCAACCCCGTCTGCTCAGTCACTGGATTCAAAAAGCACCAACTTAATCATGAAGCATTGTGGGTAAGGACTTCTGTGGTTAGTCCCCTTAGCTCTTCTTCCCACCACGCCCATGTCCCTAGCATATGCAGAAGGCCAAAGGATCCCCAAGGGCCAAGGGAATTTGAGGAGGTCTTCTACATAGTAGCCTGGAGTACTTTATGAGAAATTTATTTTCTGTAACTCAGACCCTTGAAAAGCAGCATCCCAGCTTTATGGATGAAGAAAGTAATTTTGAAACTAAAGCCCAGTAAAGGAAATTATTTTCCTTGGTTTTCTGAGTGATTTGGAGCTTCTTTGAGAGCTTGCCTTGTTGCTATGATAATGGTCAGGAGTGTGTGTGTGTGTGTGTGTGTGTGTGTGTTACATGTTGCACAAATTGTAGGATTCAGTAAGGAGAGAGCTTCAGAAAGGTTTTGGACCATTAGTTTTTGCTCTAGATTGTAGAGACGCATTCAAATACCCCGCCCATCTTGCTTAGATGACTTTCACAGGTCTTAACCGTGTGCTGTCATTATGAAAGAGAGCAGGCAGACAATAAGTAGCTAATATTTGCTTAGCACAGATTGTGTCACAGATACTATTCCAACCAATTTCCATAAGTAGCGTTGTGTTTAACAACACGAATTACAAGTTGTGATGAATAATTTTGTCTGTGATCCTCTCCATTCATTTACAGTTGTTCAGTGGGGTTAGTTCTTCCATACCTCGAAATGAAAACTTGGGCAAGCACCATGACCTCTTTTATTGTTTTTTAAATTATCTGTAGGCCCAGCTGGCAATCAATCAAGACACAGACACTTATTATATTTTAAAATAGCCTTAGTTAACCTGGGGCAGGGCAGATATCAATCCTCTAAACTACTTTCTATAGTAGGGCCTCAGGCATGGGATCCCTGCCTCAGTCCCATGCCATCTGCTTCCAATAACTTCTATCAAGCTACCTCCCAGCTATAGTCCCATATACTTGCTCATGTTCTTCATCTGGGTTGGATTTTCCATCCACACAGGCCACGTGTTTCTCCTCCAGCTAACCCATGGCGGCCTTCCTCTCTTTCCTTGTTGCAGTCCTTCTTCTTCCCAGAATCCTCTCTCTCTAGCCCCACCTATCTCCTTTGCCCTGCCCACGTGGGATGGCTTTTCATTAAGCAAAAGGTTGGTCACAGAGACAGCAGTAATTAGCATCAAAATACATCAGAGCATCTCCCAACATCTCCTCTTTTCTGTCTAAATAAAAAAGGCCATTTTTAATATACAGTGAGTACAATTATGAGAAATTATAAAAACCAATAGGTAAGACTCACACACATAATTTTTAATCAAAATGTATTTGGCAACCTTGTAGAAAATATTATCTATTTTATCTTGGTAAATCTAAAGTTTTGAACCTAAATCAACATCTATTAAAGCTCAACTCTATCAACCTAAAAGTATCTTTTTATGGTTGTGAGCCTAGCCTTTAACGGCTGAGCCATCTCTCCAGCCCCTAAAAGTATCTTTTTAATTCCTAAACAACTAAGCTTAATTTTAAAATTAACTATCTGGTCTTCAACACCATAAGAGACTTGAGAAAGAATAAATTTAACTGCCTAAGTAAAAGGGAAGTGCAGGTTAGCAGCTTCCAAAATGAAAAAATGACAGAGACAGTTTACTGTCTGACCAGTCACCCAAAAGTCTCTATAATGCTGGAGCATCATCTATAGCCTTCTGGAACAGTATATCTGACAGACATATTTGTAAAGCAGGAACCATTGAGGACTTGCTTACCCTGTCTTGGCAGAATCTGGCCGTCAACTCTGCCTGCATCCAAGCTTGCCCACTTTAGGCAGAATTATGTCTTTGGGAGAAATGAGGAATTTTTGTCCAGGGTCTGTTTTGCCACACTCAAAGCCATCTCCACAAGGAGGTTCCTCAATGCTCATCATCTTCTTTGTGCTAGGCTGGGTACTGCCAGGAGTTAACCTGTCTTATTGTCAAAGAATCCTTAAAACAATAAAAACATTTTAAAATGACATATTCTGTAGGTCTCTGAGGTTTTTGAAGGCCTTATCTATTTTTACCATATCTATCTATAGAATCATATCTGTTAAACCTTGCATGTATATTCTTATGCTTGACATGACTATGAATTAATCAACAATTGACTTGTATTAGTTAATTATCCTAAACCGCCTACAATAGCACTATCAGACTCTCGGAAGTAAACTATGTATTAATTGAGCTGTAGGTGTGCAATACCTCATACTAGAGTAGAAATACAGTGTGTGAAAAACAATCCCAATTTGAATTCCATTTCAATGTATCGAAAATTAAACCTACTTTGTATCGATATACAAAATTCTATATCAATGAATCAAAATTAACCATATTTGTGAGTAGCAATTAAGGCCTCAAGTTGAGGAGTAGATTCAATAATCTACTTTTTGTCCTATCATCCATACGTATCTCTATATTCCCCTTTCTTTCTTTACAACCCCTATCTCTATACCTTTTAATGACAATATATATCTATAGCCCAAGAAAGCAACCAAAACCCTACCCAAGCCCCCTTACGGGAAAAGGGCATCTTTCTCTTAAAGTTTCTTCAAGCTGATTTGGGGCAGAGAATACCTGCAGGGGGCTCAAATTAAAAAAAAAAAAAAAAAAAGTCTCTAAATGTTGAGAAATTCTAGGCTTAATATTAGTCCTGTGTGGGACAGTCTGAAATGCTGGACCAATTTGGATCAGGAGTCTTTTTTGAAGCTGTCCTTCTCTGATGAGGAACAGCAACCAAAGCACTTGGGGCTGGAACATGAAGGATGCAGGATGTCAGCATCTCAGTATGCTGGAGGAATGAATCCTGTCAGGTCTGATCCAGTTTTAGTGTCTGGTTCTTTTATTCTGAAAACATATAATTGCTCACAAGTATTATACAATCTTAAAACCATGAATGTATAAGGTGTGCAGGATGCACGTGTCTCAGCCATTCTCAGAGCTAGTTCCATGTAGTGGGACTAGCAAGATAAATTAACTGCTTGTTCTGCAGTTTGAATTTGTGTAAACATAGACTTAAGTTAGCAGTCTCTCTTTTATTCAGGTCTGTTTCATTTTGACCTCTTTTATTTTTATTTTTTATTTTATTTATTATTATTATTATTATTATTATTATTATTATTTATTTTTTTTTTTTTGGTTTTTCGAGACAGGGTTTCTCTGTGTAGCCTTGGCCATCCTGGACTCACTTTGTAGACCAGGCTGGCCTCGAACTCACAGCGATCCGCCTGCCTCTGCCTCCCGAGTGCTGGGATTAAAGGCATGCGCCACCACGCCCGGCTTGACCTCTTTTAAAGACAAAAATATAACATCACCATTAACAATGAACATACAATTATATTGGAATCAAATAAGATTGCATAGTTTTAAATGTCCTTTTTTAGGCTCTGTGGCACTTGATGTATAAGCTAGGCCACAACCTGTTTCCCGAGCAAATATTTCTCATTTTAGAAACAAGCCGGCTGCCCTGAGCAGAAAAAAAAAAGAAAGAAAGAAAGAAAAAGGAAAGGCATTAAGTTTTAAATAAACATCAGCTAGATTCTCGTTTTATCTTAGGGTTTATGTATATAGTATGTATCTTGTACCTACGTAGGCAGCTTGTATGTTTCTTTTTTTAACCTTTCCTTGGTCCTTATCTTGACCAACAAAATATATTTCTTAGGCCATAGGTATCATGTACCTGGCTTTTTACAATTGTTGTGGGTGGTTTTGTCTCACTCCTTCTCAACATGGGAGCCATGTAGCTTCACGTCTGTCTCCCCATTCAACCTATGTTTTTACCTTGACCAACAAAACATATTTAAAGCATTTTTATTACCCCTTTTTAAAAATACATAAACCTCAGATTGACGTGTATCTATCCTTTAGATCAGTAAGTATATATAATCCATTGTTAAGGAAAAGGAACATACCAAAAAAATGTTACTTTAAATCCTCAATGGTCTCTTTTAAACAACTTATCATCAGTATGGGGTCAAGCCTGTGGAGGCCAGGTTGGAATTCAGGAGTTCCACCTGGCTTTTGTCTCTATTGTGTTGGGATTAAGGGCTGGTGCCACCACTGCCCTCTTTAACTATTTCGTCTCAATTTAGGCAAACTTTTTAGAAATCTCAGTAAAAAATCAAACAAAATGAGGACACACACGCACGCACGCATGCACGCACGCACGCATGACACATGGGGTGGGCAGGGAGGGAAAGAGGATGAATAAAGAGAAACCAAGAAAAAATACTCAATTGAAAACTACAGAGACTGGGTTGGAGAGATGACTCAGAGGTTAAGAGCACTGACTGCTTTTCCAGAGGTCCTGAGTTCAATACCCAGCAACCATGTGGTGGCTCACAACCAACTATAATATGATCTAATGCCCTCCTCTTCTGGCATGCATGTGTATATATAGGCAGAACACTGTACATAAAATAATTAAATCTTTTTAAAAAGAGAAAACTACAGAGACTGAAATTAAAATTTACTTCTGTGGTTCAATAATGAAGTTAAGCAAGTAGGAAAAATGTATAAACAAAGTTTGGTAAAATGCTATTGTCCAATGTGAATAGTAGAAAAACCATGCTGGCACCTTGATCTTGGCCTCTCAGCCCCAACCATGGAACTATCCACAACTATTGTTGTTTAAAGGGGAAAAAAGAGAGAAAAACAATAAAGAAAATGGGGACACTATCAACTATGCCAACGTATGCAAACCCACGTGTAAAAAAAGTCACAGGAAAAGGGGCAACAACTCAGATGATAGACTGATTTCTTCAATTTTGAGAAGACCTACAATAGCTCCACAGAGGATCAGCACAAAGAGGCCACGCCCAGATACATGCCGTTCAGCAAAGGCACCGGTGAAGAGAATTTACAGGTTCAAATGCCCGTATTTAAAACCCAGAATTCCAAGTGTGATGACTCCAGTAATTTCAGCACTTCAGGCATGGAGGTAGAATTGTCAGGTGTCCAAGCCCAGTCTTTTCTGGATACATAGTAAGTTTGAGTCTAGCCTGTGCTATGTGAAACCCTTGTTAAAAGAAGAAGGAGGAGAGGAGGAGGAGGAAGAGGAGGAGGAGGACAAGGATGAGGATGGAATTATGAGATGAAAACTTTAAACAACGTAACTTTCCATTTTAGGAGGCTGGAACGGCCTGGGGGTGTAGCCCAGTGGTCGAATGTTCGCCTAGTGTGTAAGGCCTTGAGTTCAATTCCTAGCACAGAATAAAGAACGTGAGAAAAAGAAGCTGTGTAGAAGAGAACCAACTACCCCAAAGCAGAGGGATGAAGTAAAGGTAAAGAAGTGAAGTAGAGAAAAGAAAAGAAATAGAGAAGGAGAAAGAAACCTGGACTCAGTTCTCTAAAAAAAAAAAAAAAAAAAAAAAAAAAAAAAAATTAACAAAAATTTCATAAACTCATCATAACTCTGACAAAGGGAGGAAGAAGTAAGTAATCTTAGGTCTTGACATTAAACTGGAGATCCAGGGTTTAAGCTGGCTTGAGTTATGGAGTGAGACTTATTTGCTCCTGGGGGCATGGTCTCAGGATGCAGTCCCGGCGAAAGATGTTTTCAAGTCTCAGTCCTCCTGGCCTGGCCTCCTGAGTTCTGGTACTACAGATGTGTGCCACTAACTCCATAAATTCATATGCTGCAATGATAAATCCCAGTGTAGAGACCTCAGAAACCTACACCAAGATTGACAAATGAACACTGCATTGTATATGAAGTTCTTAAAAAAAAAAAAATAAGATCACAGGGGCTGGAGAGATGGCTCAGAGGTTAAGAGCACTGTCTGTTTTTCCAAAGGTCCTGAGTTCAATACCCAGCAACCACATGGTGGCTCAAAACCATCTACAATGAGATCTGGTGTCCTCTTCTGGCATGCAGACATACATGCAGGCAGAATACTGTATAAATAATAAATAAATACTATTTAAAAAAAGAAGAGAGAGAGAGTTTGTTTTTGTTTTTTTGAGAAAGGATTTCTCTGTGTAGCCTTGGCTGTCCTGGACTCATTTTGTAGACCACGCTAACCTCGAACTCACAGAGATCCACCTGCCTCTGCCTCCCAAGTGCTGGAATTAAAGGAGTGCATCATCACACCCAGCCTATATGTATATATTTAAATATATAGATATTTAAATATATAGATATAGATAGTACCATAAAAAGACTGACATATAAAAAGCCAGTTTACAGAGAAACCCTGGACGGCCTTCCCTACCTGGGGCTTCCTATAACAAAGAGAATACCCTAAGGGGAGTTTATGGAGAAATACTGGAAGCCTTGCCCCATCTGGACTTCCTGTAATGACAGAGCATGTGTGGGGAAAGCACACACTATAAAAAATATGGGGGAGGCTACTATGAAAATGTCCTGTCATGGGCCTTGTCTTTCCATTTCTAAATAAACTGTCTATTCTTATTTCTAACTACGTGTCCCCTGTGCAATCCTTTGCCATGGGACACAAGAACCTTGGTAATTCAGCCATAAGCTGGGGGCTCAGATTTGTGCCTATTAAGCAAAAACAAAACAAAACAAAACAAAACAAAACAAAACAAAAAACCCTCAGAATGCGACCATATATGGAGACAGAGTCTTTACTGAATTAAAATCATTAAGGTAAAATCACTAGGGTGAGATTTAACCTTGTTATTACTGTAAAACATGCACCATACAACATGTATAAGATTTATTGTAGAAGTGGGGAGAGGAGGAGGAGGGGGAGGGGTGCCCCAGACAGAGACAGAGTAAGAGACAAAGTAAGAAAGAGATAAGGTGGCAGGTCGACCTCTTTATAGTCTGGCACTCCTGGCAGTGGCAGGCGATGATGTCATAAGTTGCTAAGCAACCTAGAAGCAGCTGCCTATATGCTAACAATTACTGTCCTGATGACAGAGGAGATCTGGACACAGACATGCATAGAGAAAGGCAGTGCAAAGCAACGAAGTGAAGAAACAGCCAGGTACAGGCCAAGGAGAGCGGCTGGGATGGGTTCTTCCCTTGGAGTACCAACACTGCCTCTACATCGACTCTTAACTTCTAATCTTGGGACTGTGAGACAATGGATTTCTGTTGATTAAAACCATCTGTGGCATCTGTTACAGCCCATCTGTTAGAACAGCCCTAAGCACGCCACCATGTCACTTCTATAATTTTTAAAATAAGCTAGCTGACTCTTCTAAGTTTTAGAAATGGGAAGTGTGGTGGTTTGAAGAAGAATTGGCCCCCACAGGCTCATATATTTGAATGCTTATTCATCAGGGAGTGGCACTACTTAGAAGGACTAGGAGGTGTGGCCTGTTGGAGTAGCTGTGGCCTTGTGGGAGGAAGTGAAGGACTAGGAGGTGTGGCCTGTTGGAGTAGCTGTGGCCTTGTGGGAGGAAGTGTGCCAATGCTAGTCAGCTCTAAGCTTTCAAGGGCCCAAGTCAGGCCCAGCATATCTTTCTTCCTGTTGCCTACAGATCTGGGTGTAGAGCTCTCAGCTCCTTCTCCAGTACCATGTCTGCCTGCACATTGGCACGCTGCTTGTTTCGATAACAATGAATTGTAAGCCAGCCCCAATTAAATGCTTTCCTTGATAAGAGCTGCCGTTGCCATGGCGTCTCCTCACAACAATAGAACATTGACTAAGCCAGGACGATTTTTTTGTTGGATATTTTTATTTTGTCACTTTTGAAGTTCACAGGTTATTTCTCTGTCACACAACTAAATGGAATTCTGATTCCATGGACGAAGGAAACAAACTTTACAATTGCCTCATTTCTCCCCATTCTCCAAAATGAGGCGATCTTCTCAGCTGGGGCTCCTCTTTCATATGCCTTGCTGAAAGGAAGCTCACTTTTGCTGTCAGTCTGTGTAAGGCTTATGAAGAGTTTCAAGGCGTTTGTGCTTCTTGGTTCTCATCAGAATCACCTGCAGCAGGGAAACTTACATACTGATTGGCTGGCTGCTGCACACTACAGCAGGGAAACCTTGCATGCTGATTGGCTGGCTGCTGCACACTGCTAGACTGTCTGATTTGAAAGAAAGTGGATGTTATCAGTCCTTGGCAGAATATCAAAAGCTTTAGGATGCGAGGCTCGCCAACTACAGTGACTGCCCAGGAAGCTATCTCAGAGCAGCAACATATGCAGCCTGCTGAATTTTGATCATTTTTACAAATCTTTCATGCGATCATTTAATTTTTGAAAATCTTTTCAAGATGCAGCCTTCCAGCTTCCAGGCTGTGGATCTCACTAGTTTTTGTTTGTTAAATTGTGTGTGTGTGAGTGGTGAGTGTATGTGGTGTGGTGAGTGTGTGTGTGTGTGTGTGTGTGTGTATGTGTGTGTGTGTGTGTTGTGGTGTGTCTATAATCCTCAGAGCAGAACTGAACACTTAGGCTTGGAAGAAATCAGCTGATTACCACTTGTGAACTGAACACCATCTAGTGTCACCTGGGAAACAGGCCTTTGAGCACATCTGTGAGCGAGTGATTGCCTTGGCTATGCTGATGGATGCAGGATGACCCAGCTCAGTAGGAAGAGGAGCTGTTGTCTGAACCGAGAGAGGAGCCTGGATTGTGTACACGGAGACAGGAGCAGCATGCTTGTGTTCACTGCTCTCTTGTGACGTGATGTGACCGGCTGCTTTAAGCTCCTGCTGTCTTGACATCTCTGCTGTGATAGACTACCCTGAGCCACAATAAGCCAAATTACCTTCATGGTGCTTTTGTCAGGCTTTTTTTTTTTTTTTTTAAATAACAGCAACAGGAAAGAAATTAAGACACTGCTGCTGATAAAACTAATTTGTCAGTGATGATGACGACGACAGTGGGTTTGGATGTTTAAGTTTCTTGTTTCCTAGTTCTTTGATGGAATTTGGCTTTTAGAAGACTTTTGGGATAGCCAGGTCTCCTGTATTTAAAGTAGCTCAGAGATTCTCTGTGTGTTCGTGGGAATAAGACTGGGCGGATTTGTCAAATCCTTGCAAATGAATTACGACTTACCAATGCTGCAAAGGGAACTTTACTCGAAAAAAGCTCAGAGCTTGAAGTTTTCGCGTGATGACTAGACTAAATCTCACTTCAGACGAGTCCTTCAGGCACTCTGCAGCAGAGGGGACATGGGGCGAGAATGCACCTCACATGCAGGAGAGTGACTGGAGGGACAAAAACAAGGTGGTATTTCTTGGGAGGATACAAACTGATGTGAGCAGATCAAGGAGCTTTGTACTTTATCCTGAATGCTTCATTTTGGTTTGATTTTTTTTTTTTTCTAAGACAAAGTCTCTATAGTCCTGGCTGGTCTCCAGCTCACAGAGATCTGCCTGCCTTTCCTTCATGAAAGCCGAGATGAAAGGTGTGTGCCACCACACCTGGTAGGTGCCCAGCTCAAACATCATTTGGAGATACCGTCATTTCACTGGACTATTAAATGATGAATTGTTCAAGTAGGAACAGACATAGTTGTCCTCTAATCCACCCTGTTGCCATGGTGACAGAGTCTCCAATGGTCACAGCATGCTGTCCCTCAGTACACCTGTGCAGATTGCTACAGTTTGGGATTTGGGTTTGAAGGTTAGAAAGGAAGATTCAAGATGTATCAAGAAGAGAATTTAAGACTTCCAGAGGCAGGGATCAGAAGTTAAAAGCCAGTTCCGCTACATAGCAAACTTAAGGCCAACTTGACATCCTTGAGACCCTCTATGAAAACAAACAAGCCAAACAAAAAAGTCAAAGAATAAAAATAAGGTAATTTTGTAATAGAGACTATTTGACTAAGCTAGTGTCCTTATAGTGAATTCTTTAGATAGTTGACGTTTAAGCATCAAAACATGTAACTATTTAATCTTTTCTATTGGAAATGTTTACAAATTGCATAATATACCTTAACAGTATGGGGTGTGTAACAGTATTCTACGTACAGCTTTACCTTGTTAACAGGTTTATAAGTATAAATGTCCATTATTGTTCTGTGCTGACCTAGCTTAGAGGGCTCTTGCAATGAACACTTTCTACCGAGCGTTCAGAACAGTTTCTTTCTGTGGATTTAAACAGTTCTAGCCATGAACTAACTCTCTCTCTCTCTCTCTCTCTCTCTCTCTCTCTCTCTCTCTCTCTCTCTCTCTCTCTCTCTCTGTCTGTCTCCCTCTCCCTCTCCCGCTCCCTCTCCCTCTCCCCCCTCCCTCTCCCTCCCCACCCCTTCTCTGTGTGTATGTAACTAACTGTATAACTCCTGCAGGCCCACTTTGGGAACCAGTAAGATGAAAGAAGTGGAAGTCTTGGTGGATCTGATGCAGGGAGAATTGAGTAGACAGGCGGTGAACAGCTGGTTAAAGGAAACCAACCATTGGGAACAACTGGCTATAGGAGCTAGCTGTTGAGGAGAGGTTGAGGGACAGAGGGAAAAAGAAATACTAGCTCAGGCATATGTGGTACAAATTGAAAGGTCTTATAGCCCGGGAGACCTTTACATTTTTGTGCCTCTTTCTTACTCTCTGTTACTCTTACTTTTCTGTCTCTGTTACCACTTGGGCCAACTCCAGTACTTTATTTAAAGTGAAGTTCATTTTTCTTTTCATTACTGATTATATCATGATTTTTCTTATCTTTTATAATCAATAGGACACTGAAAAATCAACAAAGCAAGAGAACAGTGTAACAAAGAAACACAAACAGTTATGTATAACCTACAATACAGCATACAACAAAAATAAATCAATTTCTAAGCAATGGTCAGCATTACCTGATTATTATTTTTTAAACAATGCTTGGGAAAATTTAATGATAAATTTCCCTGGGCTAAAGCCGTTGTTTTTACATGATTGTCATAGCAACATAGCTTGAGCTAAATGTTCTCTAATAAACTTGACTTACTCCCAGTCCCAAACCAACAGGTGTGCTATCCAAGCCTAGGCTAACTGCCAAGGAGTTCTCTATTGTAAAATATCTGCAAAGCATGATGTTCCACACCCACCTTCTATTGCTTTCAAAGCAGATTTTAAAGAAACTTTTCTACAGCTAACATTATCTAGCCAGGTACTGTTATGTCAAGGTCCTAACTTTCTTTCAAGCAGTTTCTGCTTGGGTGCTCACAGTCAGAGTAAAAAACTCTATCATTTTCTCAAACCTTTGGCCAGATGCCTTCTTTTAACATTCTCTTAGGGAAAAAGTTTTCCCAGTGTAAATATCATTAGGGCTCATAGTCAAAGTGAGAAATAGAGAAAGGCAGTTGTGGGAGAAAAGGCAGATTTCAAGGCAGTTTTTAGACCAAATTATACCTGGACCATACATAATATTTAAGGGGAGTGGTGATCAGGAGATCTTTGGAACTTTGTCAAGCAAAGCCTCAACAGCTACTCTGGGTGTCTAGAGATCATGCTGGGCAGTCTGAGGTCTCTGGAACTTTGTCTAGCAAAGCCTCTATGACTTCTCTTTATGTCTCTGACATGTAACATATTTGGATATTCTGTAGCAGTGCTCTTTGTTCACTGCTGTACCAGCCTATGCTCCCTAGGTTGTGAAGCGTCCTTTCACTAACACTGCAGATGCTCTCTGCCCATTAGTTACTTAGCAGCCAACTCTCTTTCTCAGGTTGACTGGCACAGTGCTAGGCGCTTGTGTTCCAATGGGATTCTGCAACTTAGGCACGTTACAGTAATGTGATAATGTACTTCTCTTGGGTGAAAGGATGAAAGTCCTCAACTGTCCTTCCCTGAGGCTGCTAGGATCTATGGCGAGAACCAAACCCTACCCATGAAAACTGTGAGGAAGGAATGACAAGTCATGCTATCTCTGCAGTCACAATTCAGGCTGCAGAGTTTATGGCACCAGTGTACATGCCTAGTCTCCCTTCATGTCATCATGTGGGACTTTGTCACCTCACATCACAAGAATGCATGTGTAGTGAGTACACCAGGATAATTGGAGAGATATTTGCATAGTTCTTGTTATAGTCTTGCTGGAGTTGTTCAATTGTATTACTAGTTGTTAATCTCTTTCTTATTGTACCTGTTTGCTTTGGTTTTGTTTTGAGACAGACTATATATAGCGCAGGCTGGACTTACTTACTACTTAGCCCAGGCTGGCTTTAAGGGTGATCGTTCACCTCAGCCTCCTGAGTGGTAAGATTCGAGGCATGGCTTATTACACCTGGCTACAGTGCCCCACTGACAAACTTCATTATAAGTATGTACATATAGAGAAAGCCACGTTCTGTGGAGGACTCAGCACTACTTGCATTTTTAGGTGTTGGGATCACAGGTATGTGCCACCACACCTAGCTCTGTCATTGGTCTTTCAATCTAGCTTGTCTTTATATTTAAAGTACTTTTTTTTTTAAAGCTAGCAAACTGTTACAAGTCCAATAGTGAAAAAAACTAGTTAAGTAAATTATTTTTTATGGAAAAAAATCTAAGCAGCCATTTAAAATACACACAAACATGGGCGATCTGGCTCATGACTACGGAGGCTGACGCAGTAGGATCATGAATTAATAGGCCAGCCTAGGTTGCAAGATGAGTGCTTGTCTCAAATACCCAAAATAAAAACAAACCCAGAGTATTTCTCTTAGAGAGAACATGGGGCTACCATAATTTCATCTACCTTATAAGTTCTACCTTTTAGTCAGGACTTCCTTCCACAGAAGAGATGTTCCGTGTATGTCCTGTGTGTGTGGCACGAGAGCGATTAGCTGCATGTGACTCTCCTGCAGTTAGTAAGTGGCCTGTGTGACTGTGAAATGGGAGCTTTAGTGTTTTAGTTAAGTAGGTGCACGTGCCGAGGGGCTGCCATTTTGCATACTGCAACTATTGCTCACATTTAGTACGACTTTTGCTGTGGCTGGACGTAAGTTTATTGTTTTGGCATTTGTCTTCTTTTTGTGCTCTGTCTCTGTCTCTCTCTGTCTCTGTCTGTCTGTCTGTCTGGTTGGCTGTCTCTCTCTCTCTCTCTCTCTCTCTCTCTCTCTCTCTCTGTCTCAATGTTTATTCTTGTCTACATTACATCCTGACCACAGTTTCCCCTCTCAGTCCCTCCCCCTACCTCTCCTCTTCCCTAGATCAACTCCTCCTCTGTTTACCTAAAAAACAAAAAGTTGGAGACACTCCCCTCCACTCTCACATTAAGGAATCCCACAAGAACACCCAGCTCCACAACTATAAGGTATATGCAGAGGACCTAGCTCTGCCTAGCCCCGTTGTCATGAGCGGGGCATCAGCCAGCAACCAGTGTGAGCAGATGCAGAGACCCACAGCCAAACACTGTGTCTCTTAACCCACCAGGGCAGTAGACTTGTCTATCTTCTTGGTGAAAATATTAATTTTTTATAATATATGAAGAATTCATCTTATTATATCTGGTTACCCGTGGACAGCTCAATGCAATTGCTTACAGTCAATAATTAATAGAGAGAAAAATAAAATAGTACAAAATACTATGTCAAAGAATAGGTAATGTAGGGAAAAACCCTACAGACTCATTGAATAAGTAGAAGAATTAAGAGTAGAGAAAATAAATATACCAGTGGTAACAGATGTATTGAGACTGAGTGTCCCTCTTGAAATACAAAGATTGTGAAGCTGGGGAAAACTGGAAGCCTAGCCAGTGGAGTCACCCGAGGACGGTTAACTACCTGGACTCTGATGCTGTACACACCAAGCATTCCCAACTTGGGAAGCTTCCCTGAGCCTGGTGCCCAGTGTCAATAGGGGAAGTTATGTAGCTGTGTATTTACTGTCTCCGCCTAGTTGGCCATACTCTAGTCCTTCACACCAGAAAGAGGCATTTACCGTCAGCCCCACCTTGAACTTTGTGTGTGTTTCTCCTGGGCTTTACCCTATTACATTGCCTTCTGTGTTTATTTTAGTTTGTAACAGGATTTTTCACTATAATAAACTGCGAGCAAGAATAGACAGTTTTCTTGACTTCTGTAGATCCTTCTGGTCTGGGAGACCTTAGCTCGTGGTAACTCTTATCAGCTTTGTCCAGATAGGACATGCTGGATGGACTTTCAAATATGTTATCCATACTATCCTCATCCAAAATGCAAATTAAGAGCTACAGTGCAAATTCCCGTTCCTTCAGTTTTTCCATGTTGCGAAGGAGCTCCCCATCTTTGTTGTTTCTGCACTGTCACTCCTTTGTCACTATGTTCTGTTTGGTGTGAGGGATGAAGAAAACATTTGATAAATTTCTCCAAACCATAGTCATCCTCTCACCCAATTCTCTCTTTACCTTTGAAATATTATTATAATTTGTATGCCTTTTAGAATAAAAGTGTAATTTCATTAGTTTTATAGTTATAGCTCTATAGTGTTTTGTGTGTGTGTGTTTGCTTTGAGGCTTATTATAATATACATCCATAGCTTTGTTGTTCACTCTGTTAATATTGTGCTACTTAAATATACTTTATATGTATATTATAAACTTCATTCATTATAAGATGTTATGATTTTTGCTGTAAATCACCACTTTTAAGCAGGGAAACCAGCCTTCTGGTTTTTCTTTGCTGTTATTTATTCCTTCCCGAGTCTTATTTTTCATGTGGGATCATCTTCCCACAGCCCCAGGAGTGTCCCTCAGCAGCAGGCTGGGCCTGCCAACTTGCCTTCAGGTTATTTACCAGGAGTACCTTTCTTCTTGGAGGATGGATGTCTTTACTGGACGGAGAGTTCTGGGCTGACAGGCCATCCACTGCTGTCTATTGTCTTCTGACCTTTTCATCCATGAGGAGAAACCAATGTTTTACTGTTTGAGGATTTTGTTTTTTGTTTTCTTTGATTTTTTAGCAGTTTGTATGTCTGGTTTGCCTGTCTGGAGTTTGGAGAATCTTGACTCTATACATTTATTTCACTCACAAAATTTGAGGCGATTTTGGACATTATTTCTTCAAACATTTCTCTGTACCATTCTTCCTCTTTTCAAGGCAGGGTTTCTCTGTGTAGCCTTGGCTATCCTGGACTAGCTTTGTAGACCAGGAGGAGATCCTCCTGCCTCTGCCACCCCAGGAGTGCTGGGACTAGAAGTGCGTGTCACCATGCCCAGATTTCTCTCACCCTTAATTCACCTTTCATCCTCTAAATGTTGGCATGGCCTAAAACATCACCAAGGTATGCTGGGCTGCAGATGCTTTCCAACTTCCAAAGGAATGTGTTACACAGTGGTAGCATCTTGACAAGTGACAGAGGGAACACTCAAGGGGTAACCAAATCTTTACTGATTCTCTGTAGTCTGACCTGGCCACCCAATTGTTACACCACCCTGGCTAGTTCTACTAATTTTCACTTTAAAAGAGATAGTCATGTGTGACCTGACTGGCCCTCAGGCTTCTGTCAGGCTTGACATTGCCATTTCCGCAAGGACAAATGTTGTAGATGGAACAGGGTTTATTGACTTCTTACCTTTCTGCTTTTTAAATCCACAAATCTACACCTGGTCTCAGGAGCAGAGGAGATTCTAGGATACTTTGAAATTGAAACTGGTGGCCCTGAGGAGCAGTTTTCTAATTAATTAATTAATTAACTACTATTTTTATTTAATTACTTTACAGTCTGATCCCAGCCTCCTCCCTCCTCTCCTCTCAGCCCCACCCTCACACCTCCTCTCCCATTCCCCCATCTCCTTCTCAGATAAGGTGAGTCCCCCAAGGGGTATTAACACACCCTGGCACATCAAGTCACAGCAATATTAAACACATTTCTCCTATTGAGGCCAGGCAAGGCAGCCCAACTAGGGGAAAGGGATCCAAAGGCAGGCAACTAAGAGCCCCTACTCCCATTGTGAGGGGACCCAGATGACGACCAAGCCGCACATCTGCTACATATGTGTATGAGGTCTAGGTCTAGCCTGAGCATGCTCTTTGGTTGGTATTTAGTCTCTGTGAGCCCCCATGGGCCCAGGTTAGTTGACTCTGTAGCTCTTGTGGTGTCCTCGACCTTTCTGGCTCCCTCAGTCCATCCTCCACTCTTCCTCAAAACTCTCCGAGCTCAGCCTATTGATTGGCTGTGGGCCTCTGCATCTGGTTCTTTTAGCTGCTGGGTGAGGCCTCTCACAGGACAGTTATGCTAAGCTCTGGTCTGCAAGCATAGTAGAATATCATTAATAGTGTCAGGGGTTGGCTTCCTCTTATGGGTCTCAAATAGGGCCAGTCATTGGTTTGCCATTCCCCCAATCTCTGCTCCATCTATATACTCACTCATAAGTGGATAGTAACTCTAAAGTACACTCTAGTAACCATGTTACAATCCACAGACCCAAAGAAGCCAAGGACGGCCCAAGAGAGGATGCCTGAATCTCACTCAGAAGGAGAAATAAAACAGACATTTGAAGTAGATGGAAGGAGGGAACTGGGTAGGAGAGGGGGTGGGGACGGTAACAGGGGGTAGGGATCAGGTGAAGGGAGGGTCGGGGTAGGATGGGAGAGGGAAGGTCAGGAGAGAGAGCTCAAATCGGTGTGGGGAGGGCATCTCTGAGACTGGGGAGGCTCCTGGGAATCTTTGGGGGTGACCCCAGTTGAAACTCCTAGCAGCGAGCGATATGGAGGCTGAAGTTGCCATTTTGTGTAGCCAGGTGGGACTTCCAGTAGAGGGAAGTCGCATATAAAACACGAGGAGCAGTTTTCTATAATTTCCATGACCCCTTTCTGTAGGCTCTTGTGTGGATGCTATCTCCATTTTGCCCACTAGGTGGCACCACAGTACATAATATTGAGTGGAGGAAAAAATGATGGACAGAGTGCTGCAAGACCAGAGGAATAACTGTTTTTAGATTAGCTGTAAATTGAGTGTAATTAACTTATTTAATTAAACATAATCTTCATATATGACAATCTTGGGGCTGGAGACGTGCCTCAATGGTTAAGAGCACTTGCTGCTCTGGCAGGGGACCTGGGTTTGGTTTCCAGCACTCACATGGCCGCCCTCCCTTCCTCCCTCCTTGCCCCCTATCCTGCTCCCCTACCCCTCGCTGAAAACCTCCCATTAACTCCAGTCCCAGGGGCTGCAACACCTTATTTTGGTCTCTGTGCGTACCTGAACGCACGCTGTGCACATACAGACAAGAAGGCACGCACATATAAAATAAAAAATAAATCTCTGAAAATAGATATGCCAATCTTACATAATCACGCTAGATGGTAAGTAACCTTACTCATTCACTTTTCATTCCTGTAAACTCGAATAAGGAGAAGCTTAAAGTCGCTGACTCTATCAGTAACAACCTTGCTGGACTAAATCAGTTGAGCACATGCCCAGCCCGTGCATCTCACCCTTCAGGATATTAAATCTTTTTCTTGAGAGGATGGATTACTGCCAGATCCTTTTATCACTAGGGCTGAGCTCTTGGAGCTGTTGGGGATTAGCCATGAGCCTTCTCTACCCTCATCGCCTTCACATCCTTTTCCCCTCTACCATGGCCCCTTTCAATCATTCTTCTGTGAGGCCCAGATAAGATGCCAGAGATAAGGGGGGAGGGGCAGACGTGGCCACCTCAATAGCTTCTCCTTCTTCAGGTACCCAGCAGCCAAGCTATCCTGGTGGCAAGATCTAAGCTCTCCTTGTTTTCCTCCCACCCTCGGCAGGACAGGCTCTATCTGCTCCATGTTAAATCCAATTTGGGATGGGAGGTACTCAGTGGAAAGCAAAGCTCAGTTGGTCCAACATGTCTACCAGGATGAGTGATGCTGAGAGGTGCCTTGTGAATGGTATGGACATCTAAGACCACTTAACTGTACTGGGCCGCAGACCTCCTAGATGGTGCATCCAACTTCCTGAGGGTAGCAAAGTAACCCCCAGTGATCAGAAAGCTGGTGGCTCAGAATTCGGGTCTTGTTCTATGGTCTTCTGTAGAGACTAGATGCCTTTGCATGCAGCCCTTCCTCTTGATGCGGAGTTGACAGTTTCATTTCTACTGTGTCTGAGTTGCCCGTGGAAATGTGTGGCGAGCTTGTAAGCTCTCAAAGAGGGTTGGGAACTAGCTAGCATCAGTAGCATCCAGCAGCATTCATTTATAAGGCATTTAGTTGTGCCTAACTCAGCGTGAGTTCATGTGCTTTAGCCCACACAGAACACTTCCCCACACCTTCCTGAGTGGAGACTTGGGCTGTGAGGCAGATTCTGGGGTTAAGTGTGCACACCTCTGAGGGACGTTTACATCATTATTGCCTCAACCATCATGGTACCTGGTGACACGCCAATAGACAAAGGCAGAGTTCCAGTAACGTAAAAGCTACACTTTTCAGTTTTATTTTCATTTACCTTTATTAAATAGTCCATCATTTGGGAAATTTCTCCCTTTTTGGTGAAAGTAAAAATTTGAAATCATAAGTTATACCTGACCATGGCAGCTAAGCAGTTAGTCTTAGGAACACTTAGATCAAGTAAGTGAGAGTGACAGGGGTTACACACTCCAAGTCTGACCAATCTGTGTAAGGGAACAAAGTGCCGTCTTTCAATCACACAGTTTTGACCAGCAATCCCATGTCTACGTTGTTACCAGATCCACTTTCACATAAGAAAACTTATCAGCAGACCGAGCCACTCTCTGCAGCATCATTTGTAACAGCCAAAGCCCGGACACAACCTGAGCGTGCAGTGAGGACAGCTCTCACGGGGAACAAGGCATCTCAGGGGAAGGAAGAGTCTCTAGATATGGGTCTCAGGAACAGGGCAAGGTGCAGAAACATGTGACTGTAAGTACTCTCTCCTCCTCTCCATTTCCCAGTATGTGTGTACGAGTGCATGTGTGTATGTATGTATGCATGCATGTATTATGCATGTATAGATACATGTATTATGCATGCATATATGTATATCTGTGTATATATCATGTGTGTGCATGCATTATGCATGAACAAATTATGTGTTATGTGTGTATTATGCATGTATGCATATGTGTATTATGTGTGTATATGTTATGTATGTGTCTATTTATGTATGTATGCATTTTTATGTTTGCATTTGCAATACGGAAGCTCTGTAAAGATAATGTAGACAGCTTTGCTCGACTACAGGGAGAGAGACTGACTAGCACAGACAAGAACAGAACACTTGCTGGGGTCCTTTTGAACTGTTGTTTATGGGTCTGTGTGTAGGTCAGAGGACAATGTCAGGTCCCTTCCACAATCACTTTCCCTTTTATTTATCTATTTACCTAGAGACAGGGTCTCTCACTGAATTTGGAGGTTACTGGTTTGGCTACACTGGCTGGCAGTGCGCCTCGGGGAGTCCTTCACCTCCATGTCTCCTGTTACGGTCAGGTGTGACCACATCTGTTTGCTGCTTTGTCTACTTGTTTGCTTTTTTAATATCAGGATTAAGCTCAGATCCTCTGTTTACAAAATTGTTTCCCAATTGAACCATTACCGCAGCTTCTCCTTTTTAATTTTGAACTGCGTGAACGTATTTAACCACTTAGGCAACAACAGTGAACATCACCACTAAAAGCCAGATCCTCCAACAAACAACAAAATCCACAAAAAGCCAAGCAGTTCCAGTTTTATGAACATTACTATGATGGTCTACATTATGATGACCTGGTGTTGCCACTTCAGGGTCATCCCCTTTGGCATTTCTGTAGCTTTATACTAGACCACTCCATGAGTGACAAGACCATGCGAGGTTAGAATAAGCCTTGTGTGATATGGGGTTAGGGCTAGGGCTAGGGCTAGGGCTAGGGTTAGGGTTAAGGTTAAGGTTAGGCTTAGGGTTAGGGCTAAGGTAGGGTTAGAGTTAGGGATAGAGTTAGGGTTAGGGTTAAGGTTAGGGCTAGGGCTAGGGTTTGGTTTAGGGTTAGGGTTAGGGTTTGGGTTTGGTTTAGGGTTATGGTTATGGTTAGAGTTCGGGCTAGGGTTTGATTTAGGGTTAGGCTTAGGCCTAGGGCTAGGGCTAAGGTTAGGTTTAAGGTTAGGGTTAGGGTTAGGTCTAGGGCTAGGGTTAGGTTTTGGGTTATGGTGAGGTTTAGGGTTAGGGTTAGGTTTAGGGCTAGGGTAGGGCTAGGGTAGGGCTAGGGCTACGATTAGGGAGAAGGATTAAGGTTAGGTTTAGGGCTGGGGCTAAGGTTAGGGTTAGGGTTAGGGCTAGCTCTAGGGTTAGGTTTTGGGTTACCGCAGGTTAAGGGTCCTGTCTTGTTATTAATACTTTGTGTGTCTCATCTTTTATTTCAATGACTGATAAATCCTACTTGATGTGGCTTTTAAGCAGATTTGATGAGCTCATATCTATAAAATATTGCATAAAGTGCCCAGAAAGAGTAGCACAGAGTTGACAGCCCTTTCTGCCGGCAGCCATTGTGAAACATATGGGCTCCAGTGTGTAACGGTCAGAAAGGGTACAGAAGTGCCGAAGCTGACACATAGTAGGCCCTAAATGAGTGTGTTTTCCGTCACAACTCTGTGTCTTGTGCTTCCGGGCGTGGGTCTTCCTGGGCTGTCTCTGAGAGACTGAAGAGATTTGCCCACTGGCATCTTGTAAGCGCTCCGTTCAGTCTGCAGGTGGACCCGTTGAGCTGCTTTAGTCCGGTTCAGGAGCTTTAAGAGAAGAACCTGTTTGGTTCTATTATTTTCATGTCAGTTTCTTAGGCTTATCTAAATAAACATTTCCATATTCTTTTCGTCGGCATTTATGTGGATTAAGTTATGTCAGGGGAGGTGCAGCGCGCTGTGAAATGCAGCGTCTATGCTAAGCCCGCGGCGGCATCGAAGGCGAGGTGCGAGGTGGGTCTCCGAATAGCTCTTAGAGAAACAGAACCCCCCCCCCCCGGACCGCCCCCCGCCTCGCTCTCCCCAATAGAAAGTTCAGAATACTGGGGGGCCACATCTCACAAGCTTTATCTTTGACTTCTTTGCAAGAATTAACGCGGCATGTTCTAGCTAGGATTGAACCCCAAATCTGGATCATCTCAGGCCCCGAGCTTAGACAGCTCCTCTCAGGCGAATCACCGTGAAACGAAATGCATAAGCCTCAAGCAGAAATTGTTTTTAGGAAATGGCTTTCTATGTGAGAGGTGAGAGGGGACTGCCATTCTTTCTGCTTGTTTGATTGGGTTTTTGTTTGGTTTGGCTTTGCTTTAGGTAGCTAAGGCTAGCTTTGAAATCATGGTCCTCACGGTCCCCGAGTGCTGGAGTACAGGTGCTGCCACACTCAGCTGACGCTTAGGTTGTGGTGTGCTTATGAGCAGTTCCTGTATTAGTCCCGTGAGCCAGTAGGGATCGTCCTTGTCTTTCAGATAAGGGAAACAATCCTCGGAGAAGTTAAGTTGTCTAATATTACAAATTGAGCCGAGAGGAAGGAAAGCCTTTGAACAGTCTGCCTCTCTGTAGCACCCAGGCATAGTTCAGCAAGGAGAGACCTTCTGTCTTGTCTTGTATTTCCACTCTGTCTCTGATGAAGTTCAAGGTCCTTGAAACTTTTCAGAGATTTCTTCCTATTGGTCAAGTATCCCAGTGACTAAAAACTTAAAAAGACTTTCTTACTGAGGTTGTTTATCCACTTTTTTTCTTCTTTCTTTATTTTTTTTGAGACAGGGCTTCTCTGTGTAGTTCTGGCTGTCCTGTAACTTGAGAACTTGCGAACTTGCTCTGTAGGCCAGGCTGGTCTCAAACTCAGATCTACCTGCCTCTCCCTCCCAGGTGCTGGGATTAAAGCTGAGCACCACCACTGCCAGCATTTATGTGCTTCTTTACAGCCTGAGGTGCTCAAAGGCTGGGGAGTGACTGCGTGGTGGTTGAACTCAGGGTTCTATTGGAGCTGGCTGTTCCTGAGCTTTGAGAAGGAAGAAAGTTGGACAGCAGCCTAAAAGCCAGAAGGATGGACTTCTTCTGTACATAGGATCACCGAATGCCTGCTGTGTGCCGGTCTTGGTGCTGAACACACTCCAGGGACCATTTGACTTAGCTGTCATGGCAACCCTGCATAGGGAAGCCACTCCTACTCTTATTTTACATATGAGAAATTTAGACTCAGATCAGGCAGTTATTCCACGCAGGGCTCCATAGCCAGTGAGAGGCAGAGGCAGGATTCAAACGCTAGCCACTTTGCTTTGGGAACTTACACCTTGTCACTTGGCCCAGTAGCCCAGATGCTGATGGAATTACCCACCCTCGCACTGCGCAAGCAGGCTGCTCTCTGTGCAAATACCCCGACGTGCATGCTGTAGGCAAATATGGGTGGTTTGGTCACGATTCTCTCTTGACAATCTGCTCTGAAGCTCCTCTTCATTTTCCAGGCGATCTCTTCTTTCCTCTTAGAAGCATTCTTGCGGTGAAGCGGGCAGACTGAGGGATGAACTTCCATAAGGGCACACTGGGGCTGCTGCTTGGCCTCACTATTCAAGACACTCACATGGCAGAGTCTTCAAATGACCCCTGGATCCTGATCCACAAAGGGAGAAAAACAAAGAATTTTCTTGGCCGTCTTTTGCAGCTTCCATTAGCTTAACTGTCATCAGGAACAATGCTGACTCAGGACCTGAATTACCTCTTTCTCTGCTTGGGTTCTTGCCGTTGGCTGGCTGCCACCCTCCGCATGCCACAAAACACGAAGACAGGTCTCCACCTCATCTATCTCTAAGCAAGGAGACAGGCAGCATATATTTTGTAACAGGGAGCAATATTGCTCACTGCCCGGGAGAGTGCATTCAAGTCCTGACTTGACACTGCTGAGCTGTGTCCTTGAGCACACTGTTCAGTCAAAGGCTGCCAGGCACAGCTTCTGAGGCTGCCTCCTGGGATGCCTGTGGTCAGGGTGCCATAAGACAGGCACGGGGAGTGCTCAGTGCCATGCATAGCCCCGGCCCTAAGCTGGGCTCTGGAAATTTCTGTGCCTGAGCTTTCTTTGACTTCACGGTGTCATGGCGGAGTGCTGCTACTCGAATTCTTTGCCTAGATGTACGCACTTCACCACACAGGGCCTGGAGAAGCTGGGACGTGTGAGCCGCTAGGCTTGCTGGGGTCAGAGGGTAGTTTCTACCTTTTTCAAAAGCCTAGAGTTATGTGCTGGAGTTTGATCCTCCTTTTCATCTTGAATTTGGCCCATGATACCTCTCGGAATCCATTAGCATTCTGCTTTGGTTTCCTGTCTTCCCTTCACTCCCATGTTCTGCTTGGCACCAAGCCCATATGGTCGCCCCCATGAAGGAGAGGGCAGCTTTAGGCTGGCTAAACCATCACCACCACACACGTTTCTTCTTTAACAGTACCGTTAGTGTTTGTGCACGCACATGCATAACACACATGCAGAGGTCAGAGAACAGCTTCCAGGAACTGGCTCTCTCTTTCCACCATGGGGGCTCCTGGACTAGACTCAGGTTTACTGCGCAAAGTGCTTTCAGCAGCTGAGCCATCTCACCAGCCTGGTTTTTATTCTTTCCCCCTCCTTCTTCTCTATTTTTTTCTTTTAATATTATTGTGATAGTTAGTTAATACGCACCATAATGGGTTTCATTACGGCACTCCCAGACATGTTAATCACAGGACTCCTGCCACATATGCTCACAGGGTTAAGGGGAAGTTTGGGCTCACGAAGCAAACATCAGCTGCTTCAAAATAGCACCCCGTCAGCCTCTCGGGTTTACTTCACAAGTCAATGCCTCTGGTTAGTGTGTTAGTTATGATTTCTACTGCTGTGAGGAGACACCATGACCATGACAGCTATTATAAAGGAAAGCATTTACCGGAAGCTGGCTTGTAGTTCAGAGGTTTAGTCCATGCTTGCCATGGTGGGGAAATGGCAGCACACAGACAGAAGTGGTACTGGAGAGGAAGCTGAGAGCTCTACATCTGGGTCAGCAGGCAGCAGGGAGACAGAGTGACACTGGGCCTGGCTTGAGCATCTGAGACCTCAAAGCCCCACCCCTAGTGACATACTTCCTCCAACAAGGCCACACTTCCTCCAACAAGGCCACACTTCCTCCAACAAGGCCACACTTCCTCCAACAAGGCCACACCTCGTATAGTGCCATTCCCATAGGCCTATGGGGGCTGTTTTCATTCAAACCACCACAGCTGCCTTTCTGGTTTCCACATGCATGTGTTCTGTAGATCCCTGCGGAGGTGCTGCAAGGAACTTGTGCTGCAGGATATCTGATCCCATTGTGGTCTCGGAGATTGTGAACTGTAAAAACCTGTTTCTAGTTGTGGAGTGGCTCAGCGCTACGAAACACCTTTAACTCAAGAGTTTTCTGTTTACTATAAACAAGTACTGTGGTTTTTGGCTCAGCCCTAGAATATACCTTTAATCCAAGAGCTAAATAAAGTCAACCTTAGGTCAAGAGGTGGAGCAAGAAACCAGCTGACAGGGATTAAACAGAAAGGAGGGGCTTCTCCAAGACAACTTGGAGAAGAGGGGGCTTTTGGGATTTTAGCTTTTGGCTTTTTCCTCTGGGATGGGAGCTGAGTATGAAGGTCAGCCAGTGCTTTCTCTGCCTGTCTGAGCTAGTAGGATTTCACCCCAGCATTTGGCTCCTTAGTTTTTTTTTTTGGTGAAATCAAACCACTGGGACTTTAAAATTTTATTACAACATAGCTGTGAGCACCTCTGTCTTCATGTCTACCTGGCATGCAGCAAGCTTTGTATCCATCGTTGCTGAGTGATGATGTGTCTTCCCCAGAGATGGGTTGTTGTAATGGCCGAGCATGATTTCTAAGGTTCTTGACACAGTTTTATACACAAAAGAGATTACCCAGGAGTAAGATTGATTTAAAATTTAGTCTTTGATTTATTACTAGGCTTAGGGTTAGGGGTAAACTTGAATGTCCTGAAACTTCTAAGTTGAATTATAAATATTGTATTTATAACTCCAGCAAATCACAATAACCATTTTAAAGGGGATTTAGTTAATGTTTGGTCCCACTTACAAATTTGGCCATATTCCTTTTAAACTACTTTTATGAGTTTAATAGATTCAATTTCTTTTTAAGTATCATAATTGTCTGACTTTAAAACATTCTGAATACTTAAGTAACTCATATAAATCCATTATGTTAAATTTATAAATATAGAAAATCTTTAGTTATTAAAAATATTAAGTTCTGTAATGGACCTATTAAGATTTAAATTAAAACAACCCACAAGTCTAAATCAATTATACATGTAAAATTGGGATGTCAAGCAGACATCTAACTGCATTAGGTTAATTTCACATAAATGTCATAAATACACAAAATGCCAAGGTTGCACAGACTCAGTGGCTGCAGGTATGCATGCCTGTCACTTTATCCCTCAGGAGGCTGAGCAGGAAGGATCTTCACTGTGAGACCAGTGTGGACTGCAAAATAAGACCAAAACCTCAAAAACCAAATGAAACTAAAATGGAAGACTCCAAAGCTCGTCCCCAAACAAGCAAACTCAATTCATGAAAATATTAAAAGTATACATTCTAGATTCTTAAATAGTTCTATGCATTGTTGTTGTTAAAAGATGCCACTATGGTTTCCGAATAACCTTCCTTCCCTTCTCTTTTTCTCCTTTCTTTTTTTTTCCCAATCAACCTGATGACATCTCATAAAAAGTACCCCCCCCACCCCCCACCCCCACCTCTGCCTCACACAGCTTTTATAATCACCAACATGACTGTCTTGTTAGGATTTCTGTTTAGATGATCACTAAGATTTTAGCCATAAATTCTCAATTATTATTTTAAATGTATTTACAAATATGTTTCTCCTTTTAGACCAATGCAAATGGTCTAAATACCTTTTAAATACCTTTAAAAGAAAAAAAAAGTAATAGACTGAGAAGTAGACTGAAAGGACATAGCTGTAAAACACACCCAATGAAAGACACAAAGAGTCCACATGGAACAAGTACAGTCTAAGTATAGGAAGATAAAGACTTGAGTGGGCAAAAGATAGAGACATAGTTTTTTCTGCAAAAAAGTTGTATGTGTATGTGTGTGTGTTTGTGTGTGTGTATGTGTGCATGCTTGTGTGTGTATGTATGTATATGTATATGAATGGCTAATAAGCCCATGAAAGAAGAGGTCCAACATTATTGCTCATCAGGGAAATGCTATTTAAAAGCATAATGAGATAACATTTCACACTCCTCAAATGGCTCTTATAAGGAAGGCAGACAATGAGAACTGTTGAAGGAATGGAGGAACATTGCCTGGAGAAATGTGACATAGTATAGCCATTTTGGAATACTTTGCAACTTCTCAAAAAAAAAAAAAAAACCCATAAAATTTTTGTATAATATTACCATTTCACTCCTAGGTAGAGAGAAAGAAAAGCAGAATGGTAAGAAAGGCTTGGCCTGAGATACTCAGAACAGTGTTATCCATAATATGTCAAGACTGAAATAGTCCAAATGTCCACGGACTGCTGAGTAGATAGACAAACCATCGGTATATCCACACAATGGAGTACCACTAGTCAGTGAAAAAGGATGAACTAATGACATACTGTGTCATGGATGAATCTCAAAATGCACACTAAGTTAAAAAAGCCAGTTTTGTAAGATACTACATACATGTGATTTTATTTCATGAAGTATCCAGGAAAGGCAAACTTTATAGACACAGAAGTGGATTAATAGTTAGTTCCCTGGGGCAATCAAATGAGAATAAATTAACGACAGTGAGCATGAAGATTGTAACTGGTAGGATAGAAACGCCGGGAGCTGGTTTGAAGCTCTGAAGCTATTCATTTGCTCAGGCTACTAAATTGCTGCGGAACAAGTGTTTGCTGGTAACTGTAGTCTATTGGTCCCCCTATGTGAATGTCAAATTATTTAATACCTACAACCATCCATGAGTACTGTTAGAGCTTTTTAAAAATCAGCTACCAACTCTGTGAGAAAGCATCAAAATTTGGAATCAACAAAACTTATTGTGTCAAATGTCATGTATTTGGAATTTACTGAAGCTCTAGGTATATTTTTGCAAAGACTTGAAAATATTTTTACTTTTAACAAAGTTTTTTTTTTTTAATAATTTTAAACACTCAGTGCTTTTTTCTTTTTTTCTTTTTTGAGACAAAGTCTCAGGGTACAGCCTGGCCAGCCTTAGGCTCACGTGCCTTCCATCTCGGCCTACAAAGTGCTGGGCCCGCAGGCCTGTGCTTCTCGCCTGGCTGCCACGGAGTATTGTGTATGCAGGTTATCTTCATCCACTGGAGAACTGGGGGGGTTCACATAGGTAGGACTAAAAAAGTAGTTCAAATCCTAACCCCCAGAGATTAGCAGTATCGTCATTTGGTGCATATCCTTCTACAATTTTCAAGCGGATCTATCTTCCAGTTATGACTATATCTTCCTGTTCCCTAACATACATACATACATACATACATACATACATACATACATAGTCTTGTCAACCTCTGTCTACTTAATAGGTTTTATTTTTTAACTTAACTTTATACAAAGCATATTATATAGATTTCCTTCCTATCAAAATCAATGCTTTATATTTCCAGTAGTGTTTACCTTAGAAATAGAAAATCAAAGTTTTGCTTCTTTTTTTTTTTTTTCTGGGTACAGTGTTAATCAGGGTCTAAGATGGTTTTGGTATTCCTTGAACTGCTTTCGCGTGTCTGCCTGGGAACACTCTGTGGGCTCCTCTAGGAGAGCAATGCAGGTGAGCAGGAGACGCTCCGCTCCTCGAGGGACGGGCTGTGCAAATACGAAGTTAAACGGCTTCTCCATGTTCACTGTCTTCTTACCTAAAGGGCTAGTAAAAAAAAATGGTGGGATAAATTTGAATGTCTTGACAACTCAGCATTCTGTACCCTAAACCAGGAAACACAGAAGTAACAACATAGAAACTGCAGATAATAGACTGAATTTTAATTGTCTTTGTTGAAAGATTTTTATATTTTATACACTGGTTCTACGCACCTGGTATGGAGAAGTTTTTCTTTTTAATTTTTTAGGTTTTTTTAAATTTTTATTTTTTTGCTGTTGTAGATCATTGAAATCCAGAGCCACTCGAAAGTGACTTCATTACCATTTTCAACACACACACACACACACACACACACACACACACACACACACACACACACACCTCTTACCCTAAAGGAAATAAGAGACAGTTTACTCTGGAGCCAAATGTGAGTGACTATAGCTTGGGAACATAGATTCAAGTTAGCCCAGATACTGTGTTCCAAACTGGTAACATTTGTAATGTCTATTAATACCAGAAAAACTCCAAAGCCCTAAGGGAAGACACCTCACATGCACCGGGAGGCATCAGCTGAGGGACCCCAGCTCTGGTCCAGTCTCAGGTGCTGTCTGATGATGTATTCAGACTCTGGGCTGGTGGAAGCTCTGGGCCTGTTTGCTCATCCCTGAGATGACTTACTTGATAACCACAAGGATATTAGGTCACATACAGGATAGGAAATAAAAGCTTATTTCGTGGGCTAAAATGGCCCAAGATACTTGGTTTTATATTTGTGACATCCTAACTCTCCACAATTATTGACATTTTAATCAGCTTGTCAGCCTTGTAGAAAGTTTAATGAAGGTGTTCCCCAAACCTGAACTCCTGTTTATCTTATTTAATTTTTAGAAAGATATCGAAAATGAATTACTTTGATTATTTTATAAACAGAAACAGAAAATTTGGCACAAAATACGTTTTATTTTATTTTATTTATTTTTATTTTTTTATTTTTTGAAAATCTATATTCTTTTTTATTTTATTCTATTTTATTTTATTTATTATCTACACCAGAACTCATTAGATGGTTGTGAGCTACCATGTGGTTGCTGGGAATTGAACTCGGGACCTTTGGAAGAGCAAACAGTGTTCTTAACCTCTGAGCCATCTCTCCAGCCCATAAGTTCTATTTTAAGGATGCTCTATGTTGGTTAAGTGAGGTAGTAAAAGGATGATCAGGAAGTGGGGAGTGGTGCAGGGAAGACGGAAGAGACAGAACAGAAAAGAGGAAGGGAGAGTGTAAGAGAAGCAAGCAGGGCAAGGGGTGGACAACCGAGCCAAAAGCCTGTCCTCTAAGCCTGAGGAGCATGTGGAGAAAAAAAAAAAAGCAGTTGGTTTGAGGATTTGTCAGCATTTGAAGTCCCCTAACCCAGGGAATTCTTGATGTATAGACTCAGAAATGCATCAGCATGCAAAGACAATTATTGTAGCACGTCTATAATAACAGAGACTCGGCGCTGGGGTGGCACAGTGTGTACTTTGTGTGAGTAAGGCCCTAGGTTTGTTTTCCAGCACTGTGAAAAACAAAACAACACAGCAGAAAATGATCATCAGCTTAAATATCCAGCAGTATGCAAATGGTTATACAAAATGTATTCATTTGGTAGAAATTTAGGTGGATATAAAAAAGAATGAAGTAGAATTATATATATGTATATTATATTATACATATGATTGTTAAAAACACCTTGAGAAACATAAGTGATATAATTTTAATCTATAGAAACAAAAAATATGATATAGCCAGTATACATCAAAAGGTCTTTATGCTGGTCCTGATAACTCCAGCATTTGAGAGAATGAGGCAGGAGGGTCAATGTGAGTTTGAAGCCAGCCAGAGCTACAGGGTGAGTATTTTAAATATCTAATTAAAAAGAAAAGAAAACTAAAATAATTTTAAAAAGCTAACAAAGCCAGAAAACCATGTGTCTGCATGAATATATAATAAACTTTTGATGGTTTGGGGCAGGACAGTGTGAATTGTCATGGCACCTGCTGGCCTCTGAGAAGAGCGCCCACTTAGAGATGTGTTCCAGTGCTGATGAGGGATTTCACTAGGACTCAGCTGCTCTGAGTTTCAACAGGAACCCAGACAAAATGAAGCTTAGGTGGAGTCAAGCCTTTAGCTTCCTGTTTGCTAGGGGACCCCAAAGAGCCCAGCCCTAGGTAACTCCACTCTTGCTAGTTGTGGGCAACTTTGATTGCATCTGCTGGATTTACGAGGAGCCTTGGAGAGGGAGACAATTTCCTCATCTATAACTTTAGGATAATAGCAATATTTAAAACTGTAGCCCCATGCCTAGCCGATGGGGTCAGGATTCAAAAGCTGTAGCCACTACTGTTATTAATATTTTGGAGTAGTTCAGGAGCAAATTTCCATCTTTTCAGGCCTTCATTTTCTTTATTTTTGCCTCCCACCCTTGTGGAGAGGAAAGCCATTTGATATGTGGGATTGAAAGCCAACAGATTTACCTACGATTTCATGCTAGGCCATCACAGCTTATGTTTGGAGTCTATAGGGGGAAAAAAAAAAAGAGAATCTTTTGTTCATTTTGATTCCCCTCAACATAGCTTAATTTCCTCTCTGACAATTTGTATTGGTCATTAAGGCAGCCCAAGAAAATCATCTGTCTATTTCTTGAGTAGAGACTTTTTAATGTCAAAAAGTCTTCCATAATTATTGGACATTTTGGGTATTTTTAAATGAAGCAACTATTAATGCATTAAATTTATTCTGTGAGCTGACATTAGGCCACATTCTCACATCTGTGCTCTTGTGCTGATTTAAAGGGCTCTTGTGATTCTTAAAGTGTTTTTTTTAAAATAATAGCTTCATAATTGTAAGTGATGCTTTTAAAATGTGTTAACTCCACCACAAAAAGAAGAGGAAGAGGAAGAAGAAGAAGAGGAGGAGGAGGAAGAGGAAGAAGAAGAAAAGAGAAAGAAGAAGAAGAGAAAGAGGAGAAAGAAGAAGAAGAGGAGGAGGATAATAATAATAATAATAATAATAATAATAATAATAATAATAATAATAATAAGAAGAAGAAGAAGAAGAAGAAGAAGAAGAAGAAAGATGCCTCCCTCTGACTTGCAGTTTTTGTGCTTTAATGCTTTGCATTGTGGTGATAAAGGGAGCCAGGCACAGAGTCATCACATCACGGCAGGAACTTGTGTGCCTTGTATTTATTAAATAATTTTAACTTGATCATTGGTAGGAAAATGCTTTTGAGTGGAGGAGGACACTCTTCCTGTTGTGAGAGGACCACGGAGTTCTTTTGCCTGGTAACAGTGCCCTCTGCAGCACGCTGTGGGCTCAGCTCTGTTATCAGGGCTCCATTCCCACAACAGGGAGATCCCACACGTAAATGGCACAATTGCTTCTTCTGACATCTGTGTACAGATGACATCTCCTCATACAGCTTAGCAAAGGTTGCTCAGTGCCTGAACGTGGCCTCAGAATTCCTTTGGAAAGATTTGCTTTAAAAGCTAGCTGCTGTAAAGGAGGAGGACTTATCAAACTATTATCGGCCTTTTAACAACAATACCTAGCCAGCATGGAAAAGTCAGGATTACTGGTTCAGTGTTTTTAAGTCAGCCCAATTACTGATTAGATGTAACATAAATAAGAATGTTTGTTTGTTTGTTTGTTTTGGTGCTGGGGACTGAGTGTGAGACTTTAAAAATGTTCTACCAGTGAGCTATATAGCTTTGGCCCTCTGTTGGTTAGGGTTTCTACTGCTGTGAAGAGACATCATGACCACAGCAACTCCTTTTATTTTTACATTAAAAAAAAAAAAAGATTTTTGTTTGTTTGTTTTTCAAAACAGAGTTTCTCTATGTACCCTTGGCTGTCCTGAACTCACTTTGTAGACCAGGCTGGCCTGAAACTCACAGAGATCTGCCTGCCTCTGCCTCGCCGAATGCTGGGATTACTGACATTTTACTTTATAATTTATAACATTTAATTGGCTGGCTTACAGTTTCAGAGGTTTAGTCCATTATCATCATGGCAGGAAGCATGGCAGCGTGCAGACGCACATGGTGCTAGAGGGGGAGTGGGGGGTTCTGCATCTGGATCGGCAGGCAGCAGGAAGAGAATGCCACACAGGCCAGGCTCGAGACCTCAAAGCCTGCCCCCCATGACACACTTCCTCCAACAAGGCCACATTTCTTAATAGTGCCACTCTCTGGTGACCAAGCATTCAAACATAGCATTTTGGGGGCCATTCCTAGTCAAGCCACCACACCATACATATGCTTTTAATATTTGAGAAGGATCTCACTAAGTTTCCTGGGCTTTGAACTTACTTTTTAGCCCAGGAAGATCTCTTTCTCAGCCTCTTAGGTAGCTGGGATTATATGTACTACAAAACAGCGTTACTTTTCAGACCGTTGTCTCTGTGTGATGTGGGCTAAAATTTGAGTAACTAAATGTGGCATCTCTAGAAAAGATGTAGCATTGCATGAGCCACACTTGTAAAATGGCCAGCACCTTTGCAGAAACACATGAGCAACTGTGAGCGTGCCGAAAACTTCTCTCTGAAATAGATTTCTCCCTGACCTTTGTCGTGTGCTGTCCTACCAGCATATATAGAGTTGTTTTCTGCCCCATCAAAATTCATCACCATCTCCTAGTGTTATGGCAGATGGAGAGATCCGTGGTCCAGCATCGTTTGGAGGCCTGTTCACTGCAGCTGAGTTGCTTTACAACTTGGGCTCATTTAGTGAGGAAGGGGAACTAAATCTGATATGATGCCGTAGAGCCCCAACATAAAACCAGCTGAGATCTCTCTGCAGCAACACAGTGAAGGCAGGCATTTGGGGGCCATGGATGGGAGTTCTGCTTTCCTCCGACACCCCGCTGGTATTATCCCACACTTTGCAGCAACTGGCCTCAACCAGACACCCCTTTGCTACGCCCTTTTTGGTTTCTTCTGATGAGTACAGAAGCAGCTGGGAGGAGGAGGGAGAGATGCTCCTTTATCTCAACCTGATTGCTTAAGACTCTTTTTGGTGACAGTTTTCACTGTAATAACATTGACGTAATGTTAGCCTATGAGGAAAAAAAAAATCATCAAAGAACCAGTGTATCCCAGCATGGTGGCACATGCCTTTACTTTCAGCACACAGGAAGCTGAGGCTGGAGGATAATGATTTCCAGGCTAGTCTGAGCTACATAGCAAAAACCCTTTCTCAAAACAAAGAAAAGAAATCCCACTGTAAATCAGCAATGAAATGCAAAGAGACAGTGGCTTTCAAAAAAACGGGGTGTACTGCTTTCAGACCCTTGTTTCCTTAGCGGCCATGGTGACTCCATCCCTGTCCTTGGTAGGTCACTCCAAGCTTGCACTCTGGGGGAATTCATGTGCTGCTCACTTCTGAACTGATGACACACTGTGGGAACAGCTGTGGTCCGGCAGATGTGTGTATGAATACACTCAGTATTCTGCTGTTGTCCTTTTGCGAGCTCTGCCCTGCCAGCTTCTTCTCTCGTTTGTGGTCCCCTAAGGTGCCCTGGCAGCCCAAGGCTGAGGCCAACACCCCAATTTGCAGTTTCCAGGACAGCTCAGTTCCTTAGACTGTGAAGGTCATGTAACGACTGACTAATTTATTCTCTTTTATTCTCAAAATTAAGGGAAGTTTTTATTAAATTCTTTGCAACAGGACGTTTGATCCAAACTGTCTCTTAATCTCGTGTTTGATAAATAATAAATGGCTCACTGCTCACCAAACTGCACAGTAGTCAATGGTTACTAATGCCTCATTTGCATATGAAATTAATATTCCATATGGCTGACCCAATCATCTATGCCTATCCCAACAGGGGGAAGCAAATTAATTTGAGAAGTTTGAGTTGCAAGCTGTTGAGTACTATTGAGTCACTACCAGGAAAGACCTAAACATTTATGTTTTAGGTAAGATGGTGGCATTTAGGCCACCTCTCTGTGAAGAAGAAGAACAGCATAAAGAAAACGAGGCTTGACCTCTAAGAAAGAACTAGAAGGGCTTCAGAAATCCTCAGGGGAAATCAATAGCCATACTGTCATGGGGGATCCTGGAGGCTTGGTAACAAGGGGGGCACATTTGATTTGAGGGCTGACTTCAAGATAGAAAGTATGTTCTGAATATGATCTGCTGTGAAGATCACTCACTCTACACAACAACAGTCATTACATCCTCATTCATGAAGATGTATTCGATTCCTATGGTACATACACCACTGTCCCCGGAACACCTGCATTACACACTTCCCGATCATTGTTAGGGTACAGTAAAGGAAGCAAATGTTTAACTCTTTCTTAATGTGCGGTTCGATATCAGATGCCATGCACAGACCAAGGGTGGTTTGACATTTGTCAGCATGAGTAATGTAATCACAAGGTTTTTCCTCCGAATATCTGGTTCATCCTCCATGATGATCAATACTTTGCCAACAGGCAAAGAATACTACGTCATATAAAGGGTTACAAGCGTTTTGGTGCTGAGGATGGGACCTACGGCATCACATATGATAGTAGTCTACTAAACTGAGATCACTAGCATCTCAAGGCTCCTTTGTCTTAGGGCAGGATCTTTGTCTTAGGGTTTTAGGTTTTATTGCTATGAAGAGACAACATTATCATGGCAATTCTAATAGAGAAAAACATTCAATTTGGGGCTGGCTTACAGTTCAGAGGTTTAGCTCATTATCATCATGGTGGGGAGCAAGACATTGTGTGTGGTGCCAGAGAAGGAGCTGAGATGTCTGTGTCTTGATCCACAGGCAGCAGAGGAAAGACCGTGTATCACAATGGGTGTAGTAGCTCGGGCATAGGAGGCCTCAACGCCGGCCCCCCAATGACACACTTTCTCCAAAAGGCCACACCTCCTAATACTGCTACTCTTTATGGGCCAAACATGCAAGCACATGAGTCTATTGGGGCCATACCTGGTCAAACCACCACAGCCTTACTATATGTTTGCTAGGATGGCTTCGAATAAACTCACAGGGGTCTGTCTTTCTGTCTCTTGTGTCCTGGGATCAAAGGCCTCTACCACCATGCCCAGCCCAACTTATATCACTGTAAAAAAAATGTAAAGATTAACATTTTCTCTTATTATCCTGCAGTAGGCCTTCATACATAATGTAAGAGTTGAGTCTGATGGTTTACAGGTGTCAGAAACACTCCAGCTTGGGAGTTGTGCCAGTCATGTCCTTAAATGATGTAGTTACTATTTCCCTTCACTTGGTGGTGGCACCGAAGAAGGTACTTCTAGTTCATAGAAGGGCTTTCTATCAATTAAGCTAGACACTCTATGTTATGGTAAAAATAGTCCAACTGGCTTGGCATAACAATGGTTCAGACACCACTCACTCACGCTGAGTGCGGAGACAGAGCAGGTCTCCAAAAGGCATTCCAGGAGCTAACTGCTCTTATGCCATATCCTCGCTAATGTGCTCCTCTGTGACCACTGTGGCAAGTGGGTTGGGAACTGGATTCCCATTAGATGCCCACTAATGAAACAGAGAGGATGTGCACACTTCCGGTTTCATGGCCACATTGCATGTCACTTGGCCATAGTTGAGGAGCAAGGTGAGCATAGAACTGGAATGTTCCTGAAAGTTGATGGTGAGGATGCTTGATTCAGATCACGCCATTACAATTTTTTGTCTTTCCTTTGATTGGTGAATGGGGGGGAGGAATAAATGTGACAGTGTGACAGTAAAGAAATAAAAATGGGAGATGCCTCGATGCTATTGAAATGACAGTTCCACAAAGCTTGAAAGTGACTGTTAACAACTTAGGAATGTTGCAGTTGCATGTGTGTTGCTGTGCATGTTGGTGCATAACTGTAATCAAATCACTGTGGCGGTGGACGCAGGAAGGCTGAACTTGAAGCCAGCCCAAGTTACGCAGGGTGCCCTGGCTTAAAAACAACAAATAACAAACAAAAAGGAATGTTGCGAGTTTTAACGGAGACTCTATCAGCGTTTCTCAAGGACTCATTGCTTTGGCTGGGAGAATCGTCATCCCCCAAAGATATTTGAGCCCTGATCATAAAATCAGTGGCTATATTGCACTTCCCAGTGAGGGAGCTGTAAGTTGCAGGTGGAATCTCATTGATTGTTCTGAAATAACCCAGGGGGTTCAGCATCATCCTAAGGGTCCTTTGATGTGCAAGAAAGAGATAGAAGAGAGAACAGACCCAGAAGAGGGCAGTGGAAAGAGGCTGTGGTGTGAACTTGTTGTCTTTGAAGCTGGAGCAAGGTGCCACAAGTTAAGGAGATGCAGAAGAGGTGTCTAGCAGCTTGAGATGGAAAAGCCACCCTATCGTCCCCTGAGCCTTCAGATGGAACACCGAGTCACTGTCAAGGACAGGATGAGGGCTGCACCCACGAAAGTCTGTGTTCATGTGATTTTCTAGAAGAAAGGTTAATGTGGAAAATTGGCATTTTCTGGGAGGCTGTATGTGACAACTCCAGAATTGCGTTCTTTCGTCACCATTATCCCCCCCTAACACATCCCCAAAGGTCTTAGATGTCCCTGTAGGAAGACAACAGCAGGAAGGGCACCACTTGTAGGAAAACTCCAGGGCTGCATCTTTTTCATGTTTCTAAGTCAGGTTGTCAATCTGTTGAAAAACTTATACAAAAGTAACAGGAGAAGAAAATGGAAAGCAGCGGTTTTTATCAGAAACTCGATATGTCATTAGAAATACTAGATTTCGCAGCCAAAATTCAACAGATATTCAGGGAAGTCACTGGTGACTTACTGTGGGGAGAGGGAGGCCTGTGGCTGAACAGTTGGAAAACAGCTTTGGGTGTGATCGTTTACTTGATTAGGAGAGAGAGAAAAAAATTATGGAGAACAAGCACAGCCTGTCTGCTTGCCTCTCGGGGGAAGCCAAGATGAATGGCGAATTCCCAGTTTCTAACGAGGATTTTCAGGCCGGTCCTCATTGCATCAGTGCATGGCTGTCTAGGTAAATGGACAGATAGGTAAAGGAGTAGGCAGAGGGTAGCTGCAACAGGAAAGTTACTGTCTAGAATAACCAGCATTATAACACATATATACCAGGGAGGCAAGCATTTGATTCAGGGAAGAATCGTTGAAGACTTGGTTCAATGAGAGCACCCCAAGGCTATCACCGGTAGGTAGACACCCAGTCTGACTGCCTCCAACAATTGCCTGTATTTTACCAAATTTGGGTGGACAAGGATTCCTTTTAAGTCTGCTTGATACATTCTGCACAGAATGAGATTTAAAAATATCCTAAAGTTCTCTTATGTCTATGCTAAGCCACGCCATTTGTAATTATTCTCCGGCTTCCTGCTCCAGTTAATCACCAGGAGTCATGCTCTACTTGAGTGTCATGATGTTTGTCATTAGTAGCTGCTTTGCAACGATGATGGCAAATGATAGCTAATAGGCATTTTTTTCTTTTAAGGTTATTTATTTATTATGTAGATAACATCTTGCCTGCAGGTGTGTCTGCCCACCAGAAGAGGGCACCAGATCTCATTATAGATGGGTATGAGCCATCATATGGTTGCTGGGAATTGAACTCAGGACCTCTGGAAGAGCAGCCAGTGCTCTTAATCTCTGAGCTATCTCTCCAGCCCCCACTAATAGTTTTTTTTTTTTTTTTTTTTTAAGAGACAGTCTCATGTAGTGCAGGCTGGCCACAAGTTCACTACATAGTTTGAATGACTGGTTTTCCCACCTCTATGGCATTGGCATTATAGGCATGTGTCACCAAATCTGATTTTCTGCAGTGCTGGATAGCAAACTAAGGGCTTTGCACATGCTAGGCAAGTATCCCCAAATCCACATAGCTGTACTTTAAAAAAAAAAAAATCTATTTCTGCCATGCTCTAACAGAAGGTAAGGTAGGCCTTAAAAAAGCCATGTGCTACAAGAAGATACAGTAAATATTAGCAAGTGAGGTAACAAGGGCAAAAGGAAACTATGGTGGAGAACCACAAGAACCCCAGAAGACACTGACACCCTCTGGGTTGGGGTGGATCACAGATATGGTCCTAGCTTTCTAGCAGTTCTTAAGGGGGAATGGTCAGTCCCATGACCAGTCAGATGCTCAGAACCAGAACCAGAGAGAACCGCCCCCCCATGGTCTCCATACAGAGGACCCTAGTAATTGTAGTGGGCTGTATTCTCAGTAGCACCTTTCCTGGAGATGACAATTTTCTTGGCTATATTTTTTGTCACATCCTTAGGTATAAGCTTTTGGCATCATTACCTACTTAAGCCAAATCGTCCTACCGAGGGGCGGAAGGCACGTGTTTCCATTTCTCTGTGTGTCAGAGGTTAGGGTTTAGAGTATCTAGAGTCAGCACTCAGGATGTGGAGGCAAGGAAGGCGGAGTGCTTGAGGCCGTCCAGGCTAAGTGGTAGGACTGTGGTCTCAGAAATTCTACAGGCAAACCAGAATTTAAAAGTACCTAAGGGACACTACTGGGTAGAGAAGCACTCCTGGGGCCCTGCAGGAGTTTAGCTTGTGTGTGTTCTGCCTTTTGCTTAAAAAACAAACAAACAAACAAACAAAAAACAAGAAAAGTAGATAGCACTTTCAGAGAGCTTCAGGGTCTGGGAAAGAACTTCCTTCTTCCTTTAAGGAGTTCTACAAAGAAGGTGTGTAGGTCTCTGTGAATGTGGTTAGTAGAGTGTGTGTGATGTGTTGTGTGTGTGTGTGATGTCTTGTATGCGCGCGTGTGAGTGTGTGTGTGCGTGCACGTTCGTGTGCTCCTTTCCCAGCAGCTCAGGCCTTGTAAGCATGCTTTGGCCAGGGGACTCAGTGGGCAGACAGCTTTCCTCTGTGTGTTGAGGAATTTGACCGAGGCCATGTGAATAGGGCTGGTTGGGGGGCACCTCAGTCATCAGTGAAGCCAGGAGGTACTAGTTGCCTGCCCCTGGCCATGTTCAGGCCTCCTCTAAGGCCCTAGATGTTCATCTGGTGACTTGACATGTAAGCAAAAATTGCTCATGCTCCGCTCCAACAGCCCAGCAAATCCTGAGGCCAGTGGTGTTTGGGAAGCCCTCCAATGTCCAGCAGTGGCTAGTTACATTGTTGGAGCACCATTCTCCTGGCACATTATTGGCAGGAAAAGGAAATAGCAACCACAGCTTCTTCCAAGAGCACTGCAGTCTGTTCTCTATGCCACAGGCACCGGGATCCGCTTAAAACATAAACCTCGTCATGACAGTTCCCCAAGAAAAACTCTTTTGTAATTTCCCAGGCTCGTCAGCGGGAAGCTGTAGGTTGAGGGATGGGAGACAAGACCCTTCGCTATTATCGTCATCGTCACTGCCGCCATTGCTGCCACCACCGCTGCCACTGTTATCCCTGGGCTGGCCTTCAACATGCCATGTAGCCAATGGTTATCTTGAACAGACGCCCACCCCCCCGCCTCGATTTCCCAAGTGCTACACTGTAGGTGTGCTTTACTAGCGCTGTTTTTCTGCTGCACTGCTGATTGCACTCAGCCCCGTGCATATGAGGCAAATTCATGGCCAACCGAGCTACGTATCCCTAGGCTTTACTACGACTTGAAGTTTGAGACAGGTCTCCCTAACTTGCCCAGGCTAGCCTTAGCTCATGATTCTCTTGGCCCAGTCTCCTGGCTGGCTGGGATTATGAGCCTGCCCCATCACCTTTCCTCCACCATCTCCACCCTTCTGTTTCTCCCGCTTTTCTCCCTTCTTTCCCACCACTCTACTTGTCCTCACTTCCTAGTCCTGGCATGTCCATTTCCCCCCTTTCTTCCTGAATGTCCAGACACAGGCCATGCCTTCTCTTAGGACTCAAGTTCCTTTTTCCTCTGTTAGGCCAGCCCCATGAGGACTTTGGCTTCAGGTTACAGCCTAGAAACCAAGGAGTGGTTCTGGCCCCTCGGATGACATGAAGCTGGCCGTCTCACGGCATCTTCACTCTTCTTGACTGTGGTGTGTTGTTAGGAAAATGGCAGCTGCAGCAATGACCCCTACATGCTAGTGGTTTAAGGCTAAGACTCCAGTTCAGGGACCCCTAGCAGCTAAGGAGACATCTCTTCAGGCCTCTAAGGCAGTGGTTCTCACCTCTGTAGGTCATGACCCCTTTCAGGAGGGGGGGGGTCAAATGACCCTTTCAAAGGGGTCACCTAAGACCATCAGAAAACAGAGATATTGACACTATGATTCATAACAGTAACAGAAGTACAGTTACGAAGTAGCAACGAAAATAATTTTATGATTGGTGTTCACAACAACAGGAGGAACTGTATTAAAGGGTCTTGGCATTAGGAAGTTGAGAACCACTGGTCTAAAGCCTTGGTGGCAGGGTGTCTCAACATCAACCCAGGACAGAAGAAGAGAGTCACTAGAAGGCACATCCGCTCCTCACTGCCTTGATGCCAGTGGCGTAACACAGAAGGAGTGCAGATTTTGGTGGTGGACACGTGCTCTTATGATTGCCTGTGACTCAGACTCTGCTCTCACGGGAAGGAAGCAGACGAAAGGATTGCTCACCACTGTATCCGTTTTGTCAGCTCCACATCTGACACCTCGATTCGGGGGGGGGGGGGTCACCCATGAGTTTGGCAGTATTTGGGTGGAGAAAGGAGGTGGCCACTGTGGAGGAGGGCAATTCGTCCTCCTGACACCCCGTCCCCCATTCTGTGCACTGGAGAGAGGGGGCACAGCACCCCAGCTAAGCTTTCCTTGGTCCTGCTGCCAGCTAGCCCCCTGTAAAAGAAATATCCATTCCTTCTGCTGATTGAAGCATTCACTGTGGGTGGACGGGCTGGGGCCTCTTCTTGCAAGATGAGGCCTTCTGATTGCATTTGCTCCTGGCATTGTGTGGGCCAGAGAGAAAATCGCTGCTGCTCTGCCTGGCATTATAGCTCTGCCACACATCTGGCACCTGCCGCTGAGCCCAAGGCAGTGGATGGTGAGGAACGCCTTTCAGAACTTCTTTTTATGAGGCATCTCTGAATTCGAAGTGTCATTTGTGTGTGTTAGTGTTGAGGGTACGCCAATAGGAAGTCACCCGTCCATCAGTCAGAGTAAAGTGAAGGAATGAGCAGACATGGTGTGTAACTGGCTGGTGAACCTGGAGAATCAGAGCATGATTCTAGTTCTGAGAAGCCCCAGGCAGAGAAGACTTGACATCTGGGGCCAGCCAGGCCTTGCTTCTCCCTTCCCTGGGACGCCTTCCACCCTGGGCCCCGCAGGCCAAGTACGTGTCAGTCCAGCCATATTCTAGCACTCACAGACAGTCATGTCCCACAGAAGCTTCTGTCTTCTGGAGAGCATGGCAGGGAGAAATGCTCTTGCTCTGGGCTATCGGCATTGAGGCAGAAAAGAAGATATTCTGGAGAGACACTTTGCCACCGCTAGCTAGCAGACCATTGGAACGAGATGGTTCCTGAGAGTATTGGAATTGCTCCAGAAATCTCACGCTACATGAGGGAAAAGACTAGAGCCTGGTGACAGCCAGAGGAGAAACTTTCTCCTCCAGAAAGAGATTTCACACAGTTCTGACAAGTTGTCAGAACACCCTGCAGGAGGGACTGGAGCCTAAAGGACAATGGCGGGTCGAACACCACCTTCACCAGGACTGCTTATTTGCACAATACCCTTGCCTTCTATTTAAGCCTAAGCTTTGTGTCGTGTCAGGACCCCAAAGATGAACCCGTATGTGTGGGGTAAGGGGTGGGTGCTTGGGGTCTTGGTTGTCCTTTCCCACGTGACCACACCGGCTGATTTCCTTCTCCACTTTTCACTCCTGTTTAATTGTCCTCTTGAGGATGACTGCCAGGACCTTGCTTGTTAGGACTGACCGCTAGGGCCCAGGAACTGACCCAAAGGCTGATAGTCTAAGAACGAGACACCGAGGCTGGTTCTATGGGATTGCAGGGTTCATTGTCCCTCTCAGGCCCTCAGCTAGGGTGTGGCCGTGTCCAACCTTCACAGACTCCCATGACTTTGAACCTCAGAGGAGGCTCAGGCTTTTTCACTCCTTCCCTGACAGTTTTCTCCAATCAGGAGCAACTTGCCCCTAATGACACGAGTCCTTATGAACACTGACTGGGTACCCAGCATGTTTGGAGTCCTGTATATGGACTGGCTCATTTAATCTTTACACCTTTTCTATGTGTGGGCTCTCACACCATCATTTTATTTTATTTTATTTTTTGGTTTTTTGAGACAGGGTTTCTCTGTGTAGCCTTGGCTGTCTTAGACTCACTTTGTAGACCAGGCTGGCCTCGAACTCACTGCGATCTGTCTGCCTCTGCCTCCCAACATACCATCGTTTTAGGTAGAAGGAAATTAAAGCACAGAGGAGACAAATCCTCCAGATTAAATGCAGCAGGCGTGAACTCAGGGTCCCAGCCTGTTCCTTGCAGCCTCTGCTATATAAGAGAGGGTGATTGAGCCTTCTTGAAAAATCAGCTCTTAAAGTCACAGGTGGCTTTCTGATACCATCATTTAAAATGCAGGCAATGACTGGACATGGCCCATAGGCCTGTAATACCAGCACTATAGAGGTGGAAGTAGAAAGATTGTGAGTTCAAGGGCATCCTATGAAGTGAGACCGTGTGTGTGTGTGTGTGTGTGTGTGTGTGTGTGTGTGTGTGTGTGTGTGTGTTGTAGCTCTGAGGGGAAAGGTATGCTGGCAGTCAGAAGCCTCAGAATTCCACAGTCACACCACACAACAAACCTCACACAAGAGATTTATTGGGAAAAGCCCAGGAGGGTGGTTGTCACTGCTCAGGACAGAAGCAGCAAAGAACTAAGCACGAGGCAAGTTCTATACAGGGTTTCTTTTGGGGAGGTTGGGGGGAAAGTGGGGATGATGGGGAGGGAGGGGACTTTCCAGAGTAGCCTGGACTGGTGGGATTTTGTGGCCTGATCTTGGGCTTCTTCACCTCCCCCCCCCCCAACTCCCCTCATAGGGCGGGGCCTGCCACTTTCTGCCTTGAGGGGCTGGAAACAGCTGGTATGCTCATTAGAGAAGCCTGGGGGTGGGTGGGGCCTAGCATGCTGCTTCACTAGAGGGTCACATCATGGTGTGGTCCTCCCAAATTCAGCCAGGTCTTTATGAAACCAGAACTGTTAGGATTCTGCTTCAGCCTGCCTACCTGTGATGTCATTGCCTACCTGCCACAGGGGCGTGGCCCTGCCCAGGGCCATAGAAAAGGATGAACCCTCCTCTTGGCCCTTTCTCCACCCTCTCTTCTCTTACCCCCTTACTTCCTTTCTCTCTTTCTCTGTCCCCCCTCTCCCTCCCATCTCTGGGGTACCCCTTCCCCTTTTCCTTCTCTCCCCATGCTCATTTAATAAACTCCTCTATAACATAATATCGGCTGCCTTATATCTTCTTATTTCATTCTCATACATAAAAAGAACATTTTCTATAAAATGAAGAGCAGTGTATTGGTGTGTATGTGTGTGTGTGTGTGTGTGTGTGTGTGTGTATGTGTGTGTGTGTGTATGTGTGTGTGTGTGTGTGTGTGTGTATGTGTGTTCCCAGACAAGTGCAGTTATCTGATTCATGTCCTACAACCACAGACAGCTCCCCGAAATATGGTAACTTAAGATCATATCACCCAATGATGCAGCAGCCGCCTGAGATCATCAGTATGCTCTCTGATGGTTGCTCGGTGACTTACTTACTTATTTATTATGTAATAATACATTATTACTTACTTATTTATTATGTATACGGTGCTCTGTCTGCATGTATGCCTGAATGCCAGAAGAGGCCATTAGATCACATTGTAGATGGTTGTGAGCCATCATGTGGTTGCTGGGAATTGAACTCAGGACCTCTGGAAGAGCAGCCAGTGCTCTTAACCTCTGAGCCATCTCTCTAGCCCCAACGTTGCCAACTCTTTTTCAGATTGTATCCCCACCCCTAGGTGACAAATGACTATATGTTACATGAAAGCTCCATCTTGTAACCAGGCACTTGGCTGAACCTAGAATTTGGTGAAGCCGTCCCCAGCCACCTTAGCTGAAGTAGCATGTCCACTCTGTCCCCTTCTCTCCAGCGCCGCCCCCCCACCCCACCCCCATGGGTTGAGTCAGTGGTTCTCAGTCTCAAAATGGATGCCTAAATTCTATTCCACACCCTGGGGGGCTAATTAGCATATGAAGAGTCCTAATCTGAAATCCCTATGCTCAGTTAATAAGCATAGGAAGATTAGAAGTAATTTTTGACTGGAGACTTTAGTGTGGTTGCAGAAGGCAGGACGGATGTTTTCCGGATTCAGAGCTAAGCGGAATCCAAGATCTCTTGTCAACAAAGCAGGAAAAAGGGCTGCTTAAAGATCCTACAGTGTAGCGTGTTTCTCTCACTCTTTCTTGACCAGATACTCTGGTTTGGATGTGGTTTGTTCCCCCCGCCCCCTAAGGTTCCTGTGCAGGAGGCTTGGTCCCCAGTGTGGCAGGGTGGAGGGGGTAGAACCCTAAAACGTTGGGGCCCAGGGAAGGTCATTAGGTCACAGCGGCCTCACCTTCATGGGTGCATGAATTCTGGTCTCCTAGGAATAGGTCAGGGTTGGGAGGGGGGCAGGCTGCTATAAAGATGGCAGTCCTGGCCTTTCCCCTGGCCTCTTGGTGCCTGTTTCACCACCTGCTCCCTTCTTTTCCATGTGTGTCCTCTTTTCCCACAATACCACCTGCCAGGTCTTGACACAGATGGAAAGCCTTCACCAGATGCCAAAAAAGATAAAGCTACCTTAACTCATCCTCCAAAACTGTAAGCCAAGTGGATCTCTTTCCTTTATAAATTGTCTGGCATCAGATATTTTATAACAACAACATAAAATAGATTAAGACTCTCCACGGTGTTTAACTTTTATTTTCTATTCAGTGTCACCTTCTCCCTAACCACAGTGGAAGAAGGTCTGGGAAACTTGGGCTGATCTGTAAAACGGGGTCTGGCCCCTTTAAGAAGGGCTGCCTCTGGGTTGGCAGCCCCCCTCTCCCCCCAGGTGGGATGTGTTTGCCTGTTCTAACAAAGTCTATAGTTTTGTTCTTTCTGTGCCTGGTGCTTCTCTGTAACTGTTGCTTTCAGTCTGTCAGCTGCCCTCCTGGATCAGTTAACTGTTACATTTTGTCAGGGACTCTTTGGATCTCTGCTTTTACTCTCTGGCAGCGCTGCTTTAGCACCCCCTGCCTCAGATCTCTAGTTGTCACTCTGGCCCTTCTCTCTTTACCTGTTATTTCGCTTTCTTATCAGATCAGGTCTTCTCTCCAGGCCGTACAATTCTTTGCCCACACCACAGGACAAATTTGACAGTGCCTCTGGACAGCCACCCCTCACTGGGAAGAGTGTGGTGAAGGCAGAGGCCCCCAGACTTCAAATGGAAGCTCAGTGGTCCTGCTTTATGACCCAATTGGCTCACAGAGCCCACCAACTTCTGGGTTCCTCTCCTGCCAGTTTTTGTAGAGGAGGTAAATTAAACCAAACTAGGTATCTCTTCTTTTCATAGATACATTCCCCAGCCTGTGGGGGTAGGAAGCCCCAAGAGTACTGTAACCTCTGACCAGAGATATGCAGGTACCTGACTGAGTCCTGTAAGAGGCTTACCCTTGCCGTATTAGCAATGTAGCAGTAGGATCTTGGAGTGGAGCTGGTCATTGCCACGCCCCATTAAAAACCACCACAGGGCACCCGAGCCAAGCCCATAGAACCCATACTTATTCCTTGGTCCCTGAAGAAAGTAAAGAACATTGATGTTCATTAATAGGGCAAGGTGGTGGACGTGGCCAGGTGGAGTCCAGGATGCTACAGGTGAGGGAGAGGAAGGCTGAGAACCCACCCAGAGGGCGGCAGGAGCCAGACTGTAGCTCTCGTCCTCCAGCACATGTGTCTTTGTCCTTTTGGATGTTAGCTCATGGGTAAAAGCATTAGGACTGTTAGTGTGACGATGGCTGTATATGAAGCCAAGCACGAGCCCTTTCATGAGTACTGTAGCTGCTGCAGGAAGTTCCTGTCACCAGTTCCAGGATCAGGAGCAATGTGGGCAGATCTTAAGGGAATGAACGCTAGCTATTGGCAGTCCGGCAGGCTGTGGTATTCTTGTCATGAAGCCGCGTCCCTTGTCTGAAATACTCCGGAGTTCTGTCTTTCACTGTCAGTGCTGTCCTCCGTGCCAAGGGCTGAGTGGGAGCTCTCCTCGCCTGTAGATAGGCCAGGAGTTTTCCTGCTTGAGAATAAAGTATCCGCTCACAGTTGGAATATGATACAGGTTGCTTCCTTAGTGACCTTGCAGCAAGGTTGTGGCAGGGTTGCTATCTACTGTTCTCATCTGTTTATAGCCAAGCAAAGCCACTGCCTGATACTCCCAAAGGCACCGGAAAAGGAATCAGAAAGGGTGCTTGCTCCATCCCTTCTCTTGATTTGTAATTACAGTCATCCCTTGATAGCCACAGAGGCCTGAGTTCAGGACTGCTGTGCAAACAAAAATGAGATGATGTTCAGGTCTCATATAAAAGGATATATATGTGTGTGTATACACACACACACACACATATGTGTATATATAGTGTTTGCACATAATATATATATATATATGTATATCATGTACTTTACTCAGTTTTAACTTTTTTTTTTCAGAAAAAATTTATGAGTTCTCTGTGTGAGGCCAACAGTTGTTGTCAAGTATCTCTCTCGTCCTCCATATTTTACTTACTTATTTTAAAACAAGGTCTCTGGGGCTAAAGAGATGGCTCAGAGGTTAAGCGCACTGCCGGCTCTTCCAAAGGTTCTAAGTTCAATTCCCAGCAACCACATGGCGGCTTACGATCATCTACATTGAGAGCTGGCGCCCTCTTCTGGCGTGCAGGCATACATGTTGGCAAAACACTGTATACTTAATAAGTAAATCTTTAACAAAGCCCAAAAACCAAAACCCAAAAAATGAGGTCTCTTGCTAAACCCAGACCTCATCTGTTCAGCTAGTGTGGCTGGCCAATAAACTGTGAGGATCTTCCTGTCTCCTCTTCCCCACTGCTGGGGACCTGTCACAGTGCCCTGCAAAGGTGTGGTGGCTAGAGGTCAGAGGTCAGCATCAGGTGTCTTCCTTATTACTTTCCACATTAGTTTTTTTTAAAGATGGGATCTCTGACTCAACCTGGAGCTCAGCCATTTGGTAAAACCAGCTGGCCAGCAAGTTCCAGGGATCCTTGTGTCTCTGCCTTCCTAGCATTACCACTATGCTTAGCTTTAAAAAGCGTACTGTCTCTCTCTCTCTGTCGTCTGTCTGTCTGTCTGTCTCTGTCTGCCTCTGCCTCTGTCTCTCTCCACCAGAGCACATATGTGGAGGTCAGAGGAAAACCTGCAGAAGTCAGTTCTTTCTTTCTACCAGGTGGGTCCTTGGGATTAAACTCAGATTGTCAAGCTTGGTGGCAAATGCCTTTACTTGCTGATCCACCTTGCCAACGCAATGCCTGGGGTTCTATTTAAGTGCTCAGATTCTGAACTCAAGACCTCAGGCTTGTGCGGCAGGCAGTCTGTCAATGGAATCCTCTCTCTGTGCCCATCATGCACTTTAATTTCTAGATTATTTACAGAATCTAAACCAAAGCAAATGCTACATAGTTTTGATATTGCATTGTTTAAGGAAAGTGGCAAGAAAAATGTCTATATGTGTTCAGTATGAATGTAATTTTATTTGAGGGCATATCAATACAGAGTTTTGATGCATTCAGATGTTGACCCCTGGGCTATATTTTATTTATTTATTATCCCAAAACAAAGCAATTTTTCACCATAAATATAATTTAGAGTTATAGCATACAGTGTAGCAAAAGAGTTTCCCAGGGGTTCTATTTCCTGTTGTGTTACATTAATCTGTGTCCCAGGTATCTCAGGGTTTTCAAAATTATGATATTTTAAATATTCTTCTAATAAGTTTTATAATTTGCATGTCTAAAATTTTTATTTAAAGAATAAAATACACTAAGTTTAGTAGCACTTGCAAAGAACTACATTCTACAGGAATATGCAATGAATAACATAATTTAAGGGGGTTGAAGAGATGGCTGGACAGTTAAGAGTACTGGTTGCTCTTCCACAGGGCCCAGGTTCAATTCCCAGCACCCACGTGACAGCTCGCAATTGTGTGTAACTCCTGTTTCAGGGGATCCAATACGCTCACACAGCCATGTATGCAAGTAAAACAGCAATGCACATGAAATAAAAAATAAATTATTAAAAAAAAGAAAACCATAATTTAAAAATTGGGTATCCCAGAAACACCAGCTGTCATGGAATCACGTGCCAGCAGTGGCCACTTGAGGGCTTCCTCTTCACTGAAAGTGTTGTACCTTCAGAGAGCACTCGAAGGACGTACACAAATATACTGTTTATGTGACTTCATTAATAAGAAATTTCACCTTTTAAAACTCCGCTTTCCTCAAGCTGGGTGGCGCATGCTTTTAACCACAGCATTCGAGAGGCAGGGGCAGGTGGTCTCTGTGAGCCCAGGCAGGTCTGGTCTACAAAGTGAGGTCCAGACAGCCAGGGTAACCCTGTCTTGGGGAAAAAAAACTCAACCAAACAATGAAGCCCTCCAAGCCACTACCCTTTCTTCTTATTCTCCTTTCTAAATGTTATACTGTACCCACAGGTACATTTGTAATGTTATATACACTATACACCGTAGGCTAGGCTTTGCATTTAATGAAGAACATGACTTATATTTTTTTTTCCTTCTGAGATTGGGTGGCCTTGCTTAGTAGTATACACTATAAGCCCATCCATTTTCCTGGAAATTCTGTAATTCCATTTTTCTTTAGAATAATGTTTTATCTTATATATGGAGCAGATTTTCATTTTCTAGTCATCTCTGTTGGACACCTAGGGTGGTTCCATTTCCTTACTGGTGTGAATACAGCAACAATAAACGTGGAAGTGCAAATATCTCTATGGAAGGGGATAGAGTTCTCTGGGTATATGCCCAGGACTGGAATATCTGGGTCACACGGTAGTTCCATTTTTAATTTTTGAGAAACATCCAAGGTGATTTTCATAATGGCTGTGTTAATTTGTGCGCTGGTGGGAAAGTCACACTCACCTTTCTCTGGACAGCCTTTCCACCGTTTGTCCCTGTATTTCTTGACGACGGTGGCCATTTTGATTGGAATGAGGTGGAATCTCAAAGTAATTTTAATTTTAATTTTCCTGATGACTGGGGAAGCTGTATTTCTCCGCTTGAAAATTCAGTTCATTAGTCCATTTGTTGATTGATGGCTGTTGATATTTAATGTTTACAGTTTTCTTTAATTCTGGTTATTAGCCCCTTGCCTAAGGTAGAACTAATAAATTTTTTCCCATTCTGTGGGTTGTCTATATACTCTACTGTTGGTCTCTTTTGCTGTGCAGAAACTTTAATTTTATGCAGTCCCATTTCTTGACACGTGGCCTAGATGCCATGCAATTACTGATGTTCTGTTCAGGAAGTTCTTGTCTACCTCAATGTCTTGAAGAGATTCCCTACATTTTCTGCTAGGACACTCAGTGTTTCACGTTGGCCTCCTTTACTCTCAAATGTAAAGCCAGGGGTGGACGGCTTCTGGTTACTCCATTCTGCCCAAGGCACCTGTCTTTTGGGGTCTTGCACCCAGTAGGAGATAAAAGCACTGTTTAATGAATGGATGGATTGTTATTCACACCAGTCTCCACGGGAAAGAAGAAGACATGGGGAAATGAAAATCACCTTTTTATGTTTGATGCCACACAGCATTAGGAAGCCTGGCAGGTCTGCCGTGAAATGTCCACTTTAGGGAGTAAGTAGGATGGACTGGATGACACTCAGATTCTCCACTGACAACTGGCTTATTGTTCAGTGTAGAAAGGCTGAGCTTGGCTTCATTTTGTGGGTGTATGCTAATAGAGTGCATACCCAGCTCCCAGCAGTGTGAGGCATCGAGCCAGGGCTCAGATCTGCTCCCCTCACCCCACTTGTCTGTATTACATTTATATCGAATGGCTGCTTCTTGGTGGCCACTTTCAGGTCTAACTTAAGTTGTCAGAAGCCCAGTGAGACCCCTTAAGCTTTGGCCTAGGCAACACTTTCCTCCTGTGTGGTTGTTTGTAGTATGTTTTTCTCTCATTATTCTCTTACTGCCCTTGAGAAGGTGACTTAAAATTCAGACTCATTCCTACACACACACACACACACACACACACACACACACACACACACAAGAGAGAGAGAGAGAGAGAGAGAGAGAGAGAGAGAGACCACACCACACCACACTCCCCTCCATGCACCCCAATGGCCTTTTCTAACCAGCATAGTCATATGCTAACCTAATGATGTTTTGGTTCACATCAGATCAAATATCGCACAAGATTATAATGAGCTGGAATTTTCACTTCTTAGCCGTGAAGACATCCGTAGCACAGTGCGTTACTCATGTCTGTAGCGAAGCGCTGCCAATCTTGTACAAGAATGAGGCGTACAAGCACACGCAGTACACACCACTTGAAAAGGAAAAGCATCTGTTAATGGTGTATGTATTTACTTCGCTTAGCATTGTTATTCTGGAGTGCGTGCTTTCTCGTTTTAAAGAAAGGCTATGCATAAATATGTTTCCGAGAGATGCCGGCAGCAGTTTCATGGCGGCTGCTTCCCACGCCCTTGATCACATCAGTGAGGCCCTGCGGAGGATCCAACCTGACACATTTAGATTGTAGATGTGATCGCAAAGCAACAAAGTCACCTGAGATGTGTCTGCTGCTAAGAGGCACATGCCTGTATTTAAATTAACTTTAAAAAACCTATTTGTGTGTCTGCACGTGTGCACACACAGATGCGCATATGCCATCACGTGTGTGTGGAGGTTAGAGTTTTGGGAGTTGGTTCTCTTCTACCAAAGAATCCGGGGAGTGAACTCGGATCTCCAGGGTTTGTGCAACAGGATCTATTCCTCACCGGAGCATCTCCCTGGCCCCAACAGTATTTTAAAGAAATCCAGCTAGGGAACTTCCCATTACAGCATCCTGTGTTCACCTAGCACGGCCACTCAGCTCTTCAAAATGTAATGCAATTGTGATCTACGTTTTGGGAAAAAAAGATTGTTCTACTTAAGTGTCAGATTTACAAAAGAACTAAATTAGGAATTGATTTTTGAAAGTGTCATTGTGATAATTCCTTCAACAGTGCCATAGCAGTAGATATTTCAAATGATGTGATTCCCACATACTTAATTTGCACCCAGCCTTTCAGGAAGATGTGTTCGAGAGGAGCATGAAATCGGTGTGACATGTGTGGGCACACTGTGTGTTCTTTTACACCTCTGGTGTAGTTCTCTGGCTTAGCTAGCACATTCCATGTTTCATTTTCTTTGTGCCTGTCACTGTCGTTATAATGGGAGTCTCTTGCTGTCAGGGAACATATCATAATCATCTTATCACTGACACTCAATGGGATCAGTGGCAGCTGGACACTTGTTAGCTTCTTTCTGCTCTGAGCACTCCATGTCTCGCATGTAGAAAATGTCGGATGAATTGAAATAGCTAAAATGTAATAGCCTTGACTAGAGAGATGGCTCCATGGTAAAATACTTGTGATGAAAGCATGCAGACCTGAGTATCCCCAGAACTCATAAAAATCTGGGTGTGGGTGAGGCTGACAAGTTGGCTCACTGGGTAAAGGCATTTCCTGCCAAGTCTGAAGACCTAAGTTCAATCCCTGGCACCTCCACAGTCGAAGGAGAAATCTGAGCTCTGGACGTTGTTCTCTGACCTGAGTTCAATCTCTAGGACCCAGACAGTGGAAGGAGAGAACTGACACAAGCTTTCTGACATTCCACACATGTGCCATGGTACATGCATGCACATACATGTGCTCGTGTGCACGCATACACACACATAAGCACATGCAAATAAATGTAATTAAAATAAAATCAGATGTGCTGGTGAATGCCTCAGAGACAGATGAGACTGGGATCTCACTAGCCAGCCAGTTTAGCTGCATCTATGAGCATCACGTTTTGTGACAGACCCTGTTTCCAAAAATGATAAAGTGGAAAGCAAAAGAAAAGGACAGCCAATGTCAACCTCTTATCTCCACACACGTATACATATACATGCGTACATATATGCACACACATACATGCATACACACACATACACATGTGCACATATACAATAATAATGATAAATAAAATATAACATCCCCTCTTTCTTAGTGGTATTAACCTTTGCTCTTGTAAAAATCCCTACATTATTAGGGGAAGTCATCGAAACAGTGAATAGTCTTGGACACAAAACCCTGGCTTCTCACCACTGGGTCTGTGTTGTGCCTGGCACAGAGCTGGTAGCTGCCAGTACAGTGAGCAAAGCAGAGGGGCCTGCTTTCCTTCTGAAGGCTGTGGTCAAGGAGCAAGACACAAAAGAAGACGAGTGAACAGTCACATGCAGTTCTGGTGGGCGGAGAACAGGGCCAGGAGGAGTTGGCAGACAGTGGGGGTGGCAGGGAGCGTCTGAGGACAAGGAGCCGGCAGAATTTTCTCCTAGCCTGACCATGGAGAGAGTAGCCAGGCAAGTTATGGGAGAATGTGTGAGAAAGAATTGGAAAGACTCATGTTTGGGTCAGTTTAAGCTTTAATGTCTGGGAAAGCATTTTAGTATGGCAATAAATGAAGACCAGCCAACGAGGAAAAACTATCTACTCAAAGCTACCTCCCCTTATGTTTTGGCAGAGGCTGAATGCAGGCCGAACAGGACAGCTGTATGGTATTTCCAAAAGATGCTTCTCAAGTGTTCTATTTGGAGGCGATGGCTAGGCATCTGATGTGGCCAGTTGTAGCAGCATAGCTGGCTGTTTCTGATCAGTTCATAGTTGGAAACAGGGAACAAAACCTGGGAAAGTCATCAGCTATTCATCATGCCTCTCTGGCTTGAGTTGACCGTTAACACAAGTTACTTTCTCTTGAGTTGTTCGGGTCCAAGTGTGGTTGGGCCCTAACACCTGTCCTCACCAGGCCAATTAAAGACCCAAGTAACAGTGAGAAGTAGGCAGAGAAAGGGGATTTACTCCCTGGGAAAAGGACCCAACACAGAGGTCCAGTGGCCCATCCTAGTCCATCTTTGGGAGCTGTACATGAACCTTAGGTTTAAGTAGAGGGCAGGAGGTATGCAGACCTAAGCACTCCTGGGCAAGGAGTGGTCCCTCCCAGGACTGCCTTACCTGCAGTCTCTTACAAGATGGTCTGAGATGTCAGAACTCTATGAATTTCTTCTATGCTCCCCGCTCCTGCTGGCCTCAGGATTTACCTTCCCTTTTCTCCCCCTTGCCCCAGCATGAGATTCCTAGGGAAACTCCCAAGTCAGGGATGCAAGGAGTTGGGGATGGAGTGCATGTGGGGCCCATCGACTCAGTAATATCTCATAGTCAAAAAGAAGGGGCCTTAGTAGCCCTCTTTAGAATCTGCTTGCTGCTGGCAGGATGCCTGGCTCTACAGTCAGTCTGATGTACAGCATACTGGCTTCACGGGCTGGCGATGATTTCCTAGACAGGCTAGTGCTCCAGGCATGGTCAGCGTTTCGGAAGGTTTGGTGTCCCATTTGTGTGCACACTCTGTCGTCGTTACTATTGAGAGGACTACACAGTTGCAGTTGTTAGGGTTGCCGGTGAAAGCAAACATTTTCATTAGTGTGGGTTAGATAGGGTCCCTGAAAGTCATCCCTGATTATACAATTCCTTAACTAAATCATCTTAAACATTACACTGCTTTTACAAAATCTGACTTTTTCCCAAGCACTTCCAAATGCCCAGCTGGGAAGACTTGCAACTCTGAGAGTTCACGGAGGAAGGTAGATCTGCTAGAGAGAGACATCGGTGTCTCTCCCTTTGGCTACCAGACTCCTGAAGCACTGCTCCCCAGAGAATTGGGATATGCTGGGAAAGGAAAAGGTTGGGCTCTGGTACCAGCTGGAGGAGGACATGATCTTCTGGAAAGAAATTTCTGACAACTTGTTAGTCTACCCTGCAGAAAAGACTGCAGCCAAGGCAGTGGAGGTGGGTGACCACACCTTGGCCAGGAGTGCTTAGCTGTGCAGACCTCCTACCCTCTATTTAAGCCCAAATATCATGTCAGAACCCTTAGGAGGATGTCAGTGGACCTGTGCGTTTGCTCCTCTTCCCAGTGTGCCACGTTACACATATTTCCTTTCTCTGCTGTTCATTATTACTCATGTGACTGGTGACTGAGGACAGGTGGCTGAGTGTAGCTTGCTATGGCTGTCAGAGTTTGGACTCTGACCCTAATGATTCTATTATAACAACTTTCTAAATATTTAAGTATGTCTTCCTTTTTAAAAAAATTATTTATTGAAAAAATTATTTATTGTTATTTTATGTGCATCGGCATTCTGCTTGCATGTGTATCTGTGTGAAGGTGTCGGAACCCCTGGAGCTGGAGTTGCAGACAGTGGTGAGCTGCCAGGTGGGTGCTGGAAATGGAACCTGGGTCCCCCAGAAGAGTAGCCAGTGCTCTTCACTGCTGAGCCATTTCTCCAGCCTCCAGTATTTTCTATAAATATAATAAGAACAGAATTGAAATACCACAAATAATACGTGTGCAATTTTTATTTACATATGCATTTATTTTGGGACAGGCTCTTCCTATGTAGCCTACAATGGCTTCAATCCCATCATCCTCCTTCCTCATCCTTCCTAGTTCTGAGATTACACATGTACGAGCCTGACAACCATATTATTTTTAAGCATTCCCATAATCCTTTATCAACTTAACCAAATTTTAGTATACCTTTAAAAAGTTAAAGGAAATCCTAAATCTGCAACAAATCCAGACTCATGCTGTCTGCTGAATTTTAACCTACTTATATTTTAAAAATTTATCCTTTAACTGAGATATAAAAATACAGAATTATATGTATATACATATATTATATATATTGGGTACCACATAATGTTTTGATGCACATGCACATTACATAATGCCTAAATCAGGTTAGCCTGGTCTTCAGTTAGTTTTTGGTTAAGCACTGCTGGCTCTTGCCCAGCCCTGGGCAGAGTCAATGTGGATGGCATAGCCCCAGCACTCTGTTACACCTGTGGCCAGCCAGGGCTTAAGGCCCATAGAGCTATGTGTATTTGATAGCATGGACTCACGATCAAAGATTAGCCACAAAAGAGTCTAGCTGGGCTGGAAGTTCTCCCAAACTCGAGGCTGTTTCTGAGGAGAGGCTATCTCCTTAGCTGGGGACCATTAGGATCTTTGGTGTGGCCTCTCCAGCCCAGCTCTAAGTTCCAGGGCAAAGTTACATACTTGCTATCCTGCCCTCCCTGTAAAGTGGGCCCTTGTACCCTCCAATGTTGCCTGCGGCTGGGGTAGTGCACATAAAGCTAGACCTTTGGCCACTTGGGCCAACGCGAGCTTGGGTTGTGCTTGAGTCTTAAAGAAAAGGGACCAGGATGGTATCAGATGCGTATCGAGACCCAAATCACAGGCAGTGATGACACTGGCCAAAACAGGACTCCGTTTCTATATGCAGGTCTCTCTGCCTGTAACCAGGGACATTTTAGAGCTCTGTGTGAGAGCATTAGCCTGGTGATGGCTGTGCTAGGAGGAGAGAGTGTTAGGAGATAGTTGGTAGAGACAGTCACTTACCCAGGGCTGCACCTAAGATGAGTCTTGCCTGGGTCTCAAAGTCACCGGGACCTGCACAGTCTCAGGAAGAGGTCAGGGGTGAACTGGACCTACTCCCTGGCTAGGAGACGTATGTCCAGGAGGCAGGATAGCTAGCTGGGAACTAGAAGGGAGAGGAGAAAAGAAAAGAAAAAAAGGTTTTGATGTAAGTGTCTTACTGCCTGACACCTAGGGATTTCTACTAACTGGCCAGACCTCCTCTAGACCTGGACTCTCCTTTCTAGCCAGGATCACAAATGAGATTTTACAATGGCTAAGGAGCCATGCCCCAAGTCTATCCCTCCTGTGACATATGTGTAAATATGGATTCCTGTGAGCGATGTCACAGCTCTAGCTCTGTCCTTCCCTCCCTTCGCGGTGTACTGGAAAGCTTTCTCTTTAAGAATAAAAAGTTTAGGCTAAGAAAAAGCGGCACAGCGGCACATCCATTACATAGTTTCAAAACCCCCCTGTGACTTAAAAAGCTGCCGCTGACACACCTAGCTCCAGTCCTCTCTTGCCTGCTTTCGCTCTCTCGTTGATGCTTAATTAACAAACTCACTCACTTTGTTGCAGTCTACTTGCTCTGAAGTTTCTCTCCTGCCAGGCATTCAAGGCCCTAGATGCACCTGACTAGTGCCCCATGAGAGAGACCCAAGCTGCATAGCTACAATGTAGAGTTCCATCTCCAAGTATCCACCTCCAGGGCAGTGAGGAACTCATCCTGCTGGTGCTCAGGCCTATGTCTAATGGGCAGCTTGATCTAGAGGCTCCTACCCCAGCAACAGGGGCCACAGATGCTGTCTAGGCTTTTGGTCTGTACAATTGGGGAGGTACATGTTGCATGTAAGATCTACTGGCCTATTTTAAAGCATTCACCTCTTATGGATATGACTAAATTCTGCTCAGTGCATTAGTTATAAACAAAGATGGCATATTAGTGGCACTAGGAAGCAGATGGAGAACCCAGGGCTCTTGGAGGTGAGGAATAGTTCTGAGTTCTGCCACTGCTCTGGTTGTCTCTGAGACAGATGCGGGGCTCCTCTCAGAGTTCCCCACCCCCTTCTTACAAATAGAAAAGTAAAGCACGCCAGGAGTCTGAGTTCTATTAGTTCCATAATAATGAAAAACGTGGCTCAGATGAGAGAGATTATATAATCAACCCTTTGAGAATTTTATGAACACCCAGGACCTTCTTAGGAAAATCCAGGAAGGATTTACACACACATTCATGGAGGTATATCCTCCTTTCTCCCACCCCAGCAGCCCATGGAATTAGGTGCCTCCCAAAGCTCTTTTATGTTCTTTAACTCTCTGATTTTATGGTTCTCCAAACAAAGACATGCCCTCTTCAGCATTTTAAATCACCTTCCCTCTTCCAGAGAAACATGGATAAAATGCTGCTGCCTTTCTTAGCTGCTCTGTTCTTTCTTTTCCCTTCGAATTACTCCACCATCCATTTAAAGTGAAGTCCCTCCAGGCAAAGCTATCTGTCTTTGTAAGTATTTGTTCCAGCAGCTAGGATGCAGTGGCTTAACAATGCCTAATTATAATAATAGGAATCATGGTATAATGCCATCCATAAACCTCGATGAGCCGAGGAGAGCATCATAATATTTTGAAATCTGTACAAAATAGGAGGTTGACAGCATTTAAGGGACTTTGTGCTTCTGTGTTGTAATATGGGGTTAATTAAACATCTCCAGGACTTCATCTTTAAGACTCCATGTCTTTTAGCATATAGATGAAGATAGATACATGCTCCAAGATTATTTGAAGTTGTCAGAATTAATCACTATACCTACTGTGCTCAGAACTGTTCGCTGAGGAATGTAACCAGATAGTCAAGGTTAGTTTTCTGTATATCGCTGGCAGCCCGATGGATTTGGCTTGGAAAGTGATGTCTTCTAGCTGGTTGAAACATGCCAATCACTTAACTGCTTTCTTAAGCAGATTATCTGGAACATAGCCTCCCCTTATGAGTATTGATTATTATATTTGTAACTGTGATCCCATGCTGAGAGAAAATGGGCTGGAGCCCTGGCGGGCCAGAAAAGATGGTCTGAATTCTAAAGAGAGACACTTGTGCCCTGTTGGAGCAGAGGCGATGCTCTGAATTCTAAAGAGAGACACTTGTGCCCCCTCTGTGCTGAGAACGGAAGCAGGAGGCAGCATGGTGAGCACAGGGACAGTGAGGACAGCCTGCTGAGAATGGGGACAATGGGTGTGGCCTGTAATTGTATGACTGCCACAGACATGGTTGAGAAGAAATAGGTTGGTTTTATTTTTCTCTTCTGTTCTGGCCAAATTTTAAGTAAGCCCATGTTCCTTCACTAATGTCAACTTTCTGATTTCTTTCAGAATACAGGGAAATGAAGGACATTATCATCTTAGATGACCAGTAAGTAACATGTTGAGCTATGTGTGGACTTTAATATTCTTTAGTTCTAGGCAATTTTGTATGTGTATAGTGTGTGCACATCCATGTGCTCATGAGGATATCTGGCATCTATCTTCTCTCTCTCTCTCTCTCTCTCTCTCTCTCTCTCTCTCTCTCTCTCTCTCTCTCTCTCTCCTCTCTCTCTCCCTCTCTCTCTCCTCTCTCCTCTCTCTCTCTCCCTCTCCTCTCTCTCTCCCTCTCTCTCTCTCTCTCTCTCTCTCTCTCTCTCTCTCTCTCTCTCTCTCTCTCTATGACAGGGTATCTCATGAAGCTAGCCTAGCAACCCTCTTGTCCCATTTCCTATAGGTAGGTTACAGGCATGTGTGGTCATGTAGCCTTTTATGTGTGTGATGGAGATTTGAACTCAGGTCTTCATGTTTGCACAGCAAGTGCTTTTACCCAACGGGCCATCTACAGAGTCCAGAGTATGTAATCTCATTGTCTGTTCAAGTATATGAGAGTTGTTTGCTTCAGATTTTGATTTGTTAGAGAAATCTAAGTGCATATTTTAAAGAGATAACTAATTCTCTCTGTTTGTTCGTTACGACAGAGTCTCACGTAGCCTAGGCTGGCTTCAAAGTTGATATGTTAGCAAAAGCTGATCTTGAATTTCTGATCTTCCTGGCTCCTTCTCCCAGGATCAAGTTTACAGGGTTGTTGTCCACATCTACCTTGCTTCAGTCCTTCTCTTCCCTACAGGAAAGCACTTTTATATGGCTGATTAAAAACTGTCCTTCCAAAGCTATAAATTACATGGTGGTGTTCTTACCTCTTGATTCCTCTGTTTGGTAACATCTACTGGCTTCTCACCAGGGAATATAGGATTTGATTCCTGCCTTTTCCCTCTCTACCACGCATGCTCACTTCCCATCCTTCAAAGATAATTTATCATAATTTTAGCTAAATCAACAGTCAATGTTTACATTATTATGACTTTATGTTATTCAGAATTCAGTCATGTAGAAAACTGTAATTACTTTCCTTTTCCTGAAGGAAATCTCTCCCAAGTTAATAATCATTTTTTGTTTCAAAATTTGCTTTACTTTTTTTGCATATTATTTCTGACTCAACCCGTTGTCTAAAATCAATGCTTCTAAAACTATCTGTGATGAATGGTTAGCTCTTTTTAAACATTGTAATCTGTTACAGACAGAGACTTCGCTAAGACACATTTCTAGAACAGCCCGTTCATGGACTGCACCTGCTGGCCAGCCAACATTTGGTAGAAGCCAGTTCAAGTTGCCTTTAATGCATCTAAGCATTCTGTGCTCTATCAGATATCTTCTTCTTTTAAAAAATATTTTATTAATTTATTCATATTACATCTAAATTGTTAGCCCATCCCTTGTATCCTCCCATTCCTCTTTCCATCCCACTTTCCTCCTACTCCCCTCCCTTAAGACTGTGACTGAGGGGGACCTCTTCTCCCAGTATATACTCATAGGGTATCAAGTCTCTTCTTGGTAGCCTGCTATCCTTCCTCTGAGTGCCACCAGGCCTCCCCATCAAGGGGACGTGGTAAAAAATGGGGCACCAGAGTTCGTGTGAGTCAGTCCCCATTCTCCACTCAACTGTGGAGAATGTCCTGTCCATCAGCTAGATCTGGGTAGGGGTTCGAAGTTTACTGCATGTATTGTCCTTGGCTGGTGCCACAGTTTGAGCAGGACCCCTGGGCCCAGATCCGCCCATCGTAATGTTCTTCTTGTAGGTTTCTAGGGCCCTCTGGATCCTTCTATTTCCTCATTCTCCCATGCTTCTCTCACCTAAAGTCCCAATAGGATGTCCTCCCCTCTGCCCCACTTTCCTCGTAATATCTTCTTAAGGAAGCTTCTTGGGAGCCTTTTGACCCGGGTGGGCTGGTGGCCTTCTCCTCCTCCTCTTTCTCCTCCTCTTCTCTCCTCCTCCTCCTTCTTTATTTTTCACTTCCCCACTAGAAGTTGAGTAGCTCTGCTCTCCACCTAGTGCTCTTGCCGTGCTCTGACATGAGTCCAAAACAACAGGATCAAGTACAATGGACCGAAGCCTCCCAGACTGTAAGCCATGCCCCCAGCCCCCTTAGCTTTGTAAACTGATTACCTCAGGTATTTGTTAGAGTTAGTGAAAATAGACATATACATTCTCGATCCTCCATATTCTCTTTCTAGAAGTACAAATGTTTGGACATTCGTCTCCTAGATTTGCCTCCCAAATGAGGGCTTTCCACATACGTGAATTTGATTCTCTGTTCTCCATTCCCTAATATTGACTCAGGAACCAGCATATTCTCTAGGCTGCTAAATCACCTGCCTTCTACCTACCAGAGTTTTATGTTCTTCGCGCCAAAGGCTTTGAATCCTTTTGCAGTAAACTTTGTGGGATTTTGCAAGAGATTGAAACTAAGCTTGTGTTCATTTTTTGCAGTCTTTACAATACTTGGGTCTGCTTTCTTAGGTTGCCAGCTGTCCCATCTTTTCCACCAAGTACCATGGTAATTGAGAGTATGCTGCTGGATTCTGGAGGCTTTGATTCCAGTCTCACAGATGAGTCTTAATAGCTGTAACCTTGGATCAATCACTCCACCTTCCAAAGTTCATCTTTTTTAATCTGTTTGATGGAGACAATAATCACGCCAACTCTGCATGATTGTGGTAAACATTGTAGGATGCACGTGCTTTCATAAACTGAGGCTACTCCAGCAATGACTACTAAAGGTGTCACTTTCTCTTTTTCTTCTCTATCATAGAAATCTATGGACCATAAAATTGCATTGCCATACAAGTTGAACTAAAATAAGTTTATGGAGGGGCGTGGTTCCTATGGTGTAATAGATAAATTACTTCGACCATTCTGCGGCATCTCTTTTGACTACCCAGTTGCGATACTGAGTTTACAGTCTTTCTGGAGCATCCAAAAGGCTGATCTTATGACATCCCGATGACGTCTAGGTGTTGTCCTCTGCCTCGAGCCCCGTGTTCCTCCTGCCGAGGCTTCCAGGTTCCAAGCTTTTATTACTTCATACTCTTCCAAGACTCCGCTGCCAGTTCTGCAGAGCCAGAGCCAAGACTGACTCTCCCCTTCAGGAGTCAGTGAAGCTTTTTACCATTTCTGCTGAAAAGCTTTTCTTGACCTTTCATGACCCCTGTCCCTTTCTCTCAGTCTCCACAGTAGCTCAGTGTGTCTGCTATGCTTCACCAGCTGTGCTCTTAACTATAACTGCTGTATGGATAGATTCTTGTCTTAATCTTAGTCACAAATTGGTACCTGGTATATCCTATGTGTAACTTTAAATAAACTTTATTTCTTAGTAAATGTATGAATAAAAAATTTTCAGGTGATATCTTTGGGTGCACATAAAAAGTAAAATTATTGAATAGAGGAACTTAAACAGGTCATTTCATTTCTCCCTACCAACTATTTTTCCTTCCTACCTTCCTTTCTTATTTCTTTCTTCCTTTCCCCGCTTCCTCCCATCTTCCCCCCTCTCTTTTCTTCTGTATATGTTTATGGACAGACTTTTCCCTTTGCTGTTGCTCATGTTTATATGGCATTTACATCGTATTAGGCATTTTCAATAGCCTAGGGATGACTTAAGTGGGGGGATATATGTGGACATTAAACACAAGCAGTTGGGGCATCATTTCTAACGAGGCGCTTGAGTATCCAAGAATTTTGGTACTTGCCCGGGGAGGGGCCATGGAGTCAAGCTGACTTCTCTTCAGGGTCTCTGACCCTCACACCTGGTGCCGGGCCTCATCTGCTCTCCAGAACCTCCTCAGTCTTCTCTCTCTCTCGTGCCTTCAAAAACAGCATCACGTGGGAGGCTCTTACAGATTGCCGAGTTAGGCTGACAGCTTGAGATCAACTTTAGCTCCCTTGGACCACAGTGTCTGTGTGCTGAGCCCGAAGAAATAGTTTTCGGAAGATTTTTTTCCCTCCGTGATGCATTATCTCGATCAATCACAGTTGATTTTCCAGCCACAGCTAACTACCATCCATTGGCCCAGCAGAGCAAAGGTGCACTGCCACGGATTTTTAGTTCAGATGTACCACACAAAGACCCTGGTGGAGTCTTGGGGGGACTTTTAAACTTTCCTTAAAACTTCACTGGCCAGAACCTCATTGTCTGCATTTTCCTCAGAATTCACATCCTCTAAGATTCCACAAGAAAGCCCGTCGTTAAACTCTGAGCACTCAATGCCTTTTCCAGCTCAAAGTTCCAAGTACTTTCTCTTACAAGCCTCTCTCCAAAACAACATGGTCAGGTACATTCCAGGAATACTCCATTCCTCCTGCTGATTTCTGTCCAAGGGGCTTCTGGTTGTGCTGTTTCCTCAGAAAGCAAACTAGGACAAGGTAGTTTTGGGGTTTCTTTTTGTTTGTTTGTTTGTTTGTTTTCATTCTTGTTTCTCTTTATAGATCATCAGACCAGGTAAAGAGACACAAACATTTGTCCAGGCAGGCCTTGAACTTGCGTCCTTCCTGCTTCTACTTTTCAAGTAACTGGGGTTACAAGCTTGTGCCTGCTGCCAGGCCCACCTAAAGATAAAATATGTTTCCTCTAAACATTATTTACTCAGCCATCCATTATTCTTAAAAGTCTGTTTGAGTAGGGAACTTTGATGGAGCCTCTGTAAATGGCCCTTTCTTTTTCCTGATTGTTTACCAACCAGCCCAAAATAGGAGTGATCTCCCTTCAGCGATGATATCCAACCAGACAGTTTTGTCTCGTCCCCAGTTAGGCTAGCACTAACATTTCAGTCACATTTCTGGGTGCTCATTGACCGTCCTAAAATATAAACTCTGTGCCTGCAGTTTCTAGTCAAATTAAGGCGAGGCAAGCTTTACATATTTAATGAGGGAGCAGCTCAAAAGATTAGGAGCAAAGCATTGTAGTCAGGGCAGCATGCACTCCAGACATGCAGGAGCAGGGGCTCTTTAGATGTGTGGTGGCAGCCAGGGCCTCTGGTCCATCCACCAACAGATTCTGCCAGTTCCAACCTTTATCCCAGTTGCTCCTGAAGGAATGCGGACTAACGTAATGAGGGTGCTTGGGAACCAGCTCGTTAGAACACTTTCAGGGCTGAATCAAGCACCAGACTTGTTGTTCAAGATGTACTCCCAACAGACATGCCTTTAATGAACTATTTTCTGCTTACAGATGGAGGGTGAGGTTGTGTTCGCATGCTTTAAATGTCAAGTGTGCATCTTTAGACTTAGTGGAAAGAGGAGAAGACAAAACACGACGCATTGAGGCTTGTTATGGGACCCCCCCCCAAAAACAGGGATCCAGCCTCCAGAGGCAGCCATCACCTTTGTCATCCTTTCCCGGACCCCATTTTCGGGGGGACGTGGAGACTCCGAGTGCATCCAAGTGTCTGAGCAGTGCTACTATTTCACATGTAAGTAGTAACCTGGAGATTTCAGGCAAGAATGGGGCTCTTTGAATGTGTTTGTCCTCTGCCAGGCGGTGGTGGGCACGCACGCCTTTATTCCCAGCACTCAGGAGGCAGAGGCAGGAGGATGGATCTCTGAGTTCAGCCTGGTCTACAGAGTGAGTTCCAGGACATCCAAGGCTACACAGAAGAAACTGTCTTGAAAAAAGAAAGTGTTTGTTCCCTCTGACTGTAGCTACTCATGGGCGATGCTCTATTTTGTTGCCTCAGCATGCTTTTTCTCTCTGTGTAGGCCTCTGTCCCTTTCTGAAAAAGAGGACCATCTATGGTGACTGTTCCGGAAGGTAAAAGGAAATTGACGAAGCAGGATGAAAATCTAACCTCACCTTGACAGAGCAAGTGATGGTGTTAAACACCATGATAGTGGCTAACAGGAATAAAAGGCTGTTCTGTGCATGTGAGCCCAGAGAAAAATCACTGAGAAGAGTCGGCCATTTTATCAAGCCATGTTTCTTGAAGTGCCCTCGGGATGCACGCTATCACAGGTCTTGGACACCAGCTGACCATCTCTTCAAGGGCAGCAGACCCTGAGTAGAGAGCAACCCTGGTTTTTGTCTGTGACTGAGAGGGATGAGGGATGAGAAAAGAATCCTTGATCACCTTGCTTCTGTGAGTGTTCCTCCAGGCTATAGTAGTTTCACAAACTCCAACCAGTGTGGACATACGGATAATAATAATGGTAAAAAAAATCTCCACAGTAAAGGGCTTTCTTTCTCATCCACAGAGATGCAGCAGCTCTCTGTCACCCAGGTAAATTGGATTTAGTTGTTCAGTGCTCTGAGCCACATGCAGTCAGTCAGCTTTATTGAAGATGTGGGCTGATTGATTCATGGCCCTGTGGCCACGGGAAAAGCTAACCACAGCAGGTAGGCATACTCATTCTTAACACTCTGGGCAAAAACTGGGAAGCTATGCATCTTGCTGTCCCTAAGGCAGCCAAAATCCCCAGACTTGTCCTGATGTGGCTTGTCACCCACGAGTTGGACTTGAAGAGGCATTCTCTTTTGTGGGTCAAAACCCCAACTTTCTCCTTTCTCTGTGTTGTGAAAATGCGCAAAGTTCCCAATCTATCCACAGCTTATTCTAGACAGGCGTGTGGGCCTTTGAACTCAAATCTTCAAATACTCAGCTAGATTTTGCTGTTGCCATTTTACAGACAAAGACGCCAAACTCAGAGAGGGAATTTGCCCATCATTTGAATCATGATGTAGCCTGAGTCTAAACCTAGGTTGGTCTGCCTGGTTCCTTTTCTTCCTACTCAGGATAAAAACTAACTAACTAACTAACTAACTAACTAACTAACTAACTAACTAGTAACTACTAATAACTACCTCTCTCTCTTTCTCGTGTGTGTGCATGTGTATGTTCATATGTGCTTTGGGAATCATCATCGAGTGTGACGACCATCTACTTAATGGGGCGCAGGAACAACATGAAACAGATCTCCAGGTAAGCGTGTAAGGCTGGATGAAGATGAGAAGGACCCACCCTAAAGGCAGACAGTTTCACTGGCTGGGGTCTTGGTCTAAATAAAAAGGAGCCGAGCACCAGCATTAATGTCTCTCTGCTTCCTGACTGTGGACACACTGTGACCAGCTACCTCATGTTCCTCACGCAGGCTTCCTCTGCTGTGATGAACTCTCTACCCTCAGTCTGTGAGTTGGAGTAAAGCTTTCTTTCTTCAAGTTGTTTTCTCGAAGATTCCGGGATGGCAGTGAGCAACCTGACTGTACCTCAGGCACGAGGCACATATCTGTGACCCTGACGCTTTGGAGGCTGAAGCAGGGGGATGGTGAGTTTGTAGCCAGCCTCCACCTCCAACACTGTAAGGTTCCATCACAAACACAAAATCAGCTCATATATGGAGTAAATTTGGGTTGCTGAAGGATTCAATGCAGAATAATCATATGACATGGACATTTCATTTCTAGGCATATACCCTAAAGGATTCAAACCAAAGGCACAAATAGTTACTCATATTCCAGGCTTCCCTGCAGCATTGTTCTTGGTAGCCAGAAGTGAAAATAATGAAAGTTTCTATAGACTGAATGGAGAGACTGAGAGTGGAGTACACATGTGATGGACAATTATTCACATAAGAGGAATGATTGTAACACATGCTACGTCGTGAACGAACGTGCTAAGTGGCTCACACAAAAAGACAAGCATAGCAGGGATATTATTGAATGGGGCACCTAGAAGAGGAACAGTTATAGAAACAAAGCAGAACCCCAGGGCTGGGAGAGGGAAAGAGGAGTCGTTGCTTACTACAGAGCTCACTTTGCCTCATAAGATGTTGTAGAACCAGGGATGTTGATGCTTGTAATTCCAGCACTCAGGAGGCTGAGGCAGGAGAATTGCTATGAGTGTCGCCTGGGATATAGAGTGAGACTCTGTCTTAGACATAACAAAAACAGTTTTGGGAATAGGTAGTGGCAGCGTTACACTGTGCATATACTCAATACCATTGAAATGTACATGTTAAAATGGCCAGGCATGGTGGTCCACACCTGTATGCCCAGCACCCAGGAGGCCAAGGCAAGAGGGTCATGAGTTCAAGTCTAGCTTGGGCTACATAGTTTGAGGCAAATCTGGGGAACTTGGCAAGACCCTGAACACCTCCCTCCAAAGAAATAAAATCTAGTTAAAGTGTGTGTGTGTGTGTGTGTGTGTGTGTGTGTGTGTGTGTGTGTGTGTAGAAAGTCTAAAATAAAAGAACAAGGTGTGGCAGATGGAGAGAACAAGTGGACCAAGACAGGAATTCTAACTGTGCTGCCTCCTACCCATAAGAATTGGGCCAGCGACTTAGCATCTCTGAACTTTTCTGCTTTGAAGGTGGGGATGAGAGTTTGTGACTCACTGAGTTGCTGTGGAATGTACATTAACCAGCTAGCTAGTGTATCTCTGCAGAGTGCTCCGCCGTGGGTGGAGGAGGCGGTCGTGGTACTGCCATTAATTACTTAATGTCTGTACCTGTTTGGACACACAGACACTGAGGACCTCTCACCACATGCACTGCCGAGCAGCTAAACAGTAACTGAGATTTTATTCCTGTTTTGCAAGAACTGGCTCCCCCTACCCCCCTTTTTCCTCTTTAACAGAATGCCAGTGAAGAACCAGGTGTTTGAAAAATGTGGCTGTGTTAAGTTAAATGAGCCTTTTTTGGACTCCAGATGGGAGCATAAAGCTGTTTGAAACCCCAACCATTTTTTCTTGTTGATTTCCCTGTGACTGAAAAAAAAAAAAAAGACCCCAGCACACGGTAGAGAGAGGCCGCTGACGTGCTCTTGCTGCCAGCTCATTGCTGCTATTTGGGAAAAAGAAGAGATGTTAAAGCAAGACTCACAACCTTTGCAAACAGAGGCCTGTGCTGGAAGCCTCTGAGATGCTGTTAAGGATGGCAAAGCCCAGGTGGCATGCTTTTTACATGGCTCTCCTGTCGAAGAGAGAGCCATCCAGAGCCTCATCTCAGGAAACTGGAAGATGCCAAGCAAGTTTCAAAAGGCACACAGGGCCAATGGGAAGCTCAGTAGGCAAATGAACTTGCTGTGAGCTTCATCATCTGAGCTGAACCCTAGGCCCAATATAGTGGAAGGAGGAAAAAAAAAACCAACCAAACAACAACAACAAAAAAAAAAAAACAATTACTGCAAGCTGTCCTCTGACCTCCTTGAATGGCCTCTCTCTCCCTCTCCCTCCCTCTCTCCCTCCGTCTCCCCCCCCCCCCTCCCTACTTCCCTCTCTCTCTCCCCCCCCTCTCTCCCCCTCCCTACTTCCCTCTCTCCCTCCCTCCCTCCCTCCTGCGCCCCCCCCCCACACACACAACTAAATAACAAGTAAACAAAAACCCCACAAAAGTCTCCAGAACACGACTATTACACTGTTTGGTATCTGTGTTCCAAAGAGCAAATATAATGAATCTGCTATCCTTACACGTTAGCGTTTTCTCAAGTAAGTTCTGCCAAATTCTTCTGGGTACTGACTGCAGCCCCCTAATAAAGCACAGCTGCAGACCTGGAAACGTGTCCTTTGAACATTTGGAAGCGTCTCTGCGGGCTTCCTCCTTACTTGAGACACATATGGCCACTGAAAAATCCCCTGCCTTTGGATTTAACCCTTCCGGCCTCTCAAGGAACTGCTGCTTGTGGAACAGAACTGTGACCTGTGAGGATGAGTACACCTCCTAGCTCTAGTCTCACCCTTCGCACAGGCTCTGCTGCTGCGCCATGGGACAGTGGTCCCTTGAATAATGGCCTTTGAAGTCCTTCTGATCAACTGGCTGTCAGTAGGTTTTCCAGGCCGACTTAGTGGCTCCCACAGGTCATATGCCCAATATCTGTTGACGTGACTAAGACGCTTTGTATAAGGAGCAAGCTACACAATCCTACCTCTCATAGATAACAGCTAATATATTTTGGTGTATAACTCTAGATTTTCTTTTTTTAATGCCTAAATATTACTTTTCAGGTTCTGAAAAATGGGAATCATATGGGACTTTGTTTAAGCATATCATTATCAAGTACTAAAGCATTTGGAATATATTTCACAAAACCACTTACACTTTTGAGACAGAATCTTTTTACATAGCCCAGGCTGGTCTTGAACTCCTGTCTCAGTATCCTAGTGGTTGGGATTACAGCTAGGCATGATCATACCCAGCTTCATATAATATATTAATATATTATACTATTATTAATTATAAATGTAAATAATATATGACTCTGTATATATTTATGTGTATATGTATATGTGTGTGGGCACACACTTGTCATGGATGGAACCCAGAGGACAGAGAACAGCTTTCTGGGATTAATTCTCTTCTTCTATCATGTGGGTCCAGGGGATGTGACTTAGATCTTTAGGCTTAACAGGAGGTCCCCTTATCCACTGAGCTATCTCACCAGACCATATAATATCCTTGAATGGCTGCTTAGGTTTTTTGTTCTGTTTTGCTTTGTTTTTCATTTTGTGTATGCACATATAGTATATGCATGTGTGTACATGTGTCTGTGTTATGTGTGTAGGGGGAGTGCACAGGCACACACATGGAGGTCAGAGGTTGACATTAGGTGCCTTTTTCATTCTCCACCTTATTTTTTGAGACAGGGTCTCTCACTGAACTTGAAGGTTAACAACGGCCTAGACTGGCCATCCCGTGAGTCCTTTGGGGTCCTTCTGTACCACCTTTCAGTGCTGGGATTACAGGCACATGGCACCACGCCTGGTTTTGTATGCATGGGAGACCTGAACTCAAGTCTTTATGCTTGTGCACAATATGCATTTTCCTTATGTGGCTATCTCCTCAGCCTCCTGGGTGCTTAAGTTTTACCATGTGGATTTCACATAGGCAGCTAATTGTCTGCTGCTAGATTTGGTAATATAAGAAAGCACTACTAGCTAGAATTAGGCTTGACTTTATTTAGAGGAAACACCAACGAATAAGGCTTGAACAAGACAGGTGTTTCTTTTAGTGTTCAAAGGTAGGCAGTGCAGGGCTGATGTAGTGGGTTCTGGGAACTGGTGCTTCGTCTATCTTCTCCTCCATCATTATTCTGGAGTGCTTCAATCTACAAGGCCAATTCTTGGCTTCCAGTAGCTGTAGGAACTCTGGGCATCACATCCAAATTCAAGATCATACAGAGCACAAAAGAATGCAAAGAGTCCCTCCCAGGTAAGTCAGCTGCTTTCAACAACTCTCTCCAGAAGTCCTGCATAATGCTCTACTTTCTTGACGTGGGTTATGCAAGGTTAGCTGCAAGGGAGGCTGTGACAAGCCAAGGAGACGGCTTAGCAGGTAAAGGGGACCTGGGTTTGGTCCCCGAAAAAGTGAGTGCAGAGAACTGATACCATAAAGTTGTCCTCTGGCCAAAATAGAGAAGCACTGACTTGGGTCTGAAATGAGCTTTGGCATGCAGAGCCTGCCTTAGTGAAATGTATGGGGCAAGTCCCTTGAGTGGAGTTGTATGGACAAGAGAGGATCCTAGGGTCAAGGTCAGCAAGGTCCAACAGTAAGCACCAGTGAGCCTGCTTTCAGGATATGAAGCTTCTAAGGACTGGATACAAAGGATGCATTTGTCTTACTAGAACCATGTTTCCTTTCGATTACGTTATGCCTAATTTTAAGGAGATTTTTTTTTCTTCAAATAAGAGTCCTAAATATTCATGAATTCAAACCTTGTCCTCCAGCAGAACAATGGGGGATCATGGGAAGAACAGGAGCCCGGAGGCCAAGCAACCTGGTTGAAACCCTACTTACATTTATGACTTTGGTGACTCTAGATCATATGACTTGGGCCGGCCTCTGTTTATGGGGCAGTTAAAAGGGACTGCAGAGATAATGACCTGAGAGTGCCTGTGCCAAAATTTGCTTACAGAGATGCCTGCCATCAACAGATGCTCCCGAGATCTGCCCAGAAACAAAAATTTAGGTGTATGGTCCTGTCCTTACCCAGAATCCTTTTAACCCTGTAAATAACCACCCACGTCTCTATCTGTTGGCCTTCCTGCTTTCAAATGTTAAGGGGGCCTAAATACAGCAGGGCATCTGTCTGCGTACTGCTCCCAACCCTCGGCCTTGAGATCAGTCTTCAAGTGCTGTCCTAGAATTTTACCTCTGCCACCCAGCTCCTGCACCCAGTACTTCCAAAAGAACTGCTAGATGTTTACTACAGAGAATTTAAAATTTCAGATAAAGGCGAGCAAGGATTTGGGAGGAGGTGGTTAATGTTCCTGAAAGGTAGACCAGTCGCTGGCCCCAGAAAACAGCTCCACATCTGTCTGCTCTCTTCTCCTACTTTTTAAGAATTTGAAACGTGTTCCTGCCTCTTTTTTTTTTTTTTTTTTTTAAGTTTTTCGAGGCAGGGTTTCTCTGTGTAGCCTTGGCTGTCCGGGACTTACTTTGTAGACCAGACTGGGCTCGAACTCAAACGATCCACTTGCCTCTGCCTCCCGAGTGCTGGGATTAAAGGCGTGCGCCACCACCGCCCAGCTTGTTCCTGCCTCGTAGACCTTACTGAGACTATGAGTTTTCTTCTGTGCCTCCTAGAGCCTGGAGAAACTGAGGCCCATAGGGAGTACAGTGGTGAAGCGACACAGGACCACGTCTCCACAGAGTTTCCAGCATGCCCGTGCTCCCTGCTCCAAAGTCCTTCAGAGCTGATGGCTCGACACGGTTAATTGCTCCCGGTTTGAGCATCAGAGGTCAAGATGATCATTAGTTGCAGGCCCAAAGAATAGCCGTTTCATCTCCAACGGGAATAATATGCCAGACGAATAGGAACATCAGAGACTTTCATTTGTTCGGGGCTTGCTCCCCTCACGAAAGGTGAGCTGCCTTCTTGAAGCTGCTAGCTGGCAGATTTCACTCTGTGCTATTTCTGAGGCCTTGGAGCAGAGCCGCCTCTCCACCCTAGATCTCTGAGAACTCCAAGGAATCTGGTGCAGGGTGTTCCTGTGAAGGAAGATCTTGACAAGTAGCCACAGAACAGGAACGTGCAGGCGAGCAGCTCAGTCCACATCCGGTTCCAGGCAAATGGGCTATCCAGCTGCTGAGGAGCCAGGAAGCCAAAGGTGCTCTTCCTGCTGAGAGGATGTGCAGGGAGCCCGGAAGTGAGGCCTGCCTGGAACCAGTGACTCATGCGGTGCCAGCCAGGTTCCCCCAGCTGTGGAGGGGATTGTTTACAAATATCAGCTACCAACCATCCATCTGTGTCCCTCGGGTTCCCCGGAGTTTACAAGCGAAATAGCTTTGGTAATTTCAGCTCTGCAATTCACTGATGCATAGCTTTTTTACTCTCCAGGAAGCTTAGGTGCCGCATGCATGTCAGGGTGCTGAGTGGGTAGCTCGTGGTGCATGCCTGGGAAATGTGATTTGACCTAAAAAAAAATCTATTAGTAAAATTAGGATGAACAAAAAATGACTGGGGCACCAGAAGAATTTGTCGCGGTCCTGTCATCCCTCGGCCTGCCTGAGTTTAGTGGCTCAGCTTCGTCTTTCAACGCCTTCCTGCCTTCCTAATGTTCATGCCCTCTCCAGATTTATAAATTGAGATATAACCTTCAAAAGGGATGAGATCAGCAGACAAGGCCTTTGGGAGACTTTTATGTAATGAGTGCAGAGCCTTCGTGACTGAGATTAGTGCCTTTTCACAGGAGGCCTAGGGCTTTAGGTAGCCCTTTCTATCATTAGGAGGCAGGTATCCTCTGTGGAGGAGGAGGGGGGCGCTCACCAGATACCCAATCTTCTGGTGCTTTGATTTTGGACTTATAGCTGAAATGAGAAAATTTTTCTGCTGTTTATAAATACTGAGTCCATGGTAGTTTGCTACCGCAGGAGGATGGCTCAGAGACTCCCCTGCCCCCAGCTGCCTGTAAGGTGGTTCTGACAAGGAAGATGACAAGTTCACGTTCGCTCTGCAGTAGAGTGCAGGGCCTTCCCACCCACACTTCTCCTGTGCCCAGCTTACATGGTCAGTGGTTACCTGATGGTCAGAAGTCCCAGGCTTGGCTCCTGGTTAGTGTCTGTCCATTTAGTTTGTGTCTGAGGAGTTGCAAAGGTCACCCCTGTTTCATACTATGTGTTTCCCTTAGCTCTCAGGGCCCACTGGATGTATGCACGCCTGAGTCCTCTAGAGAGATCTGCAGGACACACTGAGCAGTTTTCCAATCAGGAGCGTGCCTTGCGGACGCTCAGATGATGCCATCTCCGGGCAGCACAGGGTGGGGCAGTGGAGAGAGAAGGGGTAAGAGGGCTGTGTAGACTTGATTGCAGCGCCTACATCACAGACCCGGGTCCTAGCTTGTCACCTAGGGAGGGGTCGCCCTGGGGCTTCAGGTAACCAGTATCCAGTCATGGCCATCAACTTTCTTGTGGCGTGTGCCAGAATTAGGAGAGTCCCAGGGCCACCTAAGAAAGCTGATACCAATTAGAGACCCCAGTAAAACACCAGGGTGTCTGTGACCCAGACAAGCTGCCTTGGGGCTGCTCAACACTAACTGTGTAAGACTGCGTGGGATGGGTGCTAGTGAATTTTGGGCACTATTAATATGGCTTGCACAGTGCTTGTGGGAGCTCAAGCTATTTCGAGTTCTCTCTCTCTTTCTTTTTTTTCCTCATCTCAGAGGAGAGGAACCAAGATCTGTGGGTGGCAGTGGCAGTGGTGATAGTCTCTGGCTTTGAGTGCCTACTCACTGTCTTCTGTCTTTGGAGCCCATGTTAGGTTCTACTTCCTGCCAGCCTCTTCCTCTTCCTCCCTCCCTTCCCCCTCCCCTCCCTCCCTCCCTCCTCCTACCCTCCTTCCTCCCCTCCCCTTCCCAGGGCTCTAGAATCCTCTTTTAGGCCATTGGAATTTTCTGCTGTCCCTCTGGGAGCTGCCATCTGACTTTCTCATTTGCCCCCTCCCTCCTCCCTCCTCTCCCCCCTCCGTGTGCAGGCTGTCAGAGGTGGCTGCTGGGGGTCTCACTCTGTTCTTGTCCATTGTGCCAACTCTAGTTTCCCATATTCATTGGTGCTTTTTTTCCCCCACCTTTGGTAATCATCTACTTTGCCAAAGTGGGGCACTCCCTTTTCATTGGCCGACAGTGTTTTAGACTCACGTATGTTTTGTTCCTGTCCTTATAGCCTCTCCCTTCAAAGAACTGGAGAGGTTCCTGCCGAGCAGGACAGGTGGATCTCAACCAAAGGATCTTGGAAATGTTCTCTTTCTGGGCTGGAGAGATGGCTTAGCCGTTGGGAGCAGGCACTGCTTTGTTTTTTTGTTTTTGTTTTGTTGTTGTTGTTTGTCTTGTTTTTGTTTTTTGGTAGAGGTCTCACTACACAGCCGTGGATGGCCTCAAGTCACTATGGAGCCCGTTTTGGCCTCTAACTCATACATGCCTATAGGTGTGTGCCGCCACAGCCAGCCTAAGAGCGTGCCTATAGGTGTGTGCCGCCACAGCCAGCCTAAGAGCATGCCTATAGGTGTGCACTGCCACAGCCAGCCTAAGAGCATGCCTATAGGTGTGCACTGCCACAGCCAGCCTAAGAGCATGCCTATAGGTGTGCACTGCCACAGCCAGCCTAAGAGCATGCCTATAGGTGTGCACTGCCACAGCCAGCCTAAGAGCATGCCTATAGGTGTGCACTGCCACAGCCAGCCTAAGAGCATGCCTATAGGTGTGCACTGCCACAGCCAGCCTAAGAGCGTGCCTATAGGTGTGCACTGCCACAGCCAGCCTAAGAGCATGCCTATAGGTGTGCACTGCCACAGCAGCCTAAGAGCGTGCCTATAGGTGTGCACTGCCACGGCCAGCCTAAGAGCATGCCTATAGGTGTGCACTGCCACAGCAGCCTAAGAGCGTGCCTATAGGTGTGCACTGCCACAGCCAGCCTAAGAGCGTGCCTATAGGTGTGCACCGCCACGGCCAGCCTAAGAGCGTGCCTATAGGTGTGCACCACCACAGCCAGCCTAAGAGCGTGCCTATAGGTGTGCACCGCCACGGCCAGCCTAAGAGCGTGCCTATAGGTGTGCGCCTCCACAGCCAGCCTAAGAGCGTGCCTATAGGTGTGCGCCTCCACAGCCAGCCTAAGAGCGTGCCTATAGGTGTGCACCGCCACAGCCAGCCTAAGAGCGTGCCTATAGGTGTGCACCGCCACGGCCAGCCTAAGAGCATGCCTATAGGTGTGCACCGCCACAGCCAGCCTAAGAGCGTGCCTATAGGTGTGCACTGCCACAGCCAGCCTAAGAGCGTGCCTATAGGTGTGCGCCTCCACAGCCAGCCTAAGAGCGTGCCTATAGGTGTGCGCCTCCACAGCCAGCCTAAGAGCGTGCCTATAGGTGTGCACCGCCACGGCCAGCCTAAGAGCATGCCTATAGGTGTGCACCGCCACGGCCAGCCTAAGAGCGTGCCTATAGGTGTGCACCGCCACGGCCAGCCTAAGAGCGTGCCTATAGGTGTGCACCGCCACGGCCAGCCTAAGAGCGTGCCTATAGGTGTGCACCGCCACGGCCAGCCTAAGAGCGTGCCTATAGGTGTGCACCGCCATGGCCAGCCTAAGAGCGTGCCTATAGGTGTGCACCGCCACGGCCAGCCTAAGAGCATGCCTATAGGTGTGCACCGCCACAGCCAGCCTAAGAGCGTGCCTATAGGTGTGCGCCTCCACAGCCAGCCTAAGAGCGTGCCTATAGGTGTGCACCACCATGGCCAGCCTAAGAGCGTGCCTATAGGTGTGCGCCGCCACGGCCAGTCTAAGAGTGTGCCTATAGGTGTGCGCTGCCACGGCCAGCCTAAGAGCGTGCCTATAGGTGTGCGCCTCCACAGCCAGCCTAAGAGCGTGCCTATAGGTGTGCGCCGCCACGGCCAGCCTAAGAGCGTGCCTATAGGTGTGCACCGCCACGGCCCACCCAAGAGTGTACACTGTTTTGCAGAAGACCGAACTTGGTCCCCAGCACTCACACTGAGTAGCTTCGGTCACCTGAAACTCTAGCTTCAGGGGGACATGACACCCTCTTCTGGCCTTAGGGCAGGTGCACTCGTGTGCACATGTCTCTCACTCCACCCCGCAACCCACGCCCCGCCCCCATGCACCTAATTAAAAGAATAAAATATTAAAAGGAAAAAGTTCACTGCCTGCCAGGCCTGGCAGTGCAGGCCATTATTTCAGCTTCTCAGGATGCCTGAGGCAGGAGAATTACAAGTTCAAGGTCAGCCTGGGCTATAGAGTGAGTTAAAGGCCACCTAAGCAACTTGGTGGGGTTCTGGCTCAAACTTAAATATAAATAGAATGTAACACAGGTGAATGGACCCAGAGACGCAGATCCGAGGCCTGGTTTGCTGTCACCTCTTTATGAAGGTACATTCAGTTCCACCCCTGGGTGCTGGTGCTCCATTCCACTGACACAAGCATGAGAAGAAGCAAAATCTCAGCCTTTTTATACAGGGCAAGGAACCCAGGGCTCATGGAGACTCAGGCCTCTAGTCTGCCTTGCTCCTTTCCTTCATGTAGACTTCTCCCAGCACATCTGGCAAGCCTCTTTGATGCTCAGCAACGTCGAAAATAGAAAGGGCAGGCTGGGAGATGTCCCAGTGGGTAAAGTGCTTACTGTGAGAAGGTGAGGTGCTAAGTTCAGGTCTTCAGAACCCATGTAAAGCTGGAGGAGGCAGGACCCATGTGTGAGGCCAGAGCTCCTATGTGAGATGGGAAGTGGGCCCAGGAGGACCCCCGGAAGCTTGTGGCCAGCTTGTCTGATATATGTATGCAGCTTCAAACAACAGGACTCTGCCTCTAACCATGTGGAAGATTGTTCTCTGGCCTCCACACAGTCATATGACATGCATATAACCCCCAAACGCATGACACACACATAAACACACACATACATGCATATGCACACGCGCACACAGGCATACACCCACACATGCACTCAGGCACACGAACCCATGCACGCATGCACAAATAAAAAGCATAAGACACCAGGGGACATAGTTTAGTAGCAGAACATTTGCCTAGTATCCATGAGGTTTTCTGTCATGCTGAAAAAATTAAGGTGCTCTTCTTACTGATTCTAGAAAGTTCTCCCCAGTTGCTCTAGCTTTGGGAGAATTCTCTACTCTGTACCCTTCTTTGAGGTGCTTTTTTTTTTTTTTTATTCATTAAAATTTTTCTCTTCCTCGCTCTCGCATTTCTTCTTTCAGGGAGGGATTTCACGAAACACTCCCTTCCAGAAGGTTTTCCTTATGAAATATCTGGCAGTTACTTCTGTTTGTTTAAACTTTGAAAAAAAAATCGATGATTTCAAATTGCAAATTCAGTTAAAATTTACTGTGGGATAATGTAGGGCAACACGCTGCCAGGGTGTGGAAACAGAAAGTCAATGAGGCAGGGAAACAAGATAACCCAGAGGACGGTAGAACAGGGTCTCTGATTAGGGAAGCACAATTACACAGAATAAATATGATATTGACTTTTGTGTAAAAACCACATGCAGAGGAGGCAGAAAGCAGGTGCTCTGTCACCTCGCCTTTTCATTTCCACTCGTCAAGACATTTTCAGGTTCTCAGAACTGCATTAGTTTTGTTTTGGGTTTTTTAATGCAGTTTTGATTTGGATGATTGGTACTGCATTAAGTGCCTCTAGTATGCTCTCTTTGGAAATTTCTAGCGTTTTTTTCTGGAGCCGCACAGCACCGTGTCGGGTCTGTTCTTTGTCCCTCACTTGCGACACAGTATTGAGACTATTTTCATCCTGTGCATCACTCCTCAGATTGTGAGTCTGTTGAGAGCCGAATCATGCTTATATATGCTTCACCAACAGTAAATTCCCCAGTGGCACGAGTAGGTGGAATTGTTATTTTAAGAATATGATTTTGAAAACCAAGTTACAGAATAATTTTATAATGAGAGTTTTCACTTGGCGTGTCTGTTTTGGTGACTCTGAGATGAAGAATACGTACTTCATTTATAACTTTAATCATCAGTAGGAGGAAAAGATGGATGTGTCAGCTGTGAAACATTTCTTCACTTAATTACATTTGTTTACGGTTTCCAGAGTATATATAAAGAGCCTGTTAAGCATGCTTGCACACTTATGTACACATGTAACCCTCAAGTGCATGCACACAATGTATAACTGGAGCCTCTCTTGTATCTCTCTCTCACACACATGCACACACACACATGCACTTTCTGTCCCTCTTTCTGTCTGTCTGTCTGTCTGTCTGTCTGTCTGTCTATCTGTCTGGAGTGGAACAAGGATCATCCTTCTGTGCCCTTGTGGGGAGATGGGGCAGCTGTACCCTGAATTGCTCAGTGCTGAAGGGTTTCAGCCCCTGAGTGGAGGACTCCAGCACTCAGGCGATGAGTTTGGTACAGGACTGGTGATGCTCAGAGGTACAAATCTCTTGGAAAGGGGATGACCTGCTGGGGCCCCAGGTGACCAACAGGCTCTGCTTGTTCCCAAGGGAGTGCAGAAATGGACTTTTCTGTGCATTTTGTTGTTGTTGTTTGATGATATGTTAAATATAATTTTCCTTCCCTTGGTGTTTAGTTTAACCCTTTGAACTCAGGGTTTCTCTGAAGGCTTTGTTTTGTGTGGCTTTCCAGAACCAATCTCGAATATTCCTTGGCATCTAATGCAGGACTTTGGCTATAGGAAAGCAGCCTGCTCCTCTTGAAGATATGCATTCGGTTTTGCCTAGTTCTTTTTCTCTATTTTTGCAGCCCTTATGACTGACTCAGGGCCTCCTGCATGCTAGTCGATGCTCTGCCATGGCGCTGAGCTACAGCCCTATGGATCATCCTTGTTTTGTTTGCAGCAGGTAAGCAGATCAGGCTGGATTTGAACTTGTGATCTTTCTGTCTTAGCCCCCTGAGTGGATGGGCAGATGAGCCTATGCCGTCAAGCCCAGAAGTTTCTTCAGGTTCTTATCTAGGAGGGTCCAGAGCCAGACCAATGTGACAATGGCATCACCACTTACTGTGTGAACGCACCTAACCTTGAAAGGATGGCAATGGAATTCTAAGCTCCTTTTCAAAGCCCTGGGAGGGGTAGAGCCTTGCTGTCTCTGTTCTGATTTCCTCTCTGTGTCTTTTTTGGTGGTGGGAGTGGGGGTAGCATTAAATGGCCCACGGCATTTTGAGGGTATGGCTAAGGGAAATTAAATTGAAAAAGCTAAGTAACAAGGAGATGGTGTGTGTGTGTGTGTGTGTGTGTGTGTGTGTGTGTGTGTGTGTGTGTCTGTTTGTCTGTCTTTGGGAAGGGAAATGGAATAAATTTCATGGGTGGACTAGGGAGGAAGGGAACAGCAGGAATCAGGTGATGGATGGGATGGAGGGAGAGAGAGTACTGGGAGAGACAATTGGAATTGGGGGTGCAACCCAGGGGTGAGGTAGAAACCTAGTGCAATGGTAACTTCCAGGAATCTCCAGGAATAGTGAAGGCTCCTAGTAATGGGGCATATGGAGCCTGAACCAGCCATTTTCCATAACCAGGCAAGACTTCCAGTGGAGATATTGGGACACCAACTAAGCCACAAACCTACGACCTACAATTGTCCTGCCTGTAAGATGTGCTGGGGTAAAAGTGGCACAGAACTTGTGGGAGTGGCCAACCAATGACTGGTCCAGCTTGAGACCCACACCATGAAATGGATCCCACCTCTGACACTGCCTGGATGGCCAGGAACCAGAGGCTGGATATCCCAGAGATCTGTGCTACAACCAAACACGACTGGAAAGAAAGTCAATAAAATGATTCCTAACAATAGATATTATTCAATACTCATAGACAAGAGCCTAGTATAATCTTCATTAGAGAGGCTACATCTAACAACTGATGGAAAGAGATGCAGAGACCCACAGCTAGATGTTAGGCAAAGCTCCAGGACCATTGCAGAAGAGTGGGAGGAAGGATTGTAGGAGCCAGAAGGGCCAAGGACAACCCAAGAAAACCCACAGAACCAACCTGAGCTCACAGGGGTCACAGACACTGAAGTGACAATTAAGGAGCTTGTATGAGTCTGACCTAGGTCCCCTGAATATATATTATGGTTGTGTAGCTTGGTCTTTTTGTGTGAATCTTAACAGTGGGGGTGGGGGCTGTCTGCAACTCCATTGCAGGCTTTGGGGACCTATTCCCTCTTACTGGGTTGCCTTTTCCAGCTTTAATATGAGGTAGGTCTGGTCTTATGCCATGTTTGATTGATATTCCCAAGAGGCCTGCTTTTTATTTGAAGGGGGAGGAGGAGGAAGGGTCTGGGAGGAGAGAAGGGAGGGCAAAGGGAAGGATGGAATGTATGAAATAACAAAACAACAACAATGAACATGTCTCAGCTGGAACTCTTTTGGGATGCATCAATAAAACAAGTGAAAAATGGTAGATACTGATTCAAATTTAGGTGAATTATTTTGTAATCATCTTTGAACATTTTTAGCAAATAAAGGAAAATTCGTTTCCATTTCTTCATTTTCATTTACAGCTGGAAACGTGAAATAGAAGTGGTAGAGACAAAGTGAAAACACTGAGAGGGGTGTGGCAAGATGGCTTGGCAGGTAAAGGCAATCTGGCAAACCTGAGGGCCTGAGATCAAACCCCAGGAGCCTACATGGTGGAAAGAGAGAGAATTGACTCCTAATGGTGTCCTTTGACCTCCACAGGCATACCATGGCACGCGTGCTGCAACGTACACACGCACACGCATGCACGCACACGCATGCACGCACACACATGCACGCATACACATGCACGCACATGCACGCACGCTTGCACACAAGCACACAAATGCACACACACACGCACACACACACACACACAAGTGTATGCAAAACTTTCAGATACTATCAAAATCCATTAGCAGAAAGAATATTTATTTGTTCATTTATAATAAGAAACACTTATTAGAAATAATAAAAGGTTTCCTGGAATTTTGATATGCTAATTAATGAAAACAAATGACTCCTATCAGTTCACTGGAGAAAGAGTTCTGATTCTGACTGACTGAATGCAGAATAAAGGTATTAAATAATTTTACAAATGAGTGACTGAAGGCTGGGTGTGCGGCTTATGCCTATAGTCTCAGCACTCAGAAAGCTGAGGCAGAAGGATTGTCAGCCTGAGGCTAGCCTTGGCCACATATCAGGTTCCAAGCCAGTTCAAAGCAGAAGTAAATAAGTGATAAGGAAGCAGTCATGGCTGTAAGGATGCCTGTGTGTGACAAACAGCTCAACAGGTCGGGCCAACACCATGATGCTGGTTTAAGGCCAACGTCATTGGCAGGAAACTGAGTAATTCTCTGGACTGTCATGACTCAGATGGGGAAAACTTGACAGAGCTTCCTCACAATTTGGCAGAAACCACAAGGAGCCATCTACTACCATCTACAATGACTCTTAAAGCTGAAAATGATAGAAACAAAATTTTATCAGCCACGATACAGAAATGAAATTATTTTTCTCTTCTTTTTCTAGAAAAAAAAAGGAGACGTGGTCAACAGGTATAAGAGACAGTAATTGATGTCAGACATATTTTAAAAATCACTAACTTTTCTGGGCTTACGATATTTCTAATACTTTGACATTTGCAACATGTTGTAACCACTTTTTCTTTCAAAACAACAACAACAAAAAAATCACTGACTATTCCGATCTATGATGGGTAACCTTGTTGTCAATGTGACTAGATCTGGTGTCAACTCAGAAGCTCACCTCTGTAAGGATTAATTGAGGCGGGAAGACCTACCCTCAGAGAACATGGCACCCCAGGTATAAGGAGGTCCAAGGGAAAAGCTGCTGCCTTTTGCCTGCTTGCCTTTGCCTCTAGCTGGCAAGTGCATCTATGCTTCTACCACTGCTACTGCTGACATCAGATGCCAGGTTCTTCAAACTTCCAATATGAACTGAATACCAATGACTGTCTCTCAGACCCTATCCCAGAATACTGGCGCTTCTGAGGCATCCAGTCTTATTTACCAAACAGCTACTGGGTTCTCAGTCTCTCCAGCCAGAAGATGACCATTATTGGACTACCCAGCCCACATCATGTAAGCCAACCTAATAAATCCCTTGTGTAATATGTGTTCATTCCATCAGTTCTGTCCTAGAGACCCTGACTAATACAATGCCTAAATTTGTATTCATAGTTTGTGTTCTCATCCTTAAAGTAGATATCCCCAAATTGTATACATTTTAGGGCCCACAGAGCCTGGATCCCCTGAAGCTCCATGACCATGTAGAAATGATGCATGTGTACCGCAGTTTCCCCCACGACAGACTGGCGTTGTATGACTTCATGGCTAATGATCGAGAGTTTTAATGAAATAACGAGGATGGAGTATGTGGTGGTTTCAATAAGGATGGCCCCCATAGGCTCATATATTTGAATGCTTAGTCACCAGGGAGTGGAACTCTTTGATGGGATTAGAAGGATTAGGAGGCGTGGCCTTGTTGGAGGAAGTGTATCACTGGGGGTGGGCTTTGAGGTTTTAAAAGCCCATGCCAGGCCAGGTAGGTCTCTCTGCTTGAGCATCAGAATGCAGCTCTCAGCTACTGCTTCAGTGCCTGCCAGCAGGCCATCATGCTCAAGCCCCGCCCCATGACGATCTATGGGTTAACCCTGTGGAACTGTCAGCAAGGCCTCGGTTAAATGCTTTCTCTTATAAAAGTTGCCTTGGTCAGGGCATCTTCACAGCAACAGAACAATGTGACTAATTCAGAGTGCTAGCCCAGGAGCCGGTTAGTTAGCTCTGTCTTAGTTAGGGCTTCTGTTGCTGTGAAGAGGCACTATAACTATGGCAACTCTTATAAAACAAAACAAAACATTGAATCGGGACTGGCTTAGTTTCAAGAGGTTTAGCCCATTATCATCATGGCGGGAAGCATGGCAGCGTGCAGGCAGACACAGTGCTGGAGAAAGAGCCGAGAGTTCTAGTTCTTGATCCGCAGGCAGCAGGAAAAGAACTCTCTGAGCTTCTGAGACCTCAAAGCCCGCCCCCCTCCCCCTCCCCCTCCCCCTCCCCCTCCCCTCACAGTGACACACTTCCTTCAACAAGGCCACGCCCACTCCAAGAGGCCACACCTCCAAATAGTGCCACTCCCTGTGGGCCTATGGGGGCCACTTTATTCAAACCACCAAGCTCCTCATTGGTATCAGCTATAAACTCGTTCAGTGGCCTTGGATTAAACACCTAAATATTCAGGCACTTTATTGGCACTATATTGAATGAATATAGTTACTTTGGAAAATATGTGGAAATGGTGCCATGCTTATTCTAACACTAGGGTAGAAGGGGCTGGCATCCCTGACTTGTAATTTGGCGTCCTGAGAAGTCAACAACAGAAAGGAGCCGCTGGCCCCGGAGCTTAGTGTCTGTACGGTGGCTCTCACGGCTCATATCCCTTGTACCTTAGAGTAGAAGAGGCCGTGCATCTAGGATGCTGTAGCTATTCTCTTCTCCATGGGGGCACGTGCCTTCCTAGCATTTTCTGGGGGTAACCTATCATTTGGAAGTTCCCAAAGCATAGCCTTCTAGTGCTGGTGGAGGGGGGCGGGGTTAGGGGTGGGGGCGGGGAGTAAGGAAAGGAGTTTGCGCACACAGTTCTGAGGACCAGTGGGCTGGTTTTCTGCTCAGACCCTTTGAGTCCTGGCATCTGCTGAAATGTATTTCTAGGCTTCCTGAAAGGGTCTTGGCTATTCTGCAGCAAAAACCCAGAGTACTGGCTTGAGTCCAGTTCTGGAAAGCTGAAATGTTTGACTCTTTTGTTTTATTTTGGGAGTGTGCTGTACTGGTTGGAATCAAATGAGGAAGTGGTGGATTGTGAGCACCATGCTGTATTTTTAATTTTTAATTTATTTTATACACGTGGGTGACTTGGTTGGGTGGTTGATAGTCACTTGGTCAGTAGAAGGTGGTCATTCAGTTATTTAGGGCTTATATGTAGAGAATTTTTGCCTATTCTTTTTTTTTTTTGACTCCCCACTCTTCTTCCCTTGCCCCCTACAAATAGTCCCCTTCTCTTTTGTGTCACATAAATTCCAACCCCCTCCCGCCTTTCTCCTTTACATCTCTCCCTCCAGCTCTCATGGTCCCTTTCTACTTTTATGTCTTACATATATGTACATAAATTTAGGTCTAAAGTCTGTATGTGAGAGAAAACATCTGATATTTGTCTTCCCCAGTCTGGTTTGTTTTGATTAACGTAATGATCTCCAGTTCCATCCATTTTCTTACATACTTATTTACTTAGTTTTTTAACAGCTAGATAAAATTCTCCCATGGGTATATACCACATTTTCTTCGTTGATTTGGTGGATCAAAACATCCAAACTGGCTTCATATCTTGGTTGTTGTGAATAGAGCAGCAAGAAACATAAATGTGCAAACACCTCTGTGGTGTGCTGACTTAAACCCTTTGGGTATACATCCAACAAGACCACGCCTCCTAAACATCTGGATTCATTCCTTCTACTTGTAGGTTTCTGATTTCCATAGCGTTTACACCAGTTTACCAGTTCACACCCCCACCAGCAATCTATAAGGCTCCTTTTCCTCCACATCCTTATCAGCACTTGTTGCTTTCTTAATGCTAACCATCAAGTCTGGCATGAGATATAATCTCAACTTTATTTCTGAGACAATGTCTCACTATGTGCCCATGGGTGGCCTGGAACTCACTTATGTAGACAAGGGTAACCGTGTGCTTACACAGACTCACCTGCCTCTACCTCCTGAGTGCTGGGATGGCAGACACATCCTCTCTGTGTCTTAACTTCCATTTCATTAAGATTAAGGGTGCGGAACACTTCATAAACATTTCTTTTTAAAAAATCTTTTTCTTCCTTTAAGAAATGCCCACTCAATCTGTCTCTCTGTGCACCCCGTACCCCACCGCTGTGTGTGTCAGCTTACAGGAGTATGTTGCCTGAAAAGCAGGATAATTTGATGTCTTTTTTTTTTCTATTTGTATTTCTTTCTCTTGTCTTATTTCTCTAGCTATGACTTCAAGTACTTTATTGAATAAAAGTGGAGAGAGTGGGTGCCCTTGCTTCATTCCTGACTTTAGAGAATGCTCTCAGTTTTCCCCCATTTGGAATACTGTTGGCGTGCTGGCTATAATACAGCTTTCTTTGCTTAATCTTTCTTTGTGTTGTGTATCTGTTTTGACACTTGAGTCCCACTAGTAGACTGAATTATGAATGATTTGTCCTCAACAGCCCCATATAAAGACTAGGATCCTCTTTAGGGCAGGGATTTCTTCTGCTCAGTCCTAAACATCAGTGTGTGCCTGAAACTTAGCAGGCTCAATAATGTTTCCCAAATGGATGCTGAGGTGGTTTGAAGGGCGTGCTGCCTGCTGTCTTGGGCATCTGAATACTGCTTCACCAGTTGGTGGTGGTATTTGGGGAGGGTGGTTGGAGGATGTGTGTCACCAGAAGTGGGCTCTGAGAGTGCGAAGACTAACACCATGCTGAGCGAGCTCTCTGTGTTTGCGGTCCAAGCTGTGAGCCGTCAGCTTCCCGCTCCAGCTGCCCCGCCTGCTGCTTGCTGCCATGTTTCTCTGTCGTGATGTGCTCTTATCCATCTGTAACTGCTCAATTAAAAAAAAGCTCTCTGTAAGTTGCCTTGGTCATAGTGCTTTATCACGGCAACAGTAAAGTAACTCATACAGAAGCGGAACAAAGGGCACATCAGCTAACAGCATTCTAAGGAGCAGTCCTTAAGCCCTTGGTGGAATCCCGGCACTGGAGAAGTGAACCAAGAGGGTTGCTAGTTCAAGGCTCTCCTAGGCTACATAGCGAGATCTGTCTTACCAAAGAAAATGTCAATGAAAACGGGAATAATAGTAAATAAATAATTAAAAAGAATGAAAGAAAGAAAAGAAAAGAAAGAACAGCTGGGAGGCAGGATGTGGAGGAAGCAATCTCCACTAAAACAAATTCATGCGCTGTTCACTTAAGGCCAGTGGAGGCTGGCTCTGCTTGCTAAAGCTTATTTCAGAAATAAACACTGTGCTTTGAGAACAGTTGTTCGCTGTGTTGATACAAAGTGAAGAAGGTCTTTGCAACCCTAGATGCTTTTACCCAGATGGGAAATGTCCAAGTCCTCCTTACTGTAAGTAGCTTGACAGGAGTCAGGAGGAGACCAAGCCTTAGGCCGTGAGTTCAGGCCATACACCCTTGGCTGACCTATCTGCTGCCTAAGCACAGAGTCCTTTCATCTATTTGACAGGAGTAACAACAGCGCTGACGTCATGGGGCTGTCAGGAGGACAATGAAACTATGCTGCTGTGAGTGCTCAACACCAGCTCTTACACTCTCTGTTTCTTCCACCTTCCCTCCTTTTCTTTCATCTCCCTCTTTCCTCTCTTCTTTCTACATTACCTGGCTAGGGACCATTTCCCCTGTTTGTTTCCACACCTGATCTCCAGGAAGTAAGGTGGCGTCTGTGGTTCAGTGTTCAGCTTAGCTCGGCCGTGATATTTTCCCATGGCCTATGAAAGGCTCTCAGAGGAAACACACCAAGAGCCTCACTCCCCAGAGTTTTTGAAAGAGCTCATCACTTACAATTTTGGTCATTTAATTAGCAAGCATCCTCCTCCTACGCCCACTCTCACCCAAAGTTGGATGCTACCAGCGTTCCAAGCCCTCAGCAGTAGATTGCTCAGTGCTCCTTCTTGTTATCGGTGCATAAGCCTACTTTGATTTTTTTCCTTCTCAGAGATCTTATTTAGTGAGAAATTGACATTGAGGATAGTTTCCTCAGCGCTTGGCCTCCGAGGTGACTGCTTCTAAAAAGCCATTAGTGATGCAAAAAAGTCAAGCAGACCTTGTCCTTCTGGAGTGGCCCCGGACTCCCCGAAGTCCATCTCCTAGCTCTTCTGTGATAGTTCAAGGTCAGGTTCCTCCATGGTGGTGGTGGAGATTTGCTCATTTTGTACATTATTTATATAACACACTGCTTGTGAGGGAGTGTGGATGGAGATGATTCATAGGCAGAAGCAGAAGGAAACAGATTGCAGGAGCCCAGCTCCTTTAACTGGGGTGTCCCTGGGTGTCCCCTCCACCCCCAGCTTTCCTTGGCCTCCCTGCATGCCTTGCTTGGTCATGGCTACTGGACTGAACATAGATCTGGCTTCCCCAGGCAGCTCCTGGACAGCAAATGTACTGGCCCCAGGAAGGTGCACTGGCCCATTAGGGGACCCTAGGACTAAGTCTGGAACCACACCCACCTCTTCAGATGTGATGCCCATTCTGCAAAGCCCAGCCCATAAAGTAACATAAGGGAGTCTAAAAAAGTTAGCATGACTACTTCACTGCTTATTTTTTGAAATATCAAGTTTTTTTTTTTTTAATTTCATTTTTTTTTTCTGTTGCTAATCCCCACTTTTCTGGGACATTCCTGGTTCCTGTGCTTAGCCTGCTGTTTATTGGGCACTTCATGAGCAGGAAAAAAAAATGCTGCTCTTTTGTGGCAAAACTACAAAGAAACTTTTGCATGACTTTTAGAAGTTTTATTTCAACTGCAAGACCACACCTTCTTCTGACATCTATATTTCCTGATGTGGCCAGACTGAGCAGGTAGGCAGGCCTGGTCGGTGTGGCGAGCTCTGGATGTGAGAACCAGTCTAGAGCTGATGTCATGGGGTCCAACCCTAGGTCACACAGAACAGGACTGGTTTTGGGGGGTTGCTCAGCCTGATAACTCTTTTGCATTCAGCTTTTTTGCATTTCTTGGGGTGGGCATAGGGCACTCTAACCCGCCTATCTTCCCTTTGCAAGCAGGCTAGACAGGCCATGCAAGGCAGGACTGAGAGGAAGCAGAGCCCCGGCACATAAGCACTGCTTGCCCCACATTTGCTAGTGTCCCATCGGCCAAAACAACTCACGGAGTCATTTGAGTTGGAGTAGACAGACCCGTGGCGTGGCGAAGAGCTTGAGAACAGGGAGAGGTGAGGAAGTGGGGACAGTTTCTGCAATTTACTATCATGTGTAAACTTGGGAAATGGAACCTCGGTTTCTTCTCGAAGTAGGACTCATGATTTTTAACTGTTCAAGAGTGTGTGTGAATCAGATTTGTGAATTTGCTTAGACGGGTGTGATTCTGGCTGTTTAAGCTCACACATGTGTTGCGAAGCTGGTATTATTTTGTTTCCAGGCTAAGAAGGGCAAATGCGTACCCTGTTAGCTGTTTCTCTACTAACAGACTAGATACTGTGTAAGCTAGGGCTCTCCAGGGAAACAGAACCAACAGGATGTGTATTTATATAGAAGTTTATCAGTTTTACAATACTGGGATACAATCTAGGCCTTGCCCATGGCTAGGCAAGTGCTGTAACTACTGAGTTAGACCCCTAGCCCCCATCCCACAGCCCTGCAACCCCTTCCCAACTCTTCTTTAGAGATACGTGAAGAGCCGGCTGTGAAGTTAAGTGTGGTGGCAATTCAGTTCTGTTAGTATTTATAAGGACAGGCTGGATTTTAACTCTGGATCTTCCTGTCTCAACCTCCTTAGGACCAGGGTTATAGGTGTATGTCACTATGCCCTGCTAAGAGCTTTATTTAAGAATCATTCTGTGAGCTGGGCATGCTGGCACACGCCTTTAATCCCAGCACTCGGGAGGCAGAGGCAGGCAGATGGCTATGAGTTTGAGGCCAGCCTGGTCTACAAAGCGAGTCTAGGACAGCCAAGGCTACACAGAGAAACCCTATCTCAAAAAGCCAAAACCAAAACAAACCAAAACAAAAAACAAAAAAAAAAAAAAAAAAAAAAAAAAAAAAAAAAAAAAAAAAAGAAAAAAGAAAACAAAGACGAATCATTCTGTGAGATTGTGGAGATGTAAGTTAAGTCTAAATTCTTCACAGTGGGCTAACTCAAATGCCAGGAAGTTACCCTTCAAGTTCAAAGACAGTGTGAGGAAGCGTTTGCTTTCGCTCAGGAGAGGTAAGTCTTGGCCCAATCAAGGCCTACATCTGCCTGGATGAGTCACACAATCTATGGATGATAACTATTTTACTCAGAATCCATACATGTAAGTGTTCATCTTGGAGGTTAAGGACATACATAGTTTACGTTTAGCATTGACCAAACGCCTAGGTTCCCCCTCACCACCACCATGTTAATCTCATCCCAAAAATGTCATTATAGAACTATCCAGAATACAATAATATTTGCCCAAATACCTGGGATCCTGACCTCAAAAAATTAACACAAAAATATGAAATGGGCTGGGAATGTGGCTCAGGAGTAGAGCACTTGTCTAAAACAGATGAGCTCTACAAAACCATAAAACAGTGAGTAAATAAATGAGGGAGTGAACGAGTAGGTAGGCCTGGTTGTAGGGACTTGTAATACCAGCTACTTAGGAGGTCAAGGCTGGCCAGTCACTCAAGGCCAGCCTGAACTGCAGCTTCAGCTACAGTGAGTTTAAGGCCAGCATGGGAAACTTGGCAAGACCTTGTCTGTGGGTGTTTATTTTTTTTTTATCTACTTTATTGGGGTTTCTTATGCCTCTACCTCCCTTCTCCACTCCAATCCCTTCCAATCTCTCAGCACCAGGTAGGAGATAAAGGAAGGTTAGTGGGGAGAGGGGGCACAGGTCTCTTAGGCTACTTCCTGCTGGTTAGGGTTGTTGGGTTCCTTGGGGGAAAGTCCAATCTTTGTTTTAGGACGTCTCCAACTTCTCCTCAAACCTCAACAATAGCAACCAGGAGCAGCAGAGGGGGATCAGCAGCCTCCTTCTTCTTTCCAGCTCTCCTCTCTCCCCCTGTCGTCTCTGGGCTCTGGCATCTATCCCCTCTCCAGAGTCCTCAGAATTAAGCTTATCTGCAGCTGCCAAAGATCATGCTGCTCCCAAAGCCCGCACAAGGCAAACAGTCTGCGGCTGTGGACAATCTAAAGCAGCTCCATATCCCACACCTGGCATTAAAACAAAAACATGTTTACATAACTGGGTTTTTAAAGATGCCAAATTTTCAATACACTTGTCTTCAAAATAAAAAGTTAAAACATGGGCTGGAGAGATGGCTCAGTGGTTAAGAGCACTGCCTGCTCTTCCTAAATGGTCCTGAGTTCAAATCCCAACAACTGCATGGTGGCTCACAACTACCTATAGTGAGATCTTATGCCCTCTTCTGGCCTACAGGTGTACATGCAGGCAGGATACTGTATACATAATAATAAATAAATCTTTTAAGAAAGTTAAAACATTAAAAAAAAAAAAAAAAAAAAAAAAGGGTTTGAGACCAGCCAGGAGTGGTGGCACAGGCCTATAACCCCCCCTACTCAGGGAGACAGAGGCAGGCGGATCTCTGTGAGTTCGAGGCCAGCCTGGTCTACAAAGTGAGTCCAGGACAGCCAGGGCTATACAGAGAAATCCTGTCTCAAAACAACAACAACAACAACAAAAAACCCACAGAAACAAACAAACAAACAAACAAAAAAACCAAAAAAAAAAAAAAAAAAAAAAAAAGTGGGGGGGGGAGAGAGGGGAGCTGAGTGGTAGAATATACCTGTCTAGTACATTGCCTAGGCTGTAGGTTCAATCATAGTATGAAAGTAAGAAAGAAAGACATACATACTATTTTCAGGCTTTATTGTGCCTCCAAACTATTTACAGTGGGGGTGCAGATAAAACCCTATGCTAATGGATGTAGGGGAAAGCACTTCCTGTACATACCCAGTGTAGCTCTCAGAGCAAAAAGGACAAAGAGGTCATATTGTTTTTTAAGTTATCATCATTATCAGTATTATTTCAGTATAACCGACTAGCAACCAAGTAAGGCACAGACATTTGTTGTATTTTTAAAAAGCCTTAGTTAACCTGGGGCAGGGCAGACATTAATCCTCTAAACTACTTCCCATAGTGGGTCAGGCATGTGATCTCTGCCTCAACCCCACACCATCTGCTCCTAATAACTTCTATCAAGCTACCTCCCATCCATAATGCCAAATAATTGCTAATGTTTTTCATCTGGGCCGAATTCTCCATCCTCTCCTCCTCCTTTCAGATCTCTCACCTAGTTTTTCTCATGGTGGTCTTTTTTCTTCTTCCCAGGATTCCTCTCTCTCCCTCTCCATTTCCCTCTCCCTCCCCTTCCTCCCCCCGACCCCCCGGAACCTTAACCACACCTCTATCTCCTCTGCCCTGCCCAGGTGGGATGGCTTTTTATTAATCAAAACGTGGGTCACAGAGACAGCAAGCAGTAATTAGCATCAAAATACATTAGACCATCCCCCAGCAAGATCCCTTTGCTTGAATGGCCTCAACTCTTCCCTCTTTTGATGTGTACACAAGAATGTTCACTTGCCCCCTCCTAAGATGAGGCTCCTGAGAGAGATGTTCCCAAGATGGACTTTGAGACACCAGTGGAATAGTACTGCCCTGATTGTCGTCCTCGCTTCATAGGCTCAGGAAGCGGCAGAGCAAGCAAGGCAGGAGGCAGGGCTCCTGTGTGCTTCTAAAACAAGTGACCTGCTGGGGCGCTCCTCTCCTTAGCCTCTGGCCCTGGGCCGCATAGAGTCGTATATACTTTTCGCTTTTGCCATGGCATTCACCAGCAGAGACGCATGACTCGAAGCAGCGATGAAAGAGAAAGGGGGGCGCTTATGTAAGTGGTTTTTAGACAGATGGAAGGCTTGTTTCAATTGCGTAAAAGGCAGTCTTCCTTGAGTAGAGATGTAGGTCCCTTGCAGACCTGTGCTACACAAACCTTCTTGCTTCTGTGTTTATAAGTGGCTTGTTAGTTCCAGGATAATTGGACACCTGTGTGATGAGTTCCGTTTGGGCCACTGCATTCTCAGCATTCCCCCAAACTTGGGGCAACTGTACCCCAGTCTTGATGACGCCATCGGAGGACTGTTCATCCACATTGTAGCAGAAAGGATGATTTTGAGAAGTGGAAAGGTAAGTTTTTAAAGCAGGGCACTGGAAAGATAGTGCAAAGCCAGTGCCGAAGTGGGGCTGCTGTGTTGGTAAGTGTCTGTGATGGAAATGTCAGACTTCTGTGTGTAACCCGTGGCTATGCTGACCTGGCGGAGCCTTTAAGACGTGAGCCCAGTGGAAGGCAGAGAGGTCCTGGGGCATCTCACTTTCATTTTATTAAATTATATATTTTTTTCAAACAACATATTCTGATTATGGTTTTTCCCTCCCCCAACTCCTCCTAGACCCTTCCCACCTCTCCCTCAGCTAAATCCGTACCCTTTCTTTCTCTCTTTCATTAGAAGACAAACAGACATTAAAAAATAAAAATAAAAAAATAAAAACAAGTAAACCAGAATAGGACAAAACAAACAGGAAAAGGGCCAAAGAAAAAGCATGAGAATACCATACAGACACAGTGACACACGCAGTCACACATACGGAAAAACCATAAAAACAAAGTCCAAAATCATATAAGCCAAAGACCTGTAAGGTAAAGAAAATGCCCAGACCAAGCGTTGTGAGACAAAGAAAACTTCCAAGAAACCCACTCCTTTTGTGTTGGCCATTTACCGCTGGGCATGAGGCCTGCCCTTAAATACCCGGTGAGACTCTGTTGGAGGAAACGGTTTTCTCCTTTATGATTGGTTGTCAGTTGGAACCCTGTGCCTCCTCAGCACTGGGATCCTGTCTGTTTAGACCTGCAGGGCCTACGCAAGCTGCTTCTCTGTGAGCTCATATGTGCATCAGTCCTGTTGTGTCTAGAAGGCCTCACTTCCTTGGCGTCTGCCAGATCCTCTGGCTCTTACACTCTTTCTGCCTCCTCTTCCACAGAGTTCCCTTAACCTTGAGGAGAGGGATTTGATGGAGATATCCCATTTAGGACTGAGAGTTCCAAGGTCTCTCCTTCTTTGCACACTGTCCAACTGTGGGTCTCTGTATTTGTTCCCATCTCTATGACGGCTGAGTAAGGCACTGACTTATGAGTACAGCAGAATGTCATTAGGAATTATGTAATTTCTATGTTCCCTTAGCACAGTGGTCATCAACCTTCCTAACGCTGCAACCCTTTAATACAGTTGTTCATGTTGTGGTCACCCCCTCAACCACAAAATCATTTTGTTGCTACTTCATAACTGTAATTTTTCCACTGGTATGAATTATCATGTGAATATCTGATATGTAACCCCTGTGAAAGGGTCATTCAATCCCCAGAGGGTTTGCAACCCACAGATTGAAAACCATTGCTTTAACAAAACAGTAGTAGTTGATTTTCTGCTAGGCCATAGCCTATCTAGTCTCAGATTTCAGATTCCATATTTTTGTTTGTTTGTTTTTGTTTTTGAGACAGGGTGTCTCTGTATAACAGCCCTGGCTGTCCTGGACTTCACTTTGTAGACCAGGATGGCCTTGAACTCATAGAGATCCACCTGCCTCTGCCTCCATTGATGTACATGTAGGCTGTTTCCAGTTTCTGGCTATTAGGAGTAGAGCAGCAGTGAACATGATAAACCAGTGCCGCTGCAGTAGGACGTAGAGTCCTTGGGATATAATGGGGCATCTCCATCTTGAGTGGATTAGTGTTGTACTGAGGAGTGGCCCAGGCATCCTGTGGCCATATTAATTTTTGAGAAGGCAGGTTATTAAAGACCACTCTATGTCTCAACCCTTTTTGCATGTGTCCACTTTTCTTTCTGTTTTTCTGCCAAGTTTTAATATATAGCCTTTGATACAGGCTTTCTGGCTTCTTTAATTACAAGCCAAAACAATAAAAAAACAATTATTACTACTACTTGTTTCTCCTCTTCCTCTTCTTCCTCCTCCTCCTCTTCTTCTTCCTCCTCCTCTTCTTCTTCACTGTCATTTTGAGACAGGTTCTCCGAATGTGGTTCTGGCTGTCCTGGAACTTGGAACTTGCTATTTAGACCAGGCTGGCCTCAGACTTACAGAGATCCTCCTGCCTCTACCTCCCAAGTGCTGGTATTAAAATCATATGAAGCCAGGCCTTTATAAAGTACCCAGCCTCAGACATTTAAAAAATAGCAGCACAAAACCAGAATAAAACAAGTGGCTTTTATTTGTTTGTTGTTGTTGTACCTTAATGGGTAGTCCAACTTTAGGGGACCCAATCATGTTCTGAACCTTTTTAGTATCTTGAATAACAACTTTGAAAAGATTTCTCATTCTCGCTCAGAGTTAGCAGTCTTAAAACGTACAGGTATCTGGGCTCCAGCACCTGTCTTCAGAGCTCCTTTAGGTTCAGATCTGGAAGCCATTAGTGGCCCATAGATATGATGGCAGGGGTATAGGCTTACAGGAAATGCTTTGGGTGGAAGACTCTGAGAGTCCACTTGCTTGGGCCAGATGGCACCAGCACAGCTACAGTCAAGATGAAAATTTTTCTGGGCTGTTTATCACCTGATCTTCTCCACTAGGAAGCTGTATGAGCAAATTGCTATAGAGTAATGAGGTTTTCCCAAGAAAGAAAGAAGAGTTTTGATTCACCCTCTAAGGAGGCTCTTTGCCCAAGTTTCCTCCATGCTGGGAGGAAGGAGGCTCTCATAAGGTCTGGGCCTTGTGAGGACTGTGCCACTTTGTTTATCTCTGGAGAGCCAGTGTTTTATCCCGAGAGGCACAGTATAAGTGTTTGTTAGGGGTGGGGGTGAATGACTGTATTGAAGGTGGCCTCAACCAAAACATCTCTCACTGGCTGTAATGACACAGGAAGTGAATCATAGCTTGGTGCAGGCTCCTGGGACCAGGTCGCCTAGAGTACAGAAGGCAGGGGATGTTTTGGCCTATTATGTGGACCCCTCCATATCTCCAGTCCCAGAGGTTAGAAGTGGTTTATCTTCTCCTGTGGTATTACTTTGTATCACTGTGACAAAGGAGGAAAGACTGAGTTGCCCACAGGTTCAGAGGGTTCAGTTCTGATTTGCTTTGCTCCGTATACTGGACAGACTGTCGGGGAAATGGGAGTGTGGAGAGCGGAGAGCTATTTACCTACCTCCTTGCTCATGGCAGATAGGAATCAGAGAGACCAGAGGTGATAGGGGCAAAATGCAGACTTCAAGGACACCCCCACCCCCCCGCCACTCCATGACCTGCTTCCTCCTGCTGGGCCCCACCTCTTAAGGTTTCTAGAACCCCCTAAAATAGCAGCTAGACTTCAATGCATGCACCCTTTGTGGGGACACTTCCTATCCAAACCACACCCCTCTTTAGGGATACCTTTCTTCCTTCATTTCTGCCTTGCAGCTTCTACCTTTCCTTAGATACGTTGTGTTTTACATAGTGCCTTCGTCCTTGTTGCTGCTCTCTGTGACCATCCTCACTAGACCCTGGCTTCCAGAGCTGCCTGATGTGGAGCTGGGCACCCAGGCCTGGAAGTGAGCCTGCCCACATTTCAACCTGGAGCCACCTCTAATCCTCTGGGACTCGGCCAAGCTAATTGTTGTCCTCTCATCTTTTGAAATAGTACATTATGTACCCCAGGCTTGCTTCCAACTCCCTAGCTACCTGATAATGACCTTGAATCTGGTCATCCTGTCTCCACCTCCCAAGTGCTGGGATTACAAGTGTGGGGCCTGGTGCTGGTGATCAAACCCAGGGCCTCAAGCGTGCCAGGCAAGGCCTCTACCAACTGAGCTACAGCTCCAGTTCCCAGCCTTGATTATATTTTAAATCAGAAAACAGAAGTATAATTGTAGGACTCCATTAAAAACATTTTGGCAAGGGTTAAATTAGTGACTAGAGACAAGACACACGGAACAGAACCTGGACGCAGCCCTTTGACTCCCTGGCTACATTTATTTGGTCATTTTCTTCAAACTCCAGCACAGCTGTCTCCTCCTTCATCTTTCCACATGTCACTCATCTCCTTCTAGGTGGTACTTGGCTGGCCTGTTTCCTTGCTCTACAATTCTCAACAGCTCTCCAAGAAGCATCTTATTATATTCAAGCCTGTTAGTAGAATTATTCAAGCTTTGGAACAACTGGTGTGTGTGTGTGTATGTGTGTGTGTGTGTGTGTGTGTGTGTGTGTGTGTGTGTGTGTGTGTGTGTGTGTGTGTGTGTGTGTGTGTGTGTGTGTGTCTGTGTGTGTGTGTATGTATGTATGTGTGTTGGTGCCCCGGCTAGTCATGCCTTCCACCGTGAGCCTTAGGCTAACTGATGTTATCACTGGGTTTCCTCGCCACTTTCTAGTGTAACTGGGCAAAAACTCTGTTCCTAAATAGCTCATGCTGCGTTCCTGCTAGCTCAGGCTGGCTCAGGGATTTGTCCCAGGGCCCCGTCCTTCCTGTCTTTCATCCGCCCAGGTTTTGGCATGTAGAAGGAAGAGCCTGCACATTGTGGAGGCCGTTCCTTGGTTCGCAGACTCCAGGTAGACATTCTAGGCTTGCTGCTGGAGGTCAGACTGCACGCACACAGGCAGAGGCAGCCCACTTGGGGGATCACATTCCAAGGTACATTTGTAAATTGTAGCAATGTGAGACCCAGCAGCTTTCAGCCTCATAAAAGGTTAATGTCCCATCACCATCCAAAGTGGCCTGGTTTCCTGGCCTCCTGGTGACATTGCTTATACTGTACTGAATTGGTTTCTTCAAGGGCCAGAGTTGTTCATCTTGATTTTAATTTAGGCAATGTGGAGAGCACTGATTCTGCTAGGGAGCACAAGGGGTCATTGCATCGTATTGTCCCTGAATGCATAGAGCTTTAAAATAATCATTTACTGCTTCATAGCTAGCAGCAAATGCTTGTTATGCTTTGTTAAGACGTTTTGTTAAAATCAGAAGACAGAGGCTGCATTTGCAGTATAACTCTTTAAGAAGTGTTTTTAGATATACTTACTTTATTTTTTGTGTGTTGGAGTGTTTTGCCTGCATGTTTGTATATGTGTCGCACATGTGTCCTGGTACCTGGAGAGGTCAGAAGATGGGGTTGGATCCTTCAGAACTGGAATTATGGATGGTTGTAAGCCACCATGTGGGTGCTGGGAAATGAACCCCAGTCCTTACAGAAGAGTGACAAGTGGAAAGTGCCACCTTTCCAGCCCTATACTACAATACAATCTCAACTACATTCAAGTCAGTTGAGGAAACTGGATTACACACACACACACACACACACACACACACACACACACACACACACACACACACACCTGTAATCCCAGTACTCGGGAGGCAGAAGCAGGCAGATCTCTGTGAGTTCAAGGCCAGCCTGGCCGCCACAGGTCCACGTCAACCAAGGCTACACAGAGAAACCCTGTCTCAGAAACAAAACAAAACAAAACACATTGCCTTCCTGTGAAATTCAAATGTCAATTGGTGATGTTATTAGTTTCTTTTTATGATATCATGTGTATGTAATAAGCAGGAACTGAATCTGAGCCACTGGTCTTAGCTTTTGTGATGTGAGAGTGTCTGCCCCTGGCTTATGGGAGGAGAAAGAGTAAAGGAGTCATCCAAAGTTTGACAACCATGAGGGACAGATGAGCGCCATCTATGCCATGGCTCCTCTCACTCGCAGCCTATTTTCTCTACCTCTCCTGTTTTCTTACTAAGACAAAACTCAATGGCTTTCACAACTCAGGAATAGAAGCATAAGACAAATCATAAAACAATGCAGGAGAAAACTTTAGATTAAAGGCAGCTCAGGGCTGGGGTGTAGCGGAGTTAAACAGCCCGTGCTGTATGTATAGGTAAGGTCCTGGCCTTGATCTCTGCACTGAAGAAAGACACAATGCCAGCAGTCCTGGGAGAATGACTGATATAGCCTTTGGGAAGTTTCTTCCAAAACTTGATGTCCCTTGCAGGGCATTTCTTCCCACTGCCCCCACCTATTCTCAGTGGAAACTGTCGCCTACAAAGTTCGTGACCCTACACACCAGGAGGAGGAATTTCCTTTTGAAATTCAAGGTGAATGACTGAGGGGTTTGAGTTGGGAATGGTGAGATACTTTAGCTGACAGAAGTGGCCAGGCCCAGTGGCCAGCCGGGTCTATGTGGCGTTTCTCCTAACTTTTCCAGTGGCTTGTGGAGCAGATCTGGTCCAGAAACAGCTGAAAACCTTCTTTAAGAAAGCTGGGCTATCAAACCACAGCTATAAACCCAGATGGGCCAATGAGCCAGGGACCCCTCCATCAGGCAAGCTCCGTGAACCTATTAAGATCGTGCTAGGCAGTCCTCACAGACAGCGGTGGAACTAGCTAGCAGCAGAGTGCGGCCAGTTCTACTATTTTTGTTTGATTGAAGGGTTTATTGCTATCCAACGGAGGTTTTAAAAATAAGTTAGCTCAGGGGTGATTGCAGCCTCCATTGGACATTTAGTGCCGCCACACCCACTTACATGAATGTGTTTTGTGTGAGGGGAGAGCAGCTCAGCTGGCAGAGATTAATCTGTCACTTGTTTATTCATTTAATTATTAATTCCTATGGTAAATAGTCATTGAAAACACCACATAAAACCGTTCTTTGAGACTTTGTTAGAAAATTCCAGTCAAGGGCAATTGCTTAGTATACGTGTTGATTTATATGTATGAAATCCATGTAAACTCTTTCTTTTTAAACTTCAGGCCCCAAAGCACTCCTCCTTCTCACCTGAATTATTCCAAATGTTTACTTTTTTGATCTCAGCTGCTTGCTGTTGTGCTTCTTGTCTTTTCCTGGCTGCTAGGGAGCTTAAAGTTACTTTTTGGTTTCATGTTAATGCTGACACTGATTAATATTATCATGGAGACGCATCCTCACTATGTAGCCCACGCTGGCCTTACAGTCACCATATGTGGTGGTTTACATAGGAATGGCCCCCATAAGCTCATAAATTTGGATGCTTGGTCTTTAGGGACTAGTGCTACACTGGAGGAAGTCTGTCACTAGGGGGTGGGCTTTGGGGTTTCAAATGCCCAAGCTTCTCTCTCTTCCTGTTGCCTGTGGATCCGGATGTAGAGTGCCCTGCGTCTCCAGCACCTTGTCTGCCTGCCCACCGCCAGCCTCAATGAGGTGTTTTCCTTAACAAGAGTTGCTGTGGTCATGGTGTCTCTTCACAGCAATAAAACACTAAGACATAATTTATCCCAGGCTTGCCTGTAACTCACTATGTAGCCCACGCTGGCCTGAAACTCACAGCAATCCTCCTGCCTCAGCTTCCTGAGTGCTAGAATTATAAGCGTGAACTATTATGCCCTGCTTGAGAGTTTTTTTGGTTGGTTGTTTTTCTAAGTCCTAAGCATTGTGGTTGAGTCATGCTTGATATGTTTACTTCTTTCTCTTCTGACGGTCATGGCTTTCTGCTTTGGGACTTAGTATTTATACTTTGATGGCCTTGAAAGGCCACCCCAACTCTTCCTAGAGAAAGGGAAGGGACTCAGCACTTCAAGGCACAATAATCCTGTCCTCATCAAACGCCTTTCTGTTAGAACCTGCTAAGGAGAGGTGTGTGTGTGTGTGTGTGTGTGTGTGTGTGTGTGTGTGTGTGTGTATGATGCTCAGCACTGTGAGTGAACTCAACACTACTATCAGTATACTTTAAAATGGTTGCTTTTATGTTAGGAGATTCAATTTTTTAAAAAAGTGTGGATGTGTGTGTGTAGGTATATGGGACTGGAGAATGACCAGCGGATTCTGCTGAGATGGGGTTGGGCTGTAGTGGGAGATGGTGATTTCCATAATGCCTGTTAGGAACTATGTAGAGCCCTCCTGTGACATCAGAGTCTCTGGAATTGAAGCTACAGATGATTGTGAGTCACCATGTAGGTTCCGGGAATCAAACTCAGGGTCTCTGGAAGAGCAGCCAGTGCTCTTAAATCTTGAGCCATCTTAGAGCTCCTAAAACATGATATATATATATATATATATATATATATATATATATATTTTTTTTTTTTTTTTTTTAATATGGCTTGGTGTTTTGCCTATGTCAGAGAGAGGTCATCAGATCCTGGAGTTACAGACATTTGTGAGCTACCATGTGGATGCTTGGATTGAACCTGTGTTCTCTGGAACAACAGTCAGTGCTCTTAGCCACTGAGCCATCTCTCTAGGCTCAAGACATAATTTTTAATTGTTGCATACAGTTCTTTTATTTGGGTATCCTATGGATTGTGGAAGATATATCCTATTACTGGGGGCTTGGAATTTTCTCACTTAGTGTTTCCATAGCGCTCTCTCTTCTCTCTCTCTCTCTCTCTCTCTCTCTCTCTCTCTCTCTCTCTCTCTCTCTTTCTCTCTCTCTCTCTTCTCTCCCTCTGTGTATGTGTGCTTCAGGTGAATGTATATGTATAAGCCATAATGGCCATTTTGTAGCTTACTAGGACATAATCTGTCCATAGAACATCTCATCGTCAAAGCATGGTTTCTCTAGGGAGCAGTGTTTGCACAGTGGTTGGTGTTTTGTTTCTTTGTTTGTTTCGGGGAGCCTGTTAAAAGTCTAGGGAAAGAAGGACAAACAACAGTAAGTGTGGAAGGCCAAAAGGATTGGGGTTTTGCCACTGAGTTGGGTTTTAAAATAATCTTTTCATCTCATATATCCATGGTCAGAATTCATGCCTAGTCCCTATGCTGTCTCATTTTCATTGTGTTTTGTTGTAAATTAGCTAGTTATCTTTTGATTATGGTTAGAAGTCTTGTAGAGGTAAAGCTTCCCTTAAAATAAACATAAGAAAGAAGCTTGGGGAGCTCAGTGGCAAAATACTTTCTTTGCAAGTACGAGGACCTAAGTGCAGTTTATAGGCACATAAAACCCAGCTTAGTGGCAAGCACATAGAAATCCAGCAGTGGGGAGGTGGAGATGGCAGGGTGGGGGTGGGGTGGGGGAGGTAGGGCACAGGGTCCCTGGAGTCTTCTGGTAGCCAGCCTAGCCTACTTGGTGAATTCCAGATTAGAAAGGGACTCTCTCAGAAAAGGTAAAACGTAGATAGTACCTGAGGCATGACTCCTGACATTGTCCTCTGATAGACACACATACACACACACATACACACATAAACACAATCTTGCATACACACACACACACACACACACACACATGCTCACGCACACACACACTGCACAGATACAACTGTACCTATGCACACAAAATAAATATAAGAATGTACCAACATTAGATTTTAACAGCAAAAGAAAACCAAATAAGAAAACTACCAGCCTTTGTCACTGGGATCTTGCTCCGGATTCGTATTCTCCCCCCAGTCCTTGAGATATCCACTGAAGGAATGCAGAGAAGGAGCGCAGAGCGAAGGGTAGAAGGCAAGAGTTTAGGGCCAGGTAGAGTCCTCTACCGGTGTAACAGTAAACAAGGGCTGGAGGAAGCAGTGCGCCAGCCTGCGCTGCAGAAAGGCTTTATGTGGCTCTTCCCAAGGGTCTTTCCCTTTCCAAGTGACTGACAGGCCTATTACAGGAGGGGGGCAATGCTGTGCCCTGTTCTTTATCAGAAAGCCTCCAGCTATGTAGTTTACCCTTAGTGTTCCTGCAGCCAGTTTTAAATAGTTATCCATTAATGACTTTCTAGGCAGTTCAGGATGTCACATGTCCTCCTAGGTCCAGAGATAGGACCCAGGTCCCATTCCTCTGACCAGTAATTAGAGTTCTGAAGTCTTAGTCTCAAATGTAGTCTTGATTTTATAGGCTGTTGATTATGAGGAAGAGCTCTGGCCCCAGCGTTCTTCAAACTAGCTTACCTGACATCAGTCGTGACTACGTTTAGACAACTGAAGTGTGAGGAAGTCACGATAACCCAGGCTTCGCTGGTAACCGTCCCGCATGAGCTCTTCAAGATGCTGCTTTCTTCACGGGAACCGCATTAATGGTTCTGCTTTGGATCCTTAGCCTGATTTTCTTCCATAATTTCTTCCATCAACTTGCAATTCCAGGGGCAGCCAAGGAGGACTTGGCAGACGGTTGAGCTGGGTCTTGAACAAGGACTGAGCTCCTGGTGTGCAGTAGCGTGGGGATAGGGCCTGTTTAGGAAGCTGACCTCATTGTAGGTCACAGGCAGCCTTCCCTTCATCATGAGGGGAGACACTTTGAATGGGAAGAAATAACACTTGGAACCAATAAACATAAATGAATTCATTGTGAAGCACTTTGGCCAGTGACACTATCTGGCAATTGGAGACATATTTCTCCTTTCCTCTTTGGTGGCGGTGAAAAGCAAATCGCTGTAACAGAGACCAGCCAACAGCAGCAATAGAAACTAAAGCCGTGCACAGAGCAGAATGGCGAGGTTGGGGGTGAGCAGCAAATCAGACACTGAAACGTGTGAAGCACAGGTAGATTTTCAAACTAAGCAAGTGAGACGCTGCAGGGAAAAGCATTCTGCTTTTTTTTTTTTTTTTTTAATGACAAGATCAATAGAATGTAATCAAGTTTTGAATGCAACCATGGCAAGAGGAGACAGTAAGATCATTGTACACAGTAGCTGGAGCAGAACTGCATCCGGAAGGGATTAGCAATTCTCTCCCCCTCCTCTCCCTTCCTCTCTCTCTCTCCTCTCTCTCTCTCTCTCTCTTTCTCTCTCTCTAGTGAAGGGAAGGGCATGTGGATGCAGGCCTTTGTCCCTGCAGTTTTGATGCTCTGTTAGGTGTTGGTTCTATCTTTTGTAGCATTCCCCTGGGCCCTAGGTTTTTGCTAAGACTGAAAATGAGTGAGGCCTTTTTTGTAGGGAGATGGTGAGGACAGTAACAGACCCCTGCTGGGATGTGCAGAATCAAATACAGATACACAACTGGAAGGCGATGAGGACCGGGGACTTTAAAAGGGGTGGAGAAGAAAATAATTTTTAATCTCTTCTTACACCTCGCCCAAGTCATACCATGTACACATAATCCAACCCCAACCTGACTGCTGACAGATGACATACAGCTTCACGTCCCCCCAAACCAGAACAATCTGCTTATAGTGCTATTTGTTCACTGGCCCTTGGACAATTATATCTTTAAAGAAAAATTATTTATATTGTGTGTGTGTGCCCCTACTTGTATGCAGATGCTTGCAAAGTCCAGAAGTGGGCAATGGATCCCCTTAGCTGGAGTTACAGGCAGTTGTGAGTCACTAACATGGGGGCTGAGAACTGAACTTGGGTCCTCTGAATCCCCCCCAAAAATTACTTTTTTTTTTTTGAAAAGAGATTTTTTTCTCTCTCCCATAATTTGTCCTGATTACAGTTTTCCTTTCCTCTACTCCTCCCAGTCCCTCCCTCTCCAATCTGGATTCATTCTCTTTTCTCTTATTAGAAAACCGATTTCTGAGTAATAGTAATAAAATAAGATAAAACAAACGCTAACACAATGAAGTTACACAAGACAAAGAGAAGAGAGCCCAAGAGAAGGCACAAGCCTTAAAGACCCACTTGTTCACACCCTCAAGAACCCCTTAAAACCACTAAACTGGAAGCCATAATAAATAGGCAGAGGACCTGGGGCTGACCCATGCAGGCCTTGGGCATGATGCCTCAGTCTCCATGAGTTCATATGAGCTTTTATAGGGTTGGTTTAGAAGGTCTTATTTTCTTGGTGTCCTCCATCCCCTCTGGCTCTTACACCCTTCCTGCCTCCTCTTGCATAGGGTTTCCTGAACCCTGAGAGGAGGTGTTTAATGGAGATGTTTAGGGCTGAGTGTTCCAAGGCCTCTCACTATCTGTGTAATGTCCTGGCTGTGCATCTCTGCATTTTCCCCCATCTGTTGCAAGAGGAAGCTTCTCTGATGATGGCTGTTGATACATGGGTATAGCAAAAATGTCATTAGGAGTCATTATTTCCGTAGAATAGTATTATGTGGTTTCTGGGCCATCTAGTCTCAGTTCTCGGTCACTTTAGCAGTGTTGGATATGGGTTCCATTCTGTGGAATGAGCCTTAAGTCAAACCAGATGTTGGTTGGCTACTCCCACAAGCTTTGCTCTGCCATTACCCTAGCATATTTTGTAGATCAAAGTGTTCATGGCTGGCTTGGTGTTTATGTTTCTCTTTTGGTAGCAAGTAGAGTGCTTACCTGTACCAAAGATGCTAGAACATAGGGGTGGAGGCTCCATTAGGCACCAGCTCAGCTTCTCCAAGTTCAGTGAGTTGTGTAGGTGTTGCCTTCATCAATGGGGGACATGTGATCTTAACCACTGAGCCATCTCTCTAGGCCCCAAGCATCTCTTTTAAGCTCCCCACTACAAGCATTACAGAGCTGCCACTGGATTTAAGGTCACTGATTGTACAAAGAATACACAAAAAGTTCAAACCTCCTAGTAGACCTTGGCTGTGCAAATCCTCAGATTATGTGGAAGTAAGATCACAGTGTATTGTTCAGTGCCAGGTTCAGTGGACTTGAGAGGGTTGCAAGATGATCCTCGCTCTCAGGGAAGCTACTTGGAATCCAGGTAGAGGATATGGGTATGCGCATGCACACAGTCAAGGACTTAACCCTGGGGCTCTGGGAATTACAGGAGACCCGACTTCCAGCAACAGTGGGGATGGGCCAGGAGAAGGAACAAAGAGAACAAGTGATCATGACATCTACTTTGATTTGGACACTGTCTTCAGGCCAGACAGCCACCCTGAGGGAGAAGCTAGTCCTTCAGGCTCTTAGAAGTTGCTCAAGAAGTAGGTATGAATGTTTGGGTGACTGAATAAACAGATGTATCCCGTGAAGAAACTGGGACTCAGAGATGAAATAACTTACCTGAGGTCACATTGTGCATAGACAAAGTGAAAGGGAGGGATTTAGGCCTGAGGACCTCGTTCTCTCATTCTTGTCCTGTCACACACAGTGTTTACTGGATGGTGGGGTGGAAATCTGTAAGGAAATGGTGATGTTTTCTGAATGGAGAATCAGTCCTCATTGGTAGACTTCTGTTTCCACCCTTATGGCCATGTTCACATTCCTGAGTGAACGCACTGCTAATTTGTAATAATAATTGTGTTTAAAACAATCCCAGGGGTGGTGTCATCACTCATCAGGTAGGGGTGCATCTAGCTAAACATGACAACCTGAGTATGATGCCTAGGTTCCGTACGGTGGGAGGAGGGAAGTGAGTCCCAAGAGTCATTCTGTGATATACATGATGGCACATATCCACTAGGCCAATGGAATAAATAAGAACCCAAACAACTCTTGTGCTCTGCCTTTGTTGTTTGACATCTCCATGGAAGCTCTGATGCCACAGATTAGCCCTTTTCAGCTCACCTTGTTTGGATTCAGATGTAGGCATAACGGATGAAGGCCATTTGCCATATAGGTGAGTGAACTTTTTAAAGTAGGTGCTTTGCATCCTTGTGGCTCCAGGAGCTGTTGTCATAGTAACATTGTTCTCCTTGAGTTACAAAATGAATGCACCATTCATGGAACCAATGGCAATGTAGGTCACAAGAAAGAGGTGGTGGTGGTTGGTGGCCTCTCTTTGAAGCCCAGTTTGGCTAGAACATTCTGTCTGAGGATGGGGGAAGGACAGATGTGCAGTACCTGTGAAGGAGATGCAGAAAAGCTGTATCTTGCATCAAGTTTTAGAAGGTCAAGAGTCCATCATTGGCTGGTTCTGGGAGGTGGCTTTGAGGAGGAGAGTGTGGAAGGCTGGAGGCATCACAGCATCCTCACTGCATGGAGTGGGGAATGCCCTTGGATGCTAAGTCTGTCCTGGGTTGGCTCATGAAGGCCCCTATCAAATATGAGAATCAAAGTTTGGAGACCTCAGCTTCAAATTCAGACTAGAAATGTGTAAAGGTTGCATTATTTGTTCAGTCACAGAAGCACCGGTACTGTGGTGGCTGTGGGCCGCTTCACTAGACTGTGACCCCTACCTGGTTCATACAGGAAGGTTTTTGTACTTGAATTAATGCTTGGCTGTCTCTGTCTTAAAACTCATAGCTATTTTTCTACGGGGAGGCTACACCTTTATTTTGCACTGGGCCCCCTCACTGAGAGTGTACCGGTCACTAAGGCAAGCAGGACTCCTGCCTTTTGATGCCGAAGGACAGCGGGAGAAAGAGAAGAGTGTCTGATTATGACACAGGTCCCTACATCACCCTCTCTGTGGTCTGGGCCATATGGAGAAGTGGAGCTAGTGTTATGTAGCAATGGAAAAGCAACAGAGATCTCCCTGTGCTGATAGGGAGTCTCTCCGGGACACAGGACACAGAACACAGGACACAGAGAAGTAAAGAAGTTAATCAGTGAGGGTAAGTGAAGACAAAAACAAAAGCTGTAGTTTTAAAAACAGGACCATACCCGCCCCTTGTGAGCACACAGATAGTATTCAAATACCCTGAAAATGTGTGGAAGGCTTCAGAGCACTTGAGAACTAAGGTTCCTTGGGGAGAGGGAGGAGCCCTAGGAATATAGTGAGCTTGCTAGGGTTTCCTTTTGATCTGTACTGTCCTGATTTGATTATGGGAACTGTCACACAAACACAAAAATATGACCCCATAATAAACCCCCAAGTACTGTCAACCACACATTCCCTGTCCCTGGCTTTTGTAAAAAAGCACATCTGACATTGTGTACCATTCATAAAAATTTCAGCAATTACTGCTAAGAGATAAGACTCTTTAAAGAAAAACAAAACCACAGGACCACGACCACATCGAAAACCATCAATGGCAGTTCCTCAGGACTGTCAAACCCCCAATTCATGCTCATATTTCTGCCTTGTATTTACAATTGATTTCTCCAAATCTGGAGCGCTGAGGCCCATGGGTTGCCACGGGTCAATAGGACCTGTATCTTTCTGTTCATTTTCCTAGTGTATCTCTAAGGTAAGTTGCTGGAAGTAACCCTGCTGTGCCAAAGGTGAGGGCTGCTGGCAGGGCATTTATGTCCCCATGAGCAGTGGGTGGGAGTGCCCCTCTCCTGCAGCCGTACCCTTAGTCTATACTGCCAAACTTGAGGGTGTGCCACTCTGGCAGACGAGATGGGGAAGTGCGGTGTCATTTTTGTTTCCTTAAATTAAGTTCCAAACGGAAACTGGGTGTAGGGAGAATTCTAAGTCTGTAGAGGAAAAGGAGCAATTTGCATCGAAATAATTATGTTGCCAACTAGCATTCAGCACATTCAAGACTTTTATTCAAGGCTCTAGTAATCCTGCAAAGAAGAAGAAGAAGGTGGCACCATCTCACTGTTTTGGGGGAGGAAGCCAAGGATGAGGAGTGAGTAAAGGCTCCTAGGGTCACATAGCATGGAAACAGGAGCCATCTGTGAGTCTGCTCAGACACAGCCTCTGTCCTACTCTGCCAGGCAGAGCTGTGCAGCCTGTAAGACAACACAGATGTAGGCAGGAAGGAGCATCTCACAGGTACCTCCCTTCGCTCTGCTTGGCACCAACTCCTGGACTTCTGGAAATGCCAGTCATTGGCGCCAGTGGTTTCCCAGCACTTAGAACACTTTTCTGGCCACAGAAAATACCCAGTGTAGGCACAGAACATTACCCAGACAAGTATTGCACCTCTCACTCTGAAGGCGAAACTTGGTTACAGACTGTCTCAGGACCTCTGGGTCCCTGCACTTCCCAATGTCAGATTGCATTGGGGAAATATCCAGGACCCTCCATGTAGTGAGTTTGGTCACAGTTTGAATATTAGAGAAATGAGGCTTGCTTCTCCTAGCACCTTGAGGACAGAAACTCTCCTTTCCTCATCTTCTGTTCTCTTCTCTCTTTAGCCCTGGAGGCACACAGGGGATCTGTACACAGGCTGGCCTTCAGTGTGATGAGGGCAGGAGAGAGGGCAACTGCAAATGCAAATTATGAAGCCAGCCATTCCTGTCACACACGCATGTACACACATCCTCAAGTGCAGAAACTCTGACACTGTATGCACGTGTCAGCAGCCCATCACCGTGACACAGTACCTCCAGAAATCAACATAAAGGATGGAGGCTTATTTCGGCTCACGCTTTCAGATGTTTTCATGTATGGTCACTTGACTTCAATGTTTCTGGTCCTGGGGTAAGTCAGAATATCAGGGTAGGGACACATGTGGTAGAGCTAGGCACCATAGTGGCCATGGTTAGCATGCTCATAGCGACCTTCTATTTCCTAAATTAGTATCATTTACCGTAGTGCCTTGGGCTAGAGACCAAGCCTTTAGCACATGGGAGACACTTCAGATCCTAACCATACCATGTACTGCCACCTCACTGCCAATGACTTCCGTGCCCCAATCTGGTCTCTTCTGAGAAATCTTCCTTCTACACTGGGATGCTGTGAGAGTTAGTGATGAGGACCAAAGAGTCTACTGACATAGTTAATACAATGCCTGATGCATAGCTGGTGCTCAGAATAGACAGGCCTTGAGCTAGTAAACTCTTTAGAGCACACTGGGAGAGATCCAGGATGTCCAGTGACCATTCTTCCCTTTGTCCTCAGGAGATGACAGGAGGGAGACTGTGTGTCACTTTGGTTGAGCAGGCCTATCCCTGGACCCCCTTTGACCTCCAGATTAAGCCCTCATTGTCACTCATTTCTTGCTGTACGTGCATGTGCACACACACATACACACACACACACACCACATGCACATGTGCACGTGTCCATGCACACTTTTGGGTAGTGATCTGGGTTCTTAGTTTGCTATCACTTCTGCTCCAATGGTGCTCAGCACCCAACTCTTTTAGAAAATAAAGCAAAGAGTTGAGGCATGTCTTTACCTTTTGAAATATGTTTTTAATCTTTTTTTTTAAAAATGGGCTACATGGGTTTTGGTGTTTTGTCTATTCTCCACTTCCTATTTGCCATAAATGCCCACAAAGATTCAGCCCCAGGTCCTAAGGAAGGAGCTCAGGTCAGCAGGGAGCCCTCCCTTCACTCATCTTTTCCTCAGCGATGGATTCAACAACAACCATCCCCACAGCTAGCCCCACCCCAAGTGTAAAATCCTTGCCCAGTCTCTTTCCAAGGGCTCTAGGAGAAAGAGCTGGAGAGTTACTTTGAGCTTTGGCAGGACTTCAGACTATTTTTTCCTCCAGTAGACGCTCAATAATTCTTGAGATCTAAATTTAGAAGCTTGTATGGAGAGCCTTGAGAAATCAGAAGCAGCCAGGCTTGCTATTCTAACCCCCTATTCCCCCCCCCCCCGCCTGGCCCCCAGCAATGTAATAAAGCTCTCACAGCCATTTCCCAAGGTCCGTTTTTAGATCTTAATACTTTTAATGGGCTGTTTAAAAAGGTTCCTGAACTTGTGTTTGTTCAGTCAGGCTCGCGCATGTTTGGTTGTAAGAAGGAAAAACGAGGGAGAGGAAGGGACCAGAACAAAGTTGGAATCCCCTTTTAGAACATCTTAGAAATGCTATGATAGTGATTCCATCCCCAAGGACCACATCTGAGAAACTTCAGGGACCAGAGAGGCAGTTTCTATGTACCTCTAAGCCGTATCCATGGATACTTCCCAAACCTTAGATCTCTGTGGAAAAGAGAAAGAAGAAATGTGCTGGAGCTAAGGTGAAGACAGCAGGGAGAATGAGAGGGAGGAATCTTGAGTATTTGGGGGAATAAATGGACCTGTCTAAAGGGCTGAGGACATTGTAGGAGAGAAAGGGAGACTGCAGTTCATTTGGAGTGATGCTCTAGTCACAGCCAGGGCCTGTGCAGGTGGCCCTGTACTAGCAAACCTCATCCTGGCTATGGAGATGCTTGATGCCTGTCTTTGTGGATGGGGTCGTGAGGTTGTGGGGTTCTGCCATCGTGAATGAGTTAGTACTGTACCTTGTGCATGGGTCATGTCTGGTAGGTGCGGATTAGTTCCCATGAGAGTGGGTTGCTATAAAAAGAATCACCTTGTCTCCATTGATTCTGGTTTTGCTGTTGAGTTCTCTTTCCTTCTCATAAGGACCCCTTCCATGCTGCCATATGCCATGTTGCAATGTAGCCAGAAGGCTTGTGCCCAATGCCAAGCAGATGGGGTTTTCACATCTCGTACTTTCAGTGTCCCATACGTAATCAAATAAACCTCTTATTTTGTATAAAGTTCACAGCCACAGATAATGTGTTATAGCAATTCCAAACGGGCCAAGACAGTACCCCGTACTAGTCAGTACACAGTGACTGTGGGCCAGACTTTCTGTAGCATATTACAAGCCCGTCCTTTAGTTCTCGATGGCTGCCTGAGTGAAGGCAGGGGTGGGGGAGAGGAGTGTGTTCTACTCTTATTCCCATGATGCATTGAGGAGAACCAGAGGGTCAGCGAGGAGAAGCCATAGGCCTAAACACTGATATCCAGTTAGTGCTGCTGATTTGCATCTAGACAGTCTAACCTTAGAGCCTATGACTAACGGCTTGAAGACTATGTGACCCCTTGAGCAAGTATTGTCTATGTGAAGAAGAAAGTAGCAACAAGTCTGCCTCATAGTTATGGCTGCTTAGAACTTTTGGTGTTTGTGGAAGAGACCTTGGGACGGCCACCAAGGCATGCTTTGCTTTTCTGCAAACGAAGAGTTACAGTTAGGCATGGCTGCCCAGCTAAGCAGCATTTCCAACCGTCCTGGCAGTTCCATATGAACAGGCAACAAAGTATTGCCGTTTTCTTTCATTACGGTGACTTCCAGTGTTGTGCCCTACAGCTATTTGTATATTCGTTTCTCACATAATCCCTGGAGGGATTTGTGCTTTCCCTTGTATTCTATGATCCTCTTCTGGAACGATACTCACATGACGGTACAGCATGAACTGCCATCCCATCACCTCTTCTCATGTTTGAGAATAACTTTGCCCTTAAGCACTCAACAAGCAAACCTAGTCCCCATAGTATAGTCTGGTGTACCTCATTGTAGGGAACTCCAGCTATCTCTTTCTACTATGAGTCTGTCTGCCCTATAGGTACCTTGCCTTTGAGCTCTGTGTGGTAATGTTCAAGATCAAGGCACCCCACTTTCCTTGTTTGAAGCCATCCATCCATTTTTTCCCCCCTGAGCCCAGTAAATTACAACAGCGAAACTCAGAGGCAGTCTAGGTTTCAGTTGTGTGCGTGTGTGTGTGTGTGTGTGTGTGTGTGTGTGTGTGTGTTTGATGCAAGTGTGATGTGAGTGTGTGTATGTGGCTGTACACACGTGTATGGAAGCCAGAGATCAAGGTCAGTTGTCTTAGGTTACATTCTATCTTATTTTTTTTCAGGCAGGTTCTTTAAGTGGACCTGCAGCTTGTCTATTTGGCAGGGTGGACTACTAATGGCTCTATGCCTACTAGTGTGGCCAAATAAAGAAGACAGGCAATACGAACATGGGTGAGGTGTGGAGGGCCAGAGCTCTCTCACACGGCTTGTGGGAACACAGGTGGAGTAGCCACCCAGCAAAATTTGATAATTCTTCAGTAATAAAACAACAACAACATTCACACAAAAAGTTCAAAGAAGTTTTCACCATAGTGCAAAGTGGAGACAACTCCAATATCTACTAAGAGGAAATGAATTAATTAATGTGTAGAATATCCTATAACTAGGTATAGTCATGAGGAATTGGTGCCAGTACATGTTACAGCCGGGATGAGCCTTAAACACAGTGTGAAAAAGTCAGTCGCAGAAAGACAATGTAGCGCTTGATTCCAATGAGCTGACATGCCCGCAGCAGGCACATTTAGAAAGACAGAAGAAGTGGATCAGTGTTTGCCAGGACTGGAGGTGCAGAAGGAAGTGTGTCCTGAATACTAATGGTGTGCATGCTTTGTGGGAAGAGACAAAAGTATTCTAAAATTAGGGTGCTCAGATTATTTTACTAAACATCGTTGCATTTCAAATGGTTGAATTATATGGCAAATGAATTATAGTCAGCAGAGCTGTTAAAAAAAAAAAAAAAAAGCAGAAGTGGGGCTGGGGAGAAAGGTCCATTGGTAAGGTGCTTGCCGTGGTGGTGACACTTGGAATCCCAGTCTTGGGAATGCAGAGACCTGGAACTTGCTGGTGGTCAGCTCAGCCTGCTTGGCGAGTTCCAGGGCAGTGATAGCCTATCTCACTCACCAAGGGAAAGAAACATGGAGCAGCCATCAAGGAACTAGACCCAAGGTTCTTCTCTGACCTCACATTCGTGTGCACCCCTCTATACATACACACACATACATGAAAAAAAAAAAACAAAAAACAAAAAACAGAAGTTGGATTCTTTGCTTGGCATGTCACAGAGGCTCTTTGGTGTTTCTGAGTAAGACCTACAACCTCACCATGTGCCATGGCCCAGGAGGTGATCTGACCTCAAATTTCTGCCCCAGCTGTGTCTAACCTAGTCTACTGGCCTCCATGCTGTGGCACATGACACACCTAACCTCCAGAACCTTTCTCCTGGCTGTTTCCTCTTCTAGAGAAGCTCCTTCCTCAGACACTCTCCAACTTAGCTCCTATATTTGGCAGGTCCCTTAGTCCTGGGCTCCAGCCCTACCTGTCACTCGGTACCGAGTCACCCTTATTGTGCGCATAGGCCTTGCTGCCTCCTAACATACCATGTAGTTTTTGTTTATTGTAAAGATGTCTGGTTCTTTCTAGAGAAACACTTCTCTGTAAGATCCAGGGTCTCTGTGCTGATTACTGTGGGGCCCATTTCCCAAAAACATGTCAACCACCCAGCAAGGGTCTCAATAAATACCCGTAGACTCAGGACCACAGCCGAACAGGGTGAACTTGTCATTTAACCCTGATTCCTTTCTTCTTTGCCCACCTGCTATTGTGGATGCTTAAATACCCAGGATCTCATCTCCCAGCTGACCCTGGTCACACAGAGTCAGGCTAGGAGGAGGTTGCTAGACTGTTTCCTTCCCTGACCAAAGAGAGAGGCCCAGCCAGGGTCCATTCATCTCTTTGTCCCATTCTTGAAGGCTAGCATATAAGAGCATCTTTCCAGAATGTTTCCTTTCATGTATACGTGTTATAAGATTAACATTTGGATTGTTCTATTTGTGCATTGTTTGAAAACTGCTTCCTCTTGAGATAATGACATTGTAGCCTGCCCAACACCCCTAGTCTCTCCCTAAGCAATGGCTCATCCTACATGTGAGAACATGAGCGTGTTCCATCAGAGCAGGCAGGCAGGGCAGGTGAAAGCCATGTTGTGTACTTGGTCCTGAGGGGATGGCAGAATGAGGAGTGACTAGGCTTAGCCTTCTGGGAAAAAGATAGGAGTAGATCTCCTGCTCAGTGGCCTCTGGGCTCAAGGACAGGTAGAAACCCTTTCTGTTCAAATCCCATGGCTTCTTTGATTGCAGACACTGGGTCTACATTTGCCCCCACTGCGAGCTATCTTGCTGGCAACAATGTATTAATGTCTGGATTCCGGAGGGAAGCCATGGGTGGCTTCTGTGCTTTCTGCATAATGTGCATGTAATTAATCATGTCTCCAATGGCTTATAATTTAGACTTTTTTCATTTTAGCTGTCTAATTAAATTCATTTAAGGTTTATAAGTAGTTATTTTAAAATTTCTCCTTGTACCCCCACTGGTGCTGCACTGAAAACTCGTAATAAATACATCTCAGGGTGGCTACCGCTGTCCTCCAAATGAGTCACAAAGGCTGTTCAAGTGAGATGTGGTTCTGCTTTCCTCCAGCTTCAGTTAGTCCCAGGAAAGCTCCAAGAAGAGCTTCTTGTCCCTTTTTATTTGGATGTGTCTGTGAGGGTGAGTGCACGTGTTAGCACAAGTGTCTGTATATGTGCAGCATTCACAGTCTGGAAGTCACTATCAGGCATGTTCTGGATTCTTCCCACCTTGCTTTTGCTGAGACATTTCTCTTCTTAAACCTGTGAACATGGAGCTCACCCGCTCATCTGGCTAGCCAATGAGCTCCAGGGATCTGTCTGTCTCTGCCTCCCCATTGCTGGAATTACAGAGACACCTCATATTTCCCAGCTGTGTTTTTTCCATATATACACATATACATACACACATGCAATATATACATACATGCATACATACATACATACATACATGCATACATACATACATACATACATACATACGGTGCTTGGTAGAAAGCACTTTACAGAGTAAGTCTCTTCTTCACACCTCTGCCTTTCTTCTCCTTAAAACTTTTCCGAATTTGACGATTTAGGCATCTAGGAAGAGCTAATCAAGAGCCATGTCACACAGGTTGATGTGGAGGTCAATAACAGCTTCTGGCCAGGGCTCTGTTCCAACTTCCCATTTCCTGATTTCAAAACACAGCCACACCCCCACTTCCATGTCTCTCAGACAAAAGCCTGTCCCCTGATATGTTGTGCAGGGCTCATGTTGATGGCACAGTAACTAAGTTAGGCGTATGTGCTCTGAAATAAAATTGAGGAAGCAAATACATGGGAGAAACTTGCCTAATCTTGCCCAGGGCCACACAACACTTAACACATGCTCTGCCCACCAAGTTACAAAGACCCTGTTGAAAGTCAAAGAAAAATCGTACCAAATACAATTTTTAGAAACTTTTTTTTAATAGTCTAAGAAATGCAAATCAGAGGAGAAGTAAGGTATGATTTTATCCTGTGAAACTGTCAAAGACCTATATCAGTGATTAATGCTCAGTGCTGTAGCACTGGCCAAGTTTACACTGGAATAATCTTTCCGGGAAAGAATTGAACAGTTAGAAGAATCTGTAGTTCGGATGATGTTTTCTTTTTTATCTTTTTTTTTTTTTTTTTTCCGGATGACTTTTATCTAACATTTGAATGACACATCTTCAACTAGAGGGTTGTATTTTAAGGAAAGAGGAATCTTAAGTAGGTAAATGTGTGGACACAAAGAGTGTTGTTCATTCACATGGTTATTATTTGTTCTAAGCACTCTGTATAGGAAACTTTACAATCCACTCTTCTTTTCTGGCATTGTTTTGTGCATATTATGTCACTTTAAGCCCCCCTCAACAGCCATTTTGGCAATGTCAGCAAACTCCCTTGGGAACCATGTGATCACCGGGAGATTCGCCTCTGGTGTGGACCAGCAGAGGGGTGTGTTAGGTGTCTTATGTCTTATGAGTCAAACAAAGCTAGGCAAGTCTTCCGCGAGACTTCCTTCCCACTTCTATTCAGTCCCAAATGGCCTCCCTTGTTTGCTCGCTACCGTTCCCGGCTCCCTCAAAGGTGTGCACCCAAGCAGGGCTGCTCACGATTGTGCTCATGGAGCTTAATGCTCTGGCTTTTTGAGCCTCGGTTTCCCAAACATAACAACATCTAGTTACCTCATGTTACATGTGTGCCACACGTGTAAAGTGCTCAAAACAGTTCAACGAATGTTCATGAACAATAAGAATGGAACTCTGCAGCCTTTGAGAAGACCTTGTGGAGAGGCAAAGGCAGAAAAGAGAGATGGAGTCGCTCCCCAGCATGTCCTGTGGACTTCGGCTCTGCATCTTCGCTGTGTGACCTATGCAGAGGCAACGTGCCTATCTGCCCTTGATTCTACCATTTATACTTGCAGGTTTCTAGGAGTAGCTGAGACTTCTGAGATGTTTTGGTTTTAGGGTCAAGTTCCATCAGTGTTAACACTGAAATTCAGTGTTGCAGGCAGTCTTGAGGTCAACTTTTATCAACCATTATTCCATTTTCTTCTTGTAGAAGGTTCTGTGGTTATGAATTCACTCAGTTATTCAACCAACAAAGATTTCTTTCTTCTGCTCACAGTCTTTCTGCTCTTTCCGCTCAACCATCCCAAACATCGATGCAACAGCTGTTTCCATTTTTCATTAATAAAATTCTGTGAACCTTCTGTGTTAAAGGTGAAGGAAACACTCAGTGAGACATAGTTGTCTGCAAGTCTCATTCTGTGGGGGAAAGAGACACTGAACAAATAAGCAAACACCTTCAAAATATCAAGTCCCATCTGAACGCCAGCCATTCTGGTCAGTATTCTCAAAGGCCAACATTGAGAATAGGTTTAAAAGCCATACATGTGGAGACATACATTCTGTATACATTTTCAGGTGTGTGTGTGTGGGGGGGGGGGGTTGGTTTGACTAGGTTTGGTCTCCATTGATTCATGTGTTTGAATGCTTGACCATAGGGAATGGAACTATTAGGGAGTGTGGCTTTACTGGAGGAGGTGGAGCCTTGTTAGAGGAAGTGTGTCACTGTAGAGGTGGGGCTTTGAGGTCTTACATGCTCAAGCTATGCCCAGTGTAAAACACATCCAGTCTCCTCCTTGCCGCCTGTGGATCCAGACGTAGAACTCTCAGCTCCTTCTCCAGCACCATGTCTGTCTGCATGCTGCCATGCTTCTCACCATGATAATGAACTAAACCTCTGAAACTGTAAGCCAGCCTATAAGAGTTCCTTTGGCCGTGGTGTCTCTTCATAGGAACAGAAACCTTAGGACAAGTGGCTTTGTGTTTCCTGCTTACAATCATCAGCGCTAGACTAGGGAAGCATGGGCAGTCAGAGACAGCTCAGCTTCTGGGCTTCTGGTTCTCTGGAGATGCAGAGCAATAAACTCGCCTGCCTCATAGAACATTCTGTGTCTGTGGACTTTAAGAACAGATGCAAAAATAATATGACATTATTTCTTTTATTCATTCCACATGCATTCATTGATTCGAGATGCAGAAAAGTAAAGTGACTTACGGCAGGCACGCCAGCCAATCAGCAGAGCCAGACCTGTAACCTGGGTCTCCTCTTCAGAACCCCAGATAGTACCTAGGGAGGATTAGAGAGGTTTTGAATAGCCAGTGGAGTAAGGATATGGTTGGTAGCAGTGTTGGTGGCTATACGTATATATTTCCATAATCGCAGCTCTGATGGTGGTTGTCTGGCAGTGGTGGAGTTGCTCCTAGCTGTACGGTTACTGCTGGTGACAGTAGTGACAGTGGCGATGGTGGTGGTGGAACTGGCAATGGCAGTATGTGCCATGTGAAGAAATTGTGGTGGATGTTGGACATAACATTGAGTGTGTGGTTTTTCTAGTTTGTTTTCCATTGCTGGAGTAAACACCATGACCACAAGCAGCCTGTGGAGGTTTATTTTGACGTAGAGTACCACCATCATTGAGAGAAGCGGGGGCAGGAACCTGGAGGCAGGTACCGTTGCAGAGACCGTGGAGGAACAGTGCTTTCCTAGCTTGCTCCCTCTGCCTTACTTAGCTATTTTTCTTATATAGTTTAGGTGCACCTACCCAGGGATGGCACTGCCTACAGTGGGCTCAGCCCTCTCACATCAATTAGCAATCAAGAAAACGGCTCACAGACATGAGACCACAGGCCAATCTGATCTGGATAATTCTTTAGTTGGTGTTCCCTCTTCTCAATTGACTCTAAGTCTGCATCAGGTGACAGCTGAAGGTAACTATGACAAATAGCCCGGGTTTTTAAGAAGCAAACATTAAGCAGTTCAAAAGCACGTTTCCTGACTACTTTCTCAGCATTTGTTTCTTTTTCTCCCTTTTCCCCTTTCTCTTATTTTCTGCATTCTGATTTGTCACAGACACCATTCAGGTTTATCCCCCCACTTTGGGTCTGCTTACTATGTCTACAATAAAAATATATACTGTTAGGTCCTTTCCTTTATAAATTCTGAGAATGTTCTATTGCTATCAAACAAATGCTGGCATTCCATCACAATGCAGTTTCCTTCAGAGCAGGGCTCTTAAATTCCCAGGACTCCTTTCAGCTTGTATTGCTTTGCACACAAGCCAACAAGCTTTTGTTATAAGGATCCTCAGAACGCAGAGACTGACACATGTCACATCACAATATTAAAGCATGGGACATGTTGGCTCCCTTCCACTATTTCTTCCTCAGCATGTTTAGCTCCTTCCTGTGGGATGACTCCTGCCTCCCTTTGGTATTGGTACCAGAAAGAATTCAATTAAAATGGGTGTGAAGGTGGGGTATTTTTAGACATCAGTAGGACTGTTAGCAAGGCTGGACCAACTGCTGCTGTTGTGTTAGCATTTATCTCTGGCCTTACTCAGTTGTGGGTTGGTTCCCCACCCCTAGCACTTTATATCTGGTCAGAGTACATTGAAAGCTGGATGGTCACATTTCTAGGCGGTCATAGTGTTGAGAGAAAAGCTAATGAACAGGATGAAAGAATAATGATTCACGGCCACATTGACAACTTAAGGAGTCAGGTCAAGCCAAGTAACATGGAGACAAATGTTAAAAACGAGACAGAAGTGAATAAAGCCCCAGACTCAGATCAAGCAGGAAAGTCTGCATGGTCCACATGGGGAAAGTGCTTGGCCTGAGCATGGGAGAATTCCGACTTGTAGCAAACTGAAACCGACATGGGCGATGGCTGCTGGGTAAGTACTATCTGGGATATTGAACAGGGAAGAAACACCTCTGCCTGGCAGGACTTCACAGACTTGAGTTTTCATTATTTTACCTGTCAGATGAGTTGTACCAGGAAGAGAGGTCAAGAGGTGGGCTCAGGAAAAGGTTCCAAATATCTAATCAGTCTCAGCTGGGGAGGCTAGACACTTGTAACTCCAGGGAACTGTTCTTGGTTAAAATATATTCCGTTATAACTTACATAATGATGGGATGATAAAGCCACAGTTGTGTCATTGAGCAGGATGAGTGAAGTGTGCCACCTGAGTGTAAGCAACAATAGCTTCATTATTATCCAAGCCCAAGCTCCTCCTGGCTTTATGCTCTGCACACATGGGGTCTTGGTATTTCGTTTTTAATTTGGTCACCTCACAGTACCAAGATGATTGTTGTTGCTCTCAGCACCACTTCCCCATGGGACTGTATTCAAGGTAAGGAGAAGTACAAGCCACAGACACTGGGATCTCTTCTCAAGTATATTTCCTTCAGTCAGGAAGTAGAAGCCTTCCCGGAAGTTTCTTAATGGGCTTCCTCTTATAGCTCATTGGTCAGGTTGTGTCATGTGGTTTTCCCTTTGGCTCTTCAGTTTCAAAGGTTATCTAGGTCTCATGCCTGGAGTGAAAGAAGGTGCTTTCAATGAGTACATTGCTGCCCATCTCATAATAATTATAGTAATACAAAGAGTTAACATTTTCTTATCCCAGAGGAAAGGGTGTGTGGAGGGGCTGTTTCTAGGATGAATGTGCATATCCATTCCTTGGCATAAGCTTCCTTTTCAAACTTGGAGGACATGTATGCAGAAGCAGGTGTGTTTATGATGCTCCAGTGGCAAGATTTGGCCAAAACTCTGTCAACTAATAGGTGCTCCTAGGAAGTCAGTTTTGGATCTATTCGAGGTAAATTTTCCTGAGAATTGTAGTTCACCTGGAAGGGAAGCTAGTGCTTCAGTGGACGTGAGAAAAATTTGCTAGAGACATGATGAAGGAGGCGCCTGGGTATGGCTGGACAAGGTGGGGAAAGAGCACAGTTTAATACTGACCAGTGAGGTTCCTTTCAACCCAGACAGCTGTGACTCCTGTAATTTGTTTTTTGTTTTTTTTTCCATTTTAGTGTTCATTAGATAGTTATGCTAAATAGAGATAATGTTTCTACTGAATGAGGTTTAATTTCCAGTTGAGTGCTACTTTTTATCTTTAGCATCTTTGCATGAGGTTCAGAGGTTGCCTTGGACTTGGAGCTGATCCTGTATTTATCAATAGTGTCACAAGGACTAAGCCAGAGGGGGTGTTTCCCCAGAGTTGGGTTCTGGATATTGTATGCCTAGGTCACTAGCTGGCATCTTAAGTGCTGACTCCTGTGGTCCCAAACATCATGTGAGACCACACTGAGGCAGAACGCCAGTTAGGCACAGGCACCCTGTGCTCCACTCATGTTTTCTGCCAAGTTCCCTCCAGTTGTGGCAGCCTGTATGCATCAGGATGTCAAGAAGAAAAGAATGGGCTCATTGGATTAAGGGAATTTGCTGATCCTCGCCAAAGGAGAATGTTCTCTGGAGTCTAGTGTTCACTGTAAAATTAGTGTCTGTCACCCAAAGTCACTAAAGATGTCTTAGACTACACCCTCAGTTTCTTTGCTGGAAAGAAAGGACTTGGCACAGATACATATTGGCATACCTATCATGCTTTCTGGACTTCCACTTTTGGTTATAGTCCCCACAGTCCAGCTAATGTTGGAAGACCTCAGTCAATGGTAGTGGGGCCATCAGTGTCCACCTGAGCAGCCAGGAGTCTCTTTGTCCAGAAGATGGTGCCTAGAGTAGGCATCTAGCACCAGAACATGGAGTAGTCAATCAGTGTCTGTTGAGTGTCTGATCATCAGAGCAACAGTGATGTCATGGTCTCCCACGAGCTCGAGTAGTCTAAGGAAGAGGTGACTGAGACCCTGAGGCCACAAAAAAGCTGTGGCTTTGTCCTCTTGGGTCTTGCCACTCTATCTGTCCCTGGGACAACTTTCTGCAAGGCCTAGGACATTTCTCTACTTCCTCAGCTGTTCTGTGCCTTCAGGTCTATCTGTAACCCCTTCCTCAGTAAATTTCAGCCATTTTCATGGATTTTTGTTATTTACAGAAACTTGAGAAAGATTGTGTCTTTAGAAGGATGTGATAGGATCCTGGTGCTTGTTTCATTTTATTTAGTTTTTGATGTGTGTCGTACTAAGGCTCAAACCTAAGATCTTGCACATGCTAGGAAAGTACTCTGGCGCCAAACTGTACTCTTACCGGGGATGCCAATTTCCAGAGATGCAAATTAAAGTTAAAAGGAACTTTTGCATATAAAATTGCATGCTTTTTTGTAATAAGAAAACAGACATGCATGCCTTTAAATGCTGTAATTCCCATATTAAACCTCCTTGGAGATCGTGGTTCACTGTAGTGTGGAAGTGAGAAGGAAAAGCAAGCACCAGCAGGGTCAAGCTGCTCTCTCTTGGGCTCTTTCCATGGGCCGCACACTGCCCTATGCACTTGGCGGACATCATCGCCTCTAACCCTTTGCCTGAGGCCAGGGCAAAGTACTGGTGCTATTCATTTTGAAGATATGGAGGTTTAAATACAAATGAGAGGCATGATACAGTCTAGACAGTAGGCTCCAGCTGCAGACTCTCAACCCCCACCCCCATGCTCATGCTCTGCCGATCCCCGGTCAATCTGGTGCTGCTATCTGCTACCTGTGGCTGCACAAGTTACTACAAACTTAGGGTCTTAAAACACACATCTACCCTTCTCATGGTTTTCTGGGGACAGAGTCTGGCATAGTGTGGTCAGGTCTTTTGCCCCATAGTATCTCAGTCTGTAATAAAGGCATGAGCAGGGCTGAGGACTCATCTGGGCATCCACCGAGGGAAGATTCACTTCTAAGCTCTCATGGTTGTTGGCAGGATCTGGTTTTTCTCAGGCTATTGGACAGAGGCATCTCTCACCGAGTTCTTTGTGAGCCATTTCCCAGGACAGCAATTAACACTGACTGGCTTCCGGCCCTGTGCCTTACCTTTGTTAAAGAATTCAAAGCAAGTCCCCAGGGCAGGCTACTGTCAAAGGAGAAGATTACAAAAACAGAGTGAGGGATGTTCACACTTGTCTGTAGGGTCTGCTCACTTGCTGCAATACTTCCCTCTTTCTTTTCTTTTTTCCTTTTGTTTTGTTTTGTCTTTTCTTTCGAGACACAGTTTCTCTGTATAGCTTTGGCTGTCCTAGAGCTCACTCTGTAGACCCAGCTGGCCTCAAGCTCAGAGATCCACCTGCCTCTGCCTCCCAAGTGCTGGGACTAAAGGTGTGCACCATCATGGACCAGCATACTTTCCTCTTTTATTTTATTTTATTTTATTTTTAGCTTTTATGTTTTTGGAAGCGTTGTTAATGGCTGGATTGGACTAATTGGCTAAGGCCACAATGGCACAGTGAATGGTAGATAGTCAGGGTTGCAGTTCAGGGCTGTGGTAGGCTGACCTAACCTCTCAGACAAGGAGGGCCTCTGAAAGCAAAGCCTGGATCAGCACCCTCCCCCAACCCGCTGCCAACATTCCCACCTGCAGAGGGGAACCATGGAAATAAATACTCATAAGATGTCTCCCTATCTGCTTTACTTGGAATGAGCCCTGGTGGTCTTGGAAGCTTCCTTTCACTTCCCTGCCCCCTGAGAGAGGACACATGTCCCAGGTGGCTGTCCTCCTGAGGAGTTTGTATCAGGGATAAGCAATGGGGATGTGTTTGTAGCAGCTCTCTGTATATAGCAGCCCAAATAGATGGGAGAGGAAGATTCTCGCTGCCCTGAGTCCTACGGATTTTTGCATCTCTCCTTTGTCACTGGACCATCTATTTAGAATCTTCATATGTCAGAACACAATAATTCAAGTGTGTGTGTGTGTGTGTGTGTGTGTGTGTGTGTGTGTGTGTGTGTACACATATGTGTGGAGGCCAGAAATGGACATCATGTGTCTTCCTCAATTGCTTTCTAGCTTAATTTTATTTACTTATCTTGTTTGCTTTGGAAGGGACATACATGCCATAGTGCACATGTGATGGTCAGAGAACAATTAGCAGGAGTCAGTTCTCTCTTAACCTGTGGGTTCTAGGAATCACATTCAGGTCACTCAGCCTGGTAGGAAGCGCCTTCACCTGCTGAGCGCACTTGCTGGGCCTACACCTTGCTTTTAGAGACAGGACCTCTCGCTGAACTTAGTGTTCACTAGCTGGCTAGGGTGGCATGCCAGCAAGTGCCCCCCTGGAGCTAGAATGACAGGTTTCACCACCATGCCTTGCTTTTAACACGGCTATTGGAGATCTTATGCACAGCAGGCACTTTACTGACCGGGCCACCTTCCTAGACTCCAAGTCAGTCTTTTGGGTTAACTGTTTAGTACTTCTGAAGGAAGGGGCATCATGTCCATTATAGCAGTCTTCACCCACTGCCTCACGCTTGCTTCTCTTCACACCCAGCTCAATCCATGGGCAACAGCAATTAGTGACGGCTGTTTTGTGTGTTCCCCTGAAGTCACAGGATTTAGACAGCCTTTTGTGCTATGGCCCACTTTATTTGGGGTTCTAATATTACTATTATTGTTTCAATGAGAAATCACTCGCATGTCCTTGTGTAATTGAGCATTTGGTTTCCAGTGGATACCACAGTCTGGGGAGCTTATAGAACTTGTAGGAAATGGAGCCTTGCTGGAGGCAGTAGGCCACTTGGGGCGGTCTTTGACATTTTATTTCCTTCCTCTACTGACTGCTTGCACTCCCTGCTTCCTGTGTGTGGTTGAAATGTGACCGCTCAGCCTCCTCCTCCTACCGCCATGCTTTCCTCACCATTATGGACTTCTAGCCCTCTGGAACCATAAACCAAAAGTAAAATTCCTTAAGTTGCTTTCGGTCTTGGTGTTTATTACAATGGTAGCTAGTACACTCACCTTTTCCCCCTATAAAATCTGAACTCACAGTGTGGCTTCTACTTAGTGTGCAGCAAACAGCTGTTGGAGAGAGCTCCTAGCAGTCTCACCCCACACACCTCTGTAGAGGAGGAAAACAGAAGTTAAGATAGTGCCTCCTCTGAGGGAGCTAAATAAGACAATGGCTACGCTGGAACCTGTGTCTGCTCAGAGTGGCCACACTGTTAAGTCCTTGTTTTACTCAGTGACTGCCCGCCTCCTTTGTAGAGATGTCTTGGGTCCCAACCAGAATGGGGTTATCTGTCTTCTTAGGCAGAAAAAGGAGAAACTGGAGAGCCTTCAGGGATGACCTGAGCAAAACTGATGGGCAAACTCTGAGGGATAAGAATAACTCAGTCTACAGAACCATCCTATGGTGAAACTAGTAACATTCTAATGAGTCTTCTTGGAGATCAATTTACATCCTTTTAAAAGGAATCAGTCACTCTGTTATTTATTGCATGTCATCAAAGGAATGATGTCATTTAATTAGTTCAATAAATGTATAGTAAGCATTTCCCATGACCAGGGTACACAATGCACAAGCTGTGGAAGGACCAGAGGAGCCTGATAGAAGGCACATTTGGTGTAGATGGGGAAGAAGGATGGGAAGGCAGATGAGGTGAAGGATGTAGGACCAGGGTGTGTCCAGTCAGTGACGGATGCTGCAAAGACACCTACCTGTACTAGACTTTAGCATAACTATGATTGCTTACCAGAGAAAAGCAACTTAAAGGAGGATTGGGCTTACGGCTTCAGAGCACACAGCTCATCATGATGGGAAGGGATGTGGTACAGCTGAGTAAGTCACATCGTGGTAAACAGGAATCAGAGAAAAAGGGGAAAGGTCAGAGTGAAATATAGTCTCCAGAAAAATGTCCTCAGTAACCTACATCATCCAATCAGGACATACCTCCTGCATAGCACCCCTTCCTGATAATGCCACCCTGTTATGAATCCATCAAGAGACTGATCCGTTAATCAATTGGTGAATTAATTAATCATTCACTAATCCATTCAGTGCCTTTATATTCTAGTTGTCTCTGGAAACACTGTCACAGACAGACTTAGACTTGTGATGTGTTAATCTTCTAGATGATTCTTAACCCAATTGAGTTGATACAATTAACCCTCACATCATGGTGACAGCAGGGTGGGCAGACTGGTGACCACAGGTGGGCTTTCCTGGGAACAGTGAGACTGAGATTTTTTTTTTTTTTGATACTGAGATCTTAAAGCCATGTGACACCCCGGTCTAGGCTGAGGGAAATCGCCACCTAGAAAGGAGTTTGTCACGTGTGGCTGGGGCCTCGTCATGGCAGAGGCATGGGAGCTTCTGGGCAGAACAACTTCCAGCAGGAAATGGGTTCAGGAAGTCACAGAGAACAGTATTTGTGAGAAGGACTAGGTAAGGGTGGGTGACAGCAGAGGATGCCTTTGGGACTGTCTTCTATTCTTAGTGCTAATGGCAGAAAGCTAGAGGTGGGGACAGGGTGGAGAGAAAAAAATTCAAGAGTAACTCATTTTTTTTTTAAAAAAAGAAAAACCATCTACTGATTTTTAAAACTTATTAGGAAAATGAAGGTTTTTTTTTGGGGGGGGGATACCTTGCAGGAAGGACCTTAAGCTGATCTCAGGCCACTAACTCTACATAGCATTCTCCATCTCTGCATGTATTTTAGGGAAAGAATCCAACCCTTCATCTGTTTCTTGGAACAGAAAACCTCCCCCTCGCCACCTCCCAGCAGTGGAAAGGCTGAGTCGGATGGAAGCCAAACTCTTTTCATCTCAGCTCATCTTGAAAACAGAACAGGGATCCCAGCAGTCCTAGCAGAAGGTCATACGCGGTTTGCTTCTCCGTAGAGCCCTAGGTTTCCCAGCTCTCCAGCCTCTGTCTAGTGGGGGAGCTCTCCTAGATCCAGCAGGCAGATATGGCTGAACAGGTATTGATCCTGTTCCCCAGAAACCTCGACCAGGGCTCCTCCTAGTTAGAGGTTGTGTCTGATATGGTGACCCATGCACACGATGCCACCTCTGGTGTCCTCCCTGGCCGTTCTGATGGAAAGAAACCTAAGTTGGTCTGCTTCTCAGAAAGGTTTTCCCCCAACTTTGAATTTATGAGATGCAAGGGCTTCCCAGGTGTGCCTGGGACTGAAATGAGGCAGCAGTGAGCTATGTGTGTTGCTCTATTTTGGGGTGTAAAATCACTAAGGTTTTTGTGCCCGTGGGAGGGTGGTAAGCTGCTTTCGGAAGCATGCCCTTAAATATTTTCTCAGTAAGCACTGAACTATAGCCAATCAAATGGGATCCTTAACAGAAAGTGCTGCCGTCGCCACAGTCACACCGCAATACCGTTTTTTTTTTTTTTTTTTTTTAAAGCAGTAGTGAGAGTATCGGAGTAACCCGAGGTGCAGTTGGCATGTGTCCCTTCAGCCTGGCTTTCCGTGCTTCAGGCACACTTTTGTGGGTCAGGCTATGAAGGTCAGCCAAAGGCAACACAAGAAAGAAAAGTTCCTAGAAAAGCTTGAGTTAGGATGACCAAACCCTGGTATCCCTAAAGTTATGAGAAAAGTTGAGATGGCTTCTCAAAAATGTTTGCATGAAATGAAAAAAAAAAAAAAATCCACATGGAGCCTGGTAAGTAGATGCATATAATAAGTGCCCCCCAGTCTGGGCAGTTGAGGGAGCGGGGTGAAAATTAGGCGGTTTTCTGCAGCCACATTCCTTGAGGAGTTGCTACCTGCCTCGTGCATCTGAAGGCAGCCACTGTGGTCCAGCAAACCTCCAGCCACAGCTGAACTAAGCGTGGGATTGCTAAGCCAGACTTGCCTTCTCAACCAGACGTTTTCCCACCACGATTTGCACGTGTCCTTGTCGATACGGAGGCAGGTCATGTCTCACCGAGAGGCCTCTATGAAAAGGAACATGTGTTATTTGGGAAATGTTACACAGGCAATCATGAATCACGTTATCAAGTTGGTTGGCTAGCTGAGTGCTTGGCAAGGAACCGAGGGAATGAGCCACTGCAACAGTTCTGTTTTGATGAGGTAAGGAAGGGAAGAGCCACCCTGACTTGGAGGCTTGCTTGGAGAGAAAAGCTTCCAAATCAAGGAGCGCTGAGGGGACTGTTTGGGGTGTTGGAAGCCAAACGAGTTTCCTGTCTGGCCCCACCAGAAGCTGTCAAGGTGACTCTGCCAATAGCTCAATGTCCTTTGAAAGGACACATAAACCTTGTGGGCAGCCGATTTGTTCACAGCATAAGCACAGCATCCACAGCCCTGAGGACTATAGACAAGGGTCTCTCAAAAATGCAAGTTGAAGGTTTATAGTAGGTGAAGGAAATAGAATTCTTTCCCACATGAAGCCACTTCCTCCTGGGAAGCGATGCTCATCCTCGCTGTGACTCTTGAAGAGAAACTTCTTCCTCTTCATGTCATCTTCAGCATCATTTGCTGCAACACTTAACCCTGACTCTTAACTTGAACTAAGAAATGCCCAGAAGAAAAGTAAAGTGCACCTCTGGGCGTCTCTGTAAGGTTTCTCAGCCTCAATTAGATCCTTAGAGCTTCAGTCTAGTGAATGGGTCAATCTTTTGGCAGATTTATAATATGACATTATATGGTCTTGGACAAAGATAGGAGGTGGGCCCTTGTTGGAGGAAGTAGGCCACCAAGGGTGGTTGATGACAGCATGTCCCTGTGGGCTATATCTTGCCCTGGCCACTTCCTGAGTCTTATTTTCTGCTTCCCAATTATCCTGATGTAACTGTTCTGCCTTACCGTCGCTGCTGCCAGGCTAGCCTGAGATCCCTGAGCCCAAGGGCCAAAATAAATCTTCCTTATGTTGTTGCCATGAGATTGGAGTAATAAAAGTAAACAGATAATGTTTTTTTATTAATTTTGAGAATTTCCATGCATACATACAAAGTATTTTGATTATATCCACTGCTCCCACCTCTCTTCCTAAATACTCCAGATCTGCCCCCCATTCCTCCTAACTTTGTGTTCTCCTTTAAAAAAAACTACACCCAATGAGTCAAATTTATGCTTCCCACATACTCATGAGTGTGGCACTAGCCACTGAATTCTTGTGGACCTTCCTTCCAAAGACCACATCCCTAAAGAAATCAGACTCCACATACCCCCACATCCCACACCCCACTCCTGAAAGTCATCAACTGTCAATAGCTCCTTAGTTAGGGGCGGAAGCTCATTTCACCCTCCATGATGGAATAAGGATTGGCTTGGTCTTATGAGGGCCTTGTGCACATGGCCACAGCGACTGTGATTTTATGAGTGTGGCGCTCCTGCCACATCTAGAAGGCATCGTTTTGTTACTGTCCTCCTTGACCTCTGGCTTTTACAATCTTTATGTTCCTTCTTCTGCAATGGTTCCTGAGCCTTGGCAGGGAAGCGGTGTGTGTGTGTGTGTGTGTGTGTGTGTGTGTGTGTGTGTGTGTGTGTGTGTGTGTGTGTGTGATAAGTGCTCCATTTATGGCTGTAGATGCCACCGACACTTGCTCTCCATGCTTTTATCAGTTGACACTCACCAAGCATTAGCAGGAGCTGTGATGACTGCACCTGCAAAGTGCATTCTGGGAGTAAAATATTTGCTAGACGCATAGAAGATAATCCATCTCTACACAGAGACATCACCTCTTACCCTCAGAGATGATACAGATTGCTGTAGCTTTATTTTTAGATATAGTGCCCCAAACACAAACAACCAGGGAAATGTACTCTTGGGGCTTCCAGAAGGTTGGCTACCAGTTAGGAATTCTGGACGTTGCTGTTGTGACAATGGGAGAGAATGAAACTGAACAGGTGTTTAATGCCCCTTGAAAGTTTGGAATAGGCAGATAAACAAATTTGAACTCAGAACTGGACTAGGTGCTCAGTCTAGTAGTCTAGGGCCTCACGGTCTGTTTATACCTCCCACCACATTTCCTTCAGTCTATGCCCGGTATATGAACAAGCTTTGACGAGTCGGTGGGTGTGATGGGTTTCTGGTCTGGGAAAGAAGGGCACCCTTTAGTCCCCTTGAAATACTTAATACAATCCGCAGTGCCTTGTATCAGGACCAATGCCCTTCCCTTCTCACTCTTCTAAGTAGGGGGTAGAACCAGATCACCTCTTAGACCCCGGCTGCCTCCAATTCAGTGTTTGTTTGAACCATGTAGAGCCTTTGAAACTGCTGTGTTAGATGCGAATTGGGACTTTACTTTTATTATCAGAGGCTGTCCAGGTGGCCACAGATCTGTTTCCTTTTCCTAGGCACACGTCTCAATTGCGTTTTCCCATCCCCTTCCCCCTCACCCCATGCATCTGTGCAGGACCGCAGGACCGTGCACTCGCCAATGAGTGCAGGGACAGACTGGTGTGTCACTTTAAAGCCAAGGCAGCTGCAAGCAGTTACACCGCATCCGGCTCACTTTCCCCCTCCCATGGCAACCTTAGAGACGATGTGATACAGATAACAGTGTTCTGGTGTGGAGGAGGCTTGGATTTCTGAGTTAGTGCCGGTGGAGCCCTGCCAATGGAGGTACCGAACCAGAACCTCTCAGTGTCTGACTTCGCAGGAATAAAAGATGCAACGTACCGTTCAGCCATGGATATTTGGTTTTGCTTATTATAGCAGCTACTATTAATTGCCTCAACTGGTCCAAACATCAGGTGCTCGTTCCCTTTTCTGAGCATTCTTGACAACTACAGAGGACATGTAAGTAATGTGAGTCTTGCTGACAGGAGCGTTTTATACACAGCCCTGCCATAGAAATTGGCTTAGCATGAACATATGGCCCAAATGGTGTTTTGGGGTAAAGCTTTAAATTTGATTTTATTGATTTATTTCTTTAGATTTTTAAATTTTTAAAATTGCTTATTTTTTCTATTGATTCTTTGTGATTTTCACATCATGCACCCTAATCCCACACATCTCTCTGTCCTTTCATATCTGTCCACCACCCTTGCAACCTCTCCACCAAAAAAAGAAAAAAAAAAAAAAAAGAATAAAAAGAATAAAAAAACAAACAACAAATAAAAACCAAAAAAAATATCCCCAAACAGCTTGTCCTGGAAGCTATAGTGTGCCAGTGAGTCATACAGTACACCCTTTCGTTTGCACATCTTAACTTGAAAATGTTCATTGCAGTGAGTCATTGATCTGTTTCGAGGCCTCTGGTTTGGGCTACATTATCAATGCTGGATCCTCACTGGGAGTCCTCTTAGATACCCTACTGTTGCCCTGTGTCATGTGTGAAGGAAGGATGGGGCTGTCTCTACTGCACTCATGACCTCATGGACAGCTCACCCGCCTGTGGCAAGGGCATCTCCCCGTCACCCACGTCACCCCGCGACAAACAAAGGGTGGGGCCAGTTCTCTCTGTCTACTGTGCTGCCCAGGCAAGGTGCAGGGCCCGCTCTCCTAAGTGCTGCCTGCAGCCAGTGAGGAGCAGGATAGCTCTCCCGCTCTCACAACATCAGGGCTAGCGGTCCTGCCTGCTGCAGGTAGCACAGGGAAAAGGGGGGGGGGGCATTTTATTTTATTTAGTATGTGTGTACACAGGCAAATTCACACATTTTCCATAGTGCAAGCATAGGGTTTAGAGGACAATTTATGGGAGTTGGTTCTCTTCTATCATGTGGGTACCGGGGATTGAATCCAAATTGTCAGGCTTGACAGCAGTTGTACCTATTACAGTCTCTGCCTAACCTCTGAAGGTTTTTTGTTTTTTTCTGATGGATTTGAAGCCAAGTGAGAGTGTAAGTGCTAAGGAGCATCACACCAGGGAACCAAGCTTGAGAATGGACTCCGAAGAGAGCAGACTCGCGAGACAGCAGTGGAGGTCTTTGCTGGTACCATGTACACTCCTAGGCTTTCTCTTGCTGGAAGCCAGACCTGCCCCAGGATGTTTCCATCACTAAAGACAACAGTTTTCTTCTTCTTTTGATTGATTCACTCTGGGCTAGGCTTGTCACTTGTCAACAAAAAGGTATTGACTCACATATGCAATAAAGATGAAGAGGGATTGAATGAAGACAAAGCTAATGCAGCTGCAGGTTCAACGGTGTGCTCAGTACCTCAGGTTCTCTGGGAAGGCAATTTCCTACCTTTTCTAAGCCATCAATCTTTCTCCTCCCTATTTCAGAGCTAGTGAATGGAAGGGTGGCCACAGAGGCCAGAATCACAGAGTGAGCTACGACTTAGCCAAGCTCCAAGCGTCCACAGTCAGGGGGAAGGTCTGGAGGTCACAGCGTAATGTGAACCAGAGTTCTCTGCTATTTTCTGTGGGGCACTTGAGGATGGGATATGTGTGAGCAAGCGATTACAGCTCTAATTTACACAGTGAATGCATGTCGCAGTATAGAACACCCGAATGACTGCAACGCTTTTGAGCAATCTGATGGGGTTCTTTGATAACCAGCTGTAGTTAAAACCTGAATCCTCTTTGAACACCGAGGCTCAGTTACCATTGCAGAAATGATTGATAGTACCACGCCAGTTAGGCTTGCTTTAAAAGCCTTCATAATTGTGAGGTTTTTTTTTTTTTTTTAAAGATTTTGTTTTGTTTTGTTTTTTTTTTTTTTTTTCGAGACAGGGTCTCTCTGTGTAGCCTTGGCTGTTCTAGATTTGCTTTGTAGAGCAGGCTGGCCCTGAACTCATATGGATCCTCCTGCCTCTGCCTCCTGAGCGCTGGGATTAAAGGCGTGCACCACCACCGCCCGGCTTAAAAAAAAAAAAAAAGGATTTTTTGATAAAGACAGAAAATAATATGCATATTTCATTATTGAATTTTCAGCATTTTCTTTTTAAGCCATACACCCTGGAATTCTTTACTCAACCAAATTCAGAGTGGATAAAAGGGCAAAGTTGTGTGATGTAGGACTGGAAGCTCGGGTTCATTGGAAAACAGAGCAGTTTTCCCATAAAGCTGAGCTGCCCAGGATATCTGAAATGAGGCTGGTGCTGACCCAGATGTGAGGAAGTCCCAAGGACCAGTTCTACCTCTCCCACATGGCACAGAATTTTTATCTTGATGCTTTCCACTATGGTCCTCGCTACCCAGCTTCTCTTCTACAGCAAGGTGGGCAGAAAATTCTAGGCTTTCTATGCTTTCGCATCACTGAGATGTGTTCTCTGGGCTGAGAGAGGCTTTTGGCCTAAGTTTCTCAGAGGAGGGTGATGTCTGCTGCTCCCAGTGGTGCTTTGTGACATCTGTGCCACTGGCCTGTTCTAGCAGCCGGCCTGGCTTTGCACCTCACTGCAGCACATGACCGGGCACAAGGAGGAGCAGTTTCCCAGGCAACAAGGAGGGAAGAGGCAGTAAGTGACAAATTTCTTCTCTGAAAGAGAGTGCTATTGCTGCAATGATGCTGAGCATCATTGCAAATCACTGCTTTGAAGAGGCATTTGCTTAGCTTTGACGCATGCATCGGAGTGGTCTCTCAGGGATGTCAAAAACTTGTAACAGCAGGAATCGAAAGAAGGAAAGGTGGAGAAAGGAGGGCCATTGCTAAGAGCAGTGCTGGGCTGAGTACTGAGTCCTTGCTCAACGACAACGTAAGGCTTGGTTCTTGCTCTTGCGCCAGCTCTGTAGGGCTAGTGGTATCTGTGCTCTAAATGCCTAGACTCAAGCCTTTCCCATGTTATGTCTCAGTGTGAGGCTCGCAGTGTTTCCTTTCTGGCAGGGGCCAGAGGAATAAGGGGACACACCTGGAGGAAGGTTTACGGGGTAGGCCCAAAAGTAATACACGTCATTTCTGCTCACATGCTATTGGGCAGAACTCAGCCCAAGTCTCCATCCTAACTTCCATGGTCTTGTGGAACCATCCATGGTGATGCTGAGAGTTCAGGGAAAAGGCAAAAAAACAAACCAAAGCAGAAAGCTGGAATGAGGACAAGTAAGTATGTCGGTGGATGAAGCCCCCTTCACTTAGTGTATTTTTCGTCAATAATATAATATGCTATATTATATTATATTATTACCTAAATTAAAATGGTATTGGTGAGATGACTCAGGATAGACACTTGTTGCCAAGACCAATGACCTAAGTTCCATTCTTGGGACTTACAGTGTGGGAGGAAAGGACTTACTCTTACACACTGACCTACAACTTACATACATTCCTCTCTTCCCCAATACAAAGCGAAAAAACAAAATAAAACACACAATAAATCAAAATATGTAGGAATATAGCTCATTACAGAGTCCTTACTCAATATATCAACAATCTTTCTGGGCAACTTAAGAAGTGTTTATGTGGCTCACAGTTTAGGGGGTACAGTCCATTGTGGTGTAGGTGTGGTGTCAAAAGAGGCTTTAGCTGTGGTAGCAAGAGTTTGAGGCAATGCCTCACGTTATGTCTGTGGTCAGGCAGCAGAGCGAGATGGATGCTCTCCTCACTTTCAGCTCTACCCTTACAAGCAGAAGGCTTTCTCTTCTTCAGTTAGATACCTCTGGAAGCAGCTTCCTAGGTACTCCCAGAAGTGACTCAAATGATTTCAAATCCATGGGGAAGCAAACTAGGGTCCTTCTGTAAGAGCAGCCACTGCTCTTAACCACTGAGCCATCTCCCCAGGCCACCACTGTGAGTACTTTAAAAAACATTTAAAATGTTTTTAATTGATGGTGGTGGTGGTGGTGGTGGTGGTTTGTGTGTGTGTGTGTGTGTGTGTGTGTGTGTGTGTGTGTGTGTGTGTGTACACCAACATGCACATTCATGACTCGAGGAGGTTAGAAGACTACTCCTGGGCATGGGTGCTTTCCACCCACCATGAGTTACAGGGGTGGAATTGAGGTCTTTACTTTGACATAACCCAGACTTACTTGGCGAAAGGGAACCGAAGCTGAGGAATAGCCTGGGTCCGATCAGCTGTGGCAGTGTCTATAGAGCAGTTTCTTAGTCTGTAAATTGATGTAGGAAGGCCCCGTCCACTGTGGGTAGCAGCATTTTTAGACAGTAGGGCCTGGGCTGTAAGCAAAAGGTAAAGGCAGTAAGCAGTGCTTTTCTATCAGCATCTGCCTTGACTTCCTGCCCTGGCTTCCCTCAAGGATGGATTGTAATTTGTAAACTGAGCTTAACCCTCCCTGCAACTTGCTTTTGGTCAGTGTTTTGTTTTAGCAACAGAGAAACCAAGTAGAACAAATACATTTTATTTATTTGTGGGGGGTCGGGACAAAGTGTGTGGTGCAGGATTGAGCTCTGTCCTTAGGTTTGATGACATTTTAACCTACCGAGCCAGCACTGCATCCTGAGTTCTTCATTTTGAAAAGATCTTTTTAAGGTCTGATTTACACATGACAAAATGCTAGATTTTTAAAGTATATCATTCGATAGGTTTTGGCACTAAATAAAAAAAAATTGAAGGTAAAAATATCTAGAGAATTGTGCTGATACAACCACCATGTAGCGGGGAGTGTTGAGGCTGGCCTGGAGACTTCTGCAGGACGGTTTCTCTTGGAGGTTGAGAACAATGAGAGAATTTTGTTCAGGTGAGATTCTTGGTTCAGCCTGCCCAGCGAGGGCAGGTGTGATGTCAGTGTTTGTGTGGCAAACACTCTAAGGCAAATAACAGGTGCTGAAAAACCCCGCAAATAGATCCGGGCTTTATCTTCCATTTTCAACCTGTTGGCTTTGGGCAGTCTGAGCCTCAGCTGACTCTTCTATCAAAATGGTACTCAAAGCACCATGGAAACACTTGACAAGGACACTGCGTATAATAAAAAGGAGAGAGTGTATAAGGCCCCAGGGCAGCGGCCAGCACACAGTGAGTGTGCGCACTGGCTGTGGGTATTATTTATCTCCCATTAGAGAAGTCTTCACACTTGGAGACTCACAGGCTCCCTAGCACATACTCTCAGCTTGACTTCTGCATTTGTTTTTAAAACTTCCCCATCCTATTATTTTTTGTAAGATACTTTGAATTCCCCATGGAAGCAAGAACCATAGTAACAAGCGTTCAGCTTCATTTTGCTTCTGAGATGATCATTAATGGAGTTATTTTGATACTTTTTTTTTTTTTCCTGAAGACAGCCTGAAGCTGTAACTACACATGTCTTTTCAAAAACTCCCTGATTTATTTTTCTGTTCAGCTGAACTCTTGTGTCTTTGTTTTCTTGTGTTTTTGATGAATGGATGATGTTGTCTTTAGATGTTCTCAACCATCCTGGGCATATTAAAATCCACCCAGTGGCTCTCATCAAGTGAAAAACAAGGCATGGAGATCCAAGGAAAAAGATTGCAGATGTCGCTTCCTGAGACGTGTGCACACCTGCTAAGGGACTGGTACTAGAGAAACGGTGCGCAGCAGCCTCTGATTATGAAGGTTTGTCCTTAAAGGAGAAAAGGAGGAGGGGATCACATTTACTTCAAAGAACTCCTGCCTGATTGAGTGGGGGGGGGGGGAAGTAGCCCCTTTGCTTTGATCCTTTCACTGAGAAAAACAACATGAAAAGAAGAGTGAAAACAAGGCTTAAAACGTGAGCTTTGTTGAGAGCATCATTAGGCGCGTTTACTGGCTGCAGTGAACACATCCCAGCTCAGAATGTGCAGTAAGGCTTGCTCAGTGGACGCGGGTACAAGGTTGGAGGCTCCCACTCACTCTCGCCGAGAAGACCAGGTGGTTGACACTGGGCTGTGGCCTTTTTTTCCAGGGTAGAGAGCAGAGACTGTACCCTTCAAACCTCCTTGACCCTTGGTAAATTCGCATTTCATCTCTGCTCCTGGGTTTTTTTTTTAAATGGCGTTGTTTACCCTTGGTAAACACGGTTCCTTTCCTCCTGTGAAGGGAAAAGCTCCCAGGAAGCTGCAGAGAAGCCTTTTGCCCATCAGCTTCTTCAAAACAAAATTGTGATGAGAGAAGTGCAAACAAATCAACCTCAGATGAATTATATTTTCCTTGAGAAATACAGACTCAGGTGGATGGTAGGTGGAGGGGGAAGTGTTTTTGCAAAAGTGCTCTTCAAACCCAGAGTGTTGGGACCAGTAAAGATACCCAGAGTGTATGCAGACTGGGCCTCACTGTCCTTCTGGGTCAGTGTATACAGCATGGCCTCAGTCCTGCACATATGACCTAATGCATAAAGGAATTGTTTCCTATAATGAGGGAATTCCCATCACAGAGACATTGGTCAGATAAAACACAAATCCAGGGATAGCGTGACTCTCTTCTGTGAAGAGGTAAATGCTGCTGTGAGGGCTTCTCTTGCTTGTTCTAAGAGAAGGCAAAATGGGCACCCCACGGTTAAGGATTAAGTTTTTGTTGTAGGAGACAGAGAGAGAGAGAGAGAGAGACAGACAGACAGACAGACAGACAGACAGACAGAGACAGAGAGAGAGAGAGAGAGACAGAGAGAGAGAGAGAGACAGAGAGACAGACAGACAGACAGACAGAGACAGAGAGAGAGAGACAGAGAGAGAGACAGAGAGACAGAGACAGACAGAGACAGACAGACAGAGACACAGAGAGATGAGACAGACAGAGAGAGAAGAGAAAGCAGACATGACACAAACATATCCAAGCTTATCTCTCAGGAAAGAATGGTGAGAAGTGGGAAAAATAGCAGAGAGTAGCAAAAGAGAGAATAGAATGGTGGGAGAGCAAGAAGAAGGAGCCTCATTTTTACATAGACGAAGAAGGGGTATCTGGAAGGAGGAAAGACTGTGAACTACAACAGAGCCACCAACTGAAGAGCATGCTTGGACTTGGCCTAGATCCCCTACACACGTGTAGCAGATGTGCAGCATGGCCAACACATGGGTCCCCTAACAATGGGAGTAGGGGCTGTCTCTGACTCTGTTGCTGCCTTTGGATCCCTTTCCCCTAGCTGGGCTGCCTTGTCAGGCCTCAGTGGGAGAGGATGTGCTTAGTCCTGCTGTGATTTGAGGTGCCAGGGTGGGTTGGTACCCCTTGGGGGCCTCTCTTTCTCTGAGAAGAAGGAGTAGGTAGGGGAGGATGGGACTGAGAGGAGATGAGGGAGGGGGCTGGGGTCAGGCTGTAAAGTGATTAAATAAGTAAATAAATAAGTAAATGGAGGAATAAAGTGGTCAAGAAATACCTCAGGGTGGGGAGGGAAGTAAAACAGGACAATAGAAAATCACCCGAGGAAGACTGTCGTGAGTGTGATAGGGCAAGACAGTACAGAGCTTCCCGTCTTGTATTCTTGTGGAGACCATTTTAAGTTTAACTAGAATTTGGTCTTCTTGATGGAGATCACCATGGAAAATTACCCAACCCGATTCTAGAACCCCAGGATCAAGATGCCCCAGCTAAATGATCTTAGCTTCTGTTAATCTACTTGCTTGTGCAAAACCTCCCCCTGTAGCTACAGAGTGAGATAGCAGCCTGTGTTTTTTTTTTTTTTTGGCCTTTCACTGCCCGCCCCCCATACTTAAGTCCTGAATAATTGAGTGTAATCCCAGCAGCCTAGAATAAAGACTTTTAATTGGCTGTAAACTGTGTCTGAGTGGTCTTCTCTAGTGGGCTCCACCAAGCAATGAGCGCATAAGAGAGCAGTGTCAGGGCAGGAGGCATTCTATATAAACAGACGTGTTGCAAAGTCCAGGAAGCCTGAGCCAGGGTTAGCTCTAGCACTGGCTGCCCACTTCCCTGAGATGGGCCAGTGTAATAACAAATCATTGGCTGATCTGTAAATGATTGATGGATGAGTGAGCGAGCGAATGAGTGAATGAATGGCAAAGAAGCTAGGCTCTGTGATTGAAGCTCTACTTTCAAACTAGATGTTCTGGTTTACATGTTAAGCATTTAGTCCCCAGCTAGTGGCACTAAGCTGGAGATGGTGGAAACTGGGAGATACGGCCTAGGCAGAAGAATTAGGCCACTGTGGCACACTGTATGAGATGGTCCTCGTCCCCAGCCCCTCCCTATCTCTCTGCTTCCTATTGGCCACAAGAGAAACCACACCCTTGTCCATATAGTCCCACCACTGTGATACTCAGCCTTGCTTTTCAGGCCCAGAGCAACAGAGCCCTCAGAAACAATGAATCAAAACAGACTGCTCTCTTATTTTGGTCACAGCAAAGCCAAAAGTAACACAGCCAGAAAATCAAGAGACTAAAAACTCTATTCTAAACCAGAGCAATCTCTGCCTGTTATTCCATCTATTTTTTAAAATTTATTTTTATTTTTATGTGCACTGGTGTTCTGCTTGTATATATATCTGTGTGAGGGTATCAGATCCCCTGGAACTGGAGTTACAGACAGTTGTGAACTGCCACGTGGGTACTGGGAATTGGATCCAGATCTAGAAGAGCAGCCAGTGCTCTTAACCGCTGAGCCATCCCTCCAGCTCCCACACCATCTATTTTTATGGCAATTGCTTTGGCTCTCCTCCTGGTGCATGATGTACCCTCTAAGCATTTCTGAACTCATGAAAGAACCCAGATCATCACCATCATCTTCCTCATCACCACTACCATCATCCTAGTCTTTTCTTTTCCTACTTTCATTTTCCATCAGCACCGTATGCTGACGATTGAGTGTGTTCAGGGACACAGCTCTTATTGGCCGTGTATAGATGTGCTTTCTCCCTGATTCAGTTAGGGCCCGCAGTGAGGTCAGCATCAGGTGTTGGTGAGCACTGCCACAGCCTCACTGGTTCTCCTAGGACATCCTTAGGCATGAACAGAATTAAGTGCTACAATGAAGCAAGCATAAGTTAGTGTTTTCACATTAATGGGGACATTAATCAAATCAGTTAGCAACACCCAGTGAAACAAACAAAAGAAAAAGGAACTGAAAGGGGTTGAAATGTTTTCAGTGTTATACAATAGCCTGCTTTGACGCTCTTTTGGCTAATGTTTTCAGTGCAGAGTGCTCCATCTCAAAATAGTACACCGACCTCTTACTCCTCTCCACAAGGTAACAAAGACTGAAGATGGGAGAGCCGCCATCCCCTCCCACCGCAGTCACCGCAGAGAAATACTCTGGTGTATTCAATCCTGCCTTTCAAAAATGGCTATAAATGCATTTGTTTCAGGGTTGATTCTTTTTGGTTTCACAGCATCCTTTATTTCTCTGGCTTCCTCTGTCAGAAGCAGGAAGTGGAAATGCATAGAGGCCGTGAGCTAGATATTTTGCTTTGGATAACCCCGGAGGTAAGAAAGTTGGTGGATCTATGACAATACAGTCATTCATAGAGTCAGAACTGCTTTGAATCTAGTCTGTAACACACCATTCAAGAAGTCATTTAGAGGAAATATGGCCCAGGAACCACACCTTAACCATCATCACGAGTGTATAACTTATTTTATAATATTAAATTTAGATTCCATAAATTGGATCTAAATAGCTCATGCTTGTATTCTTCATAACTATAAGTCAAACAACAACAACACCTACGCCTCCTCATTTATGGGTTAGGTTTGAGCCAGACAGTGAACCCAATAAAACTGAAGCAAGCAAACGAAGATCATATGGGTTTTAAACCAAGGCACAGTGCCAACCGCCTCAGCTCTTTGTGAGTTCCTTAGGCACAAATGCAGTGTATGCTTTGGTGTTGCATCCATCTTGGTTCTTTACTAAGTGGCCTCTGACAAAGTCATGTCATTTGATGTCTGTGCCACTGTTAACCCAAGTGTGAACCTGGGCTTGGCACTGCCTTATCTGAGTTGGCTGTTGAGATGGTACAGAATATGCTTGCATCAGCACTTTTCCGTCAGTATGAAGGCCACACTCATTACAGTCCTTATAGCTCATGGGCACTCCAGTATCCATCTAAGTATCACAGCTAAGGGTGGGGTTAGAACTAAATTGTTGACCATAAACCTATAATGAAAATATTTTTACTATAACACAGTGACCTTTGTATAATTTTTGGATGGTTTTTAATCTTTTCCTAAGTGTTCGCTGAACTTCTAGTTAACCAAATGGAAAGGAGGAGATGAATGCTATTTGAAGGACTCTTGGCCTTCTTTTCAGCTTTCTCCCATGTGACAGTGCAGGCAGTGACTTTGCCTAAAAGGAAGTATTTTTCCAGGACTGCATGGAAGGAGTTTTCTCCTATCACGCTCATGTTAGCTTATAAGGGCTAAGGCTGATGAACACGTGGCCTTGACGTGTGCTTCTAACATCTCTCTCATAGCTAAAGAGAGCTTTACCACAAATATTGGTCACAGAGAGTTGTATGGAGAGATGGCTCAGCCATTAAAGGTTAGGCTCACAACCCAACCTGACAGGAGACGGAGAAGGGTAACCCTGCCCTGTGTTCACTTAGGGGAGAACCCAGATGTTCATGACCAGCTCACTTTTATCATTGCTCACTCATTATGGAGACAGGCCTGGCTGGGAAGGTGCCACCTCGACTGTCTCTTTTAGGATATTTGCTCATGCCATTTTTTTAAAATATAAATTTACAATTCTTAGAGAGCAAATAAATAACAAAAAATAAAATATTACTTTTCAAGGGCAGCAAGAAATGCACGACTAAGAGAGCAAGTATTAGGTTTAGAGGTAATTAGTGAAAATGGCATCGTCTTCCCTCTTATAGCATCCCTTATCTGAAATGGCTGTGGTCACAGGAAGGCTGATGTAATTTACATTCAGCTACCAGCGTCAGCTGGCAGTCAGGGCTCTGAAGGTGCTGATGGTACATCACTGTGGAGTTGCAGTTGTGGTGCTTTATGTTGATTGTAGTTACTGATGGGCAAACCTCTGTGGGCATCGGTGTATTTTCACGTGTTTTAAGAGGCAATGGTATCAAGCATAATTATGTATGTAGCTTGTATTTAAATAAGGTGTGAGAGGAGAAATACCACTTAATTTGCCTCTCAGAAATCAACTCTCAATGGCGATGTTGAAATGCGCCATTAGAAGAACCTCATGCTATGATAATTAAATATTATGTTTCCCAAAGATGCTAAGTGATATCTCCCGAGGGTTTCAAAATTTGCAAGTGTGTCTATTTTATATAATGGAGCTTTAAAATGAGAAAGAGTAACTATTTTATAAATTGAGGGTTTAAAATACAAATTGGGCAAATTTATGCCCCCCAAGTATTTTATTCTATTATATGACCAGTGATAAGTCTTCAACTATCTAGACACAGTACACAAAGACGTGAAATGTTTCTCCTTTGCTAACAGTCTGGGCCAGATAGGCGTCTGGTTACTTTTCTTTGGGTTCTTATGTATTTTTTAAAGTAAATGTTCCTTCTTTTGTGATGAGTAGAATTAATTTTTAGAGAAAACAGTTATTGCCTTTGATGTCTAATTACAGAAGCAAAGAAGATTCTCTTTAGAAAACCCAAGCAGTGGCAAAGAGTGAAAGGATGCAGACCGTACCAAGCAAGGCAGAGTTGAAAAGGCCGGTGACAATGCCATTCCCTCAGAGAAATAATCAAATAATTCTTACCTGTGTTTCTGTGAGTGCGTGTGTGTGCACGCGCGCATGTGTGCACGCTGCATATGAACCATTTGAAATTTGTATAGAAAATTTATTTTTCTTTATTTTTCCGCTTAGTTCTACGCTGTCTAGGTGGAGTGAGGACTATCCAGGGCCTCGTCTATAACTCACACAGTTATCCAGCCTCCTCTCAAACCCCAGGACATTGCTCAGCTTGGGATAAGGCAGTAAGGACGCCTATCCCGAGATATATCCAGGGTGATGCTGTTGGAAGCAGGTATCAGACAACGCTCTACACACAGACAATTTTGCTGTCTCCTGTTATAAGAGGCACAGCGGTGACTCAGGCTTCAGGGCTGCTTCATCTAGTGACAATGTAGGGCCACCAAGGCCCAAGCTCCTTCCACTCCTTCTCTTCACTGCTCACCTAGTTGCTTCAGTTCCATGGCCGGCAGCAGGAACACAGGTCCTGGGCTTCCCTCTCTATCCCTAGAGGGAACGAGAAGACTTCTCTCTCACGCAGTTGAGGGTCGCCATCATTTTAAGGTCCATATTAGGCTGCACTCCTTCCTTGGCTTATCAGCAGGTGTCTTGTGCCATGTTTAAACCGGGCTCTGAAGCACCATTCTCATCTACCGGGATCCATCCCTGGAACCGAGGGTGACATCATTGCTGTATCACATAGCAACGCAACTTAGAATGTATGGATGAGATTGGGTACTAGTGGGAAATGTGAGGAGCATGTCAGAGAGCCACCAGGGAAGTGACCCTGTGCAGTGTCACTGCCGCAACCCTGTCCACGACTCCAGTCTCCCTTTACAAGGCGTCTGAAATGTTTTGTTTTTTGATTTCAGGTGCAGCGGGGCATGGTCTGAACCTTGGAGGGGTCTTTGCCCCAGCTGCTCTGTCTTCATAGATGCTCTAGCTTCCGGTCTTGTCTTTTTCTTTTTTTTTTTTTTTTTTCTGTCTTGTCTTTTTTTTTTTTTTTTTTTTTTTTTTTTCCTGTCTTGTCTTTTATTAGCTAACACCCACCCAAGCTCGGCTCCCGTTTCCCCCAGCAAGGGATCAGGCTGCTCCTCTTTCTCGCACTCCTTGGTGTGTTTATTGGTAGCATCCTTCTTAACAGATGCTTACTCGTCCTCTCTAGCCTCCCTTAGAGCAGGGCTTACCCCGCATCTTCATCTCCTAGGCCTAATGCGGTGGTGTCTGCCATGTGCAAGGTGCTGATAGTCAACTTCTAACTCCAATAATTAGTAACTGAGGCTAATTTTAAATAGAAGTTAGTTGCTAGTGTATCAAGAGGAAATTGAATGATCAAAATCTGTTCTAAAGTATTTCCCCTTGTTTATTTTCAAGTATTATCTTGTATAGCAATGGCTAGGATGTTTACCTATGATACCGCCAGGGGAGACGCTCAGATACGGAGGCCAGGGTAGCATGGGATGTGATAGATGCCAGTTTGTGACGGGGTGGTTAAGTCGCAACTCACCACACCACAGTGGCAGACTTTATCAGGGTTTGTTTATGAAGAAAGCTGCCCAGTGTGTCCTTTCCTTTCTTATTTTGTCACCTAATGAAGTAAGGCCTCTCTCTTTCTCTCTCTGTCTCTCTCTGTCTCTCTGTTTCTCTGTCTGTCTGTCTCTCTGTCTCTCTCAAAAGAGATAAATATGGATGTAAAACAGAACAAAAATCTAGTCAAGAAATGGATATTTTTGTTTCATTTTATAAAAAATACATGCTTTATTGAAAAAGGGAAATCATGAGTTTATAAATTTTAGACCTCCAATGTACTGAAGGTTATTAAAGAACATTGTTTGCTATGCAAAATATTAAATATTAAAAGGCTAACAACTTAGTCATTTTTATTATTATTAAATATCAAACTTCTACTAATAAAAATTCTAATACAGAGGCTGTGGGGCATAGCTTAGCCAGGACACTGCTTACAGGACCTTACTCCCACCCCCTAGAGCCTATGTCAAAAGTCAGGTGTGGCGGTGTGTATTGGTAATCTGCTATGAAAGTGGGCACAGGCTGACCCTTGGGACTCAATGGCCAGACAGACCAGGTACCCAGCCCGCTGAGAAACCCTGACTCAAAAAGAAAATAAAAGCTGGACAATGTCTGTGGTTGTATTCTGACTACCACACATAAGCACATGCATGTGTTGTGAAAACTACGCTGCACATGTGTTTGAACAAACAGGAACACACACACACACACACACACACACACACACACACACACACACACAAAGTCACAAACACTAATACAAAACAGATATGGTAGTGCATGCCAGAGACTGAGGCAGAGGAATCCTAAGTTTGACATAAGGCCAGACTATGCTGTATGTTCCAGGAAAACTTAAGCTATGGTGTAAAGGCCTTGTCTTTAAAATGAGCAATCAAATAAACAACCAGAATGAACAAAAGTTGCCACAATTCATATGATCATATTGGGGAGAAAAGCTACCTGAACGGAAACATTTTTGCCTCTGCCTCTAAGGTATTTCTAGTCATTGTCTCGTTGATCGGCGTAATGACGTCCACTTTGAACTGTCCAGATGTGCATTTTTTTCACACTTCTTGCTCAGGAGAGTAATGCATACAGCTTCCCCTCATAAGCTACGGCATCCCAGAGTCCCAGAGATGGAACGACAGGAAGCCTCTACTTTTAATGTCCATCTTCTGTGGCCTCCCTTGGACTCGATATTCTGTACAAGTGTTGGCTCACAGCAGTTCCAAAATTAGAAAAGGCAAGGCAGTGGAGATGAGGCCTCCGAGTCAGGGTGTGGCATTGGTCCTCCCACCTCCCGTGAAAAGGGGTCCTTTTGCAGATGTGCCTGGGAGGGGGAGGCATCGTTGTTGCTCGGCTGTGCACATCTCCAGGGAGATGGCTGCTGCGGCAAAGACGGGAGGTCATTTCTTGCTCAGAGAACCCTGAGGGGAACCTAGGTGAAGTCCGGGACAGGATTTCACCTTTAACTATCGAACTCGATATGTGATCAATCAAAAAGCCCCTAGGGAGGAAGTATAAATAAAACACGTCTCTTGCAAAGAGGGCAAAGCTGCAATTTGCCAAGTGCAGTGTAATTGCTTCTGGTTAATTATCTCAGTGGTGAGGTGGGAGCGCCAATGACACACATTCAAATCCACATTGTGGCTAAAAATAATACTATTTCTTGGATGCTCCTAAAGCTGTTATTGAGACATGGACAATGCCTGTCTGGTTCACGGGGATGCTGGAGATGGATGGTAACTTCAGATAGCTCCATGACACAGCTGTCAATTTTTATCAGCTCTATAATTACTTGCAATCATAGTAATATAATTATTAATAATAATTACAATAATGTTACTGAATGCAGTCATTAGACTAAGTACTACCCATTAGCTCAATGGCTGCTCACAACAGTCCTAACAGAGTGTCTTTTTTTTCCCCTTAGTTTTCAGATCGGGAAACCAAAGTCTAAGTAATTTATTCAAGGTCACACAGCTGATTGTGAACCCTACTTGTTTTGCTGGGATCCAGAGCATTTTCTCTTAGTTGCTATGCAGACACAGCCAATGCCTGGCCTGCATCTCCTGGGACCCAGACTCTGCCTCCTACAACTGCTGGCCACAGTGCCATGAATTGTCCAGAGCTAGGACCTATTCAGAAATATTGCCCTTCAGAGGTGCAGGCAGTCTTACCTGGAGGCACCTGAAACTAACTGCCAACTGTGTGGAGCACTCAACTCCCACCCACTGAGAAACTTCAAGAAGCCCCTCCCTGAAGGAGGTAGCGCCTGTTCTGTGACCACCGCATGTGCCGGAACCCCTGCAGAATCAGGCTGGGCTAGATCTTGTTTAAACTACATCTTTAATTTCGTCTTCTCTAACCGATGGCCATCCTTCCCATATAGATTTGCCCTGAGATCATTCTGTTAACAGGAGTCTGGCACAAGCCCCCTCCCAGATTCCAGTTCTAGGAGCCGAGGCTGGGCACTGTTGAGCTAGTGCTTGCTGTCCTTCCTGCTCTGCCAAAGGAGGCCTTACCACCAAGAAAACGTCACTCACTCTTTCAGTCTGACCTTACTCTCTTACATCTTGGTACTTTATGCTTCTTCTCTACAGGAAGAGAGGGCTAGATCAGACGGGTCCTCCAAGTCTTCTCTAGTCCTTCAAGCTTGTGAAATTGCCCTCTTTCTAAAGTCCACTTGTTTGGGGTTACAGCTGTGTCAAAAGAAAGTCCTTGGTGTGGCAGTTTATGACTGTAAGGAGATTGACAGAGCCATGGCAGTCCCTTACAATCTGCTCTTCATTTCTCCCAAATGACACTCATAAAAGATATAGTCCACAACAACTCCCCCCCCCCCCTCATCCCCTAAGACCTTCTATCCAAATTTTGTCCTGCCTACAAGTGTAGGGATAAAGATGGAGCAGAGACTGAGGGAATGGCAAACCAATGACTGGCCCAACTTGAGACCCACCCCATGGGAGAGAGCCAACCCTTACACTATTAATTATACTCCACTTCCAGACAGGAGCCTAGCATAACTGTCTTCTGAGAGGTTTCATCCAGCAGCTGTTGGAAACAGATGCAGAAACCCACAGCCAAAAAAAATTGATGGTGCTCAGGGAGTCTTGTGAAAGAATGGGAGGAAGGATTGAGAGAACCAGAGAGGTCAAGGGCACCACAAGAAGACCTGCAGAGTAAACTAACCTGGACCCATGGGGGCTCACAGAGACTGAACCACCAACCAAAGAGCATGCATGGGCTAGACCTCCTACACATATGTAACAGATGTGCAGCTTGTTCTTCATGTGGGTCCTCTAACAATGGGAGTGGGGACTGTCTCTGACTCTGTTACCTGCCTTTTGATCCTTTTTGCATAGCTATGGGTTGCCTTATCTGGCCTCAGTGGGAGAGAATGCACTTAGTCCTGATGTGACTTGATACACGAAGATGGGTTGGTAGCCATGGCAGGGTATGGGGTGTGGGGTGTGGGGTGTGGGGTGTGGGAGGGAAGCTCCCTTTCTCTGAAAGAAGGGGAAATGGGGGAGAGGGTGTGAGGGTGGGACTAAGAGCAGTTGAAGGAAGGGTCTGGCATCAGGCTGTAAAGTGATTAAATAAATTATTTATGGGGGAAAAAAGATGTTGTCCACTAAGGGCACCGCGTGTGATCCTGTGAACTGGCAGATTCTGTTTAATTCAAGATGTTTTTAGGAGGAAATGGTATTCCCAAGGGTAGGGAGCAAGGGCAGTGGGCTTCTGGGAAGTTACAGCTTGAGGTGGAGGTGAGGGTTAGGCCTTCCATCTCTACAGGGGGGTAGTAAGCATGGTGCACAGGTGTGTTCTCAGAGTCATCAAGAGGAGGAACATTGTGACCTCTACAATTCACTCTGACTAGCGTGGTGAATTACATAGACAATAATCAGAGGTTGGGAAGTGGGAATTATTCCCATAAATAAAAGAAGAGACATGTTACCCATCATAATACGAGGGGGAGCCATACATAAGCTTCAGCTTGGTGGTCTGGGGATGGAGATGATCAGGCCTTGCTGTCTTACACATAATCAACAGCTGATGGGGTGGGGGGAAAGGGAGAGAAGTGAGATCTTTTGAAAGGAAAGCAGAAATTCTGAAAACAGGCTGAAGGCATGGGAAATGAGTTCAGTGGGGGACTTGGTAGTATTCCAATACAGAGACACCACGACACATGTCCTGATGCCAGGGTGTTTTTCCTTTGACCAATTTCAACTATCCAGGTGGAGAACAGGGGTGAGGTGGGCTTAAGCCTAAATTGGATTTTGCTAAACTGATTTGCTAAAAACTATAGAGAGGTAAAAAGCTGCAGGGGGCAATGATGATGATGATGATGATGATGATAATGATGATGGTGATGATGATGGTGGTGGTGGTGATGATGGTGGTGGTGGTGGTGATGATGATGATGGTGATGATAGGTCATGCTGTGTAAGCAGAGAAGGAAGATGGAGAGGACATGATGGATACTAGAACAGCAATAAGGTCAAAGCATAGGAGCTTCTAGTAGACTAGAAGAATGCAAGTGTCCTTGAGCAGCTGAGCCGTGAGCATGGGGAATGACGTTTAGAAAGTAGGACAGGCAGAGTAGGGGTGTTAAAGTGCTGCCAACACTGGGAGTGACAAGATCTAGGACGTGTTGTGGTAGGGGCTGAAATGGAGGAGAGGGAAAGTTCAGCAGGAGGAAAGACATCACCCTTGACTCTTCATACTGGGATGTTAGCTGGCCGTCTGTAGGTCACCAAGCATGGTCAAAAGAGCACAAGTGGAAAGTGAAAGTATGAACACATTTCTAGAATACCCCCCAAAATAATAGCCAAAAAAGAGTCTAACAAATGAAAGGGAGGGTGGTGTGGGCTTCACAGAAACTGGGGTGATGGAGAGAGAACAATTGAGACACGGGCCATACAAGGTAGGAGGAGCAAATGAGAGATGCAGTGATGGGTAATTTTTTTCCTGTCAACTTGAGTAGGAGATTGTAGCACGCCTCTAGGTGTGCCAGTAAAGGTATTTCCAGAGTGACTTTAATGGAGGAGAAGATGGGTCCTGAATGTGGGTGACAGCAGCAACTATTTTGTATGTAGGAGCAGCCTTAGCTCCAGATCTGTGCTTATCAGCAAAGTATAACTCTACAAGACAACCACTGTAGCAGGCAGGGATGCTGTGTGGACAGGATAAAGGGGTGGGGGAGGGGAAGAAGCCAGCAAACCACTGACATGACACTTCCCTCTCCACTTCTGCTCTCTTGATCATGCTTGGTGACCTACAGATGGCCACCTAGTGTCCCAGTATGAAGATCCAAGGGTGAGGTTTTTCCTCCTCCTGAACTTTCCTTCCACTTCACTTCAACCCCTACCCCCAGCCCACCTTAGACCTCATCACTCCAAGTTTTGGCAGCACTTTAGCACCTACTTTCTAAGTAGCAACATCCTGCTTTCTAAACAACATTCCTCTTCTCTGCTTTGTGGGTATCACTTGGAGCACCTCCACAATGCGCTTCCTGCTGTGATGGATGAATCCCTCTGACAGTGGGAGGCCAAATAAATAGAGTAACAAGCACAGATACTTACTCCACCTTTGGTCATAATGGTCATAACCCACCCCAAGAGATATGCAGGGAGACCATCTTGAGGATAACCAAATGCCTAGTGGTTAGTGTCTGAAAGTGGATCTCTGTGCCCTAGACTAGGCTATACTGGCACCAGGAAAAGAGTGATTGTCACTAAGCCACAGCATGCTTGACAGGCTGTCGTAGAGATGGACATGTGGCACTCAGCACACATTCTACCCTCAACAGGCATGTCCTCTGTACTACAGAGGCTGGGATTTTCTACACTCCCTGACACCTTGGCTTCTATTGGAGCCCCCATCTCCACTTGCCATGGACTTGGGTGGGACTTGGGAGCTAGGAGGGATGGGGTGGAGACTGTGCTTCTGCATCTCTGCTGACTGTGCTAATCACAGAGCCATAGCTTATACTAGCTATATGCCCATCTATCTGCAAGGCATTCATCTGGAACTGCATACTGTAACTGGCCTGGAGGCCTTCCTGTCCACCATGGATGCCTGATGATGGTGGTGGTGGGGATAACATTTTAACGGAAGTTTCTAGATCAGAGCTTTCATGTTAAAGAGATGGCAAGCTTTTGGATGGTCCAATTTGCCATCTAGAAAACGTAGGCTGAGATTTTTTCTTTAAGCCTCTAAGGATGCTATAAGCAATCCATTATAGCTGGAATGAGCCTTTTCGCACAAACTTGGTACAGCTTACTCTGTACTTGACAGTGGCCCCTCAGTGGGCACTTTGTGGCAGAGAAGATCATCTTTGAACCCAAGGCACTGTCCGCAATATAAACCCAGCTTACTAAAAATAAGAAAGGCATTCTTCCTGGGCACTCACTAAGTGCCAGCCATTGTCTCCAGAGCTCATACAGCCTTGTAGAGCAGCCATGATGGTCAATCACAGCACAGAGGGAACTCTCTTCTTTTAAGGTCAAGGTTACACAGCTGGAAAGCAGCTTCCTGGTTTGGAATCAGATGCGTCAAGCTGCCCGAACACTGTGGCACCTCATGAGTTAGGGCAGCTTTATGTAGACCATAAGGATTTGACAATGTTCACAAGCAAAGAAAAACATATTTTTGTATGTGTGTGTTGCAAAAAATCTCCAGAGGCAGATTCCCAATCTTACTCTTAAAACTTGAGTAAAATTAGAGTAACTGTCTTCCATGAAATGTCAGACACGCCTCACACTAAACTACAAAGATACCCAAGTGGGAGAGATTTCAAGGGACAAGAAGGGTTGTTGGGATCCTGAGCTTGCAATGAGCAGCCTGAAAAACAGAGGGTCACTTTGGCAAAAGCAAGAAAGCCTGGGCTCTGTTACCAATGTGCTGGGCATGGGCACATGCAGAGGGGTCCTAATGGCTGCTAGGTCTGGGATTTAAGTCCAAGGTGGAAAAAGATCCCCTGGCATGGTAGGGAGGCACAAGGATCTTTCTGATGAAGTAGGAAGCACTTTGCATTTATTTCAGAAATAGCCTCAGAAAAGCCAAGTGACCCCCCCCCCCCTCCCACTCTCTTTTCTTCCTTCCTTTGGGAAGAACTGAGGGACTTACACATTCAGCCACTAAGACAAATTCCCTAACACTTCTTTTATGCTTGGGTAGGCTTTTTTTTTCTTGGTCCCCCCTGCCTCTCTCTTTGTTTCCTTCTTCACTCTCCTCCTTCTACTTCTGCTCCTCCTCCTTTTCCTCCTCCTCCTTGTTCTGCTTGTTCTTGTTCTTCTTCCTTCTTCTTCTTCTTCTTCTTCTTCTTCTTCTTCTTCTTCTTCTTCTTCTTCTTCTTCTTCTTCTTCTTCTCCTTCTCCACCACACCTGGCTTTATAGTACCTACCTGTTGCAAACAGAATCTGTAGTGGGAAAGTCCTGGCTTCAAGTAGGAGGGTAAATATGTGTGTCTGAGGACATAGACTTTGGAGGGAGCACTTGGGCTAACATCTTAGGCACTTTCTTTATTATCTAATTCTGTCTCAATTTAATGCTATGAAGAGGGGCTAATAATATTATTATTATCCACATTTTGATCACGAGTTAAAGATTTTTAAAAGTGTGGCAGAGGTCTTGCACCTAGTAAAGGCCCAGGAAATATGAATTCAGAGGACAGGACTCAAGAGAGACATTTATTTCTATCTGATCTCTTTGATAGTGCTTGAAAGGTTATATTATGCATATACCTTATTCATTTAAAAGAACCCTTTGTGTATATGAGCATTAATGTGTGTGAATATTGATAAGTACATACCATAGGGCATATGTGGAGGTCAGAGGGCATCCTCAGGTGTTGGTCCTCGCTTTAGGTTGCTTGAGACAGGTTGCCTTTTTTCCTGCTGAATATACAAGGCTAGCTGGCCCACGAACTTCCAGAGAGAGATTCTGCTGTCTCCACTTCTCATCTCCTCACAGGAACACTGAGCTTGCAGGTGCACACACCTGCTATCACATCTGTGGAGATTCCAACTCGGGTCTTTATGCTTCCACAGCAAGCATTTTACCCACTGAGACATCCTCCCAGCCAATACTATTCAAAGGGGATTTTAATCAACAGGGAAAAGGACAAGAAACATACACAATGTTTCCTTCTTTCTAAGAATAATTTTTCCGTTGGTAAAATGAGGGTACTAGTGGCCCAGGATCATGGGATGTTAATGAGGATAAGAGCTCAGAGCAGTGTCTAGCCTGTGGTTCTTGGTTCTCTTCAGTGCAAATGTTCCCTCCATACCACCTGCTCCTTTAGCCTTGTTCTGCCTTCCTCTTATCCACTACCCAGAGGAATTGCTAAGGAGAGAAGAGTTCTGGACATAGAATCCCTGTTCCTTGTTACCACAAGAACCTCTGGAATTAGTGTTCAGTCCGGGCCCCTCTAGCAGGTTGGCCAAGGACTTTATGGTCAGCAGTTTCAGGAAGAAGGCCAGCAGTCTGCTGAGGTGCTGCCATTGTACTGACTCTGGCCATCTTCAGGGAACTCTGGGACCTTTATTGCCAGGATGCAGCCTGGCAAGAAGGTTAAGAGGCAGGGATAAAGTGTGGGGTGACAGGCTTGGATAGCCAAAGGTATTTCCACTGTTTGTTCTTTTTAAATTATTTATTTAATCTTCTCTCGTATTTTACATCCCAACAGCAGTTTCCCTTCTCTCCTCCCCTCTCATTTCTTCCTCCATGCCTCCCGCTACTTCCCCTGCATCCTTTTATGTTTCCCTTCAGAAAAGGGCATCCCCCCTAGGGATAGCAGCCAAACATGGCATATCAAGTTGCAATAACTCTAAACACCCCCTTCATATTAAGGCTGATGGTGCAACCTAGTAGGAGAGAAGGGGGTCCCAAAAGCAGGTAAAAGAGCCGGGTGTGGGGGCGCATGCCTTTAATCCCAGCACTCAGGAGGCAGAGGCAGGTGGATCTCTGTGAGTTCGAGGCCAGCCTCGTCTACAAAGTGAGTCCAGGACAGAGGCAAGGCTACACAGAGAAACCCTGTCTCGAAAAACAAAACAAAACAAAAAAGCAGGCAAAGGAATCAGGGACAACTGCTGCTCCCACTGTTAAGAGTCTCACAAGAACACCAAGCTATACAACCATAACATGTATGCAGAGGGCCGAGGTCAGATCATGTAGGTTCCCCGATTGTCACTTCAGTCTCTGTGAGCCCCTGTGAGCCCTGGCTAGTTGGTTCTGTGGGTGTTCTTGTGGTGGTCTTGACCTCTGTGGCTCTTACTATCCTTCTTCCTCCTCTTCTGTAGGATGCCAAGAGCTCTGCCTAATGTTTCCCTTCCCCTGTACATTCTAACAAACCCATCCCAGCCTGCCTAAAGTCTAAAACAGGTTTCACCGCCCAGAGTAACGAGCTATTCCACAAACCGACTGAATACAGACTCAGTTCTATATAAGAGCTCAAGCAAGATTGCTATTTCTCAGGTCCGTACTGGCTTCCTTCCTGGATACGTTGACAGACTGCTGATGGCTCTGGATCTGTACTATGGCAGGTTCAAGTTCAGTGGGAAAGGAAGGGCCCATTCAGAACTGGATGCAAAAGTCTTGCCACATCTCTGCCTCCATCTGGTCACAAACCCATTGCGGTACCAATCCCCCCTTCCAAGCAGAATGTAATGCCAGGCCTATCTTATCAAAAGTTAAACCATACTCCAAACGTAACAGTCGCAGCATGAGAGATGAAAGTCCCCAGAAGGAAACTGAGGCACTGTTAGCAGGAGAAGGGAACATGGCAGCATGCATGTCAGAGTCTAGCTGAGAGCAAGGTCTTAAAAAGAGAAATTGAAAAAAAATAAGTCGGGGGGTGGGGAGGGGAAATTGGTCTGTATCAGATTCCAGCATTTCCTGGCTCTTGATGTGTGACTTTGGACAGCTTTATTAGTTACTTGCCTTATTGCCATGACAACATACCCTGACCAAAGCACCTTAAGGAAAAATGAGTTTGTTTTGGCATTTAGGTCCAAGGAACAGTCCATCACAGGGGACGGACACTGCGGCAGGAGCCTGAGGCTGCTGGTCTCATTGCATTGCAGCTAGGAAGCTGAAGGAGAGAGGACAGGGGCTCAGAGGACTTTATTGTTATTATTATTATTTTACTCAGTCCAGGACCCCAGGGCGTGAAATGCTGTTGCCTGCAATTGAAGTGAGTTCTCCCTTTAAACTAACCTGGTCTAGATGATGCCCCACAGGTGCCTGTAAGGTGACCCTAGACCCTGCCTAGCTGACCCCTCAACATTCATCACCACATCAGCCTTTCCCTTTGTCACCCTGCCCTCGGCAGCTGGGAAGTACAGTTCTTTGCTGGCCTCTGGTTCTGCGCCTTTGCTGTTCTTCCTAGGCATCCATGAGGTTGTATCCTGTTTCCCCAAAGCTGTGATGATTGTGAAGGGTCCCTGCCCCATGGACTAGCTAAGCCCATAGGCCCTAAATCCGGAAGGTGGGATCAGATCTTGCTTCTACCACTACCTGCTCCACAGTTGCATCCTCTTGGTACCTCTTGTGTCTCCCCACAGAAATGCAAGCTGTGGCACCTTAATGAGTTTTGGCACAGAAGCGGCCTGCCCCTAGGTTGTTTAGCAACCACTGACATCATCATCCACCTGCCACTAGGTGTGTGCCAGGGGTCCAGGATAAAAGGACAAACTCACCACCTACCACCACCACCATCATCATCATCATCATCATCATCATCATCACCATCATCATTCCCTCTCTCTCTCTCTCTCTCTCTCTCTCTCTCTCTCTCTCTCTCTCTCTCTCTCACACACACACACACACACGCACACACACACACTTGTCTCTTGTCCCCCTGGGGTGCCCTCTCCCCTTTTCCTTATCTCCCCATGCTTCTATCATAAATCTCTCCATATCAGATCTGTTGTCTCACTCTATTTATTTAATGATAACAGTGAGTATGAAAGTCTTCACAGTCAGCTCTATGTCAAGCATGCGACAGTGGCCAGCACAGAGAAACCTTTTCTCCTTATGTGCTGTCTTCTTCAATTTCATCATTAGGTATCTTGGTTGTGGAACCAGTGGTAAGACAATTTTCACCAAGTAACAGAGTCTGTGAGGGGATTTTATTGAGGGAAATAGCTGGAAAAAAAAAAAAAAAGACAGTAAAATGGGAGCAGTCTAGAGAGGTGTCAGGCCCACAGAGGAAGTCCCACTGCACAAGAAAAGGAAAGCAGTGAGGAAACATTGTACATTCCTATGAATAGGAGAGTTCTCATGCCAAACCACTGCCTCAGAGGCCTCCCCAAATGCCCCTGGGCTTCATGGGTGCTTGCTGCAACATTACCACTGGCTGGGAGTGACCTGAGCACAAAGGCCAGGATGGCTGTCCTCAGTCCTTTGTATTCCTTGTGTTTGAGGGCCTCATCTTTGTGCTCTGCCAGGTCCCTGTAGACTTTGAACTTCTAGAAGGCCTGCCTCACTCTGACTGTAATTCTAGCCCCAGCCCCAGCCCCAGGCCTGGCCCCAACAATGTCAGTGCTTGTGGCATGAATGGACAGAGTAGAGCCTGCAGTCCCAGTATGGCAACTGACAGTGGGTTTTAAGTTGGGTTCCATACAGGGGTTGGTACTCCTATCCAGTGTCCATATTTCCTTCTAAAAATCACCAAGTGAGCTCAGCCGGTTGGTTCAAGCTTCTGCTTTGAGGTGGAGCTCTGTCATGTGACGCTGCCCCAGGTGCCTTGCTGGCTGAGTCCCTTCTTCCCTCTGAACAGTGTTTCCTGCAATTGTTCCCTTGCTGATTCTGCTGCCAAAACTACAACTGAAAATCAAAGAGCATTTTTAATGAAAAAGACCCTTCATGTCCCTTTTCCCTTCAAATCCAATGTAATAAATTTGAGACTGTTAGTGACATTTAAGCCCTTCTACATGTCCCCGCTCTGGAGGGAGACTGTTCTTGTAATTGTTTCAAATAGTAAAATCTCTTTACATTTCACCCTATGACCTTTTCCTTCATATAATATCAACAATATAGAAAACAAATGTTTGATGTTTCTGAAGCAGGTTTTGGTGCTTGGGTGGCCAGTAATCTTGCCACTCTTCACATTCATTATTCAGAGAGTGTCTTTGGAGTGCACTTTTCAGAAGGTTAATTTGCATATGCACATCTCTTTTGTACTTCATGCTATCTGAGCATGGTGCACAATAACTCTCCTGAAAAAGTATCGTTTTACATTATGATAATATTAAGAGGGATTTCTTAGCTTAGGCATCCTGACACGCTGTTCTTCCTTGCCCAGGCGTGGAATGAGTTGCTGGCATTTGGAAAACACGTTAGTGGAGAACAAAGCATACCTTGCTTCTGCTCTCAGATGAGAAACAGATGTCCCGAGGCTGTCTTATTTGGAACCTGCATGCAAGAATTTTGAAGGCCCTGATAGTCCCTGAATCTTGTCTGCTGCACTTTGTTCCATCTTTGCAGCATCTCTGAGTAAGGAGAGGGACCATTTAGGTCAGCGATGCAAGTCAAAGTTGTCTTCCCTTTGCTGATCTGTAATTCACAATGGGGGTTCGTGGATGACAGGTGAGTCCTGCCTATATCATCCCAGTGTGAACGGGAGCGATGCATCCTGGCATCCTTCCTGTCACACCAGCTGCACACCCAGGTCATCCACCATAAGCAGCTGGAGTGGGTTGGGTAGAGGCACACTCAAATTCATGGACTGCACGTGGCTTCCTTTGTGACAAGGTGTTGTCTTGTATAGATTTGTGGGCAGTTTTGCTGTCCAAGTTGGAGGAAAAACCAAAGACATTTATGTTTAATGGCATGCTTGGAATTCCAGGCCAGAGTGCTTAGGCGAGACGAGGTGGGCTTTCTAGTTTCCTGTCTCCCCACTTTCCAGAACCCAGCCTTTCTTTTTCTGGGGAGAGCACACTGGTTATGTTTGGGGAGCCAACTTCCCCTCACCCCAAACTGAGTAATTGTGTCAGAATAGCCCCATGAGCCAGCCAAGCAGCAAGGAATGAATTAGCCAGTCTAGATATCCTTGCTTGGGTTTCAAAAGAGGTCTCCTCCTCCACCCCTCTTTTCTTCCTTTTCTTGTACTCCATGTTAGATTCAGATCTGTGAAAGCTCAGTGCCATCTTGGTTTCATGAGAAAAGAACCTGAAATTGATGCCAAGAAGGATAAGTTGAGGCCGAGAGAAAGAAACCAGTTTCCGTATTATTGAGCCTCAGGATCTAGCAGAGGCTGTGTTTGTAAATGTCCTACTTACGGGAGACAATATATTCTCCTTCCTTTGCTAAGATGATTTGGGTTGTATTTTCTGTCACAATTGCCTGAAAAAAAAAAAAGTTCCGAGGCATGGTATCAGACATCGCACTCACATAAATCTAAATAAAGGAAATATGCTTTTCTGGAAATAATTATATTCTGTTGGCCGTTCCATAAATATTTATTGAGCTTCTGCTCTATGACATCTAGTCTGTTATAAGCTGTAGGAGATTCAGAGCTGTTCCCAAGAGACAGATGGGCTGATGGGAAGAGGCTTTGGAGTGAGGACAAGTGAGAAAGGAAGACAAGGAGGGAAGGGAGGAAGGCCCATGAAGGAGAGATAAACCTGTTTTCTTTACAATCCCAAGTGTGGGATCAGAATGTTCTGGCGAGAGAACAGGTGAGGTTAATCCAATAGAAGACCAACCACCTGGTACAGGGGCTTGATTGTTGCCAGCTGAAAAGATCCCATGAACAGACTCTGGGAGGAGATATACAAATGAGCCCAGACCTGGAGGCGGGGCTGTTGGAGACTTCGGATAGTTTTGGCTGTTCATCGCTCCACTTCGAGATACTCCTAGGGAGAACAGCTCAAGGGTAGGCTTAGGGGCTCCAGCTCCTGCTGAGGTTCTGGGTTCTGGTTACTCCAGATTCCAGCAGATCCTGCTGATTACGCCAGGAGAATCGCTCCTCAGAACTGATATCCTTACGGTTTTGTCATTGTGTTCCTTAATCCTCTTTTCCTATTGGTTTGGTGAGTTGAGTTATAAGTGACATACGCTCGGTTAATAAGTTGTAATAAAAAATATTGGTTAAGAAAATTGAGCTTGCAGGCCCAGGAGATGCAGGCTTTAGGCGAATGGGACCTGGGAGAATGCTTACTTCTGTGAGGGATGGAGAAGTTTCCTTTCTGATAGTGGAGCCCTTTCCTGTCCTCTTGGTTTCAGGTGCTTAGCTCAGTATCATGCAGAGGACAAGTGGCCAGTAAATATAAAGGCTGAATGGTGTTGTGTGGTTCTCCTGGGGACGTATAAAGAAATACCTTGTTACTTCAGACAAAAACTAACACATTGGAGTTGGACAAGACAAACAAACAAGGAAAAGATCCCAAGAGAAGGCACAAGAATCAGCGATTCCTCTGTTCCTACACCTAAGAACCCCATAAAAACAATAAACTGGAAGTCTCAATAGAAATGCAGAGGGCCTGGTACAGACCCCTGGACCTAATATGGGATGGGGAACAGACTTGTGGGAGAACAGGTGATGTTTACCCACTTAGAAGTCAAACCACTTCATTGGGGGGGGCGCTTTTTGCGTCTTGGTATTGTTTGCCTGTTCACTGCTCCACTTTGAGACCTCTGAGAGCAAACTGCTCCAGCGAAAGCTTCAAGGCTTTGAGCTCTGGCTGCAGCTCCAGGTTCCAGCAGCAACTTTGGAGGAATAGCTGGCCTGCTGAAATCCTGCCGACTAACGCCAGGGGGATTGCTCCCAGGAACTGAATTCAAAAAGATCTACTTCTCCTGTTTCCATAAGCCTCTTTTCTCTCCTATTTAGGGTAGGTGGGTTGGACGGGAGGTATAAGCATTTAAAGAACCCCAAATAAAGTAACTTTGGACAAGGGGAAGCCTACGTACTCTCCTCTTCATATCCTTCTTCTCTGCTTCTGTTCGCTTGATTCCCCTGTTCCAGCATTCCCATCCATAACAGTCTATTGTATTTCCCTTTCCTAATGAGAGGCATCTGTCCCCTCTGCTCCCTTACTCTACACCTAACCTCTGTGGTTCTCTGGATGGCAGCTTGGTTACCATTGGTTGCAGTTAATATACACATGTAAGTGAATACATACCATATTTGTCTTTCTCTGTCTGGGATACCTCACTCAGGATGATTATTTTCCAGTTCCATCTATTTACCTGGGAATTTCATGATTTCCTCTTCTTCTTCTTCTTCTTCTTCTTCTTCTTCTTCTTCTTCTTCTTCTTCTTCTTCTTCTTCTTCTTCTTCATGAGTAATACTCCATACTGTAAATGTACCACATTTTCTTTCTTCTTCTTCTTCTTCTTCTTCTTCTTCTTCTTCTTCTTCTTCTTCTTCTTCTTCTTCTTCATGAGTAATACTCCATACTGTAAATGTACCACATTTTCTTTATCCATTATTCTGTTGAGGGACAATCTAGGTTGTTTTCATTTTCTGTCTCTTATAAATAAGGTAATAGTGAACACTCTTGAGCAAGTGTCTCTGTGGTAGGGTGAAGCCTCCTCTGGGTATAAGCTCAAGCGTATAGCTGGATGTTGAGGTAGCTCAATTTTCATCTTCCTAAAGAGTCACCGCACTGAATTCCATAGTGGCTGTACAGATTTGCAGTCCTACCAGCAATGTGTAATTTTCTCCCTTACCCTATATCCTCAGCATCATGAGCTGTCATTTGTTTTATTGATTTTAGCCACTCTACTGGTGTAATATGAAATCTCAAAGTAGTTTTGATTTGCATTTCCCTGGTGGCTAAGGATGTTGAATATTTTTAAAGTGTTTCTCAGCTGTTTGAGTTTCCTCTATTGAGAATTCTCTAATTAGATCTGTACCCCATTTTTAAATTGGGCTATTTGTTTTCTGTATGTCTAGTTTCTAGAGTTATTTATATGTTTTGGATATTAAGCCTCTATCAGATGTGGGGTTGGTAAAAAAATATTTTCCCATTGTTTGTTTTGGTTTTGGTTTTTTGAGATATAAGGTTTCTCTGTGTAGTCCTGGCTGTCCTGGAACTCACTCTGCAGATCAGGCTGGCCTTTAACTCACAGAGATCACCTGCCTCTGTCTCCCAAGTACTGGGATTAAAGGCATGTGACATCACTGCTCGCCTCTTTTCCCATTCTATAGGCTGCCATTGTGTCTGATTGATGGTGTCTCTTGCAATGCAGAAGCTTTGCAGTTTCGTGTGGTCCCACTTACTAACTGTCAATCTTAGTACCTATACTAACAGTGCTCTGTTCAGAAAATCTTTTCCTGTGCCAATGAGTTCAAGGCCATTCCCCACTTTCTCTTCTCCCAGGCTCAGTGTATCTAGTTTTATGTTGAGGTCTTTGATCCATTTAGAGTTTAATTTTGCACATGGTGATAAGTATATATATATATATTTGGTTTCTTCTACACACAGCATTCCAGCTTGACCAGAATAATTTTTTTTTGATAATTCTGGTTTCTCTCCATTGTGTATTTCTGGGTATTTTATAAAAAATTAGGTATCCATAGGTTCGTAGATTTATGTCTGGGTCTTTGATTCGATTCCATTGATTATTGTATCCATTTTTTGTGCCAAAAACCATGCTTTTTAAAATCACCATATCTCTGTAGTACAACTTGAAATCAGAGATAAGGATACCTCCAGCATTTCTTTTATTGTATAGGATTGTTTTAGCTACCTGTTTTTGTGTGTGTGTGTGTGTGTGTGTGTGTACACTTATGGCATGCATGCTTTTTTTTTTTCCATATGAAGCTGAAAATTGTCCTTTGAAGATCTGTTAAGAATTGTACTAGAGCCAGGCATGGTGGCGCACACCTTTAATCCCAGCACTCGGGAGGCAGAGGCAGGTGGATCTCTGAAACCAAGGCCAGCTTGGTCTACAAAGCGAGTCCAGGACAGCCAGGGCTCTTACACAGAGAAACCCTGTCTCGAAAAGCCCACTCCCCCAAAAAAAGAATTGTGCTAGAATTTTGATGGGGATTGCATTGAATCCGTAGATTGCTTTTGGTAAGGTGGCCATTTTTACTATACTAATTCTATTGATCCTTGAGCATGAGAGATCTTCAATTTCTTTCTTCAATGTCGTAAAGTTTTTATCCTACAAGTCTTTCACTTGCTTGGTTAGAGCTACCCCAGTATGTTTTATATTAGTTGAAGCTCTTGTGGAAGATGTCATTTTTCTGATTTCTTTTCCAGTCTTGAGAAATCTTTTTTAAAGAAAAAAAACTAGTTCTGTATGTGTGTGTTTTAGCATGAGTTTGTGCATGTGTGAGTGCAATGCCTTCAGATTCTGGAGGAAGGCATCACATCCCTTGGAAATGCAGTTACAGGCAATTGTGGGCTGCCTGTCACGGGCTCTGGGGACCTACCTCAAGTCTTCCGTGTGAGCAGCATGATGCACATACAACTACTGAGATACCTCGCCAACCCTTGAATCATTTTTTTTTTTTTTAAACTAGAAGCACCGGCCTTTGTCCTGCCTATAGTATTTCCAGGCTTACTGATTTCTGATTTAATCTATCTTAGCATTACACCAGGCCTTTCTATGTCCCCAAAGAGAACTGGACATTATTGCTTTAGTGGCTCTTCCAGTGTAGAGATGAATCTAGAAGCGACCTTCCATTGTTGGTCAGTTAAGTTGATCCCAGCTTTATGCTGTTATGGAGCCACTGCTGGAAACGAATATCCTTATAGCTAAAACATCACACGTAGAATTATTTCCTTTGGCAAGCTTCTAGACAGAATGGTGAATCGAACGAAGTGCGTGCTATCAAAGCTCCATGCCTCACATTTCCATGCTTTCTCTGATGTTTGTCCTCAGCAATTCTGCGTGTGATGGTTAAGGCAGTTAACTTGATTGGATCTGGATACCCCTAAAAGAAACACTTCAGGAAGGGTTGGTGAGGCCATTCTCAGTGTTAACTGAGCAAATCAGACCCTCCTTGGTGTGAGCAGCAGCCTGTGGGAGGCAGAAGTTAAGGGATCCCAGGCAAATGTTGTGCTGCCTGCCTTCTTGCCAGTGAGCATGTCTCCTCCATTGCTGCAGTTAATGAAGCCACCCATGGCTGACTTTCCTATGCAGCTTCTGTGACCTTCCAATGGAGCACAGCTACAGGAATCCTCCAGTCCCTTAGCATCAGATAGGGACTGCTGAGACATCCGACTTTGTGCAATAAGCAGCTATGAGGTTCTCAGGCTCTCCAGCCCCACAGACAGCAATTGTTAGACTACCTAGGCCACGTTATGTAAGCCCATGTAATCCCTTTTAGTAACATACGTGATTCTGTAGCTTGTGCTCTTCTAGAGAACCTTGGCTTATGCTGCATGTAATTTCCTGCTCCTCCTCCTCCTTCCTCCTCTTCTTCTTCCTCCTTCCTCCTCCTCCTTCCTCTTCTTCTTCCTCCTCCTTCCTCCCTTCCTCCTCCTCCTTTCCTCCCTCTTTCTCCTCCTCCTTCCTCCTCTTCTTCTTCCTCCTCCTTCCTCTTCTTCTTCCTCCTCCTTCCTCCCTTCCTCCTCCTTTCTCCTCCTCCTTCCTCCTCTTCCTCCTCCTCCTTCCTCCTCCCTCCTCGTTCCTCTTCTTCCTCTTCTTTCTTCCTCCTTCCTCCTCTTTCCTTCTCTTCCTTCCTTCCTCCTCTTTCCTTCTCTTCCTTCCTCCTCCTTCCTCCTCCTTCTTCTCCTCCTTCTCCTCCCCTTCCTCCTCCTCCTCCTTCTTCTTCCTCCTCCCCCTTCCTCCTCCTCCTCTTTCTTCCTCCTCCTCCCCTTTCCTCCTCCTCCCCTTTCCTCCTCCTCCTTCCTCCTTCTCTTCTTCCTTCCTCCTCCTCCTCCTCATCTGAAGGGAGGGGCAGGTTTGTCCATACATCAGGTTAGGAATCATGCTGTTTCCTCCTATTTCTTTCCATAGTGACTTCCAAAGAGGGACATCTTTCTTCTGGGACCAAGTCTGCTCAGAACAGCAGGTGCTCCCTGTAGGAAGTAGCTTTAGAGCCAGAAATCTCAGCTTTGCCCTCTCATAAGCCAGGAGCTTTTTCCCCTCTCCCTGTATCTCAGGACCCTGATCCTCTGATTGTTCAGGGTCCTGCTTCGTTCTGGAAACAGTTTAGAAACAGGGGGAGGTTCTGCTGGCTGACTTGGGAGGATCCAGGATTGTGGTGGCAGAAAGGGACATTCCATCATCCTACAGTCGAATGCACTTCAGAGATGGAAAGAAACTAGGGATGATTCTGGCCGAAATGTTGTTAGGAAAAAATGTCCAGTTTACTCTTGCCACTGTTACCATTCTTTTCCTCCCCATGAAAATTTAATGCTGCGCCCACAGCAAGGATGCGCTTCCCTAACCGATGGGGACTGCTTAACCTGAGCCATCACAGGGGACACTGAATGGTATCGAGCAAAGGCCCAGGGTGGGTAATAAGCCTCTCTTGATGAGTGCTTCTGGGAGTCTCTGCAGAGGAGCACAGAGCCACATCCTTCACCCATCTGACAAGTATTTGCAGAGGCCTTCTCTGAGGCCTGCCCTGGGATTCCCTGAATCTCCAGAAGCTCTGTTGTACAGAAAACAATAGTGGGGCAACAAACTGTGGTCATGGGGTTGTGGAGACCTGAGCTGTGCTCCTGCCTGGGTGGTGCAGATCCACCCTCTCTCCTCTCTGAGCCTCAGTCTCCTCATCCGTGAAATGTGAACCATAGCACTGCCATCTTCACAGAGAAGGGGGAATTCAGCAAGGGACGCCATGTGCCCTGTGGATTGATGCGTAGCAGGAGCTGAGCAAACCTTAGGCAGTGACTGTTAGCTCTAACGTAGGACAATACTAACCACATAGGGTTATTATAAACATTAAATGAGATCTGGTGTGGGAAATATCTGGTGCCAGGAGGTTTTCATGCAATAGTAATTTTAGGGCAGTTTCCCTGTGTTAAAATGTCATTGTCAAAGACCAAGAGATGTGGAGACCATGAGGGCTCAGGCACTATTGAAATAAGGGATGCAGGTTTTGACATGTGAAGGCAGGCCCTTCCTAAGGGTTTCCTGGAAACATGCAACGGGAGGAAAACCAACTGCCAAATTGCTACAACTGCTTGTGACTCATAGGGTATTGTAAAACATTCCTTTCCTGGGGCAAGCATGTTTATGTCTACCCCTTCCTCATAAGGCCTCAACTTAGCTGAAATCTCCCTGAAGTTTAGCATTTATTGGGCTTACGTACAGAGTGCAGGTGATAGGTTGGTTAAGTCCAGGAGCGTGGGTGTCCAGAAAACAGCTTGTCTTCACCCAGCATGGATGATGGCTCCCTCATGGCTGCACAGACTGCATCCCCTTCCAGCCTATACACTTTAGTCCCATGACTTCAGGCTATATGAAATTAGGGGGAACTTGCATATTAATGCCTGGGAGAAGTGTCTGGACACTCAGGTGAGGATCTCATGACTTTCCCCGCACGTCCTTATGTGAGCAAAAGTCAACGGTCCATAGGCTGGGTTGGGATTGACACAACTGATCTCATGAAGATGGAGGCTGTTTTGCTCAGAGGGCAACACTTCCCAACACAGGGGTATAGGAAATTCATCTGGAGAGTGAGAGTGAGGGAGAATCACCCTCAGGAACAAAGAGACACAGAGCTAGTAACTCAAGTGCCGAGGAGGTGACAGGAAGTCAGGGGACACTTCATTCATGTATTTTTCAGCAACTGTTTCATAAACATTCAGTTTGAGTTCCTCTCCAGCCCTGTGCTATACGAGCTTGTGTTCACTTCATTTTCTGCAGAGGTCTTTGGATAAGAAAGGGTGGCTGATGGAGCTGTTCAGCTTTCGAAGGGACTGGAGATGTCCGTTGGGCAGGAGCTTGCATCTTTGACCACCAGGGGAAGCCCGTGGGCAGTGGGATGATGAGTCATCTTAGTTGGTTATTAAAACAAAAGGCGACTGTCCCAGCAGGCTGACAAGTCCAAATACAAAAATTCAGACAAACCCAGGACAGGTGGCTTATTGTGCGTGTTGCTAGGAAGGTCTCCCAAAAATCCATATTGCTTGAAAATACAACAAACAAAATGTAGCATATGCTTCTGAGGACACAGAGAGTTATGCACGGGTGCCAATATTCTTAGACTCTTGGCAGTTTTGCCATATAAAGGGATGAGCTCTGATGATTAAAATGTGTTTCCAGTCCCAGAGGGATCAATTTGGCACTGGGGCACACTGTATTTTCTTTGTGCCCCCTTAAGCTTTTTAGCATCACAGTCAATGGGGAGGGGCTCCCTTGTGAGTTAGGACACTTAGAGAGCAGGCTGAAAAGCCCCTCTTGTTTCTATAGTTGCTCCTAGAAACACTACTAGCTGTTCCCCTAAAATGAGTAGACTCAAGATTTAAGAGGACCCTGTGTTGTGCCCTCATCTTGCCCTACTATGATCTTACTGGATGATTTTCCTCTTTGTCTGACACTGCAAGGAGTTGTTAAATACTTTGTATGCAAAATAGGAAGCAATAAGTAGGGCAGAATCAAAGCAGGAAGAGGGAACCTTGAGAAACAAAAGCAACAGAGGAAGGGAATGGAGAGGAAGGGGGATGGCTGTGTGTGAAGGTTTGTGAGAACTGCATCAGCATCATCGAAAGACGCTGCCTGCAGAGAGAGGGGAACGCCTCTCCATTGCTGGTGGGAGTGCAAACTGTACGATTACTTTAGAAATCAATCTGGAAGTTTCTCAGAAAATTGTGAATAGCTCTACCCCAAAATTAGCTCTATCACTCCTGGGCATATGCCCAAAAGATGCTCCATGATACAATAAGGACACTTGCTCAACTATGTTCATAGCGGCATTTATTCATAATAGCTATAAACTGGAAACAACCCAGATGTCCCTCAGCTGAGGTATGAATAAAGAAACAGTGGTACATTTACACAATGGAATACTACTCGGCTATTAAAAACAGGGAAATCATAAGATTTTCAGTCGAATGGATGTGACTAGAAAAGATGGTTTTGAGTGAGGTAACCCAGACCCAGAAAGACACACATGGTACGTACTCACTTATAAGCGAATATTAGCCATATAGCACAGGAAAACCATACTACAATTCAGAGACCCTAGGAAACTAAGTAACAAGGAGGCCCCAAGGGAGGATGCTTGAATCTCACTGAGAAGGGAAACAGAATAGACAGAGGAAGTGCTTGAAGAGAGAGCAGTATAGGAGAGGGAGTTCTGAGGGAAATGAGAGTGGGAATCTGATGTGGGGAGGGGCAGGGCAGGAGGGCAAGATGGCTTGAAAAGAGAAGAGAATCCTTGGCCTGGGGCATCTCTGAGACAGTCTGGAGAGCCAAGACAGGGTAGGCTCCTGAGAGGATATGAGGGTGACTCTAGATGAGACTCCTACTAGCAGCAGACATGGAGACTAAAGAGGCCACCTTCTAACCAGACAGGACTCCCAGTAGAGGGAGGGGAGCACCAACCTACCCACAAAAACTTCTACCCAAAATTTACCCTATCTATAAGATGTGTAGGGATAAAGAAAGAACAGAGATTGAGGGAATGTCCAATTAATGCCTGGCTACAACATGCAAGAGAGCCAACCCCTGACACTATTAATGACACTAGGCTATACCTGCAGACAGGAGCCTACCATAGCTGACCTCTAAGAGGCTCCACCCAGCAACGGATCAAAACAGATGCTGAGAATCACAGCCAAATATTGGGCAGAGCACAGAGAACCTTGTAGAAGAGTGGGAGGAAGGGTAGAAGGATACGGAGGGAACAAGAGCTCCACAGGAAGACCAACAGAGCCAACTAACCTGGGCCCGGGGTGAGGGTGGGGTTGCAGGGACTCAAACACTAATTCATATATGGACCTATACCCCTTACATATATGTACCAGATGAGCAGCTTGGTCTTCAAGTGTGTCCTCTAGTAAGGGGAGAATGGCTGCCTCTGACATGGGCTTTCTTGCATGCTCTTCGATCACTTTCTTCTAGTAGGGCTACCTTGCCAGGGCACTGTGGTAGAGGATGCACTCAGTCCTGATGAAACTTGATGTGCTGGGATGGGTAAATGGGAGGTTCTCCTTTTCTGAGAGGTGGGGGGGGGGACACAGGGAAGAGGGAGGGAGATTGGGACCTGGAGGAGAGGAGGGAGGAGGCTATGATTGGGATGTAAAGTGAATAAAGAAATTAATTTAAAGGAAAAAAGAAAGGAAGGAAGGAAGGAACAGAGAGAGAGAGAGAGAGAGAGAGAGAGAGAGAGAGAGAGAGAGAGAGAGAGAGAGAAGGACATGTAGTGGATGTGTCCCCGTTCTCAGGGAGCTCTCTCTCTCTCCTCAGTTCGTCCAGCTTTCAGGTTCCCCTTCTGCCCACCTATTTGTCCCCTACAGTACTTCGTAATCCATTTCCTCTCCTTACCTCCTTTCCCACTCAGCCGAGGTCTTGACTTCCTTCGGGGGAAACTTCCCTCACACCAGGCCAGATGTGATCCTCTTGTAAGTTTCCATAACTTCTGGTTTGATTTTGTAAATGGTCTCTAAACTGGTGGTTTTGGTCCCATCTTCCCCACTATTCTGTGAGCCATGAAGGCAACAGCTGGGTCTCTTATTCACCAGTGCCTAGCATTGAGCCTGGCCCATGATAGATACACAGTCAACACTGAGGAGGGGAAAGCTTTATTCTGCGGTTTGACAGTTTGAGGTTATGTTTTAGTGTAGTGTAGAGTGTGTGCGCGCAAATGCGTGCGTGCGTGTATGTGCAGGGATGAGGCCAGTGGACGGTATCAGTGTCCTCCCCTGTTGTCCTCCCCTATTCTTTTTTTTTTATTAATTTTTTTTCCCCTTCACTTTTTGACAGAGTATTTCACTGAGCCTGGGACTTGCCACTTCTCAGCTAGGCTGGCCATCCAGGAAGCCCCCAGACATACTTTTGTCTCTGCCTACCCCATCACTGCTGTAGTTATAGATGTGGGGGAGCATGCCTACTGTTTTCTGTAGGTGTCGGGGACCCTAACTCAGGTCCTCCTGCTTCCACAGAAAATGCTCTCACCCACTGAGCCTTCTCCTTAATATAAAATTTAACTTAAGGGTTTTTTTTTCTTGGTCCTGCCACATCTTGATCTTTCTTTATTAGTATATTTTGCTTTTAATCACATCACCAAAGCCAAACAAAGGAGAATTGTAGCTGAAGAACTAAGCATTTATCTAATCTAATAAGTATGTCTTGGTGGAATGGAAATTTTTTATTCCAGGGGAAGACTGGAGAACTGGTAACAACATTGCTCTAAATTCCAGACTTACACAGATGTTACATTTGAGCCTCCATAGTATTAGCCTGTGGTTACAGCTTTTTCACGGAAATATACATCGTGCTTTTGACTTCAGATGACAATCCTGGGAATTCTTTAAACACAGTCGCATGTAACCAAAGAAAAGGGCTCCCGCAGGTCCAACATCCTATGATGCTAATGTCAGTGTGGATGGGGAGACATCCATCTCAATTGCATGTGTGCCCAAATTGAGTTCCACATAGCACCGAGACTCACTAGAACTGCAGGAATATGGATGGTGCTCAGGCATGGACCACAGAGAAGCAGCCAAAGAGTGAATGATCACAACACCCAGTGCTGGGAGAACAGGTGCTTGCAACCAGCTTCACTAGGTGGAGCTGAGAATAGAATTGTGATGGTTTAATTATCAACTTGATACACCTTACGGTCACCAGAGAAGAGAGCTGGAGTCTTTACACTGGGGTTGTTTCAGCTAAGTTAATTGGTAAATGAAGGCTTAGCTTACTGTGGGCAGCACCATCCCCTAGGCAGGGTATGTGACGTGACTAGCTGCTTGAAGTTCTTGCCTTGATGTCCCCACAGTGATGGAATATAAAGTGGAACTGAAAGCAAAAACACTTTCTCCTATAAATTGCTTTTGGTTAAGATATTTTATTACAGCAAGACAATAGCCCACATCAAATTAAATGGAGAGAAACTCAAGGAAATTCCTCTAAAATCAAGGACCAGACAAAGCTCCCCACTTTCCCCATATTTCTTCAATATAGTTCTTGAAATTCTAGCTAGAACAATAAGACAACAAAAGGAGATCAAATGGGAAAGGAAGAAGTCAAATTATCCCTATTCACAGATGATATGCTAGTGTACATAAGTGACCCCCAAAATTCCACCAGAGAACTATTACAGCCGATAAACACCTTCAGCAAAGTGGCTGGACACAAAATTAACTCAAAAAAGTCAGTAACCTTCCTGTGTACAATTGACAATTGTGCTGAGAAAGAAATTAGGGAAACTACACCCTTCATGATAGCTACAAGCAATATAAAGTATCTAGGAATAACTCTAACCAAGCAAGTCAAAGACTTGTTTGAAAAAAATTTCAAATCTCTGAAGAAGGAGATTGAAGATGACATCAGAAGATTGTAAGCTCTCCATTGTTCACGGATCAGGAGAATTAACATAGTAAAAATGGCTATCTTATCAAAAGCAATTTACAGATTCAATGCAATCCGTATCAAAATACCTACACAATTTTTAAAAGACACTGAAAGATCAACTCTCAACTTCATATGGAAAAACAAAAACCCCGAATAGCTAAAATAATCCTGTACAATAAAAGATCCTCTGGAGGATCTGTACCTGATCTCAAGCTGTACTATAGAGCAACAGTAATTAGAAGAGCATGGTACTTGCATAGCAATAGACTGGTTGATCAATGGAATCGAATTGAAGACCCAGAAATGAGTCCACACACATATGGACATTTAATTTTGACATAGAAGCCAAATCAACTCAATAGAAAAAGGATAGCATCTTCAACAAATGGTGCTGGTTTAACTGGCTGTTTGGCTGTAGAAAGATGCAAGTAGATCCATATTTATCACCATGCACAAAACTCAAGTCCAAGTGGATTAAGACCTCAACACAAAACCAGAGACAATAAATCTGTTAGAAGAAAAAGTGGGGAAGAGCCTGGTACTCATTGGCACAGGAGACAACTTCCTGAACAGAACTTCAACAACCCAGGCTCTAAGGTCAGCAATTAATAAATGAGATCTCATGAGACTGAGAAGCTTCTGTAAGGCAGAAGACACTTTCACCAGAACAAAGTGACAACCCACAGACTGGGAAAAGATCTTCACCAACCCTAAATCTGACAAAGGACTAATATCTAAAAATACAAAGAGCTCAAGAAATTAAACACCACCAAACCAAATAACCCAACCAAGAAATGGGGCTCAGAACTAAACAGAAAATTCTCAACAGAGGAATGGCCAAGAAATACTTAAAGAAATGCTCAGTGTCCTTAGTCATCCGAGAAATGCAAAGTAAAATGACTCTGAGATTCCATCTTGCATCCATCAGAATAGCTAAGACCAAAAACTCAAGTGACAGCATATGCTGGTGGGAATGTGGAGAAAGGAGAACACTCCTTCATTGCTGGTCGGAGTGCAAACCTGTACAACCACTTTGGAAGTCAATCTGGCTTTTTCTCAGAAAACTGAAAATAGGGCTACCTCAAGACCCAGCTGTTCCACTCCTTGGAATATACCCAAAAGATGCTCCACCACACAACAAGGACGTTTGCTCAGCTATGTTCATAGCAGCCTTATTCATAATAGCCCAAAACTGGAAACAACCTAGATGTCCTTCAGTTGAAGAATGAATAAAGAAATTGTGGTACATTTACACTATGGAATACTACTCAGCTATTAAAAACAAGGAAATCCTGAAATTTGCAGGCAAAGGGATGGAACTAGAAATGATCATCCTGAGTGAGTTAACTCAGACACAGAAAGATACACATCACATATACTCACTTATAATTGGACACTAGCCCAACAGAGATGTGCCCTGAAAGTCTTCACTTAGCAGGAGATTGGGATAGATACTGGGACTTCCTATTAGGACTCCAGGTGAGAGAGTAAGGGAGAATGGGGAAATAGAAGGATCCAGAGGGTCCTAGAAACCTACAAGAAGAACACTAAGGCTTGCAGATCTGGACCCAGGCAAGTCTGCTCCAACTACTGTGCCAACCAAGGAGACAATGCATGCAGTAAATCTAGACCCCCTACCCAGATCTACACAATGGACAGTGCATTCTCCACAGTTGTGTGGAGAGCAGGGGCTGACTCTGACATGAACTTTGGTGCCCCCTATTTGACCACTTCCCCTTGGTGGGGAGGCCTGGTGGCACTCAGAGGAAGAGTAAGCAGGCTACCAGAATGAGACCTGAGAGGCTGTGATCATATGGTTGGGGAGGAGGTCCCCTTCTGTGACAGACCTAGGGGAGGGGGATAGGATGAAAGAGGGAGGGAGGTGGGAATGGAAAGATACAAGTGAGGGGATAACAATTGAGATGTAATCTGAATAAATAAATAAGAAACAAAAACAAAACAACAACAACAAAAATATTTTATTTATATAAGTGAAAGTAGAAGATGGGTTTAACATTGACCCCTAGCACAGGACTGCTATACAGAAAACTGGGTCTAGGCTGAGAAGACCCAGTTGTAATCAGATATTCCAAGCCTGAAATGGAGCCATGGTTTTTAAAGAGGGTTGGTAGGTATGGAAACTGGTTCCCTCACTTTTCAGCCCTGTCTCATTGGAAACAGGGCCCTGGGGGGTTGCCTGCAGCCACTAGGAGCTCAAATCCTGTCTCGGGTACAATGGAGATACCCCTGTTGGTCATTTTTTTTTCCAGTTTAAGTGCACTTGAGAGCTTTGGGGCTAGGGGACAAAGGAGAAGGAAACATTGAGAGAGATTGAAAGAGGAAGCCGGGGATGCTGTGAGAGATGCTGGATCTTCAAAACCAAGAGCAAACATGTACCCACAGTTCCCTTGTTACTTCCCAGGTGACCCTGGTGGCCCACTTCTCAGAGTGGGGGAATCACTTCTGCAGCAATGAGCAGCCCCCAGTGGCCTGGAGGGGCTGGGTCCCAGATCTGAAGGCCCATAGTGTATGCCGAGGGGTGGCCCTACCCATTCCCCTGAAGTCTGATGAATCTGCCGTTTGCTTCATTTTCTAGTTAATGGCTTTCCTTCTGCTCCATCTAGGACCCTGGCCGGAGTGCCCCACCGCTCCCATGAGGCACTGCCTGGTCCTTTCTCTGTGCTACTTATGCCTTTTGTCCTCAGAAATGCGTTTTGAAACTGAACACTGTGGCCCTGGCCCTGAGGAACCAGGGAGGCAAAAGAGAGGAGATGGCCACAGTCAAAGCTGTTCCTGGGCAGACTTCCTCAGAGGTCTAGGTACTAGGAGGTAGTGGGGACCCGGGCTGGGATTGGGCTAGGTCCAGGGGCTATATATGCAGGGTTGAAGGAACTATTTGTACCATCTAGGATGGACATATTTTTCTTGAGAACCTCTTGTGCACCACTTTGGGGAGTACTGAACTCTGGTGGCTGTGGTGTCATTCTGTGCCAATCACTGAGCAAAAGCACTGAAGATAGGGACATCAGCCCCTGGAGTCAGTGAAGAGAGGGAGGTGTGGGCCAGGTATGAGGGTGCATGCATGTGTCTATGCACTCATGTACGTGCATGTGATTGAGTGTGTGTGCATGTGTGTGTATGTATGTGTGTTATGCATGTGTGTGTGTGTGTGTGTGTGTGTGTGTGTGTGTGTGTGTGTGTTGTAAGTAGTAGTCTTAGTGCTTGCAGCTTCCCTAGGGGATCTTTCCTGGGAGTTTCCCTTAGATATGCAGCTTCCTGCTTCTCTCACTCAAAGGGAAAATGGTGGGGGTGGGGGTGGGGGTGGGGGTGGCTTCATACCAAAGCTGAGCGTGTGATGGTATTGACTGACAAGCACATGCTTCTCACCTGTGTTGGTGGCAGGGAATCCTGCCAAGCTCAGGGCAGCAGGCCCACAGGTGAAAAAAGAGACATTTCCTTAATATAGTTGGTGAGGAAGAGGTAGACTCGGGTATGGGGGAGGTGGTGACAAAGCTGCCCTGGCTATGATAGTTAACAACTTTGTTGAGTAGTACATGCTTTTTTTTTTTAAATAAAAAAGTTTATACTTTTATCATAAATGGCAAAGAAGTGTTGTCGTGAACAAGTATTGAAAATGAAACCATATTGCTACATTTTTTTTTATTGCTATGTGGTTTGCTATCTTAGTTGATGAAAGCCTTGTCCTTTCTCAAAATTGGGTTGTAGGATATTATTGGAGAGTTAGCAACCATTACCCCCTCCCATTCCATTGGGGCTTTCTCCTTGAAAAGCATGACGAATAAAAAGAAAATTATTTTAATTAATTTAATTAATTAATAATTTCCTCACACACACTATTTGTATATGCTTCAACTGTGAGGCAGTGGTACCATGTCAGCATCGTAGGTGGAATTAATTCTTGCTGGAGGTAGAAACATTTATTGTGGCAGGTTCTAGAAAGATCATGTTTGACAGGTTTATAAGAGGTACGGGTTGGCCTGCCTCTGGTATTCTGGAGTGGTCACCCGAAGGCCATAGTGTGAGTGGCTTCAATACTGGACTCCATGGTCATCTTTAAGTCCATTTAGTGTATTCAGTTGCTATTGAGATGCCAATATAGACAGGAACTTGGGATTGTCTGTCAACAAGACAGTCCAAAATCCCCGAACACGTAGGCCTGGGTTCTATTGGGGCTGTAGATCACCCACATAAAAAAAAGCAACTCTGTTATAGCACTTTTGACCCCACAGCACCTTTATGAAATGGGCAGAGCAATTGAAGTAAAGGGTGCTAAGGAGAGAAAACAAGGGAGCCCAGAGAGGTTAGTGACTTGCCTGAGGCCACGGAGTTAGCACAGAAACCAGGGAAGAGTTTATGATCTTTAATTCTTCACCTAGTGCTCATTTTATTAAGTTCCTCCTGCGGGGAAAAGTGAAGGACTCATTAAACTATCAAGCTCTGAGCGCAGGGCGCTGCGGCTATGTTCAGCAGCGTTCAATAAACATTCGAGTGTGTATTTATGGAGGTGTTATGCTCCTGCCACTGTCCTTGGTCCTGGAGCACAAAATTGACTCCATACCTTAGAGGACCCAGTGGAAGACAGAGGCATAAGTCAGATGATCCATGAATATTATAGTCAGTGAAAACTTACACACCTGCCCGTATGTCAGACGACCTGAAGAAAGAGATCTGAGTATTTTAATCTAAGCTTGAATGTTTTATTTTTTTTCTTCATTCACTGACTGTTGAATACCTGCTATATTGGGCAGAATGATAGCTACAATATTGTCTGTTTTTTCTAGAAAGGTAGCGTAGCCCTTCTGCCGTCGAGTCTGTCTCTGTATGTTACAAACAACAGACTTGAAGTCTATGGAAACACTGGGTTTGCATGAATCTGCCTCTTATTTAAAGTATCTATATTTTTAGTGCTCAAAGATGGATATGTAATCCTATAAGGAATGGGTGTATGTTTGCATTAAGACCAATTATATCTATGTTTTAGATGGATGAACTCGTAAGAATATCAGACCTGTTGGATGCATAACTAGGCAAAGGGGTGTTTAAGTGACCTTCCCAGGGGGCGTTGAGTGATCTTACTATAAAGACTTCAGCTCCGTGCTCATGGTTGGGCAGGTGGAGGTGAGGGGATGGGGAGTGCCAAGTAGGAAGGCGTGTGATTGAAAGCTGCTTGCCTATATTTTAGGGCCTAGGTTATTCCACTCAAGAGTAGGACCTTATAGGGCAGCCTGTTCTGGAATCAGCCAAGGGGTCTGTAAGAACACATCTTGGAAGATGCTGACCACCTGCTCTGCAATGCCTCAGCAACTGCTGTCTCCCTCCTCATATACTGTGGTCCCCAGCAAACAGACTGTCTCCAAGATTTGGTTGAGTGGTCCAGAAGACACAGACAATGTGGTGGCATCTGACTTCAGTGAAGCGTGGGCACTAGCTGCTACCATTGTGACTTGAAACAAACAACAAACCAATAAAACACATTATTTTCCCTGAATGAAAGTAGACCACTGAGCAAGCTATTTTGAAGTTCATTGCTTGACTTCTTCACAATGTCTAACGGGTGCCGAGGGGTATTGCCCACTCAAAAGCATGGCACTGGATTCTGCATGTTTAAGTGGCTGTTGGCTGCTTGGTCATATCCTTTCTCAGGCATTCCTTTCAGTTTGGCCTTCTAGTCATGTGCGGCGCCTCATGGAGATCTGAACACCTCTGACCTGCTTTGCTCTGGCTAAGGACTGTGGGAGGTTTGCATAACTCTCCTGAGGCAGCAGGTGGGTGCCCCACACTTAGCTGTCTTTCAGCAGTAGGTCTTTGTTGGATGCCTTGCCAGACCTGGCTCCCTAGGGAACATAACACTGTTTTTGGTCACCCCAGACCTGCCCCTTTTTGTCCTAGCCAAGAGTCATGCCTAGCTCCCATCTGTGTAGTATATTTATGTGTCCTTTTAGGCTGGTAGCAGAAAGGGGGCTGGTCCTGAAACCCAGAGTCAGGGGACTCCTGGTGAGTCTAACTGTCGGCTAGCTTGTTTATATCACAGTTTCCTACCTCTCTCCCCCTCCCCTTCTCCCTCCACCCCCCGCCCCGGGTGTGTGTGTGTGTGTGTGTGTGTGTGTGTGTGTGTGTGTGTGTGTATGTGTGTGTGTGTATGTGTGTGTGTGTATGTGTGTGTGTGTATGTGTGTGTGTACATATTTGTGGGTGCATTGCATGGCTGTGTGTATTGTAGAATGGTCATTAATATTTACTATTAATATGTGTGATTATTAATGCAGCACTTAGTATTTAACCCATTATTACATAAGTAAAAGTACTCAGACACCTATTAGATTTTTAATATGCCTTAGCACTGTTCTAATCATTCCTATCTGGCTACTTCCCATCCAAAATTCCCATAGGTCTTTGCACATGTTCCATCTGGGGCTGCTTCTCTCCAGCATGCTGATCCTCAGGGCAAGATCTCCTGGCCACATGCTGCTAGTTCATGCTTAACTCATGGCGACTCCTGCTTTCTTCTTCTTCCTCTCCCGTCTCTCTCCTTCTCTTCTCCCTGTGATCCTTCTGTTCTCTAAGCCCTCACACCTCAGCTAGGTGTGCCTCTCTTCTGCTCAACCCAGGTGTAGGCATTTTTCAAAATATATTTTATTTAATTTTAATTTATGTGCATTGGTGTGAGGGTGTCAGATCTTGGAGTTACAAGAGACAGTTGTGAGCTGCCATGTGGTTGCTGGAAATTGAACCCAGGTCCTTTGGAAGAGCAGGCAGTGCTCTTAACCAGAGAGCCATCTCTCTAGCCCCCTGTAGGCATTTTTTATTGGCCAATCAGAGGCAGTTTGGGAGGCAAGGTTCACAAAGGCCATTTTGGTTACATGAGGGTTTGCTTGTAGAGCAGTAAGAATCTTGGGGGGCAAGCAATTAACATCAACTGCCAGAGCGAGATCCTTCCCCCACTTGTGTGTGTGTGTGTGTGTGTGTATGCGTGCACATATTTTTGGATGCATTATATGGCTATGTGTGTGTACATATTTATGTGGTCAGGGGAGGATAAGATCTGCTTCTTCAATTGATCTCTACATTATATTTTTAGACGAGGGCTCTCTGCTGAACATGGAGCTCTCTGATTGGCTAGCTTGGCTGGCCAGTGAGTCCAAAGGATCCCACTTTGTCTGCCCCCCCAGCCCTGGGATTACAGCCCCAGGACACTATGTCTGCCCTTTTACCTGGGTGCTAGGGCCTGAAATTGGGGTCCTCATACTTGCATAGGGGACGCTTTACCAACTGAGCCATCTCCCCAGTTTATAACTTTTAAATAATAACATATGGGCTTTTATTTGTAGCCCCGGATTCCTATCTGTAAATTTAGGGACAACCTTGGCCAACAGCATCCTCTTAAAAACCATTCTGCAACAAAATCTAGGAGGCCTATTAGGCTGCTGGTGTGGGAGAATACAGCCCTAAGGCAGAGGAGACAAGAAGGTGACACTCCCATTGTATTGCTATCAGGCCATGCAGCAGCCACATTTCCTGCCAGCTCCCAGGCCCTTTGCCATGGTGCCCAACTACCTAGGTTGCTGTCTGGATCAGCATATATGATACCTCTGAGCCATTGTTTAGGCTTGGACATTACAATAGGAGTGCATCCATGGGAGTGAAGCTCTGCCACTGTGTGGTGAATTATTGCCACCCCTCAAATTAAGAGTGACATTTGTATTTCAGAGTGCTGGGAGTCAGGAACTTGGGTACAGCTTAACTGAGTCCTTTGCTTTGGTGTCCAAGGCTACAGTTATCTCAAGACTAGACTGGAAACACCAACTACTATATAGTATACATATATATAACGTATTATACATAATAATGAGAACAGTAAGTTTCTTGTGGGGTGTAGGACCGAGCCTTAGTCCTCACTAGCTATTGGCCAGAAGACACTGTTAGCTCCTTGCTATTTGGCCTCCTGGCAGGGCAGCTGAAAACCTGGCACTGGGTTTTATCAGCAGTGAGATAGTGCGGAGGAATATGGCCCAGCTGGTGTTTTGTAGGTTGCTCTCTGGAAACTCACCCTTCCCTTTCACACTCAATGTCCTGGAGGCACCTCACAAAGCCCAGGCCATACTCAAGGGGAGAGGACTACACTGTAGTGTGAGCACCGTGAGGTAGGAAGCCCTGGAAGGCTGCTTGCCACAATCAGCCCATTTGTTCATCTGTCCGTTCTAGAACTTTCCAGGCAATGAGCTAAAGCAGGGAATGAGTGACGACCCCAGTGGATGTGGATTGTTGATAGGGGCTCAGCCATGTGAAGAACCTCAACGCTTCAACCCTATGCAAGCAGCAAGCCTTCTCTAGGTGAGGCTCAGGGACACGGAAGGGCCTTCCTTGGATGTGAGTGTTGACAGGAGGTGCAAAAATGTCCACCTTAGTTTTCTCTGCCTAGGTGTTTTGGTCTGAAGATCGTTCCAACCAAAATTAGCTAAACCCGCCTCCTCTTCTCTTGTTTATCAGTATTTAATAAAAACCACCTCCTCGTTTAGCTGTATTAATAACCTTCTCTCCTTGTTAATCGGTATTTAATAAAGCTGCCTCCTTGTTCAGCTATATTTAATAATCCTCTCTCCTTGTTTATTGGTATTTAATAAAGCTGCCTTGTTCACCTGTATGCAACAGCCCCACCTTCCTGCCCAACTGTCTGTAATAAACATGCTGCCCTTCCAGGGTGCTGTGCCTTCTCTAGCAGACAGGCCGGCCCACCTGATCCCAGCTTTTTCCGAGTCTGTGTGTTTCTAGCTTTTTTCATTCCTTCTCTACCTCAGACAAGTCAGTCCCTGGAGTTATGCTGGATGCAGCAGGCTAAGCATTAAACTTTAAAAAACCTGCATCTCTGGTTTATCTCGGAAATTCAGAACAGAATTTCCCATTCCTTAGGGGGACTGTAAAAGATCAGAAGTTGAAATGGGCATTTATGATGGTGAATTTTCATTTTCAACTAGACTGGACCTTGAGTCACCTAAGGGATCTAGGAGGTGCATCTCTGGGTGTGACCGTGGGGGCTTTCCTGAGAGGATTGACTCGGCATGGGAAACCCACCCTGAGTCTGAGCCAGTACCATCCAAAGCCTTGGGGACTGGATGGAATGAAAGAGGAAAAGGGAAGACCTGGGAGCACTGCCATGCTGGCCCAATGCTCTTGTGGACTGTGGACAGTTTACCCTTGTTCATTAAATAGGCTAATGAAACAGATCCTGGTCTCTCTGTGTGGTTATTTGTCTATAAAGCAGGTTAAGGAGTAACTGCTGATTTCACTAAAATAATAATTCAGTGTTAACTTTTGATGACTTTTCCACACGGCCACATCCTTCTGAGCTTCTTGTCCTCCATGAAGAGGCTTTCCTACTAGAGGCTCCCACTGCTGTGACGATTGGACCCAGCAACATGGAGCCAAGTGACCTGCGTCCTATGGAACTCCCTTCAGTGGTTTCTGTCATGTGACTTGGTCACAGGCAAAGCTGAGTAGCGTGGTCATTGCTACTTTTGTGACATATTAGAGTCCCACTCTTTTGAGGCAATGACATACATCCTATTTTTATCTATGTAGAAAATCCCCTTCCTGTCTTAAAAAATGTCCGAGTCCCTCTGAATCATGGCTAAGATGCTTTCTGAAGGCACAAGTAACACAGCTACATAGGTGACACCAAAGTAAATAGGGAGTGAAATCTGTTGAGGTGAGCAAGATGATGTTGGTTGATCCACTTAACCGAATTATGCTGATTTCATTAATTGGCCAATCGACATCCCACATCTTCATCCTATTTGGCGAGGTAAATTAGTTTAACATGAAGCCCTGGTACCCTTTAAAATAATTACGCTTCCAAATAAAAGTTTAACTTTCAATCATTTGCTCTGTGAAAATAGAAACAAATGGACAGGAGAACATGACAGTTTGAAGGCTTTGCAGCAGATCCCCCCCCACACCCCCCCCCCCCCCCCACATTGGAGAGGCAGTGGATCCCCCAGTGCTGGAGAGGCATGAGTTGTTTTTTTCTGGCTGACAGTAGGGGAGCTAAAAGTATGGCAATAGAACCGCTTCTGGGGGCCTCCCTTTTTAACAGAAACAAAGCTAGAGGGCAACAGGGCCAGCGGAGGCAAAGCAGGTTAACACCCTGGGTACTTATGGACCATGACCTTCACTGAGACCACGGTCCTCTCTTTACTATAGCAGGGTTTCTGGTAGATTCCAGCAGATTCGTGATTCTGAGGTACAGGGGCTGTTATAGTAAACAGCCCATTCCCAGCAAAGCAGGATGGAAATAGTTTTCATTTGCAAACACAACAGGTGGATGATGTGTATTCACCAACAACGAAATCTATACAGTAGAAGGGATGAGTTAGTTTGTCTCAGCTTTAGGCTAACTGCCATGACTTTTGGTTTGTTTGTTTTTTACATTACTTCCCAACAATTGATAATATCTGTCCAGTTCAGTTAGAAACATGAATTCCTAAGAGAGATTCTATTTCTTATTTAAGTGTGTGTGTGTGTGTGTATGTGTGTGTGTGTGTGTGTATTTGTATTTGTGGCATATGTGGTATGTGTTTGCGCATGCACAGAAGCCCAAGGAGGATATCAGCTGTCCTGCTCTGTCGGTCTCTGCTTTTATCCTTTGAGATAGGTTTTCTCACTACACCTGTAGCGAACGAAGCAGGTACGCCAGCAAGCCCCAGTGATCCTCCTGTCTCTGAGTGCCAGGAACGGAATCGCACAGGCTCACAACCCGCCTCTGACATTTCATTTTGTTTCGTATGTGTGTGCTGGAGACATGAACCCAGCTCCTTGTACTTGCACAATAAGCACTCTTACCTGCTGAAGTGTCTCCCCAGAACGTTTAAGAGAGATTTTAAATCAAAGCTGTCAGAGGCTAAGGGGAGAATAAGAGTGCTGATAACAACGGCAGGCACTGGGTCTGATGAAGGAGGTTTTTGTTTCACTTCTCTGCAGTGCACTTTTTGCAGGGCTCACAAACTGCACCGATACATACTGCGTGCGCTCATTTCCTCAAAATGTGCTGGACGCAGGAAGAGATGTACTTATGATTGTCTTCTGCTGAGCTGCTTGGAGAGCTGAGCTCAGAGATGAGGGTGCACGTTTATATGGGCCCTGACTTGTAATCTGCATTTTTAAAAATTAACTATCCCCACTCCCTTTATAACCAGCAAGAGTGCAGGTGGCATGCCCAGTAGTCAGTGTGGAAGAGTGCATATGTGACTTCGAAAGCTTTCTGCCTCTGTTATTAATTCCCACAAATGGCTTGATAGCATGATTGCTCTGGGTCAAAAGAAAAGATTCTTCCCTAGTTTTAATTAACTCGTTCTTATTTTTCTAGTTCCCTTTTAAATATTTCTTATATGCAGATCTCTCTCTCTCTCTCTCTCTCTCTCTCTCCCCGCCCCCGTGTGTGTATATGTGTGTGTGTGTTTTGCATAGTTGTAACAGGAAAAGAGTCTCTATTTTAACTTTACACTCAGGATGTAATAGTTCTGCTCTTTCCTGATATTCCTTTTTATTGGTACGTTCTCACTTAGAGACATTTGCAAATGGAGAATGAGAAAAAAAAAAATGGAGACTGGATTATTAGGTCAGGTTATACGGTGTATGAGTGAATGGAACCTAAATTTCTCATGTAACTTTCTGTCTGTCTGAGCATTACATTCCAGCAGCTGTGGTAGGAACTATTGCTATCTTTAAAAAAAAAAAGTTTATCCTTTAGATAATGCAGAGTAATGCAAGAGTGTTATACTCTCCACAGCAGGTGTTCTGAGACCAATGTCTGATGCTGTTGAGGGGGAGACCACTGTTTGCCTAACCATTTCTCATTCGTAAACATTTAGATGAAAACACAGTACATAAATATAAGCTTCTCCAAAGCATATTTTTATTGTATAATTTTCTCTCTGTTGAGTCCTTAAAATGAGGTCAGAAGATAGGAATAATTTCATCCTTTTTAATGTAGTACAAACTTGTCTCCTTCACAGGTTACGTTTATTAAGAGTTTCTGGGCGTACCAGCTTTCTCTGTTAGCCCTGGGACCCTGTTTAAATTATTTTCTATGTAAATGCCTGCAAAGTGGGTGCGTTTTACAATTATTCTGTTTCTTTGTTGGTAAACAGGGAAAGTTGCTTCCTAATCTTTGTTCTTGTTGTTTTGGGGAAGAATGTGGTGACGTAGCTTCTCTTTCTGTTCGCTTGCCATTGCTTATTAGCTGTTGTTCATTGTTGATTTGTTTTTGCAGCTTTAGGATTAACCCCGGGGTTTCATACTGCTGGGTAAGTGCTTTACCACTGCCCAGCCCATTTCCTGAGCATCTTAGCCCACCGTTGCCTAATGTGCTCTAAGGAATACTGCAGACATCTTAGGATAGTGTTTCCCTCCATGTCTTTGTAGCTGTTCTTAGGTGGGATGCTGGAAGCAGCAGGGTTCACAGCTGAGCCTGGAGGGGGCGTTGCACTGCTAATCCCAGGTTGTCCTCAGAGTGCCATGCCATCTCCACGTGTCTTTGCTAATGTTCTTCATTCAGCCTGGGAACTTCCTTCCTTCTGTTCTCATTTTAAAGACTGCAGTCTGCAGAATTCTAAAAATGGCTTCCAAATAATATATGCTCTAATCCCCAGATATGACAAGCTGCCACCCCCTTGACTGTGCACCAACATTTGACATAGCTGATATTCAGACTGGTTGATGAGTGGGCCTGTCCCAAACATACAAGCCCTTAAAAAAAAAAAGAGTTTTCTGGTAGCAGAGAGAGAAAACACAGATTTGAAGCACAGGGCAAGATTTTACTTGCACTTGCCAGCTTGTGGCTGGAGAGGTCACATGCCAAGGGCTACAGGCAGCCTTTGGAGGCTGAGAATAGAGCCAGGTTGATAGGCAACAAGAGAATCAGGACCTCGGGGTTAGCATTCTAAGAAACTCAGTTCTACCAATAACCTGAAATTATGGACATAAAGCATTTCCTGGACCTTTCATATAAAAGCTCAGTTGGTCAGCACTTTGCTTCATCACTGAGAGACTTAGAGAGACCAGGGCTTCTTGTCAATAGAATTGGGCCTAGTGTGAGTGTTGTTTTAAACTGTGGTTGATATTTGTTTCTATAGCAATAAAAAAAAAAAAGTAACAGTGACAATTTACCATATGAAATAGAAATGCCTCTGCCCCCGAGTGCTGGGATTAAAGGTATGCGCTACCACTGCCGTTGGCAGATAATCTTTGTTATCTACTTGACAGGATTTAGAAGTACCCTGGAAACAAACCTCTGAGGGTGGCTACAAGGGAATCTAGATTAGACTGCCTGTGATTGGAAGCCCTGTGATAGATGTCAGTGATACCACTCGGTGCCCTGGGATCCTCTCAGACTGAGTAAGAAGGCGAAAAGGAGGTGAGCACTGCGTTCACCTCTCTCTGCTTCCTGACTGTGGATGCAGCGTGATCAACCAGTTACTTCAACTCCTACCTCCTGCTTTCTTGGCTGGGGTGACCTGTACCCTACAATGGTAAGCCAAAATAGACCTTTTTTTCCTCAGCGTCAACCCATCCAGTGTTCAGTGAACTGAGGGTGGGGGTGGGGGGTGGGGACTCCAGGAGTTTGAGCTCAAGTGTAGTACAAACAAAACAGTTTTGTTTTTATTATAATTAAAGCAAGCAAAACATGAGGCATTTACAGTTAGCTTGAGCAAATGCAAGTACACTGAGGGATACACTTGGTGTCATGTCTTATCATCTTTGGTCATGTGAAAAGAGCCAAGAATATCCCTCCCTGGCCTTCCCCACAGAGATCATTCCAATGTTCCAGGGCTCACCTGCCCTTCACATCCTTGCTTTCAGGCAGCTTTTGTTTTGTTTTAACCTACATTAGGCTGCTTTTGTCATGCCCTTTTGTCACAGCAGCAAGACAAGGAAGTAATAGAATCCAACTCCCTCGTTGGACTTGGAGATGTCATGTGTGAAAATTGCTGACCGAAGTTTTAGCCCTCCTTAGTGCATGCCTGAAGGAATCACAGTCAGCAAGCAACAGCGATGTGTGCACACAAAGGTTTATCACGTGCCGTTCATAATAGCCTAAGTGCCCACAGGGGTATACACGGGTGCATCATTTAGCTTTAAAGAACAAGACCAACTTGGTTGCAGGGAATCAGACAGGACTGGGGATCATCATCTGAAAGACAAATATATGTGTTGTCTCATATATGGAATCTAGATGGAGTTTTTTTTTTTTTTTCTCTTCAAAATAGTTGGTATGACAGGCTGCTGAGTTCCGTCAGTGGGTGAAGGCACTTGCTGCCAAGCCTGGCTACCTGAGTCTCATCCTAGTAACCCTCATTGTAGAAAAGCAAGCTGACTCAAAAGCAAGTCATCCTTTGAACTCCACTCTAGTGCTGTGGCACCCGTGTGCCCCACCCCACACAAATATAATTGTGAAAAAAAAAAAAAAAAAAGAGAGAAGACATGAAGATAAAAGGGGCACTATTATTTGGAAGAGAAAGTGTGCTAACCAAAAGTGGAAGAGGTGAGGAGGTAAATATGTTCAAAGTATGATCTCCACATGTGTGGCAGTGTCCACATGGAGCCTACTGTGTTATATTAATCATGTATGCTAATGGCAGTAGCTCACTGTAGTAGCACGGTTCTCTGGGTGGGCAGGGAACAGAACTAATAGAATGTGTAGATTTTGTGAAAGGAGGCCTTGCAGGACAGGCCTGGGTCTCCCAGCAATGGCCATCTGTACTCTGAAGAGGGTTAAAACCTAGTAGCTGCTCAGTCCACAGATCAGGAGGCCCCAGCAGTCCCAAATAGTGCTGGAAGATTCCTGGAGAGCCTCTGATGTTTAATCCATACAGGCAGAAGCTGCAGTTGGTACTGTCAGTGGTGGGATGCCATGGCAGGTATAGACACATGCGTTCAGGGAGAAAAGGACAATTGGAAGGTGCCACCCACTGTGAGGGCAGGTATTTCTTCCTAGCCCTCTATGAGATGCCCCTACAATCTCAGAGGTCAGTCTCAGGGGCAGATTCTAAACACTGCCAGGTTGACAAGACCAGCCATCACTCTGACTGAAGTCCACAGTACTCTGAATATGCTACTGGCTGCTGGTGACTTGTATACTGTGTTCTCTGCTCCTCCTGGTTGAGTCAAGCACTTCCAAACATGCTGACAATTAACTGAGCTGGCTATAACTACGCACTTATATTTATCTGAGGACTATGCCAAAGGGGGGACAGATGAGTGTCAACATAAGGGAGAGCTGTTCCACAAATATGGAGTTGAACTTTTTAAGAAGCTGGGCAATTGACAATTAAGGCACAGTTCATCACATCAGGGAAGACAAGGTAGTAGGGGGCTTGAAGCAGCTAGGCACATCTCATCCACAATCAGAAAACAGGATAGATGCATGCTAGGCCACAACTTGCCTTCTCCGTATCGTACGGTCAGCATCCCCTGCCCAGGGAATGGTCCAGCCCAGTGAGCAGGTCTTCTGACCTCAATTAGTACCAACAAGATCATCCCTACAGGCATACCTAGAAGCCCATCTCCCAGGTGACTCTAGACTCTGTCAAGCTGACAGTTAACACTATCCGTGACTGCGAGGTAGTTAAAATCTGGTAGATCTTTGCGTGCAGAATACTCTGAGGGTAGCTCTAAATCTTTGCTACATATTAGAGAATTTGAAGCTAGCACTTTTCACAGGGCACATTAGAAGATGGTCCCCTCAGCACTGTCAGGACAGAGGAAAAAGCTTTTCTCAGGAGAATGGCAAGTGACGGCATGTGGCTGTGAGTTCAAATATGATTCGCCCTATGTCTTTTTTTTTTCTCCTCTTCTAGTTGATGATAATATGAATTTATTTATTTGGTTGTTTCATTTACTTATTTATGGAGGGATGAGTCACAGCATACCTGTTGGGGTCAGGGGACAATTTTGGGTGAGTGGATTCCTTCTTTTCCCCTTAGGTCCTGGGGAATCAAACTCACGTCATCCGCGTTGGCAGCAAGTGCCCTTACCTGCTGAGCCATCGTGGCGACCAATTATTACCTGTTGTTTTGGGGGTTTTCTGACCAACTGTCTGGTACTTCTATACGTGCATTTACACACGCATTTATACACATTCACACATATGTACAAAGTATTAGATTAAGCAGGTTGCAATTATGAAGTATAACATATTTTGAAAAAAATTGTATTCCTGGAGAAATGAAACTATCAATAGTAGTTATATTTGTGTGGTTTTTTTGCATATTTTCTATAAAGGCATTACTTTTGAAATTAGGTAACAAAGGAAAATAATAATAATAATTGGTAATAATAGTAATAATATAGAGATAATATAGAGTAACATAGCTAAGTTTTAAGATCAAGTCCTTCTACCTCAATTTCCCCCCTTCAAGTTTGTTTCTAGTCCTATGAAGTTTTAAAATCTTTGTTAAGTGTGTGACTGAGAATTATAGACGATGTGTGGATGTGGGTGTGCATGTGCACAGTGCACGACTCACTAGAGTAAGTTTTCTCCTACTGTGGTTCTGGGTCTCTAAGGCTCTTGGGCTTGCATAGTAAGTGCTTTTACCTGCTGAGCCATTTTACTGGTCTTCCCATGAAACTTTAGAAATTACCAATTCCTTTTCTTTTCCTTCCTTCCTTACTTTCATTTTGGTTTTTCGAGATAGGATTTTCTTTGTAGCCCTAGCTTTCTTGGAACTCACTCTGTAGACCAGGCTGGCCTTGAGAGATATACCTGTCTTTGCCTCTGCCTCCTGAGTACTGGATTAAAGGTGTGCACTCCCACTACCCAGCTAAATCACCAATTTATTTATGCCTTAGTGGCCCCTTGCTGGTACATTTGGCTTCACCCACTTCTCACATTTAACATGGCTAACTGTGCTTCATATGTGAGCCAGGACCATGGCTTATAAGCATCCACGTTCCATAGCTCCAGGCACATTTCCCACCTGCCACCTGCTAGAAGGTAGTCAAAGGAGTGAGTGAGTGAACGAATGTTCATAGGATTCATTGTATTCTGGCATGGAGACAAATGCATCAGAGTCTAAAAATGGCTTTAAGAAAGCTCCCTCTTAGTGTCACTGGTAAGCTTTTTAAAAAGCACAGTTTAACCTATGTAATCCACATTCTGTGTGTTTTTAGTATCTTACATAATCTGAAAGTGGAAACCGTACTGCCAAGCCCTGGAACATAGCCTTTCTATGGAAAATGAGAACAACTTTGAGAAAACAAAGGCAACTCCTGTGCTATGGCGTGCCGGCCTCACACAGATGTGTGAGGTGTTTCCTGGATATGCCCCTCCTGGTGTGCAGTTAGACTATGTGTGAGCATGCCCCCTGCCTGCAGCAGGGCGCTTCCCTGGGAGCTTTTGCCAGCTTGCATCTCTTGCAAGCACACTGGGTTGCTCCAATTTTGTTAGTGATTGCTGAAAATGGAGTGGTCTATTAAAAAGTAATGGTCACCGGCTGACAGCTTTGCTTCTTGCAACATTAGTGTCACCGTGATGGATTAGCCGAGTCTCCAAAGTGGAAAGGCATGTTTCCACAAATATTTTTTGTATAAACATAAATTCACTTGTAAATGTTACTCATTCTCCTTTGTTCTTCTTATTTATTGTCCTTCAGCGTGTGCTATGCATCTTTCAGCAGGCCTGTGGCCTTCGCTGGAAGGCTCTAAGTGACTCTGATTCTGTGAGGGTCAGAAGGACCTCATGGTGCCCTTCACCCTGCTTATGGAGTTTGGTTTCTGAGCATGAGCTGCTTGCCTGAGGGGGAAAGAAGGCAAGAACCACAAACAGCATGGGACACCCTCTGTGCCAAGGACCTCTTCTTTGGAGGCAGGGATTTGGGGTAGGGGTGGTGGGATGGGCACGGGCCTCAAGCATCCTGAGAAGGCCCTGGACCATATCCCAGCAGGAATCTCTTCTTACCTGAAAGCCAACTGAGCTTAGTGATTTGAAAACTGCTTTCCTCCATTTCTTCTTTCATTGAGAAATCCAATAACTGTTTCTGAGGTTGTCTCCTGAGGTGTCAAAAAACACCAAAGCAAGAGAGCCATCATCTTCTCCATTATGGTTAGACTCCACCACCATAGATATTAAACTGTGATATGATTCTAAGGAATTGGGACCAGAAACTCCTTTTTACTGGAGTCGTTTCCTGAAAGAACTTAGCAACACATTTAGTATGGGGATTTTTTTTTCCTGTTGGAGAGAAGACACAGCAGACCCAATAGACACAAGAGTCAAGGATAGCTAGCTAGAAGCCCTTAGGAGTCCAGGCAATGAAAGTAAGAAAGGGATTCACCATGTGTGGGTCCCCGATTTTACTTAGTCCCTGTTCTGTGGCCACCCAGCTGTTGATTTGGCTACATCTGCTGGTACCTGCTTTCTGATTTTCTTTGGGGGAATGCTTAGTTCACTGTTCTTAGATTTAGGCCTGGGTGATGCTGACTTGACCTCCAACCTCAGGAGTGAGTGAATGACACTGGCCTAGCAAGGAAAGCACCACCCATTCCCAAAACCTAGAGGCCAGTGTAGAAAAGTGTCAACATGACACAAGATGCTCAGCTGTGTGGTGGTTACTTAAGAATTCCTTCTTTTCTAAATGGATTTTTTTTTTCTTGGTTACACCTTGTAAAAGTCTCCCTAGCAACACTCCATATTTAATATTTGTTTCTTGTATGGTTTCCATTCAATAGCAGGAAAATCTGAGGCCATTGAGTTAACACACATAGTTTCATAACAACCCAGGAAGGGAAACTGAAAGACAGCTAATTTGCTGTGTGAGGAATTCATGGTCTAACATAATTCTCAGAGAAATATAAAGGCAAGAGTTCTGGTTTAACTATGAAATGCCCCCAAATGGTGATATGATCAGTGCTGGATCCCCAACTGATAGTGTTATTTCTGGGAGATTCTGGAAACTTCCAGAGGTAGAGTCTAGTTAGAACGAATGCATCCCTGGAGCATACCTTTCCCGGTTATATCTGGTCCTCAGCTCCTTCTCCTCTTTCTCCTTTTCCTTTTCCTTAACCACCCCCCCCCCCACTTCTCTGTGTTTCACAGCCTCTTCTATCACACTCTCCCACCACCGTGATGTTCTTTCCAAGTACACAGGATCAAGCAACCATGGACTGAACCCTTTGAATCCATGAGCCAAGTTAAATCCTTCTTCCCTTCAGGCTCTGTCTTACTCTCAGGGTTTCTAGCTGTGTTATAAAACACCATGACCAGAAACAACATGGAGAAGAAAAGGTTTATTTCAGCTTACAACTCTAAGGTCACACTCCCTCAGAGGAAGCTGGAGGCAGAGGCCAATGTGGAGGCCATGGAGGGATGCTGCTTATTGGCTTGTTCCCATGACTTGCTTAGATTGGTTTATTATAGCACCCAGGACCATCACCTCAGAGACGCACTGCTCATGGTGAGCTGGACTTTTCAACATCAATCATCAATTAGGAAAACGCCCTACAGGCTGCTCTGGTGGGGGATATTTTCTCAATTGAAGGCCTCTTCTAAAGGACACTAAATATGTCAAGCTAACTTACAACTAGTTGTTTCTATCAGGCACTTGGTCACATCAAGAAGAAGCAACTAATATTGCTGGGTACTTCTGGTCCTTGAGTGTCCTCATGTAAATTAATTATGTAAGAGATGAGACTTGGGAACTGGAGTCCAGTGATCTGGTTAGCCCTAAATGCCGGTAGCTTGACACAGTTTTCTGTTACCTCTGCTGTCTGTGATCAGATGAGCCTCCTGCAAAGGCAGTGCTGTCTCTCACACTTTCCCTTCTTCTATGGTCATAAAGCTCACTGAAGTCAGGTTTCCTGTGAGCTACACTAAGCTTGTGTTCCTTCCAGCCTGAAGCGAGACTGTGATGTCAGTTCCAGGTTGAGAACATCACAGGACGAGGCAATTTTCTTGAATCAGGACTTTGAGAGGAAAAAAGTAAGGAGACTCAGCTCAGTCCACTACATACCAGCTTCACAGCGTGTATGACGTGAGCTCGCCATCCTCCCGTCTTTCTTGTAGCTTTGATATCCGTGTGCCACGATTTGATGCTAAAAATATGAGCCTGCTGCTGGGTTTAGAGGTGATGGCTTATTGCAATGAGCTTTTTGGTGCTATTCACAAATCCATCTTTAAATTTTAGGAGATGCTCTAAAGCTAACAGTTTAAGTTACGGTGTTAAGAATGAAGAAAGTCAAAGATACGGAGAGGAGGGGGGTGGGGCCTGCAACAACTGTTCTAAACTGTGAGTGATGAGGATTTTCAAAGTGAAAGTCACTTGACCCTGAAAGAGGTTCTTCTTTGAAGGAAGAACTACAAAAAATGCACTTTGGAATTAGAAGGGAGGAATTTGAATATGATTTAAGTTAAGCATTAAATAATATTGAGGAATTATATTGGGGAATTATTATTACTTTTCCTAGGTGTAAAGTACAGTTTTATGGATCTATAGGATGCCTCTATCTTTTAGAGAGTATTTTGAAATAGTTATGGATGAAATCCCAATGTTGAATTTGTTTGGATGCTTGTTCTTTTTGTTTGTTTTGTCTTTGTTTTTGTTTTTGAGACACAGAAACCATTCTATAACCCAGGCTGCTTTCCAACTTGTGGTCCTCTTGCCTCAGTGTCCTGAATGCTGGGATTATAAGAAGGAGCTAATTTATTTGTGCTTTTTAAAGAGATGAAGTGTAGAGGTCTGCTGAGATGGCCCAGTGGTTAAGAGCACTGGCTGCTCTTCCTGAGGGCCAGGGGTTGAGTCCCAATACCCACATCAGTTCGTAACTGCCAGTCATTTCAGTTCCAAGAGATCTGACCCCTGCAGGCATTTGAGGTTTGTTTGTTTGTTTATTTATTTGGATGTGTTGTTTTGTTTTTTAAACTTGACACAGCTAGAGTTACTTGAGAGGAGGAAACCCCAACGGAGAACATGCCTCCCTACAATTGGCCTGTAGGCTCACCCATGAGCGATTGACGGTGGGAAGGCCCAGCCCACTGTGGGTGGCAGCATTCCTGGACAGTTGGTTCTGAGGGTGTAGAAGAAAGCAAACAGAGAGAGTGCTGAGGAGAAAGCCAGCAGGCAGCACTCCTCCATTTTTTTTTTCTGCTTCAGTTCCTGCCTCCAGGTTCCTGCCTGACTTCCTTTAATGGTTGACTGAGATGTGGAACTGTAAGGTGAAATAAATCCATTCTTCCTTACTCTGTTTTGGTTATGGTGTTTTATCACAGCAGTAAGCAAATTTAGACAGGATGTAAGTTGTACCCAGACATACATGTAGGCAAAACACCCATACACAGTAAGCATATGAAGTATGGCAAAATTTAAGGTTGGGTGATAGTTATGCACAAGTCAGTTAACAGTTCTCTTTATGTTTGAAGCATTTTTACAATAGAGTGTTTTTTGTTTTTTGTAAGGACAAATAAATTACCAATGAATTCTTTTTCTCTATTATCTATTTTTAGGAACCATCACAGGCCTCATCTTTAATGAATTATAGAATAAAATTCCAAATATAACTTAGGTAGATTTAAATGAGCTTTAAACTCATTCCATGCTATTGGAATATGAAATTATGCAACATTTATAAGTAAAAGCTCACAAAGCTCTCTTAATTCATCCATGTTCTGTGGGTGGGACACATGAATAATAAAACTGTTGCCTGTTGAAGGAACAAGATTTTGACTCATAAATTGAGCTCCATGAACATTATTTAAAGTACTTTGTAAGTGTAATAGTTTCCCCGGAAATAGTTCTCATTTGCATTATAGCATTTTCTATATGGAAAGCAAGTGATATATGTTCAACCATAGAAAATGGAGACAGTCTATTAGAGCAGTTCTCACAGCACCATTCTCATCATTGATATGTTGGTATTTTGAGTTCACACTTTCTTAGAGCCGAAGAAGATATCTGTTTCCTGCCCCATCTCCTTCTCCTCTTTTTCAGCCTACCAGTAAACATGAAGATGAAGTCAGAAATAGGTATAGTGGTCAGAGCCAAGAGTGGAATCCATGTATAGTTAAACCAATTTACCCCACTAGCAAAGCTTTATGTATTTGGTAACTTATTATATTTTAAAATTAAGCTTGTAAGAATTCTTTTTTTTTTTATTTATTAAAAGTGTGTGTGTGTGTGAGTGTGTGTGTGTGTACTTGCATGAGTTTATGTGTACCACATGCACACAGGACTGCACCAGAGTCCCCTAAACTGAAGGTAAAGGCAGTTGTGACCTGCCATGGGGGTGCTGGGAACCAAACTGGATCCTCTGCAAGAGGAATAATTGTTCATACCTGCTGAGCCATATGTCTAAGCCCATTCTTTTATGAGACAGGGTCTTACTATATTGTCTTGGCTGATATGGAATTTTCTATGTAGAATAGGCTGGCCAGGAACTCACAGAGATCCACTCGATTCTGCATCAAAAGTGTGGGATTAAAGGTGTGTACCACCTTGCCCAGCAGTAATTCTTATATGGATAGGTCTTTAGCCCTTTGTCTGAGAGACGTCTACCAGCTGTCCTTCTAACGTGCTTTACAACTTACTATTGTAATTGATTGCATCTATGAATATGCTATAGAGTTACACATAGTTATGATGTAAAACAGCAATCACCACAAAACAAGGCAGTCCAGCCATTGGCATTTCTTGAAGACAATATTATTATTATTGAGCATAGATATTGTACAAAGAAATCTAATAGTTGTAAGTGTTTGGAGATCAAGGCATGTATTGGTCAGGGTTCTCAGGAACAGGGTGTGTGTGTGTGTGTGTGTGTGTGTGTGTGTGTGTGTGTGTGTGTGTGTGTGAAGAATTTATTAATTCAGCTTACAATGAATTAGCAATCATAGCTGAATCATATGTGAGAGCCCAGTAGCTGCTCAGTACACAGGCTTGGTGCCTTTGCCATCTCAATCTGCTGTCCAAAACCCGGAGTGTTCCTGGAGAGTCCCTGGTCCTCAGGCCAAGAAGGAAGCCTGGAAACACTGATTCTGATACCAGAGGAGGCACCTGCAGCTGCAGCAACAGGGTAAATCAGTTCAGAGGCAAGAAGGAAGATGAGGAGGGCAGAGGCTGAGCAAGTCCACCCTTCCATGTCTCTGCTCCAGTTCTTGCAGTGAGGGTCTTGCATAAGTTCCTGTCCTGACTTCCTTTCACAATGAACCGTGAGCTGTAAGATGAAACAAACCTTTTTCCAAAGTACTTTTGGTCATGGTGTTTATCACGGCACTAGGAAGGAAGCTAGGAAACCACCTTCTCACCACCCTTCTTGTCCTCACACTATCCACCTCTGTGAAATACGCTTTTTAATAAAAGCTTCCACATATGAACTTTTTGAAGGAATCTGTCCATGTTTTCTACATGTGCCCCCTCAGTATGTGTACTGGGGAAGGAACTGGTTCCTTGTTCATATAGAAATCTTATAAGTATGTCCTCAAGTGTGCTACAAAATCAAATTTAATTTCCCAGATTGATTCAACACCAGGAATGGTTCTTTTCTCTTTAATTGAGATCCATCTTTAGTCATATAATAATGACCTACATAAGATTTATTATGCTTATTTCACAATTTTCTATGTCTTTTTTGTAGACAAAAAGATGCTTAGCCCCTCCCCCCCCTCTGTGTGTGCCTACTATGATTGTGTTTAATTAATGTGGCTTGAACATATATTTTAATATTTGGTAGATACTTTGTCATGCCAGACCACCATCTGGAGTCATTTTGAAAGCAACACTAGGGGCATTCCTACAAAGAACAGTCACAACCAGCCTGAGGTGGGACACGGTGGTGGATCCCTAAGGAAGAAGTGCTGATGTCATGGTGGTAGGTCCAAAGCATTTATCAGGGGATGCTTGCTCAAACAGGGCTGTGCTACCCTCTGACCCCTCAGAGACCAGGTTGCCATACTTAGTCATTTCTATTGCAAAGGATCCTATATGAAGGTTTGGAAATCAATATAGGGCATAGGGCAATTTCTTCTTGGTGTCACTGAATAACAATCTAGATAGTGCCGTCAGTGCCTGGAGTACTCAAGACCCCAGCTTGAGTTCCAGCATCAGAGCAGAATCCGGCATCTGGCTGAGCAATGGTTCAATCTAGGTGCTCTCTGGTCCCCTCGGGTGTGTAATAGCATTTCTGATTTTAGGATTACTTGGTGAGTGTTTGCTTTTTCATATGAAATCTGCAGTTTCTGTTTTAAAATGGTCTAGACATTTAATTAAATAATTCTAAACATGTAAATTAATTTTAAGATAACTGATATCATTTATATACTGTTCAAGATAAAATCATTTTTCTTTGCCTTCAAGGCTTCCTTTCTGTACCTTAATGCTCGTCATACTTGTTCGTTTCTAGATATTTTTTTTTTCCTGTAGTTTCTGGGGTAGTTTCTCTCATCTTCTACTTGACGCACATATAAATATATATATGAAATATGCACATATGTGTATATGAAATTTAATTAATTAAATTCATCAATTAATTAATTGATTAATAAAATAAATTTAATGACAAATAATAAATAAAAATAAATTAAATTAATAACAAATAAATAAATTACTGTGTTGGTGCCCTGAGATACCAGCAAAGGGAGCCAGAATGCCTGGAGCCAGAAGCTGGTGTTAAAGGAGGTTGTGATTTGCTTGATGTGGGTGTTGGGAACCAAACTTGGGTACTTCAGGAAAAGTGGCATCTCCCACCCTTTGACCTATCTCAGCCTTTCAGCTCCTTATGTGGCTCTTTTTCTAATTTGGAGCCATATGTCTGTTCACTGGCTGAGATTCAGCCATTTTTTTTGATAGTTAACATTTAAGGTAAGAATTTCCCTCTCATGCAGGCAGTCCTGATGAGACTTGGTAGCTGGGTCGGTTGATAGGGGAGAAGGACTCCCCTTCTCTGAGGACTAGGGGAGGGGCATAGGGGGGATTGGGAGGGAGGGAGGACCAGGAGGAGACAAGGGAGGGGGCTACGATTGGGATGTAAAGTGAATTAATTTTTAAAAATAAATTTAAATTTTAAAAAATTCCCTCTCATTACAGGCTTAGCTGCGCTCAGACTTTTATGTCTCTCAAATCTGCAATTTATGTTTGTGTTTCTTCTCTTACCAAAGGGTGGGGAGTCTTACATTTTCAGGGAGAAAAACAGATTTATTATTTTTATTTATGATCAGGGATCATTTATTTATTGTGTATGCACATGCATGTGTGTGCTTGTATTTGTTGAGTTTGTGTGTACATGTGTGTGTGAGTGTGCATGTGTGAGCGTGAGTATGTGCATGTGTGTGCAGTTGTTTTTATGTGTAATTGTATTTGTGCGTGTGTGTGCATGTGCCTGTGTGCATGTGTGTGTGCACGTGAGTGCATGTGTGTATGTGGCAAGTGCTGACCCATTTCCTTGCCTTTATATTCATTCCTTTGTTAATCCATACAAACATTTGAAATGAAGATATGTTCTCTATTTGGGAAGCAGGATGCTAAAAGTATATCAATCAGTTCTGTTTATTAATTATGTCACCTGGGAACTCTTTGTTCTTACATTTCTGGCCTACTGAAAACATCATAGTGAACCAGTCTCTCATGGTAACAGTATACATCTGTTTCTCCTAGTTTCTGTTATGTCTATTATTTTTTAGTATTTTATAAATATATAGTTATATTCTCACTGTAAACTGATCCATTTTAGTTTTATAGCTACTTTTCTTTGCCTTTAAAAATACTTTCTGGTAAAAACTGTACCATATATTTTTAAAATTACAATTCCTTTTCTTTGTTGTTATTTCCATTTATTTGGCTTTCTTCCACCTCTTCTTTACTAAGTCGAAAAGAAAAGAAAAACCACCACTAACCCTTCCGTAATGTGCAAGACATCATTTCTATATGATTGTCCAAGTTTCATGTTCCCATGAACATTTTTCTATTGTATCTTTCAATATTTTCTCTGCTCATTATCTTGATTTCCTTCTTTGAAGAATATAGTTGTGGATATTTGGATCATCTTTGCATGTGATCCATTTCTAGCTAATATTTTAGCCCTTTCTTTATTTCCATTTTACAGTTTCTATTCTTTGCCTCTTAACTATTTTCTCCAGTAATCCTTTCCTCTTCTGTTTCTTCCAACTTTATTTTTTAATAGTTTAAAAAATTATATTCTTCAATTTCTTTTTTAAATTCTGAAAAGCTTATGTTTCATGTCCTCTACTGTTAGATCATGTTTTACCTGAGTTTCTTGCATTGTTGTGTTGTGACCTTCCATTGCTGAGGGGAACTGTTTCTTATGCTGTCAGCATTGATAACGTAGATTGTTATGTCAAGTTGACATAAATTACAATCATCTGAAAGGATGGAACCAACCTCAATTAAGAAAATGCTTCTATCAGATCCAGCTGTAGGAGCTGGGGAGATGGCTCAGAGGTTAAGAGCACTGGCTGTTTTTTCAGAGGTCCTGAGTTCAATTCCTAGCAACTACATGATTGCTCACAGCTTTCTATATTGTTCTCTGATGCCCTCTTCTGGCCTGCAGGCATACATGCAGCTAGAGCACTAATACACACAAAATAAATAAGTATAGCTTTTTAAAAAAATCCAGCTGTAGACTATTTTCTTAATTAGTAATTGAGGAGGAAAGGTCCTGCCCATTTTGGGTGGTGCCATCCCTGGGCAGGTGATTCTAGATGATTCTAGATGAAAGCAGGCTGGGTAAGCAGCACCCCTCCATGGTCTCTGCATCAGCTCCTGCCTCCAGGTTCCTTCCCTGTTTGAATTCTTGTCCTGCCTTCCTTTGTTGATGAGCAGTGATGTGGTGAAGTGTAAGCTAATTAAAGTCTTTCTCCTCAACTTTCTTTTGGTCTTGGTGTTACATCACAGCCATAGTAACCCTAAGTAAGACACAGGTTTTATCTGCTTGGAAGCAAATTTTCTTTCTGTTTATGTGGTCTGCCTATGTCTGTCTTTGTTTCTTTCTTTGTTTCTTTCTTTGTTTCTTTCTTTCTGAGTATTCTGTATGTTTGGATAAGTCTTACTTTTCTTTTTACATTTTAAAATAAAGTCTCAGACTTGTGCCTGGCCAGATAATCTTCTTAGTCACCTCCTTCCTCATTATTTTCCTTTCTCTTTATTCTCTTTATTCATTTTTACCATCCTCCCTTTCTTTCTCCTCACTTATTAAATTGCTGGATGTCCTAAATCACCCTTTGAAGGACAGCTGGGTAAAAAGTAAGGTAGCCTTCTTTCTAGCCTGCTTCCCAGCTCATATATATTTTCTCCTTTTCTGTTATCAGGGAGGGAAACAGGGAAATATTGTCAATGTGATCACTTGCTTCAGGGGCGGCTCTCCCTGTCCTGGAGGGATCCTGTCTCCAGGCTTGTTTGGCTTCAGCCCAGCATACACAGTGGCCACAGGAGATAGAGCCTTGCAATAGGGATAGTAGTGCTTAGGGGAGTGCTAATGCTGGGGCCTCTCTGCACTCTCTGTCCTCTGTCTTCCCATCATCCTGCAGTTTGTGTATCATGTGCTCTTCTAGACGGCCTTCACCTGAACTTTGTAGCCTAGAGATTATAACTGCTTTCAACTTCCAATGAAAATAGGATATGTGGATCTTTAAGCTTGTTGTGGCTGTTTAAAGAAAGGGAAAAGGGCTGACTTAAAAGAGGCTTGTTCATATTAGAAGTCTGTGTGCTCTCTGTGGGTCCACTCAACCTCCTCAGAATCACAGAGTCTGACAATAACAAATGCATAACAGTTTAGTATCATAAGTGCAGCTTTGGGATCTCATGTTTTATAGTGAATTTGTACACAAAGCCTGGATTATTAACTTATAAATACACATACAATAAACCTTGATAATGCAAAAAATATTTGTGCCAAATATTCATACTTGAAATAGAGTGGAGGAGGAGGGTAGCAAATTTGAACCTTCCTTCTCATTGTGACAAGCCCAAGGAGACAGAGTGTGGGAGAATGAAGCTAATGATCCTATTGCACCAGGCATCCATCTCCAGGATAGCAATGGCTCTGCTCTGTGAACCCCTACACATGCCATGGCGAGGGCATCATATAAATATCCAGGGTCTTTGGTGTATTAGTCAGGGTTCCCTAGAGCCACAGAACTTATGAAATGAATCTCTCTATGTATATATAAAAGGAATCCATCTATCAATCGATCTAAATGGAATTTATTGGAATGACTTACAGGTTGCAGTCCAGCTAATACAACAATGGCTGGCTGTGAACAGAAAGTCCCACAAGGCTAGACATCTTCTTTGGTCTTGTGTATATGCTGGAATCCCAAAGAAGTGGGCTCTAGTGCCAGTGAAGGAATGGATGTGCTAGCAAGGCGAAGGCAAGCAGACAAAGGGCAAAGGTTTCCTTCTATGTCCTTATATAGCCTTTCAGCAGAAGGTGTGTCCCATAAAATGTATGTCTTTCTGCCTCAAGATCCAGATCAAAGGTGTGTGTCTTCCTACCTCAAAGATCCAGACTAGAAGTGAATTCACCCACTTCAAACCAAGCAGAAAATCTCTCATAGGTGTGCCCCCATTTCTGGATTGTATTTCATTTCAGGTATCGGCAGGTTGACAACCAAGAGTGGCCAGCACATCTGGCCTATAACTCTGTGGAAGGAGACTGCCTATTGTTGTCAGGGTTACAAAACCTTCAGGTTCAATCCCTACCACTGTTATACAAACAAAGCAAACTGAAGCAAAGTGACTAAGTTGGTAATTAAATAACAAAAAGTTGGAGTGTAAATAGCACAGTGGTACACACACACACACACACACACACACACACACACTAAAAACCAACCAACCAAACAAACAAACAAAAAACAACCAAAAACAACCACTGAAAGCAGAAGATGTTAAGAGTTTTTTGGTTTGGATAAAAGGGAGATTTCATACCCTCTTTTACTTTTCTATACTGTCTGAACCCTTAAAAGTTACATGCATATGTTGCTTCTACATTATAAAAGAAAAATTTGAATAAAAAAGAGAAAACATAGTAACTCCTCAGTAATAAAGGTATTTGAGAGATGTTTCTGGCTTATATGCCTACATTGGCAGAATGAAATTTTAAAGCATTGGATTTCTATTGTCGAAATATACATTTAAAGGGTTTGATTGATGTGACTTTTTGTAGTTAAGGTAGTATTCAACTTTGTGTGTGTGTGTGTGTGTGTTATGATAAAACACTGACCTAGTTGGGCATAGTGGCACATGCCTTTAATTATAATACTTGGGGAGGCAGAGGCAGATAGATCTTTGTGAGTTTGAGGCCAGCCTGGTTTACAAAGCTAGTCAAGGACAGCCAAGACTACACAAAAAAACTCTGGCTCAAAAAACCCAAAACCAACCAATTAATCAAATATACAAACAAAAACCAAAAACACTGACCAAAAGCAACTTATGGAGGAAACAGTTTATTTTGTCTTACAGCTTAGAGTCCATCATTGAGGGGAGCTAAAGGAGGAACTCGAGGCAGAGGCTGCAGGAGGCCGTGGAGGGGTGCTGCTTACTGGCTTGCTGTTCAAGGCTTGCTCAGCCTCCTTCCCTATAGAACTCAGAACACATGCCCAGGGGTGGCACTGCTTATAGTGTGATGAGCCCTTCTATATCTATCTTTAATGAAGAAAATGCCACCACAGAATTGCCCACAGGCCAACGTGATGGAGGTGAGTCTTCAACTGATGTTTCCTCTTCTCAGGTGACCCAAGACTGTATCAAGTTGACAGAACTAACCTGTACAGCTAGCATTGGCACAAGTTACACCATTCTTTTTCTTCTGGTGTTGGGATGGAACCCAGATCCTTGTGCACGCTGGGAAATGCTCCCTCATTGTGCCACATCCATAGTTGTAATAACAAGTTTAACAGCAGCATAATTTTACATGAATCAACCATAATTAGTTTAACCTACGTACCATTTTCAGACAGTGGCATGGTTCCTCAGTCTACTATAGATAATATTGTGATAAATGTTCTTACAGCAAAATGTTGCTGTCTTCACAATTATTTCACCAAGTTCTTAAAAGGATTTACAAAATTTCTATTAAACAAGACTGCTGCTTTAATGCATGTAACGAAGAACACACCTGTCCAATGCTTTCTAATTCATTCAGCCGAGTTTGGATAAGAACCCTTACTTTTTAACGTCAAGCCATACTCCTGAAATACATAATTGTTCAAGACCTAAAGAAAAAGTGACCATTCTTATTTTTTTTTTCACAAGAAGCTTTGAATAAGTAGGCCATGACAGGGAGTCAACGCCATCCCAACTCATATAACAGGAAGTGCACAGGTACAGAAGGAAGAAGATGCAATGGTCACACAACGAGGGGGTCCTGTTTGTGCCACAGAAGTTATGTTCCGTTTGTCCTGCCAGTTCTATTTTGTGCTGCGTCAGACTATTAACAAGCAGAATGGAAACAGTATCTAGAGCCAGTGAGATGGCTCAGGTGCTTGAGGTGCTTGCTGCTAAGCCTGACTGCTTCCTTGAGTTTGATCCCTGGGACCCACATGGTGCACGGAGAGATTTAGCTCCTGTGAGGTGTCCTCTGATTTCCATGTTTGTGCCGTGGCACACGCATACCTCCTCCTCGCCTCTTCACCAAGGAAAAGCATAAATCATGAAATAAGCAAATATAATAAAGAAGTGGCTAATCTCATCCAAATGTGCATTTTTGGAGAATGTGTTTATGTTTTCGTAGATTATTTATCAGTATAAACGTATCTTCCAAACTATAACCCACTGAAGATATAACGCCTTCTGAAGGCATTAGAGAGTCGGACTGGAGGTAAGAAATTGAAGGTGGATGCTCCCAGATTGATTTCAAACACACACACACACACACACACACACACACACACACATACACGGATATGTATTCATGTAAATGTTTATGTACACTGTGTGTGAGGAGATCACTGTGTGTGTGTACATATATAAATGTGTGTGGCGTTTGAATTTATTTTCTTATGGATTCAGTCATTTCATACAAAAATTTAAATACTTTGTTTATCTTTATTATACATGTAATGTAGCAGAGAAATTTACTTTTGCAATTATTGATATTTCCAGAGTTTAATTACCTTATCCTTTCTTCCCAAAGCACCCCCTCTAAAAAGTTTTCACATGTAACTGGTTGAAAAGCAGCATCAGAATGAAATTCTGCATTAGGAACAGTTGTCCACAGTGAGAACAGCACCAATGGATGCATTCTAGGGGCCCTAAGGATGCTCCAAGCAGCACTGATTTTAGATGCTGATTGTCACACACGTACCACCCTTTGGAAATACCTGTGTCAGTTTGCTGTTTCGCATGTGTCTAGCCCCTGACGTCATCTACTCTACACACTCCTCATCAGGATTCAAACAATCCCAATGAATTAAAAGCAAAAGTGTAAGTTTTCCTTTGGGGCTGGCTGGGGCAGTGGTGGCAGCCACCCTTAGTCCCAGCACTCAGGGAGCAGAGGCAGGTGAATCTCTGAGTTCAAGGCCACCATGGTCTACAGAATGAGTTCCAGGACAGCCAGATCTACCCAGAGAAACCCTGTCTCAAAAAAAAAAAAAAAAAAAAAAAAACCAGAAAAAAAGAAAAGAAAAATACTTTTCCTTTGTTTCTTCAGCCCTGTCTTTGTTGTGGGAGTTCTTGTTGCCAGTTTAAGTATGCTCTTAGTTGCTATTACAAAACACTGAGAGAAGCAACCTAAGGGAAGAGAGGTTTATTTTGGTGCCTGGTTTAGGGGGAACGTTCCATCCTGGTCAGGGAGCCACGGTTATCAGCTCAGTCTAACATGTAGCCAGTGCTTGTTATGTGGAGCTGGTAAGGAGGCAGAGAGCTAGGCTGTAATCAGAGCAGACTACAGCCTCCCAAAAACTGACTGCCCTCTAGCTCGGCCCTACTTCCTAAAAGTTCCACAACAGTCCGAGACAGCCACCACCTGCTGAGGTCTAACTGTGCAAACTCATGGGCCTATGGAGGACTTCCCACATTCAAACTGCAGCAAATTAAAACATATGAAGCTAAATGTCTTCACCTGTATCCTTTAATATGACACAGATGGGTGTGTGCTGTGTGTACTGTGTTATGACCTGCTTTTTTCCCAACATGTGCACTATAATGGACAGCTTGCCATATAGGCATATCAGTACCTAGAACTTGCGTTTCTTTTTATTTAAAAAGCGTGAGTTAGTTATTCATTCATTTATCTATAGAGGGACGGAGATTGACTCTAGAGCCTCATGTATCCTAGAGAGTGCTTTATCACTCACCCATGTGCCATTACTTTATTCTGAGGCAGAGTCTTATTAAATTGTTCCAGTCTTGTCTCTTGACCTTCCTGCCTCCATTTCTGGGGCAACAGATTCGTGTGTGCACCCTCATGCCTGGCTGTGTTCCCCCTTTCTAAGTAGCTATATGAAATCTCATTATGCGATGAACTGTGGTTAATTTTTTTTTTTTTAACCAGTTTCTATTTGATAGACATTTGGAAGCCTTGCAATTTCACCAACTATTTTAAAGGAAGCAGATCTTACCATGGAAAGACGCTTTCTGCTCCCAAAAGACAGCCTGTCCTCTATGGAAATAAGCGACTCTCGATTCACACAATTAGAAGGTGTGTGATGCGTGAATGACTCCTTCTCTTCTCCATTCAGCCTGGTGAGACCCAGAACAGCAGCATCAGCATATGCTCCAACTGTTCACTTCCTGTTTCACAGGAGCATCTTCTCTTGACTGGAGAGGGTGGCTGCTGAGCTGCCACCTCACTGTGCAAGCCACAGTGGCTATGTGAATGTGAGGCACGTGTTCCCCAGAGACAAAGGGGGCAGCTAGAATCAGTTTCCTGGGATCCTCTCAACTGAATGCCAGTCCTCCCCTGCTGTAGGATACACCTCTGTTTGCAGACTAAGAAAATGCAATGGCATGATTACCACAGATGTGCATGCAGTCACACACATTCATACAGTGCCATATATGGCCTTACACACAATCATGTACACACATAGGCACAGCCGTGGGCATGAACTCCCACACGGAGTCATTTTGCTAATAAAGATCAGAGGCTCACTGGGTGCTTGTTCTCATGTTGGGAGAGGGGCTAGGATAGGGAAAGGACCAGAGGACCACAGAGCCCTTAAGTCCATCCCCTAACCAACTGGCGCTAGCCCCAGTGGCTGGCATCCATTGGCTTGGGGGAGCTGTTCCATGCCAGCTGATCCCTCCAAGTACCTTTCTCTGGGGTGGCTCTTTGCCCTTTCCTGTGACAACCTTTTCAGAGTTGGGACAGCTGCTAAATAGAAGGGCCACATCTGGTATAGAGTTAAGCTCCCTGGCCACTTACTGCTATTTCCTGTGCTGGGGGCTCAAGGGTCTACTTCTTCCAGGTCAGCAGAAGGCTTAACATTGGAAAGAATCATCCCATCTGGTTGAATTCAGCTCAAGATTGCCTGAACATCTACTCTATGCAGGAGCTTTGACACAGTGGACCCAAGGCTGTTTCCAGGTCTGTGCTTTCCTGGGGCTGTATGTCAGACACGGCTGAACTGCTCCTGAAAGCAGAATACCCTGTCATCAGTACAGTCTCCTCAGCACATGGGGCTACAAACAGCACCTGGAGGGAAGGCAGGCTCTAAAGGTGGAAAGCAGCATTTAGGTCAAAAGCCAGTGCTTGATGTGGTGTCAACTTCCTTATCTCCCTCCAGAACTGTGAGGATCAGTTCCGGAAACACAGTTTCCCTGGTCCTCACTGTCTTGGTAAAGCCCAGTGCTGTTTGCAAGGCACTGGGTCTCGGGGATGAAGGTCCTGCAGCATAAAAAGCATGAATGGTATGATTTTAGGAGAAAGGGGTTTCAGCGTGTAGCAGCCATTCTGGAGTGTGTCTGGAACTCTGACCATCTTACTATAGCCATGGGAGAAACCAACCAACCAACCAGCCAGCCAGTCAACGAGTAGTGGTAACTACTAGGAAGAGAAAGACCTGCAGCCAAGAGCACCAAGGTGTGCATACTTTTATTTTCGAGCCTCTCCTGGAAGCTCTCTCCACACTGGCTCCTTTACAGAGACTCAAGTTAGTGAGAAGCAACCTCAGGCTGATCAAGAGGAAGAGGGATGTGGCACAGGACATCGTACATGCAAAGGCCTCAGGAGAAAATAAGCCTGGCTTTCCCTTGGAACTCCAAGTAGACTGGCTGATTACAGTAAGCACAGGAAGGTGGCTGAGGAGCCAAGGATCTTAATGCAGAAGGCACTGGAGGGAGGATCTTGACCTTTTTTTCTTTTCTAAAGAGGTGGTGTTCGTAGGTGCAGAAGGAGGAGCGATCAATCAAGAAGTGGTTGAAGGTGTTTAAGGCTGAAATTGGGGTGTGCTGGACCAGGTGGCAGTAGCGGGGAGCTTCTGGGTGTGAGCATGTACGCCAGTGTGTCTGGGAAGCTGGGAGCTGGGCTTCAACTGAGGGCCCAGTGTCACTGGCTGGGTGTGGAGGAGTGAGAACCAAAGAGGCACCTGGGTGTGAAAAGGTTGTCTGTGTCCATAGGATGAAGTGGTAGGTGGCTTTGGGGGACACTGTTGGAGAGAACAAAGATTTATTGCATTTATATGTGAATGTTTCACATGTGTCTCTCTCTGTGTGTACCCATAATATACCCAGAGGTCAAAGGACAACTTTCGGGAGTCGGTTCTCTCTTTCTCCCAGCTGAGTTCCAGGGACTGAACTCAAGCCATCAGGGTTGGTGGTAAGTGCCTTTATTTACCTGCCTTTCTCGGAAGAGAGCTGTTGACATCCCACCATCTCTCCACGGGCCCAGGATTTTAAGTCTTTCTCATTTAGTAAATGTAAGATAAGGTCCCGGAAATGCTGGGTCAAAAGTTCACTAAAGCATTTGATGCTTTGTTCCTTCAAACAGTTTGCATCTCCATTAGCACCAGCATCACCTTTTAGCTGGTATCTCTTTCCAGCCTACAAGGGCACAGCTTTACCCAGCCAGACACTATACCCCTGCCCCACCCTTGCCATCCTGGCTTGGGATTCTCACTCTGACCTGCTTTTGGTTTATTTAAAAAAAAAAAAAAAAAAAAAAAAAAAAAAAAAAAAAAAGAGAGAGATCAATGATGTCTGATCTGATAATACCAAAAAATTTAATAAAAAATAATAAATTATTATTGTAAAAATAAGAGGCATTTCAGTGTGGGAAGCTCATTCAAGATTAAACACAAGATATAATGGCCATTCTTTGTTTGTGCTTCTGTGTGTACTAAGCACAAATGCCAAAGCCTGTGCAGTCCTGTATAGTTGAGCTGGGATAGTGACTCAGAACGAGGAAGCTTGGTTGCTGTTGGGGAAGTAATTTTTTTTTTTTTTTTTTTTTTAATGAGAAAAAACAAACTGAAATCCACTTTCCAAACAAACACATCTCTTGGTAAGGATCAGCACCGTCTTCCTACAGTTAGTTACACAGGAGTGGCATTCAGTTTATTAAGACAAGCTCCTTTGTATTGATATAGTCATACATAAAAATAGATTTAAGTCCTGCATCCTGGTAGTTCTAAATGTAATTCTTCCTTGAACATCCAGTGGGATGTTTGAAAATCCTTGTGGGACCGAACAACCTTTGTGTGACCGTCCTTGTTACCACTTACTAAATGCCCTCACAACCTCAAGGTATTATGACAAACATAAGAGTTTACTTGCTCTAAAGCTCAAGGGTGAGGTGGGGCAGGCGGGGTGGCAAAAGCTCTCCTCCAGGAAGTGCTCCTCTGGGGTCTTCCTGCTGAGCTTGTTCCTTACTCTAGGAACAGCTGAGCATTTTACAGCATCCACTTCTGGCTCATTCTTTACAGCTGTTGCCATCTCATGGCTCATTGCTGCAGGACACAGTGCAAGCTTGGTAGCCGGCAGGACTGGCCAGTGACAATCTCATTTGGCCGGACTCAGTGCTGCAGCTGAAAGTTGTGTGTTGAAGTGCCTGCCTCTGGGTGTTAAAAGCAGGACCCAAATCCTCCATGTTGCATTTGATGTAGCAGAAAGTGCCTTACTGTTCAGAGCATCCTGGTCTGAAGCCAGGTCACCTTCTTGTAACTAGCTATGGTCTTTGGACCATTCACCAAGCCCTTCTGGGTCTCACTATACCCCTCTGTTAAGTAAGAGTGCACACCTAGATTCCCTTTATTCACGGGATGTTATAATAATGAAAAGGGACAGAACACTTGGGTGGTAGGCTCCCACATCCTTACAACCCTTTGAGATCTTTTCATTTTTGCACAAGCAGAAAATGGAAGTGTACCATGTTTCTGCCTAAGACCGTTGTGTTTAATAGTTACTAATTCTCAAAATCCTCTCTCTCGGTTAAGACTCTCCATCTGCCGTAAAACCACTGTGGGGTCCACCTGTGCCAGGTGGCAGTCACCAAATGTGGTCACAGCCTTGGTACCCTCAGGTGGCTGCTTACAACGAGCCCTATCATTTTGCCCTGTCTCAACTTCTCATCAGTTAGGGACACAAGACCAATCAAGGCATAACATGTATTTTTTTTTCTTGATGTACATTAATGTTGATCCTGTGTCAAAATGTACATTCGCATTTTTTCCCATTATTGCTATCGGAGAAAGGCCTGGTCTTTTCCCGTGTCCAAATGTTAGGAGGGCAAGTTGCTGGATTAGCTCACCTTTAGCCCCTACAGCATGCCCTACTGTGTCCATCTTGTCCAAGATGCTTGGCCCTTACTGAGTGGATGGACAAATGTAGGAGAAAGGCTTTTTAGCATACAGATACAAAAGAGGGGCCGATGAAACCTTATGAATCAGGGATGGTATGTACTCACCTATTCAGCCACTCAAGCTTGCATTTAGAAAGCTATTGCATTCTGGCAAGAAAATTAATTTTATCTCAGTCCCCAATTTGAGTGTCAAAGCCATACGGACCACTTGCCCTGGGGTCAGACTGTGCTTGGTTCGGTTTGGGAAGGGCTGGCACGCTTTCATAGGCGGGAGGTGTGCTCAGAAGCGGAGAATTCATTATAACCAGTTAGTCATCCATAGAGACACTACCTGTGGGCGGGGTGCACTTGGCGCTCTCCGCTCTCCTGGGGGGCCTGTTCCCGCGGCTGCTTCCCTAGGTAGATGTATGGCTAGTTTTAAGCCCATGGAGGCTGGGGTCTGCCAGTACTTGGAAAAAGGCCCCTTAAAGAGCCCCTCACAGGCAACGCAGTAATCCAATCATCCACTGCTAAGATAACTTTTCCAGAGACCGCTGTCTAGGGGAGCCGGGATGAATCCTAGTTAGATACCACCCAGTGGACGCCAGAGCCCACCCTTACTCAGTTCTCTGCAACCTGGGGTTCAGGGTAACAGAAAAAAAAAAAAAAGAACCACTATAAAGTCTCAGGGGCAGAAAAAACATGTACATAAGGAGAACCCAGGTGGCGAGAGCGCTAGGAGACAAGGCGAAGTCAGCGGCGCACAGCTGCCCGGGTCAACCGGAGTTGCGGTCCGCCAGGCAAGGATGACTCAGGTCTTTACCGCCAGCCCGCGCGAGGGCTCCACAAAGTTCCTAGTCACACCCTAGAGCTTGTGTGAGGATGGGGACAAGGCTTTTCCATGGGTGGGGACCTAGGCGAAAGGGAAGTCCTGGGGCTTCCACTGTAGGTATTCAGAAGCCTCCTCGCTAACGCTCAGCTGCCTCCTCCGAGGCTGGGGCTGGTGCGGGTAGCCTCAGGGCTCCGAGCATAATGAAGGATGTCTGCCCAACTCCATGCTGCGTTTGCTTCCTCTCCGGCTCTGACACCCCGGTCTCTGGGTGCACCGCATAACGGTGCGGGCCCCGAGCCTCGCTAGCTCGGAAGCACCCCAGCCCATGGTCTTGAGCGCCTGAGGTGGCTGTGCCGGCGCCCCGTGTCCGAACCCAGACTCCCGCGCCCGCGTTGCGACTGCAGCGCCACCCTCCGCGCTTTCCACTAGTCGCGGCGGCAGTGAGGCATCGGTGGGCGGCCACGCCGCGGTGCACTCTCCAGACCCCGACCCCCTTGTCCCATCCCCAGCCTGCTCCGCCGCAGTACCAGAGGGGCCGCTGCCACCGCCGCCGCCTGCTGGCCTTTTCCAGACTTCTGCCTCTTCCCAGGGAACCGCGAGGGGCATGGGGAAGGGGTCGCACCATCTCTAGCCTCCGCAGACTCCTATCCCAACGCCTCTGACCCATCCCCGGGGTTCTTGACCAGAGCAAGCACTAGCAAAGTGTGGAGCAGCGGGGTCCTTGGCCTCGCTCCTGGGCCCCCGCATCCACTCCAATCTGGTTTCTAGGGCCTGGGGACCGCCCGGGGCCACCGAGAGTCGCACCCGTGGCGGCGGACTGCGGAGTTGTAAAGAACTCAGCGGCCGCAGTGGGCCGGGCCGGGCAGGGCACGAGCCGTGGCGGCCAAGGACACTAGAGTTTGAGAGTCTCCGCCCGCGAGACGCCTCTCGCCCTCCCGCCGCGGCCCGCCGGACTCCCCGGGGCCGCCGAGGCGGGGCCGGGCAGCTGCCGCCGCAAGAGGCGCGTCTCGCTCCCTCCTCCCGTTCCTGCCTCCTTCCCAGCCCTCCCTCCCGCCTCCTCTCCGCCCTCCCCCCACCCCACCCCCCACTCCGCTCCCTTTTTCCCCTGCTCCCCAAGTGAGCCCAGAGCGCGAGAGGCAGGAGGGGCGGCGCGCGGCGGAGCAGGCTGCCAAGCGCGCTCGCCCACCGCCCGCCCGCCGGGCGCAGCTCTCCGCGGCCGCTCCAGTCGCCGCCGCCGCCGCCCGCCGCCGGCGTTTCGGAGGGAGCCCAGGATGGCCGGGCCGGGCTCGCTGCGCTGCGCGTCCCGGGGGGCCTCGGCGCTCCTAGTCACCGCGCTTCTCTACGCCGCGCTGGGGAACGGGGTGCGCTCGGAGCAGCAGATCCCGCTCTCCGTGTAAGTGCCTAGTGCTGGGACTCCCGGGGAGGGGCCGTCAGCGCCCGGGGGACTCAGGGAACCCAAGTTTGGGCGCCTGCAGGTGCGGCTGGGCAGGACCAGCCGCGGGTGCGGGCCTCGCCTCTTGCACCTGCCTCTCAGCATCAGCGTGGAGCAGCGAGACTGGGGTGGGACCTTCTCGCCCTCTTGGTAGGGTTAGGGTGTAAGACCTGGAGAGGTTCACCTCAAGTGACAGCACCAAGTTTGGAGCTGGTTTACCGACTGCAACTTCCACGGGCTGTTTTAATGGTCCTCTTTTCTGCTACCTTGCCATCCCACTTTTCCAGGAAGCGGGGGATGGGTGGATTTTTTCTGAGTAGTATTTGCCAGGTGATGCTCATTTAAGGTGTTTAAGTAACCAGGCAGTTGTTTCTATGAAAGCCCGTGTTCTTTTTGGAGAGCCAGGGAGACTTGACACATTCTGAACTCTGGTGACCCCAGAACCTCTCCTGCGCTCCTCTGTGGTTCTGCAGTTTGGTGCTGATAGTTTCTAAGAGAGAACGTTTTCTCTCTTTATTTCCCATTTTCTTTAATGTTCTATCGTCCTGCTCCTTCAGCCTCAACCCAGTGTGTGCGCGTGTGTGACGGTGACACTAGGTGTTAATTTCTTCCTCTGCCCTTTCTCCCCATAGAGTGAAGCTGTGGGCTTCCGCTTTTGGTGGGGAGATAAAATCCATTGCTGCCAAGTACTCCGGTTCCCAGCTTCTGCAAAAGGTAAGGTTTCTGTGGTGACAGACAGCGATGATTTTTCTAGCACAGAAAATGGAGGCAGATTTAGTTTTTCCAAACAAACGTGAGCCCAGAGCTGCATCAGTTATCAGAGTAGTCTCCTATCTCCGGGTTCTTGGCATTGTACTGTGCAGTGACTTCTCCCTACCGACCGGTTATTTTTAGATGACACTTGATTCTAAACACAAAGAAAAGCAGGGTACTCACTCCGACACCGTCCTGGCTGGGGCTTGGAAACAGTGTGTTTGCCCGGCTCTCCTCTCAGTTGTCTATATTGCTGTTTCAGTGCCAGAGCAGATGCTTCCTTGGCCAAAAGATGCTAACTTCATCCAAGGGGCAGAACCGGCTCCTGTTTTTTTTTTTTGAGCCTCCACCTTGCATGGGAGTCTTGGGGTTCAGTGTATCAGACAGACACCAGCAGCATTGTTTGTCATCCCTGCAGTTGTACAATCCCATTATTCCCCAATCATCTAGACTCAGGGCTGGGGTGCATTACATCATTACAGATAAGAAGAATGAATGTGGTTATCTTTCCACTCAGCTGCACTGCCGGGTAATAAGCTCGGAGAGTGGTCCACAAACTTCAGAAATTGGTCTGCGTCCATATATTTCTGTAGAGTAATGAGAATGGAGAATTGATTATTAGGCACTTATCAGAAGCTGCATCGGTTTTAATTCAAATAGGCAGCATTATGCTTAAAATTACATTGCGAGCTATATGGCCTCTTTTCTTCCTTCTAAGATAAAGAATGAGCTGGTGGGTGGGTAGGGGTGGAGATCAGAGCGGGTGAAGAGGATTTCAAGTTAGCAAATTAACCAAGTTAATCCAAATATTCTCTTGACAATAGAAAATAAGAGTGGCCTTTAGGGGACAATTCTCTGAGAATGGGTATAAACAGCTAAAATTGTTAAGTTAACTTTTAAGCGTTTTAAAATGTGGTTTTTGGGCCAATGTGCCATATGTGTTGTGCATGCTGCCTGGTAACCGAGTCCATATTTTATTTATGGCATTCCATTTCAGAGAGTAGCATATCGGGGCATTATATGAAACCGTTTGTCACATGAAATTCAAGTATTATAATAAAGCATTATCCAATAATGGGATGGCAAAGTATACTGGCTGGGGGAAAAGAGCCAGGCACCAGGTTCCTTAAAGCCATAAAGAAGACTGTTTACCTTTAGATTGGGAAGAAGTGCACTGAAATTTAGTCAGTTGGTAAAACTTAATGCGTTGATCTGCTTTTATATAAGATGGTCATTTACATGCCTTGGACCCGCCATATTTATGAGAATGGCCTTTCCCCCCTGGTATTCTTTTAATTTGGTCCAGCCTTGGCCATACTCTGGCTTGCTGCCTGCTTGTCAGATGTTTTATGTGACGAGCTCCGGACTGTGACATAGCCTGCGTATTTTGTCTGTGCTTTGAAAGAAGTGACCATATTGTATAACTTTAAAGAGACTCTTCTCATCTGCATGTTGTAGTTGTGCCCCCTGTCCCCCCTTTTGGTGTTGGTTGTGCTTATACAGCTTCCAGCTCAGATTTTGGGAAGCATATGAAATACGTGTTTTTCTTCGTTTGGAAGTTAGAGCACACAACGCACGCTGCACAAACTCCATCAGTCCTATTGTTGCTTATTGTACAAGCAAGTTGGAAATGGCTCAGACACTTCTCTCGCCTTCTCATCAGGGTGGTCCCTGATATCGAACTCGCCAGCCTTGCTCTGCTCTTGCTGGGTCTGCAGCTGGACAAGTGTGTGATTGTTTCCAGCTGTGTGACGCTTAGTTGCCCTTCCTTGTTGCTGTTTGGCACTGTGTCAGTCATTCCAGGGGAAGGCAAAGCGGTGCTTTCTGTTAGGGTCCAGGGTGGGTATCTGCTGCTGTGTGTCATCTTCCACAACAGGGGTCATGAGATACCCATGGCTTTGGGTAGCCTGGCAAGTACTTTCAGGAGTGGTCAGGAGGGTGTGTGATAGATGATTTGGGGAGCATTCTGCTGAGATCTTTGAGCCGTATTGATCTCCCAGATATGACTGTGTTCTTTAAGACGCTGAAGAACATTGGGTTAGAGAATTCAGCATGAATGGGAGGAGATCGGAGATGCTCTGAGTGTGAGAGACGGAACGTCACTTGGAAAATCGAGGGTACTGTCACCCTCTTGCTTGTTTTCAATTTTCTGGCAACTTGCATTAGGAATTATTTCTCTAAACCAAAATAGTGTGCATCAATCCGTCACTTTTCTGTATCTTAACAATTGAGGTGCTTTGAAAATGAAGTAGATTCAATTGGAAAAATGCATTAACACTGTGTTAGGGGAACTCACAGGTGATAATACTGGGTTGCATAATAGACTGTAATTTCACTTGTAAGGTGTGGACATTTACATTTGACTCTCAGTTAAGGAGAAATGCACTGTATGCCACAATATAATCTCCTGTATTTGTGTCATTTTCTAACTGGTGCTTCTCAGTCAAGGTAGCATGTTCATCTTTAGAATGGAAGTTTTCTTTCTTTCATTTTTTTTTCTTTTCTTTTTTGACCCAAGGCCTAAACTTTCCAAAGTAATCATTATGAATATAAATTAAATAAGAATTGGCCATCCACTTTGATGTGTTCGGAGACTGGAAGGTCTGCCATTTTGGCAGTGCTCTTTGTTAGGTGATGTGACTTGCAGTGGACTCTGAAGCAGACACTCACAGGGACTGTAAGTCACCACCACCTTACACAGGGTCATTGCTTCCTCAGTTGTGCCTGGTTTGGTGCCATGGCTCTCCCTGCCGTAGCTTAGGACACTACAGTAGGTCATCTATGCAGTCTTGCCCTCTTAGTTTCTTTTTTTTGTTTTGTTTTGTTGAACATGGGATCCAAATGCTTTTTAAAGTGGTATGTTTTGGCTGTAGAAAAGTAGGTGGGAGTGAGTCATGAGCAGCATGGGGGTTGTTAGAAGACCTCCGCCCACACAAAGGTCAGTACTGGTGTGCCCCTGAGGGCCTGTCAGCCTCCACCTTCACTGGCGCATACTGCAGGGCTTTCCCTTCTCCTCAGCTCTAAATTAACTTCCTATTGGACACATCCGTGCCAGTATTCAGCTTCATCTCCCTCTCCCCCAAAATGTGCTTTGCTGGGTTCTTTTAGGGAGGCATAGTTCTGTCACCTCTTTATTCTGGGAGTCATGGAGAAGTCTTCTAATAGGTCTGAAAACCCAGCTGTTAAACACAAAGGCACCACACCTTTAACCTTTGCAGTAGGAGTCATTAAACCAGTGTGATTTTCATCCCCTCCCCCTTAGGGGGATTTCCATGGAGGCTGAGTCTTTCATTCTGTTTAGACCTGCATTCAGGCGATGGATGTTTGTGGGAATAATGGGTTCTAGTGACTTTTCCCAGAATTGTGATGGTAAGCACAGGTAATATGTGCTTCTGCCATCAAAATCAACAAAGAGGCCCCGTTACCTTGGACACCTCCAGCAGCACTCACCAGGCCATTTGATTCTTGAAATGCTCAAGCAGGCTTTTGTGTTATCAACTATTTATTGAGATGGCGTTAATACATAAACTCGATGTGTCTCTCCACTGGACGGAGTCAGCAAAGTAAAAGGCCGATTCCTTTAGCCATTTTTACAATTATGACTTTTCATCAATGCGGAAATCAATGGACTTTTAAATAATTAACAATGAACATTTGTGAATTATGAATTGGGGGTTCGTGCTGTGCTGTCCTGAGGAAGCACAGCTCTACAGATCACGAAGGCGGCTCTGTTTTTTATAATGAAGACAATTTACCTGCCGTCCCCAAAGATACACGCTTAGCCTGTGTTGCCAGTGGTCCATTCACAGCACCACTTCAGATTAGTAGACTTTGTCCTTTCATATTCTCTTTTAAAGCCTTGACAGTTCTGAATTGACAGTTCCAATTTTTCTGGTTAATTAGTGGTCTCATTAGCCCTGTCACCAGGATGCACATTTGATAGGTGCCTATCCACTTAATGCCCACATGGTCCCTTGATAAGTTTTTGCGTGAACCTCTTTGGTTTATCGTGTTTCCTAAGATTTCATCTCTGTCAGAGATACCCTGCTTTCTGTCTTTTACTCGGAGCTGCTGCAGCCTGTGCAACTCAAAGAGATTTGCATACGCTTATTAAGATTAAGGGGCTGAAAATATGAATGAAATTCTCGTTAGAGGCGAACCTCAGGTTTCCATTCCATTGCAGCTATGAGTTTTGATCCGTTAGTGTGATGATCTTTCTAGTATTAATTAATAAATGGTGCAGCTATCATAATATCAGTTTGATTTTAGGAAGACACATGAATATAAAAAAATCGTCTACAGTTATGAAACCTCTCGGGCATGGACAAACACAATCCGTGCTTCCAGTTTTTGGTGACGATATCACCTTATGGTAGGATAACCAAAGCCCTAAGAACTGTGAGGCCGCCATCCCTGCACACTTACGGCCTTTACTCCCTTTTCATTTCTTTGGTTGGAAGCATGTATCCACGGGAGTGCAAATTGGGATTTCAGACCTTGCTTTTGATTGATCTCCATCGGTATATGGTGCTCCCACATAAGGCAGCCAGTAAATGACTGAGTGTGCTGAGCTTGCTAAAATGAGTGCACATGTCATGTGAGCAGGATCCTTTGTCTCAGGGTTGTCATTAATCCAGATTTGCCATCACTGAAGCCAACAAATGGGCCTTTTCTTTATCCACACACACAGGGTCTGTCAGGGTCTCCCACCTCCTGTAACAGTAGTACCAGATGAAACAGCCCCAAAGTCCAGTCTTCCAGGGCCTATGAGGCATAGAGTGATGGGGGTGTAAGTTGCTTAAGATGCTATCCTTTGAGTTAAAGATTTTGTTGTGTCTGAGACCATAGAAGAAATTAAATATATGTTAATAGAGTGTCAGTCTGTGAATTAGCATATGAGACTTTACTTTCTTTTAATGCCATTTTTATGTGAAGACTTAATGGTCCATGTTTCATCTTGAATGACTTCAGTGAACTCTTAAGGACTGTCCACAGGGAAAAGTTCCCGAAACCTGCCTCTGATGACCCTGCTAGAACCTTCTTCTGTCCTCCTCAGTCCATTAAACAGAATGCCCCTTTTCCTTCAAGGAGAGGAAGAAGAGCTGTTACATTCCCCAGGCTCCCCTGGGTGGTTAGCCATTGGCAGACTCTGAAGCCGACCCACAGTGCCCTTCACAAGGCAGCAGCCTGGGCCTGGACTCACCCTGGCTGCTGGCTGTGTAGCTGGCGTGTTGTGGGATGATTTGTACGCCAAGCCAGCAGAAAGGTATTATACAAATAGACTTTGATAAAAAATATAATGTTTCTAAAACACGACAAGTTTCTGTTTGCTTTGAGCAACACTTATGGGGCACTTGGTGGGTCCTCTAAAGGAGGCATTGCACTTTGCAGTTTGTATTAAATATATACCTGATCAGGATTATGAAAACATACAACTCAGAGGCCAAATTGTGTGTCTCAAGGCCGTATTGGAAAGCAAAGCATTCTCTCTTGACCAGGAATGAATGGCCATGACTTTGCCTTTGCATATTTTAGGACCTTTATCTTGACACCTGTTATTGGAAGATTAACTCTCTTGAGGTTAAAAGAGCATTGACACGGGCAAATGATCCGGACTGGCAAGTTGATCAGAGCCATAAATGCTGTGGGTTCATACCACAGACCGCTGGTTATACGTCTTAAGGGGAGCAACTGCCAGTCAACATAGGGGATTGCACCTGTCATTACCATTACAGTTACTAAGTTTATGCCTGTGTCTACACCTGCGCTAACAAGGTGGATGCCGCCCACTGCAGAGAGTGCCTGCTGCTGCCTGCTGATGGAGATGACCTCATCTTCTTGGGTTGTTAGAGAGGCTCAGCAAACAGAGCAAACCAGGATGCTGATGTAGAACCAAGCGACCGCTTTTCATCAGGCGTGGATCTGGCTAGCATACAGGATGGTGTATGCAGCTAGAATGTGAGGACCTGCTAGAAGAACACAGACAGCTGTATAGTTTTCAGGGCCTGTTGAAGGCGGAGTGCTAAACCAAGTCCTGGTCTGCTGATGCCTGGCTAAGCCTTCCGTGGGGGCAAACTGTCTTCATTTCAGCTTGCTAGTTTTCCTCCCAGGCATCTCACTCGTTATGACGCTTCCTTTGCCCTTCCTTGTTCCATTGGAGAGCTTGGAGCTTTCTCAGAGATACTTGTCCCTTAGAGACATGCTGTAAAAAGGGGGTCCCTGGCCTAGAGGTTTGTCTGCTTATCGTTTCGTCATTTCCTGAGTAGCCTTGGGCAAGGTCCTTAATCTAACAGCAGAAGCAGGGAGCATTCACTTGCAGGCTCTCTATTTCAGGTTCTGGGATACAGTGGCACAGACCTGCAATCCCAGCACTGGGGAGGCTGAGGCAGGAGGATTGTGAGTTTGAGGCCACTCTGACTTATACAACAATACCTCTCTCAAAAACATCAACAGCAGATCTCTCTTTAAGCTAGCTAGATCAGGGGTCACTGTTCTGCCCATTTCACAGATGACTAGCTGAGGCCTACAGAAGTCAAGCAGCCTCTCCAAGTGACTGAGCTGGGTTGCTGGAGTCTGCACATCTGGCCACATACTTTGTGTGATCTTTTAAAATGCCAAGTTGCTCTTTGGGGGCGGGGGAATTAATAATACCTGACTTTCTCTAGCATGGAGCACTTTGGAGATGAAATGAGGTAACATCTGGGAAATTACTTCAGAAATAATTAAAGCCAGGATAATGGCTGAGAGGACAGTCTTGGAGTCATAAGAACGTAGATTTGCCTGCCTTATCTCCATTTCCTATCTGGGCCACCTTGTGGTATAGCATTTCAGAACCTGTGCCTTTAAATGGGAAAGGAGGCCAATACAGTCCGTGGAATAAAATATGCAAAGTGCTTAGCACAATGCCTGGCACATCAAAAGCTCCTGGCAATGACTCCTTGTGGGCATTATGGGATGTACCATGCGAAGCTCTGCAGATCATCTTTGCTAAGCACTCTGGGGCCTGGATCCCTAAATACCTGTGGATTCAGGAGTGAACAGGTGCATGGGTTACTACATGAGGGCCTTGTAGGAAGGTAATGCATCTGGTAACTGACAGGGAACCAGTACCATAGAGCGGAGGGATGTAGCCATGACAGTACAGTTCCTGTCAGGATGAATGTCAGATATGTGGGACAAGGCTAGCTCCCTTTCTCCTAGACAGGAGAAGGTGCCCACACGAGCCTGCCAGTCATGGTCTGCCTTGCTTCCTGGATAGTGGGTCAGCTGAAGACGCGGCTGCTTCTGCCCCATAAAGAGAGAGAAAGAGGCTTATAAGCTACAGGAAGGGTGCATCAGCCACGGGGGACACATCTTAACTCCAGGGTCCTCTTGGACAGCATGACAGACACTTCCTGCTGGGACAGTACTCCTGCTGGCCTTTGGAAAGTTCAGACTTCTCCCAGGGGCTTCATGCAGAATGATGCTGGACACCAAAAGGAGGCGGGAGGGGTATAGAGAGGTGAAGCAGTGTTGGGATAGCCATCTGTCACCGCCTGCCCCCCCCCCCCACACACACACAGGAGGCAAGGGCACCTGGTGTTCCTTGGCTCTTCCTGCTGGCCCTGTCCTCTCTAGAGCTTGCTTGGCAGCCCTGCTGTTATATTTTGGCCTTGAGCATCTGCAGTCCTGATCTGTGTCCTTAAAGAGGTTGAATGAGTACAACATGCAAACTCCCCCCCCCAACTCCCAACTCCCCCTCCCTTCCCTCCCTGCTCCCCCCCCTCCAGAATTACCAGCACCTTGAAGTCTTGGAGGTGGGGTCTGCTATAGTGACTAAGTACTTTAAAAAAGCTATGGTAAGCCAATTGGCAGAATGTGCTCAAGGGCCATTTGTTTTTATGAATGTCACAGAATTGTAGTGTCTGACTGGCCCCTGGACTTCTGGAAATCCACCAAGGTCACAATCAGCTCAGGTATACAAGTGTATGCCCATTGGAGCTGGAGAAAGTGTTTGGTATAGCACTTCCGGCTACAGTAGCTGGTGCCCATTTGGGTCTTTTGACACAGAGGTGACCAGGATTTTTTGCCTCACAGATTTGAGGTTTGAAACCTCACAGGTCTCAGGTTTCAGGAGGTGAAGCAGCTTGGTAACAGGGTGTTTTGCACCTCAGGACTCTGCCTCTCTTTGCATTGGGTCTGCCTGTGCCGCCCATCCCACCTGAGTGCAGCTGGAGTCAAAGCTGTGAGGTCTCAGGCGGCAGGTGGAGCTTGTGGATCGGAACAACAATGATGCTCTTGCTGTTGCTTATCCTCCCTCAGAATCTTGGTCTTCAGCGGGTGTGTGTGTGTGTGTGTGGGGGGGATGCAGAGCATGCTCTCCTGGCAGTTTTATTGACGGTTGGGCCCCCAAGATGAGGCCAAGCTGCCTTACCTTGCAGTGTGGATTTGTGCCACATCAGATGTGAGCAGTTGCTGAGAGACAGCGACAGAGCTGACTGCTAAGACGGTGATCAGCTGGGGCAACACACATCTAGGTTGCTCCAGCGCCATCTTAGCACAGGAGATGGGGCTGACAGGAGAAACAGTGACCTTGCAAAACTGCTGGCCAAGTTCCAGCTATGACTTGAAGACTCAACTCTTCTTCAAATCTCAGGGAGCCTTTCCCTTTCCTGTTTTCACTGAAAACTCAGACTAGCCATCATCTCTGCTCAACTTCCTAAGTGTGTGTGTGTGTGTGTGTGTGTGTGTGTGTGTGTGTGTGTGTGTGTGTGTGTGTGACTTATTTTACTAAAACTTTGGGGTCCTGTTTTCAAAAAGGATGAAGGGAATAATTGGCTATGGGACCCCCAAGTCTGGATCCAAATCTGGACCCACCCACATGCTCTTCACATGACTTAGAATTTCTTTCTTAATTTCCCTCCCCTGTTGCCCCCTCTTCTTTTCTCTCTTCTCACTGTTCCTAATCAACATATCTTATGTTTCTTTGAGATATGAGCTCACAGTAGCCCAGGCTGGCCTGGAGTTTCTCTTTCCCCAGCTTCCTGAGTGCTGGGATTATGGGTGTGCCACTACACTGGGCTACTTTTTTACTTTTCTGACACCTCCTAACCCTTGACTCTCAGGAGGGGATCCTGTAATTGTATCTGGTTCTAGAGTCTTCCCACAGGGAGCCTGGGACAACTGAGGAGGTTCTTTAGTTTGTTTGGTTTCCCACTTGTTTTAGGGCTGAGTTGTGCCATGCTAGTCACTGCCTTGCTCATCCTAGGTCTCGACTTGTATATTCTAAAATAGCACAAAGACGGGTGGATGATATGGCCCAGTGGCTAAGAGTGCTTGCAGAGGATTGGAGTTCCATTCCTAGCATCCACGTCAAGTGTCTTACAGCGGCTCCAGCTCTAGGGAATTTGATGCCCACTTCTTGTCCCCTTGGGCACTCACACCCATGTGCTCATACTCACTGCCCACCCGCACATTTTTAAAAGTGTCACAAATAATGCAAGTGTCTGTGACATCAGGCTCTGAGGATGATGGGGTTGTGTGACTCCTATCAGGTGTGAAATTCAATATATTGACAGGCGCAGACTTTTTGTCTCCCCAGAAATAAGTAGAACTCATTTGGCTTCTCATTGGTGGTGATGCTGAAATTTGAACATTCTTTCTTAGCTTTGGCCTGGGTCCCAGTGGGGACACTGTTGTCATTTGGTTTTACACAGAATTTGCATGCTGATTTACAAACTTATTTGCATACTGATTCAGATGGCAAAGGCATAGTTCAAGCCAGTCACTAAAAGGCAACACACTCACGACTTTTGTGTTTGTATGTAGGTGTGTTTGATAGTTATGTGCTGTTCTATTTTTTTTTTAAAGGACTATTGGTAATTAATTTTTAAAATATCCAAGTTTTGTTCCCAGGTTTACATATTGCAGAATATCAAGGGTCCTGGCCACTCTGAAAGAAGATACAATCCTCTCTACGGAGTATTCACAGATCACTTATCTTTTGAAAACTGTGGAGAATAAATATTACCCAGAAAAGGAGTTCCAGAATTATGGAGCCATAGCTGGATTTTCTACTCGAGTAGCAAGACTTGCATTTTTTTTTCTTTTTCTGAAAATAAATGCCTTAAGACTGATAGGAAATATATAGAGACTTAGAAATCAGAGGATTGACTTTAAAATCTGCTTTTAAGAGGAGTCGTTGGTCCTGGGAGCAGATGTCTGGGGAGAGCAGAGAGTCTGAGTCAGCCGTTCAGGCTAGGGGTCTAGATGCAATGGCTTCAGAGTCTCAGGGACCCTAAGTCAGTTGCAGAGCCTCTGGCAAATGGACTCAAAGGTATCAGCTTCTAGGGTGGAGCTGAGAGGGCCAATGGGCAAGATGCAAGAGGATGGGTGCTTAGCAGTAAGTATTCCTGAGGAAGTATTCACAAGTGGTGAACAGACCGATGTGATGCTGGTTTCTTCTTCTTCTTCTTCTTCTTCTTCTTTCTTCTTCTTCTTCTTCTTCTTCTTCTTCTTCTTCTTCTTCTTCTTCTTCTCTTCTTCTTCTTCTTCTTCTTTCTTCTTCTTCTTCTTCTTCTCTTCTTCTCTCTTCTTCTTCTTCTTCTTCTTCTTCTTCTTCTTCTTCTTCTTCTTCTTCTTCTTCTTCTTCTTCTTCTTCTTCCTCCTCATCATCATCATCACTATTCCTGAGGCATAGCTTCCACACCAGGAAGCTCTGGCTGCGGAGATGCCAGTAGATGTCCAGGCATCAGGGGCATTGTTTGCAAGACATCACAAAGCCATTTGTCATTGAACTCAACCAGGAGGTCTTGGGAAGCTGCAGTCGTGATGAGATTGGCAGCTTGTTTGTAGTTTGTGCCTTGTGTTTTATCTATTTAAACATAATATTCTTGAGGTCTAATATCATCGCTGTTGAAGATGCAGAAACAGAGACAGAAGATGTAGCTGTGCTCAACAGCTGGGCTTTGGGCCTTGGCTGTAGAAGTCTCACCTCTAGTTCCTAGAGTAGGGAGAGGCTTTGGGACATTTCCTAGGACCAGTCATTGATCCCTTGATTTGGTCTTTGTCTACACTTGGCTCTAACTTTGCAGCTGTATTCATTGTCTTGTTTCTTGAATGTCTTGTTTCTTGGATAACAAGGGATTTAAAAGAGAGAGGAAGGAGAGGAAGATGCGCAGACTTCTACTTTTTTATAGTTCTTCCTTTTGTTATAACAGGAAGATGATGTCACTTGTCTTTTATTTTCCTCTGAGGGCCAGCCCTCCCTATCACTAGGCTTGATGTCTGAGCATCTGACGGGATTTGGTAGACCTCCCCTTGTGTATTATCTATAGGGCTGTTCAACGGCCATGTAGAACAACAACCAGCCTGGGCTCTGAGGCCCTGGGACCAGAAAGATCTGGTGTTGTAATCCAGCCTGACCTCTCTTAGCCTTGCATAGGCTCCTTTTCTATAAAATGTGGTCATGGTAGGCTTAAGTACAGAGTCACAGAGAGCCCGGTGCCTAGGAAGTGTTGGTCAATTTTTGTTTTTTGGTTAATGGGTTAGTAACATTCTTGTCCCATCATTTGTCCCTCTTTCCTGGATGTTTTGCTGTGTTGGTGCCTGTTTTTTAAAAAAATTTTATTGTTGTTTTGCACAATTGGCAGCCACCTTGAAAGCCATGGCCCTCTGACCCTCAGGGTCAGTTTCATTTTGTGTGGGATGAGTCTGGCAAATTCGTCCATGCCCCTGGCAGGTCTGTGGATGTGTGATATCCGGAGGCCCCCTTATCTCCTGTGTGGTGGTGGTGGGGGGGTACAATGAGCAGGAATTTGATTCCTCAGGACCAGCTTATACTTTCTGACCTGGAGGGGGTCCTCTTTTGGCACCTGGCATAGACCTACCTTTGGAGTGGGACTCAGCATTTTTTCTGTAGCATGCATCAGTGTTCAGATAAACAAAGGACGACATACATAGCTTGCCCATCCTCTTCCTTGTCCTTGTAGGCTAGTGATGCTCCTGGCCACGGGCAAAGGATGCAGGGCATCTGCCCCTTTCCCCATTTACTGTCCAATGCCCAGTTTCTGAGCTCCAGTGTTAGGGTGTTGGATGCTGAAAATCCTGAGGGCTAATCTGGGGAGAATATCTATCGCTGAAGCCCTGTAGGCAGGTCCTTCACCTGGTAGCCCCCTGAGTGCCAGCAGGTGCTGATGACTAGACTTGTCTCAGCCAGGTGACCTCTTCCTCGCCTCTCGGGAGCATTTCTGCTCTTCTGCATCAGTACCCCTAGTGCAGGGAGTCTCTTTTGGAAGCATGCAGCCCGGCTGAGGGGGTCCTAGTGCCTCTGCAGCACGGGGACCTGGCAGCTGCAGCAGGAGCAACCGCAGTGCTGGGGCGGGTGTGTGAGGAGCACCAAGCGAGACTGATGGGGCCGCAGCAGCCATCACCATCAACCTGGGGGAGGCGACTCGGCAAAGGCAATTAGGGAGCTGCTGCAGCTAATTCCATAAAGTGCTTGGATGCCACATTCCCAGTGACATTAGGGGGAATGTGAATTTGAATTTCTCTCCCCCCTCACCTTCACAGGGTGGCACACTTCATCTGTCTTTTCCTGGAGGCCCTTCTAGCTTCACCTGTGTGCAGGGCATGACCCGGACTCCTTAGGAATCTCTGTGTTGTCTGTTGTCTACATGCGTGACACTAGGTTTCTGAGTTGTGTGTTGCAGACTATCTGGAGGTTCATCTCTGCAGCTTCCTACACCTGCAGACTGCACAGAGCCCCACTTACAGAGTGGCTTAACCTGCACCCAGCTGGCAAGGGCTGGTTCTAGCACCTTTACCCAGGGAGGGAATCTTGGGAGGAAGAGGCCTGGAGCTACCTTGATCTGTTTCTATTGGCGTGCACATTCTGCAGGTTTGATTGTTTGTTCTTCCAGCCCATTTGAGAACCCTCACTAAGTGCAGACCCTCTGAAAGGGTACAGGTAGTTCTCTGGGGCATGGGAAGCAGATGACATAATTTCAGTGGGAAGCAGTTTTTCCAAAAAGATTTTTTTTTTTCTCCAGTTTTTACCACCTGTAGTATCAGACCCAACCAGGTATTGTGTGCAGAGGCTGGAGTGGGGGGAGGATCATGGTGGAGGTGGGGGGGAGGCCTATATCCAGCTCCTTTCAAATGTGGGACCTCTCTGTGGAGACCATATTTCTGCAATAGAGCACTCATGGAGAATCAGCTGTGCATATTCTGCCTTCCAGCTGAGCCTTGCCTGTTCACTGAGAAGGAACTTGGGAGTGGCGATCCGTGTTGGGAGCTAGCCCTTCTAGCCGGGAATATGTAGCAGTCAGGGATAGATCTGAGCCTCATGGGAAATCAGGGATGGGCAAATAGAAGCTGGGCCCTGACTGTCAAGCCTGAGCCCTTGCCTAGAAGATGTCAGGGCACTGAGGCTACAAAGGGAAGGAAAGACTCTATGCCTCAGGGGTAGGCTTCTTGGGTGACATGAAGAGGCAGTCATGGGCACTGCTGGGACCTTCCAGATACCATGGCTGGCCTTTACTGGAAATTACCTTCATTTGTTCTTGCAAAGGGGGATATTTGCAACCAATGCTCAGTTAAATCACATTTAAGCCAGAATTTCACCAGGAGAGTCCGTTCCCTAGTGAGTCTCTAGCAACCAAAGTATTTTGTCTCACTGGGTCATCAGGAGAGTTTTCCATAATAAGTGAGGTTGGGAGGAAACAGCATGTTTTTCTTTTTAAAATGTTTATCCAACACTCATAACCCATCCTGAAACCCAAGGCCTCCACTTTCTCCTTCAGTACAAGTCCGATTGGATAGACAACCGTGACCGTGCTTTGGGTAGCTCCATCGTTGTCTTCTGAGGCGCACATGCATACATTTGCTTTTGATGAAATGTTGGAAATGTTTTCTTTTGTCCTGCTTCAGCAAACACCCACTGAATACTCAATGAGAGGTGCCGAGCTGGGATAGGGTGCCAGGATCCCTTTGCTGCTGTGGCCACCTCTCAACTCCCTGAATGTTTTGGTGACAGTGCACTGCGTATACATTCTCCAAAGCCATCTGTCTGTGTCACACCTCTGTGGCTCTGACTGTGCCATTACCCACCCTACTGCTGACCTTGCTCCCAGTGTCTGGCTGCTCAGCCCCATCTTGCAGGATCTGGCATGAGTGTGCAGTGTGTCATGTCACATGGCTTGTTTAAAATGCATTGTTTCAAGGCCTTACACTAAGAGATTCTGATTCAGTGCCTGTGCTCAGAGCCCAGGAATCTGCACAAAGCACCATCTCTGGGGTCTAGTGGCCCTCAGACCATGCTCTGAGAAATGCCGTGCTCAAGGCTTTTGACTTCCCCTAACGAGAATTACTCCTTCTTCCCTTCTGGCCTGTGTACCTTGGTTTGCTGACATTTCTTTTTCTTTTTTTTCTTTTTAAATTTTTTTTGTTTTGTTTTTTTATTTTATGTGCATTGGTGTTTTGCCTGCATGTATGTCTGAGAGGGTGTCAGATCTTGGAGTTACAGTTTGTAAGCTGCCACGTGGGTGCTGGGAATTGAACCTGGGTCCTTTGGAAGAGCAGTCAGTGCTCTTGGCCACTAAGCCATCTCTCCAGCCCCTTGCTGACATTTCTTCTTGTGTGGAGTCTGTGCTGAGCCGGGGGAGGCTATGGCTGTTTTGTTCCAGACTCAGGGAGGAACCCCAAACTGGCATAGGGTCCTCAGAATGGCTCACACAAATGGAAGCCTCCTCTGCAGTAGAAATGTAGACTTTGAAACAAGCCAGACATTTCATCCCCCTAAGTCTGAAGGCAGCAGCCAGGTGCACGGCTGATTGTTGAAGCGGTTTATTTAGAAATCACTGAGTGCAGTTGAAGTAGCCACTCTCCAATTTGTGAGATGGAGAGAAATTTGTTGACCTATCACCAATGGCATTTCTTCTCCTCCAAATAGGTTACAGGGACCTGTGGTTTCCAGCCCTTTAATAGAAAATTGTTTGGTGAGCATCAGTAGGAAAGGTGCCATCTGCTTCCAATAAAAGGTCTCTCCTCATCCTTGTGCAAGGATTGCTCTCCCAGGGGCATGATGGGTACAGAACTGCATGCTTTCCCAAGGCAGTGCCTTTCAAACTTTTAAAACAAACCGCGTGCACAATAAGTAATACACATTACATCGCTTGTCACACAGCCTTGGAGCTGAGACTTTGCTCCATCATTGCTTATTCTTATTCTCTGGAATGCAATTTGCTATTCTTCATTGTCATCATCATCGTCGTTGGTGTCATCATCGTCACCACCACCACCACCATCATCATCACTGAGATAGGATCTTTCTCTATAACTCAGACTTAGCCTGAACTCTAGACCCACAGCCTTCTGGGTGCTGTGACTGTCATCACTCAACAACCATACCTGGCTGCAGTCTGGTGTTGTGTTTTATCTTCTGTTCTGTCTTATTCTTTTCTCCCCTAGTCTGTTCTGATGTGTTACAGCATTCCACCGTTATTCTGTTCTGATCATCTTGAAATGTTAGTTATGCCTAATAAGTTGATTTCATGATCCACTGTATACAAAACAGTGCTCTGGGTGTTACCTGTAAGTGACAGGCTAGTTTAGTTCGATTCTAGGACTAAAGATGTTCACTCCTGCAATCCTAACCACATGGAATGGGATTTCAAAGGCTGCCAGCGCTTTCCTTGGTCCTTCCCTCTGTTCCCCTGGTGAGCTGTCCCCCACCACCACCTCCCTCCCTCACTGTTAGCAATGCAATCCTGTGTGTGATTCCATGACCAGTTTTATTTTCTTACTGTCCTTCCAAACTAGCAGGTGTTTGGAACTAGGGAAAAAGTTCTCACCAATGGCTGCTGTTAACAGTTAAATAAAGTCCTTGAATATTGGAAAAAAAAAAGATGTGCTTTGCTCCACAACAACAGCAACAGCAACAACAACGATAATGACAGGTAAATAGTTACAATGTTAACAGTCATTTTATCATCCTGATAGTTGCACCAGTTGCATAGTTTTCTAGATGAACTTAAGTTCAGGGTGATCATGTGACTTACACAAACTGGTAAAGCTAGTAAGCCATAACACTTATTCTTGAATGCAGGGTTGTATGAATGATGAATCCTCTGCAGACACACTCTGACCTACCCATGGCCCAACTCATAAATTTCCAACCTTATGATGGTGTTATGCATTCAGTCGAAGCTGCTGTAAAATTTTAATTCTCTTCTTGTCCTGGGCTAAGGATGTGCAGTATAACACTCTGGGCGCTCTCATACAGTCATGCGCTCTCGAGGGCATCCAGCTGGCACCCCACAATGGCATAGCTTCTTAAACCATGGGTCGCACCCTCATATGAAGTAGTATAACCAAATGTGGGGCTTGGAAAAATCTGGTAACAGTAAAAAAAAAAAAAAAAATCAAAACCAGATGGTTACCAAGCATAGGTTGTTACCAGCACTCTCCTGGACTATGTCTGTGGCTTCTTTTCATCCCTGGTTCCCAACACACAAAGTGCACTTTGCACTGTGCATGGTACCACGCCACACGGTGCCAGTGAATGTTGTATAAAGCAGGTTGGCTTCCAGTTGGGGTCATCCTGTGTCATGAACTGCAGTGTTTTTACTGTACATACAAAGCCTTCTGCTCCTATAGAAATGTAATGGTTTACTTAGGGTAAACGAAGCCGTTAATGCTTTCTGACCACAATCCCCCGGCATATAAGTATCAATATAAGTATACCCATTTCTTTGAATTGAATTGTGTTAGAGCATTTGATTTGTTTTTAAAAGTAGCTGCTTGAGTTATAGATGAGTTTCCTAAAAGAAAAAAAAAATAATTCTATGGGATTAGGGCAAAAATTCTAAAAGGATCCCTAACATACTTGTGTCATTTTTAGACTGTGTATTTGTATGATATGGAGTTCTCAGTATTCATGATTATGCAATGCAAAGATTGATCAGCTCTGGAAAGTGAGCAAGAGTCTCTGTGTTCTGAAGTGTCAGGTATTTAGCCAAGGTTTAATTTCTAATGTAAAAATAAACAAGCATGTTGTAAATGATAAAAATTATATATATATACACACATACCAAGTAGTTGTTTTAAAAATACATTTTTTTTTTATGATTTGTTCTCAGTGACTGTTTGCTCTGTATACCTACTTAATATACCTGGAGTGCCTTGTTGTAGAGTGGACTGTGTAACTGCGCTGTCTCGTGCCATCATGTTAGTGTTTTACTAAAAACTTGGCATCTTACAGCAGGTTTCTTGGGTACCATCCCATCCTATGTGGAGAAACACCTGTATTTTAACTACATTTGCATTTTGCTTTCCTTTGCTGCTGTTAGTTGCCTCAGTGGACTCCAAATGTCACCGTGGGGCTTTGCAATGTTATTGGCCCAGCCCAGTGGAGAAAATATGGAGAAATACGGAGACAGTATGAGTGCGAACAGTGGGGAAGACATACTGGAAGACAGGGGGAGAGTGGAAGAGTGGACTTTGGGGAGCACAGACCGGGCAGTGGTCTTTTAGGAACGTACAGAACGTTGCTTTCTTACATAACCTACACAGTGATTTGGTACCTGTGCTGTTCTGGTTGCCACCCCCTCAGCGCGTTGACCGTACTTGGGATTTTTCACTCTACTTACTGAGGAATTAGTTGTTTGTGCATCCTCAGTATCTGCTGCCTTTCTCAAGTGAGGAACTTGCTTTTCTCAGTGTGCCAGGACAAGACCTGAGGTAGCACCTCACCACAGATGAGTAAGTATGGAACCGGTCCTTTCCGCGCCAGCCCTTACAAGGAGCTCCTGGATCGCGGTTCATCTTCACGCTGCACCACGTAAGGAAACCAAGCCAAGATCTCGAAGCCGAGGGTGGAAGAACCTCTTGGAATGTTCCACCCTGGGTGCAAATGTGGTTATTCTGTTTACATTTGTTTTGCTTTTCTAAGCTGAATGTCATCACCCACCCCTTCCCAAGACCATCTCTTCTCGCTGCTCAGGTCCAGGTTCCCCCTCCTTACAGTTGTTTCAGCATGATGAAATCTCCGCATAGGAGAGTGCAGATCCCTGCTCTCTAGTTCAGCGTTTGATGCTTTTTCCTTGCATCTGCACGTGATAGAGCTCGAAGGTCCTTCAGGGCTGAGGGCTTTGAGCTGCAGAGGGCTTGGGTGGAAGTCAGACCCATTTCCCAGTCTACACTGCAGGAGGCCAGTGGTTCTCTCTTCACTTTGTTTGATCCCAGCTTTCACTCTTCCTACCCATGCCTTTTGCCTCTCCACTGCCCACACCTGGCATCTGCAGGAGACCTGGGAGCTGTGGGGTTGCTTCTGGCTCTACCTAGCTTTTTAGTCTGGCAGCAGACTCACCAGGGAGGACTTAGCTGAATGGCTAAGAGAGGATTAAAACAGCTTCAGCATGACGGGAGGCAGAATTGATACTCAATTTTAGTAAACATTTCTCTATTTCTGCTAACTTCCCCCCCAGGATGCCTTGTACCATAGCCTTGTTCACGGGGCTGTGTATGAGACTAGAGTCAGGTCTGAATGTGAAAGGCAAGAGTAAAGGGACTAAAATATTTGACATATGATGACGTTCTGTGATATTTTAGACAGTGAGTAAATTGGTATTTATATAACCTGGTATTTTCATTTCTCCCGATCCACCCTTCCTTGAATGTTGACTTAATAACATGCTTGACTAAATGACGTTAATTGCTTTAAACTGCCAAATCAAAAAAAAAAAAAAAATCTAGTCTAGATTCAACAAGTGTGCTGTATTCACAGCCCAGGCTAGAGGCGGGGAAGGAGAGTGGTTCAGGAGAGGGGACATGAACATCTCAGAAGCAATGTCCCTGTGAGCCTGCTACTACCATAGCGGCAGAAGAGTGAGCTTCGTGAGGCTAGAAGCTAGTCATGGGTTCAAATCCTGGCTCTTCCTGCGAGGGCAGGATGTAGCCTAGTACAGTTTCTTAGCTCCATGTTTTCTTCATCTTGAAATGACCTCTGTCTTACTGAACTGTCGTGAATATAAATTAGATCACGAGGATAAAATTTAGCTCAATGTCTGGAAGTCTTAGGAATCCAGCAAACGGCAACCAGTCTTCCAATTTTTACTCTCTTTGAGTCAGTCACAGACCCTCCATTGTTTTATCCCAGGGTCATCTCCAGAATGTTTGTTCTCCAGAACAGGATTGGTGTCTGGCTTGGTTACTGCTGTATTTGTTTTAGCTTCGATAGCAGGCACTGTCCATAAATATTTGTGGAGAATGAGTGAGCTTTATAGGCTGAGATCAATAAGATTGTAAGGGAAAAGACAGGTTCACACCAGCTCTACCCTGTCTCAAATGTGACCGCTAGCTATTAGGGGCTCACTAACTGAACCTCTAAGAGAAACGTCCTCTGTTTGTTGTGCTCTACAGATGATCTCTCTCTCTCTCTCTCTCTCTCTCTGTATGTGTACATGCTTATATGAATGTGTGCACTCATGCGTGTGCACTCAAGATGTGTCATATCAGATGAGCCTTCATGGTTGCTTAGAAGATAATCTGGTCAGTTGTTTTCCTTGGGTGAAACGCCATGCTGGTAACCCCTCTTTCTTTGGGGAAAACTCCCTAACTTGCTGGTAGGACTCCAGGAAGCTGTAATAGTCTGTAGCTACCAAAGTTCTGTCTGAGGTGTTTATTTCTGGGCCTTGGGAAGGGAGAGCCTTTCCCACACACGTGTTCTCTCTGTGTGCAGTGGTGAGTTAAACGTTGCCTCAGCTATGCCCGTGAAACTGCCACATCCTCATTGCAGTGGGTTGTGGGTTGCGACACTGCACTGTTTGTCTTCTTTCTCAGACCCTGTTTGGCCGGCTTCAAGAGGAGGAGGAGGAGGGGTAGCGCTGGAGTATAGAGAGAAGCACGTCCTGTTCATTACGGAAGTCCTTGGATGCAGCTCTCGAGTGGCGCAGCATCCATTTGAGAGATGATGCTGTTAGTACTTTCCTTCTTGTGTAGCAGCTTTTAGTCCAGGATGTCAGAATCCATAAACCATCCATTCTTTCTCCATTTCACTTACAGGGAGGAGGTGAAAGGCATCTCCAGAGGGGACTTTGTTGCCTTGGACCATGGTTGGTCCTTGGCTAGAGCAGGAGCAGATAGTCTGTATTTGATGGTTTACTTATTCATTTAGTGTTCCACAAGCATTTTTTTTTTCAGCCTTCTCCTCTGACTTAGGAATCATGTGTTGTAAGGACAGTGTAAGACACCCGCATGGGCCTCACAGTCTAGAGCAGGAATCAGGAAATTTCTCAAATGGTTAGTGCATGCAGGTGCCTTTGTGCTGCTGTAAGCAATGCTAACAGCATGTCACCAGAGGACCCGCTATGGTCTGGAGTCAAAGGAAGCTTCGCTAATGAGATGGTGTTTCACTGAAACTGGAGAGGAAAGTAGGAAGCAACATGGCCAAGATGTGGGCTTTCTTACCCATGCTGGTCCAGCCTTGCCTTCAGAGATGCTGTGCTCGAGTCCCAGGAACCCATCTGTATAGTCTCTTCTCCTTGGACTTCTCTTCTTCCTACAATCCCAGTCTCTTGCTCTGGTTCCTGTAGTAGCCTGCTTATTTCCCAGTCTTCTCAGCACAGTCTCGAGTTCAATGTCCGAGTTCCTACTCTGCCAGGGGCTCTGTGCTATATACGCAGTTGCTTCTGCCATCCTCCCTCTCACCCCCTCTGCCTTCGGAACATTACTCAGATCATCACAGCTGATCTCGGCATCTGGCTAACTGTTTGGTGATGCCTGGGCTCTTCCCTGATTTCCACAGGCTCTTGGAGGCCCTTTTACTGTTTTCTTCTTCCTGGTGGCTCCCTAGCACAAAACTCTCTGATGATGGTAATGGTGGTGATGCTTCTGACAACAAGAGCCAGGCAGCATTTGAGATGCCCACTCTACAGTCACTCAGTGATCAAGCCATTCCTTCTTCCACAGGAGATAATCCACATGACACTTAGAGCCAAGTCCTGCAGCCTCACACATCTGGGCTCAAGTCTGGCCTGGCTTCTCATAGGTTGTGTGGACTTACTCAAGGTATCCAAGTTTGATGTGATTTATTTTGCTGAGGGGAGAAAATAAAATCCACTCATTGGCACTGTCACTAGGATTGAGTGAAGTCATATTTGTTATGTTTAGGGTAGAATTAAACAGTAAAGTCTCAGTAATGGCAAGTGCTGTTTAATTATTTCCACTATTTATTCCGGCCTTTAGACAGTGGGACTGTATGGATTTGGATGATTTTGAAACACTGCTATTCATACAAATTATGCTTTAAAATATTCTACAGATGGATTGCATTGATTTTAGGTACTTTTAAAAAAAATTTGGTCTAGAAAAAGATCCTAGGGCATCTTTCTTCATTGTTATTACCAGCTTATAAGATCGTTACAGTTAGAGATTTTTAGATTAGCTTGTACTGGCTTTTTTTTTTCTTCCTAAGACTGACTTTAAAAAGGTAAACTATGATGTAATAGTTTGCTAAGAGAGAGCACGCTGCCTCCTTCAGATTCCCAATGCCCTCATTTTAGCAGTCAAATAAATTAGGGGTAACAGTAATAACAGGAATTAACAACAGCTAATTAAAATAAGGTAATTACGCCATGATGCCTAGACTCTAGAGTAAATGCAGATCTTTACAGATGTGAGCTTGAGCTGCATACAGTGTCTGGGGCCGGGCTGTCGCTTCAGCTTGTGTTACCTAGTGCCTATCAAGCTACAAGCTGCTTGGTGATGACTTGAGAACAGGACAGTCTGAGTACCACAAAGGACTGTCTGTTATTAAGGGACTATCCTCTGGCCACTTAATACCGTCAAAATTTACAAAAAAGAAGTGACCTGAGTCCAGGTGCTTTTTCAGTGCTGAATTGGTTATGAACAGCATAACAGGGCCTGGCTTTGTGTTGTATGTCCCCATTTCCCTGGACAATCAGGGATTGGAATTCTGGCTTCAAAACGAGACTTCTGCAAATAGGAGCTGGCTTTGCCCGTCTTCTTGATCCCTGGTTAAGGATGGGATCTTCTTCTTGCTAGCCATCCCACAGTCCTGCAGCCTTGGTGCCTGCTCTTGCTTAACCAGGGGCATTAAACCCACCCAGCACTTTCTACCACCGTGACTCCTTTGACAGTACTGGTCTTGAGTATAACCAAATTTACAAACTTTTTAATTGGTTTGTGTCCTCTGGTAACTGTCAGTGACCTTGGGCTCTAGTGCTTGAGCGTGAGGCCTGGGACAGAGCCCAGCCTGGCACATCTAGAAATGATGGATGAAGCTAAGGTTCCCTGGAATGACTCCTCACCTTCCCTACTGCCACAAGAGCTGTAGGAGAGTGGTTAGCCCCTCCATCCACACAGCGGCAGGACTGCAGTATCTGTGACCAATTCCCTCCTTTTCTCATTCTTTCCTTCTCCCCTTCCCACCCTCTTCGAGAAGGTCAAGGCAGCTGGGAAATGTGGTCTTTAGCACACACTCCCATCCTGTGTTCTGACTTAGGAGTGAAAGGAGTCAGAGTCCCTCTCATGAGCAAGCACTGAGAACCGCAGTACCCTTTCATGCATCCAGGTAGCCCGTGGCAATGACTCCAGGATGTGGGAGCCTGTCTCTGCAACAGAATCCGAGTTTTATTTTAAGACATGAGATGCTATTCACCTTTGCCTTGAAGGAAGCTCAAGTGATGATGACGTGGCAGGAGGGCTCTTTGTTAATCTGTGTATGGTGATGACCAAGACCTCCAGACTCTGCAGGTCCACTGTCTCCTAAGGGCTCATGTGACTGTTACTTGGTGGAGTCAGCTCTCAGAAGCTTCAGAATATGCCCAGTGTCCTTGCCTTCCATGAAAACTGAGTAGAGTGGGACGGGGGAGGGATGGTGGCAGGAAGGGGGCTAGCATTCGCAGCATTCGTAGCATTCGCAGCACTTGGACGGTTTTCATATTCCAGTCTGGATTCCAGAGGGAATCCGGAGAGCAGGTGAGGAACTGTGCAAGAGCTTAACTGGACCCACTCTTGATTCTGACCTCTTAGTACCCGTAGGTGACTTATACCCAAGACTGGGAGGCTCAGTTCTGCCTTGCCAGGGCTGCTAGTATTCTGTTATGTAAATCTCTTCTAATTGAGGGAAACATTCAGTGGAAGCAGCTTTTAGTCTGGCAAGCAGACTTCCCCTTTCTCCAGCTGAGGAGAACTTAAGGATCCTATTGTTCATTTGCAGAGAGCTCCTTTGGTGTACCCCTAGAGGCTGAACTTATAAGTGCTGGGATAAGCCTGACCTCTCCTCTGACCACCCTGGGGCTTTGTGACTTGTGTCCCTCCCTGGTTCTAGTCAGTAACTATTTAAACTACTGCTCTTTCAGAGTTTTCTCTGAGAAGAGCAGAGAGCTGTGCCTGGAGCTTAGATTGTATTATCCAAACCATACCATACACCCTTCTGGGACAAGTGTGCTCCTAATATGCCTGCCCCACGGATGGGGTGACGGTGGCATAGGCTGTGCCCCTTGCTCAGAGTCCCCTAGCCTTGTCAGTGAGCCCCAGAGAGGCAGTGGAAGAAAGAGCTTAATTAGCTCGAACCTGAATCAAGAGATGTTGTGCTCATGACAACAGCATGGGCTGGCTGAGCCCATAATTACTCACCGCAGTGTGAATGCACCGCTTTCTATGTAACTCTCCCAAGCAGAGGACCATGTGGTGGTTGTCAGGGGCACTGGGCCTTTTCCTCTGGCCCAAAAGAAATGAAGTCAGATTCATCTCCCACTCCCAACTCTGGGAAAGAGCATGGTAGGAAATCCAAAGGATGGGGGTGGGGACTTGCTGGAGGGCATTCTCTGTGGCATCTCCTGGTGGTGTGGTGAGCACGCTGCTCAGCCCCTGTCTGCACCAATCAGAAGGGAAGTGGATACTGGCACCAGTGGGGCAGCTGGCATCACCCGGGGTTCTGTTGGATTCTAAGTTTGCGTTCAAGGCACCTCTTTGGGAGCCTTGGGGGCAAACCCAGTAGAGGGAATACAAACTTAGGAGCCTCAGCTGTCCTTGGGGCCCTTTAAGGTACTTCAGTCCTGTTGTGACCCTCTCATTTTCCTTGGTACCAATACTCAGTGCTTTTCTGGTGACCATGAACATGTCCAGCCCACATGGTTTTGCTGAACGGCCCATGGTTGGGGACACCCAGGAGGAGATGCTGAGGGATTCATTGGTGGTGGTGGGGCATCTTAGTGCCAGAGACCCTCCTGTCCCAAATTTTGCTTTAAGCCCAGGGTTTTCTTGCTTGCCATTGCCACTGTTCGTCACAGGGTGGCAGCAAGAGTCAGATGCGGAACCCATGGTTTGCTCTACCAGAGCCATGGACAGAGCAGGGCTGGTTGCCCAGCCCCTCCTGTGACACCAAGGAAATTCCGGGTCACATGCAGCCCTTTCTTGTCTGTATTGTAGATTCAGAGAAGAGGGATATTTCATTTTAGTGAATAATGCTAATTATAGGCCCTGATTTCTAATTAGCCTTTTCTGTTAAACCCATATGTTTCCCAGAATACTAATACAAAGGTACCCAAAAAGATGGAAGATAAATGTCAGAGGAAGGGTTTGGAGGCTACAACCTTGAGTTCCTAGTGCATTCTCTACTGGCTTTGGCACTTGGGCATGCGGCTCTGTTCTTCAGGGCCTTGGTGTCCCCATCTGTAAAATGGGGAGATCAGTATCATCCTTGGCATAAGGGTATTGTCAGAAGTATGTGTCACATGCATTTTAAGACCACCAATTTAGCACAGAGGAATTTTTAGCTTTGCTTTGCCACAGCCATGGGAAGGGCTGGGCTGGATGCTGGCCCCTCCTGGAGCTGAAGTGCACATTCCAGGTAAGGCCACTGGCAGAGCCCAGGATCACATGTAGCCCTTTCTTGTCTGCATTGCAGGTCTTTAGGGGAGGGAGAGTTCTCATTAGTGGTCCAGATTCTCCTCAAGTCAGTGTTCAGTGTGCCTAGAATTAGCAGAGGGAAGAAATCAGAAGAGCCATTGCTTGGAGCATTTCCCACGTAGCTCTTGGATCAAGATAGAAGCAAGTCCCTTCACTAGCCTTCTCTGCTATTGACAGCATTCTCCCCTAGTGGAGGAGGTCACGGCCCTGCTGTGTCTGACTCTCACATATCTGTGGTGGAATTTCTCTGGCTCTCTTCTCATTTGTAAAACGGGGGCTATTGTGAGGGTTTTCTGCTAGTATGGACTAGATCTGCCTTATCTAAAATGCTTGAGAACAAGTGTGTTTCAGATTTGGAGGAAATTTGCATAGTTTATGCATATGTGAAATGTGAAGTGCATCCAAATCTCAACTTTTTGATCATCTTCACTGGGGCTCAAAAGGGTTTAGAATTTGGAGCATTGGGAGGGAGCTCTGTATTGGGGAATGGCCAAGCAAGGACTCTCTGCTTGAGAGCCCAAGTGGCTTTTCCGAGGTGTTCAAAATGTAACATGGTCAAATCAGCTCTTACTTTGTTGTCTTCCATAATGGCCTAGGAGCGCTCACTGGGCATGGAGGAACTGTAGTATCAGATGTTGCTTTCTATTTTAGCTGCCCCCCTGTGTGTCACACATGGTGTTGGGACAAAGACAGTAAGCTGTGGTCCCACTCATGTAAGGTTCATGGTACAGAGGGATGAATAGACTTTAGGACAGAAGGGATACAATCCATTTGGTTAATTCTTCCTCAGAGACCTTGGGATACAGGAGAACCCCCCACCCCATGAAAGGGGGGCTAACCTGAACATAGCAGGAGCTAGAACTGGCTTGCCCAAAGCAGTATGCCACCCAGTTCTGGCATAGTTTGTGTACTTGACAGGGCAAGGTTGGAAGTGTTCAGAGGCTGATGTGGTCCAGGCTCTCTCTGTATGGGTACAGAGAGAAAGGAAAAGGGGGATGCTGAGGTGAACAGGAGGTAGTGGATAACAGGGAGATTTGGTTCAGAAGAAGCACCCTAGGTTGGGTGGAGATAAGCGTAGGATCTGACCAGTTTTGTGCTCTAAGATGATGGCTGGAGCAGCAGCTAATGTAGGTCACGGAACAAACTGAGAGGAGCCTACAAGGGCAGGAAGTCCCGGGGTGAAGGTTTTATATCAGGACAATGACAATGGGTACCTGTATGTTTCTAGGAGGCAGGGAAGGAGAAAAAAAATGGATTCCTCAGTCCTGTAGTGACAGCTTGGTCTTCTCTTCTCTTTGTCCGCCTGGCTGGAATCTGCATGGCAAGAGAACCAGTGTGCACATGTGCATGTCTCTGCTTGCATTTCTGTGTTGTGCCCACCACGAGCCATCTCTTCCATGTCTTGTGCCATCTCATCTCTTTGATGAGGCTATACACAATGAGAGGAGGACCACTAAAGAGTTGTACAGGTCCTTCAAGAAGGCAGGTACTGGGCAGGGAATTTAAGGATCACAGGCACCTAGTATGAGGGGAGGAGACTGGGTGCAGGTTAGACACATCTCTTAGGCCCACAGGACATCCTCTTCTTTCAGGGAAGTCATGGTGAGGGGACAGCTGGAGGAAAACTCCTGGCTAGGACCCAAGCAGGACCTCCAGGGACTGAGAGGATTCAGGATCACAATAAAGGTCCCAGGGAGAGGAACAGTTTGTAGCTTGCTCCTTTTCCATTCCACAGACCCGCTGGCTTGCCGAGGTTGGCCAGAGCTGCACGCCAGGGCATAGGCCGTGTCTGGATCTGGGATGAGTGCCGGGCTTCATCTTATAGGAGCAGAGAAGGTGCTTCTAAAGGACCTTCCCTTTATGTCTCTCTCAGATAGAGCCACACAGGGACACACAGGGATGGACACAGATTTGACTCCTTCCTAAGAGGGAAGAAAAGGAACAAAGGAAACAGTGCTTCTAGTCATGCCTGGGAAGAAAAAACCCAAAGATAACACTTGTGAAAATCCCCTAGAATGCTGGTGAGTTAAGATGAGGCTGGCCCGCTAGGGGTCAAATTTGTCATTTTCCAGTTTCGCTCTTCAGTTTCGTTTTATATGTTAAAGGGCTAAGCTTCAGGGAAATCCTTTGAAGATTCTGAAGGAGAAGTGTAATGATTGTGAAAGGCAGAAAAGGATCATTCTATTTTGGAGGGAGGAGGAAATTGTGAGTGTGTGAAACCCACATGCCCCTCATTAGGCCTCTGCTGTTCCCAAGAACTCAGACTGCCACTGGACAGGTCTGGGTACCCTCATGACTTGCCTCTGTAGCACCAGATACCCATGAAGTCTAGGCTGAGAGCCTTCTAAGGGCCCATCCAGTAACCAGCGGGCATGGTAAGTTCTTAATAAATGCTAACACAATGATGATTTCAATCGTTGTCTTTGGTTCGATTTAATTCTTTTATGTGGTAGAGCCATAGTCAAGTTGCCCTTGTAAGCATAAGTCATATATTCAAACAAAAACCCCGGCAGGAGGATAAGCAAAGTGGTACTTAAAATTCAGTTAGGCCAGTTGTGGAGTATTCTACAAAGAGATGACGCTTAGACTGGTTATGAAACTGATGCTTAATACACAATGGATGCATGGACACATGGGTGCAAAAGGACTTAGGTGGATGGGGAATGGATGGATGAAGAGAAGGATGGATAGGGGAGTGAATGAGTGACTATATGAACGGGTGGTTAGCTGGGTAGACACGTAGGTAGATGGATGAGTGGATGACTGGGATGAATGAGTGTTTGGGTACTTAGGTGAATAAATGGATCTATCGGTGAATACATAAATGAGTAGGAATATGGATAGCTGGATGGGTGGCGGGGGGAGGGGAGAATAGAAAATAATTGTACTTTCTGAACATTAATATGTACTTAAAAACCCTTCATATTCTGTTCTTAGGGACCTTGAGACTCTTGGCTATTCTGCTCTCTTGGCCAAGTTGAAGACTTCTTGCTTTGTTGGTACTGTGACCACTAGGTCAGTACAGGCCACCAGAGAGAGCACGTCTTCTGATAAAAGGAGTGCTTTGGGTCGGTGGCCTGCCCACAGATAAGGGAGAATTTGCTCTTCTCTCATACCTGGAGGCTTGCTTTTCTGCTCTCCATGGCTGGTACCTATTCCTTCCACCACTGGGGCAGTAAGGATGCTGTGAAGCCCATGGCACTGCCCGTTTGCCTTTCCCTTAACCTCTGCCTTGGAGGAAACCCTCCTCACCCACCAGCCATGCATGCGTCCCTCTCGGTGATGCTCATGGAGCGTGATCAAGCCTCCCTGAGCTGGTGGTAGTGGTTTGCAGAGCAGGTTTCCATGTTGCCTCCTTCTCTGGAGCTTTTGCTGGAACTCTCAGTGGTTTGAATTAGAGACACATCTGCGCCACACTATGGCCCTGCATGGCTCATCTGCAACACCTCCGGGTTCTTCAGAGTGTGACGCATGCTTGATTGTGTCCTCAGGCCTCTCTCAACAATGAGAATGCCCATGTGTTTATGTCCCTTAAACACTATTAAAGTTGGATAAGGTAAAGAAGCACAGTCACATTCTGAGGTCCTATCCTGCCGTGGCTAGCCACTTCTCTGAGGCTTTAAAGGGACACAATGTCTTCTGGGAAGGAACTTTGTCTTAGCCCTGGTGTATTGGCTAGTTTTATGTCAATTTGACCCAAACTGGAGTCATCAGAGAGGAGGGACTCTCAACTGAGAAAATGCCTCTGTAAGATTCAGCTGTAAGGCATTTCTTAATTAGTGATTGATGTAGGAGGGTCATCAATGGGTTCGTGGTCCTGGGTTCTATAAAAAAGCAGGAAGAGCAAGTCATGGAGAGCAAGCTAGTAAGTAGCATCCCTCCATGACCTCTGCATCAGTTCTTGCCTCCAGGTTCCTGCACTGCCTGAGTCCCTGCTCTCTTGCTTTTGATGATAAACGGTTATGTGGAACTATGAGTGAAATAAACCTTTTCCTTTCAAAGTTGCCTTGGTCATGGTGTCCCATCACAACAACAGTAACCCTGATCGAGAGACCTGGACAGGTAACAATAGTTATTTAGGCAGGAATCTAGGACCTTCTTAATGACATTGTCTCCTCTTTCCTCGTGAGTTCATTGTAGCATGTAAATGGGCCACAGACTCATTCACCTACAGTTTCTGGTTGGAGGAAAGTGCAGACATGTTCTTTTGTATAAAGGAGCCATAGGCTGGGCAGGGCAGGGCAGTTGCTGTCAGGTCACAGAGTACTGGAAGATGTGCAACCATGGGGGTGTTTATTCATTCTTCTGTGGCTGAGTGTTCACATCTGCCTGAAGAGCACGGTGGTCCTTCTTAAGGTATTAGAGAGCTCTGCCCATAGTAGTTGATAAAATGGTAGGTCAACACCTTGGGCTTGGATGAGTCCTATAGCTGAAGACTAAGAAAGGAGAAACGTGTGCAGGTTTATTCTGCAAACCAACATGTTAATTGGGAAGTGGATGACCTCTGGGTTATGGGGCTATAATTTAAGTATTCACTTGATCAACATTCATTGGGTGTCCATTGTGTGTGTGTGTCGGGGGGGCGGGGGCTATGCCTGGGCTGCTGCTTCCAAAGGGTGAACAAGACAGGCCAATGGGTCCTGGATGGGCAGGTGCTGAGGAAACAGCAGTTGGTGAAGAGAAACCTTAGAGGGATGGGGCTGTAGCTCCTGTTGGAGACTTATTAAAGTGACCCATAGTAAGAAACAGATTACCCCAGCAAACCCAGGGGTGTGCATAGCTATTGCTTTCCCCAATATTTGCACTGCATTGAGATTTTTGTTCTTTTTATTTTTTTAAAAAAAGAAGTTCCAGCCCATTAAGTTCCTTTTATTGCCTCATGTCGGTTTGCTACTGCTATCTGAAAAACTTCTCTCAAGCCACACTTAACCTTTTCTTCTGGGACTTGGCTGGTGCACATCTCCCAATAAAATGCACAGCAATATAAACATTTTCAAAGCCTCCCTTTGGGCTGCACAGGCATTCAGCCAGTGCTGAATTAGGGGCTAAGTAACCAAATCTTGAATTGTAGACCTAGTCCTGGCTTTGAAGCTATAAAATATGGGTACTTGTATTAGTGTACACACACACACACACACACACACACACACACACACACAAACATACACACATATATGTATGTTCTTTCTTAATACTATAGAGTAGATGAACAAATAATTGATTCAATCTGGCCAGCTGATTTTGAATACTTTTTTTCAGTCTAATTATTATTTTCTTATATTCAAATTTGAACTGTATGCTAGGCTGTTGTGACACCTCTTTTATGGAGGGCATTAATTCACACACTTAGACGTAGCAGCTCATTTAGTGTCCACAGTAACTTTATCAGGAAGGTCCTAATACCTCCCACCTTACCAACAAGAACCCAGGCTTGTAGAGGTTGGATAATGTGCCTCAGGTTAAGCGACAGGCTCATGTTTGAACCCGGGGCTTTGAGACATAGGTACCCATGTTTTAAAGTTGTGTGATTGTCCAGTCTATTATAAACTACTTAAAAAAATTACATACAAGCCAATGGGCCTTATTATTAGAATGCTATTTTTGTTTTCTTATTGGTTCATTTGCGTTCTGAGGCAGGGTCTCTATGCGTAGCGCAGGTGGACCTGGAGCTCATGATCCTCCTGCCTCGGCCTCCTCAGTGCTAGGATTGTTGGTATGCACCACGCCATCAGGTCACGAGGATTTTTAAAAAAAATACCATATTCTGTGCTCCAGTACCCTTACCCATCTGCCAAATGATTCTAATTTTCCCTTCTGCGGGCAATCTGTGGGCTTCATCTTTCCTCCTCTAGGAAGCCTGCCTCAAGGACAGACATCCCCATGTGAACATTAATGTTCCGAGCCACTCTCGGAGCCTACTGACCTGCCAGCCCTGTAGAGGCCAGCCAAGTGAGGTCTGGTCCAACCTGATTCTGAGGTCATGTGAGGGCACACTGTGCAGCCATGGTTTAAATATGTACATATTTAGTAGATGTATAGTGCGATCTCATTAGACAGAGGCAGCAGTGGCCTGGCAGTCTCCCCACAAAGCCCCATGTGGTTGGTGCTACATCCCTACATTTCAGGTGCTGTTTTTACCTTTATGGCTTCCTCTGGTATCATTAATGTCTTTCTATAGTTTCAGTGAAATCATTTATATAGAACCCTGTTGTTCATATTACAATAAAACAACCCACAGTCTCCAGCTATTGTAGAAGTACTTGCCATGAAAATGGCAGCCTTTCATTCTAAATGGTGTGATTATTATTTTGGACATTATTTTTTAATTACATATATAATTGCATTGGTACACATCAGCGAACAACTTGCAGGAGTTGGTTCTTTCCTTGCATCATATGGGTCCAGGAATTGACTCAGGTTGTCAAGCTTGGCAGCAAACTCCCTTTCCTGCTGATTGCCCATGGCTGATACTTTGGTCTTCCGAAGGCCTTGGCTCTAGGCCTGGTGTGTCTTTGTAGGGACTTTTGAGAGGGGGTTTTCATAGTGTGGCTTTGCTATCTTGGCTGCCCATGGATCTACCCAGAAAAGCTTCACTTGTGGGACCCACAAAGCCTTTCTAGGCTGAACAAGTCTCCAGGATGTCCATCCTGCATCTGCCATGTTGCAGAATCCCTCTTTATAGCCTGACCAGCATGTCACATGGCCTTCCTGGTGGTTTCTGGGAGGTGAGAGAGAGTAAGGATGTATGTATCCTGGCTCCATTCACCCCTCGTGCCCTCCATTCAGCCCTTATTGTGCCCACTATCCAGAACTGGTTACAGGGCTTCAGTCTAAAGCCAAGGAGATTTGGAAATAAAGTGTAACATGTAGGTTTGTTTGGTCAAGAGCCTCAATCAAATGTCCATAGGTGTATTGGTGTATTTCTGGGTCTTTGATTCCATTCCATTGGTCCACCTATCTGTTTCTGTGCCAGTACCATGCATTTTTAATTCTGTTACTCTATAGTACAGCTTGAGATCAGGGTTGGAGATACTGCCAGAAGATTTTTTATTGTATAGAATTGTCTTAGCTATTTGGTTTTGTTGTTGTTGTTTTGTTTTGTTTTCCAATATGAAGTTGAGAATTCTTTCAAGGTCAGTAAATAATCGTGTTGACATTTTGATGGGAATTGCATTGAATTTGTAGATTACATTTGGTAAAATGGGCCATTTTTACCCACTATACCTGATGACTGGTCTCGGAATCCATCAGGTATAGACTATCCAGGCCCCATTGCTCCTGGCCTTCATCTTCCCATGTAGCTGGCCTTCCTGGCAGAAAAGACAGTATTTGACTTCCGAGAGTTGAATCTACATCTGGTCTCAAGGATCTTTGGCTTGGGGAGTCACCCACCATGTCGTGAGAGGCACATGTAAAGGAGAGATGAAGGCCCTGACTAACATCTGGCTGCGAGTTACTGCCACATGAGCGAGCCCCTTTGAAAGTTGATCTTCCGATCTTGGTTAGCCTACAGCGGTTGCACCCCAGCTGAGCTTGATAACACCTCTACAAGAGACCCCAAATGAGATCAGCCTGACGGAGGCTTCCCCCAGCTCCTCTTCCACAGAAGCCACAGGAAATAAATTACTACTGCTTAAACCACTAGGTTTTGAGGTAACTTGTGACACGGCAACACATCACTCAGACATTGAGACTGTCATACCAAAACATCACAGCCAGAGTGGCTGAAGCAATTAGAATTTCATATTCTTCAAGTTGGGGAAGCTAGAACTCTGAGGTCAAGGCGTTCCATGATCTGTTTCTGAAGGAGGGACTCTCTGTGGTTTGTAGATAGCTATCTTCTTTTTTTTTTTTTTTTTTTGGTTTTTCGAGACAGGGTCTCTCTGTGTAGCCTTGGCCATCCTGGACTCACTTCTTACAGTGTCCGTGTGTGTGTGTCCGTGTGTCCGTGTGTGTGTCCATGTGTGTGTGTGTGTAGACAGGTAGACAGCTGGGGGAATGGATACAGATAGACTAGCTGTCTCTTACTCTTCCTATAAAGCCATCAATACTATAGGAGTAGGGCCCTATCCTTATGACCATATTGAACCCAATTCCCTTCCTAAAAGCTGTAATATTATCACACTGGGGCTTGGAACACCAGTGTATGGACTCAGAGAGAGGAGAAGACCTGGTTTTCTCCGTAGCATTCACCATGATCCTTTACTGCCTGGCAAGTCAACCTCAGTCCACAGCTTTTGTCTTCTTCAAGGGAGGCTGACATTCCAAACATAGGTGAGGCATTGGTAGGAACACAAAGAAAGACGGAGAGAGAGACTGGTAGCGTAGGGCTTCTTTTCAGCGAACGGCTTTCTTGTAATCACTACATTCAGAAGTTCTTAGGGAGGGGAGAGAAGCAACATACAATTTTAAAAGGAGCCTCGCTGTTTCAGAAGGAAATTGCCACCCAGGGTGGGAGGCACAGAGGCTTCCTGGTGCTAGAAGCATTGAAGATTGCTCTCCTCCGTGTCGCCTGTAATCTCTGCCCTCTGTTCCTCTGTGATTCTCTGGCAGGTGCCATGGTAGTATTAGGAACCCCCTGGTTCTGTGTTTTGGGGGCCCTTTATTTGGACTCCGTAGGGGGTATATTTTGCAGCAGTGGCTATGAGATCACCCTGGGTGCAGCCAGATCCCCATACCTGTTAATTTTCTTGCTTTTGTGAACTATTCTGTTTCAGATGCCGTCTGTAGAAATGTCCCAGACTGACTTGGAAATGTTCCCACTATTGATTCTCTCTGAACAGCGTATGAGAGAACCATACTCGTCAGAAAATAGGTGGGTAAAGGAGCCCACCAGGAACATCAGAGCAGCCTGCAGGGGAGAGGGGTCTGATTCCAGCCCCCCCCCCCCCCCCAGTCACAATCGCATGGACTCTTCTCTACAGAATAAATAGATTTCCCTTTTACATTAAAAACTTATCTCCCCATACCAAGAATATTCTAAATGCTGAATGGGACTCTTGTAAGTAGATGTGTTCCCCCCACCACTCACATACACCTGGTCCCCAGAGTTGACGGTGCATTATTCATGGCTAGCTTCCAAGTGACCTCACCCGATACCCGTTTCTATATTGTTCAAGGCAGGGGACAGAGGCAGCATTCCATTCAGGAGATAATTTTTATGGCTTCTACCTAGCAAATACTTCTTGTCCCTATGTGGCTTGGAGCTTCCTCTCAGACCCTTCCGTTTGCATTCATGGATGTGTCAGCAGTGGTATTTGCAAATGCTCCCTTTATCTTGTTTTTGAGTACGTCGAGCCTTCATCATTCCCCATCCTGTTGAAGTGGCCACATGACTTCTTCTGTCTAGTAGAACCTGGTGGACACTGGGAAGCAGCTCTCTGTGAGTCCTAGATCAGACAGACTGCGCGGTAGTTGCCATAATTTTAGGTGGTATAAGCTTTGTCTCCACCTTTGAGCCTGACCCCTCTTCAGAATCTCCAAGTCGGCTTGTGTTGTTATCTTCTTTTGGAGCCCTGATCAATTCAGCCATCAGAAGAGCAGTGCATGCTCATTTAAGGTAATTTGGAAAATGGGGCAGTGTAGAAAGAAAACAGAAGCCAAGCAAACCAAACGTCATTGCGGGCCTTGTTTGAATTCGGATGCAATCACTTGTTATCTACAACTTCAGATTTCAGCGCCTGAATGTTCTGTCATTTACAGTCTTTTTGAAAGGCCCTTTCAGGGTCTTGTAGTATGGATGGGATTTACAATAAGTTTAAAGTTTAATACTACATGATTTACATTTTGTACTACTAGGGGAAGGTATAAGAAAAGAAAAACATACAGGGAGGTTCTATCCAGTCCCTGCAGTCTTGGGCTTGTTCTGAGTGTTGGTGTAGAAACAAATGCAACAGGGCTGTTCAATTGCCATGGCCCTAGAACATATAAATGTTCAGTTTCTGCCTAACCCTCTTGGAACCAGTTTGGGTTTGGTACCACAAGTCTGCCCCTCCCACATCTTATTCAACCAATGGAGTCTACCTGTTTGATAAAGCAGTTTTCATATGGGCTGGGGAGACTGCTGAATATGCTGTCAGTGAAAGTATAAGGACCTAAGTTTGGATCCCAAGACCCTACCTAAGGCAGGAGCCATAGCAGGGTCTGCTTCCAACACCAGTGGTGAGATCAGAGGCCGAGGCTTGAGAACTTCCAGAAGCTTGCAGACCAGATAGCCTGATATGTGCAGTAACAGGTCATAAAAGGACCCTGTCTCCATCAAGGGTGAAGACAAAAACTGACACTGGAGGTGCCTTCTGGTCTCTATACATGCTCCATCACACACACACACACACACACACACACACACACACACACACACGCACGCACGCACGCACGCACGCACGCACGCACACACACACACACACACATGCACACACACATGCACACGTACTCACGCATGCGCACACATACTGCTTTTTTCCTCTGGAAAGGGCATTAGCATTTACAGTGTTGAGGAGAAAGCAGTTCATGACAAAGAACACAAAATTAGGAATAGAAAAGAAATCACAGTGCATTATTTAATTTGAAAGCTTAACGTGCCAGTTATATAACAAACATACCAGAAGCATTATGAAATTCAGGCACTAAACATGAAATGATTATTGTTTTAATTAGCTGCCTAACATACTCTGTAATCTCATTCCCTTTTCTGATTTTGGCGGAGTGTTTGTTCTGGCTCTTCCTTGGGTGGCGGGTGGCGATTTTGTAGTATCATTTTCTACAGCGAGACTAGAGAGATGAGTCATTTCCTCCTGGCAGTGGCTCCCACAAGACTGCAGAGAGGGAGCTTCGGGGAATGCTGGCGTTCAGGATGCCCCCCGATGGACTCTGTACATCAGGGTAGCTGCGATGCTGGCATTGGTGCTCTGTGAAGGCATCTCTGAGAAGTACAGCTTCCGAATGGATGCTGGAAGTTAGATTGGCATTGTTTTCTTGTTCATTGCTTGTCACCAGGACCATCACAGATATTTTCAGGCTTATTGTCAAATCTGGGGAATTAAATTCATTATACTTCTGTTGTGCCTGAACCATAAGACTTGAAGGTTCTTTACCCTTACTGTCCAGTTGCTAGTCTTTTTCAAAAATTTAATTTATTCACTTTACATCCAGACTGTAGGGTTCCCCCTCTCCCTGCCCTTGTCTCTTCCCAGTCCCATTTCCCCTACCTCCTCTATTCCTCAAAAAGGAAAAGCCCTCCTCCCCTAACATCTGACGTCAGCCTACCAAGTCTCATCTGGGCTGCCTGCATCCTTTCTCTCTGTGGGCTGGCAAGAATGCTTTGCCAGGGGAAAACGAGCAACGGGCGGGCACCAGAGTCCATGTCAGAGGTAGCCCCTGCTCCCCATATTTTGGGACCTACAAGGAGACTGTGTTGCCTGTAGGGTACATCTGAGCAGGGGGTCTGGGTCCTCACCATGCATGGCCCTTGGCTGGTACATCAGTCTCTGTAGCCCCCACCCTACTCCTGGGCCCAGATTGGTTGGCTCCATTGTTCTCCTTGTGGAGCTCCCATCCCTTTCAGGTCCTTCTACTCCCAGCCTTTCCATAAGACTCCCCACTCCACCCTCTTTTGCTAATCTTAAATTTTCCCTGAAGACCGTCACTAGCCCATTTATAATCACCATCCTTTTTTATTTAGGCTTCTATGAGCTTTATGCTATTTTTCACTGAGATCAGTGTTTTGTGTCAAAGAAATAAGAAATTAAATGGTCTGAAGTAATGAGATGGAGTGAGGCCATTTTGCCAGAGGAGGAGTGTACGCCGAGGTTGATTCAGTGGGTAAATAGTGTGTGGATAGCTCTGTGCATGGGGGGATTGCTGTGGGAGCTGCCACTAGAAAAGGAGGCTTGCATGATAGGGCACAATGCTGCAGGATGGACACTCTGCCTTTAAGATGTCAGTGAGCACACGAAAGATGGCATCATGCAGCGTGAAGGCTATTCCCTTCAGGCACGTATATCAGCTTTGTGACTCTCAGCTCTGCACACATGTCTGAGCAGCAACGGCCATAGATGGCTTCCTGTGCATTTGTAGCCTCTACACTCATACTGAATACATTTGTGTAACTATTTCTCCATCAGAGCCTCACAAGGCTCATGGCCACGTGATGTCTCCTTCATGGGAGGAGGAAGGTAACAGGATGCGAAAGGCAGGAGTGTTGTTCTCACAATGAGGTTAAAATAACGTAGGCTATCTTGCTTTGCCGGTCCTACATCTTGTGAACACACATCTTGTTCTCTTGGGTGGAGCTCATATGAGCCAGAGCCCAGGAGTCCTGAGTCTCCCTAGCCTCAGAGTTAGCCTACCTTTATTTCTGTGAGTGAATTAGCAACTGAGTATATGTACTGGCAACGCTGAAGTTTAAGAGGGAGTAAATAAGACAGCTTCAGCCCAAGGACCTTAGAAAATGCTTCCAACTTTTATGTACAAAACAGCTGTCTTGTATGGCCCTTTAGTTTCTATTATGTACTTGGCAGGTGCCTCCTTTAGGAATGCTGCATGGGCTGAGCTGAAGCCAGCCTGCAGTGTGTGTCAGTGCCTCCTCATCTCCTGATCTGAAGACAGTGGCAGGCATTTCTTGGAGAGTGACCACTCTATCTTTATACCTTCCCGGCCATGAGTGTAGAGAGCCTGAAGCTCCCAGTCTGGTCACATTCACTGTCATGGCCACTTCGAGCTATCTGGAGCCTCTGGAAGTCTGGAAGGTCTTGGTAGTGCTTTCCAGTGTCTCAGGCCATGGGTAGTGCTCTTCCTAAGAATTGCTAGAGTCAAGGCAATGTGTGGAACGCAACCTGGATCAGGAGGTGAGGACTATAGCTAGAGCAGGGCTACCCCTCAAGGATATTCACTGAGGTTCTGCTAACTTCAAGTTTGGGTTACTGGTATTGATAGAGATGCCATAGTTACTATTTCCTAGTAGCTAAAATTGCTCCCCCCCCCAAATCTTCTCGTCAATAAACAACCATGTGCCAGGCTCAGGGATCCTGGGATGAGGGATTTAGACATGGACAGGTGGCCTCTCCACATCTAGAAAGCTAGGGTCTGGAGATAACTGACGGCTGTGGGTTGGAATTATTTGGAGGCAGATTGTGGGGGAATCTTAGTTAAGCTATCGGCTGAAACCCTGCAGGTGACCTATCTCTGCTTGAGATTATTTATAGTGGGTCAGTTGAGTTTCAAGGACAAATACCCAAGGAGATGATTAGGACCTGACTCCGTTTGTCACCACACCATCTTGGTTGGTCTGATCATATGAAAGGAGAGTGGTAAGAATATGTAGTTGGGAAATATCACTGTGATCAATTTGAGAAGAGATGCTGTGTTCTCACAGACCTTATAATCTAGTAATGAATACAGCATGTCTTTATTTTTATTTTTATTTTTATTTTTTTATTTTTTGGGTTTTTTTTTTTTTGAGACAGGGTTTCTCTGTGTAGCTTTGGCCATCCTGGACTCACTTTGTAGACCAGGCTGGCCTCGAACTCACAGCGATCCGCCTGCCTCTGCCTCACGAATGCTGGGATAAATGCATGCGCCACCACGCCCGGCTACAGCATGTCTTTAATTACTCAACAGATATCTATTGTGCACATGATATGCTAAATTCTGTCTTAAAGATTTAGAGATACAGAAGATAGATATTTCTCCTAGCTCTGAAGCATGCCCATTGGTGGCAAAAATGATGAGAAGTTATGATAAATAAGAACATAGAGTATAATATTAGGTACTCACCAGATGATGAAAACTAAATGGGATAACGAAGTAAAGAATACTATTTAAGATAGAGATATAGAAGAAGACCTCACTGGATAGAAAACAGATGGACAGTCCAGAGACAACTATTCCTTGCAAGGTTGAGAAGTGATCAGAGAATGCTATAGCCAGAGAGCAGCGAGGAGAAAGAGTGGTAGAAATGAAGTTGGGGGAGCAGTAAGGAGCCGAATGATACAGCGTTGTGCAGGTTGTGGTGATGATTCTGTATTTGGTGTGATGTGTGATGGAAGCTTGTAATAGTCTCTTTGCTGGGTGTGATCATTACCCTTCTGAGGAAGCTTGATAGAATCTGAAATCACTCAGCAGAAAAACCTCTGGGGAGTTATGAAGGGATTTCCAAAGACATTCCATTGAGGTAGGAAGATCTAGTGTGGATGTGGATTGCAACATCCGTGGCCTGGGGTTCTGGACTTCATCACAAGCAGCAGGAGAGCTGAGCAAGTGTATCCACTTGTTCCGGTTCCTGACTGGATGCAGTGTGTCCGGCCACCTCATATTCCTAGCACCTCACCCTCCCTGCCACACGGACTGTGAAACTGACCTCAAACAAACCCCTTCTTCCTTGAGTTGCTTTTCAAGTATTTTGTCACAGCAAAGAGGAAAGGAATCGTCACCATAGGTTATGCTCCAGTCGCAGTGCCCTACAACAAGAGGTTAAGGTGAGTACTGTGAAGAGGAATCTCATAGGAAACCCAAGGGGGTGGCTGCGGCCTAGTCTAGACACATGGTAACCAAAGCCCAAACCCGCATGATAACACGGCCTGTGCCAGTCAGCTGTGGCTCTGCTCCAGATCCCCTCAGGATTGGAGCTGAGGGCTTCCTTCTTCTCTGAGAAGAAGGCTTTACTTTTTTTCTTGGTGAGAGAGAGAAGCGAGGGTGGGATCTGTCGTGGCTCATGAAGAGCACGTGCATATGTGGTCTAAATGATCTAGCCAAAGCATTTGTCACTGGACTAAAAGAGATAACCCCTAAAAGCCCCTAAGATTCTGTGTGTGTGTCTGTGTGTGTGTGTGTGTGTGTGTGTGTGTGTGTGAGAGAGAGAGAGAGAGAGAGAGAGAGAGAGAGAGATATCACACACACACACAGTGATATGTTTCTTTCCTGAAGTGTATGCGTGTACATGATAGTTTGCGTATGCATGTGTTTCTGCATATGTGTGTATGGCTCTCCATCTTAGTTTTGGTGACAGGATCTCTCTCTGAACCCACAGCTCACCTACTAGGTGAGTAGCTAGGCTGGACAGCAAGTACTGGGGAGCCACCTGTTCCATCCCTTCTTCCCAAGGCAAGGGTTAGAGAGAGGCACCACTGAGCTCAGCTTTTATGTGGGTGTGGGCTCCGCACTCAGGTTCACATACTTTATTGACTCAGCCACTTATCTAGTCTGAGATTTGTATTTTAAAACAGGGACTTTGGTAGTCTCTGGGGAGGGAAATTTCCCATTATGGATCTGTCTACATTAAACGCCACCCCAGGCCCAGTTGTCACAACTCACAAACTATACTCCTTCCCATTTTTTTTTCTAAGTATCCCAGAGAGTTGGTGATGGTCCCACCCCTGCTTGGGTACCACTGAGCAGCTCAGCTTGTCCTCTGCTAATGATGTGGAGACCTTTGTCAGTACCAGAGCAGGAAGAACTCAGCAAGGCGAGCAGGGAGTGGCCCTCGGAGACTCTCTGCACATGTGCTCAGAGAGGGCTGCTTCTCCTCCTGGCCCCACATATCAAGGAAGGAAGGTGTTCAAACACGAAAAAGAAACAAAGCCTATTCTGTGCCCAGGATCCCTCTTTGTCTACTGGTCATGTTCTTGGCAAGTGATAGATAAACCCTTTTGTGGTGGTAGAAAAGTAGCCATGTGGTCACTAAAAATACATTTCACCTCCAGTAGTATGACTTGAGGTGTGTGACCCAGAAAAAGGAGTCACAGAGGAGGGACCTTGAGCACTCTGCACCAGAGGAGCTCAGGCCTGGAATGGTAGCAGGTGAGCTCCTGAAATTTGTATTTCCCTGTATGCTGAGAACATAAGCGATGTACAGGGACTTGGGTGATGAACTCTGAAATGTCCCTTGCTTCTGTGCGGAACTGGCCACCTTTCCTTTCAGCCTGGTGCGGCATTCAAAGAGAAGAGCCCAGGCCCGGGGGGCAAGGGGGGGGGGAAGGATTAGACTATTGGTGGACTTTTCCTTCTCCAGCTGATCTCGCTGTCCTGAGGACCCCTGCTGATTCGATCCATCATGTCCCCCACATTTGTTCTCCCAAGGTCAACAGCTTTAAATTATAATGCTGCTTGCTCCACACCATTAATCTTAAACAAGCCTCGTATTGCAGGCTATTAGCTGCTCATCTCGGCATCCTGTGAACAGGCATGGAAATCACCTCACCATGCTGGCCCTGTATTAACTGAGTATGTGGGAGAAGAATGGAGAGCACCATTTGTCTCAAGATATGGGCTGTCCCTTTAATTTTACCCCTGAGTGCCCTAATTAAATTATTCAAACTTAGCATTTGGGGGAAGGTCTCCCTCCCCTCCCCCTCTTTCTTTTATTGTAAGCTTCTTCATTTAAAAAGCTGTTAGTCGACATCAACATCTTGATAGTGCTTGACTTGTATAAATTACCTTTTGGTGTGTGTATTGTGTGTGGTGTGTCATGCGAACACGTAAATGCCTGCCTAAAGTTGACATCCAGTGTCTTCTTGGATGGCTCCCCACTTTCTCGAGAGGAGACGCAGCCTTTTGCTGACCCCAGAGCTCCAATTACAGCTATTCCATCTAGCTGGCTTGCCCTAGCTTTTCCCTCTTCCCGTCTCTCAAGCACTGGCCTTAAAGGTGGCCACCCACGCCTACGTAGCTTTGTGTGTGTTTGGATACTAGAGATGTACACTCCAGTCTTGGTGCGTGGACGACAAGCACTTTGTTCACTTCTTTATTCCCACTTAGCATGCCTCTGAGACTCGCATTCACGTAGGCCTTCCTGGAAACATCGGCTCACCATAGCTATGGATCTTTGAACGTGTTGCTTTTATGCATGCACACAATATATTTTGGTCACATTCACTTCCACTCTTCCTGTTAACTCCTTTCTATCCAACCCTACCCAACTTGGCCCTGAGTTTAATTTGTACTGCTCGTATATGTATGGGTGTAGGCCCAATGCTGGTCTCGCCTTTCCCCAGAGGCATCAGCTGTCAGTAGCTCCCTGTGAGCCCTCCGTACTCCACGCTGGATGCTTGTTTGCCCCATCTGGTGCAGGTCTTGTGAGGACAGTGATTGCCACAGCAAGCGTGTTATCCATCAAGCCACCTTCTAGTCCCTACAAGGTGAATTTTGGTGTATTTGTTGTCCAATTTAATGGACCTTTGGGACATTTTGAGAGTTTTTCATATGACTGTCCATGGCAGCATTCTGTGTGTCTCTAGTGCTGATGGGAAAATGGCTGACTCAGTGGTCTGAATAACGATGACATCTTTATTTACATTTGACTGTTGGCCGATGTTAAAGACTTCCTTCTAACAAAAGCACTCTGATGAAAAGTAGTATCTTAAGGGAAATTCTTTATGAGCTTTAATATTACACGAATTAAATGTAACTGAGTTTATAAAAAGAGGAAAAGAAAAGCCCAGTGGTATTGTTTTGGGGAAAGGAATTCTGATGCAGTCTTTAGATGCTGGGGACAGTTTCATTCCTTAAGCAGGATGAGAATTCCTGCTGCTTCCGGAGGCTCCCACTTAATTACCCTGCCTTGCCTTCTTTCTTGTTTTTTTGCTTTGCTTAGCTGACAGAGTTGCAGGTGTCCTCATGGCATTTTCACTCACACTTGGTTTTGATTGATCCCTCCTTTCCTTTACTGCTTTCCCTCTCATCCCCACTTAAACTTGTCTACCCTCAACACGTCCCCTTTCCTTTCATATCTCATGTGTTATGTTCTCCTTCCGTTCCCTCACCTTAAATCCTCTTTTTCCCCCTCTCATGGGCTCCTGGCCTGGACATGCCCTCATGCCCTCACTCCCACATAAATGCACACATACAAAAATTAGAAGCTGAGATCTGCATGAGAGAGAGAGAGAGAGAGAGAGAGAGAGAGAGAGAGAGAGAGAGAGAGAGAGGGAGAACGTGACATGTTTGTCATTCTGAGCTTGGCTTGATTTCAGTTGGAGTTATTTCACCGTGTGGTAATGCCCTACACTAGGTCATAGACATCTACACACAAGGCACATAGTTGCTCTACGGTAGACTGTTCCTCGAGAAGGCCCATTAAACAGAGAAGTATAGGCTTCCCCTGGTCCTGTAAAGGCACTGACTGGACCAGATAACCCCTAACCCCAATTAATACATTCCAAGTCATCTGCCTTCCTCTTCTTGAGACAGCAGCTCTCAGTGGGTTCTTTAGACCTCTGAACCATTTATCATTACGACAATGTCTGTGGAACTATGTGACAACTGAGCTCAAAGTTGGGAGGCAATATGTTCAAGTTGGCTGGCCCCAGGGCATGTCGGTGAGGCCAGGGATGACCTCATTCCAGTCAGAGGGCTCTTGATGCAGTGTGGAGCCAAATTGTTGATGGCCTAAAGGTCACCTTGTTCAGCTTCTTTGTTTCCTTGGCGTTGGAGGAATGGGCAGAGCTGCCTTGTATTGGTGAATCCCTCACCCACAGAGAGAAGCTCACTTGCTGTGATTGTTGTAGGAGGCCTCACCTCAAGGCAGTCTTTGGTGCAGAGGCTCTCTCTTCCAGGGCCTTTTAGCTAATGAAAGCCTCATGCAAGTCTTTTATGGCTTTGGAATGAGCCTGGGTTGGCTCACAGTGTATTCTTTGGTTCTACTTTTCTTTCCCCATAAATGGCAGGCCCTTCTGTTTATCTAGGTATCTGTTCTTTTTTTTTTCTTCTCATTTTTGATCTAAGCTTTTTCTTTCATTCTGCATTTTATTTCTTGTTCTTTTCCTTTTCTTGTATTTTGCTTTCTAGTGAGTCCTTCAGTTGAACAAAATTACAACTGCTATAATTTACTCACGTTGGCCCTTGTCTTTTATCTTATTTGAAGCAGGAGCTCCTCGTTGTTTTTCTGCTGTGTGCCACAGGCTAGCTGGCCCACAAGCATCGAGGGATCCTCCTCTTCCTCCTGCCACGTCCCTATAGGTGTAGTCTTCCCTTCCCCCTGGAGTCATTGGACACCAGCCCATGAGGACAAAGGGGACAGAAGCAACAAAAGAGTTCAGATACCAAGGAGAACACTTCCAGGAGTCAGCTTCAGAGAGGCTGCTAATTTTAGTTTTTCAGGGTGAGGAATATAAGGGTTCTTAGGGTTATGGGCAGGAAGGACTGATTGGTCATAACACAATACCTGATTATCATATAGAAGGGGAGGGCTGATTGGTTATAACACAGTACCTAATTATCATACAGGCAGGGGGGAAAGCTGGAGTCCTATGCTGAGTCAAGTAGCGCTTGCAGGAGGCCTGGATAGGATCATCCTCCAAGCCAGGTCAGGCATCAATGCCTAGAGACACTCTGCAGATAAGGTCAGGCAGAGAAGAGGAAGCTCTGCTGATAAAGGTACCCCACTTTGTGCTGAGCTTGGAGAGTTATTTGGACATGGTGGACTCAGCTATTTATTTATTTATTTATTTATTTATTTATTGTTTTAGAAAATAATTTATTCAGATTATATCTCGATTGCTATCTCCTCACTTGTATCTTCCCATTCCCCCCTCTCTCCCTCTGTTACCCTATTCTCCTCCCCTAGACCTGTGACAGGAGGAGGACCTCCTCCCCCACCATATCAGCCTGTTTCCCCTTCCTCTGAGTGCCACCAGGCCTCCCCACTAAGGGGAAGTGGTCAAATAGAGGGCACCAGAGTTCATGTCAGAGGCAGTCCCTGTTCTCCCTACAACTATGGAGAATGAGCTGTCTATTGGCTATATCTAAACAGGGGGTCTACGTTTACTGCACGCTTAGGGTCTTCCAACAAGAGGGATTGCAGACATGTGCATTGCATGTCTGCCTTTTATGTGAGTTTGGAGGATCTAAACTTAGGTCCTCATGCTTGCGCAGTAAGCACTTTATACACCAAGCCACCTTCCTAGTCCCTATAGTTGACTCTTTGACATAGAAGGATAAACAAACCCATGAGAAAAAGAGATCAGCAAGGTCACTAGAGCCTTTTGCACAGAATCCTGGATACTGTAGTTTCTGCATCAGCATTGTGGACTGGGCAAAGTTAGGGTTTACATTCACTCACACTAACAGTATTTCATGTTTGTGTGATGTAGTGGTAGGTAGTGTTTTGTTAATTCATGCAAAAATTTTCTTTTGAATTTTCTAGATGACTGTGTACTTGCATTTTCAAATATGTAGATGAGTAAGTGAAGTGCTTTGGAGGCGAAGGTTGTTGCAGTTTTAAAATGGAGTGCCCAGTTTTGTTGTACAAGGATGCTTTCCTCCCACAATGCTAAAGTGTTGAAGGGCCCTCTTAGAAAACCTCTCTTAATTCTGTTGTCTGTTAAAAGAGTCTTCAGGAACACTTGCCGGCATCCACAGCATCCACAGCATCCTCAGCATTCCAGCCTTTGTTATTCTGGCAGAATCTAAACTGATACAAATCTACTGGTAAACTAAACAAACTACTCTAAATCTCATAACATACATATGTCCCAAACACTTGCCACTATGATCCTTGGGCTGTTTCTCTGACCCATCCTCTACTGTCAACCGGCTGCCCCTCTCAATTGTCAATCTTCAATCTTTGCTTGCCTTCTCTCCAGGAAGTCCCGCCTTGCACTTCCTGTCCTTCTGCCCAGCTAATTGGCTAAACAGCGCTTTATTGACAGTTGTTACATCCACTCAAAACATTCCTCCATACCCAGGAGCCTCTGTTCAGGAAGGCTCTACCTTTAGGACAGGTTTGCTGACATTCTGGAGTTTGCTTATGCAAAGGAATTCACAGATTGTTGCATATGAGAAATGACTGGAAGAATTTTTTTTCCAGGTGGCCAAGGCTAGCCCTATGCTCCTCAAATCTAAAGCTCAGCGGAGCACAATTGCAAGGCCTTATGGACTCCAATATTGAGTGGCAGGAAAGTGGACGTCATGGCTTCTGCAGCCAAGGGTGTCCATGTTTATTGGCCTGAACGCCCTAACTCCTCCTGTTTCACCTCTTTTAGTTTAGTACCGATACAAGGGTCCAAGATATGAATTATTCCTTAGTTCAGCATTATTTCATGGCTTCCAACACCGTGAGATTGATGTTTCTGGTTGGTCTGGAGTGGGAAACATCAAAACTGGATGAAAGAGTGTTGCTTATTATAGGTGATGTTGGTTGCAGGCTGTTAGCCCCCAGGAGTCTTATAGACACAAAACCAAAAAAACAAAACAAACAAACAAAACAAAAACAACAACAACAACAAAAAACAGCTGAGTGTCAGCCAAATTATGGAGGTTGAGAGAGATTTAGTATCTTCTCTAGAACCTCTAAATACAAGCTGGTGAGAATTGTGGCACGTTTTAGGACTCCAAGCCCTACGCCAAAGGGTTTGTCTAGTTTGGATATAGAATTTGCTGTTGTCCTTTAAAACAATATATTGTCTCAAGGTTCATGGAGATGGTTAGGGAACTAACACAGATTTTGTACAATGGGCTGTGGACTCTCCTGTCTGGTCCTGTTTTATGTATTTATTTCCCAGTTTATTATTGCAGTTGTACTATGTATCCAGACCCTTGCCCAAATGGATCTTAGAGTTTAGTGGGAAAATTAGAAAACAACACATGTTTAAAAATAGTGGCAGGGCCAGCACAGTAACAGTGGCTCCTGGGCATGCTTGAGGAACTGAATTTGAACTCACATGAAAGCCAGTATGGCAGTACAGGCCTGTAATCCTGAAGCTGGAAAGGTAAAGACAAGAGGCTGCCTGGGGCTTGCTCTACAGCCAGTCTACTCAATTGGTGAGCTGAGCTCAAGGTTCAGTGAGATACCCTCCCTCACAGAGTAAGATGGAGAGAAGGAGAGAGGAAGACACATGGTGTTGACACATACTTATGAATACACATGTGCCTCCCCAGTGGTGACAAAGGCAGCACAGGAAATATGGGCACTAGGGATAGAGAATTAGGTGCGCAAGTGACAATGGCTCGAGGGACCTTCTTATGTAGCTGAGAAAGGAAGATCTCTGAGCAGAAGGTATTTCTGAATGGTGACAACGAATTTTCCAGTAAAGAATGAGGGGAATGGATGATGTGAGGAGAGGCCAAGTCCAGTGATAGGCACTCAGGTGACTTTGCTAAAGACCTAGTTAGGGGGACCAAGGAACATTATCCCAGATCCATCAGCTTCGAGGTAAGAGATTTCCAATTCTGATCAACCAAGGATAGAAAGCTACTCATTTCTACTGAAAAAAAAAAGGGGGGGGGCTTTGCATCAAATTCAAACAGTTAAAGAATAAAAGTATTTGAACCAATCTCCATGGGCATGTTTCGATCCCCACTGAGACATAGTTTGGAAGCCCAAACTCTTCTTTGCCCCAAACCTCTTCTATGATCAAGATCATGATTTGCCTTGAGAAAGTCTAGGAAGCCCCCTCCTCCTTCCTTTCTTCTTCCCCTTCCTCCTCCATCTCTTCTTCCCTTTCTCCCTTCCTTTTCCTCTTTCCTCCCTCCCTCCTTCTTTCCCTTCCTCCCTCCCTCTCTCCCTCCCTCCCTCTTCAGCAGTATCAGTCAAGGTTGAGTCAGTGAGTTAATCTTCCTCCAACCGAATTCAGTTGCACCCAATAGAAGCTGTTTCTATGAAGTCTAGCAAATTCATATCTTAAAGATTCTCTTATATTGAAGAAATCAAAATTTCATGAACCTGGAACCCAACTGGGAAGATGAGTGGATTTTGTCATTTGCTGTGTCAGCGGAGTCTAGGCTTCTCTAGTCTCTGTCAGGCGCGTCCAACAGTGTCAAACACAAGAGATATACAGAGAGAGTAATTCTTAGGAACATATCAGATTGAGTAGCTGGAGCCATTCTGCACTGATGGGCAGAAGCAAGACTGTGAGTTGTCAATCTGAGCAGGAAAGTGGAGTCTTTGCAGATCACACAAACATAAAACACAGGGCTCTTAAAAAGTCATCAAGATGTTGAGGATTTCCCATTTTAGGACTTTCATGGAGTTGTTTCATGAGTCTTTGTTTCTAGTTAGTTTAATAAATGCTCGATAATGTAAACAATGTCTGTGTGGTGTATGGGTGTGTGTTTCAGCGAGCGTGCACATGTGTATGGGTGCATGGCAAGTCCAGAGGTCAATACTGGATGGCTTCTGTGATTGATCCCCACCTTAGTTTTGGAGGCAGTCTCCCTTGAACCCAGAGTTCACTGATCAGCTAGGTTGGCTTATTGAAGAGCCTCAGAGGTCTGTCTGTCTCCACCCTGCCCTGGTGCTGCCATTATAGTTGTTTACCTCCATTCCTGGATCTTCCATGGGTGCCGTGGATCCAAACTCATGACATCCTGTTTGCATGGGAGACACTTTACCAACTGAACCATCTCTCTAGTCATTTTTGTTACAATTTGAAGGTGATAACCATTTCTTAGAAACATCAGACTTCAGTGAGGATGCAGCTATATTATATCCTATATATATGTCAAAATATGACCACGCGTATGCACACGTGCATGCACACGCACACACACACAAACACACACACATACACACAGACACACAGGTAAAGGCATTAGTTACCCTGTTTTACCAGGGGGATCCTGGTAATGCTCCAGAGGAGCCATAGAAGGGCTTTAGTTAACCTATATGGGATCTCTGTGTGATCTGGGTATGCCTTGCACACTGTAGCTGTTTTCTTGGGTGGCAGGACTGACTCCAGATGTGACAAGACTCCCATCAGGGCTGCATTCAGAGATGGCAGAGTCCACCATCAGTAAGCACTTTGTAGGTTACAGAGGAAGAGGGGGTTAGTCACAAATTTCTGCAATCCAGATACAGAATATTTTCTGTCCAAAGCTGTAGAAGAAAATGCAAATAAGAACTCTGACTTAACTGAAGGAACCCAGAGATTCCTAAGACTTAGAAGCACAAATGGCCAGACCAGGTGGTATTTGAGTGCTCCTCCTAGACTGGAACCCAGGAGCCAGGAGAGAGAACCGAGGAGTGGAGTTCCCGCTTCACTCCCAAGTGCTGCTCTGTAACAGGTGGTCTGCTCCTTCCACGGGCTGGCTTCCTACTGAACTTCTGAGTTGTTTAAGCATGATGTTCTCTGCAACGCCACCTCCCCTCGCTCTGTGTGTGTGTGTGTGTGTGTGCGCGCGTGTGCGCGCACACACGCGCTTTTCATCTTCTCTTTCTATTTTTTTCCTCTTTAGTCTTTTTGTCTACTTCACTTCCGACCCTCTCTTCTGGTTTTGGGTGTCTTTTCTCCCTCATCAGAGGCTTAAGGAAACCCTACTTAGTACATGTTTTCTTGTCTCCTGGCCTCTGGCTATCTCCTGTAAGTGGCCAGCCATTGAGAAACTTCCAACATGTCTGGAGAAAGCTGGCCTATCCGGCATTCTCTTTGCCAAGCTCTCTTGCAACAGGCCACAGTCAGTGAGGCTCTTGAGTCAGGGCAGCCAGTGCAAACCCAGAGCAATCGTGTTCCTTTTACTTGGGAGAAGATGTATATTACTCATCCTGGACCCATATGCTTGATTTCTGTTGAGCCCCTGACTTAGTTTAGCAAACTTTGATTGCTAGGTATAACATTGCTACAAGCTGCTCAGATTTGTCAAAAGTAGATGCCTTCCCACCCCGGAGTCAGAAAAACTCCTTTTACACCCTTTATACGTTCATAAAGGGATTTTTTAATGTCTCATTCCATGTATGGGATATTGGTGAAAACTGAACTGGACAAGACTCTTGGCACCTAAGAGGTCATAGAATCTGACACTGACTTGCTACTGGGAGAATTGAGCTTCCCTTTGGTTTCTCATTAATAAAATAATTTTTAAATGGACTCAGAAAGAAGCTCAAGGACAATTGTATTAGGGTTTGAGAAAAAAACATAAGGAAACAGTGAGGAAGCCCAGTACAGAGGAAGGAGTATTGAGCTGCATGTCTGTGTTCAGAGGGAACCTGCCCCTATCTGGGTTCTTGTTTCCTGGGGAAGGGTTGCTCTGGGGATTCATGGTTGGATTTAGAAACAGAGCTTGCTTAGGCAGGAAAGGCACTCCTCAAATGAGAGTGGGCTGGGAACAGAGCCCCCAAGAGCTGGCCCATGTGGCCCATGAGCCTTATAGGACATTTATATACTGTGACTCCCTCAAGTTTGCAGTCTTCCACTCTCCCCGACATCTGCTCATCAGAAGAAGCCAGACCCTCCTCTGTTTCTCTCCCATGTTAATTGTGATGTTCCAGTTAGGTCCTCTATCTTCTGCCACAGGAGTAGGGGGAAGGTGGCCGCCGAATTCATGTTGAGGGTTTTGTAGTTCTAGAATAAAAGTACGGGGATTAGATTGAAACTAGGAATTGTTACTCTTTGATCATTTCAACCTAGATAAAAGACGTCTCATATGCCTGGACCTAGTAATAATGAGCAAATAGGAGGAGAAGTAGGCTTTGCCTAAATTGTTCCTCCAGTTCGTCAGCCACATTAGTTCACTTACTAAACACTTGTTGCACATCTTATGCTCAGCATTTTGGTAGGTGCTGGGCTTTCAAAGAGAAATCCAGAGTGATTCCCAGCTCCATCACCAGGAAGACCAGCTTTCTGCCAACTCCAATGCCAGTGTCGGGGGCTCAGAGGAAGCCGCTCACGGTGCTGCGGGCAGGGTGGGAAGGAAGAGCAGCCGTGCCAAACTGTCCAGGACGGCTCCTGTTTCAACACTGAAAAGCCCTGGGTAAAATAGCCAGTTTTAAAACCGAGGGCACCTGAGCAAGAAAGGTGGTGACATAGTTCATAGCCTTAGATGAAGTCCTACTCCTCCGCCTGGGAAGAGGCAGGAAACCTTCAGGAGGATGAATGCCTGGGGAAGGTTGCAGGGCAGAGAGAGAGGCTCAATTTGTTTAACCAGAATTTCTTTAACTTTTTTGACATTGGAACTCTTTTTGTGAGAACATCTTCAGGTTCTCGCCTCTTTGCCCTTTGCGGGGGAAAAAAATGTATCCTTCTCTGTCCTAACGTGCACATTTTCCCCTTGTGTGTCTAGTCAGATCCACAATTCAGGCAACAATTAGCATTAAAATAGCCCGCTGCAAGGAAGTTTAATAATAATAATGCAATTTGGGGATTAAAAGGTCTCCAGAAGGGCTGCTAATGTGCTGTGGAGGGGCGTGAGTTACTGTGAGCTGATTTCTTTCAGGCTGGCACACGAGCAAGCTGGATGCTCACCTCTTTCTGAAAGTACAGATTCTTTCTCACTGAAGTCTGAACCAAGTTGTTATGGAAACAGACATGGTCTGCCCCATCTTAGAGCAGCACCTCACTAACAATTACAGGGCGTGGCTGGCCGAACCTGAGTGGAGATGGAGTTTTTATGTGGTGCTCTCATAGTCCTTGCAGACTAAACAAGTGGTATTTGACCTTTGCCCCTTTTCACTCAGAAAGTTTTTCTTTGTAAAGAACTCGGGAAGAGCAAGCTTTTGTATCCCCCATTGTTGTTGTTGTTGTATTACTATTACTAATTATTACTTTAAAAGTCCACCTTTAAATATTATAGCAATTAGTTACCTTAAAGTTTTTCCTGGTGCAGGGCTATCACAACCATAACATGATAAAGTTGAATCTGTTTTGAAGAAAGACCTCAAGTTTTCCTGGAAGTGGAGGTCGGGAGCGGCAGGAGTGATCGGTTGGTTACTGCCCAGTTGCTGTTAAGTTTCTTTCCAATCCTGCTCACCGCACTGGCTGAGTTCCTGTACCACCTGCCTCTTAGACCTCACCACAGAAGCCAGGCATAGTCACTCCATCCTCACCTCTGCATCTGTACCTAACCAATGTCATAGACCCAGAAACTCTTCCAGGGTGCAAGTGAGTTCAGCAAGTTGATTTCCCTTGCCGTCTTCAAGTGCCATCGTAGCTCAGACTGTCAATTTCTCATAGCTAGTGTTCACTGCTTTGAGGATACTTTGTAGGAAAGGGCCCTGTTGTGTAAGAGCTCCAGGTAAAGCCTCAGAGAATAGACCTTAATACATCTTATGTCATACCAAGCAAGTGTGGTTCATTTGTCCTGACTTTAGGCACCCATCCCGTTGTGAGGCTTTCTGCTTTCCTTGCTCTGAATGCCGTCCTTAGTTTCAAAGTTTCGTTTTACGTGTTTAAGAGAGACAGTTCCTCTGGCCCACAGCCACGTCTGCCCTGGCTAATGCTGCTTTCAGAGCACCCGCTTCCACTCATATCCTTGAAACCTTTTCTCTTTGTGCCACAGCAATTCCTTGCTATTATCTTATTTTCTGATTTCTTTTGTGGAGATAATGATGGTGTCCAATTTGTGCATTTTATAATGTTTTAATTCAGTCATGTTCCTGCTGCAGCGTGTGCTGGAAGCACAACTGTATGCTCCTGTTGTTTTCTCTGGGTCAGCCTTAACAGTCCAGTGACTCCGACCTATCTGTTGTGGTCATTATCTTAATGTGGTTTGTGAAGTTGCAGTCATCTCTCTGTTACCAAATATGAGAACATTTCCTCTTGACAATTCTTTTATTTACTTCCCAAGCCTCTTTCCATCTCTTCATTGCAAGGTGATTTAAGGCTATCTCTTGTTAAGGGTTATTTATCTTATTCTTTAAACAACCCACATTTTTTTCTGTGCTGTCTAAATATGAAGATTCCTCATGTATAATTTTGTTGTTGTTTTTTAATTCACTTCTTATTTTTCTTAAATATTTATTCTATTTTGTAATTTCTGGGTTTGAATGAGTGTATACGCACATGCTTTCAGGTACCTGTGGAAACCAGTAGAGAGCATCGGATTTCCCTGCCTTGATGTTACAGGTGGATATCGGCTCTGGGAGCTAAACTCAGATCCTCTGCAAGAGTAGCAATTGCTATTAATGGCTGATCTATCTCCAGCCATGAGAACTGGCTTTTTTTCCTATGTAATTGTAATTTTCATCCAAAGAGCCTTTGCCTATGCCTTTAAGTGGACAACATGAACCTTTACCCTAGTAGACTTCTGCTTACCATGCTCCTGAAAGGCCTTGCCATTTCCTTGGTTAGGGTAGAGTACTCTGGAGGTGTTTGTGGTGACTATTTAGGCAGGCAAGTAGAGGCCCTGGTTGAATGATTTGGAGCCACAAGCATCTTATCTGTCACTCAGGATGCTGCTTCTTATGTGGAGTGAGATGCCTGTAACGTGTTAGTACAGGCCTCCTGAAGAGCAAGTCTCTTATGCAGTTGTTACCATGCTTCTGGGATGCGGTTGGGCAGGCCCTCTGTATCTGCCTCTTCCATTTACTTAGCAGAAATGCCACCTATCCGCAGCCACAAGCTCTCACGAGCCCCATCTATTTTTGACCCGAAGTGCTGCGATTTGTTACCGTTTCAGCCTTCAAATCCAGGTCCTTTACCCATTGTTCTCTATTTTAAGACTTGGACCAACATTATGTCACAAGAAGGAGCTGGAAAGTCACCTGTGGTTTGCTAAGTTACACTTGTGCTGGCAGAGGCAGCAAGCGTGACTGGGTTGATGCTTTTGGGTATTGGTGTCAATCCTGCCGAACACTCAGGATGCCCTGTGCTTTTGTTATGGTGCCAGAAACATTTTGGCTTTATTTGGCTATCGAATTATTCTATCTTTATACTTGACTCTCTTGCAAAGCTTCATTTAGTGTGTGTGTGTGTGTGTGTGTGTGTGTGTGTGTGTGTGTGTATGTTTGTGTGTGTGTGCTCTTTTGAGTGTGCAAGTGTATGAATGGACATGTGTGTATATGGAGGTCAGAAGACAACCTTGGGTATCAGTCTTCAGGCGCCTTCTGCCTTTTTACTAGAGACAGTGTCTCTCAATGGCTCTGCTGGCCAGCTGGCCAGAAAGATCCAGGGATCCACCCATCAATGCCCTCTTCAGTGCTAGGTTGGCAGACTCATGCCACCACACCTGGTTTTTTAGTTGTGGGTTTTTTGGATCTAAATTTGGGTTCTTATGTCGGTGAAGCAAGCACATTGCCAGCCAAGCCATTCGTTTTCTGTGGTGAGAACTATCCTATGTGGTGGGAATTCTGTAATAGAAATTGAAGGCTACAGGGCTGCTTGTGATGGGTACGGGATGTTCTACCTGAAGTTCTTAAGATTGCTGTTGAGACAATATTTTCTTGATTTTTGCTGGTTTACTGTATGGTCTCAGCCTCATTTCTTTGTCTCTTCAATTTGCCTTTAACCTCAAAAGAATGCCATTGCACTTATATTTTATGAGCAGTATATATTCTCAAATTCCAGCTCTCTGAAAATTGGTGGAAAATTAGGTAGGAGATCTCTCTCCCTCTCTCTCTCTCTCTCTCTCTCTCTCTCTCTCTCTCTCTCTCTCTCTCACACACACACACACACACACTTTAAGGATTACCTCACTTAAAAAATATTACCTTATTTCCACTGATATGTCATCTGTTTCCATGGAAATAGAATTAGAAGATGGTTTCTGATGATCATTTTCAAGGCTGCCTCCTGACTCCCACTCCAGTTACCATAGAGATAGAAGCAAAACTGAGGAAGTTGAAGTAAAATAGGGCCCATGCAGTTATAAGCAGGGGATCTGCCCCCTGGGCTATGTCAGGGCCCTTTTCTGGGGTTGCTCTGCAGCCAGGTTAGTCACAGCCTTTGGTGGCATTGAAGATGGGAGGCTCTGCTGCCTTCCATGCATCTTCGTCATCCAGAATCAGCTTCAGATGCAGCCTCGGTGCTCCTGGATCCCTACTTTGGCATCTTTTTAGAATTGTCTCTGAAACTATGGAGACAATCAGGTATTGATTACTTGGCAATCGTGGTATCCCTGCCTCACGAGGTGGGCAGGAGAGAAGGCATCTTTTGTCTGCCAGGTGCTCAGCCTTCCTGAAGCTTCCCACTGGTGCAGGCTTTCATATTTCCTGTGCACTTACTCAGCACACACACACACACACACACACACACACACACACACACACACCAGGTTGAATGGCATTGCCAACTCGACTGAGCTGCACTTTGTCGTCTCTGAGGGCTGTCTAGGTTGTTTGCCTGGAAATCACATATTTGACCTTATGCTTTTCCTAAGCCCCAGTCAGTCTGCATCTTTAACAGAACAGCTGGTCAGAAGTCAGCTAATTGATGCCATTAACAGAAATAATCTGTCAAAATAAAAATCCAATGTTTTTGAAGAAAGTCCTTAGAAATAAAAAAAAAAATGATGAAATGGGATGTTTGAGGGGGATTTTCTTCTTTTGGTGCCATGCTTCGGAAAAGCAGACTCTTAGACCCTCCCAGATAAGGCCCCTGTCAACTGGTTGTTTCCCGATTCTCTACATGGCCTCTGTGTGGCAGACACTTGAGGGGAAGGGTCTTAAGCTTCATGTACATAACCATCATGTTTCTTAACATTTCATCCATTTGTTGATTGGCTGAGGGGACCGAGCACCTCCAGCAACCACTCCATTGGCCTTTTGGGGAGAGGCAGCAGGAACCGTGCTCAAAGCTCCACTTCAAGGGGCCATTGGTAGTTGACACTTAGGAGAGCTTCTACCCTCTTTGGATTCTGGGCATCTTTTACATTTTGTGAAAATAAACTAGAATTGAGAACGAGTGATACAGCTACCAAGGGTTAACCTGTTCTACCCAAAGAAGAAATGTAGTGGCCTTGCCTGTGAGCTACTGACATGCAGAAAGATCTGGAATGCTGAGCCTTCCAGAAGTCTTGCTCTTATTTGTGACTTGAAGAAGCCCCTTCTGCGTAATCCCGTCATTCCTCTTGGACACCTGTGCTTTGTGCTTCTCCTCTGACTCAGGGAGACTCTTGAATCTTCAAGGTGCCTGGCTGTGACATTCTATAGTAGCTGTTGACATCTTCCTGACCCTCCTGCCTGGAGATGGGGAAACCCATAGCAGAGGAATTTTGCTGGGGTCCTTGGCTGTGTATCGAATTCTTACGCCCCTTGCTCCCATTTGTATGTTAAAGACTGGCACCCGGGTGTGATGATATTCTAAAGTGGGGCCTTTGGGAGATAATGAGCTCATGAGGATAGAAATGTCGCAATTAGTACCCTTCTAACCAGTGAGAGCTTGAAGATTTGGTGAGAACATCTGCTGTCTGGGAGGGACAGAATCACCTGGCACTGTGACTATGGATTTCCAGGGAGTGGTTGCTGTCTAGGTCACCAGTCTCTGGTGTTTTGTCATAGCATCAGGAGCTGATATATCTGCTGGTGTTCTTCAGGAAAGTCTCTGAACCTCTTCATAACTGTGTTGGCCTGTGTCTGTCTCACAGTCTCTTAGATAATAGCCACAGCATCTCATGGCTCTTAGTTTTGGTAATTCTTTTCTTACTTTATGCCTTTTTCCCCGTGTGTGTGTGTGTGTGTGTGTGTGTGTGTGTGGACCCAGAACTCATTGATAAGGTCACTCTGGCTGGCCATTGTACTTCAGGGATGCTCCTGTCTCTGCCTCCCCAGCGCTCAGATTACAGGTGTGTCTTAGGGATGTGAGTTCAGATCTTCTTGTTTAATGTAGTAAACAGTTTACGTGCTGAGGTACGCATGTGTGAAAGGCAGATCTCCTGACCACGGCCATGAACATGCCTGCCTTCCTGCCGCATTTCACAACTAGGAAACCAAGAGATAAAAGAACACATCACTGAAACCCAAGCCTCAGCAACCTGCCCACAATTCACTGAGGTCACTGGGATTGGAGCTCAGGTCTCCCTGCCACCAACTGCCTTGGTCACTGCCAGCAGTTAGCTGTCACTTACTCTGTAGTTGTTTTTGGACACAAGGTGCCTCCCTCCCTCTTTGGAGTCTTTTAAAAACCATTCATGCCTCCCACTCAGCAGTTCTGCCTGCTCACTGGCTCTCCAGAGTCTGCTTGGTCAATGGCTCTAGAGCAGGGCACATTATGCTCACCCGCCCTGGCAGTAGGGGCCCGGAAGGTAGAAATCAAGCTTCTCATTTTTTAAAAAAAATTTAATTTTATTAATTTATTCAGATTACAACTCAATTGTTATCCCATCACTTGTATCCTCCCGTTCCTTCCTCCCTCCTGCTTTCACCCTATTCCCCTCCCCTAGGTCTAAGACCGAGGGAGACCTCCTCCCCCACTATATGGTCATAGGCTATCAAGTCTCATCTTGATAGCCTGCTTATTCTTTCTTTGAGTGCCATCAGGCCTACCTACCAAGGGGAGATGGTCAAATATGGGGCACCAGAGTTCATGTGAGAGTCAGTCCCCGCTCTCCACGTAACTGTGGAGAATGTTATGTTCATTGGGTAGATCAGAGTAGGGGTTTGATGTTTACTACTTGTGTTGTCCTTGGTTAGTGCAATAGTTTGAGCAGATACTCCTGGGCCCCGATCCACCCGTCAAGATGTTCTTCTGGACCCAGAGGGTCCGACAAACTTTTCATTTTATACCCAGGAATTGCTCTGAAAATGCCAGTGGAAGGAGGGCATCTGATAGATGTTGGCTCTTATTAAGGATCGCTGAACTTCTCAGCCGTGTAAGAGATGACGAAGCTTCCTAAGCTCAGACCCCCACCACATGCAGCAGCATCTTCCAGGCCGTGCCTCTCCCACACTCTGTCCCCAGTGCAAACATCAGAACAGCTGACATGTACAGTATCCACCCTTCACTTACTGCAGAAACAGGCTTTCCTTGTAGGACTGTAAATCATGCTGTCAGATGGAGCACAACAGTCTTATTTATTATATAAAGAGGTACTTTATAATGAAATGGAATTGTGTTGATAAATAGATATCGGACACCAATTATGTTACCGCTATTAATCAAGATATTCATATTTAGCAGTCGTGGCAACCACAAAGGACTGTGAAAGTAAATAAATTTCCTCCAAGACAAATTGTTCTATTCAATGATTGCCTTTCCATTTGGAACGCTGGCTATTTATTTACAAACTTGATGTTAAAAGTTAGTAAAAAGCCTACATTTAGGTAACAGTTGTGGCTAGGCATTCTTACCATCATGAAGGAGACACTGATAATTATTTCCAATTAATTCCAAATCACTTCTTGAGTTTAAAATGTTTGCACCTCTTAAAATTGACCCTGACCTAAGCCTCCATTAAATAACTTAAGAAAGTCTGCCTGTCACAATCTCTGAGTGGGAAGACTTCCATGGTTACACGTGTAGGGGCCAAGTTGGGATTTGAAGCTTTTACTTGCACCTCTAAAATGTTATTTGCCATCAACTGTTTACCTTTAAACAGTTCTGTGAACCACCCTGGGTCACACATGCATTTTACAAAGACTTGTTGACATACGTTCAGAGTCAATTCCTTGTTGTGCCCAGTGTTCACGTGGTAAGAGCCTCCAACAGCAATGGCACGATTTGTAGTGAGAAATGAAACAACGGACAACCTCAGGACTGAGTCTGGCTTACGTTTAGGCTGTCAGATCTTCGTTTGCCTGAAAACATACTTTTCAAACCATACCGTATGTAATCAGTCTCCAAAAATAAGAAGAATGGGAAAAAATTTGAAAATTGTATTTCAATGATTCAAGGCAAATACCTAAATTTGGAAGCTGAATTTTAATGCCTTTAATAATCTTGTGTGCTTGAAATGTCAATAAATATACTCTCCTGGGAATGTGCTTATAGGCAATGATATTTATCAAAGTTAGGCGTTGCATTGCCCCAAAGCTGAAGTTATAAAGGAATTGTAATGCAAATGCCGTGTTTTCCACACTAAGACTGATGAAAAATGAGGGTGCTTGGGGTAAGCCACTTAGCGATACAACCTTGTCCGGAGCCGCTGGGAACTCATCAGCATTCAGAGCCTATGTCAGGATGGAAACAACTATTTGCTTTCGGTGAGATTTTGCTTGATTGCTATTTTCATTTTGAAAATCCAATTTTAGCTTTTTGTCTCACATAATAATGAGTTTTTTGGTAAATATTGTCACCCTTTATTATAAGTGTAAAGGAGAGGTGACAAATGGCATTGTGTGATGAGCCAGTATAATAAATGAAAAACAGATGTTAGCAGTCCCCTCATCACTGGTGTGAATAACGCATCCCTAACTTCACAGAGGGGAAGGGAAGGTTGCTTTTACGTTTGGAGAAATTTGATACTGTCTTTGAAAACCTAGAGAATAACTTTATAGTCACTTTGGATAAGTCTTTTTCGGAGAGAAAACTGAGGTCTCAAGCAATAGTCCTACCTTATTTGATTTAGAAAAACTGCATAGATAAGTTTAAAAAAATGTGTGTGTGTGTGTGTGTGTGTGTGTGTGTGTGTGTGCTTGTAGCTGCATGTATGCCTGTGTGGTCATGCATGTGGAAGTCAGAAATTGACACCAAGCACCTTACTATGTTGTATTCCTTTACTGACGTATCAGGGTCTCTCTTTCAACACGGAGCTCTCCAGACTTGACCAGCCTGGGTCGCCAGCTTGCCCTGAGGATGTTCTGTCTGTGCCTCCTGTATGCTGGGATTGTATACAGGATCGCTGTCATGCTCACTTTAAAGAAAAAAAGAAAAACTGTGGATGCTGGGGATCCAAACTGCAGTCTTCATGCATCCATATACATGCACCATGCCCTGGGCCATCTCCCCAGCCACCCACAGATAACGTCACTAATTAATTCTGTGTGTGCTTTCTTTGGTGGTGAGCATTTTGCCCCTGCTGCAGTGGGTACCAGGGAAGTGGACCCCTGACAGTTACTTCCTTGCCATGGATTTCCACTGAGATGGCAGAATGGCTTATCAAGGCACGGAACAGAAAATAAGTCCTGGAAGGGCCATATAACTCAAGTAACAGGTTGAAAATAATCAGAGCAGGGAATGGAAGCTGAGACTGAAGCTCAGCTAACAAGCACAGGAATGAATCTGTCAAGCATTGGGTTGAAATCCGATTTCTGAGTTCATTTCACAGTATTCCATGACAGCATCTCTCCAAATTACAATTCATCTCCATCTAAAAGATATAATCCGCATATTATCATGGGAAATTATCAGACAAAGCTTTGCTCTATATTTTCTCTCTGAGGTTGACCTTGTCACCTTGTCTCTGAAAAAGAATTTTTTTTTAATATTAGAAATGTAATTTATGTAACCCTAACAAAATTGGAATTAAAAACCATCACAGTTACCAGTGGGTAAGAAAGTAGAATTGAGTTTTGGAGAAGCAGGGATTTAAAAATATTATTTTGCTATTCAGCAAACATATTGAAAAGGAAGGAAGGAAGGAGAATGTGATTACGTAACATTCAGTGTTGAGGGTGGCAGACAGCTTGAGGGTACAGTGGCTATCCTGTTATTATTTGGGAGCACACTTCAATATGTGATATGATAGCACTTGCTGTGTCACTTGATTGGATTTGCACATAGACCTGTGTCCTTGGAATTGTTGGCCAAGGTGTGTCTTTTTACTCTCTCTGAAATTCTCTTTTCAGGAAGCCCATTTACTTATTTATTTATTTTGAAATACCAGAGTATCATTTTCTTGGTTTCTAGGTTCACATTTTCCTGAATTAAGCAGGAGCTGAAAAGCAAATGGCTAGTCACGGGCACTTCTGATGACTGATGGAGCCATTTTCTCATTGTAAACATTCTTTCCTTTAATTTAGGTATAGTGGAATAGCGGAATTGCCTCTGTGGTGTAGTCTACTACGTTTTCCAGGGCAGAGCATCTGTCACCATGCACCTGTGATGGTCATTGTAGGTGAGATGCAGTTGTCAGAAGTCACCATGCACTTGTGGAGGCCATTGTAGATGAGATGCAGTTGTCAGCAGTCACCATGCACCTGTGACAGCTATTATAGGTGAGATGCAGTTGTCAGAAGTCACCATGCACTTGTGAAGGCCATTGTAGATGAGATGCAGTTGTCAGCAGTCACCATGCACCTGTGACAGCCATTATAGGTGAGATGCAGTTGTCAGAAGTCACCATGCACTTGTGAAGGCCATTGTAGATGAGATGTGTTGATGTAAGTCACCATGCACCTGTGAAGGCCATTGTAGGTGAGATGCAGTTGTCAGGAGTCAAGAGCAGGTAGGGCACTTGTCTGAGTGTAAGCACATGTCCTCATCAGCGTGAGTATGGAGAGCACTCATTCTCATAGAGCCAGGAAACAAAATATTTTCAACCAGAGAGTCAGGCTGGCTGGAAAAAGCTGGGAGCCTAAGGATGCATCAGAAAATTTGCTGCACCAGGAGAGACTTTGAGGGCAGCTGTTGCCTCTCTCATGCCTGCATGGTCAGTGTGAGGTAGGCATTAACAAAAAATCATAGCCACCTCCTGTGGATATTCTCTATACCACGCTCAGTGTGGAAGTCTTATGACTTCCTTCACCAAATTATGGTGGCATGATGAAGTCTAAATAGCCTGAGGACTTGTTGCAGCTCACAAGCCTCGAGTCCCCAGGTTTGGGTTTCCATCATGGCTTGCCTAGCACTGGCTTTAAGAGAATGGGTAAATCCCACTGAAAATCATGGGCAGAGTTAGTACATCCCTGATCTTTTTTCCTTTCCCCTATGGCTGGTGCTCACATGAAAGTAGCCATCCCAAGAGAAAGCACTCTCACACACATGGGCTGTTAGTAAGCTTGGTGTCTCGAGTTCACATTTATTCATGGCTCACATGGCTTCGCATTTCAGAGTAGCAACTGAGCAAACAAGGAAGGTTTTCTCTGGGAATGGAGTTGTAGAGTTTCCTGGAGCTCCTAGAGGAACACTGCAGTTTGTGTCTGTCAGAAACATTTTGAGCAAAGACACCCAACCGCCTTTAGTCCTGCTGAGTTACTAGTCTTAGCTTAGGCAGAGGAACCCAGAACAGAGAGACCTCATCCCTCCGGGGCCAGAGCTGGAGTCCAGGGTATTGACTCAGAGTATGTGCATGCTTCCTGGGACTTTTCTATTGCCTGCATGTGATGAGCCTGACAATTTGGAAGGTGTGATGACGAGACAACCTACCTCAGAACCACAAAGTCCTGACTGCCATCTTTTCCAGATTTCAGTTCTTAGTGGCACAGATTCCAGACATTGCCACACTGTGTTTTATTCTCAAGCATAAGCTCTGCAAAGCACAGAACTACTCACACTGGAGTCAAATGACCTTTTCACAGAGGGGTTTCCCACCCCCTCACATACATAAAAAATAAGTATTTTGAAGTGGTTACACTTGGGAATTCCTACCTTTTAGATTTCCCCTTCCTTGAAAATTGTAGTTTTGCATACTAATGGCTCTGAGAAGTCCAAAAAAGGAATCTGTTTAATTTTACCCCGGCATTTCCCAAACAGCCTTTGCGTCCACAATTTTTATTTGCCTGCAGCATACTTTTAGAAATGGGACTTTAGCACTGTAGAGGTCAATAGCATGACAGAAAATGACAAGTGATATTTACTCACAGGCATAGTTTCCTATAGCTCCTTCTAGAGCAGTGCTTCTCAACTTTTCCAGTGCCGAGGCCCTTTAATATATAGCTCCTTGTGTTGTGGTGACCCCCCCCAACCCATAAAATTATTTTCATTGCTACTTCATAACTATAATTTTGCTACTGTTATAAATTGGAATATAAATATCTGGTATGTGACCTCTGTGAAAGGGTTGTTCAACTCAAAAAGGGGTTGTGATCCTCAGGTTGAAAACAGCTGTTCTAGATAAAAAAAAATTAACAAACATTCCCTTTGAAGGGCCAGGAAATAAATATTTTGAGTTTTGTGAGTCAAAGGGTCTTGGTTCCAATTACTCAGTTCTATAGTGAGATAACAACTATAGGAAACACAGGCACATTGTTGTGGCCGTGTTCTAATAAAACTTTATTTACAAACACAGATGACATCAGAGTAGGTGTGTCTTACAGGTCAGAGTTTGAGAATCCCTTATTGGAGCCCTGGTCTTTTGGTTACTCTGATTCATATTCTATGCCTTTCTTCTTCCTGTAATCTCCCTTCACAAACTCATTAAGTCCTGTTCAGCCTCTGGCTCCAGCATTCCTTCCCCTGAGGATGTATTGGGTTCCTAGGACCACTTAGAATCCTGCTGGCCCCTATCAGGCTCTCTCTGGCATCCTCTGCCATAATGCAAACCAGCTGATTTTCCATCACTCATTTTCTTCCCTGGCTCTACCTGTCTGTGAGCTGCATCTCCAGTCTGAGGACCATGAGGTGCACTCTACCTGGCACATAGGAGGGGCTCATTGGGAAGTTGTAGAGCAAATTGCCCCTCCCAATGACTTGCTACTGTGGGCATCCCATTCTGTTTGGATAAACTCAATATCAACACTACGTATGGCAGGAGGATGTGCTCTTTGCGCATTGCAATTTCAAATGTCCCAAAGGACACAGGTCATTTGAATGAATCTGGTTGTGAATTCCTCGCCGCCCCCCCCCCCCCAAGACACATGTTTCTCTGGTGAAGAAAGGAAGGGATTTGGGCTACTATGCACCACTGTAAATTATTCATGTAGAACAGAAAAGCTGAGTGGGATGATAATTTAGGGGGCAATGGGGAGGTATTGGAAAGATCTGGAAGGCATATTTTTTCACTTTTTTTGTGTGTATTAGAGACTGAATAGTATGGGTCTTTTCCTCTTTTTATCCAGCCCCTTAAACTATTTTTCTAGTAATTTCTCTTCATATTACATGACTTCTGTAATTACATCTCCAGCTTTAAGATAATAGAACTGCATTTTTAATGTGTTCTCTCCTGTATCTGGATTTATGACCTCTTTCCTTCCCTATGCCTTCTGAAGGAAGAAAGTTAACCAAGTTAATATTAAAATAAAGTAGGGGAATTAAAGGGGAATGAGCCTTTAAAATCAAAGATCCAACCCAAATGCTCACAGCTGCCCTCATCTCTCAGGCATGGGGAGGGGGCGCTGCTCCTATCTACTTCCCTGGTGCGGAGTCTTGAGCACCAAGTGTGACCATGATCCTGCCCTGAGCCCAGTGATGTGGATAAGGAAGACAGAGGCTGGCTCAGTGCTCTGTAAGGGATGACCTGCCTTTTCCTGGAAGAGACACTATGGGAGCATTTTCTACATCCTGCTGGGAATCTTATAACATGTCAACAATCAGATGCCTGTCTGCTGTTCCCATGAGCACTTGAGGGTATAATGACCCTCAGAGGAGGTCTGGATTGGAGAGTATGTCCCACCTCTACACCATTGCTGATGGATAAGGTGACCTTGGGCAAGTGGCTTGACATCTTAGCCTTCTACCTCCAATGACTCCATCTATTTCTGGAGTGACCTGTTGGCTCTCGGAGTTGTCTTAGAAGTTGAGAATGAAAGCGTGACCCAGTCATTCTAATATCGAATGCTACCAAGCTTGCCTCTTCTTGTGTTGCTTCTCTAAGAACTGAATGTAAAGGAATGACAGAAATTGTAAAACTTTGACAATAGAAATAATTGAACACTACATCTGTGTTCTTAATTTTGTGAAAATACAGACCCCTTTCCTAAGGATCTCATATCAGGATCAATGACGCTGGCATACAGACACAAGCCCCCCACTTCAACACTGGAGTATATGGTGGCAGTGTGAGAAGACATAATTAGTTTTCTGTCTAGAACAAAGACAAGACAGCCAAGAAGGGCTTCCTAGATGAGGTCATATTTAAGGATAACCCGATGTGCACTGCATAGAGATATGGGGCTCCAGGCATTTCAAACAGACAGAATTGAGCTCTAAGATAACTGTCAGATCTTCAGACACAGCATTAGGCATGTACTGTCCCAGCTAGCCATACAGAAGAAAATTCTAAGGGGCATCTGAGTGTGGGGGATGCGTCACTTGTGTACAGAAATCCTTGTTGTAGATTGTTAAACACTGGTCATGGTGGTACTAGGGCCTGCCTATTCTTCGATCAAACTAGGAAAGACGAAATAACCTGAACAGCAGGAGAAGCTGTACCAGAGTGACCTAGGAGGAACAACAGGGCTGAGAACCGCTGCCTGATGTTCAGCACCAAGGACAGCAACACACGGCCAAGTGGAGGCCGGCTACATCCTTCATTCATGATTAGAGATGCTGAAGGGGCAGAATACTATCCTCAGGGTGAAGTCTGTGTATATGGTGCCTTAGGAAAGCCATTGACTGAGTGACAGTGCCCTATGGCATAAGAGTCGACACTCCCCTGGAATAGACCCCTTGGAGCTGAGATCACACTACAGAGTTTCTACTGCCCTTTGAAGCAGATGTGAGGCCATGCTTGCTGGCTTCCTGTTAGGCTGTTGGTTCAAGGTTGTGATTTTTCTCCTGGTTCCTTCTTGAGGATGGTCTATGACTTTTCTGGGTCATGGGTAAATGAATGCAGGGCCCTGTCTGCACGTACCCGCAGACACCAGACTTCCAAAAGAGTTAGTTTATTATTTCTCAGTAAAGTTGCATTAGTGGTGGCATCAGCAGCCAAATCCTGAAGAATGTAGAATGCCTCTCATTTTGTACTTGGCAGGCCACTCTGACATAATTTGTAGTGTTTTCCCCAGCAACTCAGATGGAGTCAGTCTTTGACTGACTGTATTAAGCCAGCAGAATGTTCCTTACCCTTCCCACAATGCTTCAGCCCAAGTCAGAAGTGAAGCCCTGGTGTTTGGACCTTGGATGAGACTCTGCATGCATGTGTGTATACATATATATACACATGTATATGTATAAATAACTTCACTAACCTCCATTATGTTTGGAATGAAGGCTCACATTTGTGGAAGGAATTCTTAGAATTATGGGTCATTTTTCCTGACCTTTCCATCTCTACTTAGCCAGAGGACTGATTGGCTCACCTTTTTGTTGGACTCAGTTCCCCCAAAGGGGTTAATGGTGAGTTCTATTTGTTTTGGGTAGTCACAGCCAGAGGACTGGGGAATTGCTTTCCGTAAAGCCAGACTTCCCTTGCAGTGTGTCTCTGGTAAATGTTTTGAGTATTAAAAATATGGATATTTCTAAAATAAATTGGCAAAGGTAGGTCCTGCTCTGAGATCTTCATGAGTTTTAATGGGGCAGGGGCAGCTTCATGGGAATATGCCCAGTGTAGTCACACAGGGTCCTTCCTTAGAAGGACTTGCATTTGGGTTTATTTGAAATCATCAATCATTTGGAATCGGCTCATTGTCCTAACCACTGTGAAGGATGTAGCCAGCCTCAGGGACTTATCTAATGTGTGAAGAAACTAACCATCAGGGTGTATAGCTTTTGTAGAGGTTTGTCAGACTTCAAGTCCACTGAAAGTAAGGGCAAAGGTGGTTTTTAATATGTTTTTTGCTCCTTATTGGGGTTGTGTAACTTTCCTCTGTACTTGCTCAGTTAGGGAAACTGAGTGATCTTCTGACTTCTTCAGCAGTCGTGTTCTTTCTGTCCCCTGATGTCCATCCCATCCTTTACCGGGGCCTCATATTGGCAAGGAGGATCTCAGCTCTCAGTTAGGTGAGTGTCCTGTGTGAGGTAGAGCAGGTTGGCTCTCGTCTTAGGATTGACCAGTTCCTGGGCTGAAAGCTGCTGCTGATCTGTCTTCAGGACAAAATTCTGGACCTGTTCTGGGTTACAAAGACTTGCTTCAAGGTCTTTCCCATCTCTGTGGACAAAGAAGTGAGCCAAGGCCAGGTCCAGGAAATCACAGTCTTCAGCTCATGCCCTCACCATAGATTGTTTATAAAGAGTTTTATTCTTACACAATTAAAGTCAGTGAGTCACATATATATTTTCCAGTCTTTAATATTCACTTGTAAAAATACATCCTCATGGTCGTCTTTTCTCAGTTGTCCTAGTTTATTTGGGATGCTGTGACAAGATTGCAGAAGCTGAGTAGCATATACACATCAGAACTGCATCTCTCATAGGTTTGGAGGCTGAAATCCAAGGCTGGGAATCAACAGGCTTCTATCTGCTGGTAACTTCTTATATGTCTATAGATGGAGTTTCCTGGCTGTGTTTCCTGTGATAGAAGGGCACACTAGTGCTCTGGGGCCTGTCTTATAAGAGCCTACCAAATCAGGAGGGCTCTGTCATCACGGTGGACTAATGTCTCCCTTCTACCGCCATCACCTTGGGACAAGGGCTTCACTATGTAAGTTATGGGGGGGGACTGGGCATAGCAACTCAGACTGTAGCCCCAGGATTCCTTGTAATTATATAGGTGAAGCTACCTTCAAAGAGGCAGGTAAGGTCAAGTGGTCAGAAAGAATGATATTTCTTCAACTTGGTGTCCTACATAGAAGAGACAGAGAGGGAGGGTTTAAGCTTTGGGCTTGCTGATGGTGGCTAACGGGTGGTGTTTGGGTAAGGGGATGTGCCATTCTTTTATCTGCACAAATGTAACTTTATTCTTTCCGCAAACCTATAGACTTAAAACCTCACATCACTATGACCTTCGAGTTTGAGCAGGGTCAGTTCCAGGACGCACACGCAACCTTCAATATCTTCCTGTGATGGGAGATGACATTAAATTAACGATTTAAAAATGAGTATCGTTTGCCTTCTAGCTTTACTTAACGATCTCATGTTTTTGTTCAATGCCATCAGCACTATTACCATCATCATAATACTCAGTGTTTCTGTTTATAACCACTGTGAGCCGTCCAAACTGTTCAGTGGACCTTGTAGTGTGCTATCCAGGGAATGCCTGGGAAGGTGAGAACTGTTCTTCGTATTTTCACATTGGGCTGACCCATCATGCAGAGCCTGGTTGACATCCTTTCTGCTCATGCCCATGCCTAGTGACAGGCAAAGCAAGTGGCAGATGCAGCCTGCATGAATATCCTGGCCTGGGATCATTCAGTTTGGGAGTGGGCAGAACTGTACTCAAGTGTCCCAGTCATTCAAGTTGGGGAAAGTTATGTAACTTCTCCAAACCTTTGCCTCCTAATTATTCCCATTGTTGTCAAGATTGGAAGAAGGGGCATAGTTGGAGCCCAGCCCTGTCACGAGTAGAGTAGTTCCCTGAGAGCTAGCTGATGGATGTAGACTTGGGAGTGGAGGGTTGTGTTGACTTGGCTTGCAGAAGGCCCGGATCCTTTTGGGATCTGTCTGATGCCTTCTAGAACTTTCACATCCTCTCTGAAAGTTTTCTTTAGCACGTCTGTGACATGACAATGACAAACCTGGGGTACAGCAATTTTTCTTTTTCTTTCAGAAAATTCTGTCAGTCATAAGCATCAAGTAATTCAAGAGTGGGTGGCCCTTCTTCCTCCCACTTCCAGAAAGTTCCTTTAAAGACTATTTGGGGGTATAGGGGGAAGACTTTTCTTTTTAACACAAATGATATGTTTTGACAATCATGCATCTCCGTGGTGGTGAATATGCTGGAGGGGAAATCTCGGTTACCAGTGGTGTTCGTTTCTTCTGATGCCCGTGTTGACACTGAAAGTTCTTCATGCCACACGTGGACATGTGACTGAGGCAGTGAGAGAGAGAGAATATGAACTGGACCTTATTCTTTGGTGATATGTGCAAACCACAGTCATGTCCAAACAAATTCCTGTGGTCTTTAAAAGCTGGAGACACAAAGCACAGAGAGCAGCAATGTTGAGTCTGGAGCTTCAGGTCTCAGTTGTAGCCCGGATCTTAGATAAGGACTCTTCTGAGTCTGTCACTTTCTTCTCCCGCCCAAGCCATATGATGTTTAAGATTGATTATCGACTTAGAAGGATCTGACATCATCTAAGAAGCAAGCCTCTGGGCATGCCTGTGAGGGACTATTTCGGTTAGGCTGGCTATGGAAAGACCCACCTTAACTGTATATGGGAGCCAGAAGGAAAAAGGTGGCTGGACCCTCGCATTCCATGCTCTCTGCTTGGGGCTGGCCTCCCCAGGACCCTCGCATTCCTTGCTCTCTGCTTTTCACAGTAGATGCAATGTGACCAGCTGCCTCAAGATTCTACTACTGTGACTTCCTCTAGCGTGACAGATTGTACTTGAGCCCTATGAAACGAAGTAAATCCTTCATTTTCTTAAGTTGCTCTTGTCACGTATTTTGTTATAGCAACAAGAGAAGTAATGAATATACCCTGTGAGTGAGGAATGAGCAGGAGAGATGTGAGACAGCCTCAGTTCTCTTATGCTTTCTCTCATACCATAGGGGATATATACACATATACATATATATATATATGATAGATAGCTAGATGGTTGATAGCTAGATGACAGGTAGATGGGTAGGTAGGTAGGTAGTTGATAGGAAGATAGATAGGTACGTAGGTGGATGGATAGATAGATGGTAGATAAATGATAGATAGATGGATAGATAGATAGATAGATAGATAGATAGATAGATAGATAGATAGATAGTCTGGTGGTTATACCACATGCCCTGGTGTTGCCGTAGCTGGTGTGTAGAATGAAGGTTTTAGCTGAGCTGGCACCATTGCTCAATTCTCACAGAGTCCAGTTGTTACAGAGGACCCACCATAATGAGTAGGAGCATAAGAATGTCGAGCAGTGAAACAATGATTTGTCATAGCCTTTTAGAGGGTACTTCTTCAGCTGCCTCTCCCAGGGTCTGCGATTAGTCAGTGTGTCTTCAGCATGTAATGTTGGCCAAGGCCCTCTGTTACATGCTTCAGTCTGCATGGTCATGTCAGTCCTCTGCAGAGGGCCTTGAAAGAGTATTACTATTTTGTCCGTAATGGAACAAAGCTCTAACCAGTGAAATGATACTCCCCAGTCATGTGGTAAGGCAGAGCCTGCTTTCACTATGGTTCAGGGATCCTGCTTGATCTGTCCCCAGCCTCCATGGCCACAGTCCTGGCTGTGAGATGAAGGGGCCCCTGCTGCTCTTTGCATGTGGATAGATGCTGTGCAGTTCCCCCCAGTGAGAAACAGCAAGCCACACAGGTTTACCCACCTTCCTGCACATCACCTGTCATAGCCAACACCTTCCCCATGGTCTGTTTTCTCTAGAATTAGCAAGACCTTCTCCTGCATCCCCAACAAGAGCATGAGGCAACATAGCCATAGCAAACACCTAAACAATACTTACCAGGCACTTGCCTGATATATTTTCTAAGATTATTTAATTTAATCTTCACAACAGCACTGAGCAGGTATACAGATGAGAAAACTCAGTTCCTAGCCTGATGCATGGACCAGTCTTATGCCACTGGGTGTCTCTTAACCTGGACTACTTGCCTCAGAGTTTCCCTGAGGACCACTAGGCAATGCTGCCCTCAGGAAGGTCCCCTGACATGAGCAGACATGTTGTAGAAAGTGTTCTTACTCAAGGCTGGATCAGAATATAATGTTGAGCCTTGGCACTTAGCATCCAAGCTGGGCTTTAATTTGATCCCCTGCTTATGAGCGTGATCTCAAGGGTAAGGTGTCCAGAGCCACTCTCCAGAGGGGGTGGAGTTTGTGAGCAGAGAGAGCCACTTAGATGACCTCTGCTGAGTCTTGGTGTCAGGAAGAAGAGGGTAGCAGTGATGCCTTCTGTCACATCTGTTTGGTGCTGGCTTGAGCTGTCACGTGGTTGCCAGCCATTGATGGGATTGGGGGTACAAGTATCAGCCATAATAGGTATTCTTCAGTGTGCCCATCAGCCCTCCTTCTACAGGAGTCCTGCTCCTTCTGCGAACATCAGATACCCCCTTGGCACTCTAGGTGGATGAAAAATTTTTTTTCAGGAGCAGGTCTACTGTATATCATTGAGTTGCTCAAATTTTTGCAGGAGTGATATCACTGCAGGAAGCATCCACAGGCACTGAGAGATATATTGCATCTATGTACTTTTGTACTTCCTATGCAGGGCTACAAGTTATATTTCACTGTGCCTTTTTAACTTTAAAATTTTTTTATTGTATATGTATGATATAGTACATGTGTGTATATGAGTGTGTGCTTGGTACAGACCAGAAATTGATTTCCGTTATCTTCTTCAATCATTCTCCACCTTCCCTTTTGAGGCATAGTCTCTCGCTGGCCTGGTTTGGCTAGGATGTCTGGCCAGGGAGTTCTGGGGATTCATGTGTCTCTGTCTGCCCCCACACTGGGATTATAGGAGGACTTCTATATGCATAGATTTGAGTGCTGGGGATTCGACCCCAGGCCCTTCCGTTTTTATTGCAAGTGCTCTGACCTAGTGAGCTAATACGCCCCCACCCCCACCCCAAGCCCTCAATACACCTTTTATGTAGTCATGCTGAAGTGCTGACCTACTGAATCACATATGGTTTTCTTATAAACCCTTTGCCTTGAACTTCTTTTTATATGATAAACTGGGCCTCTATTTGTTTTTTTAACATGTGGATTTATTCCCTTTCAGGATAGTAAGGAAGACATTACAAAATGATGATTTAAAAGGTGGTATCAAGTCTGACTCAGATTAAGAACAAGGCTATAGAAAATTTTTTTTCAAGGCTGAGAAGGTCCTAGGCTCTTGAAAGAGACGTCTGATACGTGAGTCTTCTTGGGAAAGTTGTGAAATGAGAACTTGAGTGTGGAACGCCTTTGCTAGACCCCAGCTTGCCTCCTGCCCACACACCACAGCCTTCCCAGCTCTCTTTGAGATGTTAATTTGTTGCTATGAAAATTATCTTGTCACTGACAAACGGAATCTGGAGGAATCAGCTTCCTTACAAAGTGGTTCCTATGGTATCTGTGGGGCTTTGTCAGTTTGCAAGTTATGAATATTTATGTCTTGGAAAAAAATTCTCATCTAAATTGCATTTTCTGTAATTTCCCACTTAATTTCACCTAGGAAATAATGACATTTCCATCCTTTGCCTAGGTGAGCATCTTTGGAGATGGCAATTTTTGCACATAGGTTCAAAGGGCAGTGGAATTTACTGAGTCCCCAACACAGATGCTCCCCTGCTGCCCTGCAATTGCATCTATATAAAATGACGCATGTGCCCGATACATTATCGACGAGAGATAAATGTCAGATGTGATTATGGTAAATTAGACCTTTTGCATTATTTATGAGGCTCCAGTGTAAAATGTGTTTCCTCTTTCCTTACAAATGTTTGTATAAAAGCCATAATAGGACCTGTTAGTAAACAGTTTTAACATTTAGCGCATGATGGGTCAAGTTTTCAAATGCACTCTGGTCTAGACTTACTTTTCTCCCCTCCATGAGTTTTGCAGGCAGAAAGTTGATCTGTCAAAGACGATATGGGATGGGGGCCAGTGGACCTGTGACAGTGCCTGGGGAGGTTGAGGCTGGGGCTGGCAGAAGTGTCACTTGGGCCTGGAGTCTGCTGCTCCTTGCCATATTTACATAAATTTCTGTAGGAAGAGACATCACTTACGGCACACCCTCACCCTCTGTTCACAGGAAGCCATGTAAGGCCTGGCTCCAATGTCGCTCCATCTTCTGCACTTTTTTTTTCATATTGAAAATTATCAGGAATTGTTTTATTAATTTTTTTTCTGGTGCTGTGTTCTTTCTCTGGTTGTATTGATCTCTAAAAAGGGAAATCAGAAGGCTTAGTGAATTCTTTCCTTTTGATTTTTCATAAAGACGGCTTCTTGAATCTGTTTTTTGAACTGTTCCCCTGTGTGAGGCTCTGGTCTACAAGGTGCCATAAGCCACTGTCCCAGGAGCTGTTTTGTAGGCCACTAGGGAACCAACGGGACATGGGATGTGTCCACATTCCTTTTTGCCACTTCTTGATTTCCTGGACATTCTATGATCAGCTATGTTTAAAGTTCCTCCTTTCTCTTTCCTATCCCCAATCTCAGGTTGCAAGTTTGTAGCCTCTGGGACTCAGGAACGCCCTTGGCCCTGGCTGGCCCGTGTGAACGCAGCCTTAAGCTCGGCTGTGCTTAGGGAAATGGTAGTGTGTGGCTCTCTGAATACACGCCTGACGGAGGACGCCAGAGTGACATGGGGGAAGTACGGGGGAAAGGGTCACAGGCCAAGTGGCCCTGCTTTCTTATTATATTTTGCCTTTTGTAAAAACCTAAAATATCTAAAAGCCTGTTTTATTCCTTTCCCTGTGGATGACAAGATAGAACAAGTGGAACCACCAGCTCTGTGTTCCCTGTTTTTATTATACCTGAAAGAGTTCCAGTCCCTATAGACTCCTTGTGACAGACAAGGGGCCTGTCGCAGTGAACTGCCCACCCAGAAGGCCTGACCCATTTGCCAGCTTCATCTTCCTGGGGGCACTTTAGTGTCTTTAGCCTTTTTTCATTCTAGTCTACTAGGGACAATGGGGTGGGGGGGGGGATGCTCTGCTTTCCTGTGGTCCTTGAAATTTCTGCAAACCAGCTGGAAGCTGCAGGCCAGGCTATCTCAATAGCAGACTGGTAGCCAGGCTCACAGTGGGGTTCAGTTTGTTCATTTGCTCCTTTTTTTTTTTTTTTTTTTTCTGCTTCAGTTCCAGAATGTTTAGACAATGAAATTAAACTGACCCATCTCTAGCACATTGAACAGCTTTGTTCTTCAGCTTTGGCTCTGAGCCTCCCTTGGAATTGTTTAAAGGAAAAGATGTACAGCTTGGGAGCACAGTGGAATTCAAGGTTGCCTGGCTGTCAGTTGCAGGCAGCTCTGCTCCCTATCAGGCTGCGGTGGTGGTGCCAGCTCCCAGGGTGTACCTTGTGGCTTTGTACACAGCCTCAGGCTTTGGCCAGACCTCCCTGCAGCTCTACCCTGGGTGCAAAAGTCTGGCTGGCAGGGCCACTCACCAAACCCTTTGTTCTTTGGCTGACTTTCCTGTGATGAGTGGCAGCTGCCACCAGGACCTGAGAAGTGTCTTCTGGAACGGAAGGCTACTGGCTTTGTTTTCCCCACTCTTCTGGTCTCCTTCCATCTTTGCCCTTGACTTTTCTTTTTTCTTTTTTTTAACCCTTGACTTTCCTCATCCTAAAGCTATTGCTCTTACTCTATACTTTGGTGTAATCATCCTTTGCTAACCTTTAAACTACAGGTATCTTTAAAAAAATTATTTGTCATTCACTTTATATCCAGATTGTAGCTCCCTCCCTCCCTCCTCCTCTCCTGGTCCCCCCCCCCCTTTTCTCCTTATCCTCCCTCTCTTACTTCGCAGAAAACGAGCCTCCCCCACCAACCCACCCTAGCTCATCAAGTCACAGCAGGACTGAGGGCATCCTTTTCCCCTGTGGTCTGGTGAGGCATCCTCGCAAGGGGGGAAGTGATTGAAAAAGCAGGCAACAGAGCTCATGTTAGAGACAGCCCTTGCTCCCTTACTAGGTGACTCACAGAGCTGCCCACTGACTACATCAGTGTAGGAGGCCTAGGTCTTTTCAAGCTGCTCTAGGCCCTGGTTAGTTGGCTCTGTTGGTCTTCTTGTGGAACTCCTACCCTCTCCAGGTCCTTCTATCCTTCCTCCACTCTCCTAAAAGACTCCCTGAACTCTGCCCAGTGTTTGACTGTGAGTTTCTGCATCTGTTTCAATCTGCTGCTGGGTGGAACCTCTCAGAGGACATCTATGCTAGGCTTCCATCTGCAAGCATGGCAGAATATTATTAACAGTGTCAGCGGTTGAGTATCTCCATGGGGTGGGTCTCAGGTTGGGCCAGGCCTTGGTTGGACATTCCCTCTGTCTCTGCCCTATCTTTATTCCTGCACATCTTTTGGAATGAGGTTTTTGTGGGTGTGTTAGTGTTCCCTCCCTCCACTCGGAGTCCTATCTAGTTAGAGGGTATCCTCTTCATTCTCTACCAGGAGTCTCAGCTAGAGCCACACCCAAGTCCTCCCAGAAGCCAACCCTGTCCTAGATCTCCAGCTTTTCACAGAGATGCCCCTCCCATGGTTTCTCTTCTTTCCATAGGCCCTCTGTCCTCCAGGCCCTGCTCTCCCAAGGTCTGATATTTACCCTAATTTCTCTCTGTGTTCCCTCTCCTACCTTGTTCCCTCTCTTCAACCTTCTATTTCTTCAAGCTTCTGCTGTTTATTCTATTTCCCCTTCTGAGTGATACTTAAGTATCACTGCTTGGTTCTCCTTGTTACTTACCTTCTTTGGGTCTGTGTGTTGTGGTGTGGTTATCGTGTACTATATGGTTAATATCCACTTCTGAGTGAGTACATACCATGTGTGTCTTGCTAGGTCTGGGTTACCTCACTCAGAATGATCTTCTCTCGCTCCATCCATTTGCCTGCAAATTCCACAATTTCCTTGTTTTTAATAGCCGAGTAGTATTCCATTGTGTAAATGTACCATAGTTTCTTTATCCATTCTTTGGTTGAGGGACATCTAGGTTGTTTCCATATTCTGGCTACTATGAAAATGGCTTCTATGAACATAGTTGAGCTCCCATGCCTGGATTTTCCCACCCTAAAGCCCTACCCTAAACTTTGTGCTGACATCTTTAAGTACTTCAGATTGAGTTTAACCTCATGATGGAGATTTTTTTCCCCAGAGCAGAAATCATTTGTGCTTTTCACACAAAGTGTTTCATATTAAGTTTCTGATGACCAGTCCCATAATTTATTATGTTGACTAATAGAAATGCCATTCTAAAGAAATGAAAAAGGTACTTGTGAAGCTGAGTAATTTACCACCAAATAGGAGAGACTGTGAGCCTCCTAGCAGAATGTTGGGCTGATTTTCCTCTGTGATATCAATCCACCTCTAGCTTTATCAGCAGTGGGTACCCAGCTGGGAGGAAAGCACCGAAGTAAAATAAAATGCAAACCGTTTCTCCCATAGACTGGTGATTTTCTCATTTTAGTATCTATTCCTGATGTAATTGTCAGTGGGAGCCATGCCTCACAGAGAGCCGTTATAGAATGTTCCAGAGTCTCACATCATCATTTGATTATTTAGGATGGGAGGGAGAGCTAAGAGATTATACTGACTGATAGACTTTTTCAAGTTTCTCTATTTCCCTCGCATTACAGGCAAGTGCGTATAGAAGCAGAATGTTTTTGGTGAGGTTGGGATTTTAAGATGAAAGCTCCTTTGTGCTGCGTAGTTCAGGGTTAGTGTAATGTTTGGTGGGAGATACTTTTGTGGCTTGCTTAGACCTGCACCAGCTAATACAATAGCCATTGGGCCACATAGAACAGTGGAACACTCTGTCATGTGGCTGATCTGGGTAGAGGAGGGGATAGCAAGATTTAAAAACACAACAGAATAAAAAGAATTTGGAGTATTTTATAATTTTAAAATATTGATTACATGTTGAGATAAACTATTTTATGTATGTTGGATTAAATGAAATATACCGTTGGAATGACTTACTTGTAATTACTTTTTTTGTGTGGATATTAGGAAATCTAAGCTTACGTGTATTTTTGGTGTTACATTTACTCTGGCAAGTGTTGAATGTTAAGATGAGAATAGGGAAATCTTTTAATTGTTGGGGCAATGATGCAGAATCTTGACTCTTTGCGTATTGAAGAATAATAATACCCTGTTCAAAGCTACAGTAACAAAAGGACCTTTAACAGGAAGAGTCACAGGCAAGTGGAAGGAAGAGCGGCTGAGACTAAGATACAGCGTTTGTGTGGATGGAGGTGAAGGTGGCCTTAAGTTACTTTGAGGGAAATGGGAGGTTGTTCGGTAAAATAGACTACAACTTATTAAGTGTTTGGTAAGAGGATGAAATGTGAATAACGGAGCAACTGAAACAAACTATAAGATCGTCTAGTCAAGGACGCATTTGATCTGCAGGGATAAAACAGCCAGAAGAAAGTAAAGAGGGAGAAATTGAGTTGGCAACAGAAAAAAGAAATCAAACTGTTCCTTAAAAGGAATTTGATAGAATTAAATGTTGAACAAGTCAGGCATAAAAAAGCAGGGAGCCCACCTCAGCAATCCTCAAGCCCTAAAAGGAAGAAGATAAATGATACTTAATGTGCTTTAGATGTGTGTGAGGGCACACGGCCTTGTGCCTGCCAATTTCTTGTCCACTAAATAGCGTCGTCAGACTTAACAAATTCAACTATGGGTACCCGGTTAAAATCTGAGACCTGTATAAACAACAAATTGTTTTTAGTATAAATGTATGCCGTGCAATACTTTTGCTAAAGAGTGACTTATTTGATGTTAGTGAGACATTCTGTGTTGTCCTTGGCCACCTGAGGCCTGGGAATCTCAGTCCCCTTAATACAGGAGGAAGGAGGAGCAGAGGTTGAGTGGCTAGGTGGACAGCACCCTGAGAAAGGGGCTTGGTTCAGTTGCCCTGGAAACAGGATCCTAATTAGTGACCTGTGCATTTCCCTGCTGGCTTCTGGAGCATGGGCTTTCTTTGTGTCTAACACTAGGATTCTAGGATTCTGCAAGATCCGCTGGATCTCAAATGTTACAGTTGCTCATCAGACCAGAGTGCAGCCCCAACTCCCGTTACCTCCCCACAACCCCCACTTCATGCCCACCTAGCAAGCATTACTCATTTGTTTTATCTTACCCCCCCCACTCCTTATACTACGAGTGCTACCCACTTTATTCCTTCATTCTCTTTTACTGTTGTTCCAAAGAAGTAGAAAAGTGTGTATGTATGTGATTTGTTTACTATAATGCATACATGTACTCATGATCACTGAAAGAAAAACTGTGTGTGTGTGTGTGTGTGTGTGTGTGTGTGTGTGTGTGTGTGTAGTGAAAGTTCTGTTGATTCCCTGTTCTTGACGTGGATAGATATCTCAAGAGTTGGAGGTTGTGTCATGAGAGTTGCAGTATTGTTCTATTGTTCATTCCCCAAAGAGTCTGCATTTGGGTGAAAAATTAGCCAGTCAAACTAGGTCTAGGGGTACTGTGCTCCCTGCAGCCAGTGTGGGCTTACTAGGTAGAAGTTGAGGAAGTCTCCTTAGGAAAGAAAAGGCAGACTCCCTGGAAACTGGCAGGGTTCACTGATTTGATTTTTGAGGCCAGTCAGTGCACCTCAACAGAGCTAGGAGACACAGTGGGGACATCCTTCCTCCTAGCAATCTTCAAAGCATGGCCTCAGTACAGTTTGGATCTTCTTTTTGGTAACTTCAGAATAACCTCACACCCAGTGGAAAATGTTCACCTACTTAAGGTCCCTGAGTTGACCACCTAGCACGCATCTGGTTACATCCTGCAAACCTCTCCCTCTGCATCCTGGGTACCACAGTCAGGGCTGTCAGGGCCCAGTGTCTCCACTGTTCCTTTTTCTTTTCAGTTATCTCCTCTCTCTCTCTCTCTCTCTCTCTCTCTCTCTCTCTCTCTCTCTCTCTCTCTCTCTCTCTCTGTTAATTTGTGTCAGGGTCAAACTATGCAGCTCTGTGTAGTCTCAAATTGCAGTGTACTGCCACGCCCAGACTGACTCTTCTACAAAAATGAGTATGTGCTCACAGTAGAACAGTTCAAATACAGAAGTATGCAAGGTAAAGCTAAACTCTCTTCCCTTCCCCATTGACACACTCAGAGGCACCCACAACTAAGTTAACTGCATCATCTTCAAACCTTTCAGTGTTTAATTAATTACGGGCTCCGATTGTTTCTAAGCAAAGTAACACAACCAAACATATTAAGCAACAAAGCTTGGTATTCAGTCATACTTCAGTTTCAGATAAACCACAAATATACTTTTATTATTGCATTTATTTATTTGTTGTTGTTTGTTTAATTCTTTGTTTATTCAATGTGGAGGAAGGAGGTACACATATGCCAGGGCAGACAGATAGGAGTTAAAAGGCAACTTGTGGGGGTTGGAGTCTCTCCCTCCACCATGCAGGCTCTGGAGTTCAAACTCAGGTCTCCAGGCTTGGTGGCAAACGCCCCAACCCTCCACCCACTGAGCCATGTGGCCATTGTAAATCCCATGAGCATACTCACTCATACTTGTAAAGTATTTGCTGCCTATCTGAAATTAAAATCTAACAGGGGGACCTGTACCTGTCACTCCTGAAATCATTGCCCTCCTCTACACTAATGAGTTAGGCCGAGCCCTGTTGTGTTTGGGGGTTGGGCAGCACCTCAGTAATGAACATCTATGAAATAGCCGAATCTGTCAGGGATGACAGATGAAATAAATAACCCCCAAAGTTTGAGGATTCACCATAACATGGTTTTCCTTCTTAGTTGAGATCATTTGATAGGATTTTCTTGCAAAGGGTGGCTGACTTGAGCTCCTGGGCTTCTCTTCTGGAAGCCCTGCTGCTCCCTCAGGACTCCTGTAGCCTCTAGTAGTTCTTACCCTACAAGTCAGCCATGAAAACACCATCTAGAAAAGCACATTGGAGGAGCCAAGCCTGAATATTTTATTACTTTTGTTTTTATCCACTGGCAAGGACCTGGTCACATGGACCTAACCTCATCACAAGGAATTCTGGGAAATGTAGTCTTCTTGGGATTCCAGGAAGAAGAAGGAATGGGGTTTTAGAACAATAAGCCTCTAGGCAGTGACTTTCACAGGCCCTAATACACTAATACATAAACTCACCTACTTACACAGTCTCTATATACTTGAGTCCTCATGCATCTTTTAAAAAAAGATTTGTGTGTGTGTGTGTGTGTGTGTGTGTGTGTGTGTGTGTGTGTGTGTGTGTTTGTAGTTCAGAAGAGGATGTGGGATTCCTTGGAACCTGAAGTGGGTTCTTGGAACTGAAGTTGGGTTCTCTGCAGGAGTTGTACACACTCATGCTCATGACCTTTGGGCATCTCTCCAGCCCTTGGGTCTCTATTCCCACTAGGGAATTGAAGCTTTGAGATGGCATCACTGGCCAAAATCACATGCCCAGCACGTAGTGGAACTGGGCTTTCCAGGGTCAGGAACCACCTGGGTGTACTTTTTTTTTTCTTATAAAGAAAGAATACTGAGCAGTTTATGGTGGGTTGCAAACCTCTCGTGAGCCCGATCTTACAGCGTTTTCTATACTGCATCTGAGGTTTGGAGCAGTGCGCTCCTCTCTCCGGTACACCTTCCACTCACCTGCCTAGATGCATGGAGATGTTTGTAAGATGTTGGCTCCCAGGCCAACAGAGAGGATAGCGTGCATAGTTCCTGACATGTCTGGGACTGGGCCATGTGAACATGCCACCTGTGGGGGTTGGGATATTGTCACTAGAATGGCATGGGTGCTGATATTGCAATGGGAAACAAAGGACCTCCTGTTTCTGTAACTTAACCCCTGTTGTTGAAAGTAGGTGCCACTCAACAGAAAGCGTTTAGATCGGCTGACTCTGGGTTAATTGCCCAGCATATCCGCTTTCATGACCCTCGTCCATTATCTGCAGAAGTGACCTTCAGCCCAGCTGGCTGAGTGACTGCGTGAATCCTACCTCTTTCATCCCTGTCACTTGAGCCTAAGTGACTCACACTCGTGGGGGTGTTAGGACTCCTCAGTGCCATTGATTTAATTTATGATGATCTCTCCTGCAGTCCTTTTCTAAACAGTTTGGGTAGTGAGTGGGTTCTTGTGTTTCTTTGGTCATCTACCAACTGCCTTTGAAGCTGTGGGTCTTCCACAAAGCCTCACCAGGAAAGCTGCTTCTCTAGTAAGCCCTGGATGAGTGGCTCTGCACAGGCCCAGGAGAGTTTGTAACTCTGACCACGCACCTGGGACTCAGCCCCTTCTCACCTTACTTTCTCTGCTTAGTGAGTGTCTAGAGCTAGTCTCTTCGTGGTCTTGCCGTTGATGGGCCCCTGTCACTTATAGGTATCTCTGTGTACACACACACACACACACACACACACACACACACACACACACACACACACACACACACCTTAGAGCACCCCTCTTAATGCAAGAATTTTACCCAATTATCTCAATAATATTTGGTGTGAAAAATGTGATAAGGAAGGGAGTTTCAGTGTCTCTTGTGTTCTTGTACCAAGGGCTCACACAAATTTCAAAGGATTTCACACACATCAAAAGCAATTGGAGCTGAAGCTGGAGAGATGGCTCAGTGGCGAAGAACACCCAGAGGACCCAGGTTTGATTCCCAGCACCTACATGGCTGTTCACAGCTCTTTGTAACTCCAGTGCCAGGAGATCTGATGCTTTCTTCCAGCTTCTGCATGCACCATCCATACACATGGTACATACACATACATGTAGGCAAAATACTCACATACATAAATAAATTTTAAAAAAGAAAATAATTGGAGAATCTTGAGACTAAAGAAGGTAAAGAGATACACAGAGCACTGAGGAACCTCAGGAGAAGTCTTTTTCTTTTTCTTTTCTTTTCTTTTCTTTCTTTCTTTCTTTTTTTTAATTTTGGGGACAGGATCTGCTTATGTAGCTGAGATGATATGTAGCCCAGGAATTTAGGCTGGCCTTGAACTCATAATTTTCACTGAATGCATGGTCCCCCTGCCTCAGCTTCCACGTGCTATGATTATAGGTGTGCACCACCATGCCAATCTCAGAAGAGTGTCTGAAGAAGGTCCTATGTCCACACCCTATAACCCTTCAGCATTTTTAGCTTGCCCCTGGTGACCTTGGTGGAGATGAAGCTGTGACTAGGGCTGAGTCTCAGGGGTACGAGAGAACTTTTCACGGAACTTTCCACTAAGGGAAACAAAGGTCAAGAGTAATAATTCCCGACTCTCTTCTGCACCGAGTGAGGCTGAAAGGAGTTCACCCATTAAATTACATTTCCAGAGTTCTGTTTCAACATATGCTCCTTTACAATTTTATTTAAAGAAAGCATAATGTGAAGAGCTTTTAACTGATGTGAGAAAGACAGGGGCCTCGGTGGCGGTGCAGGCTCTCTCATCTTGCTGTCTATTCCAAGAACAAAGGTTTTTCTTTTTTCTTTTTCTTTCTTTCTTTTTTTTTTTTTTTTTTTTTTTGTTTAAACCCGGATTCAGGCAGTTCCCTTGGATTGTATTAATGGAACATAACCTTAATTGACTCCTCCAGATAGGTCTCTAAAGTATGTTAGCTGTCACTAAATAGCTTTCATCTTAAGCTTGTGGAAAAAAAAAAAAGGAAAAAAAATTTTTCTTTGTTTTGTGTTGTGTGTGTGTGTGTGTGTGTGTGTGTGTGTGTGTATGTAAGTTTTCTATGCCTTTTTTTTTTCCTATGTCACATAGCCAAACATCTAAGCAATTTGTTTTAAAAAACCAAAATACCTTTCAGGATGAATGCTGCAGGATGAATTGCTTGATGAAGATTTCTGAAGACTGGATTTGAGATGGGTTTAGCAAGGCTTTGCTGAGCATCTGCTGTGTGTCATGTGCTTTAGGAACTTAGGATGCCTCAGTGAGAAACAGATCTATGCCCAAGTGGGGCTTGTACACTAATGGGAAAGAGGCAGTCGAGATATGCATTATAAATGAAAGAATTTAAAACCGTTTTTAGAGGGTGGAGTGATAGAGGCAGGATGTGGGTACCAGGGACACAGATGGATCAGCCTAGAGCCAGCACACACTGTCTCTCAGCTTTGTGTGTGCGAGCACAAGTGTGTGCAGATATCACCTCTCATGTTTGTTTAAGGGTAAATTCCTATATGAGAATGAAAGCTGTATGGATGTGTGGGTAATTTTGATTAGATCCCACTAACTGACCCTTAGAGGGACTGCAGCAAGTTTCATCCCATCAGGCACAAGTGATGCCACCATCTCCAGTTTTGTCAGTATAGGATGAGAGCAAATGTTTGAGTCCCTACTGTGTCCTCAGGGCCCCGCCCTTCATGACCTCCTCACATTCTGCTCTGCCCTACCTGTATTTCTCATGTTGTCTGTAGAACTCACTCATTTTCTTTTGTTTTATTTGAGTGGATTCCAGGCTATTCTCAGGCTTACCCTATGGCCCGGGCTGGCTTTGAACTTGGGATCCTCCTGCTTGTCTTCCTGCGTGCTGGGATTGCAGGTGTGCCTGTTACAGGCAGCTCAGACCCATGACTGAATACATCCCTCCTACTCTCTAAATGTTTTTAATTGCTATCTCACTTGACACTGACTCCATAGTTTTAATTTTCCCCGTTTTTAGCTTATTTATCAAAGTAGAAAGGCATCTATGAACTAATGCCCAATTAGTAAAAAGGAAACTTACTTAAGGATACATAGGAATTACTTTACTAAAAACATAATTATAAAACGGTTTATTTCATTCTTCCCTTCTTGTCTTAGGTGTGTAGGTATTAGATGTTTTAAAACATGGTAAGCAAGGTGCACAGTGAAGCAAAGATATAAATGAAACCAGATGCATTCATTTAGCAGGTAAGACTGTGGAGAAGGCTCTGACTTCATCCTCGTCTTTCTCACCAAGAAAACAGCAGAGCCCTTGAGGAACCTCGCGTTACAGGTTCGGGGAATGAAAGTAAAGTCTCTCCCAATAGATGAGAAGAAACCTGCCACCTGAGTCTGACCTGTACTAGGTGGTTGTAGAAGGCCAGAAGGACCCACGCTGGGCATCAGGCTTCAGTCTTCCACTAAGATGGGGATGCTGGCATCCCCTAGCCTTGCAGGCTGTTCTGGAGGGATGCTGAAAGCAGGGCCTACCAGACTCAGTAGGCTACCGGATTAGCCCTTGTTGTGTTTTAGCACTTAGGTGTCCGTGGCGTTTTACAAATAGCCTCTAATCTGTGCACATGGTGTGGGCTTCTGAGTTGATGATCCAAGGTCAGAATATCTACTGTCAATTGTTTATTCTGCCTCAGTGCTTGGGAACAGTGCCCAGAGCTAACAAATGCTTCTACACATGGCGCTTAGTCACTGAAACTGGGTCAGATTTGCTTCCTTTAGGAATACCCAGGTCTAGCTTCCTGGAAACCTGATTTTTCACCCCATCTGAAAGGTTGTTAATGGGATAATTTAAGTAGAAATAATAAAATATCTCTTCAGGCTCTCTATGCTTTTATTAATTAGGGCATTTCTATAATGTTAATGTGGCTATTTCGCAACATAGGTTTAAGCCATTAAAGACCTTTCCTCAGCCAGTCCGTCAGCTAGGCAGGAACAGAACTGCCTTCCATGTTCTTTCTCTATCACAGTTCATTGTCCCTGTGTGTGGACATCTTCCTTAGAGTCGGAAGCAGCAGCAGCAGCCTCTTTCTTCTCTGGCCCCCACTCCAGGATGGTGCCTAGCCTTATACCACTTGAAGAATGTTGGCTGAGAGACAGAAGTTGGTGGCTTTCTGACTTCAGCTGTCCAATGCAGGATGGGATGTGGAACCCACAGTCTTAAGCTTTCTCAACTATGATCGAATAAAACAGCATACAACTGCCACATTTCCTGCTGAAAGATGGGAAAAAGTAGGATTGAAGGCTGATAGTATTGGCATATTGATATCAGGATAGAAGTAAAACTGAAAGTTACGGGAGAGATTTGTTCATCATGGTGTCTGCTGGGCTCTCCGGAAAGGGGGGGAGGGAGGGAGGGGGAGCTCAAGGTGTTGACATGTGCGCCCTTGGGTCCTGCTCCAGCACCCATTGCTGATAGAACCCTCTCAGTAGGAGAGTGCTCAGAACAAGAGCTGCAGGGGTGAGGTAGGTGACCTGTCTACCTCCAGTCAGCTCGTCCATGCTGGGATGCTCTGAGCTTTCGCATTTTTATTACTCATCTTCTTGTTTCTATACCAAAACATTGGAACAGATAAAAATTTAAAGAAAGGTTTATTTTGTGCCCCGATTTGGAGGCTGAAGGTCCAGAGGCTGTGCTGTAGGCTCCGGCACATTATAACGGTAGGGTGCGAACGTGTGGGCTGAATGCTCATATCACCAGTCAGCTAGGAGCTGGGTGGCACGAAGGAACAAGCTTTGATGACAGCTTTCCCCTGAAAGCTACTGAGGACGGTAGAACAACTTAGAACATGGCAGAGTATTCAGCGAGCTGAGAGCCTCCCAACTACTCCTTCCTACCTTCTAGCAGCCCTAGGACCTCCAGCATTACCATGTGAGGGTGGTGTGGGCCCTTCTCAGCATGTGGACACTTGGGCATGCAGGAGAAAGCTTATGCAAACCACGACAGCATTTTACATAGAAATACTAGGATGGAGGCCTTTGCTGAGATCTCTGAACACTGCAGGTCAGGACTGGATGGAATTGGGGTCCTGAGAATATCTCATGATAACTCATAAAGACTTGAGGGACTGGAGAGATGGCTCAACTGTTGTATTAGTTACTTTTCTGTTGCTGTGATAAAATGCCCCAGCTAAGGCAACTTATGACAGTTCCAGAGGAACAGGAGCCCGTCATGTCAGGGAAGCATGGCGACAAATGGCAGGCATGGCAGCAAGAACAGAAGTTGAAAAGTTGATTAATTCTGAACCATAATCATGAAGCAGAGAGAGCAAACTGTAAGTAGCGGGGCTTTTGATCTCAAAGCTTGCTCCCAGAGATGTGCTTCCTCCAGAAAGACGCATGGCCTAGACCTCCCCAAGTAGCACCATCAACAGGGTTCAAATTTCCGTGACTATGGGGCACATTTCTCATTGAAACCTTCATAATTAGTAAGGGCGTCCCTGGGGCTTCCTAGTCAGCTGATTTTGCAGAATGAATGAGCTGCAGCTTCACTGAGTGACCCTGTCTCCCAAATATGGTAAAGAGTAATAAAGGAAGATCACACACACACACACACACACACACACACACACACGTACCCAACCTCATACTGTGCACATGTGTATGAATGAGCACCTGCATATGCAGAGCACATATAGTACACATACATACACACATTCACACGTATGTGCATATGGAGAGCACACACAGTATACAGAGCACACACAGTGCACATGTAGAACATACACATATACATGTACCCAACCACACACTGTGCACATGAATGAGCACATGCATATGCAGAACACACATAGTGCACACGCAGAGCATGTGCTTGTGTATACATACATACATACACACATGTATGCATGTACCTAACCACACAGTATGCACACAAGTATACACAGAGCATACGCACACACACACATACACACACACACATACACACACACACATACACACACACACATACACACACACGAGACAACACCTGTAGGCATAAAGGTAGAATATGAAGACTCTCATGGAAAAACGTCCTTATTCCAGAAGATTCTATCTGAAGCAATCATTTTGTTACACTCATCTCTTCCTGTGTCTCAAACATCCAGCATTTACATTCTTTCAATCGCAAGTATTTCTGTATGACACATCATTTGACACATCATTAATATTTCCTGGAAATTTCTCATAATTAGTAAACACACAGAGAGCCTCCAAAAATGACTTTGCCTCAAGTCAACATGGGGCAGACAGAGGCCCCTCTTCCTAGTCTCTCATGAGCAAAAACTGGAGCCAAAGGCAGGAGCTGGTACAGGCTCAGTGGGTTGTTACCAGAGTGCTCTGGAGAACAGTGTGCTTGTCACCTCCTATGGCCTTCATCACATGTGGTTCCCCAGATGGCTCCTGCATTAGAGATGCATGGGGTGGGGGTGGGGCAGGTGTGGCTGTGCTCCTGTGGGGGGTGGGAGGGTGGGTGTGGCTGTGTTCCTGTTGATTCACGCAGCTCCTAGTCTGCTCAGTTAGCATGTCTCTGTGTGAATAGCTGCCCCATTGCAGCTGGGAGGAAGTGGCATATGTGCTATGCCAGTGTCTGGAGGTGACACAGCCATGAAATTACAGTGCTGATCTGTCTTTGCCTCTGTCTTCCTTTATTTTTCTTTTTACTGAAAATATTTTTTAAATGCAATATATTCTGATTATGGTTTCCCATCCCTGAACTCTTATCTCTCTGTCCACCTAAGTTAATACCCCTTTTTCTCCCTCTCATTAGAAAATTGGCATCTAAAAAATAATAAAATAAAATGAGATAATAACAAACAGACAAAAAAAAAAAAAAAAAAAAACAAAAACAAACCAACAAACAAACAAAAAACCGCCAGAATAGGACAAAACAAACAAACAAACAAAAAACAGAGGGCAAAGAAAAAGCACAAGAAACATGTATAGGTACAGAGACACACCTGTATGTACATACAGAAATTCCATAAAAACACAAAACAAGAAATCATAATATGTATGCAAAAGACCTGTAATGGGAGGAAAAAAAGAACCTTCAGATATGCCATATGAGTTTGATTTGTGTTGGCCACCTATTGCTGGCTGTGGTTGGTATACCTGTGAGACTCCATTGGAGAAAACTAATTTTTCCTTTGCAAGTGGTTATCAACTGGTTATAGCTTCCGGGTTAGGGAAGGGGGCTTGCGCTCACTTCTCTTCTCAGTGCTGGGACACCATGTGGCTTAGACCCATGTGAGTGCTACGCATGTTGTCACAGTCTCAGTGAGTTCATATGCACTGGTCCTGTTGTAGTAAGAAGCCTTTGTTTCTTTGGTGTCCTCTGTCCCTTCTGGCTCTTATACTTTCTCCACTTTCTCTTCTGCAGGGTTCCCTAAGCCCCAGTGCAGAGGATTTAGAGTCATTTGGAGACATTCCATAGTGCTGAATATCCCCAAATCTCTCACTCTCTGCAAGTCTCTCTGCTTATTCCTACAGGAAGGAGTCTGCTCTGATGATGGCTGAGCAAGACACTTATCAATGAGTACAGCAAAATGCCATTAAAAGTCATTTTATTGCTACCTCCCTTTAGAAGAAAAGCAATATTTGGTTTATCTCTTGTAAACCTGAAACAATAGTGTGTTAGTGACAAACTGAGAAGTGGTCACCATATTTATCATCATTTAGTCCTTAGAGGTTGATTCCAACAAGGGCCACAGTTGGCTCCCAACTGTAAGTCATCCTGAGGCTGGAGGCTCCGCCGTGCCTGGTGATAGAAGAAGTCATGAATAAAACAGACTCAAACACAACAGAAGCTGAGCATTCCCAAACTGAGAATCCAAAATCTGATGCTCCAAAATCCAAAACTTTTTGAGTGCCAACACAACATCCTAAAAGTAGACAATTCCATATCATGAAACTGTTTCATGTATGATCAGCTTCCTTCATGTGGATTGCTGCATATGAAACAGAAATGAGTTGAGTCCCATCCCCAGGATGCCTCATTATATATTTGTAGATACTACCACATTTGAAAACGCTTCTGATCTCAAGCATTTGAGAATAAGGACCACTTAACCTGTGTTCCAGAGGAAGAGAGTGGCAACTCACTCCATTTAGGTGTGGCTTCTTCCTGTCTTGTTGCTCTTGCCCAGCTTCTTGGCTGCATCTTCCATTCCCCTGCCCTGACTGCCCATCCTCCATTCTCCATCCTTCATCCTCCATTCCCCATTCCCGTCTTCCATCTCCCATCTCCTATCCTCCATCCTTCATCCTTCATCCTCCATCCTTCATCCTCCATCCTCCATCCCCATCCTCCATCCGCCATCCTCTCTGAAGCCCACACTGCTTCCCCTGCACTCAGCTGCCCACACTGAACCTCCTGCACCTGTTGCCCTGCTGTATCTTTCTCCCCAGAGGCCTATACTATATCTTCTAACCTACCCACTGGCTACTCTGCATCTCCCATCCTCCCGTCCTCACTCTCTTGCTCTTTACCCTGCATCCTTCCCCCACTGTCCTCACTACATCCCTCATCCCAACTGCCCATACAGAATCATTCAGCTCTCTGCCCTTTCTGCTGATGCCTGCTCTTTAGAGGAACAGCCACACAAGCCCAAAGCCACCTACTCCCCACTTCAGTGCTCTTTCCCTAGCCTTAGTATGGCATAATTGGCAGAGACTGCATATATTTATGGTATAGTACGTGATACTTTGATTGCTGTATGCATATGTTGTGAAATTGTTTAATAGGGCTAATTAACATACCCAACACCTCACATACTTAGCATTCTTTGTGGTGAGAACATTTGGATCTACTTGCAGCAGTTGTCAAGTGTACAATATGGTGTTATTAGCTATAGTCACTATATAGCTCTCTCTCTCTCTCTCTCTCTCTCTCTCTCTCTCTCTCTCTCTCTCTCTCACAAAAGACATTCTCACTGTGTAGCCTTGGAACATGCTGTATAGATAAGGCTGGCCACCAACTAACTTGTAGATATCTGCCTGTCTCTGATACCACACCCAGCCCATGTCAGTATGTCTTAATCAGAATGTCTTAATCTTAACTGAAACCTATGCCCTTGAGCAACAACTACAATTGACATCACTCAGTAAAAGTATGTGTGGCTAGTTATGGCTGTGCATGCCTTTTAACCCCCGCTCTCAGAAGCTTGCTGGCTAATAGTGAGGCCCAGGAGAACCATGGGCTACCATGGGCTCAAACAGTGAAACCCTACTTAAAAAGCAAACAATGCACACACAGCCTCGATCTTATGATTCCAGAAGCTGGGATGTATCTCCTGTTGTCAGTGGTTGCCAGGCATTGCTTGGAGAACAGGAGAGAAGCAATGCACTCTTCGCCTTTTCATCTGTCACTCCATCTCAGTGCTTAGAACAGAGCTCCCGAATGTAATTTCCAAACCCACTGGCTTACAAACTCATCCCAGAATCTAGGCTGAAAAATCTATTTCCTCAGGTCTCAGTTGACCGAAGAGAAATAAGGAAAAAGCAGGGAGGCGTTCATACATGCAAGTCTATCCCATTCCACAGGGAAGATTTTTTTTTTTTTGTCACAAGCTTGCTTTTCCCTTCTTAAAGGATCCTTTATTTTAAGGAATGATCATGCCTGTAAACCCAGTCCTGTGAGACAGTCAGGCAGTTGCTGGAGGCTCTCTTGCCAACCTGTCTAACGGCAATGGTGAGCTCTGAGCTCAGCGAGAGACTCTGGCTGGAAAAAGGAAGGTAGAAAGCACTTGAAGAAGATACCTGGCACCTGACATTGACTTCTGCATGTGCATATGTGGGCACCCAAACCAGAACATGCACACATGATAAATCATGTCCACTAGATAGTATGTGTGTGTGTGTGTGTGTGTGTGTGCAAGTATATTCCTTTTTCAATGTCCTTGATCAAATGAAAACCCAGCAGTCCCTGCCCCTCATTTTTCATAAGTTGTTGATGCCTTGAGAACTTCACCCTCTGCTCCCATGTGACCACCTGAGCCCAGACATCTGTGACTTCAGGTGCATGAGCATGTGGTTAAGGCAAGGCTTCTGTTGAGGGCATCTGACCCACTTATTGCAAAGGCTATTGTGACAGATGAGGTTCATCTGTGTGCTGGAAATGAGGACTTTTAATGTCAATCTCACTGCAGTAAAACACTTCTTCACATTTCAATGATTATTAAAAATCTATACCTATTCCAGGTAATGTATGCTTAATGCAATACTGGACTAAAGTGAAGGTTTGTCTGATCTCTGCAGGCAGTCTGCTTTCTCTTAAAGTGTGTGTTACTACAGTGTCACAGTTGCTCCTCCAAGTGCATGCAGGGTGGGCGAACAGTGCAGTGCTAAGCCTACAATAGAACTTCTGGATTAATGTCAACATTTTAAACTAATTAGATGAGGCGAAAGCATTCCAAAGAAAACGTAATGGCTTCTCTCACGCCAGCTGGAGAGTGGCACAACTTAATTGTCTTGTTAGAAAAGCCTTTTAACGGTTATGATTTAACCAAACACATTTGAGGGAAATCCAGGAATAAATGCATTAACTACTTTGTTTTTGTCAAAAAAAATAAAAATAAAAATAAGACCAGGTGTAAGTAAGGCAGTGGTACCCTGCCAGGCCTTAAAATCACTGTAGTGAGGCATCAAGATACCACTTATTTAGCTAACATCCTTCTGAGCACCTGTCACTATGTTTTTTTGTTTTGTTTTGCTTTTGTTGTTTGTCTGTCTGTTTGTTTTTTGGTTGCCACAGAGGACAACTCCAATGAGGGTCTTTGGTTTTCTAGAATTCTCTTTGGTGGAGGGAGATACGTATGAAATACATTACAGTAGATAATTGCTGGTAGAGACCAAAGGAGAAGGCAAGAAATGCTCTTGTATGTGGTTTTGAGGTATGCGTGTCCCTTGTAGGATGTGGTACCATTCTGTAGTGGGGGGTGTGTGGGGGGGGGGAGGAAGGAGGAGGGAGATGGGGAATGAGAATGAATATACCCATCTCTTCTAGAGGGGTAAGGCTTGGGCAGGAGCCACCAGAGCTCCAAGGGCCTCCTTGATTCTCTTGCCAGACATCAGTTTCCTCAGGACCACTTTACTCCTTGGTCTGTGTTTTGAAGAGGAAATAGACACTGGGATAGGCCAGCTACTTCCTGTCTTTGTTTTGTTTGTGTTGCTGTGATAAAACGCCCTGACAAAAGCAACTTAGTGGACAAAAATGTTAGTGTGATACACTGTTCCAGGCTATTAGCCATCATTGAAAAGAAGTCAACACAGGAGGAATTTAAGATGGTCAGGTCCGTAACTAGGAACAGACAGAGAGTGAGGCATTTGGGCATTGCTTGCCTCATTTTTGCCTTTTCTCATGCATTTGGGACCTCAATCCAGGGAATCTTGCCTCTACTTTCAGGGTGGCCCTCCCCATATCACATTACCAATTGTCTCATCAAGACAGTCCCCTACAGACATAACCATGAGTTAATCTGATCTAGACAATGCCCCAAGGGAGGCTTTCTTCCCAGGCGAGGCTGGATGGTGTCCAGTTGGCAATTAAAACTAACTGTCCCAGGGCCTTCAGGTGTCATTAGTTAAGGTTTTGGGGGACAAAGCGACTGCCCTGGATGCCCAACATAGGACACTCAATGTTATCCCCAGTGTCCTCTAGTAGCAAAGTAACTCACGGAAGAGAGGAGGAGAAAATGGGAATCAGAGGTGGCAGCAGGGCAACGGATGGCGTGTCCCTTGGAGGGAGCTTCTGGCGGGACAGCGGCCCTTGCCATGTGCATTTGGGGCTTGTGGTTTCGAGTTATGGGTCAACGTGGATGGTTTTTAAGCCACGGGTTTGTGCCATTCGTAAGAGCTGCCTCAGGAAATTAATACAGGAGACCATCATGTGCTTCTTTCCCCTCCGAGGCCTGGGCGTAGTGATGAAGGGTCAAGGGTCATGGGAGACCCCCATCCTACTTTGTGGGACAGTCTGTGCACAACCTCTGTTTTTATGGTCCAGCCTAGCCCAGCAGACGCCAGAATCTCTCTTCTTACTCCTCCATGGTCTCCCTTGTTGAAGATGACAGTGGGCAGCTAGAACTTGTTGAAATAAAACACAACTTTCATCTCTCAAGAGGAACAATAGTTTATACTATTACACTATGAATGACTATGGCCAAGATCCACAAATTCATGTGACCCTCCCCCCACCCCCCTCAATGTCATACTCCAACATGGAAACAGAAAACAAAACGAAACAAAACAAAAAACAAAAGTAATCACTTAGGCACTTAAAAACATCAGGTGGGGGTTGGGGGTGGTAGCAGAATGGGGGTGCACCTCTGCTATAGGTTTCTATTTGATGACATTTTTGGCTTTTGGGTGCTGGAAGATAGAAATCTGCTCACACATCCCAGAAAGATTCACGTAGTAGGCACAAGGGCAGTAGCTAGACTCAGAGTTGGCCAGTAAAAGCCTGTTAATGTCTGAAGATAGTGCAAGCTAACTTGGCTTTGAACCTGCAATAGTCCACCTTTACACAATCACCAAGTTTTAATCACCCCTGTAAAATCCTTCCTATAGGTGTCCTTTTCCCCCTGGGAACTTCAATTTCTGTTAATAACTTGGATTGGCACATGCCCTGGGCAGCTGCATTTTTCCTTAACTGACATTTCCCATGGGCTCAGGGGGCAGGGGGCAACTGAGTAACATTGTCTGATTTTTTTTTTTTCAGATAAACCTGAAAAGTGATTTAAAAAAAAAAAAAAGATAGAGACTTTCTATGTAACCCAGCTACCCCCAAACTTAAGAATCATCTCTGTTAGTCATGGAGATTGCAGGTGAACCCCGCACCAGATTGACTTTTTCCTCTCCTCCAATATGAAACTGTTTGATATTGAAAGGGGGCTCAAGCTCTTTCATCTCCAGGTTTTATTTGAGCATAGCATGAGATAAAGGGCTCTCTTTTTATAACTTTGTAATTCCTGTTCTCCTGTGTCTAGTTATCTCAGCGTTGGCACAGCAATTTCCACATTTCCATGCCCATTGTAATTTAGTCAATATGTTCACGTTCTATTGTCAATTAAACAAATACCACAAGCCTATGGGTTAGAGAAGCATGTATTTGTTATTTTATATTTCAAGAAGAAGCTAAAAGTGATTTTAAAATTGGGTCTGTTAATGTGTACATCCTGAATATATGTTCCTGTGCACATGAATTTGGAGGCTGGAAGTTGATGTTGAGTGTTTTTTTATCTATGCCTCTCCACTCTATCTATCTATCTATCTATCTATCTATCTATCTATCTACCTATAGGCCATTGCCTTTACTGACTGACTAGTGAGATATGAGGAATCCTCCTGTTTGTATCCGATCAGCACTAAGGTTGTAGGTACGTGCCAGGATCTTTGCTGGGTGCTGGGGACCTTAACTCAGGTCCTCATGTTTGTGTGACTACCACCATATCTAATGAGCCATCTCTACATGCCACCACCCCCCCCACCACCTAATTTTAGATAAAGGCTAAAGTCTAGGTGTCTGCAGAGCTATGTGGTTTCTGAGGGCTTCAAGAGGAATCTGTTTTATTCCTGGTCCCTGGAGGCTGTCCTTTGCTTGTGGCCCTTCCCCCACAGGACCTGCTTTTTTTGCTTTTTCTTTTTTGTTATTGATTGTTTTAAAAATTGCATCTATTACCTTTATTTTCTTTCCTCATCTTCCTTGTGAGACCTTTGTGAGCATGGAAAGCCTACAATCAATCAATCAATCAATCAATCAATCAATCAAAGACAGCCTCCTACCATGGGGTCCTTACACCTGCATTAGCAAAGCCTATTTGTTGTTGTTTTTTTTCCATGTGAGGTGATGTATTGTGGGTTTGGGCAGTAGGAAATAGGCAGTTTGGGGGTAGAGGGAGGGGTCATGGCTATTGTAGTCACTGAGTCTTATTCACCTATCGGCTTCCATACTCTGTAGATGAAAAACCCTTATGGCTGCTTCGCCTTCTTCCTACCCGTCCTGGTCTGTGCTAGAGCTGCCTCTTGCAGTCACCTGAGAACTGCCTGTTTGGTAGCTTCACCTCAGAGCTTGGCATTGGTCAGAATGAGCGTTAGTACACTGACAGTGAGCAAGTGCACATTTCAGGGCTCTTCCAGCAACATTTTCCCTAGAGGGCTGGATCTTAAACAGCTCCCAGCATGCCTTTAAGTTCCTCCATTAGCCTAGGGCCTGTCACTTCACCTTTAGGGAGGTGGGTGTGGCTGTCTCAGAAGCACTCTGGGGGGGGGGGCGGGGATCGTGGTATGGAGACAATCACTAACATCTGCCTAGACTCTGTAGGCTCAAATAATAAGCCACACAAATGCCCTTATCTTTCCTGGCCTCCCAAGGAAGCCAGGCTGTCAGATCATTCCAGATGTACATTACATGATTCCTTTTTTTATGAACAAAGGAAACATAGCAAGCTGGCTTTGCCACAATGACCTCTGACCTCCATAAGTATTTGCACTTATTTCTTATGTGTTACAGTGTTAGGTGACCCTCAGAATCTCTCTTAGTAGTTTCACACTGACGGGCATGCACGGTAGATTTATCCAGCAACTCTGGTCCTGTTGAAAGCTTGGTGATGGCTCTCATTAATAATCCCCAGAGCCTAGGAAACTCAAGCATATTTTGAGACACAATCACAAGGTGATTAAGGAGAATTAATAATTCTCCTTAATAGAAGAGCTGTCTTTCCTTGTTAGCCGAAACATTCTTATAGAATAAACACTGTTAAAACTTAAGCCTGTTTTTGTGCTCGGAACTTCATTGTGCTAACAGCTTCCCGACTCTGTGATTGTGATCCCGTGTGTTCATCATCGTCCTTGTCGACTCTTTTAGTTATGGATTTGCAAGGAATATTTTGATCAAGAACTTCTCTATGCAGCGGGCTATCTACAAGATGGGGAGGAGTGTGTTTTCCTGCTACCCTCTGTGTCAGTAGCTGGATCATTGTCTCTGGTGGCTGCTGTGGATTTGTCTTCCAGCTTTGTTTCGTCAACTGGGCTTCTGATCGGACCAGTATTTGCCGTGCACAGATTGGGAGGGCTTTTGAAACATAAACACTCTTATCAGACGAGTGTTCAGTTAAGCTTTCTTAATTATGTGTGTGATTATTATCTAATATTCCCTGCGTGGAGAAAGTCTGTAAAAATAAGCTTTAGGAAAAAAGACAGATTAACCAAAATATGTCTAAATTTACATAGACCCAGACATTTGTATAATGCTTCAAGAAGAAGAATTAAGCCATGCTTGGGTGGCACCTGGGTTTGGAAGGATTGTCATCTAAGAGGACAAGGCTCAGGGTGTTGGTATGTAGATGCTGGTTTCAGAGCCCTTCTTCCTGCAGCCCCTTCCAGCAATGCCGCAAGCCTCCTGCTCTGTGCAAGGCACCTGCTCCAGCTTCAGCCTCCCAAGGGTCCTGTCCCAGGGAGTTTTGCTACCCATGCAGCCAGCTGTCTTCTGTGCCTCTAGGTAAAGCTGTAGCCTCGCTCAGCTGCCATCACTTCTGTGTCTTTCCCCCAGGTCAGGGGCTGAGCTTGTTCTGTTCAGTAATAATGTTGGGTCCAGCACAGTGCTTCGCCCTTAGTGGCATCCTGAGGAGTGCATGGGCACAGGCAAGGGTGGCCAGCTGGAGGTGAGGAAGAGTTTGGGTAAGGTCAGCTAACATTTCTCACATCCACATCTGCTCCATGTCAGGCACCAGGTGAAGCACTTTCAAGTGCATTTTCACAACCATCCTGACAAAGTCTTAAAACATAATTAAATTCTCTTCAGCATGGATGCTGCCAATATTAGCGCTCACTACATCACAGGCATTTTGCTGAGCGCTACAGAAGTGGATGTCAACCTCAGTCAATCCAGGACTCCATTCAGCCCAGAGCCTAAAACATGCAGATGATGGAGGCAATCAATGGATGGGGGCTGGACTCACCAGCCACACCTAAACGTTCTGCTATTTTCTGGTTGAGGCTCTCAGTTTGTTTTATGGTTGTAGTTTACTCCCTAGATCTTTCTAATTGGTTGACCCAGTCTAACCTCACATGATCTATAAAGAGAATTGCTTGGGTGTATTTGAAAATCTACATGTTAAGTATAAGTCAATTTAAATTGAAGTCTATATATTATTTCAATTGCTGGGTTAACATTATAAACTAGGCTTTTGCATTTGGTGAGTTTTGACTAGAGAGATGGTTTGAAGGCTGTGCTGTTGACCTATTCAGCCATGAATGATTCTGGAGAAAATATTTTGCCCTATGAATCTTTTCACTTATTCATACCTAGAGTTTCACTTAATCTTTCCCAGCTTACTCCAAATGCTGCGCCATGTCCCTTAAAATGGAGAAACCTTGTGACCATACAAATACCAGTCCATCTTTTTCTATATTTTAAAATTTTAATTCCATTATTTCCTTCATTCCTCTTTTTCCCTGTCACCCCTCCCATGTACTCTTCTTATTTGCTTTCAAATTCACATCCTCTTTTTCTTCAGTTGTTACACACACACACACACACACACACACACACACACACACACCTTTGTGTTACAGTTGTTTGACAGCTGCATTGAAAACCTCCACACAGACAATCTCACCATTGTTGCTTTCACCAGTCACACTGATTTAAAAAGGATCTGTGCTACATTTCTAAGATCTGGGTTTTCCTTGCCTTCCTCCCTGCCTGAACATATAAGTGTCTCTTATCGTCCACTTTTGGTACAAAGCGTGCTCTCCTCCATTGGTTCTTGGAAAGACAGTAGCAAATACCTAGTTTTCTTTTGGCTTTGGACATCTTAACTGCCAGATGAGGAATTTGGAGGTCACAATTCTTTTGGCTTTTTAAACACATTTTGTGGTCTTTTGTTCTTCATTGCTTAAGAGAAATTTGTGATCCTTCAAGTTTTTATATCCCTAGATCAGTTTCTGAGATTTTTGCTTTCATGTGTTGAGGTTTTAGTCATCCAGCTGTCGTTTGTCTGGTCCAGGTGTTCTTTGGGCCTATCCAGTTTCTGAGCTCCACCCTCTTTTATCTGTAGATTTCAGTCCCCCATCACACTGTGCAACCATCATGTCTTGTGTCAGATTTAAGTCCCTGTTTTCAAATACCTGAGATGATCAACTTAGCAAGAGAAACAGTTTCTTTGGGTTCACAGGATTAAAGGTTGCAGTGCATGACTGCAGAGCCTCATTGCAATGGGCAAGGCAGTCCATTTAGATGGGAGATCAGGGTAGGGAAAAACCACGTGCCTCATGACTAGGAACCAAGGAGAAGGAGAAGAGATAGGGAGGCCTGTGATCTCCTTCAAGACATCCCCTTAATGACCAAAAGATCCCTCACTGGGGCCCACTTATTAAGGCTTCTACCATCAAGTCTAATTACACAGGCCTTTGGGCATTCAGGATCCAAACTACAGCATCTCACTCTAAGTCCCCAAAGGTTCATATGTATCTGACAGAGCAAAATGTACCGAGCCCATTTCTAAATTTCCTCAATGTCTTACCTATTCCAGCTGTGCTCATATGTCTGTGTCCAAAGTATCCACCAAGACCCAAAACAAAGTCTCAGCTGCAATGCCCTACAATAGTCCAAAGAGTCAGTTGCGTGTTTCCAGGGTTCATGTTTTTGTTACCAAGAAGGAAGAATAGAAGAAGGGATTAAAGAAAAGCAGGGCTGAAACATTGGAGTTGGATTGTTATAGCTGTGTGTCCAGCATCTGGGGTGCACTGTGTAGGGTATGAGCTCCCCAAGAATTGGGTAGACCAGTCATATAGATTTGCTGGTTGAGTCCCACATGGGCACTTTCTTGGGATGGCTTTTCATGCTGTCTTCATTTTCCATCTGCAGGTGTCCTAGCATGTTGGCTATATTTCTAGGGTCTCCGTTGCCACTTTGGCCTTGCTCTCACAGCACCAGGGAGTGCTTGCAGGAACTCTGAACCCGTAACATATTGGCTGGCCTTTCAGGCTTTCCTTTGAAAGCTCAGTAGAGGCCTCTTGTAGCATTTGCATCTAGCATTCATTCATACCAAGTGTTGTGTTGCTTAGGCAGAGGGCAGCTGTTAGCACACACCGTACTTAGGCCTGTGTGAACCACAGCCCACATGTATATATACAGAAGGAAATCTGTGAAATAAAGAAATGAGAAATAAAGAAAAATAAATCCAAGTTCATTGCTTTAGTGTGAAGGAGTAGCCCCACAGTCTAACTGTTGAGTCATTTCCATTTGAAACATTATCAGAGCCTTCTTCGTTTGTCTTTCTCATGTCCTGAGCCCTTTCCTGTGTTCTTTAAACTATACTTACTGTACTCCAGGCCTTTTCTAATTTTTTTCCTTAAAAAATTTCCAAACTCCTCCCTGCAAACCAATTTCTAAACCTTCTGCATACTAAAAGTGTGTGATAGCCGCAGACTCCCCTTCTTGACCCTCGCTTTCCGTGCTAGCACTCCAGCACTAATAAATATCTTATTTGGCACATTCGTTTTAAAGGTTCCCGTCCATGTTTCATTGGCTTCATTGCTCTGAGGATGGTAGCATGCTAGGGCGGGAAAACAAAGTAGAGTGAACCTGCCAGGTCATGGCCAGGAAGCAAAGGGAACAGAGGAAGAGACCGAGGTCCCAACAGAGCCTTTGGAGACATTGCAGTGCATGCTTCCTCCATCTTCCCGTAGCAGCTGAGGACTGGGAAAGACTTGTTCAACAGATTTTGTTTCTTTATTTACTGTAATGAAGACTGGTTCAAACTCATTATGTTCCAGTCTCAGGCTCCTGAGTGCTCGGAGTACACGTGTGCACTACCACACCCCAGCTGCCTATATTTTATTTTTATCATCTGTCAATACATGCACTTTTATGTAATTGTCCATAGTTAGTTTATTAATCGCCTCTAAAACAGTATATAATCTGTCGTTTAACACATCTGTTGTGGTTAGACAGTTTTTACTATTTCTCAGATCTGGAACATCTGGGCTTTGCTTGTAGAGACCAACCCAACCCACTGGTGAAGTTTCTTGAACACATTAGTGAGTCATATGATGAATTCTGATCTGATACATCGTTTTCACTCTCCATTTCTTTTTTATTAACTCCCAGGTTGTGAATTATTGTTTACAGTGTGTGTGTATGTGTGTGTGTGTGTGTGTGTGTGTGTGTGTGTGTGTATGTGTGTGTCTTTTTCCATGCTTGGCCTTATGTACAGATAAGCTTAGCAGTGTCACACCAAGGAGCAGACATTGTATCTGAAAGTATGTGGAGGTGCTGGTGTAGCTCTCCAGGGTCAGCTGTTAGCATCTTTCTAGAAGCCTGCCCTCAAGGAGTCAGAGGGGAGTGGATGGGGCTTGGTCAGCTCCAGTTACTAGGGTTTACCTCACCAATCAACAATAGACCTGCCTAGCATCCCTCCCTCCCTCCCTCCTTCCCTCCCTCCCTCCTCCTTCCCTTATTATCTTCTCTTTCTCCCCCTTCCTCCTCTCCTTCCCCTTCTCTTTTTCCCTCTTACCCCCTAACCCTATTGCCACACACACGCTAGGTAAGCATGGTGCCATCAAGGCACACCCAAGGCCTTTTTGCCTCTTGAGGGCCTCTTTCTGTGGAGCTTGACTGTTCTCTACCCAGGATACTTATCAAGGAGGTTTCACACCAGAAGGACAGAGGTGACTCAGGCTGTCACACTCCCTGGCTTGCCCTTCATCCCTCATAGGATAGAATCTTGGCCCCCTGGTTCCTGGCTGCCATGATGATAGGATGCTGGCACCCCTCAAGCTGCTGCCCCCCACACACTTTTAACAACACCATGTTTAGCTTCTGAGTTACCTAGTGCCATAGTGGGGATCAGTGTGGACTGTTGCATTTGGCCTTGGTTTGTAATCTTCCCAGAAGTTTGGCCTTAACCTTTGGCTGTTTTGATATATCTATATTTTTCAAATAAGTGCTAATTGTACTGTCTCTAGCTCTCCTAATTGCTCTCAGCAGGTGTGCTTGTGTGCTTTGGCTACTCCATTATCGCAGGAGTCACAATGCAGGGACAGCTCTACATCTCTGTAGCAGGCAGCTGAGGTCAGGTTGAAGATGGAGCTAATCTCCTGTGTGCTGACACACCTGCAGGGCCTCATGGAGCCTTTTAGAACACGGTGCGGTATGAAACCTGAGAATAACTCAAGTGCAGGGATGCACACATGGAAAAAAGCACAGAGGTCCGGACTAACAGCACGCTGCAGTGCAGTAGTATCAACTGCGCTGTTTCTCAACTTTAGGGTTCTGGTGTTTGGTGCTGGGATCCATAATGTTAGCTGTGCATTTATTTATTTATTTATTTATTTATTTATTTATTTATTTATTTCCTGGGAATAGATTGTTAGAGCCACCTGTAGGTTTCATGTGTGCTCTCAGCTTTCATTTGCAGTAGAGGACCATAAAATTGTTGACTTGGGGACAAGTTTGCAGTTTAAAAGATCAGAAGAGAGGGTAGAAAGGTTATTAGAGCCAGAGGTAGTGCCCATCTGCAGTGAAACAATGTTTGCTGCACACAACAGTGCTAGTGCACACGTGACTTCATAGTGTACGCACAAGACCTGCCCAAGATCAAGCCATCTAAAATCCCAGCTCCAAATGGGAGGGAATTGTGAAGTCCCACCCATAGCCAAGAAGCTGTTAGCAACTGCTATCTAATGGGGTGCGGGCAGTAAGTTTTCTTCAGGGACGTGGCTCCTAAAAAGCTGCCATGCTCCCATAGATGGTTCTATACCCATGCACATACGGGCAGCACCAAGTGGACTCCATGAGTTGTAAAAGAGGCCCACATGGGGGACTGGAGAGATGGCTCAGCGGTTAAGAGCACTGACTGTTCTTCCAGAGGTCATGAGTTCAATTCCCAGCAACTACATGGTGGCTCACAGCCATCTATAATGTGATCTGATACCCTCCTCTGATCTGCAGATATACATGCAGTCAGAGCACTGTATGCATAATAATAAATAAATAAATCTAAAAAAAAAAAAAAAGAGGACCACATGAAATTGAGAGGGGAATCTGGTGATGGTGGGGGAAAATGGGGGATGGGGGGGTTAGGGGATAGGTTTGCTCAGAAGATTATAAGAATGTATGGAATTTCCAATAAAAAGCAGTTCTGAGAAAAACAAATGAAGATTAAAATTGTGCTTCATACGGAGACTGGGAAGTGAGGACTTCTGTAAGGGGACAAAGCAAAGCCACACTCGGGCAGCAACACATGGTTCTGAGTGCTTCTTCCTTGCAAGCTTCACGGTGTTGCTCTGCTGTGCCACTGGTGCAGCAGGATTGGTTTTGTTCCAGGAGATCTATATAGACCCTTTTAAATACGTCTTTTTTTTTTTTTTTTTTTTTTCCTGAGACAGGGTTTCTCTATGTGGCCTTGGCTATCCTGGACTCACTTTGTAGACCAGGCTGGCCTTGAACTCATACAGATCTGCTTGCCTCTGCCTCCCTGAGTGCTGGCGCTACAGGCACGAGACACCCCGCCTGGCTGATCCTTTTTTAATTATAATTTACATGGTAGTTGTCATTCAGTACCATGGTGTGTTCAGCAAACTTGAGGCCATGAATGTGTTCTCCAACACTGAAAAATAAACAGACACGCAAGCTTAATGGGATGAAGTGACAGTGTATGACTTTTTTAAAGGTGACATGTCTGCCTCATCTCCCAGATGTTGTGGTTAGAAATTTGGACTTTGGAAAGTGTCAGGGTGCAAATGGATTTGACTTTTTTCACCTGACTTTAGATGCTAGGAAGTGGAGGCTGCCTGTTCAAGGATGCACATCTTGAGCCTGAGTAGTCCTCCTGCCCCAGTTTGGATTTCTTAGCAGGGTAGTGTGGCAGAGATTTGGGTTCAAATTTTCTCTCTGCCTCTCAAGTGGGCGTGTCTTCTTGTGGGAGGACCTAACCTCTCAAATTTCATTTCATCCTTGTGTGATGATGGGAGCAATACTTTAAGGTGAGTGAATAAACAAGTGTGCATTGATTCTGGAGGGAACGTGGGCCTGTCTTTGTGGAGGTGGCCACATGACCACAGTCTATTAGTGATCCATTTAGTAAGTTCAGAGGGGTTCCAGTCGCTTATTCCAAGACCTTTTATTTTATATAGGAAATTCAGACCTTGAAGGAAGAACCCTGAAAGCAAAGGCTTGTGACCTTGCCTGCAGCTTTACCCAGCTTCCCATCACTGCAGGTGCTGCTCATGTTGGCCAGGGAGCCTGCAGTGGTAGCTGGGTAATGGCCTCATAAGTGACACCAGGGGCTGGCACAGTCACCCTGTCCCCTGGGCGTACACAGATGCAGTGTTGCAGCCTCTGCTGTCCTGTGTGTAGATTGGGTTTTCCCAGGTGCCTGTGGACCACTGCTCTGTGTTGCTGGAAAGCACAGGGTCCCGCTTCTCTCTCTCCACTGAGGAATCACATTAGTTTTCATGGAAGATACACATCTTTCCGGAGGCCATTTGCACAGTCAGCTATGTTTTACCTAAGGTCAGGTAGGTACCTTTCTGAGGCTGAAGGGCTAGTCATTTCTATGCAGAACTTGAAACTTTTGGGACAGTAAAGAAAATCTGGGTAGCCACGCCGTCTTCTGTTTGTGTCTCTGTTCACATAAGTGTGCAGATAACACATTTATGTGTAGGAAGTCCAGAGACTGTTGCCACCTTATGTTTCAAGACAGGGTCGGGCCACCATTCAGCCACACTGACTAGCTAGAAGGCCCCGAGGCCGACTTTTTTCAGCTCCCAGCCCTGAGATTACGTTTACACTTGGCACCGTACCTGGCTTTATAATATGCGTACTAGGGATCTGAACTCAGGTCCTCACTCTTGCATAGCAAGCACTTTGCCCTTTGAGCTCCTCCTGCCCTATGTTATTCTTTTTTTTTTTTCACCCAGCCTAGCTTATACACTGGCTACTCAGACATGGAGACACCAGCTCCGCACTGTGCAGTAGCTGCTCTGAAAAGGTCGCAATGTAATGATCCAAATTTACTGTTCTGGGACCTTTTGTTTTCTGTATCCTGTTTAGAGCAGAACGTGGAATTTCAATAATATGGATGTAGATCCCATTCTTAGCTTTCTTAGCGTCTTGGAATTTCTTATCATTTTGGCTCTGTAACTTGCGGTGCTGCTAACTGATGCAGGGTAGTAGTAGTCACGGCGAGAGAGAGAGAGAGAGAGAGAGAGAGAGAGAGAGAGAGAGAGAGAGAGAGAGAGAGAGAGAGAGAGAGGATGTGGTGGTGATAAAGGTATGCGTAATTCTAAGTAAGAAGGAAAGAGAAAAGACGTTCAACTTATTCAGTGCCGATTTTAATTCTGTGAAAGTTTTTTTTTTCTCTTTTCATCTTATGCTGTGGTGTACAGCTCTTAAAATGGTTAGTGTTGTTAGTCTCTGGTGCTAAAAACAGGCAAAACTGAAAAGGTCATATAGCTAGAATTTTTTTTTTCATATTGCTAGATTTTCTTTTTCTTTCCTTCAGTCTTATTGGTGGAGTATTTATTTCCTGGCTTCTTCGGGCTTCCCAAAAGATTAAGATCTGAGAGTGTGAAATTCTCTTTCCTGGTTTGCCTACACTTATCCAAGGAAACGTTCCCCAAATCTCATATGAATTATTTAAGGCAATATATATTTAAATTGGTAAAATTTGAGGGTTATTAATTTCTGAAAGTACATAGTAATTTTTGTAGATAACTTTTGAAGCGTATCAACTATGACTTTTGCACGAGAGGCTCATGTCAGCATGTAAATTCCAAGGCAGGACAGGGCACAGGGGATTCTGAGGGCAGACTGCAGACTCAGTGGGGAGACAGGTTGCCCATGTTGAGCTCCACTGGGCGTGTTATAATCGCAGCCCGTATGTATGAGAGAGTATGCAGGCCACATGTCACCCCCACAGTCTTAACAAAATTCCTCCTCTCTTGCCAAAGAAACCTAGACTTGACATTTTCATTTCAACAGTATTTTATATAGGTAGACACAGATAAATCTCTTTGCCAAAGTAAAGAATTGTAAATGCCAATTCATTCTGTTGCGCTGCAAACATTTTCTCTCCTGCTTAACAGGACAAAATAGATGAAGATTAATGAAATGATCCCACATTTCCAAGCTTTGTTTTAATCACAGAAGGTGAGTCTGTTGCCAAAAGAGCCCCAGATCTGGTAGACATGATGGATGGTGATGGGCACATGTGGTGCTTTGGACAGACTTCATCCCTGGCTTCTGCCTGACTGTGCTGGCTACCGGCTGTAGTGTACAAAAATATCCACCAAGCCTGGGCTCAGTCATCAGCAGTTTGGCATTGATGCCTTGATGTTCCCCACAGTGACAGGATTGGGACAGTGCTCAATAGCTGGATTGAGGGTCACTAGGATTGAGTGGCTTTGATGTCTTAGCTGTCAAGTAGGCATTCTGTTTGGTGAACTCTGATGCTGACCTACACAGAATTTATACAGGAGTTAGACACCTGCCCCAGTCCTCACTCTACCAGTAAACCAAAGGGAAGCATGGGTCCTCCATCGTAAGATGGAGGCCATGTTGCTGCTGTCATGTTACAGGCTAGATATGGAATACCTTTTCAATGTATGAGTTTTTAGCCTCTTGATGGCATTACATAGGTATATAGTCAACAGAAACTGTACTTCAAAATTTGAACTCTTAACTTCTTTTTCTCAACTGGTAGTATATGGTGTGAAACTCTCTGTTAGCGCTGCTGAGCAGCAATAGTGGGCACAGCTCCTAGACTTCCCTGTGATCACTATGGAGACAGCAGATGCTCAGCAGGGTACCATGTGGCTAAGCTGGGGATATTTAGTAGTTAGGTGCTGAAAGCACATTCTCAACTGATGACCCCTTCAAGGCCATCAGTGCATGTAACTAGTGACAAATATTGTGTGGCTGTAACTCTACTTCTAGACACTGCTGGACTACTGCTTTGCACCAAAAGGCATTTTCACCCAGCATATTCATGAAAGTATTCCTACTGGTCACTAATTACTTGGTAGATACTAGGTGAACTTATAAAACTTGTTGAATGAATAAATGGTTTTTATAGACAGTATGCTGAGTGACCTTTGGTCGTCTCAAGGCCTTGGTTATGGGTTTCATGCTTGTGCCGTCATATTGGTCCTATTCTGTTCCATGGTGGCAGACTGTTGTTCAGCATCTGGGAGCTATGCGGTAATAGGCATAGGTGACCCCAGGCAAGGAGGGAAGGCCACAGGAACTCCGGCAGCAGTGCAAGGCACTTGCATCAAATCGGATGACCATTTGCTCTCAGCACATCTGAGACTTTTTCCTTCTGGTTTGACCCAGACTCCAGTTCTTGGACCCATTGCCTCACCATCTAAGCATGCGCAGGTTTCACCTGGATGGCCTCCTTGGTGGCCTTGGGGGTAGCTTCAGCTGTGCACACATATTTATTACCTGTATATAAAATGTGCATCTGTGATGTGTATCTCAGACAGGAAAAGTTCAGCTACAGTATTTAAGAGGTGAAATGGGTTGTAGTCTTAGATCAGGTGTTTGGTGACGTGATACTTCTAGAACTGCCACTGGCTCTCTTAGAGATTGAAGATTTCAGTCACAGATGGGCTTGGATAGGGTAGGGGTATTAAAGCACATGGTCTGGTTCACAGGATTATCAGGAGTACTGATGTGCTTGGGTTTAGAGTCTACAGTGGATTGGATGGTAGTAGCTGTGAGAGTGTGAGTATTGGTTTCTCACTAATCAATACCACTTACTAAGGGTTATGAGGGGCTGTGTCCCAAGAATTCCACGTACACAACCTTACTTATAAATAATACAAGGTGATGATTTTTTTTTGTATGTGAGTTAGTGTGGTACATGTAGTGTATGCATGTGCATGTGTGCGTTTGAATGTACATGTCTATGCAGGGGTATAGAGAGAGGACTTCAGGTGTTCTGATCAGGTCTCTCATAAACCTAGAGGTAGGCTGGCAGCCAGTAAGCTCTCCTCCCCACAGCATTGAGGTTACAGGCACATGTGCAAGCACACTGGTTTCTTAAAAAATGTGGGAGCTGGGATTCAAACTCAGATCTCCCTGCTTGCACAATAAGTGCTCTTTCCAAGAGATGATTGCTCCTGTATCATAAAGGGAAAATTTAAACTTCCAGGGAAACACGCCGAAGTGGTGACTTGCAGGAAGAATGTGTTAGTTGGCTTTGCTTACCACCATTCTCCCTCAGAACACGTCCTCCATCCCATCATGCTTCTCGGGCCTGTGAATTTTCATCAGCTAAGGTTTTTACCCATGTGTTTCTTTGTTAGCTCTTCCACGGTACTGGAGAGCTTGGGCTATGAACCTGCAGATGTGAAACATAGGCATTTTGGTTCACGAGGCAATAACAAAGTGACAGGCTTAAAAAGACAGGATTCAGGTGTAAAGCCATTGTGGCAGTTTGAAGGAGACTGTCCCCCCCCCCACAGCCCCCACAGGCCCAGATGTTTGAATATTTGGTTTCCAGTTTGTGGTTCTGTTAGGATCGGGTAAGGAGGTGTCACCTTCCTGTAGAAGAATGTCACTGGGGGTGTGCTTTGAGGCTCAAAAGCCACGCACCAGTTCCGATTTGCTCTCTTGCTTTGGGTTTAAGATATGAGATGTCAGTCTGCTGCTCCAGCCACTATGCCTGCCTTCTGCCATGCTTCCCTGCTCTGACAGTGATGGATTCTTACCCTTCTGGAACCCTAAGCTCAAACAAATCCTTCCTTCTGTAGGCTGCTTTAGTCCAGGTATTTTATCAAAGCAATACAAAAGTAACTGATACAGCTGTGATGTAAACCACACACCTATTCTTTTCAGAGAATCTCATGCCCATTACCTGCTTTGGAATCTGGTCCTTATAATAAAATACTTTGCTGGTAAGATAAATCTAACCACCTCCCCCACCCACCCCGCATTCCTGTGGAAATAGTGTCTACTAAGGAGGCAGACAGATAAATAGTTATATTCAACACTGTGTCTGCTGCCACACTGCTGGAAAGACAAATGCAGCAATCTGAGAAGGAGGGTGATGGTGAAAATAGAGGCATGATCAAGGTTGGCCCCTGTGATGGGGAAGCATCTGGCTGGATGTCTTCTCAGCACTTACTGCTACCTGATATTTTTTCTGCTTTTTTCATTATCAACTATGAGAACATGAGCTTACCCATCAGTGGTCAGCCTCGCATCCCTAGAGACTGGGCCAGCCTAGTACACAGTGAACTGAATGAGTGATAGATGGAGCTATTAAGTGGGAGCCACAGAGCGGCTCTCCATGGATTGTGTAATGCATGTGAAGTGCTTGGCCAGACTATGGTGAGTACCACATATTTTGGTTTCTGTAGCCTTGTATAACTTTGGGAAACCTATCCAGTGACATCACACTGGCAAAGCAGCACTGTGACTTTTGGGTTTATTTTCTGGAGCAATTTAGCAATAATTATTCTTCAGCAAAGAAAAATTGGGAGGTTGGGGTAGGGTATTGCTACGTTGTCCAAGCTAGCATTGAACTTCTGGCCTTCCAAGTAACTATGTCTGGTGTTGGTGCACAATTCTTAAACATTGGGGAAAGAAACAGTGTGGACATGGCTGACCACTTGCTAATCTAAGAAGTTGCCTTGTGGAGCATGAGATTCTGGTTTTCTTCTCAGCTCACAGAGAAGGCAGAGGTCATTAAGTGTAAAAGATTGAAGGTCTGTTGGCTCATCATATAGTTTTTGCTCAGTCCTTCTGTAGAATTGTACCAGACAGGAATTGATTCTATCTAGAAGACAAAGGATGGTGTGGCAGTGGGCAAATAAACCAAGCAGGGTTTCACGGGCATTTAAAACAAATATCAACTCTTCCTGATTCTGGTTTGTAATGCCATTTCTCAATTAAAAAAAAAAGGACCAGAGTTACACCGAGAAATGGCTGATGCTAGGATGGAAGTAGGGAATTTATTAGCTGGGCTTGGAGCGCTTGTAGTACCATAAAGTCAGGAAATGCTCAACAAACAAACAATAAAAGCGCAACCCTGAATGTATGCCAGAGAAATACAGGAATCAACCCAAAAAGCTCCCCATGGCCAAAGCTGGAACAATTCAAGCAACATATATATATTTTTAATGTAGTATTAGATCATAACCCAAAGCATAAAACAAACATTTATGGCATGTGTTAGTCAGGGAGAGGATACAGATCTCCCCCACAGAAGGATTCCAAAGAACTTGTGCAGCAATTCTGTCCTTACATGAGGGAACATGTCTCTACTCTGGTGTGGCCTGGACACTGCACAGGTGGGAAAACCAGTAACTGTATGGCGAGGGGCCTGTATGGCAAGGGACCTGCCAGTCACCACCTCAGTTAGCTGACCTGGCCAGTCTCCACAGTGACGACAGGTTAGTGCTATACACCTTTGGTGAGGTGTGGTGAAGATGGCCCTTCATCTTTGTCACCCTCCTCTCCCACACCCAGAACCCCAGTATAATCATGAAAAGAGCCCCCAAACCAAACCCCAGTCAAGAACAACCTACAGAACACTTGCCCAGGAGTCCTCTAAACTGTACCAGTTAAAATAAGAGACATGCCCTAGGATTCATAGTAGACAAGAGAAGCCTGAGGAGATGTGATGGCCACACAGTGTCCTGTCCTAGATGGGGTCTTGGTGCAGGGAAAGGCATGGGGAAGGCTAAGGGCATCTGAGTGATTGGTTCTGAGTGTTGACTTTAGATCACATAGTGTGCCCATCTTAGCTCACTTTCTATGGCAAATGGCCAAGCTAATCTAAGGGCAGGGCAGCAGGAAAAGTGGGTACAGGACAGATGAGAACTCTGTTCTCCTTAGCAATAGTTCTAAAGCCAGTCTACACGATGAAATGTATTCAATACCTGCTGGGTTTTTGTCCCTTTGGAGGGGACAGCAGGATGCTGAGACAGCATGCTGATATGTGTCCTCCCATCTGAGGACTAAGCAACTCCACCCCTGGTTAGCATTTAAGATCAGATTTGATGCATTTGGCGTGGTGTGGTCACAAACGATGGTGATGTAGAGGTTGAAGAGGGGACTAAAAACCAGCTTAGTCAAAGCTCTCTGTAGAGGTGTTGTCAGGAACTTTCCCGCCAAGGTCAGCTGGTGACTAAACTCATTGTTACTGTTCCACATCGGCCAAACCAAACATAGTGGCTAAAATTATTGTCTTGGTTCAAGTCCAGCTCTGGGACGTACTAGCCATGGGAATACAAGTGATTTGTACGCAGCCCCCTCAGTGTCTCATCTACAAAGTGAGCTCCATGGTATATTGTGCCTCTGGCATCCTGAGGGATAAAAGGAGTGTGAATCTGCATGCAAGGCAGCGAGCACAGCGCTTGTACTCATTAGCTGTTCCCTAGGTGGTGGCGTTTGCTCATGAGAACATTTCCCTTCTTAACATGTAAGAAAATAAAAAAGCATGCTGTGGTGGATGCAGGCCTCAGGTTCTGCTTTCAGTGGTGGATGGTGCAGTGGCTATATTTGATTTTAAGAATGAGAGAACATTCTCCACTATGTTCTACATGTTCTTAACATCGTCAGTGTCATGCAGAGAGATGAAATGCGTTAAATAGCTGTGTTGTATGTTACTGTCTCTCCCAAGCTGCTCTCGCACAGGAGAAGAAACGTGTGGTATGGAGGAGTTTATAAGGTTTGCTCTAGAGCAGGGCAGGAGCCCGGAGAGGAGAAAGACAAGTGCTCGCATCCCCCAAGCCACCAGGATCTACCCTAGGGCTGACTCCTGTGTGTTAGGTAAGAGAAGTTCATCTTTGACTCCCCCTTATCTAAGTCGCCATGCATTCTGGATTTACTCGGACAAGTGAACTATGAGGCAAAAGCACCTTTTATAGATTTACGAGAAAAAGATTAATCCTTACCGAAGCAGCTATATCCGTGGAACTTGACTTTTATGAGGTGGGATACCGGGAGACCCACTGGGGCCTCTTTGTGGTGCTCAACTTTTTAATTGCCCTTTGCCTGCCTCAAGTAATTACTGTGTTGGTATTATTTATCCTAGTTAAAAAAAAAAAAAAAAAAAAAAAAAAAAAAAACAAAAAAAAAACAGTACTTCTGCCTTCAGTCTGTGTTTCAGCTGAGTAAACTCCTCGGCTTATTTCTCTCTTATCTACATTTTCCCAGTCTCTTTCTTTTCCCTTTTCAACTGCAGGGTCTCCCATAAGACACTTAAGTCCAAGTTTTAATTTTTTTAAGCTATTCAATTCTTTTTGTGGTGTGCATGCATACATACCTGCCTGTGTGTGTGTGTGTACGTGTATGCATATGTACATGTGGGTAGGCTTGCTGAAGGTAGAGGATGGTGTCAGGTGTCTTAATTCTATCCATTCCCACCTTATTTCCTTGAGATAGGGTCTCTCACTGGGGCTCGGCTGGCAACCAGCAAGCCCTGTGATCATTTTGTCTCTGCCCTGCTCACCATGGCAGGGTTACACACACACCTGGCTTTTTACAAGGGCTCCTGGGATTTACATTTAAGTTCTCATGCTTGTATAGTAAGTGTCCTTACCCAGTGAATTATCTCCGAAGTCTTGAGTATAAGTTTTAATAAGTGCTAAGTAGGAACTAGATTGATTATGAGTAAACACACTTAAAAAAGCCACACCAAGGTAAGGGTGTTTCTTCGATTCAGAGGTTTTTAAAGCCTTGCCTTTGCTGATGTGCATTGGATCTTTAAGAACAGTGAGGGTCTGTAGACCAGGCTGGCCTTGAACTCACAAAGATCTGCCTGCCTCTGCCTCCCAAGTGGTGGGATTAAGGACGTGTGCTCTGACGGAGCAGAGATTGAGGGAATGTCTAAGCAATGGCTGGCCTAACCTGAGACCCACCCCATGGGAGAGAGCCAACCTCTGACACTATTAGTGACACTCTGTTATGCTTGCAGACAGGATCCTAGCATAACTGTCCTCTGAGAGGCTCCACCTAGCAGCAGATCAAAACAGATCCTAAGACTCACAGCCAAATATTAGACGTAGCACTGGGGAGTCTTGTGGCAGTATAGCGAGAAGGATAGAAAGACCTGGAGGGGACAAGAACTCACAAGAAGACCAACAGAGTCAACTAACCTAGCCCATTGGGGGCTTACGGAGATGGAAGCACCAACCAAAAAACATGCAGGGTGTAGACCTAGATCCTTTACACATATGTAACTGATAGGAAGCTTGGTCTTCATGTGGGTCCCCAGGTATGTGGAGTCGGGGCAATCTCTGATGTCGTGGACTCTGTTGCCTGCTTCTGGATCACTTTCCCCTAGCTGGGTTGTCTTGCCTGGCCTCAGTGGAAGACGATGCACTGAGCCCTGATGCGACTTGATGTGCAGGGTGGGTTGATATGGGGGCAAAGGGGGGACACTCCCCTTTTCTGAGAATAAGGGGAGGGAGCAAGGGGGAAGAAGGTGGCAGGGTGGGACTGTGAGGAGAGGAGGGAGGGGCTGCATTCAGGATGTAAAGTGAAAAAATATATAGAGAGAGAGGGAGAGAGAGAGGGGGGGGGCAGTAGTCTGGCCCATCTCCAAGCTCCTGTGGACCTGCCTCCTCATATACCTCTGGAGCCTGTTACAGAGGGATTGGTGTTCCCAGGCAGCTTGTCAGTTGCTTTTCTATTCACTGTGACAAAACACGACAGACAAAACTTAAGGAAGGACAGGTTTATTTTTGGTCATGGCTTCTGAAAGATCAGATCATTCTAACGTGGGAGGCACATGGAGAGGCCCTGTGTTGATGGAAGCGCTAGGCTGCAGCTTGCTCACATCATGGCAGACCAGGATGCAGGATACACACACACACACACACACACACACACACACACACACACACACACACACACACACACACAGAGGCTAGATTCAGCGGTGGGTTTAACCTTCAAAGGTCAGCCCCTAGTGCCTGACTCCTACCAGCCAAGTACCACTTCTTAAAGGCTTTATTGCCTTTACAGTTGCTCCACAGGCTGGGGACCAACCACTGGAACCACCTGGACGTCAGGCCAAAGCAGGCACATTCTTGAAAAATCCTGTTCTTTTTTGCTTTCTGGTCTCTATACACAGGCCACACTACTTTTCCGGTGTTGGTTATTGTCTGCAGCAAAATTTACACATTATTAAAATGTCCCACCATATAGCCTTTCATGCCTGTTATGTATATATATATATATATATATATATGTATATATATATATAATATATATATATATATATATATATATATATATATATATATCAGAAAGGTTGAAACTCTGCAGAACTCTGGGTTTTATTTCATCCTGTAATCTCTTGTATTGACACCAAGTTATTAGTGAGTTGTCAATCACCTTTGCAAATTAAAGAGGCAGAAGTAAATTGCAACTGAACCCAGAGGTAGAGTAAATCATGCCAGATGATTATGCAGAAAAACAAAATCCAATTTGGATGGTGTAATTGCTTTCTTTCAGCAGTCCCACTATGTGGACTTATTTTAATAGAAAAATGCCAAAGACGAGTGCACTTGCTAAGATGTTTTCCTCCCAGCATCCCAGCGCCTCTTACCACAGAGGCTACAGAAACAGATCTCATTTTTATGGCGACAATTGTCATACCTGAGGGTGACTGTTGAAAAGTGGATGCAGTGAAGCAAAGCCATCCTGGTTTTCCTGAGAAGAGACAAGCGACACAAAAGGTCATTTCTAATCTCAGTCTAAATAATGCAGAGGCTTTGCAAATGCTGTTGAAAAGATAGCTAACTTGAAGCAGTTACCCCTGTGGCGCCGCCGCCTCTTCGACATAGTTAGGTTGTCCCTACAGTGCAGTAACCTCTGTGATGCACTTAAGTCATCCCTGTGGTGCAGTTACCCCTATGGCCTAGTTAACCAGGGTAGTGAAGTTGCCCTTGTGGCCCAGTTTTGTCTGTAGCCCAGTTTCATCAGTGGTGCCCCTAGCTCTGTAGACGTTATCTTTGTGATGGAGGTGCCCCTGTGGTGCAGTTTGAACTGCCCAAAGTGAGTCACTCACATCAACTCCCCATCCTATGATTTGAGGACATCAATCAGCACATGACTCTGAGAGTGGTATTTACCAAAAACATAAACCATGTCACTAACAAACTCATTTGAAGCATTCAGATCATTTCCACTATTTTATTACCTTCATATAAACTAGCAGATGTGTTTATTGTCATAAAGTGTAAACAGTCTGCACACGTGATTCCCATAAATCAGTTATCTGTCATTTTTTTATTGCTTGTCAAAATATTAATATCTTGTGTGTAAGAAGGTGTAGGCGTTTAGCCCTGTAGCTAGGCTATAGGACCCCAAGTAGCACTGAACAACAAGGACCGAGCCAGTGAAATCAAGACTCTGAGGTGACACTTGGCTGGGGTCTAGGTAAGACTTTTCAAGGGTTCTTGATTAGCAGAAGGAAATCAGAGGTTGACGTTTTGAGATTCTTTGCATTTGCTACCACAGTTAACTGGAAAAATAAAAGGGAAAAGCCAGTTTTTATAGCGTAACCACCACGCTAAAGGAAAGGTGGGGAGCAATGAGTAACTATGGCCTGTGAGGCGCATGATTCCGAGAGAAAGCTTACAGGAAAAGTCAGTGCCAAGGCACTTACTCTGTCCATTTTTTTCCCGGTGAGGGTCGCAGTCCAGCAGTGACACTCAGAACAAGGAAGTTTCAACTTTTTTGGGCAACTTAGTGGTTTCTCATGTTAGTCATCATTGAAGCAGATAGGGCTACAATTTTGTAAGAACTCTACAGTACCCATCATCAGATCTCTACAGTATCTGTTGTCAGATCTCTACAGTATCCACCATCACATCTCTACAGTACCCACCATCACATCTCTACAGTACCAACCATCACATCTCTACAGTACCCACCATCACATCTCTACAGTACCCACCATCACATCTCTACAGTATCCACATCACATCTCTACAGTACCCACCATCACATCTCTACAGTATCCACATCACATCTCTACAGTACCCATCATCACATCTCTACAGTATCCACCATCACATCTCTACAGTACCCACCATCACATCTCTACAGTACCCACCATCACATCTCTACAGTACCCACCATCACATCTCTACAGTACCCACCATCACATCTCTACAGTATCCATCATCACATCTCTACAGTACCCACCATCACATCTCTACAGTACCCACCATCACATCTCTACAGTATCCACATCACATCTCTACAGTATCCACCATCACATCTCTACAGTATCCACCATCACATCTCTACAGTATCCACATCACATCTCTACAGTACCCATCATCACATCTCTACAGTATCCACCATCACATCTCTACAGTACCCACCATCACATCTCTACAGTACCCACCATCACATCTCTACAGTACCCACCATCACATCTCTACAGTACCCACCATCACATCTCTACAGTATCCATCATCACATCTCTACAGTACCCACCATCACATCTCTACAGTACCCACCATCACATCTCTACAGTACCCACCATCACATCTCTACAGTATCCATCATCACATCTCTACAGTATCCACATCACATCTCTACAGTATCCACCATCACATCTCTACAGTACCCACCATCACATCTCTACAGTACCCACCATCACATCTCTACAGTATCCGCCATCACATCTCTACAGTATCCACATCACATCTCTACAGTATTCACCATCACATCTCTACAGTATCCACCATCACATCTCTACAGTATCCATCATCACATCTCTACAGTATCTACCATCACATCTCTACAGTACCCACCATCACATCTCTACAGTATCCACCATCACATCTCTACAGTACCCGCCATCACATCTCTACAGTATCTGCCATCACATCTCTACAGTACCCACCATCACATCTCTACAGTACCCACCATCACATCTCTACAGTATCCATCACTAGATCTTTACAGTGTCCACCATCAGATCTCTATAGCATCCATTATCACATCTTTACAGTATCCACAACCATATCCCTACAGTATCCACTGCCACATCTCTACAATATCCTCCATCAGATCTTTATAGACAATAAAATCAGATGGTGCTTTTAAAACAAAGCTACCAGATGCCAGGCTGGGAACCTGGTAATGTGTCATTAAATATCAGCTAGTGTAACAATTGCCAGAAAAAAATACCTGTGGAATCTTATTTAGGGCCAGGATTGAAGTTTTCAGAGTAGGGAATAGATTCTTCTAAATAACTTAACTTGGGCCAGCAAGATGGGTCAGTAGGTAAAGGTGCTTGCTGCCGAGACTAATGACCTGAGTTCAACTTCTCGGACCTACATGATAGAACCTGTGGACTATAGCTCTCTGATACTGCCATACTCTGGTGCAATACTGCCTATCCTATATACACAGCACTCAAGTAAATGCAGTAAAAGTTAAACTAAAAAGGACCTAACTTCTAATTTAAAACTATAAAATATCCTTCCTTTTAGCATTTATGCCAGCATTGCCTGGGTGGTCCAAGATGTTAATAAGGGCTTTTTAAAGAAGATAATTTGCAATATTTAAATCATAAGGTTAGGAGAAAAGAATTGGATGCGTAGTTTCCTTTCTTTTCCCTTTAAGTGAAAATAAACTTGGGCAGGATCCACAGGACGGCTTGGCAGGTCCTGTTGGTTCATTGTTGGGGGTCAGTGACCGAGAAGTTTGGGGTGAAAGATCAATGATGCTTCATAGGTCTATTTTGTTTCAACCTGCCCAAGAGAACGGTAATTACCAGATATATTAATGCTTGTCAGAGATGGTTACTGGGACTCTCTGCTACTGCAGCATAATCAGAGTGACAGCAGTTGTGTGTGTGTGTGTGGGGGGGGGGCGTTGCTCAGAGTGCTGATTGGCTGGAGTAGAGGGAGTCAGGCTCAGCTCAGTGGTGGTGGTGTGTGGGAGGGAGGTTAGTCACATCACATCATGTGGCGCACAATGCGATTCTCTGAATTGATTTCAGGCTCTTAACTTGTCACTGTTGTTGTACAAAGAGGTGAATCCTGAGAAAAAGTGGTAGGCGATGTGCTGGGAAAACTCAGAGGACAAAGGAAAAAGCACTTTAGGATCCCGTGCCAAAAGAGCCAGATAAAAATATATTATATAAGTCCCTGGGTTGGGGAGTAGTGAGTCGTTATTCATTTAAAATAATTACGTATTTGTGTGTGGACATGCACATGCCATGACATGTGTGTGGCAGTTGTCAGGGGCAACTTGTGGGAGTCAGTTTTCTCCTTCTATCTTGTTGGCCATGGAGATATAACTCAGGTTGTCAGGCTTGGCAGCAAGTACCTTTCCTGGGAGAGCCATCTTACCAAATGGATTTGAAGTCACTGACAATGGGCTGTGTAGTTAAGGGGTGGCCCCCTTGAGGGCCAGTATGTGTCTTTGCTTTTGTTTGCGACCACACAAGGTTTCTGTGGTATCTCAGTGAGTTGAATGGGGCTTTTGATGAAGTCACTGTCTGCTAGGTACCACGGAAAACACTTCCCGTTATTAATGTGTTAGTGAGGAGAACAAGCATCATGGTGGAGTTAGAAAAATTGTATAGGACCTTCCAATAGGTACATGCGATATAAAGACCATGCTGAGGGACTGCTACATGCTTCTAAATTTTCTTTAGAATGTTTTCTTTTTGTCCTTCTGTAATCATTGGTATCCTGACCTTAAAATTGTCAACTCCTGGAGACTAAGAGACAACACTGCAGGCTTGTATAGCATTCATGTCTTTTTCATTGTAGCGCATTATAGCACAAATGGAGGCAGGTATGTATGTATGTGTGTGTGTGTGTGTGTGTGTGTGTGTGTGTGTGTGTGTGTTTTACATGCATATCCTCACTTATGTGGACACATATGTGAGTTTGCATGCATGTGTGCTCATGCATGTGGAGGTCTGAAATTAAAGTTTGCAGTCTTCTTTGATCATTCTCTGCTTTCTACTTTGAGGCAGAGTCTCTCAAAGACCCAGAGCTTGCCAGTGTGACTAGTTTAGCTAGATGCAGGACTAGCTTTTCCTTTCTGTCATATATGTTTACCGTATGCATGTGTGTTGGTGAATGTGAATGCTCAGATGCATGTGCGTGAGTGCTTTGGGCATCCCTGCCTCTGTCTTTTAAGCACTGGAATTAATCAAGGGGAATTGCAGCACCCACACAGCATATGTATGGGTGCTGGGAATCTGCACGCCTGTGCTCATGCTTGTGTAGCTGATGTTTTAACCATGTACCCACCTCCGAGAATGGACATTTTAAACTAAAGTTACCGCATGACCACTCATGACAGGAAATCTTTATCCATAGCCTGATTGCTTTGGAGTTTAAATTTTCTTTTTTGTTTTAATTTATTTGTATTTGCCTCCTTGCTCACTAGCCCATCAGCTTAATGTAAGAGTGCTTTCTCTTGCCCATCTTATTTGATTTCCTGCCATTGGGGGCTTGAATATGAAATGAACTCCCAAAGGCATCCCATGTAGAGTGCTATCAATAAGCGACTGGACCAAGAGGATCCTAACCTCTGTAGCTGACTGTGCTATTAGGAGTTGGGCCCTATGGCAGCAATCAGGTCCCAGAGGGTGTAACTCTGAAGGGCATTGCTTTTACAAGACACTCCTCCTCTCTGCCCCCTTCCCCCCTTTACTGGCTGTTGAGGGATGAGCTGCTTTGTTCATCATGATGCTCTGCCTCCCCCCACTGAGCTGTTTGTTCCTTCAAATGTCTCTTCCCTTCACCTTTTGTCACAGTAACAGAAGGCCAGCCACATTTCTTTGCAGTGTATCCTCACATGTGCTTCCTCAGACACTCCAGTTTATATCACTTCTTTTCTTTTGCTGTGATACGTTGTCTTTAATCTATAGTTTCCTTTCTGTTCCTCTTCACCCCCTTTGCAATATTTCTGTTAGAAAGCAGGCTATTTCCCACATAGTGCTCCCTGTAGCTTGTTTCTTCTTTACGCATGGTTGGGCTCACCTGTTCCTTTGACCCTGGGATCTTTCTATGTGTCTGCAGTGATGACCCCGAGGCTCAACTAGATTTGGCTTGAATCCTTGGCAGATGGCTGGCACCAGCACTGTGTTCCCCCGTCGGAGGCCCATAGGCTCATGGTTCTCCTTCTCTGTCCCCTTGGCGGTCTTCTGCCCAGTGCTTAGGTGTGTTAATTTGCTGTAGTGGCAGAGTGCTGCTCTCCTGACCATAACCTTGAGCTCATGGCAGACTTTTCAAAGGAGATGTTGCCCTTATTTCTTGGGGTTTTTATTCAGTTGGTTCATAAATTATAGATGGGATAACTCTTTGACTTAAAAGACAACTTTATGATGATGTTTATTTACTTATTGTGGTATGTGCATGTACACCTGCGTGAGTATGGAGGGTAGGTGCCTGTCGTGCCACGGGCATGGGGGTCAGAGGACAGCTTTCAGGAGTTGGTTCCATCCTTCCACAATGTGCTTCTTGATTGTCAGGCTTGGTGGCAAGGGCTTTTACCAAAAGCCACCTCTCTGTCCTCTCACAATTTAAAAGAAAACTTATTTCTTTTTGTCTTTGTTCAATAGTTTCAATGTAGTAAATTTTCTCCTTACATCTTTTGAGAGAACTGATGGAGACTATCTCCAATACTTTGATAAACAAACAGATTCACCCATGTTTTGTGGGTTCTATTTAATTGGCATCACCATCTTTATTGTAGCGCCTGTCTTTTGCTGGGAGAGCCTTCACATTGCCTCCATGTGACCCAGTGACTCTGATAGCTTCCCTACTACATGCTGTGGCACTATTGCTCAGATTTATTTTGCATCCTTATTGTCTCAGACCTAGAAACAGCCACTTGTCTAAAACATTGTGATGTTCTTCAGTGGGCTATCTGCCTGCACTCTTTGTCTCTCTCTGTCTCTCTGTCTCTCTCTTAATCTCTCTCTGTCTCTGTTTCTGTGACTGTCTCTTTCTGCCTCTGTCTCTCTGTCTCTGTTTCTGTCTCTGTCTCTCACTCTCGTGTGTGTGTGTGTGTGTGTGTGTGTGTGTGTGTGTGTGTGTGTGTGTGTATGTGTGTGTAGACCACAGTCTGGGAGGTAAAGGTGTCCCATGTTCCTGCTTAGCCATTATTTGTAATACTAATGCTCTTTAGGGAAAACAGCAGGAAGCTGGTTAGCCTGTACATGCATGATTCATTCTCTCACTCTGCTTTTGAATATTCCTTCACAGGGGTTCCACATTATCGTTTTACAACACAAGTATATGTCTTCTTTCTTTCACACTAACCCCTCCCCCAGATAACCTGAAGAAAACAAAAAGCTTGGTTCTAAGGGTATGCAGATGATAGATATCTCGTACTAACTCATTCATTTGTGGTGGTGGTGTAGGGGCCTGAAGGCAGCGGCAACTTGTGTGTTTCATGTATAGGGCTTCTGAGCCATGGACTGGGTTGGGGAGAGACTTAGAGCATTGTGGGTAAACAAGACAGGTCAGAGTAAGCAGGGAGGATGGAAATGTGACCTTGGCAGAAGTCCATTGTGTGCCTACATGGCACTAACCATGCCCAGTGTTTTGGGAAGGGGTGTGTGGTGGATTTGGGGTGCAGGAGGGCAGTAGGAAAGCAGCAAAGAGTTTTGTGAAGAGGCTGAGGAAGGGGTGCTGCACTGTCAGAGGCAGAAGGACCAGAGTCAGCCTCGACTGTGGGTACAGGGGGCCTCTAACTCTTTGCCGGAAGTCTGTGTGGGTGTACCTAATAAGTTAAATGATCATTGCTTTAACTGTATTCACACAAAACCATGGACTATGTATAATGGACCGAGATGATAAATCTAAGATTCTCTGTAGATGCATCCTTCCTGTCATTTGCCCCTGTGTATTGAGGATCTGCACTGCAGTGAGCGAGGATGAGCGGGATGCCCAAGGTACACCTGTTGTGAACACAGGGGACTTTGTCTTTTCCTCTGCAGCCATCCCCTCTTGCCCAGCTCTTAGGGTAATTTCCGAAAGCAAATCTTGCCCTCCTTCTTCACCAATGTTTGCCTAACACCCACTCTGGCCCGTGCAATCAGTCCGTCTTTTCTCTCAAAAGCAAATAAATAAATAGTGAGTTGGGAAACTGATTATAAAGTTGACAGGGGGCAGGAATACTATCAAGTGGTCTGCTTAGTGAAATCTCAAAATGATACTGTCATAAAATAATGGCATTACAAGATAGAACCGTGGTGAGACACTCAAAGGCCTGCTGGGTTATAGCAGGCCTGGTGTTTTACTGCCCCAGCCTTCCGGTTGAAGCTGGCCTGTTTTCCTATTTATGCATTTATGTATATTTTTATTCATATGGTAATCTCTTTAGAAAATCTCCTTAATTGGGCTTCAGGATACTATTGTGTAAAGTACCAGGATCCTACTGTTCTCTTCTATCCCCACCCATTCTATTTATACATTTGTTCTTAAAGGGCAAATAGATAGATCCTTAAAGGGAAATCTTTGTTTTATTGTAGGGTTGCCTGATGACAGCATTGCTGGAAGATCAGGCTTAGATTTTGGTTGTTTGTTTGGGTGTGGGTATATGCAGGTGTGTGTGTGTGTGTGTGTGTGTGTGTGTGTGTGTGTGTGTGGGCGCACGTGCATATGCACATGTGTGGGCATTTGTAGGGGGTTGCAGTGGGAGCTCTAGGAGCATGTCTGGGGTTACCAGCTTACGCTGCCATGTCTGTAGTTTTTGTGTAGGGATCAGACTCATGTCTTCACACTTGTAAGGCAGGCACTTCACCCATAGCTGTTTCCTCATCATCTCACCTCAGATTTAGGCTGGGTTGCTTTAGTTTAGAGCTTATTTGAGAACAACTTATACTCTAGTGGGCATGCAACAGGCAGTTAGTGGCTGCCGTCCCCTCTACTCTAACAGTAATGTGCTAGACGCTGGAGGCCGCTTGTATCTCATTTCTTTGTCAGGGACAGCTGGTTCACATGTCAGCTTTCTCATTGCACTACATTGACTCTCTCCACCCCATGGTCATCTTCCTTCATTTTAGGACCATTGTATGGGCTTCTGTAAAGACTTTAACTGACTAAGAATTTATTGTTATTTCTTGGGGACAGCCTTGGCATCCTCTGCAGGGACACTGGCGTTGTCTGTCCTGCACTTGGCTTCTCCCTGCAGGCTGCTCTTTTCTATGTTCTCACTGGGAACCAGCGGTTCACTGTCACTCCCCTGCTTTTTCCTATAGCCCCACCCCAGGGCATCTGTGTATCAGTACATGTCCATAGCATGCTTTCTTTGCACCTTTCAACCTTGGCCTTGCTGTCCACTAAGGGTACCGGGAGATGGGTGATGAGGTTGAGAAGTGGGGTGGTACCAGGGCTAGAAGAGTGCAAAGGGACTTCGTTCCCAGAGAACTGAGACAGCTTTCCCTTCCATGAGCCTCACTCTTGACTCCGTCCTTTCCTGGCCTCATACACACTTGCAGAAACTTCCTAGTCTTTTAAGACCAGGATTTGAACTATATTCCCGCCAAAGTTGTCTGCGCCTGTCGTATTAACAGAAGGCTCTGTAATATGTCCTGTAATATTTAAAGTTCAAACAGCCCAAGTTTGGCTAGCTCATTTACGCACTGTCACCCATGCTTCGTCATGCTGAAAGATGGTAATAATACTATATTTCTAGTGTGTTTGTTTGCTCAGCTCAATGAGCCTTAGGGTGGTAATTCTTTGGAGAGCAAGAGGCTGTGCCGGGGTTTCTTTGTTCCTGATATGTATGTTTTAATTTGGAGGAAATGTTTGTGTCGTTGTATGTCCTGGGTGTATTTGGACAATGTGCTGAGCAGCAAAATTAGATTACTTGGGGGCTAAATAAAGACGAAAGACTAAATTTCCTAGTCCAGAGAGTCACAATAAAATCCCATAAAAATCTTCCTTAAAGCCTGATTCCATGTAGGAACCTTTCATTGAGCCACTGGGTTAGGTCTGAGCTGGCCCCAGAAATACAGATTTTCTCACTTCCTTAGACTATATAAAACACACTCCCTTAAGGAAAAATCTCTTCCACAGTCCAGAGACTGCATGCCTCCCTGGAAGTCATTTCCTGTTTCCAGAGAGTTTACCATCTTGAAATCTCTTGCCATTTCCCCCTCCCTTCCATTTCTCCTTCTTGGGGGAAATGACCCAGGGATCCATATTTATCATCCTTCGCAAAACCCAGGGACCAGTGTGGACCCAGTTTACAATGAACTATCATTAATATTTGGAACAATGACAAATATTTATTCTATGGAACTGCAGTGATGTAGCCATCAAATAACAATTTCCAGAACCTTCTCTGTGGTTGTATGCATGATCTGAGTGCATTGATCTACAAAGTTAGGTAGGGCCTTGTTCAAATTGATCTTTCTGAGGTTTGGTTTGCCTATATCAACCTGAAGTTGATAACAGTGTGTTGTAGGTAATGCTGTAAAAATTGAATGCTAAACACTGGAAACAACATTTAGCATGCGTTACATGAGAGCGAGCGACTTGCTATTTAGCATTGCTCTTGCTATTGGAAATGTATTTGAGCTAAAGAATGTTCTTTGCAGCTTCCTTGTCAGAAATCTTCCTTGTCAGGAACTGAGAGAAACCAAAGAGAAGAGATGGGGAAACAGTGTTCCCAGCAGCTTGTGTGTGACTGAAGGGGTTGGTGCCACTTCTGTAAAGGCAGCCTTGTCTACAATGTAGAGCGTTTGTCATTATGATCTCTCATGAAGAACACTATTAGGACGTCTTCCTGTGCTCCAGCCCCATATCAAAGGCACTGCCAGATGCTAGTAGAAGCACTAGGGCAATCTTGGTTGAGTATGCTCGGCCTCCTGAATCTCACCATCAGTGAAATGAGTATTGGGTGCAGAGGCACCTAAAGCTTTCCCACGGGCAATGGCCATTTGCAGTCTATTGCACACGTTTTCCTCTTATGTTAAAAATCTGTCTCAGCCCAGATTTCTCCCCTTTTAAAAATAGTCATGTTTGATTTAATGGTAAAGTTTATAGAGCTGAGGAGAGTTAAAAGTTATTCTGGCTTTGAAACCCACTAAGCCTTTACGTAAATATATTGTTGTCATCTTGAAGGTTTCTGAACTGAACACAGCCTTCATGTGGGCATCTGGCAGAGCTTTGACATGTAAAAGAAGGCGACTTTGGGTCCTGAAAGTCCCTTCTAATGCTGTGGCCACCCTTTACGTTCACAAATAACTGAACAAAATACAACATCAGGACACACATTGGCAGAAAGCCACATGAGTATTAATTACCTTGCTACTCGAAATAATGTACCAATTATGGGAAATTCACATAGAAAAATCTGGCATTTTAGTACCACCTCTCCTCAATGATTACAGGGCCCTTCTGGCTGGAGCATTGTTTATAACAACTCCTGCGCCACAGTTCCTGAGGTAATGTTTCTATCCACTGCCTCTTTTGCTTGGAAACCCAGCACCACTCTTTCATTGCCTATAATGATGTATAGTCCTCGGAGCTCCCTTCCCAGGCTTCCCAGGCTGTTCTAGGCGTCCCTAGCCCTTTTATGCTAGTTGCTCCCATGTTTGTGTCCTAGACTTTAGGATGTACACTGTAGTTTGTCTTTTTTTACTTTGTGGGTTCTTTTTTTTTCTACCTGTTATCCCTCCAGTTTTATTCTCTATCACTACATAGGAGAGAAAAAAGAATAGAGGGGAGAGATAGATAGACAGACAGGCAGACAGACAGACAGATAGATAGATAGATAAGAGATTCCTGTATTTAATGTATTCTAGTTTCTTCTAGCTGGTCTTTGCTTCCTGGTGGATTCTTCTTTTTCCTACCCTTTATGCCCCAGTTTTACCCCTATAACTAGATAGAAGAGAAAGAAGGATAGAGGGGAGAGAGGGTTAGGGTTAGGGTTAGGAGACAGACAGATAGATAGATAGATAAGAGATTCCTGTATTTAATGTATTCTAGTTTCTTCTAGCTGGTCTTTGCTTCCTGGTGGATTCTTCTTTTTCCTACCCTTTATGCCCCAGTTTTACCCCTATAACTAGATAGAAGAGAAAGAAGGATAGAGGGGAGAGAGGTAGAGATACCTCAATATAATTTCTTTCTTCTTGTTTCTTCTTTGAGCATGACTATTAATACTACAACCAACTTCCCCCCTTCTCCCCTACCCCCCGCCCTCCCGGCTCCTGGCCACCACCGAACCACTACCAACCACCGACTCTGGCACTCAGGGCCCTAGAATTCATATGCCCTCTGAAAAGTTCCCAGAACTTCAAAAATCACACAATTGCAGAAACCATCTCTGTAGCTGGCAAAACCATGCCTCTGCTAGAACACGAGGCAGATCATAGTCAGCTGCTGTGGGTAGTCCGAAGCAGCTCCGTATCCCCACACCTGGAATTAAAAACAAAAACACATTCTTATAATATTTCTGTGTTTTTAAAGAAACCAAACTTAAAGCTGTCACTCCAGTACACTCTGCTAGTGCTCTCTTCCCCATCGCTGCAGCCGGTGTTATGCCTCTCTCTCGTCAGCCCCCATGTATCCCAGTAAAGTCTCTTCTAAACGCATTCCCTAAGAATTAATTATTTTGCCCTCACATGTTGAGGCAGAAATGGATACATAGAGGGCACATGGAGTTTACATATTGGCTAAATGTTATAGTTTAAATGGGTTATGAAATAATGCAAAATATTGAAGTTGGTTATAGAATGTCATTGTCAAATTTAGGGACAACAACAACAACAACACCTAGTCTTTGTGAAGACTCACTATTGGACGGCACCCTGAAAGATGGTTCAAGAGATGGAGTCTTGGAGATGGAAGACCATTTTCCCTGGTTGATCCAAAATTCTATCGCCAGAGAAATGTTGTTGAAATTGCTAGATCAGTTCTTGTTACAGCCAGAAGACCCAAGCTGCCTGGTCTTGAACTTGCAGAGGAAAGGGAAGCCTGCTGAGCAGTGGAGCGGCTTCAGTCATCCTCCTGTGTTGTGCAGCGGGGTCCCTGGGTGTGGCAAAGCTTGAGTATACATCAGTAGATGCTGGAGTCAAGGACTTCCTACGTGTACTAGCATGCGGGGAACGACAACAGCAAAACAACACACACACACACACACACACACACACACACACACACACACGAATTTTTCTTTGATGGCAATCTTTTGCTACTGTCAACATTGAATTTTTTTTCTCCCCTCAGGAATTATCGTTAAGAGCAGCCTCTCCCAAATATGCTATCTTCATCCCAGTCCCTATTTCTCTTTGGAGGAAAAAGTTATCAAGCTTATCATATTAACATAAGATTATGGAAGGCAATTTGCAGTTTTCCATATTATCTGTTATGGGGCGGGGCTCAATCTGGTAGTCTATTGACTTGTATGTGCCCCTTTCCTCATCCTTTTGGACTGACTTTCAGGCTAGAGTAAGCAGGGTCTAGTTATGACTACTGAAGCAGAAATGCAGAGCCAATGAGTAATTATTAAGAACTTTCCAGAATATTAGCTGTTTCACTTGCTGCAGTGACTAGTGATGGAATAGTCCATTAGACATTTCTGTTCCCAGCAACTCCTGAGAATTGATTCCAATCTGAAGCAGCCAACCGCTTTGATCAATACCATAATTACTCTTATTGATGGATTGTTTTACAATGGTAGCCATCAAGGCAGTCCGTCAGCTCAGGAGGCACCAGAACTGTCCCCTGCAAGCTGTAATGTACCGCAAATATCTGATTCAAATCAACTTACTATTGAGGCCAGGATGACAAGCGTGAAATTAATTGTTCCACTCCATGTAAGACCTGCATTCTTCTTTTGAGAGAGTAATTGGTTGCTGCATGTAGCATGGGAGCTGGGAGAGCGTTGCCTTTCTGCAATGTTTATGGACTTGTTTTCCCCCCACCAGCTATTTTCCCACTGCTCTTTTAGGTGTCAGCAATGTTGTTCAGCCGAAGTTTCTGCTGTTGTTGCTTTTGACTAAGTCTTTTCATGGCGGAAAGAATAGTTGTCTTATAGGAAGGTTGATTGCAGCTGGTGCAAACTTCTTTTTTTAAAAGCTTATTCATGAAAGAAGGGAGGTTGTAATTTCCTAAAACAATTACCACAGGACTGAAAGACACAAGTTAATCACGGCCACACTAATATTGTATGACTCCAGTATCCCATTCTCACAATAGAAAAGCCATCCCAGTAAAACATAATGGTAAGCATCTAAGTTAACTGACATAATAGATACAATGTATTTAATGGACATGTACAAAATATTCCATCCAAATACTGCAGAATATATGATAAAATTAATAAAACCATTAGAGGGTACCTAACAAACACTGGAAAATCTTAAAGAGCTACATAAATTTCTAGATACACATGGCCCAGCAAAGCTAAATTGAGATAAATAATTTAAACAGTTCTATAGCAAGGTATGAAGTTGTGGGAATCATGAAAAAAAAATCTTCAAGCTAATATATACACATGCATGTACATATATATATTAGATACATAATATAGATAAATAAAATAATAAAAAATAGATTTAAAAATAGGTCCAGATAGATTCATTGGTAAAACCTGTGTGACCTTTAAAGGAAAAGTACTCAACACTTCTCAAAGTATTCAGTAAAATGAAGAAGAAAGGAATACTAGAAAACTCTCCCTTGAAACCATTTTCACTCTGATACCAAAACTAGATAAAGACCCACAAACACAATTTACAAGTTATAGATCAATCTCTCTAATAAACATATGTATGTTTATTTGTATGTTATACTAAAAAAAAAAAATCTCAACAAAATGCCTGCAAACAGACTTCAAGAATATATCGAGAAGGTCATCTGCCATGATCAAGTTGGTTTCATCTCAGCAATTCACGAGTGGCTCAGCAGATGCAAATCAATTAGTGCAATGCATCACACGGGTGAACCAATGAGCAGAAATCACATCATCTCAGCAGATGAAAAAGAAGGCTTCGGGCAAATATTTGACATGTCTTCATGATAAAAATCCCATAAAAATATAATGGACTTTTGTTAACATAAGGCTTGGTATAGTAAACGTATACTCTACACTATACTAAATGATGTCAAACTCAAAGCACTTTTGCTAGGGGCTGGGAAGATTGCTTATTAGTTAAGAGTACATGACTGTTTCGTGGTTAATTTTGCTATAGGTAGTTTATTGTACATATATGTAATAATATAAATGTACATGTAAAAATATTTAATAAAAAATAAAAAAATCATTTTCAGTAACAAGATAAGGGTGTTAGTATTTTTCTATTGCTGCAATGAGACATCATGGCCAAGGCAACTTATATAAGAAACCGTTTATTTGGGGCTATGGTTTCAGAGGGTTAGAGTTCATGACCATTATGGTGGGGAGCATGGCAGCAGGCAGGTAGGGATGGTGCTGGAGCAGTATCTTGAGAGCTCACTTCTTGATCCATAAGAAGGAGGCAGAGGGCTACATTGGGAAGACACCAGTCTTTAGAAATCTTTTTTTTTTTTTTACATTTTTAATTAATTTATTCATATTACATCTCGATTGTTAGCCTCCCATTCTTCCCTCCCTCCCACTTCCCCCCCTTTCTCCCCTCCCCTATGTCTGTGATTGGGGGAGACCTCCTCCCCCTATATATGCTCTTAGAATATCGAGTCTCTTCTTGGTAACTTGCTATCCTTCTTCTGAGTGCCGCCAGGCCTCCCCATCCAGGGGACATGGTCAGAAAAGGGGCACCAGAGTTCATGTGAGAGTCAGATCTCACTCCACTCAACTGTGGAGAATATCATGATCGTCAGCTAGGTCTTGGTAGGGTTCGAAGTTTAATATCTATATTCTCCTTGGCTGGTGCTTAGTTTGAGGAGGACCCCAGGACCCAGATCTGCCTGTCATAAAGTTCTTCTTGTAGGTTTCCAGGACCCTGTGGATCCTACTATTTCCCCATTTTTCCATGCTACTCTCGCCTAAAGTCTCAATAGGATGTCCTCTCCTCTGACCCACTTTCTTGGTAAGTAAAGTTATTCATGGTACGTATCCCTTGGACTAGTGTTTTGATATAAGTGAGTATATACCATTTGTCTCTTTTTGCTTCTGGGTGAACTCACTCATTATGATAATTTCTAGATCAATCCATTTGTCCACAAATTTCGGGAATTCCTTGTTTTTAATAGCTGAGTAGTATTCCATTGTGTATATGTACCACAGTTTCTTAGTCCATTCTTCTACTGAGGGACACTTAGGCTGTTTCCATGTTCTGGCTATTATGTATAAAGCAGCTATGAACATGGTTGAGCATATGTCCCTGTTGTGTGGTAGGGCGTTTTCTGGGTATATTCCAAGGAGTGGGATGGCTGAGTCTTGAGGAAGCCCTATTCCCATTTTTCTGAGAAAGTGCCAGATAGCTTTCCAAAGTGGTTGTACTAGTTTGCATTCCCACCAGCAATGAAGGAGTGTTCCTCTCTCTCCACATCCTCGCCAACATGTGGTGTCATTTGAGTTTTTGATCTTAGCCATTCTGATGGGTGTAAGATGGAATCTCAGTGTCGTTTTGATTTGAATTTCTCTGATGACTAACGAGGACGAGCATTTCTTTAAGTGTTTCTCAGCCATTTGATATTCCTCTGTTGAGAATTCTCTGTTAAGTTCCAAGCCCGATTTCGCAATTGGGTTGTTTGGTTTTGTGGTGTTTTTAGAAATCTTAAAGCCCACCCCTGCTGACACACTTCCTGCAGAAAGCCCACACCCATTCCTTTCCAAATAATTTTACCGTTTGGGGACCAAGTATTCAAATATATGAGTTGCACTCTCATTCAAATCACCGCAGGTGTCCACTCTTTCTACTCTTACTCATTGTAGTGTTCGGAGTCATAGCTAGAGTAATACAAGTGAAGGAAATAAACAGGATACAATCTGAAGAGCCAAAGTGTTCTTAACATGATTCTATACATAAGAGACCTTAATGGCTCCACCAGAAAACTCTTAGCTCTGCTAAACACTTGCAGAGAAGTGGCAGGAAACAAAATTAACATACAAAACATCAGAAGAATTTATATATGCAAACAATAAACATGCTGAGAAAAAAACAGGAAAACATTCCCAATTGCAATTGTAAAAAGAAAAAGAAGAAAGCCTAATTAAGAAAATTAAAGCTCTCTACAATGAAGACACCAAAGGAAGAATAGGAAGATACTAAAAAATGAAAGAACATCCCATGTTCATGAATTGGAAGAATTAATGTTGAAAAAAAAATCCATCTATAGAGTCAATACAATCCCCATCACAAATTTTAATGTCATTATTCCAAGAAATAGAAAAAAACTTAGATTCATATGAAAGTTACAAAGACGCTGGGTAGTCAAAGCAATCCTTAGCAAAAAGAATAATCTGGAAGGTCTGATCATATCTCATCAGAGAGCCACGCCAACAAAACCAGTGTGGAACGTTGGCACTAAAACAGACATGTAGATCAATGGGACGGGACAGCAGACCCAGAGAAAACCCATGTAGCTAGAGCCACCTGCTTTTTTGTTTTTTGTACAAAGATGCCAAAAACACAGTGGAGAGAAGACAGCCTCTTCAACAAATGGTGCTCAGAAACCGCATAGCCACATGCAGAAGAATGAAAATAGATCATTACCTCTCACGCTGCATAAGAATGAACACCACATGTATCAAAGACCTCATTGTAAGACCTGAACCTCTGAAATTATCAAGGGAAAGAGTAGGGAAAACATTTTGAGATACAGATATAGGCAAAGGCTTCCTGACTGATGGCTTAGGAAACAATGCCAGCCACTGACAAGGGATATCTTGTGAAATTAAAAAAAAAAAAAATACACAGAAGAGGAAACAATTATTGGATGGAGAGGCAGCCCACAGAACAAGTATACATCCCACAGAGAAGTAATTTTTAGAATATATCAAGAGTTAAATATCGAAACAACAGGAATTCAACACAGCTTAATCAATACTTGCAAAATGAATTGGATTCTCAAAAGATGATATACAAATGGCCAACAAACATATGCAAAGGTGTTCAATCCTACTACCTGCCAGAGAAATGAAAATTTAAATTACATTGTGATTCTATCTCATCATAGCCAAAGGAAGCAAATACCAATAAATTCTGGTGAGAATGTGGCCTTAAGTGAACCACTACACACTGGTGGTAGGAATGTAAGCTTGTCTAGTCTTTATGGAATTCAGTATGGACTTTTTTTTTAAGGCCATATTCACTGCATGATCCAGCTATAACACACGGGTGTTAAAGGACTCTATGTCAACATATCACAGAGACACTTGCATACCAGCATTTACTGATGCAAAGACCACAATAATTATGTTATAATTCAAACCCAGGTGTCCACAAACAGAGGGTTAGATAAAGAAAATGTATATACATGCTATCGTAGTTTAATTTCTAATTCTATGGTGAAATCCTGTGACAGAAGCCACTTGGAGAGGAAGGGTTCTGTCAGTGCACAGCTTATAACCCATTATAGAGGGACGTCAGGGCGGGAACCTGAGGCAGGAACTGAAGTAGAGGCCATGGTGAACGCTGCTTACTGCTTGCTCTCCATGGCTTGCTCAGTCTGATCTCTTATACAGCCCAGGATCACCATCCCTGGGGTGGCATCACCCATAGTGGACTGGGCTCTTCCAAATTAATCAGTCAGTAAAATGCCAACAGACTTGCCTGCAGGCCAATCTGATAGAAGAATATTGCCAATTGAGGTTTCTTCTTCATAGTATGTCTAGGCTTGTGACAAATTGACAAAACAAAACAAAACAAAACAAAAAACAACAACTGGAATACACACAATGCCATCACTTAAGACAGTCCTCTTTATTTTTTTTTTTAACTTTTTATTGATTCTTTGTTAGTTTCACATCATGTACCCCAGTCCCACTCAACTTCCTGTTCCCTCATATCTTCCCTTCACCCGTGCAACCATCGCCCCAAAACAACACACACACACACACACACACACACACACACACACACACACATATACATACACACACACACACACACACACACACACACACACACGCTCACACAAACAAAAACAAAGCATAAGAAGCATCTCATCGCGGAAGCTGTAGTATGTCACAGGGTGTCCTACCGTATATCCCTCTGCACGGCTGTAGTATGTCACAGGGTGTCCTACCGTATATCCCTCTGCACGTCTTCACTTGCAAATGTTCAGTGAAATGAGCCATTGGTCCGGTTCAATATCTCTCGCTTTTGTGATACCATTAAACTGGATTCTCACCGAGACTCCTCCTGGTTATACTGATGTTGCCCTGTGTCATGGAGATTCTGCAGCTTTGGATCAGCAGGCCTGATCTTTTCATGGTCCCGGTTACGTGCAGATGATATAGATTTTGGGGTGGGCCAACTCAGAGCCCCGGATCTCGGCCTGGTTGGTTGCCGAGATGGTTAGCCTGCAGGCCTTCCCTTATCTTCACCACCAGGGCCAGCTCACCAGCACTGCTCCAGCTAGGCCACGCAAGACCACCAACAGGAGGAAGGCTCAGCTCTCCTGCTCTCCTGCCCTTGGGGCTGGCTCACCTGTGCCTTTCCCATAGAGCCAACTCCACTGTGTTGTCTAGGCCAGCTCTCCTGAGTATCACAGACCTCTTCAGCTGTCATGCTTTTGGGGCTAGCTCTCCCAATTACCACAGGTGGCAAGGGGAGGGCATTACCCCTGGAGCCACGCCTCCTCATGGCAGAAAAGTAGTGGAGCTAGATCTCCCTCACTCTTGCCTTTGGAGCTGGTTTATGTGCTGCCACCATCAGGGCCAGCTTTGCTGTGCTTGTCCAGTGGGGTGCAGGGCCTGCTCTCTGGAGTGCTGCAGCTGGTGAGGGGCAGGCATAGCTCTCCTGTGTTCATGACCATGTGGGCAGCTTTCCCCATTGTTGGAGGTGGTGGTGGGAACATCACCTCTGCACCCATGTCACCTCATGGTGGACAAGTGGTGGGGTCAGCTTTCCCACACTCATGCCCTTAGGACCAGCTCACCCACATACCCTCTACCAGGGCCTGACTGAGGTGCAGGGTCTGTTCTCCCAAGTGCTGCTGTTGGTGAGGTGGGGCGGGGGGCAGCTGTCCAGAATGCCACAGCCAGTGTGGGGCGTGGGGCCAGTTCTGCATAGCCTCCGGACATCCACGTGGCCCTGGCAGCTGCTCCTACCGGGGATGTCCCCATGTTCTCTATAGTAATGTGAGCCTTGGACACTGAGCCCTGCTACTGCATAGCCACAGATGCAGACATAGTGCTCTGCAGCAGCTTGGGCTGGACAAAATGGATTTTTTAATCTATAACTACAAACCTAAGTTATGTTGTTGTTTCCAGGAAAATAAATGAAACAGGAGATAATCTGATTATACAAATTAAGCCATCCCCAGAAAGACAAATATTGTATGCTTTCTGTAATTGTTGGTTCCTAGATTTTATATGGCTGTATAGTATATGTCTATACTGCGTCTTTGATAAAAGGGTGTTGTGAGAAAAATGAAAGCAACAAGACCTCAAAACTGTTTTGTGAATCTAAAAGAAAACTCAGACAAGTGACAATGGATTTAAAGTGCTTCCATAAGTTAATGAAAAAAACTGAGGTTTTCTTTTTTTAAATTATTATTCTTTTACAGCTTGATTGAATTCCATCCTTATACTCCTCTTCCCCTTCTCCCTCCCATTTTCCTCACAGAAGGGGAGGCCCCCCACCATGGGTACCATCCTACCCTGATGCACCAAGTCTCAGCAAGTCCAAGCACATCCTCTCCCACTGATGCCAGACAAAGCAGCGGAGCTAAGGGAAAGGGATCTAAAGGCAGGGAGCAGTGTCAGAGGCAGCCCCTAATCTCATTGCTAGGCGACCCACATGAGAACCATGATGCATGTCTGCTACATATATGTATGGGGTCTAGGTCCAGCCTGTGCATGCTCTTTGTTTGGTGGCTCGGTCTCAGTGAGCCCCTATAGGCCCAGGTTAACTTACTCTGCAGGTCTTCTTGTGGTGTCCTTGACCCCTCTGGTTCTCTCAACCCTTCCTCCCACTCTTCTACAAGGCTCCCTGAGCTCTGCCTATTGTTTGGCTGTGGGTCTCTGCATCTGTTTCCATTAGCTGCTGGATGAAGCCTCTCAGAAGACAGTTATACTAGGCTCCTGTCTGCAAGCAGGAAGTCCTACTTGGATGCAGGAAGGGATGACTTCGGGTTCCCTGACCCCCACTGTTAGGAGTCTCAGCTAGGGTCACCCCAATATACTCCTGGGAACTTCCTCTGTTCCAGAGATGCCCCCACCCCCACTGATTTCCGTTCAACTTCCAGGTTTCGCCAACCCCTCTGCTCTCCCCACACTTTATCCCTGCCCCTGTTACCCTGCCTGCCCCTTCTCCCACACACCATCTACTTCAGATATTTACTTTGTTTCCTCTTCTGAGCAAGTTTCAGGGTTCCTCACTTGGGCTCTTCTTGTTTTCTTTGTGTCTGTAGATTATAGCATTCTTATCCTGTACATTATGGCTAATGTGCACTTTTAAGTAAGTGCATGCCAAGTGTGTCTTTCTGGGTCTGGTTTACCTCACTCAGAATGATCTTTTTAGTTTCATTTATTTGCCTGCATATTGCATGATGTCATAGTTTTTAATACCTCAGTAATATTACATTGTGCAAATGTACCATATTTTGTCTATCTGTTTTTTGGTTGAGGGCCTTGTAGGTTGTTTCCAGATTCTGGCTATTATGAATAAAGCTGCTATGAATATAGTTGAGCAAATGTACTTGCTATATGGTGGAGCGCCTTTTGGTTATATGCCCAGGAGTTGTATAGCTGAGTCTTGAGGTAGCACTATTCCCAACTTTCTGAGGAACTGCCAGAATGATTTCCACAGTGGTTGTAAAAGTTTGTATTCCCACCAGCAGTGAAGAAATGTTCCCTTTGCTCAGCAACCTCGCAAGTATGTGCTGCCACTTCAGTTTGTGGTCTTAACCCTTTCAGTAGGTGTAAGATAGAATCTCAGATGTCATTTCGTTTTGCATTTCCCTGATGACTAAGGTCACTGAACACTTCTTTAAGTGCTTCTTGGCCGCTCAAGATTCCTCTGTTGAGAATTCTCTGTTTAGTTCTGTACCCAGTTTTAAAAATTGGATTGTTTGGTTTGTTAATGTTTAATTTCTTGAGCTCTTTATATATTTCAGATATTAGGCCTCTGTCTGATGTAAGGTTGGTGAAGATCCTTCCCAATCTGTAGGATGCCATTTTGTCCTCTTAATGGCATTCTTTGCCTTACAGAAGCTTTTCAGTGTACGGGTCTTACTTATTAATTGTTGATCTTAGTGCCTGAGATGCTGGCGTTCTGTTCAGGACATTGTCTCCTGTGTCAATGAGTTCAGGGCTCTTTATGTGGAGGTCTTTAATCCACTTGGACTTGAGTATTGTAAAGAGTGATAAATATGGATCTATTTGTGCTCTTCTACATGCAGAAATCTGTTTAGACCAGCATTTGTTGAAGATGCTTTCTCTTTTCCATTGTATGGTTTTGGCTTCGTTGTCCAAAACCAAGTGTCCATATGTGTTTGGGTTTATTTCTGGTTCTTTGATTTACTTCCATTGATCCACCTCTCTGTTTTTATACAAATGTCATGCAGTTTTTATTACCATTTCTTTGTAGAACAGCTTGGAGACAGGGATGGAGATACTTCCAGAAATCCATTTATTGTATAGGATTGTTTTAGCTAGCCTGGGTTTTTTATTTTTGCATCAGAAGCTGAGAATTGTTCTTTCTAGGTATGTAAAGCATTATGTTGGAATTTTGACGGGAAATTCATTGAATCTGTAAATTGCTTTTGGTAAGATGGCCATTTTTATTATGTTAATCCTACTGATCCATGAGCATGGGAGATCTTTCCATCTTCTGATATGTTCTTCAATTTATCAAGAGACTTGACATTTTTATATGGGTCTTTCACTTGCTTGTTCACAGTTATATCAAGATATTTTATATTATTTGTGGCTATTGTGAAGGATGTTATTTCCCTAATTTATTTCTCAGCTCATTTATCATTTGTGTAAAGGGGGCTACTGATTGTTTTGAGTTTATTTTGTATCCAACCACTTTTCCTGAATGTGTTTATCAACTGTAGGAGTTCCTTGGTAGAATTTTGGGGGTCACTTGTGTATACCATCATATCATCTGTGAATAGTGATACTTTGACTTCCTCTTTTCCAATTTGTATCCCCTTGATCTCCTTTAGTTGTCTTATTCCTCTAGCGAGAGCTTCAAGTTCTATATTGAATAGCTACAGAAAGAGTGAGCACCCTTGTCTTGTCCCTGGTTTTAGTGGAATTGCTTTAAGTTTCTCTCCATTTTAATTTGGTGTTGGCTAGTGGATTGCTGTATATTGCCTTTATGATGTTTAGGTATGTGCCTTGTATTCACAATCTCTCCAAGACTTTAAACATGAATAGGTGTTGGATTTTGTCAAAGGCTTTTTCAGCATCTAATGAGATGTTCATGTAATTTTTTTCTTTCTGCTTGTTTATAGTAGATTACACTGATGGATTTTTATATATTGAACCACCCTGCATGCTTGGGATGCAGCCTACTTGATCATGGTGGGTGGTATCTTTAATGTGTTCTTTGATTCAGCTTCTAAGTACTTTATTGAGTATTTTGTATTAATGTTTGTAAAGAAAATGGTCTGAAATTCTCTTTCTTTGTTGAGTCTTTATGTCGCTTAGATATCAGGGTGACTGTGACCTATGGAATGTGTTTGTCAATGTTCCTTCCATTTCTGTGTTGTGGAATAATTTGCAGAGCATTAGTATTAGCTCTTCTTTGAAGATCTGGTAGAGTTCTGTATTAAAACCATCGGGCTCTGGGCTTTTTTATGAGGGGAAGTTGGGAGACGTTTAATGACTGTTTTTATTTCCTTAGGGGTTATAGGACTATATAAATAGTTTACCTGATCTTGATTTAACTTTGGTAAGCGGTATTAATCTAGAAATTTGTCTATTTCATTTAGATTTTCCAATTTTGTGGAGTACAGGTTTTAGAAATAAGACTTAATGATTCTTTGGTTTTCCTCAGAGTCTGTTGTTGTGTCTGTCTTCCTTTTCATTTTTGATTTTGTTGATTTGGATATTGTCTCGCTGCTTTTTAGTTGGTCTGGTTAAGGGTCTAGCTTGTTGATTTTCTCAAAGAACCAGCACTTGATTTTGTTGATTCTCTGTGTTGTTCTCTTTGTTTCTAATTTATTGATTTCAGCCTCGAGTTTGATTACTTCCAGCCGTTTACTCCTGTTGGGTGTGTTTGCCCCTTTTTGTTCTAGTGCTAACATTGTGTCATTGTGACAAAATGCCTTATGTCAACAACTTAAAGGGATAAATTAACTTAGCTCATGGTTTTAGAGCATTCAGTCATGATTGCTTGGCCCCATGTGCCTTGAGAATGTGTGGTAGAGGTACTTTTTTGGTGGAGAGAAGGCAGGAAGTGAAAGAGAATATAGGAAGAGGTTATGGCAAATTACAACCCTCACAGACACACCTTTGGCGACCTACATCCTCCAAATTTGCCCTACTTCCTGCCATCCACCATTCCCCAATGATGACATCATATTATAGATCTACCACGTACATATAGTCTATCTATTAGGTCAGAGCTCTTGTGATATAATAGGCTCTGGAGACTATTACACCCCCCATCCCCCCATGTGCTTTTCTAATCTTCTATGCATTTCATAGTCTAATCAAGTTGACAATAAAAATGAGCTGTCACAGATGCTATGAGAACTGACTAAGGAAAAAAGGATCTGTAGAAAGTTACTGAACACTTCTATGTTTAAGCATGGCTTAGGCCTCATGGTACCTAAGCACATGAGGCACTAGATCTTGAAGTTTACATCCTTGTGTGAAGCTTGAGAAGAGAGACAGCAACTGTATACTCAAATATACAAGATAATGTCAGATGGTATTGGGAATGGCACAGGGCAGAGACCAGCAACCTTGGCTGATATTAGAAAATAAAGGTCAAGAAAAAATAAGGTACGTGTCCTGATTAGCCTCACATGAGACCTTGACACAGCCTAGAATCATCCGAGAAAAGTAGCCTCAGCTGAAGAATTGCTTAGATCAGGTTGTTCTGTCATAAATCTGTGGGCATTATATTTCAATTATCAATTGATGTGGAAGGTCCAGCCTGCTGTGGAAGGCACTATTCCTTAGGCAGGTTGGCCTGGGTTGCATTAGAAAGCTAAATATACATGATGAAGTGTTCTTCCATGATGTCTGCCTCTGAGCTTCTGCCTCGATGACCCCCAATAACAGATTATAACTTGGAAGTAAAAGATTGGACAAATCTTTCTGAAAGTTTCTTTAGTCAGAGTGTTTTATCACAGCAACAGAAAGGACTTTGGACCCGTAGCCTTGACTCCAGTGTAGCTCACAGCACTGAAGGTGCCTGAAGCATAGAACAGAAGTTTGCCTTTGAGATGTTTAAGTGGTTGAGTTTTCCTTTTATGCTGTGGGTAGAGGTGCTTCCATGCCATCAGCATTCAGAACAGGGCAGGAGCTGGCATCCACTTCATAGCTGGGGATGCTTTTAGAGGTAAGAGATCCTATTTTTCACTCAGTCATGTAAGTGTTTGAAAGTATTGATTGAACACTTTCATAACACCTGGAAGGATCAGAAGTGATTAATAATGGATAACCTACAATCGCAAGACCAGGAGAGTTGGGAAGCCCTGGATGCTGCTGGCTGGGATGGCGGCCTCCACATTGTCCAATCAGATACAATTCCATCCTTTCTAGTGCATCACTAACCCACGTGTCTATGGAAGAAGACGGTTAAAAGAGTAACCTGATGCTGTGCTTTCCTACTTCTATAACACGGGCTCTTCAAAGCTCTTCCTTTCCTTGTGTTTGCTGCTGGGGGCCCCTGAGCTTGTGCCATAGGGCATCCTGGTTAGAGTCCAGGTTTGGCCACTCACAATCCTGCTTGCCCGTGGACACAGAGCTGCCCCCAAATGGGCTGTAGGCCAACCAGGACCTTCCCTCCAGGAGCTGGGGAGAAAGATGCACCTCCTATCGGATGCCACTGTGCCTGGAACGGCCTGCTCATGGCTGGAAATTAGGCAGGCCAGAGAGCTGGGATGAGGTGAAAGGCTGTCAGAGCAGGAACAGATCCACTCCACAGCTGGGAGGTCCTGATTCTTCAACTTATTTGTCTAAACAAGAAGGTATCGAAATGCAGAAAAGTACCTTCCCCAGAGAGAAGCCTGAAGTATCCTCCCCTGAAGTCACATTAGTGATACTCCATGTCCGCTATCTGGTGCCACAGGAAAATGGGAAATTTTATCATGGGCTGCAGTGCAGGAGAGCACCTCCTAAGGTTATGTGCTGAGTTGGGGCCCAGTTACCTAAGTCTCTCAACTCAGGGGGCCATGCCATGCATTCACATGACCAAAAGAGTCCCCTCAAGTAACTTTTATGATGACAGTGCTGTAAATATACATCACAATGGCTTTATGTAAAGGGAGCACACGAAATTAAAAGTCCATTCGGGGAGAACGGAAGCCTGCTAGTGCATTTGTGTAAATGCAGAATCGGGACTTCTCAGAAATGCACAGCTGCCACACGGCAGAGCCCCCGCATCCCAGCCACTCAGCTTTTGTGGTGCTCAGGGGTTTTCAGTTGCGTTGAGGGACCAGCTGCTCTGCTACTCTCAGTAATATTTGGGTAGATACGTCTTGATTAAACACCCTTCCCCGTTCTCCTTCTTGGAAATGTGGAATCTTCAGCTTTGTGATTTCCAAGAGTGGAGCAGTCATGTTTGGTGTTTGGTAATGAAGAGTCAGCTCTTTCCTCAGTCATTTGTTACACGGAGAAGGACGTGAGGAGCCCGTCTGCTTTGTAAATAGACTCCTACTTTATATTGCTGCCTGTGGCAGTGTGACTCTTTGCAACCTTTCTCTTTGACCCCGTTCTCTCGTTTTGGGAACAGACTCCTGCATTGAGGGCCTCGGATTCCTGTCTTGTTTCATGTGGCCTGTGGGGTGTGTCCTAGGGTCTGCACATCCTCCCCTTTCTCTTTGGTGTATAGCAAGGCTGCAGCCATGTGGGTTCTTTGTTTCTTTCTTGAACATGCTACCTCTCTCCTCAGGACCCAGACTGTCACACTACTTCTGCATTCTGTGTTCCTCCTTCATCACCCACCTGGCTTATCACTAAAGCTTCCCTCAGAGAGCTAGCCCCAACTAGGCCACTGACCCCCCCCCCCCCAGTCAGTCCTCTGCTCAGTGACATCATTCCATGCACCCTTGCTTTGTTTCTCTCCAAGCACCTGAAACTGGAACTCATTGTCTGCTCTTCCCTGCTTTGGCCAGTAGATTGTAGGCAACAGGGAAGTGGTGATGTGGCCTGCCTTGCTCCCTGATGTATCGTTGACAGTCCTCACATAGCAGATCTCTAAGAATTTCTAAGAAGAAAAGGCTGCATGGCCTATTCATTGTTCTATACAGCGACCTCACCCAAGTGAGCTTCAACACTCGATCTCAGTACCTCTTTTCTGCTCCTCTCTAAGTGTGTGTGTGTGTGTGTGTGTGTGTGTGTGTGTGTGTGTGTGGTGTGTATGTATGTATGTGTATGTGTGTGTGCATGTGTGTGTGTATAAGTGTGTATCTGCATGTGCGTGCGTGCATGCGTGTGTATATATGTGTGTGTGCGCTCATGCTTGTGTGCACATGTATGCGTGTAAACGTTTACTTACCAACAATATGCAAGCCTGTATTTTTTTATGTCTGAAGTGGAGTTTCATTCAGAGCCATCTAGATCCCTTCTTGTTTTACTTGAGTCACGAGGCTTAGCTGAATTTGCAAACATGTATGCCTACCTTATCTTCTTTCTCTGCTGGGCTTGAGTCTCCATCCCACAGCTGCTCCAGTTATGGCCACATATCCCCAGTGCATGAGTGCTGCACGTGTAGTGGGTATCCAAGGCCTGAGTGCTCATCATGAGGACCATGGAGGAGGGGGTGCTGGCTGAAGTCCCTTATACTATCTGATCTGGACACAGGATTTGGCAACTTCAGGATCTCCCTGAATGAATGAAGGTACTTTGTCATGGATGAAAGGACATTACAGAGGATGAGGAGATGTAAAGACTGGTTTCTTTTGTTCAGGCACCCAAGTGCCTCACATTCTACCCGACTCTACTTGAGATGTGAGAAAGGGGACGGGGGTTGGTGGTTAATGCTTTAACCTAACACACACAAGTGTACTTTGGAATTCTGAATCATGAGGATGCATGGTCCTATGCTCCCTCCATAGGTACCATGGAAATCCTTCCATGGCACTTGCTAAAGTGGCTCTTGCAGCAGCTCTATGAAGCCCCTCTGGCTATCCTGGGGAAGGGGTTTTGTGGAAGCAAGCCTGACTGGAGGTCTGGGGGCGGGAGCATGCATTTCAAATTTTTTTCGCTACTGCTCTCTAAGGAACCCTTCCATATTTCACCTTAGTGTGTTCCCAGGACCCACGGCAGGCTGCATAATCGCTGGACCGACATAAATCTATAGCAACGATGGACAGATTTTGCTGAAGTGTTTGCTTCGGTTGCAAGAGTTGGTAGAGCACGTCGGCATATCAGCTCACAGGCTGAGGCTGTGGTGGGGAACAGGAAAGCAAAGCCGTTGTGACCTCAAGGTCCTGATATGAGATGGGGCGTCATATAAAAGAGGCAAGATTTACACTTACCAAAAACGAGAAAGTTGGGAGGATGTAAGAAATGGCCAAACTGTAGACAGCCATGCGCCTTCTCCTAAGTACTAAATATATCTGTTACATTAACAAACCCTGACTAGCAAGTCTTCCCTTCCAGACTGAAAGTTAAATGTATTTGGGCTTTCAAAAGAGATAATGAAAGAAAAAAAAGGCTAATTGTTATCAAATTGCTTTAGGGATTTTAGACTTAAAAAAAAATCTACCCATTCAGTTTACAGGCACGTGCTGAGTGCACACTGCCAAGAAGAAGCCACCGTGCAATTGTAGGTGTGACTTGACTTGTGTCAGGATGTGTCCTGATGCTATCCCAGTTTCTCATCCCAGGTCATAACGCTGATAGATTTGTGCCTTTATAGAGAATTTTTGGTGTGTGTGTGTGTGTGTGTGTGTGTGTGTGTGTATTGGAGTGGTGTTGGCAGTGGTGTGAACTCATGCACATCTATGGAAAGTGCCTACTGTGGTTCTAACAAATGCAGGTCATACTGTGCACATGGCATTGTGTGGCTAGCTTCTTTTACTATGGAGTCCATTTGTATTGGTTCATTTTCATACCTATGAAGGTAGTTGACCATTATAATCACTGATGAAAGGGTTAGGGTTAGGGTTAAGGAATGGGGTAAGTTAGTGTCCCTCTTACCGACCAAGAATAGTAAAAATAGTTAATGGAAATAGCTTACACCCATTGAGTGAGTACTGCTTGCCAGGCATGGTTCTAATGCTTTCATGTGGATTTTTCCATTTGATCAAGAGAACATCTCAGCTGGGTAGGTTTGTTTTTAATCATAATTTCACAGATGAGGCAATTCGAGGTGCTGGGAGATTAAGGAATCTGCCTCGGGTCACATGGGGAGGAATAATGCACAAACTAGAGCCTAGTAAGTGCAATGCAGAGCCCAGGATTTGTTGGCTTTCTTGAGCACTCGTGATCCCCGGAATACCAGATGTTACATTTATCTTATAGATCAGAGTATGACTGGATGGTGCCTGAGTTTGTGCATTTATTAGCTTGTCGGTTTCCACCCAGCACCCACTGAGCAGTGAGGCAGACACAGACAACAGACAGAGGGCAATGCTGAGTGATTACCTGCAGAAGGCAGCTATGTCTGTACCTGGCAGAGCAGGACTCCTGTGTTTTCTTGCTTGGCAGGTGGCATTTGTTAAACTGCATGAATGACCTGTCCCTTGGCAGAGTTAGAGGAGACGCCAGTGCTCTGTAGTGACACCGTCGCCTGCTGCCCACGTTGCGTCTGCACAGAAGGAAGCCACCAGGGGCTTGTCCCAAATGTGGGGATATTATGCCCACTTGCTGGCCAGCCACAATATGGCAGATTTGCTATTCATCCAGCCCAATCAGTATTAGCATAATGTGCTGTGGTGCCCACCCAGATGCAGTGGGCGGTGTCCCTGGCTGATTACAACGATTGCAGCCCAGTGCTTCAGGAAGCCACTCTCTTACTTCCTGTCCTTGGATCACTTCTATGGGTTGATTTTTCTGCTCTTGTGTTTAAAAGAAAATGAAGTCATGGAAAGGTTCTCTTATATTTAATGTATCTTGTGTGATGATGAAAGATAATCACAGTGTCTGTGATTTTTGTTCTTTGAAAATCAGGAGAACTGTTGAGGACAGAGGAAAGGAAATGAAAGTCAGTTGGCTTTGAACTGGCGGATTCTTTAGTTGTCCTGAAAGCTCAGATGAGGTGTGTGCTCGGCTTTTCTCCTCATCTTTCATCTTAAAACTGGAAAAGGCTTAATATCTCACCTTTTCCTTTAACTGTGCCTGTTCTGCGTGGTACTTGGCTTTGTTCATGTGACTATGTGGGCATGTGTGCACTGTGTGTGTGTGCATGTAGAAGCCAAGAGTCCATGTCAAGTGTTGCTATCCACCTAATGTTTTGAGATCATTTCTCCCTGAACCCAGAGCACATGGATTTGACTAGAATAGCCGACCAGTGAAGTGCAGGGTTCTGCTTGCCTCTGATGCTGGGGATCCAAACAGGCCCTTGTGCTTTAGCCATTGAGCCATCTCCGCAGCCCCTCTCATCCTTTTATTTTCTTATTTTTTGTTACTTATTTTGTGGACACCAGCTAGCAAATGGAAGGAAAGTCCATGGGGGGCGGGATTTGACCAGAGTTATTTTCTGGAAGTTCCCTTTCTAGTGGACTCATACCTGAGCTCAGAGATCATGTAAGCTGCCGTAGACTGCATGGCTGTTTGTTGGTAGAACATGTGCATAAATTACATTTGGACCTTTACTTTTTAGAACCCCAAACTATCAAGTTTTCTTGCCCTCACAGGGTAAAGATCACATTTTAACGGAGAGACTTCTTCCTTTTAAATAATGCCCTTTCACTTTGTCATACAGAAAAAGAAAGCATGGGAAATATATTTAAGAAAAGAAAAGGTTTTTTTTTTTCCCTTAGGTTAGAATCTACTTGCACTTTAAGTTCCAGACTGACCTAATGTCTTTTGAGGTTCAAATTTAGTGTATTGTTAGTGAGGGAAAAAGAAACTTTCTATTTCAAAGCAGGAAAAAAATATTAAAGGCTTATAAAATGCTCAAAAGCCTTCTTGGATGTCAACTCCCAAATCATATGAGAATGAAGGACACAGGAATTAGAATAATATGGGCCTTCCCCCCTCCCCTGTATATATAGTTACACCAAAAAGTGACAGAAACATCCTTTGGTCTTGGGTATTGGAACCTGGTTCAGCGGCTTGTGCTTCATTGTTGCCAATGAAACAACCAACAATGGATTGGTTTGGTCTGAGTCTCGTAGCCGTGACAAGTGTTCATGTCTATGAGACATGAGACTGACCACAGTAGATGTTGTAGCGTGAAAGCCTGGGGACACTTCTGATGATGGGCCTGGGGAGTGTGCTAGTTGCTGTCAGGAATAGATGTGCTGAGGCTATGGAGATGGCTCAGCGAGCAAAGTACTCAGTGTGCAAACTTGAGGACATGCATTTGGATCTCAAGAACTCATGTAAAAAGTCCAACATTGCTTTTGCACGTCTATTACACTAGCTCAGGGTTGGGGGATATGAAGGGGACTGACAGGCAACTTCCTAGACAGTTGGTGACCACTGGATCTAATGAGAGACCCTGCCTCAAAAGATAAGGTGGAAAGTGATCGAGAAAGACAATTGACTTGACCTTTGGCCTCCACACTGATGTACACATACATATATCGATATACTACATACATCTGCACACATACATAGTAACAACTGGTTGACTGATACTGTTGCTAAAATTCCTTCCCTGGGGTAGATATAAAGTGACATCTGCCCTTCTCCCAAGGTCCCAGTGACAAATGGAGGAATGGTTCTGTAGACGTTAACTCCAAGAAACCAATGAATTTATTGAGCTTCCTTACACAGCGAGGGTGAGGGGTCATTTACAGGAGTGTGAGCACTCCTCTCTCAACTGTCCATACCTGGAAATCTTTACCCAGCACCAACCAGGGCTTCTCCTGTACCTGAATAGATGGAGCCCACTGATCTTGTCTCCTCAGCCCTCTAGACACTCTTAAGCTCTCCCCCAGGCCACATGCAGCATTGCCAGGTGGCAGGGAACAGCTCGATACTCAAGAGGGGGCCTCTTGTACTACTCTACCTGTCTGTGTGGGAGTGTAAGCTATCAACCAACCCTGCTGCAATTACCTTTTGCAAAGGGGGCACAGTTGAGCTCCCCAGGATGGAAGATGCTTGGCTTAGAACTGTCACTCCTGACACAGATATTCCTTATAACTGAAATGGAATGTAAGGTTAAAAGACATGAGATGTTTTATCAACGAGGCTTCTAAATGTCCTTAACTGTGCTGATGCTGTGCACTCCTAAGTTCTGGATTTTGGAATTTAATGCTGCCTGGAGTTACTCCTGCCTTCTGGAAAGATGATGGAGTTGATGATGGAGATGATGATGGAGAAGATAAAGATTGTAGTTAACTGAGGACAGGGCTCCCTGGTTCTATTGCTCCCTCTTCAGTGGCACAAACCCAAAAGGCCCAAGGAAGCTTCTTACTCATCCTGGTCACGGGGCCTTGGCCGGCAAGGGTGGGAGTATGGGGGAAGGTGGAGGCTTGCGTTAGGTCCTTAGCTTCACACAAAGGCCTTTCATGCATACAGATTTGCTTGTGAGCGAATGATTGTGGGACCTGTCTAGTTTATGCTTAAAGGGCAGAATTCAGGATAATGAGGAGTGATTTTGACAGTCAGGGCATGCCCTTCCTTAGCTTAGCTTAATTAGGAAGGAATACCACTGACAAAAGAGGCAAGGTGAGGACACAGCATGCCACTCAGTGCCCTCCAGTAGGTCTCACTTACCAAGGGTCTATTACCAACCTGTTCTGTGGTTATTAAGGTGGCTGTTCCTTGGTACCCAGTAACTCCACCAGTCAACATGTGGGCACAGCCCTGTAGGAAAGCATGGAGAGACCAATGGCTTCTTCAGCAAAGTTTCTCAATTGTATACACGCCTCCATTAAATTCCTCCCTGAGCAGAGACCTGTCACTTTAATCTTAATGGTAACTACATATGTTTATATGGGCCATGAGCTAAATACAAGTGCACAGCCCTGGTGTCATAGCCATTGAGGGTGAGGAGGAGGCTGACATGGGCAGTGAGGAGAAAATGGAAGCTCACAAAGAAGGAAATACCGCCTTCAGGAGTATGTGAAATCTTCCAGTGGCATGGAGCTTCTCATATAAGACAGGTTTGGGAAACAGTGACTTCGTACTCTCTCACATAACCAGTGTTTACACCTTTTATGCATCCCAACTTGGGCACAGCACCTTGCAGAGGCCTGCTTTACATGGAAGGCATGTTAAGCACCATGAACTGCTATTAAGTAATAAAGATTTGCTGGAGTTGTGAGGAGGGTGTCACCAACCGGTCTCCTGTTCTGGGTGACTGGTTCTAACTTAAATGCACAGAGGTGTCATGCGTTCTGCATTTTGAGGGTAGGGAAGATTCTGTACTCTCTAGGAGATCTCATAAAGTTTCAGATTCAGGGTTATTGTGTAGGACACAATCGTTTACTTTCATTGTTACTATTTTAAAATGTTTTAGTTTTAATTGTTTATGGGGATGCAGTGTGTGTACATAAGTGCAGTACACTACCTCTGTATGGTATTTTCATAAATTTTTTGTTTGTTATCTTCCCCTGGCACACATAGTCCCTGCTCTATTCTGTCCCCACCCCTCTAACACTTTCTGTTCCATTATTCTCTATCACCACCTGAGTACTGTCTCCCTTCTCCTGAATTCCCCCTCCTGCTTCATTCCTCCCTAGTTTCCTGAGTTCCGTGTGCACTTCAATTAAAATCTATATCATCCTTAAGCATCAGAATAATGCAAAATTAAATTATTTTGAGAATAATTTTACTCCAATCAGAATGGCTAGAATTAAAAAAAAAAAAAAGACAACAGATGCTAGCATGGATGTGGGGAGTGATGTCCGGTAAAGCCACTTTGGAAATCAGTGTGGTTGTTCCTCAAAAAGCTAGAAATAGCTTTACCATATGATCCAACTATAGTTCCAAAGGATTTGATGTCTCACTACAGAGACACTCACTCAGCCATGTTCGTTGCTGCTGTACTCACACCAGTTAGCAAATAGAAACAGCCTGGATGCTCATCAGCTGATTACTCAACACTAAGATGTGGTACATATACACAGGGAAACATTATTCTGCTGTAAAGAAAAATCTGAATGTGAAATTCATGGGCAGATGAATGGAGGTGGGGATAATCATTCTGAGTGAGGCATCCAAGACCCAGAAAGACATATCTCTCCTATGTAGAAGCTAGCTTTACTATTTTTGAAGGAGAATCAGAAAGGATTACATCACTATTTTTCAGGTGCCCAAAACCATCACTGAAGGCTAGTACCAAGGTAGCAGGGTATCCATGCCCTGGATATTTCAAGCTTTTCTTGTTCCATATATGACCAAAGGGTAGCAAATATTTTGTGCTTGAAACATAGAAAATGGAGTACCTGTAATGTCTTGGTGTCAATGGGACAGTATATTCTAAATGATTTTTTTCCAGAACTCACTGCTCTGAGTTATGTTTTTCATCCTAAACACATAATTTTCAGAGGTTTTTCAATCCATCTATCTAACGATTTTTGGGCTTAAGCTAATGGCACAAAAAGATTGCAGCCTGGGAGCAAGTAATGTTTGGGGGATGTTTTTATAATGGTTAAAATATAAATCCCCACAGTTGCTCCAAGTTAGAAATGATAAAATAAAAGGAAGCAAAAGGCAAGAAGTTAATGGTCTGAAACCTAGGGCTGGTATGTGTTTATGTTCAGAATCAGATCTGTGTGTTGGCTTTGGCAGCGGGGAAATAATGTTCTGAGCTGTGGCATGGAACCATGAAAAAGAGACTTAAAGAAACTGCTTGTCTGCTCAATTTGTAATGGAAAAAGATGCACCTGCCTGCATGTAAGGACCACTTCTTGTCATTCTGGGCTGCGTGGCCTTCACATAGTGGTCATTCAGGGGCCATTGTGGCTGTGCTGTTGCCATGGCTGATGAGCTGTGCCCACCCACTGGGCATTGTGCTTAGGTGAGTGTCAAATGTCATCATGCCCCTGTGAATCAAGGGTGTCTACGTATGTATTCACTTCCCCATCTCCATTATGCCAGGCCTGAGGAAAAAGTGATAGAAAGGGAAACAATTTCTTAGGTTTCTGACAACAAATGCAGCCTGAGGCTGCCTCCACTGCCTTGGGCTCATAGAGAGGAAGGATATTTTATTGGAGGAGCTTGGTGGAGCAGAGCTAGTCACCTCAAAGCCAGGTTTAGGAGGAGACAGACAGACAGACAGACAGACAGACAGATGGACAGAGGGGTGGGAGATCACAAAAGCGGCCCAGCATATGAAACAGCTTTCAAGAACATGCTGCTGGTTGCCTAACTAGGCCTCATCTTTTAGTAACCCTTCCAGCTGTGAACTTATCTTTGGGATAATTCACTTAGGACGTTAACACTTCATGATCTAGTAATCTCTCAGTAATCCCATCGGCTGTAGCCAAGTCATCACCACGAGTCTTTAAGGAGCACGTCAGATAGAGATTATAACGTTCTACCCTTGCTCCCCCACCCAATATTTCATATCCGTCTCACAAAGGAAAACATACGTCGTCGACCATCTCCAAGAATCTTCAGTATCTTAACAACCCCAGTCTTTGTCAAAAGTCCAAGTCCGAAGTCTCCCCTGAGACTGAAGGCAAACTTTCATATGTAAGGCCCTAAAAACAAAACAAACTTTGTACTCCTAGCATACGATGCTGAGCTAGAGTGTACATTTCTAATCCCAAAGCGAGGGATGGAGGCATAACAAGGAGAAATGAGATCAAAGCAAGAGAGGAACCCAAGAGGGTAAATACCTAGCTATCCAATGTTTAGTGGCACCTCAAGTACACAGTAGAGCCTGCAGTTACCTAGCTTCCCCAAAACAAACAAACAAACAAAAAGCAAAGCTTAATATTTGTTACCATTATGGAGAGGTATGATGGAGGTCTGAAGAGGTTTTTTTCTAAGGTCACCCAGCTGCTCAGTGTCATTACTTGACCCTGGGCTTCTTTCTGTAGCCTACCAATTATTTAGTGTGACTTGGAAAGCAAAGCGTGTGCCAATAGTACCCTTGAAGGTAGTGGTTTGAAACCTTCACGGCAAAAGAATCTTCTAGGAATAGGTAGCTTCATGAACGAAAGCACAGAGGCCTGTGCAGCAAGTGTAAATTTGTAGTTCAGAAGACGCTGATGCAGAGGTAACAGTTTCTAAGCTTAGCTCAGTTCTTAAACTTTTGGTTAATCTGAGCAAGAACAACAGTCATATTTATGAGCAGCAAGACCAAAGTCTGGGATCCAGAGGAGAGTTAGGAGTATAGGGCTAGGGAAGAGAGCCTCCAACTCGATTTAAATACCACATTGAGAGCCTTCTTAGCTTCAGAACACACTTCCTTGCATTGGCTGGAAAGTAGCAGAAACTCACATGGAGCAACTTGGCAGACACCTAATGACTCAAAACATCTGTTATCTCAGTTCTGTGCTCCCCAAGTCCAGGACACAGCCCCACTCCGACCTCCCTGTCTAGTAAGATGGCGCTGAGTGTTAGCCCTTCTCTGGAATCTCTATGGAAGAATGCTTCCCCTGGCTCGTACTTGCCATTGCCTGACCTCTGTCCCTCTCAGTCACAGGCCCAGGTCTCTGTTTTCTTCACTGGTCTTCAATCCCAGAGGCCACCTGTTCTCTCCTCTCATGCAGCTCCGTTGTCTTCAAAGGCAGCCAGAGGTAGTATTGCATCGAGTCCTACCCGCACTTCTCATCTTTATTCAAGGGAGAGCAAGTTCTCTGCGTGTAAGTTTCGTATATTTCTAATACAGCCAGGGATGGTAAGCTACGGAGAGACCCTTGAGGCACGCAGGAGGGCTGCAACTCATTTGCATTTGTAGCAGTAATTATTTCTAAGCAACAGCTGGTGGTTACAGAACACTCATGGGCTGGAGGAGAGCGATGAGAGTTCAAGTCTGGATTGTAGGACCCTGTCTTGGCATCTTCTGGCATGTGTTTCAGTGCTTTGATTTCAACACCTGTAAAATAAGACATCTGAGCTCTTGGGGGTCTCACTGCCTACTCCTCACTACCCGCCTATTCTTTTTGTTTCCTTCCTGCTCACGTGTTCTTTTTCTGACTTCTCCTGGCAAGCTTTGTTAATCAACCATCCACTCTTCCCCACTGTGCCTGGATGATGTCCTAGAATTCTTTTGACATGGCCCTCCAGGACGTCACCGCCAGTCCAGTGGAGCTGGCACTGGAGATGAGGTTTGTGTGTCACCCCAGCTCTCCGAGGTCTCATCTCATCCTCAAATGCAACAGATCTCCCAAATGAGAAATTATCACCTCCCTTGGCCAAATTGCTGAGAGCTGAGAAGAGCCCATCAGTATTCGCTTGACTTGTCATACAGACATCTGGGGAGCAGGTTCAGTCTTCAAGCCAGACTGAGGTGTGTAGGAAAAGTCACTCTCTTTCCCTCTAGGAAAGAGTTGAATTGAATGTATTTCCTAGTGTGAGCCCTTGGCCCACAAGAATGGAAACAGAATGTACCAGGGAATGGTGTTCCCGGTGTCCTTCCCTGGGTTAGTCCGTATTTCGGTTCTCCAAGCAGAGTAGAGGCTTGGTGTTAAGGGGACTCTGGTGTTCTGCTGTGACCTGTCTGCAAAGTCAGAGTTGGGGGGATAGAAATTCCTGAGTGCGCAGTTGGGGTGGGACCCTTGCCTTCCTATATGGCCAGCCACTGGTGGACATGGGGCTCCATCTACCCTCAGGGAAGCTAAAAGTGTGTGTGTATGTGTGTGTTATGTGTGTGTGTGTGTTGACACTTTGATGCTCTGAAAGCATCGGCATTTGCTGTTATGGTTGTTGACTCCCTTTGAGCCATGTTTTCATTTGCTCATCCTGGACAAGACTGGAGCAGGTTGCCAGCCCTCTGTGCTTGGCTCACACTGCTGCCAGCCATTGACATGTAACGGTTACTGTTTAGGATCAGGGAAGCCATGAGGTAGTCTGTGGGCCTTGAATGTATCTACACCACACAGTGATTTTAGCCGTTTCTCTGCATCTTTTACGTAGCTATTTTTAAAATACACAACAAGACTGATTATTTATAATGAACAGAAACTAAATGATTATACTCCCGAGGATGGGAAATCCCATATCAAGATGTCAATCATGTTGTCTAGTGAGCTTTGCTTTCAGATCCTAAGGTGGTACCTCACATGGTAGGAGGAGGAAGGGTAAGGAAGCTTTCCTTTTCTGAGGCTAATGCTACCCTTCTCAGGGTTCCCCATCTTAATATTGCTATACTGGGAATTGGGTTCCTACCTGAGCTGTAACAGGGTCACATTTGAACAGCAGCAGTTCTTAATGTGCTGGTGTAGAAGACTGGCTAACCTGTGGCTTCCTACTAACTTTGGGAATGAATGGAATGTTCGCAGGCTTTCTGCTTATTTGTTTGTCTGTTTGTTTGTTTGTTTGTATTCTCCAAGGCTTGTTGTTTCTTTCTCCACCCCAGGATTTGGCCAGAAAGAGAAACAAAGAGTGAAAGTGCTTCTTCTTTCCAATCCCCCCCTTTCAGGAACCACGTGGCTCTGTGCATTAGCGACCCTCACATCACTGTGACAAACTACCTGACACAAATAACTTCGCAGGGGGAACATTTGTTTTGGCTCACAGTTTTAGGGGATTCAGTTTGTTGCCACTTTGTATCATGAGCTTGGGGAGATCATCATGACAGTGGGCTCCTGAGGCAGATGAGAGATACTTACCTTATGGTATAAAAGAGCAGAGAAAGAGGAAGGGGTCAAGGATAAGATATATTAGGTCCCAGAACCTTCCAAAAAGTGTCACCAACTGGGGAGCAAAACTTCAACCCATGAGCCTTAATAATCTGGTGTAGGGCTTTGAGTTTTTAAAACCTGGCTGTTAATCAGCTGACAAAGATCATGTACTCTCTCACAAGGTGGATAAAGGCAGTTTCATGTCTCCTACTTAGGGCCCCCCAAAAAACATATTTACATAATCGAAACTTCCACTACAGTCTGGTTCTCCCTCCCCCCCACCTCACCCCACTAAGAACTTTCCAGCCTTTATATTTTGACTAGGCTGGCTCTCACCTCAGGGGACATGGAATGCAGGGTGAGTGAGAAGTGGTTCCGATGTCTCTGACCTCATTTGTCCCAGGCTTGATTTATCCCCTGAGCACTATGCTTGAGGCATTTAAAAGCCAAGCTGTGGACTTTCTTATTTTGTGTCCTACCACAGCCTAGGAGAACTGCCAGCTGCTTCTTCTCCCGGGGGAGCAGATTAGAAAGTTACTTGGCTTCATCTCTCTGTTCAGTGCTTATCCTGACTCATCGTGATAAACACAGCGCTTTGAAAAAAGGAAAGCAGATTTTGTGGTTCTGCAGGTCTGATACAAGCATGCCTTTGGCAAGGAGGCTTGTGGAGTGCGCGACAGCCTCCGACTTGGGCTTTCCTTTGATCCAGATGTGCTTGTTGGCTGGAAGGAAGGCTTTGGATTCGTCTCATTGCTTTTGGCTGCCCTGGCTACCTTCTTATTTGATTGTTCAGAAGCTGGAGAGGAGAAACTGTCTTCCTCTCCCACTCTTTCTCTGCCTCTGCCTCATTGTGTCTTTTGCTCCTGCCTCTCTGTCCTCTGTCCCTATTCTGTCTTCCCTGCAATATTTACCACTGCTTTCTTAAACCCATCAGTCATCCTGATCAACTAAACCATGCTCCGTCTCTTTGGTGCCATGCTGTATTTGTAGTTCTAGGAAAGTTCTGGTTAACTAGTCTCCACCTTCCCTTGAAGTCACAGTTCTCCTACATCTGTATCTGGTCTGAATCAGTTACTAGGTATTTCTTTCATAAAAGGGTTTTTAAGTCTTTGCTCTCAGGGTTATCTTTGTGGCAAGGCTTGGGAAAGTTGTATCGGTGCAGAAGTAGGTCTATCTGGAGATTATCCAGACGACTTAGGTTTTATGGTCTAAAATACTCAGTAATTCCCATCACAGGTTAGAAAGGCTCAGGCTAATTCATATTAGGACCGAGAGCATTAGCTCCTATTCTTCTACTGCAACAAATACCTGAGCTGATCACCTATAAAGAGTGAAGATTTCATTTGGCTCACAGTATCAGAGATGGTCAGACATAATGAGCTAGCCATGATGCTTTTGGACCAGTGGCAAGACAGAGCAGAGAGCATGGTTGGAGCACATACCAGAACAGAACCTCTTACTTTATGTCTGGGAAGAGAGGAAGGGGAGAAAGGAAGCCACCATGGTTCTACAGTCCCTTTCAAGGGTCTCTCCAATGACCTGAAGACCTCCTACATAGCCATACTTCCTACAGTTTCACCAACTCCTGTGGTACCACAGTGGGAATCAAACTTTTACCACATGGGCCATTAGGATGACTTAAGATCCAAATGTTAACACTCTTCACCAGATGCCCCCCCTCAAATTTCTAGTCTATCTCACAATGTATATCAGTCTATTTTCAGGGCCCCAAAATGTTAACCGTTCCACCATTACTCAAAGGTTAAAGTCTAAAGTCTGCTCCAAAATTCAACTGTGAGCCTCTATAAAAAGATTACATGACAAGGTATATAGTCCCAAGGCTCAAGGTAACAATTCCTAATCCAGAAGCAAATAATGGAGTAATATAAAGGCTAATGAGGGGAGGCCAGTGACCTAGAGGCACAGTGGGTAAAGGCATTTACCACCATGACTGATGGCCTGAGTTTGGTCTCAAGGATTCTCATTATAGAAGGAGAAAACTGACTCACACAGATTGCCCTCTGATATACACATGTACACAGAGGCATCTTCCCACCATGCACATGCACCGTATGAATATGCAGCACCCTCATGCAAAAATAAGTAAATGTAATAAAGATTCTAAAAAGAACTACGAAGAAGTCAGACCAAAGTCACATGAAGTATCATCTAAAGTCTATGAGTCACATAAAGTATCTCCTGGGCAAATGCTCTGAAAGCTGCTTTGTTGTGCCTTTGACCTGTGGACTTGTATTGCATGTACCCTCTTCTAGCTGCATCACACCAACTCCTGCCTCTGAAACCTTACTGGGTACATCTACGGAAACTTTAGGGTCATGACAATGGAGCCCACCCTAGGCAGACAGTTCTTAACCTCCCTTGTGTTAATACCCACTTAGCAGACTACAACTTACAGGGAAAGACACATTCAAGTACTTAAAATGAGTAGAAGTATATAGAAACAAGCTATAATTAAATGAAATTATCAATATGTTAAAAACCATGAATTTTATGATAATGTATATGCACTAACACTCTAAATAGCTAGACCAGCAGAATTTCATTTCAAAATTGCCAATAAAACAACTGTTATTTTGAGTTTATAGCAGCAACCAAATATAGCAGTAAAGTATCTGATTTCTGTTGGTGTCAAATTTGCAGGGTCTGTTCATACTACTTCAATTTACTTACTTTTAACTTGAAGGGGAACTGGGCATTGCGGTGCATGGCACATAATCCCAGCACTTGGGAGACTGAGGCAGGGAGATTGCCAAAAATTCAAAGCCAGCTTGATTCATGTAGTTGGTTTTAAGTCAGCCAGAGCTAATAGAGAGAGAGATCATGTCTTAAAGTACCAAATAAACAAAGAAAAAAGACACTCAAGCAAAATAAAATAAAATTCAATGGAATAATGAAATTCAAGGAGAGTTTAGTGAAAATCAAGATACAATTCTTTTCAGTAGTCCTGAAGCCCTATTTAAAAATCTCTACCTCAATGGTCCTCAACCTGTGGGACAAGACCTCTTTGGCAAACCTTTATCTCCAAAAAAATTTTTTTCATTACAATTCATAACAGTAGCAAAATTACAGTTATGAAGTAGCAACAAAAATAATTTTATAATTAGGGGATCATCACACTGTGAAGAACCATATTAAAGGGTCACAGCATTAGGAAGGTGGAGAACTAGTGTTCTACCTGCACAGCTGTCTAGCCGAAATGTGTACGGTCTAGCTCTGTTCTTCCATATATGCCACAAGTGAAAGGCTCCTTAGTTGATGTCTTCCCATGGGGTGCAATGGCCACACAGCCCCATACTGAGAAGCTAGGGATGATGGGAAGAAAAAAGAGTTGGTGGTAAAAAAAAAAAAAAAAAACCAAAGAGGGTAAGTCACAGAGAACCATCATGATTGTTGTAGATGCTGTTTTGAGGGAAAAAAAAAGAAGTATTAGGCCAATGAACACAATATCGCAGGGTGAGAGAAATCAGGAGACATGATCTTGAAAACTACTTTCTATGTGTATTTCTGACTTACGATTCCATAAATATTCTAATTTGTTGATTTTCTTGAGACCGTATTTGTCCTTATGCCTGTTTCAGGCCAGACCAAGATGGCTGCACTTGACTGACTTCTTCTCCAATGCTTATGCTGTGGCGCTTTTAATGTTGAACTAGGGATTATTATCTGTGGCCTACAGATCCACTCTTCAGTTTTAAAGTCACAGATGTGATTTTTTTTAATTGATGCTGTATTACCTGGACTGTGACTCATTTCATAGAAGCATCATATAAAGATAAGGACCTGGGGTGCCTTCTGCCTTCATACTGTGTCCTGAAGGTCCTGGTCTAGGGAGCTTTCCACATCCTGCCCTGTAAGGCTGTGCTGTTGCCATTTTGAGAACTTCTGCTCTTACCATTTCAAAACCCACTGTTCTAGACAGCCCAGCCACCAAGCTAACAAGAATCAATTTAGCATTCCTTATTGTACATGGATCCCGGGAAGATATCTAATTCTGTGCTATAAATGGACTTGTTTTCTCTTTCCCCAAAGCTCTGCCCCTCCTCTGGGAGCCTCCAGAGATGTGGAGATTGACCGTGTCACTTTGACAAACTCACTTAATTTCCACCCTCACAAGTAGAATGCACAAGCCCAAGGGTGAGATGCAGATGCTGAAAGGTTCAGCGTCATCTCAGTGACACCGATGGTAGGCAGGTGGGTGGTGATGACCTTCCCTGTGTGTGCATGAGTGTAGACCCGAGCTGGAAGGTCTTTCTGTTCTGCATACCCAGTAGGGCTGAGTGATTTCCCCAGGGACAGAGGATTTATTATGTATTGGAATCCTGACAAGCTCTGACTGTGCTGCGCCCAGTCCAGAGATGACCTTGGCTGTGCTGAGACTGCACATAACTTTGTGAGTGGAGCTCTCATATAGTGATTGGATTTTCCAGAACTTTCTCTCTCCCCCACCCCCGACTTTGCTATTGGAGGGCACTGGGCAGCATAGAAGGCACCTGTCAACTACAGAAAAAATGATTCAATCCTAACAAATTGAACTCTTTCGGATTATAGCATCTTGAAGCTGATGGGGACTCCATTCTAATTCTGAGGAATGGAAGCTAATTCTGTGTGTAGCTGCTCTTATCTAGTGACCAAGAGGCTGTAGTTTTAGCCTGGGTATGGGGGACTTGTTAGTTGGTGCTTTGGCCCAGCTCCGGTAACATTATTTTTACATGAAGCAAAGGTTTCCTACATTTTAGGTCCAAATGAAGTGGAGGGTTTTGTTTTGTTTTGTTTGTCTGTTTTGATAAGCATTTTCAGAATTTTTATTTTATCTTTTGTTTTTATGGTATGTGTCGAGGTCTTGGTATGTAGGCCTGGCTGGCCTGTAACTAGCTATGTGGACACATCAGGCTGCAAACTTACAGTGATCCACCTGCCTGTGCTTCCTAAGTGCTGAAATGCCACGTGTGCACCACAGTGTCTGGCATGCATTGTTAAAGTAACTCTTTATTTTTTATTTATGGGATGTTTTAGGTTTTTAAAATTTTACATACCAAGTATTAGAAATCCTGATGCTACTCTTCCAACCCTGCTCCTGATGCCACTCCTCCACCCCAGCCCTGCTCCTGATGTCACTCCTCTACCCCACCCCTGCTCCTGATGCCACTTCTCCACCCCACCCCTGCTCCTGATGCCACTTCTCCACCCACCCTGCCTGGCGCCATTCTCCACCCCACCCCTGCTCCTGATGCCACTCCTCCACCCCAGCCCTGCTCCTGATGTCACTCCTCTACCCCACCCCTGCTCCTGATGCCACTCCACCACCCCACCCCTGCTCCTGATGCCACTTCTCCACCCCACTCCTGCTCCTGATGCCACTCCTCTACCCCACCCCTGCTCCTGATGCCACTTCTCTACCCCACCCCTGCTCCTGATGCCACTCCTCTACCCCACCCCTGCTCCTGATGCCACTTCTCTACCCCACCCCTGCTCCTGATGCCACTCCACCACCCCACCCCTGCTACTGATGCCACTCCTCCACCCCACCCCTGCTCCTGATGCCACTCCACCACCCCACCCCTGCTACTGATGCCACTCCTCCACCCTACCCAGTTAACCACCCCACAGCTATTTTACCTCTTCTGTATCCCATGGCCAGTATTAGCTACATAGTATTTTTTTAAGCTCACCTATTACAAAGGCTAGATCAATAACAGCCGTGTCTACCCTTTTGTTCCCAAGAAAAGATGCTATCACATGCAGTGTTCATGCCTAAGAGACATACTGCCAATCTCCAAACAAACAAACAAAAAGCAAAATGAGTTTGTAACGTTTTAAGTAATTTATGGGGACTAGTTTTTCCGTGAACACATCCTTATGGAGCACTTATGTGTCTGGGATCCTTGCTAGTGTTCATTGGGACGAACACTCGAAGACTCTCATGCTCTCGCGTTCATGACTTGTTGAGTTTAGTGAATAAGTGAAAGATAACAAAAGATGAAATCCTGGTGAGCTTTCCGGCGAAAGACTTGGAGTAGTCAGGGTGGCCCTCAAATAGGAGGTGACCTAGGAGCTAAGCTGACTCAGCAGCAATCTGACCATGCCTGCCTGGCAGCTTCCATAGACAACGGCTCATGGTTCTCAGCCATAACAACCAGACTCCTTATTCTTGTTCTGTCCTGTCCACCTCACTCCCTTCAGCCTCAGTACCCTGTTTCCCGAGCCCCTTTTCCCCATCGCTGCACCCCTCACCTCTTACCTTACCTCACCTACTCTTCAGCCTTTGTGTCTCTCCTTAGGCACCCATCTCCCTGAGAGGGAAGGACCCCGAGACACTCAGGCTGAGATTAATGTCATTCCCTGAAACTTCGCAGCCCCACCCCTTTCCCTCACCATACAGTTGAGCACACTGCCTTTTCAGCTTCCTCCTTCTTAAGGTTCTGGAACCCCAGAGGCCAGAGCGAAGGTTGTCTCGCTCTGTCCTCTGTCTTCAGCATCCCCTATAGGGACTGGTTCAGTCGCTTTTCATTGAATCGGTGCTTATGGGGATGACCACTAATGTGCCCGGCTGCTATGCTATATGGAATTGGGTACCACGGGCTACAGGAAGCTCAATGGTATATGCAAGTAATTCATTCAGCCTGCTGGGTGTATGTCAAAATAGATGAAACAGTGTAAAGAACTCTGGGCCTCCCCTGGCTTGGTTGAAAGAAGGAGGCACCATCGTATTATAGGTAGATTGGCACGTATCCCTCCCATTGTGCATCCACTTAGCCAGATGCCACAAGACTTCTCACCTGCCTGGATTGGAGCAGGTAAGTGATATGTATGGGAAGCGTGGTACTCCTACCCTCCATCTCCCAGTGCCACTGTGGTCCATGAATGCCGGGAGAGAGCAGGCTCTCAGGAGAGGAGGCAGACTCCAAAGCCTGCTCAGACATGGCAGGTCTATAATGAGGCAATTCTTCATTCTTCAAACTGCTGAGCAAGAACAGCTCACATAAATGTGTGCCCGTGGCAGTCACACGGGAGCCTTGCACACCTCAGAGGCTACGTGGCAGGTCCAGCCATGCAGTGATGCTTTATTGATGGTTGCACAGATTGTCAGTGAGGAGAAATGGGTGGTGCTGTGTAGTGCAGCCTGGGAGGAGGGAGACCGGCTTTGAATCCACAGAGATTCCTGGAAGTAAGAGTGGATGGTTAGTCCTGGGAATCTGAGGAGACACGACCCTTTCATTGCCCCAAACTGAGCTAAGGGCATGTAGCAAACAGCACAGAGTGGAGGCTCCCTTCTACATGCTCTGTGCATCAGTCATTACGGACTGTCTTGGCTTTTACAGTATTCAAAGAGAAGGATTACCAAAGAGGCCTCAGAGCATCAAGCGTGACTAATGAAAGTGAGGGTGACAGCAAATACTTAATGACACATAAAGCCTTTTATTAAATATGAAGAAGCATGGCATAAAATGGCATACACAGAACAATTCTGAGTTTTTAAATTGTGTATGCTCAACTCTGTACAAAAAATGCTGACTCCACACCTATGCCTTTTGTTGTTAATTAGGAGTGGTGATGTGGTGGCTTTCCGCTGAATTTTCCATTTTGAATATGTGCAATACATTTTTGTAATAGCTATTAGGGTTCTTTTGTTTTGTTTTGTTTTTGCAGTAAGCTGATGCAGAGAGTTAGGCTTTGAAGTTGTATAAATACAATTTCTTTCTTTCTTCTTTCTTTTTTAAATTATTTTTTAAGATTGGGTTGATGTGCTCACAGCTCCCTGTACAATAGACACTGGGTAAGGGACAAAGCATGCGGTGGGTAGAACAGTAGAACCAACACAGACCTGGGGACTACTGTGTGGATCATTCCAGGCCTCTGAGGCCCTCAGCAAGTGGTCACAGACAGCCGTGGAGTCAAATAATAGAAGCTTGATGTTAATATCATGGAGTTTTCATGTTAATATCATGTGAGCTCCTAGACATGTAGAGCGATGCAGGTAGTGAAGTGGCCGTGACGGGAGCACTGTCGGCTGTGACGGGAGCACTATCGGCTGTGACGGGAGAACTGTCGGCTGTGACGGGAACACTGTTGGCTGTGACAGGAGTACTATAGGCTGTGATGGGAGCACTATCGGCTGTGACGGGGAGCCCTGTTACCTTTCATGGTTCTATAGTAACCGCTCATGTGCTCCACCCTGGGGATGCAGTGTTCACTCACAGTGCAATGAGATGCAGGACATGAAATAAATACGTATAGGGGTGTATCACAAATTGTGCTAGGTGTTGCTGAAAACCAACAACAATAACTCCCCCCAAACAAAACAAAAAGCAAGCCTCACTAGGATGCAGTGTGGAAGAGTAAAAGACACCACTTTGTGTAGGAATGAGCTCTTCAAAGATGGTGTGTGCAGACTTTAAGTTTTAGAGGTTTTTTTGTTTTTGTTTTTGTTTTTTTTTTCAGTCATCCTCCATGGCTGCTATTGCTTGAATTGCAAACCTGAGCATAGTATAATAGCCAGCGCTGTCTGTGCTTGCTTTCAAAGCCGATTATCAACCAGATCATACGAAACAGAATGCTGGGAAACAGCTCCTTATTTCTGAGAGTAAATTTACTTTTTGATGAAGCAGTTTTGCATCAGAAACTGTGGCTCAAACAACAGTAAAGTCATCTTTATTTTAAAAAGGGGGTGGGAGGAAAGAAAGAAAGTGATTTGGCCTTGGAGCAGGCATGGCTTAGGAATATGATTATAATTATAGCCTATGCATCGTGTAATCTGAGGGAGAAACAGTCTTGTCCAAAGAGGACTAATAGGGAAGGTGGAGAGATTTTTTTTTTAAAATGTCTGTCCACAACCAGAGCTGGATTGTACAGAGTGTTCACCGCCCAGGGGGGAGGTCCACCCTTCTCTGGGGCCAAAATTCTTTGTCTGCCCAGGAAGAGCCAGACTAGTTGCCTTTGGTGCTTGTCAGAGTGTTTCATCGCAGAATATTAACTAAAAAGTTGGGATTCTAGGCCCTTTTCTCTGAATATTAAATAGGAGAAAGAGACAATGGGTAAATGTTTTGAGTTTAGTTGCAAACAATGGGAACAGATTCAGACCATTGGGTGCTGATAGCGAAAGAAAGACCGCTTTTGTGTCTTCCATTGCTGGCCTTCCTGGGTATGAAATGATCGGTGTCGTGAGGAAGCAAGTGTTGTGTGTAAGAGTGACTTCTCCAGCGGGGACTCATCTCTGGTGACTAGCTCCCATTCTACCACTCTGCACAGCACAAACTGAATGTGATAGGATGGGCTGTTGGTTTTCTGATCCTGGGGGTGCTTACATATAAAGTTATGTCTAAGTGTATTGCCAGGGGCCAGGGGTAGCGTTTTAAAAAGCTGCTTAGTTTTATTTTTCATACACTGTATTTTGTAGTATTCTTTCCCCTCCTCAAACTCCTTGATCCGTTTCAACCTCTCTACCCATCCACCTTCATATTCTGCAACAAAACCAAGAACAACCAACTAAACAAAAAAACCCAACAGCAACCTAAAACCAACCAACTAACAACAACAACAACAACAAAAACCCCAAAACCCGTGGAGTTTCTGTTGACCAACTGCTCCTGCCATGGCACCTGCCCTAGAGTGTGATTGTGGTCTGCAGTGACATTCTTTTGAGGAGAATGGATTGTCCTTCCAGAAGGTATCGGGTGAAAATAGCTTCTTGGTTAAGAGTGGGACTTATTCTTCTCAATGCTGGGATTTTGTCTGGTTTGAACCTGTTCAGATCTTGTTGATGCTGTCACAGTCTCTGTGTGTCACTTCTATCATGTCTGGAAGACTGTTTTCTTGGAGTCATGAGGTATATAGCCACATAAATGCCTGCTGTAGAACAGCATCTTCTTTATTGTTAACATCTCTATTAAAAATTCTGCCAGTGTTAGAATTTTGCTTTTGTTTTTATGTTTGTTGGCAGATATATATGTGCTTACCTTCAGGGAAACTTGGATGAAGGGCGGATGGGAACCCTACTCGTTTTGTAAACTTCGTATAAACCTAGAATTATTTCCAAATAGATAAATTGAAATGATGATAGTTTTTTTTTTTTTTTAAGACTCTTTCGTTTTAAAGTTGGTACCTGGCAGATTCTGAGCAGTAAATATCTTGATGGACAAGAAAAGATATAATAATGGGATGCTATAATTATAAGATTATAAGGGAGGCCACTGTCAGTTACCAGTGCTTCTTTACAGAAGCAGCCACCACATTGCTGGAGTCATTGGTTTTTCTGAAATGAGAGTCAGAGAAGCACGGCAGCACTGTTTACAAAGGAAGATGGTGCTTGAAGCAAAGAGATTGGTTTGGTAAGCAATGGTTCTTTAGTGCTCTGGAACACTGGACAGCAGCAACTGTGTTGGGATACAATGTATTTGCCACTGTTGTTGTTGTTGATGTTGTTAATTGTTGTTTTCTTGCTATGTAGCCCAGGCTGGCCTGGAACTGGTGACCCTCCTGATTCGGCCTGTGGAGTGGCGGATTATACCAGTTGCTAATAGTGTGCTTGATATGTGGGGAAAAGAACAGATTGTAAAAGAATGTATGAGGAAAGTGTGTACAGACATGCACAGGGGCGTAGAAGACACTGTGATAAGAGGTGGTGAGACCCTTTCTCAATAAAGTAAAATGACACAAACCATTGTAATAACCTGCATGCTAAAAGACAGCTCAAGCTGCTTTGAGGGTTATAAACGATCCTTGTTTGTGTTTTAGTTATGTCAATTTCCTGCTTTCCTGGCAACTAGTATGACTTATCAAAAGAGGGGGGGGAAAAGCCATTGTCCTTACCATCACCACACAAATGTAAAAGCAGCTGCAGGTGTATTTAAGGCCCTGTTTCCCAAGTGGGTAATGAAAATGGTGTACCCATATGTAAGTTTTTTCTCAATGCTGCTCTTAAAAACCACTGTCAAGGTTCCTCTTTCTTGAAACAACCATTTGTCTGTTCTTTTGACTTCTATTCTTCTGGAAAGCTCAAATCACAGATCAGAACCTCCTGTCATTTTTTCTTTCTTTTTCTTTTTTGCCATTAATGTTTTATGACATGACATTATTTGGATATATAATCTTTTCAAAGAAATGGCAAGGACTAATTCCAGTGCACATGTAGGTGTGCCACTGTTCAGTGCACAGAACAGAACCATGGTGTAACTGCTGATTTCTCCATAGCTGCTCCTCCCTATGGATATTGCCCATTTGATATGCCACATTGCTATATTTCTACAATTTCCAAAATTGTAAAGTGTGCACTGTTCCAAAAGCATAGGTGGACTATTTTGATCTTTGCCAAATAAAAAACCTTTGGTGCTGCAAAGACCACTAGGAAGAATAGGGAAAGAGGAGTAGAGAGATGGCTCAATGGCTAAAGGCACTTGCTTTGTTGCTCTTGCACATGGTGGCTCACAGTTGTCTGTGACTCTATGTCCATATAATCTGATAGGCTCTTCTGTACTCTATAGGTACCAGGCATTCACACAATGCCCAGACATATGTGCAGGCAACACACTCATACACATAAAATAAAATTAAGACAACAAAAGTAAAAATATACCTCACAAGATGGGAAATAGTTTAAAATCATCTTTATATACATGTATATGATAAAGAACTTATATCTAGACTAGATTAAGAATTCTTAAAACCCTAAAATAAAAGGACAAATCTTTAAATGAGTAAAGAACATTTTCTCCAAAGATATATAAATGGTTAATAAACACATAAAAGATATTTTATTTTATTTGATCTCAATAAAATATAAATCAAAACTATATTGAGGGCTGCAAGATTGTTTAGTGGGTAAATTTGCTGCCAAGGCTGACAACCCACGTCAGACCAGTGGGTCTCACATGGTTGAAAGAGCGACCCAATTCCCACCTCTCTCTCCCTCTCTCCACCCCTTCTCTCTTCTCCCTCCCTCCCTCATTCCCCCCCTCTCTTTCACACACACACGCACATACACACACACCTTAATTAAATGTAGTTATAAAAGCTATACTGAGATGCCACCTCACACTCATAGGATAATTATAAGCAAAAAGATAGATGATAAATGTAGGCAAAGAAGGGAGGAACCAGAAGCCTTATACATCACTGAGAGGAATTTAAGTGGTAAATTTCTAAGAGAAACAGCTTAGTAAAAGCACAAAAATTAAAATAGAGTTACTACATAACCTGGCAATTTCAGTTGTAAGTATATGGTCAAAAAGAGTTGAAGAAAGGACTTAAACCAACACTGGCACAGCAGTATTCTTTGTGACATTAGTCAGAATGGCCAATAAATAGGAACAGCTCAGATGCCCATCAACAGGTGAATAGTAAATATGGTAAATATGCTCAAGGGGCTAATATTCTGCTGTTATATTTTATGCATGTTACAACATGGTGAACCCTGGAACACTATGACAAGTGAAACAAATACCACTGGACTCCTCTTATATAAAGTAGTCAGTGGAGGCATGCTCATAGAGGTGGTAGACCAGATGGCTGCTTAGCAGAGGGGAGATGGGATGGTATTGGAAGGCAGTAGAGTTTTAATTTGGGATGATGAAAACTTTCTAGTAGTAAAGTAGTAATGGCTGTACAGCACTGTGAGCAAAAATTAGTGACTCACAATGGCTAAAAGAGAACATTTTATGTTGTGCATACTTTAGTACAACGGCATTAGTGTATGAACTCAAGCCTGGGCTGGAAAGAAGCTTGTTTCACAAGCATGTTTGACACCGATTCATCTTACTTCCTGTGTCTCATGTGTTGACAAGATAGTTTTATCAGTTTTATTTTCTAATGAAATTGTGAACTGCTGGTGTGTATTAGTTACTTTTCTGTGTATTAGTTACTTTTCTGTGGCTAAGATAAAGCACCCTGTGAGGGCAATTTGAGGAAGAGAGGATTTATTTGGCTTAGGGTTCCAGAGGGCTAGGAGCCCATCATGGAGGGGAAGAGCATGGCGTCAAGCAATAGGCATGGCATAGTTGCAGGAAACTGAGAGCTCACATCTTGACCTGCAATTGAAAGCCAGAGAGAGCAAGCTGAAAGTAGGGGAGGCTTTACCCTCTTAAAGCTTGTTCCCCAGTGGCTTGCTTCCTCCAGCAAGGCCACACCTTCTAAAGGTCCCTAAACAGGGCCACCAACTGGGGACCAAGAGTTCAAATACCAGAACCTATGGGAGGTGGTGGTGTTTATTATTTGAACCACTAATTCTGATAACATTAAACAGTTCTTAAAGCCCCACCCAAATATGTTAGTTTGCAGCAATTGGTCCTGGAAGCCAGAGATGTCTATAAAATATATACTGTATTTTCTGGTATATAAGACGACCCCAACTTTAATGTTAACTTTACCTTTTCCAGTTAAAATATAGATTTTTTTGGAATATACTCACCATATAAGACTACTCCTTTTCCAATGCACACCCTGTGCAGTAGACTCAGGCTGCAAACTCTATATTTTAACTGGAAAAGTTAAAGTTAACATTAAAGTTGGGGGGCATCTTATATGCTGGAAAAATATGATAATCCTGACCCTTTACATGTTATATAAAAGTTAACTCAAAACGAATCATCAACCTCAATTTTAAAAATGTAGAGCTATAGTATTTCTAGGGGAGAAAAGCATAAGAGAAAAATTGTGATTATGAATTAGGCATAAAAGTTTTTAAACCTGACACTAAAACCTGGTCCTTTACAACATAAACCAAACTTAAAATTGCTCAAGAATTTAAGTTTGCTCTTTGAGAGACACTATTCAAAATATGAATAGAGGGGAATGCTCCACAGTTTGGAGGGACTAGGGTGCGGAGGCCCTGCGTGTCCCTGCATGCAGGAGGAGCGCGGATTTTCTCGGATTGGAGTGGCAGCAGCAGAGGCAGCAGCAGCATCGGCACCAGCGGCACCAGCGTCAGCAGCGGCGGTGGCTGAGGTTTGCAGCTCATAGCCTTCCGGTGGAGGCGATTGGTGTGGTGGCCGGTGGGAGTTGCTGCGGGAGAAGGGACTCTGGGCAAGATTTGGGTCGTGTGGTGCCTTGGGACCCAGACTGGACTCGGCGGACAGTTCGGCCCCAGAGTCCCGGGTTCTGGCCCAGCCCAGCAAGCAATTCTGCCTGAGGCACTAACTCAGCACGGCCACAGCTCCCCTGCTGTGGCACAGGCTTGGCGGAGAGCTCAGTTCCACCCTAGGCACCACCTCAGCTCAGTGGCAGCTCCCCTGCAGTGACTCAGTCTGGACGGAGCGCTCGGTTCCACCACCGGCGCTAACTCAGCGGAGCCAGAGTTCTCCTGCTGTGACGCAGGCTGGGCGGAGTGCTCAGTTCCACCAGAAGCCCTAGCTCAGTGCAGCTGCAGTTCTCTTGCTGTGATGCAGGCTGGGCGGAGCGCTCAGTGCCACCGGCTCTAAGACTCTGGTTAGACACAGTGTGCAGTTTGAATCCAGAATTCCTGGCTGAGATTGGTGGACAGTTCAGCCCTGAGTCAATAACTGACCACAGCACGCACTTTGGGCCAAAAGACCCTAGCTGAGCTTGGTGCGTAGTCCCAGCCCAAAAATTCTGGCTGGACCCTGTGTGCATTTTTGGGCCCAGAATCCCTAGCTGAGCTCAGCAGACAGTTCAGGCCCTGAGAATCTAGCTGAGTTCGGCCCGTGGTTCAGGCCCAGTATTCCTGGCTGGACTTGGCAGGGGACACAGAAGGCTGTGGATACCTTGGTCTGACCCAACGCGCATTCAGAGACCCAGAACGATTGCAGGACCCACAGCACAGGGGAACTGAGTATCACTGGCTGTGAGAGTCCAAAACAACAGGGCTAACCTCCTAACATCCACACCAGTGAAGCATTAGAGCTCCCAGCCTAGGGAAATCTCGAGAAAACAAGTGAGTCTATCATCAGACTCCCTCCATCCAACTCTGGAAGCTACCCAACAAAAACAAAGAAAGCAAGATATCTAAAGGACAGCGAAAAAGCATACACAAAAAAAAACCCAAAACAACATGGCATCTCCAGTTTACAGCTATCCCAAAGAAAACAACCCAGAGAAATCAAATACAACAGAAATACAAGAAAATGACTTCAAATCCTTAGTAATGAGGATGGTAATGGAGGAAACAAATAAAATTTGTAATCAAATGCAGGAAGATGCAGAAAAACAGGTGAGAGACATAAAAGAAGCACATAGAGTGGAACAGGAAAAATTGCAGGAAAATGCAAACAACCAGATTAAATAAATAAATAAAATGGTTCAAGCTCTGAAGACCTATAAAGTGGCAATGGAAGAAACTCAGGAATATACAAACAATCAGATGAAAGAAATCCAAAAGTCAATTGAAGATCTGAAAATGAAAATGGATTCAATGATAAACACACAGACAGAAAAAAAAAGAGAACATGAGACCTCAGAGAAGAAGGTGAGCAACACAGAGGTGAGCTTTTCTAACAGAATCCGAGAGATGGAAGAACGAATCTCTGGTCTAGAAGATACAATCACAGATCTTGAAGCAACCATTAAAGAAAATGCCAAATCTGGAAAACTCCTGACACAAAACATCCAAGAGATTAAGGACACCATGAAAAGAAGAAATTTGAGGATAATAGGCATTGAAGAAAGAGAAGATATCAGACTCCAAGGCCCAGAAACTATTCTCAACAAAATCATACAAGAAAATATCCCCAATCTAAAGAAAGAGATGCCTATAAACATACAAGAGGCCTACAGAACACCAAATAGAATTGACCAGAAAAGAAAAACTTCCCGTCACATAATAATCAAAACACAAAACATACAGAACAAAGAAAAAATATTAAAAGCTGCAAGGGAAAAGGGCCAAATAACATTTAATGGCAAACCTATCAGAATTACACCCGACTTCTCAGCAGAGACCATCAGAGCCAGAAGGGCCTGGACAGAGATCCTGCAAACCCTAAGAGACCACAGATGCCAGGCCAGACTACTTTACCCAGCAAAACTATCAATAACCATTGATGGAGAAAACAAAATATTCCATGACAAAAACAAATTCAAACAGTACCTATCCACAAATCCAGCTTTACAGAAGGTACTAGAAGGAAAACTCCATCCCAAAGGGTCAAGCTACAACCAAAACTACTCAGGAAATAGATAACTATCCCATGGCAAAAACACAACTACACAAACGCTCGACTGGAACCAACATCAAAATTAAGACTCTTAACAGTCACTGGTCATTAATATCTCTCAACATCAATGATCTCAATTCTCCAATAAAACGACACAGACTAACTGAATGGGTGCATAAACAAGATCCAAACACATCTCACCCATAATGATAGGCATTACCTCAGGGTAAAAGGTTTGAGAAAAATATTCCAAGCAAATGGTCACAAGAAGCAAGCAGGCGTAGCCATTTTAGTATCGAACAAAATAGACTTTCAACCAAAATTAATCAAAAGGGATGAGGAAGGACACTTAATACTCATCAAAGGTAAAGTCAACCAAGATGACATCACAATTCTGAACATCTATGCTCCCAATACAAGGGCACCCACATTTGTAAAAGATCTGCTAAAAAAGCTTAAACCACACATTGATCCCCACACAATCATAGTGGGAGACGTCAATACCCCACTATCACTGAAGGATAAGTCATTGAAACAGAAACTAAGCCGAGAAATAACATCATTAACCAATGCCATGGATCAAATGGATCTAACAGATATCTATAGAACCTTTCACCCAAAGAAGAAAGAATATACCTTCTTCTCTGCACCCCATGGAACCTTCTCCAAAATTGATCACATCGTAGGTCACAAAGCAAGCCTCAATAGATACAAGAGGATTGAAATAATACCTTGTATCCTATCAGATCACCATGCTCTTAGGCTGCAATTCAACAACAACAGAAATAACAAAAAGCCTACATGTACGTGGAAACTAAACAACTCTCTGCTAAATGACACCTGGGTCAGGGAAGAAATAAAGAAAGAAACCAAGGAGTTTCTGAAATTCATTGAAAATGAAGGAACAACATACACAAATTTGTGGGATACATTGAAAGCAGTGCTAAGAGGAAAATTCATAGCACTAAGTGCCTTTAAAAAGAAATTGGAAACATCGCACATAAGCATCTTAACGACACAACTGGAAGCCCTAGAAAAAAAAGAAGCAGAAACACCCAAGAGGAGTAGATGTCTGGAAAGAATCAAACTCAGAGCTGAAATTAACAAATTAGAAACTAAGAAAACAGTCCAAAGAATCAACAAAACCAAGAGCTGGTTCTTTGAGAAAATCAACAAGATAGACAGACCGTTAGCCAAACTAACTAAAAGGCAGAGAGACAGTATTGAAATCAACAAAATTAGAAATGAAAAGGGAGACATAACAACAGACACTGAAGAAATACAAAGAATCATAAGATCGTACTTTGAAGGCATATACGCCACAAAATTTGAAAATCTAAGGGAAATGGACGATTTTCTGGATCAATTTCACTTGCCAAAGTTGAATGAAGAACAGATAAACAAGCTAAATAGTCCCATTTCCCCTACAGAAATAGAAGCAATCATCGAAAGCCTCCCAACCAAAAAAAGCCCATGACCTGATGGTTTCAGTGCAAAATTCTACCAGACCTTCAAGAGCAAGCTAATACCGATACTATTCAAGCTACTCCAAAAGATAGAAATGGATGGAAAATTACCAAATTCATTCTATGAAGCCATAGTCTCATTGATACCTAAACCTCACAAAGAGTCAACAAAGAAAGAGAATTTCAGACCAATTTCTCTCATGAACATCGATGCAAAAATACTAAATAAAATACTTGCAAAACGAATACCAGAACACATCAAAGATATCATTCATCATGACCAAGTAGGCTTCATTCCAGGCATGCAGGGATGGTTTAATATATGGAAATCCATCAATGTAACCCACCATATAAACAAACTGAAAATAAAAAACCACATGATTATCTCTTTAGATGCAGAGAAAGCATTTGATAAAATCCAACACCCATTCATGTTTAAAGTTTTAGAGAGATCGGGGATACAAGGCACTTTCCTCAACATAATAAAGGCTATATACAGCAAGCCAATAGCCAAAATCAAAGTAAATGGTGAGATACTCAAGGAAATTCCTCTAAAATCGGGAACAAGGCAAGGCTGCCCACTCTCTCCATATCTCTTCAATATAGTACTCGAAGTTCTAGCCAGAGCAATAAGACAACAAAAGGAGATCAAGGGTATCCAAATGGAAAAGGAGGAAGTCAAATTATCCCTATTTGCAGATGATATGATAGTGTACATAAGTGACCTTCAAAATTCCACCAGAGAACTCCCACAGCTGATAAACACCTTCAGCAAATTAGCTGGATACAAAATTAACTAAAAAAGTCTGTAGCCTTCCTATACACAAATGACAAGCTTGCAGAGGAAAACCACACCCTTCACATTAGCCACAAGCAATATAAAATATCTAGGAGTTACTCTAACTAAGCAAGAGAAGGACTTGTTTGAAAAAAATTTCAAAACTCTGAAGAAAGAGATTGAAGATGACCTGAGAAGATGGAATGATCTTCCTTGCTCATGGATCGGGAGAATTAACATAGTAAAAATGGCCATCTTGCCAAAGCAATCTACAGATTCAATGCAATCCCTGTCAAAATACCTACACAATTTTTAAAAGACATTGAAAGTTCAATTCTGAACTTCATATGGAAAAACAAAAAAACCCAGAATAGCTAAAACAATCTTGTACAATAAAAGGTGCTCTGGAGGAATCTCCATACCTGATCTCAAACTGTACTATAAAGCAATAGTAATTAAAACAGCATGGTACTGGCACAGCAACAGGCTGGTTGATCAGTGGAATCGAATCGAAGACCCAGAGATGAATCCACACACATATGGTCACTTGATTTTTGACAAAGAAGCCAAATCCTTCAATGGAAAAAGGATAGCATCTTCAACAAATGGTGCTGGTCTAACTGGAGGTCTATGTGTAAAAAAATGCAACTGGACCCATATTTGTCACCTTGCACAAAACTCAAATCCAAGTGGATTAAAAACCTCAACATAAAACCAGAGACATTAAGTCAGTTAGAGGAAAAAGTGGGGAAGAGCCTGGAACATATTGGCACAGGAGACAACTTCCTGAACAGAACACCAACGGCCCAGGCCTTAATGTCAACCATTAATAAATGGGACCTCATGAGGCTGAGAAGCTTCTGTAAGGCAGGAGACACTGTCAACAGAACAAAGCGACAGCCTACAGACTGGGAAAAGATCTTCACCAACCCTGCATCTGACAAAGGTCTAATATCCAAACTATATAAAGAACTCAAGAAATTAAACACCACCAAACCAAATAACCCAATTGAGAAATGGGGCTTGGAACTAAACAGAGACTTCGCAACAGAGGAATATCAAATGGCTGAGAAACACTTAAAGAAATGCTCAACCTCCTTAGTCATCAGGGAAATGCAAATCAAAACAACTCTGAGATTCCATCTTACACCCATCAGAATGGCTAAGATCAAAAATTCAAGTGACACCACAGGCTGGCGAGGATGTGGGGAGAGAGGAACACTCCTTCATTGCTGGTGGGAATGCAAACTAGTACAGCCACTTTGGAAATCTATCTGGTGCTATCTCAGAAAAATGGGAATAGGGCTTCCTCAAAACCCAGCTATTCCACTCCTTGGAATATACCCAGAAGATGCTCCAGCACACAACAAGAAAATTTGTTCAACCATGTTCATAGCAGCCTTATTCATAATAGCCAGAACATGGAAACAGCCTAAGTGTCCATCAATAGAAGAGTGGATAAAGAAACTGTGGTACATATACACTATGGAATACTACTCAGCTATTAAAAACAAGGAATTCCCGAAATTTGTGGATAAATGGATTGAGCTAGAAATGATCATAATGAGTGAGTTAACCCAGAAGCAGAAAGACTCAAATGGTATATACTCACTTATAGCTGCATACTAGCCCAAGGGGCATGTCCCACGAAAGTCTTCACTTACCAGGAAACTGGGACAGAGGGGAGGACATCCCATTGGGACTCTAAATGAGGGAAGCATGGGAGAATAGCAAAATAGAAGGATCCAGAGGGTCCTAGAAACCTACAAGTAGAACATTATGATAGGCAGATTTGGGCCCAGGGGTGCCGCTCAAACTAAGGCACCAGCCAAGGACAATACAGGTGGTAAACTTTAAGCCCCTACCCAGATCTAGCCAATGGTCAGAACATTCTCTACAGTTGAGTGGAGAGTGGGATATGACTTTCTCACGTACTCTGATACCTCACATTTGACCATGTCCCTTGGAGGGGGAGACCTGGTGGTACTCAGAGGAAGGACAGCAGGTTGCCAAGAAGAGGCTTGATACCCTATGAGCATATACAGGAGGAGGTAATCCCACTCAGGAACAGTCATAGAGGAGGGGAATAATGGGAAAATGGGGGGAGGGAAGAATGGGAGGATACAAGGAATGGGATAAACATTGAGATGTAACAAGAATAAATTAATAAAAAAACAAAAAAAACCCCAAAACAAACAAAAACAAAAATATGAATAGATGAGAACAAACTGTGGGGTAGCAGGGGATATTTGCCAGTTTATGTCAATGGGACTGCATCTAGATGATGTGAAGAACTTTTGAAACCCAAGAACAAGAAAACCAGCATCACGGTTGCATTTATTTCTTCCCTGTTGCTGTGATAATATACCCTGACAGTAACACACAAGGGAGAAAGGGGCTTTTGTTGCTTGGTTGTTTGGGTTTTGTTCTGGATTATGATCCCAGAGGGTTAGAGTCAATCATAGTTGTGGCTGGGGGAGAGTGGGATGTGCAGCAGATGGTGTAGGCAATGTGGCAGGAGCAGGAGGCTGGCTGGTGACAGTGCATGGGCACTCAGTAAGTAGATACAGAGTAATAATTGGGGTCAGGCTAAACTTTCAAAGCCATCCCCCAGTGACAAACTTCCGCCAACAAGGCTCTACCTCCTATAGATTCCATAATTTCCATCAGACACATGGTGTAATTTCATATTCAAGCCATAACAATTAAGTTGGATGAGTTCTAAACAGACATTTTGCCAGAGATATACAAATGAAAAAGATGGCAAAGAAAATGTGCTAAATATCACCAGTCATGAAGAAAACACATGAAGAAAGCACAGGGAGACATCACTGGGAATCTATGAACTTGTGGTATATTCAGAACACCAAATATTGAAAGTTGAGGGAGGCAGCAGAGGAAATAGGATTATCATATATTGCTGGTGGGACTGTGAAACGATGTCACTACTTTGGGACACAGTTTGGCAGTATCTTAGAAGTTGAATGCATACCCAAGCATATTTAGCCACTCCACTTTTCAGTATGTACTTGACGCAAATGTCAGTTATGTGTAACATTAGAACTATCTATACCAGAATGGTTGTATTAGCTGATTCATAACAGCCTACAACTGTTGCCAGCTCAAAGGCCTTTCAGCAGGACAAACAATGCTACGTCCATGCATTGGAATGCTATTTGGTAACATAAAGGAACACACTGGCATATGCAGAAAACATGGCTGACTCTCAGATGCACCACACCAAGTAAAATAAGCCAGACGCAAAATATCACACATTGTGTTTTATATGCACGGCACCATGGAGCAGGCAATCGTTAGAATCTATGAACAGATTGCTATTTGTTCTTGGTGAAGTATGACCTGGGTTAGGCCTAGAGAGGCATATTTAAAGAGTACTTACAAAACCATTCTAGGTTTTGGCAGTCGTAGGCGAGCATGGTGGTCACAGGTGCTCTTCTCCAGGCTAGGGAAGTCATCTGGACTAGTGAAGAAGCAGAGCAGATCTCACTTTCAGGGACAGCTAAGGTGAGGGATACTTTGGACATCGAGAGAGCTCTCCATTTGCACAGGCTTCTTGTCTCTCTCTCCCTGGAACTCAAGCAATGACTGGTCTTTGATAGCTGGAGTTCAGCAGAACTAGAGCATAAGGGCATGATGGGTATGGACAGACGCAGGGGTGGGGCCATCAGCCAGTGCAGGTGGAGAAGGTCCCTTGGGCTGTGTCCAGCTTTGCCTAGCCTCAAAGGCATGTGTATTAGGGTAACTTTGCTAGAGGCTGCCAGCGAGGACCCAACCTGGCAGCACTGAGAACGGAGATAGTTGTTGGGGTGACAGTGTGAACTGGTCTTGGCAGTTAGAAGGAGTTGAAGTCAGCAGATTACAGTGAATTCAGGAGAAGCAACTCCCAGATCTTTTCCAGGGGGTTTCCCTTGCTTTCTATCTCTTACTTTCTTTTTTAAATTCACTTTCACAGGAGCTCCAACACAGTGCTTTCATGGGAGGGTACAGCAAGGCTGGCTGCTTTCTCATTTCTTGCCATCGGCCTCATACAAACCCTCATTCTCTTAGGGAGGGCATTTTACTGCCATAAGATGAATGGCTTTGGCCATGGGCAGTTCCACATCTCCCAGGATAACATTTGTCTTTATTTTAAATCATCAACACAGCCTTTAAGTGAGGACAGGGATCTGTGCACGTTTTTCCTCGCCGTGTTTCCCAATTGCTCACATTATCCGCTAATGATGGGATGTGTGCTTGATATGATGCAGAGGCCACTGGGCTGCAGAGCAGTCATTAGCTTCCCCTCAAAAATAAAAAGAGAGGCTGCCATTTGAATAATGATCCCTGGCTGTTTTCTTTGTTCATGGGCCATTTCCTTAATTAGGTTTTAAGCTTCATCTCTCTTGTTTTTAACTAAAAAGCCAAGAGAGAGAGAGAGAGAGAGAGAGAGAGAGAGAGAGAGAGAGAGAGAGAGAGAGAGAGAGAGAGAGAGTATTGTGGGGAGGAGAGGAGAGACATGTATTTCATGCAAAGCAAGGGGCACATGAGTCCAGTAGGAGCATAGTGGACCCTGCAGTGGTCCAGCTGAATAGGCTTGAGTCTTGGGTGGATCCAACCTCTTTAGAGGGACCTTTCTATATACTCTGGGGAATACCTCTTCTACGTCCCATCTATAATTTATTTTATTTGTTTAGATGCAGGTATGTATGTGTGGAGTAGTGTTGATATGCTGTGCATGCATACTTTTAGTTGTGTGTGCTTGTGCATGTGTGTGCATGTTATTGCACATCAGTGTGCAGGCCCGAGACTTTCTGCACTATTTATTGTGGCAGGATCTCTGAGTGGAATCCAGAGATTACTTCCTTGGCTAATCTGGCCAGATTGTATTGGCAATTTCTTGCTTCCACCTGTCCTGCCCTGGGAAGGGGACAGGAGGACTTCCTCCCCTGGATTGTTGTAGGGTTAAAGCACTTTGTTTTATGAGGAGCCCTTGGATCAGCACTCGGCAGGTCAGGTGCTCAGTGAGCTCAAGGCTCTGCCTAGCTGCCATTACTGCTAGTGTTATTAACCCACCCCCCCACCCCCTGGGGGAGAGGTTAATGTTGTGCAGTGTTGTGATTTCATAGCCCAGGCTGTGGTGAAGGGAAGCCGGTAGGCCTATTGGAGCCATAAATTTCAGAGAATGCCGACAACCTCATTTATTTTTTCCCCCAGAATATCATGTTTTCTCACCTGTTGTTTTTTAGCTTGGGAGCAATTTGAGACACTGAGGACGGTGTCAGGGAGGAAGTCAGCTGTGTACGATGGGAATCAACTCTGAATATAGAATAAGGCTTCGGTTCACGGCCGGGGCGGGGGGTGTTTTATTTAATAGCCAGTGTTGGGTGGTTTTGTGTGTGTGTGTGTGTGTGTGTGTGTGTGTGTGTGTGTGTGTGTGTGTGTGTGTGTATGTGTGTGCCTTGTTTTTGGTTTTGGTTTTTTTAGTATTTTGAGACAGGGTCTTACAACACAGCCCTGCCTGACCCAGAACTTCCTATATAGACCAAAATGCCCTCAAATTTGCAGCAATTCTCCTCCTGCCTTCCAAACACTGGTGGTGTTACTGGTGTGAATTATTGTGTCTGGCTTCTACAGCCAGATGTTAATAATTTTTAAAAAGCAGACAAATAGCAGCACCACTCACCACCTAGGTATCAATCAGTCTTTACTTCTTCAGTGAATTGTTCCCTCCCTCACATGTCCAGATGCCCCCTGCAGGGGAGATGCATGAATGAAACCCGCGCACTCTCCCTTTAAATCAAGTTGTGGTTCATGGATCAATAGCATTGTTATCACTTGGGAACTAGAAGTAGCAAGTCTCGAGCCTCATCCAGAATCTACATCAGAACCCACATCAGACCCACATTTGAACATGGCTACGCAGATTAAAGTATGCCAGGCTCTGTGATAATGCAGGCAGTGGGGAGCTGGGCCAATCACACTAAGAGTAAGTACCAGTGAGGTCAGCCCAAGTCTCACCTCAGGGAATGAGAGGATTTCCTACAGTCGGTGACCTGGCTATTGGCAAAGGGAAGATCAGCTGGTAAGAGGTAGGCAAATGGACAAGGACTTCTAAGAGAAAGGAGTGGGATGTAAATAACAAAAGCAAAACCAAGAAACACAATAGCAAAATAATCTGACCTGTCCCAAACTTTGTCCACTGGGTGTAGGTTTCCTGAGCCCACTACTCACACAGGGCCTGCGCTGGGATTGTGGTCTACAGCAACCGTCCTTACAACGGGTGTACTCAACTAGATTTGTGTCTGGGGCATAATAAAGATGGGCTTGGCGTCTGAGTCTAGATAGACAGTTTGCCACTTTGCGTGTCTTAGTTTCATTGGTGACATGGAGGTCTGCTACTTCTCTGGCTTGTTGGGAACATTTGGTTTGTTTGTAGAATCATGGGATTCATACTTGTTATTCTTCAAATACGTGGTTCCATGCTTAGTGAAAATCAATGCCTTACATTAACTAAGACGAAGTGAATCAGGTAGGGCTAGCTCAGGCTCACACCAGGTCCTGGCCTAGACTGGGCAGCAGCAGAGTTCTCCCTAGAAGAACTCTAATGCCACTCTAGGACCTCTGCCCTCTTAGGTTTGCAAAGACAGTGCTTGCCTGTATACCTTACACTGTTGCTTTATTTTTTTAAAGCCTATAATGTACTCAAGAGTAACTGAATCTCTGATCCTCCTGCCTCCACCTTGGATGTGGTAGGATTGGGTGTGGGCCACCACACCAACTTAATGTGGTGCTGGGGTCTTGTGTGTGTTAGGCTGTTAGGCAAGCACCCTACCAACGGAACTACGTCGCTAAAAACTGCCTTTGCCTTTTAAAGGTTACTTTCCGAGCTCTGTCTCTAATGTCTGGGTTTTTTTTTTTTTTTTTTTTTTTTTTTCCTTTTGACTTTCCCCTTCCCCCCCTAACTAATCCTTTGTAGTCCACCACTGTGTTTAAGGAAAGACAGGTAGATGAAAGGAAGCACCATGATAACAAGGAAATGGAAGACTAAAGATGCACCCTTTGCCAGAACGCAGGGAACAGGAAGTGAGTGCAAGGAACAGGCAGATAAATGCAGGGCTTGTGTATTAGAGGCGATTCACCTTGAATTCAGAAAAAAAGAACTTTTTTTTTTTTTTTTTTCAAAAAAAGGGATTAGTGACAAGATTTGCAAAAACTCCCCCAGGGAAAGAGGCTTAACAAAAGGAGACGTTATAGAATGAGATTGAAGTGAATTAACTAATCGATTTTCTGTAAGGGTTAGAGGACACAAGATTTATTTGCAAGATAAATATTTGGTAATTGAAACCTACAAGCATTTTGTTGCTGCTTATTTCCAGGTGAGGCTTCCTTCATCGCGGGGAGGATCTTAGGGCTGAAGAACTCAACTCAGTGTGGTCTAGATCCTACACAAAGGCTACTGCCCCTCCCTTTTCTTCCTTTCAACATTCAATGCATTTTTTTTTTTTTTGTACTTCAGTGATTCAAAGGATTCCCCACCCCCCAATCAAAGACGTTAGTTTGAAACTTAATAAGAATAATTTGCAGCCAGTGCTAAGATCATTTCTTTTCAACAGTTCTTTCTTTCAAGAGGAGCCTTGTGCTAGCTCTTTGTTCATTCCACCTTTACAATCCTGCATTTCCTCTAGATCCCTGAGAAGTGTCCTGGGACCCATCTTGTCTGTTGACAGTGGAACATGGCAGGTTACCTGATTGGCCTTGTTATAGGATGTGATGCCCTGTCAGCAGAACGTGCCACAGGCAGTCCCTGCCATGTAAGCCCTTCTCTGAAATGGCCTTGCCTGCATTTCCTGTATCTGACCCTGCTGGAGGGTGTTGGGTTGGATTGACTCACTAACTTACAAAGGCATATTGATTTTTCTGATGATCTCTATGATTTCTTTGCCTTTAGGATCTAGTGTGCTGCTGCCTGGAGGATAAGGGTGGGAGATTGTCCGTCTCCGACATAACTCTCAACTCCCTTACGGTTATTTTTGATTCAAACTTCTTTCCCCCTCTTTTATTCCAGTTATACGGTAAAGGAATATCTAATTATAGACCTAGTTTTCAACTACTCTGCTGCAGGGAATAAAGAAGGCCTAAAACATCATCATTGTTACCTGTTCTTTCTCCCTCCCACACAACACACACAATCATCCCCTCCGTGTGTGTGTGTGTGTGTGTGTGTGTGTGTGTGTGTGTGTGTGTGTGTGTGTCTGTGCTCATGCAGATCACGTATGGAGGGCAGAAGACAGCCTCGGATACTGATTCCCAGCCTTCTCCCTTTTGATTCAGACAGGATTTTTTTTTCCCATTGGCTTAGAATCTGGCCACATAGGCCAAGCTAACCTTCCCTTCTAGAGATCTACGCATCTCCTCCTCCCACGTCACCATTGCCAGGATCACAGGTGTTACCTCTGTGTCCATCTTTTAACACGTGTTCTGGGAATCCTAACTCAAGTCCTCAACTCATAAGGGAAGTATTTTATCCATGGAGCCAACCTCTTAGTCCCAGATTTTATATTTGAAGTGTACTGGGTGGACAGGTTCCTTTAAAATAAGTTAAACTGGGCCTTTAGGTGCAAGTCATGTAGACTTGTCTCCAAATAAAAAGTATCTGGGAAATATGTTGACAGCTTAGTAGTGCAGAGCCTGACTAGGATGCACAAGGCCCAAGGGTTGGTTGGTTTGTTGTTGTTGTTGTTGTTGTTGTTGTTGTTGTGTTTTAAGTTGCAATCATTTAGGAAAATGTAAGAAAGGGGAAAAGGTTTTTTTTTAATATAATAAATTAGTATTATTAAAATTGCAAAGGTTTTATCATTATTAGTTAGAATTTTTCCAGATAAAAATTGGTCTGTTTACCCATTGAAATCGTCCTCATGGTTTTCTTTATCATTGGGATTCAGTCCACCTTGCCCTATGATAAAAACATGCATAAGTGAGAACACATGTGTGCACACATGTTCTTTGTGGGCTATCAAGGAATAGAGTGGGCAACTCACTTGCTCTTATACCAACACATTTCTGGGCAGAATGAACATGGCTTCCACAGGCATATGTCTCCCGCCTGGACCATTGTTTGAGCATTGTAATATGGATTTGAAGTACTTTACAGAATATGCAATGTAACAGAAGAAAAAAAAGGCACTTCTCTGAAATAGAACAGCAGGAAGCAAGAAAAGAAAGACAGAGACAGCATTAAACAGTCATTGTTTCTCATTTTGGACTCCTGACTTAGGCCCTATGAGTTAGCTTTTTTTTTTTTTTTTAAACACCAAGCACAGATTTATTGAAAATCCTTACTATTTAATTTAATTTCATAAGAAAGCTGGGCACTTGAACAACTCATTCTGCTCTTACTGGTAAAACCTTGCATGACTTTTCTTCTATGGGGATGATTGTGTCAGCTCTCAGGTACAATGAAATTGAGACATAGTCTCCAGGCTGGTTACTTCTCTGGGAGAGCACAAGAGATGGGAGTGGCTGGGATGGCTCAGGAGTCTGTTTTAAAACCATCTTTTGTTTGTGAGTATTTGAAGGTGGTGTTTTAGCAGAATGAATCTCCTAGTGCATGACAGAGCATCCACAAAATAATTCAGGAGGGCCTCAGGACAAAAGTGAAGTCAAGTATGGTGGCGCATGCTTGTAATCCTAGCACTCAAGAGAGGCAGAGGAAGGACTGTGGCAAGTGTGAGGTAGCCTGGGCTACAGAGCAAGACCTTTCCTCAAAAACACCAAACCAAATAAAAGAAAACAGCCCCAAATGGGAAAAAAAGCACGTTTCTTTTCTTAAAAAAACAAAAAACCAAATCCCCAAAACCAAAACAAAACAATCATTTATTCATATTTCTGTACATGAGTGTGTGTACCTGCCATGGTACACATGTAATGGTCAGAGGACGTCTTTTGGCAGTTGGTTTTCTCATTCTATCATTTGGGTTTCAGGGATCATATTCTGGTAGTCAGGCTTGGCAGCAGGCACTTTTACCCCCTGAGCCATCTTGTAGACCCCTTCCTCTAATTATTGATCTCCTGGGTTTTTTGTGGTTTTGTTTTTGTCTGGAGTATTCACCAAATGCATCCCTGCAGCTGAGCATGCATTCTCAGCGTATCCACACCCACTGTCTAAGAGCCTGTGAGCAACTGGAAATGCCCAAATGGGACTACTTTCACAAGGTCTGATCAGATATGGGGAGACACGAACCCCATGCACCCCAACTGGGGAGACCAGAGAAACAGTTCCAACCAAGTCCAGCTCAGTGAACCAGAGTTGGCTGGATTGTTTCCCCCCCCCCACAGAATCTTGGGTAATTTAACAGGAGCCACATCACTGAAAAGCCATGACTGTGCCATACACAGGAAGCTGTGTCCCAGGGCTTCCTGTAAATTTGCAGGCGTCTCCATGGGAGAGAGTCTCTTTTCTGCGGCAATCCTCTGTTGTTTATACAACATTAGGGGTTGACCTTGTGGGTCTTGTAGGAAGTACATATGTACCAGGAGAAAATATGCTCAGGCCCCATTAGTTCATGGATTATGACATCAGCCTCTCGCAGCAGCCCATTTCTCTTTTCTTCCTCTTCCTCCCATACCTCCTCCATTCAGTCATGCACATATAGTTTCCTAGACAATGCTGTCTCCTCTGCACTCCTCCTTCTTTGCTCCCTGCTTTGCTTTGGCTGCTCTCATTTGTTTCTGTTTTCTCGGTGATCCTCCTGGTGTCCCACATGGGCTGCCTATTGCCTGCAGCATCTACCCTACCATTTCCTCCCTGTTGACCCATCCTAGAGTCTCTGTGGTGACAAGCAGTTTCTTGGATAAACCAACGTGTCTTCCTTGTTGATGCCCTAATGTGGAGAAATTTGACATTGAATAAAATGTCATGTATGTTCCAAGCTTTGATTTGGTTAATGGCTTCAGTTTGGATTGATGGTTGTCTTATTTAGGGTTTCTATTGCTGCAACGAAACACCATGACCAAAAGCAAGCTGGGGAGGAAAGGGTTTATTCAGCTTATACTTCCTCCGTTGCTGTTCAGCACCAAAATGAAGTCAGGACAGGAACTCAAACAGGACAGGAACTCAAACAGGACAGGAACCTGGAGGCAGGAGCTGATGCACAGGCTATTAAGGAGTGCTGTTTACTGGCTTGTTCCTCATGGCTTGCTCAGCCTGCATTTTAATAGAATTCAGGACCACAAGCCTAGGGGTGACACCACCCATAGTAGGCTAGGCCTTCCTCCATTGATCACTGATTGAGAAAACGTCTTACACCTGGATCTCATGGAGGCATTTCCTCATGTGAGACTCTTTCCTCTCTGATGGCTCAAGCTTGTGTCAAGTTGGCACACAAAACAGCCAGTACAATAGGTGACATCTGGCCCTTAACAGGTACTTAGTAAATGTTTGTTGAGTGAGAGGAAAGGAGGCTGGTCGGTGGCTCTACTGACCTTGCAAAGGCATGGTTGAAAAGGATGATTTTCTCTGAATTCACATGTATGTTGTCTCTTGGCTTTGTTCACAAGTTGGAGGAACCAACTTGAAAGAGTTCCTTGTTCCACCAAATGAGTAGTACACACAGGGAATCTTGCATTGGGACCATTTCAAAAGCACAGTTTCCACAGCAGAATGTGTTCACACACGCACCTGGAGTGGATGGCTAGACTCTGCAGCGTGCCGACCCATAGGAAGTTTCAAAACATAGCTCTGAAACCCAGGGTGTTCCCTCATCAAGTCCTGGTCTTCTCACATTGTCAGGAGTGCTGCCACTCCCAAGAGCTGCCTAGAGAAGGCAGTGATGTGAGAAAACACTTAACCTGAGTCCCGGCTCACAGGACATGCATGGCTCCTCATAGCTGCTGTCACGAGCGATTAGCTGATTGGCTTGGTGCTCCTTGGCTGTGGCTTCACAGTCCCTGCTCTAGGAAGCCTCCACTTTCCCCATGTTTGTCAGTCCTCATTGTAGTAACCCTTCTGAGGGGAGTTTTCTCTACAAATCTCAGACTGGACACCTCATCTGTTTCTGGAGGTTCCCGATATGCTTGTCCCTAGCAGCTTGGCTGCCTTTCCATGCACCTGCTCTGTGCTGGCACGTGACTGTAAAGAGAGGGCAGCTGCCTTTGTGGTGGGGCCTGCTGCTGCCCCGAAGCTAATGTCACAGGAGGTCATTCACAGGCATTGGTTGTAGAGATATGGGGGTTGGGGTGGGGGATGGTGGCTCCCCAGATCTTGTAGCGATCAATCCACACCAGAGATGGCTCCTGAGAAGTTTGAGGCTCTAGGTTTGGAGATGACCAATGACAAAACAAGGTAGGACGGGCCCTAGAGTACATGTCACATGAGTATCCATTGGGGGAAAATGGTTGTATTTTTAGCTTGAGGAAAAGGTGACCCTGATGGCAGATGTGGCCAAGTACATCTGTAACCATTTGATGCATAGAGGCTCATAGAACTTCCTCAGCAACCCTTCCAGACAGTCGTAGTTATTGTTCCCACTTTTCAGATACAGAAACTGAGGCAGAGGCTGCCTGTGACACTGTCTCCAAGAACCCACTGAGAGCCAGTGAAAAGACTGAGGTCCCATTCAGAACCTCTGTGCCCTGAACTCCCAGTGGAGGAAGGCCTCCATCTTCCTGTTGAACTACTGCAAGGCAGAATAAGACTCATCTGTGTGACGAGTGAGTCTGTACAATGGCAGTATAACGGGTGGTGGGATAGCAGGGCACACAGAGCCCATGCTTCCATGCTCAGGCCTGCCCAACTGTGGGGTAGCATCCTTAATAGATGGCGAAACCCTCTCCCCAGGGCTCACTTCTTTGCTCAAGGAGCTTTGGGGCAGAGTTTTGGTTTCTAGATATATATTGCTGCCTTGAGAGCCATCAAGATTTGTGGTCTTTGCATTCTTTATGGAAATTAATTCTCTTTCCTGGATTCACTCCAACCCTGTGTTCTTGGTTTATTTGAACAGATGGTTCTGTGCTGCAGGTAACCACCCTGCAATGTAGAGAGTGTTCAGTGGTATCCTGATCTCTACCCCTAGGTTGATAGTGTTTCCTATCTTCCCAGTACTGAAAACCCAACATGTCACCAGAAACTCCTGAGGGCCCTTGCAAGACAAAGTGATATCTGGCTGAGAACAGCTGCTTTGAAAGTCCCTTTCCTCTTTCTTAAGAAGCCTGCTTGGTATTGCCTTAACCATCCCTACCTTTAGGGTCTTGGTGATTTGGGGTGAAGGGCCTTGGGTTGTCCTCAGACATCCTCCATTTTCATGTTGGTGGCTAGGAGGGTGAAGATTTTTATTCCTTTGCTTTCTTAGGAAACAATATTCATATAGTATATATCAACATATAAAAGATGTACATTTATAATTTTATACTTAAAATATAACATTTTATAGTGATGTAAATTAAGGGATAACATTTGGGAAACAGGGATAAAGTCTTTTTCTTTTCTTCCTCCTCCGTGTGCTTATATTTGTTATCTGTTTGTTCTTCCTATAAAAAAGTATGGTTTGCTTGTATAAAACAAGGGAAAAGTCTCATTTTTACCTTCAAAGACTTTAGGAAAATTCTCATGGGAGGTCAAAATGGGCCTCTGAGCCAGATTCCAGTATGAAGACTTTCCCGTACCTTCTCTTTAACTCTCTCACTTTATGCTTCCCCATTTGAAAATGATGTTCACAGAATGGATTTAGAAAAAGAAATATGTTAGAAATTCTGCTGTACACCCTGCCCCACTAGTGGGGTTTCACTGTGGCCTCAGGCTTTGTCTTTTTACATGGCTTTAATTTTCACCACAACCTGCATGTAAAATAAATATCTAAATGTGGTATCATACGCACACTTCTGTGATAGCACATGGTGGTATAGACATCGGTTGAGGCTTTTCTTTTCTTTTTTTGATGCATTAAGTGGTAGTCTGGGAGATAGGCCAGGCTTGTTTGATGAGCTGTTTAATTAATGTCCCCTGCATACACCTGAGTCTGTCACACTCCTCTTAGTGCATTTATTACATTTTCATATCAGTTATTAGTACATTTCTTTGAATTTGACACTTTATGTATTTTTAATCACACAAATAATGAAAAGATGGGCAGTCTTCATGAAGAATTTGAATAACCCAGCGTTACGTGGAAAGAAATTATAGTTCTAATAATTCTACCCTATGACTCTGGACTGAGGTAAAGTATTTCCAGCTTAGTATCTGCCCTTCCCTGATTAGAGAAATTGTTGTTTATTGTCAGAACTGCCAGAAAAAAAGCCTATGTTTCAATAGGCACTTACATTGATGGCCAATCCACTTGGAAACAGAATTACATCTTTTAAGAAATGCTCTGAGTTTAGTACACATGTTGACTACACAGAAACCTTAAATCATTACCATGACTACATGTTCGACTCAGACATTATGGGGCTGCAGAAGCGGCTCAGTTGGAATCGGGCTTGCCTAGTATGCCAGAGTCCATAGAGCCAGTGTGGTGTACACACTTGGAATCCAAGTACTTCCTAGATGGAGACAAGGGAAGTTCAGTACCATCATCAGCTATTTAATGAGTCTGAGGATGACTGTGACCAAGAAGACATTGCACATGACCCAGTGACAAGGGCCCAGCAGTGTGTCCTGACTATGCATGTGTGTGTGCCACAGGCAGAATCCCCTCTGTGTTCACACAGAAGGGGATTTCTGGATCTTCCTGGTGCTCATGCATAGGACACGGGAGCTCTGAACCCACGTTCACAGCTGTGGAAGGGCTGGAGAGGGCTATGAACTTAGGCGGGCGGGGGGGGGGGAGGGGAATGACATATTTTATTTTTTGCTAACTTCTAGCCAGAACTTGCTACCATCTTAGCTTAGAAATGGAGGTGATAAGCCACGGCAATGGTGACTGTCACCATACGAGTCAATGGCATTTTCATTCTGTGTCTGTGTGATTGCAGACGCCACCTTGCTGCTTTCCATGGTGGCTGTAGATTCAACCCTCGATCTTCTTTGGGGTGCACTCCAGAGGAACCAGCCATAGTTGCACATCACAAACCTACATATTGAGCATTTGAAAACTTAATTGTAGTACAATTTTCTTATGTGTTGTCACTTTTATATAAAGAAGGGAATTCTTAGAAGGGGCCCTGAGTTTACTGACTAGAGCAGCCAGCGATGTGCTGTCCCCTTACAGCTTCTCATCTTGAAGGTGTGATACAGCACAATAGTGACAGGCTGGATAAATTAACGTGTCTGCTTAGAGTTTCCTAAAAAAAAAATGGGTAGCCCAGTGATTTTATGTGTGAGTATATGAGAAAAGGGGAAAGAATATAAGCTGTGCTTCCTTGTGCTCTTCAGACTGCTTGGGAAATCTCCATCTTAAGAGCAAGGTATAGGTTAAGAGTGGCAACCAAGGCTGACAAACCCAACTCTAGGGAGGTTGAGGCAGGAAGATTAAGTTCAAGGCCAGCTTTGGCTACATTGTAATTCCAGGCTAGGCTGAACAAGTAATAAGAGGTTCTGTCAAACAAGAAGAAGGAGGAGGAGGAGGAGAAGGGGAGGAGAAGGGGATGAGGAGGAGGAGGAGGAAGAGGAAGAGGAGGTAGAGGAAGAAGAGGAGAAAGAAAGACAGAAAGAAAGAAAGAAAGAAAGAAAGGAGAAAAGAAAAATGTGTGGACATCTCTTAACTTTTTCATCACCAGCTTTAAGACCTAGATTCCATAACTAACAACTTCAAATATGAGGAGCCAAGAGCTTATGTCACACCTGATTTCCTCACATTCTGAGGAGGGAGATATATAAGGACATTTAGGTGAGGAGGTGTTTATTTTTTTATTTGTGTGTGTGTGTGTGTGTGTGTGGGTGTGTAACTGTGCAACTGTTTGTGGGTGCCCATGGAGGATAGAAGAGGAGGCAGTTCTTTCTCTTGGAACTGGAGTTGCAGGTGGTTGTGAGCTGCCTGCCTGACATGGTTGCTGGGATCCAAACTTAGATCCTCTGCAAAAGCAACAGCCTCCTTTAACTGCTGAGGCATCTCTCTAGCCTGAGGTGTTTTACACATAACAGGAGTCAAAAAGCTGAGAAGTGATGCAAGGTGTTTTAGTGAAGGAGGCTATGACTACAGTGGACTTCTTTTTCCCGGACTTCTGATATCAGCCATAGGGAATTGCATCTCAGCATGCACAGAGGATGCTTCTCCCATGAGAAGGGATGTTTAGGCATCAACTTTTCCCTGCAGCAGGAGGGAGGTGAGTCAGTGTGTTAGTAATCATGATGGCTCTCTACACTCACAGTAGAAACCTGAAGTCCAGCTGTGCTAACACTGGTTGTTTCTTACGTCGAGTTCAGAAGCGACAGAGTTAAAGGTTCTTTCAGATGCAAGGTCTTAGCATCCATTCTGGTTTTTGGCTCTGTAACTACAGAAACCACTTGAGCAGCTGCAAATAGCATTAGCTCTAAGCTCGTTACAGATCTTGCAGGCTCATTCATTGATTGCCTTCGATTTCCAGGACATCTTGGATATAGAATTAAAAAGACTTTAGTTAAGCCAATTAACTTTTGTGGCGCCTGGGCAACTAATATGGCGTGCTAGAGGTCATTGATGTTATTCAAATAGCAGTTTTATTTGTGCTGGGATTAAGGAAACCAGGCAAAGTGTCCACGAATATTCTATAATGTGTTGCTTCTGGGTTGTAGTAGCTTGGCCTTTACCATCTGAGTCTGACCTTAATTACACATACAAGTGATTGGGTCATGTTATCCTTTCTGGAAAGTGAGCCTTGATTGCACCCCCTCTCAAGTCTCCATTGGGCAGATTGTTGCCAGCCAAGTTTTAGCATGAGACTTTATCTCCCTGTCAGTTATGAAGCTTTAATGCTGAGGTGTGGTGTGAAGGGCCCGTGCTCTGGGGCCCTGCTGCCTCCGTTCAGATTCTGAATTCCCCATGGTTTCAGTGCCCACTTCTGTCACTCAGACTCTGCAAGCAGCTCCAAGCTGGGAGTTTCATGACTAAGGTCTTGACGTGTCCAGCTGAGTTGTGTGGCTTTCTATTGCCCATGGAATGTAAGCAGAGTTGATGACTGTGACTCACAGGCTCAGAAGTTCAAGAAGCAGGCACGTCTTCTTCGGGCTCTTTCCTCAACCTACAGGCTGAGTGCACATGAATGCAAAGCCGGAGAGATGATTAGGGCCATGCAGTGGGAGGATCATGGGCCCCTGCATCAGCACTCAGGAAACAGTCTGCTTATCAAGAAATGATTTTATAAGTAAGAAATATACCTTTATTATGGTAGGTCTTTGAGATTTGGGCATGTTGGCATTGCTTATGTCCCTTAATTAATAAAGCATTTGCTAACGGCGAGACCTGGGAATGTTCTGTGCCTCAGTAACCTAACCTGTGAAATGAGGTAATTACCTTCACCCAACCCAATGCAAGCACTCAGTGATTACAGGCTGCTCTTATTAATAATGAATTATTTCTGTTGTTCCCTCTGAGAAAGATGAATTGCTTTCGATTGGAACATCAGAAATCAAGTAACCAAAAAGAAGTAGGCTACAGAAAGCAGCTCTTATCCAGGAGTGCAGACCCAGCCAAGGGGTGTTTGATTGCCTGTCCTTAAATCTGTGGATGGACACAGAGACGTTTGTTCTCTGGCACATGTGGGCCTGCACTCATGGTTTGCTTTGTGGGGTTGTGAAGCATCTATATCTCAAAGGTAGTCTTATTTCAGAGCCTTGGGTACATGCACATCCAGGAGTTTAGAAAATCTTCAGAAATCACAGATCAAAAATAAAGCAGTAAGAGTGTTGGCGATATGGGTCCAGTGGCTCAGAGTGCCTGCTGTTCTTGTTGATGACTCAAGGTCAAGTCCTAGGTTCTAGGTCAGGCAGTTCATAACTATTTGTTACTCCAGCTCCAGGAGATATGATGCCTTCTGGTGGATTCTACAGGCCACTTATATATATGTGTGTATGCTCACACACATATACAGACAGACAGACAAACAAAAGTAAAATCTTTTTCTTGTCTTTTTTTTTTTTTTTTTTTTTTTTTGAAATAGGTTTAATCTTGTGTAGTCCTGACCGTCCTGAAATTCTCTCTGTAGACCAGGCTAGCCTTGAACTCACAGAGATACAGCTGCCTTTGCCTCCTGAGTGCTGGAATTAAAGGTGTGTACCACTGCTGTCTGGACAAGGGTAAAATCTTAAAAATGCCGATTGGTTTGCTGAGTAGGTGGGCACCTCCCCCCATTTTGAACACCATGTCATACTAGCACACCAGGGCAATGCTGGCTGAGTCCAGCCTCTGACGTTGTGTCCTTGTATAAAATAATGTCACATCTTCACCTAATTTTGTCACCCCAGAGCTTGAATTTATCAATGGCCATTGTCAGGTTGACTATGCTGAACAGTAAAAGCTTATGTGACTTTCAGGATGAAAATATATAGTGACAGTAGACAGGCTGAGGAGAGATAGCCATCTTTTAATTCAGGAGCTGCCAGGCTGGAAGCACTAGGCATCCATCAGAGACCACCCTGCTTGCCTTGTAGTAGCCCTCCAGGTAGCTAGCTGGGAGTGTGCACCCCAGGGCTCTTGGGCTGGACCTATAGGATTCCTGGGACTGTTCCTTCCAGCTCCAAGGCACAGTATCTTTGAGTATAGTTGCTTTGACAAAGAGAATTGCAGCCCTCAAGGATTTGCCTCAAACTTCAGAGATCAGGAAAAGGACAACATGAATAATATTTGCTTTTGGCCCTTGATGACATTTTGTGGCCATACTTGTATTCAGCGGGATGATTTATGCAACGTGACACTTTCCCCGTTCAGAAGAAAAAACGCTGTTCTGTGACTGAGCACTCCATGGAGCCTGTTCATTCTGCTGTGCTCACAGTTAAGGAGTGTTCCTAACATCAGCTTAAAAGATTTGCAAGTGTATTTACTTGGGTACATAATCGCTCTGAAGTGCCGTGTGTTGCAGTGACACTCTGTGTGCAATAATTGAGTTGAGAGGAGTGCTAAGTGCGTTTATGTCATAATAAGAAAATAAAACTTCCTATAAGCAGAGACCCCAAAATTATAGATGATTAGTTTTTATTGCAACAGCTCTAGTGACAAATCTGAAAGCTGTCATCCCACCCCACAAACATATAGATTTCTAGCAACCTATTTCCATGAAAAGCACAGAATTCACAAACCCTGGCCAGGAGCATTTAAAGCTTTATAAATGCACTTGAAAAATCCCACTGCCTGCAGTCACATTCGGAGTTAGTTGGTCTGATGGGTTGTAGATATTGGTGGAAGGTTACATCTTGTTAAAATGAGAGGACCTTTTTTTTTTTTTTTTTTTTCTTAGAAGTTAGGACAAATGTTGGCATTTGCTGGTATCTCTGCCATCACCACCACCATATTCTAAGGTTCGTTCTTTGTCCAGCTTTCTCTGGGCCCTTCACATATTTTTGCTGCATCCAATTGTTGCAATAACACCGTGAATCCTGATATCGTCCTTTTTTTTTTTTTTTTTTTTTTCTGTGAAAGAATTGAGGCTGGCAGAGGGCAGGAAGCTAGTCTCATAGATAGCAGATTGTGGCATACAGACCTGAACTTCATACACCTGTTTGGAGAGTTCCTGATCTTAGCTCCCAACAAACTACCCAGTTGGTGCGCATTGGTGGTCTTCCTCTTTTCATTTGATCCCTAACCAGCAGCAACTATCTTGCAGGTAGCATTGTCACACAATTGGCATGCATTCTTACCTTCCTTACCTGCCACGGCCAGCTGTCTTCACTAGGAGTCAGAGTGGATAGAGAAGTAACTACATTACTTTCTCCTAATGGAGGGGCATAAAGCTTACTGGTTACATGCTACCAAAGATGTCACCTCCTTATTGCCTTCCTTTTGTTCTCCTGTCCATCAAACCTTTGTGAAAGATGTCCTACTTCTGTTTATCAGTCATCTTATGGCGGCTCATGATGGTCTTATTGCATTAACAGGGTCCTTCATAGACTGCCTCTCCCTAGAGATAGGGAGCTATCTACTACCCCACCAGCTCCTTTTCTAGGAGCTCTGTCTCATCTGTCATTTCTCAAGCCTTCCCAAAGCCCCCCCCCCTTTTTTTTTTTCTACCTGGAGACTATGACAACCAGTCATTCCTGGTTTGGGCTAGAACACCTTCCCACAGCTGGAAGAGTGACATCCCTGTCCTACAAGCAGGAACGTCCTTAGGAAGAAGCCACATAGAGAATGGCTGTGCTGGATGTGAGGTGTAAGTTCAGATGAAAATGATCTACTTATCTATATTTCAACTTATGCTTATTACGGAACCCCAAACAATCCTTGTATCCCAGGGTAACTGCATCATATCTTTGTCAATATGCCCTCTCTCTCCTGAACCCGTGTCCTGGTCCATGGTGAGAAATTTGCGAATATTTGTTTGATGAGTAATAATAATAATAATAATAATAATAATAATAATAATAATAATAATAATAATTTCTGTTTAATCTTCCTTGTGTCTCTTGGTTGTTAGTGTAATGATGGCTTAAAAGATTAGTTTAATGAAGTGCTGTCTTAAATTATAGTTGTTTTGGAGCTCAAAGGAATGAGAAAAGCATAAAGGATTGAGCCCAAACGTGAGGATGTAATATGCTTTAATAATGAATTAATTTGAATGGTTTGGGGCTTAGGTTTTCTCTACATCATTGTATTATTTATTTTTATAGTCATTGTAACAAAATAACCAAGCAGCCCCTCAAATGAAGTAACAATTTCTTTTGGCTCATAGTTTTAGTGGATATCCGCCGTTCTGGTGGGGAAGGCATGGCAGTTTATGGTTGGCAAGAACTTGCAGTATGTTTGTGTATGTCTGGAGAACCAGGAAGCAAGAGAGAACAGGGTGGAAGGTGCCTGGTGCCCTGTAAGGCCCACCTCAGCAGCCTTCATCCTCCAACTAAAAACAGTGCCACCAGGTGGAGACCAAGGGTTCCGACACATGGACATGAGGCCGGGGTTGGGGATGGGTGCCTGTTTCACATTTTCAGAGCTTTCTTGGAGATGGGAATTACCAGGACTCCTGGTGTTAGGGTTTTCTAGGGAAGCAGGAGACTTGCCTGTGATTCCTCATCCTGCCCTGGACCTCCATCAGGCCTTGTGATGTTATGAAGCTCACTTAAGATACACAGTTTTATCTCTGAGAAGGAATTTAGCCTGGAGTCCGTGTTGGAGTACAGTGGTGCTTTGGCTATTGCTACTTCTGGTATCCCACCTCTGCTCTAGTTCCTAATTTTGAACACGTTTAGAGCCCCTCTCTATGATTGGCTTTTATCCCAACCACTTGTGATTGCTCAGAAGTGTCCCCACTCAAGTCCTACTCCCTCTGGGGTGGCTCGGGGACATGGGGGGGGGGGCGGTTCCAGGTGACTCTCTTCTAGATATGCAGTTATCATGTAGGGAAAAAAATATGACCCAAATGTATGAGCAGCATTAAGTGTCCTGACAGTGAAATAGTGCTTTTCTGTTGTTAGTGTTTGTGTGAAATGATCTGGCAAAATAGATGCTGCAGAAATAATGCGTTTCTATGTCTCCCTTCTAAAGTGATAAATGTTCTCAGCTCACCAAGGGATTTCTTGCCAAACGCTGATTCTGCTAACAGAAGGAGGAGAAAGCCTCATATGTTCGCTAGTGACAGAGTAAGGCGAAGTTTCTCGGGCTTGCCTTCCTTCTGTGGCACAAATGCTAAGAGGCGATCTTTTTTAGGGCTGTGTTCTTTCTGCCAAGGTGCTTGGCTAAAGGCACACTCAGACTGCTGTGCCGGAATATCTCAGCTCCTTTAGAGAGGCAGAGAAAATAGAATTGGGGGTGTGGGCATCATCAAATACTGTTGGAATCTGGCTGTTACAATAGGGGCTTCTTTTGAGGAAGGCACTTGTACCACAGCGCTCGAGTCCTCTGGAACAGAAGTACCAAGAGGGAAGAACAAGGGACCTCTGGGATTTGTGGTGGCTCATTGTGGGTGGTCTTCATGTGGGGAGAGAGGGGGGACCTTTACAGATGCTTTCCCAGTGTGTCTGCAGAGCAGTGCTGGGGCGGGGGTGGGCATCCTTATGTCTGGTGTTCTGAATGAAGACACTGAGGGTCAGGAGGCTTGGTAGGTTGACTGGCTTAAAGCAACATAGCCATCAGCCCACACTTCTGTGAATTGTCAGCACCCTCAAAGGGTGTTGGGGGGGGGGGGAAGGGACCTCTTGACTCCGCCTCTTGATCCTGGGTCCTACACTCCATCTAGGATTCCATTCTGCCCTCTGCACTGAGGTTTTGTTTCCCTCCACTTCTCATCGCTAGTTCGTCCTCTCCCCAGATCTTTAGGTGGCTTCTGAGTTCCCAGCTCTCATCACTGCACTGCACTGCACTGCCTTGTCTTTCATGATGTGTCCCTCCTTAGCTGCATGTACTCCAGTGACATGAAGCAAGGACAGTTGGCTGAGCCCCAGGCAGCCAATTATTTTGGTCCTTCCTAGCCCTGCTCTTACATGTTCACCTTTCCAGCCTATTCGCTGCTCATAAGATGGGGGTCACTACCATCCTCATCCCATTAACGCTCTTCCCATCCCATCTCATCTTTGTCCATTGATTCCCAATAGCACGTGCAGTGCTGACATGGAGCCACAGGCTTCCTTGGTGTTCATTTCACCCGTTGTCATGGGCATGGTGTCCAGAGTCCCACCTGGTTGACCAGAGACACAAAGTGTAGTCTGTGGAACAAATAAATGGAGTGTTAGGAACAGGAGCACAAGCATGAAGGCCCCAGTCTTTATTACGGGGGAGCAGCCACCTCTTTCATCTGAGTCACTCCTGTCTTCCTGCTGTGTGATTCTGGGGACCTTTTCATACGGTCCTAATTTGCGAAGGTGACTGGTGACTAGCACAGGCAGTCTGTGGAGCCATGTCTGAAGAACCATGTGAGAGGTTTCTGGAGCGGGTAAGGCTTTACGAAAACCTTCTTTGGTGCCTCACAGAACAGGAGGAGGCTGTGAACACATGTGACAATGGGAAAAAAAAATCTCTCACAGAGGCCCCAGCACACTTTCTAGGTGGGTTTCTCCTCTCCTTAGGTATTTGCAATTGCAAGGCCTGGGTGTGTTCCTTCACTCCTGGCTCTTGTATTGCCCTTTGTAGGGCTTAAGGAGGGTGGAGGCCACCGCCAGCATCTCCTTTGTGACCGTCAGGTGGCATTCACTTTCTCTGAGCTGCTTTAGGGCAGCTATAGCTCTTGTCAACCGACTGTCCGCAGTTTTTGATATCTGATGCTTTTTTAGAGTCTAAGCTGCTGTTGGCAAAAAAATCAATGAGACGTGATTATGGGAATGAAATAGGCCTCTCAAAACCAGTCTGAAAATATTTGGGCTGTCAGTCTGTTGTCTCTCTACCCAGAAAAAGTTCAGAAGTCTAAGTGATTAGATGTCAGGCCTTTTTGAGGTTTGAAACCTCTCTCCAAACCTTTCTAACTTTCACCAACTAAGTAAGCCATTCACTGCCTCAGTTCCCTCCTGCAGCACACAGTCAGCACCAGCTTTTAGCGGAGCGATGACGATAGCACAGATAGACACAGGAAAAGTGTTCAGTGCAGGCCTGGACTGACTGGTTCTGCTGTTCCTGTTTATCTGCAGGGATTCTAATTGAACTTGGATCCAGCCTTTTTAAAAGGCTGTTTGTATCATTAAAAAGTTTCTTTTTCCTCCAGCTATGGCAGATAGTTTTGCTGGGTATAGTAGTCTAAATTGGCAGTCCTGTCCTTTTAGTGCTTGTAGTGTATTGCTATAGATTCTTCTAGCTTTCAGAGTTTCCATTGCTAAATCAGGTGCAATTCTGATGAGTTTTCACTTATATGACATTTTTTTTTTGCATCTTTCAGTACTTTTTCTTTTCTGTATATTTAGTGTTTTAACTAGATATCAACTTGAGAATGGGATACATGAGAAGGATTCTAGGGAGGTTGGCTGGAAAGACCTGTAGTGGAGGAAAAGGAAAGGGAAGGTGATGCATTCTGTTCCAATAAAAAACACTTAAAATAAGTAAATAAAGAAAATAGCAGGACCCCCTACTTTGTTCTAAACAGAACTACAAATTGCATATCTCAAAATTAATAAGATAATATTGCCACCATAAAAGTTAGAATATAGATAGAAAAACAGAAGAGGGAAATAATTTGCTGTGAACACAGAAGATATCTTTTTAGCTGCATGTATGCAGATTATTGATTTAAAATAGAAACAGGGCAATGGTCGCTTGTGCTATGTTGCAAACCCCTATATGCCTTTTCCCTGCACTCTGACACAGTTTGATGTGGGCATGCGGGATTCAGGCAGTTGCTGGAAGTCAGACACATCTCTTCTTGTAGGTCCCTTCCTAAGGCTTTTGATGCCTGTTACTGCCCAAGGCCACCAAGGGCTTACCCCTGATTCTAGACAGTCATGGGCTTCTATCCCTGTTCTTCAAGATCTTCTGATTCCAGCAACATGAAATGTTTCCTGGCAAGACCAAGACGTTTACCTGATCTGATTCCAGCAAGCACTAACAACCCGAGAAGGCAGGATGACTCCTCAGGGTGACAAGAGAGTAGCATACACTTGGTCCATTAGCAAAAAGCACTTGTTGGCATCTGAGCTGCAGAGAGAGAGGGCGGGAAACAGAGAACTGCTGAGTTAGTTCCAGATCTGGGATCTTGGCTTAGCACCTATCTTGTTGAGATTAGTGACCCTAACAGAGGTTAGAGTGGTCCTGGATGTCAGTGGGGTCAGCAGCTCCTTCTCAAGGAGAAAGTCCAGGGAGAGATGCAGGGAGATCTTACTGGAAAGCCAAGAGTTAAATAAGTCATTTCCCTTCCTGATTACTAGAAGGAAAATACATACAAACAATGCAAAGGTCAGCACACTGGGGCCTCATAAGAAAACCCAAAGGGTCTGATGCCCCTGTCCCACTGCTGGCTGCTGGAAGTTTCCTTTACATCTTAGGAATCTGGCAAAGGCCTTCTTTACTTCACTCCTTTTCTTGGGATCACTGTCCCTGTCCTTCAGCCCTAACCTGTTGGACAGGAAGTGCATTGCTTCTTGTATTGTGCCTGGGGGTCAGTATTCACAAGCAAGGCCAGAGCTCTACCAGGGAAGCAACACCCACCCTCCCAAAGTCTTTCAAAGCCAAGTTTTATGGTCTCAAAAGATTTGGAAACTGGAACTGGAAAGGAATGTGTTTTGAGTGACACATGGGCACATCCTGTTTTTCCAGCTGAGCCTTGGGTAGAAGGCTGGCCTATGCTGGCCAGGAAAAAATGGTGCTTCCTTCCAGTTCCCACATTTGAAGGTGGAGGTGGGGGAATGAAGAGGAGATAGGTGTTTATACCTTGGAAATTATCCCACCATTAAATATCCTTACACTTATCACTTAAAAATCACTCTCTGGACACCCGAGGATTAAGCTGCAGCGAAGCTCCTTGTTTTTCCTAAGTTGAAGCTGGAGAGCTGTGTTAGCTACTCAGTTTGAAGTGAGGTGCCGTGTGATGCCCACAGGTTTGGTGCCTCAGCCTTTCTATATGGACCTGAGCATTATGCTGCTGTTTTCACACGGACATAAGAATATTGTGAACTCCTTTTGGAAGTCCCAATAAGAAGCAGAAATTCCATTTAAAGGGAACAAAACTTAAGTCTTTATTCAAACTGATTGCTGTCTTAGGATCCATTTATGTTCTTACACACCTCTAATGGTCCTCCAGAGCTTCTGTGTATGTGCATTGTTGTCTACTGGTATTTATCACATTAGATTTTAAAAGTAAGACATTTGAAGAGAAACCAATTTAAAAGATAAAATGTATGATGCATTAATAGTATATTAAATGAACAATGACTGGCATGTTCTTTCCTTTTATCTGGCAAATTTCTTTAATGTTTGACTTGGGCAGGTGGATTCTCACATGTGTGTCTGAGTCAATCTGTTGTCAGTGGCTGATATCCATGAAGTTAACCAGCTTCCATTAGGTAGGGCTCTGTGGACCTGAGAGGCCTTCAAGAGCGTCTGGACCAATTTTAGACTTGCTGCTTTAAATAAATTATCACAATATGTGATTATATTTTAAGTTAGTGAGTGGTCACTGCATAAAATTATAGATTTTATTGTGATATTTCATGTGTTTGTGTGTGTGTGTGTGTGTGTGTGTGTGTGTGTGTGTGTATGTGTGTGCACGCGTGCACAGGTGTAATGGTTGTTAATTTGGCACAGCTGAGAAGAGGGAACCTCAATTAAGGAATTGCCCCCATTAGCTTGGCCTTCGGGCATGTCCGTGAGCTTTTTTCTTGATTGTTGGTTGCTGGAGTAGGACCTGGCCCACTGTCTGTGGTGCTTCCCCAGGGTAGGTGGTCCTGGCTTATATGTGGAAGCTGGCTGAGCAGAAGCAGGGAGCAGCTCTGTAAGCAGCATCTCTCCCTGGTCTGTGCGTCAGCTACTGCTTCCAGGTTCCTGCCCTCATTCCCTCAGTGGTGGATTACTATGTGGAAATGTAAGTTGGAATGAATTCCTTCTTCACATTTCTGGTCTGAGTGGTTTGTCACAGTAACAGGAAGCTCACTAGGACGTCAAGTGAGCATGCACCTACAGCTGTAGGTACCTTCTACCTTGTTTGTTTTGTTTTTGTTTGTTTGGGGATTGATTTGATTTTTCTCTCTTTCTTTTTCTTCTTTAAGGCAAGGTCTCTCACTGGCCTGAGCTTTCAGGGTAGTTTAGGCTAGTTGACCAACCAGCCTCAGAGGTTTGTCTGTCTTCATCTCCCCAGTGGTGAGATTACAAGTGTGTGCAACAATACCTGGAACCTGGTGGTGGGGGCTGCTGCTGCTGCTGCTGCTGTTGCTACCTCCTTCTCCTCCTCTTTATTCTCCTCCTCATCTCTATCCATCCATCAATCCATCCATCCATCCATCCATCCATCCATCCATCCATCCATCTATCCATTCATGCTCTGGGGATTGAACTGAAATCTTTGAATTCTAGTGCTTGCACAGCAAGTACTTTGTGTATGTGTGTGTGTGTAATATAGTTCAGTCATATTTATCCCATCACTCTCTCTTCTTCATGCTAATCTCTCTTCTCTTCCCACATACCTCCTTATGCTTTTACATCTTAAAAAAAAATAAACAACACAGACTCTACATCCAAACACAAACATGCATTAGTGAGTGGATCCAGGACCGTGTACACTCAGAGCAAGGACTCCTCCACTGAGTTACATCCCAGGCCAGTGTTAGTCTTTCTGAATATGGCTTATTTTGCTTAACATGATGATCCGATCTTCAGTATGTGATGGATTTTTAAGGAAAACTGTCTTAAATTGAGATGAGTCAAGACAGCCCCTTAGGATATTCCTTGGAGAAGGCAGCATTTGATTAGCTGACAACTGTTTCTTTGCTGGGTGTTGCTTCAGCTTCCAGTCAGAGCCAGGCTCGGTTTTCATGTTTCTCTCTGGTTGTTCTAGTGAACGTGAAATGCAACCTACTGTCTCCAACAAACATGTCGTTGCTAAAGTTTTATCTTTATAACCATCTGAAGAAATCGTGTGTGGTACCTCAGAATCACATGCCTCTAATATTTTCCTCTCTCCTTACAGAAATACAAAGAGTATGAGAAAGATGTTGCCATTGAAGAAATTGATGGTCTCCAATTGGTGAAAAAGCTAGCTAAGAACATGGAGGAAATGTTTCACAAGAAGTCCGAGGCAGTGCGGGTAAGTCCACTAGTTTCTGCGCTGTGCTGCCCAGAGATACTCAGGCAGCTAGTGTTTGGGGATGGGCACTGATGAGCCCAGCATGCTAAGTTTGCCGACCACACAGATGTTCTTTCTCACTTCCTCATTCTGGTAATCAAGAAAAGCAGTTCCTCTTTGCAATCTTCATGCATGGGGTACTGAAGCCAGTTTTCCTCTCTTGGTGTTATGCCTTCAGCCTAGAAACTGCAAAGCATGCATGCCCCGACTCCGAGATGCTCGAATTAACTTCTCGGGGTCACTAGGGGGCATTGCAGTTCACTGGACGTTTTAAAAAAAACATTTAAAAAATGATTGCCACAGTGTGGAACCGAACACCTCATTGGGGCAGATGATGTCTGGAAGAAATTGGATGTTCTTGTTTTATTGGAGCATTACTGAGATTGCAATGTGTGTATTGATCCAAGTCGCTCACTGAGATTTCATGTGAGCTGGATGAAGGGAACTGTGGTGTCTATGGGTTTTTTTTTCCACTTTGTCTTTGTTTTCATTGCTGAGTTGGCTTCCTACGTTACTTTTTACTGTTGGTACACAGTTCGCTGCTCATTTTTATTCGGTCTAGGACTATAGCTCAGGGCATGGTGCCACCTAGAGTGGACTTTTCTATGTTACTTAAATCAACCCAGAAATCCCGTCATGGATAAGGTCAGACGTTTGTCACCTGATGGCTTAGATCTTGTCGGGTTGAGGCTCGAGACTGACTGTCACACATAGGGGAAGTATTGTCTGGACTTGGGACCATGTGACAGAACACTATGACTTTGCCTTCATGAGTGCCTTCTCTGTAATCTATTTTCTATGCATTCCTCTCTGTGTGTGCTTGTATTTCACTTCTTTTCAAATTTGAGGAGTGTGGCACCTGTTCACTTTTTTGATCCAGCTTTTTGTCCTTTCTTCCAGCCACTATTGGGTAATTTCTCCTGTCACTGTGTTGTGTGATTTCCTTGGGCAGATGACGAACATGTTTATTAATTGATTCTACTGCTTCTGCTTCTGCCTGCTTGACCATTTAGGTTGTTTGAACATTTTGAAATCAATATTACTGCAGTGAATCTTCCTGTATACCAACAATAAGCCAAGTAATGTAAATTGGTGGGCATACCTGAAGGACTTTGCCAATATTCACATCTCTCGAATTTGCCATAGCCCAAGGTGGAGGCCGTGTTGCTATCTTCAGCTTACAACAGGGAGACAGGGAGAAAGAAGCTCCATAGCTTCTCTGCAATCACATTGATGTGTGGCTCCAGGTCACCAGAGTCCACGTTGCTCATCACCTCCATGTTCTCAGTATCCTAGACCATACACTACTTTCCTTAACGGGAAGTTCTAAACCTGAAGACATCCAGAATGTTCTGAATCTAACTTTAAAGTTATTTGTGCTTAAGAAAACATTTCTGACCATATATATATAAATGTATATATATGCACATATATGCATATATTCATAATATATACACAAATATATGTTTTTATTTTATTTTCGATTTGGGGGTTCTAATTTTTTAAAATTCCAATTAGATAGTCTACGTATGTGTGTGTATATATATGTTTGTGGAGAGGGTCACCTGTGTCACAGTTTGTTAGAAGTTATCTTGTCAGTTCTCTCTTTCTGCTGAATGGGTATTAGGGATCAAATTCAGATGGGTAGGCCTGGCAATCAGTGTCCTTATCTGCTGAGATATCTTTTATTGTTGTTGAGTTGTTATTTCTCACCGTGCTTTCTTGGAAGTCTCTCTGACAAGCCTCGAACTCAAGCGATCCTCTGCTCCAGGCTCGCGGGGACTGGGATAGCAGTTGTGTTATTATACCTGGCTCACTTTCCCTCCATTTTAAAACTCTGATAGCAACGTTATCAGCTTGAATGAAGAGATATTGTTTTCATTTGCATCTCTTTGCAAATCACAGAATTGTAGGAGAGAAAAGAAAATAAATAGCCATTCATTCTGATTGAGCAGTTGGTAGACAAGAAAGGCCTGGTGTCAGGAATGGGGCACTTGAGGGAGTGGACATGCAGGGTGCTCCTTGGCAGAAGCACCGGATCCTGGCCCTTGACCCTGTGCAGTGTGTGCAACACTGTAGATGGATGAGGACAGCTAGGCAGCCCCTGCCCCACCCCCTCCATGGATCTCCTTTTCTCTCATACCTCTCTGGAGCCGTGCAGAGTATAGTGCAGAGTATATGTTTGTAGGTTTACTGAGCGCATGGCGCACCTGGCCTGGAGCTGGGAGATTATGCCGTTTAGATTTTGTGTCAACCCCCAGGAGTTATCATTGTCCTAGAAGTGAGCAAACAAGCTGAGCTGCGTGAAGTCATTTGCCCGGGTCACACTCCAGGGCTCAGTGGAGTTGAGTTTTCACATCTTCTAGGAAAGTGTACAGCCGTGCTGCATATTCCTGCAAAGGTAATGCTGGACAAATGGAAGGACTACTCTGTGCATGTCTGGATAAGGCCTTCTCCATCTTATGGACATATGATAGAGAAGGAGTCCTGGGGCTGCAGGAAGCATCCAGATGGGGGCACAAGGGAATCGGAGCTGGTTTTAGCCTCTCTGTATTGCCTAATTTTAAAACCATTTTTACTTTAAATTAGTGACATTCAAAAAATATGGCTGGTGCAGTTTCTTTGAGGAGAAGAAAAAAAAAAAAAAAAAAAAAAGGGTCCTGTTTGAATTGAAATGTTTCCAGGATAAACAGCCTGTACACTCTGACATGTGTATTTTCTGTATTTTAATATACACAGACAGACCCTTTGTAAGCAGACTGGATGCTGCCTCATCTTGGGAATCGCCTTTAGTGTTCTGTGGTTCTCCTTACCCATAGACCCTCTGTTCTTATTGTGATACTGACCCTGGCTTCATGCCTCCTAGATGGTGTTCTTCTACTGTGCTATAGCTTCCAGTGTTTGTTGTTGTTGTTTTGTTTAATCTGGATTCAGGTGGGATTGGCCTAGTCCCCACTGCGCCCCCTGTACCTCTGTTGGAAGCAATTAAAAGCCACTGGGCATCTGGAATGAACTGCTGGCCTATGTAGAAGCAAAGGGAGAGGTGACTGGGACTCTTCGTGATATATTGACAGCAGAAAGCTGTGAGCATTGGAGGAGCCAAAGACCTCACGTTTGCCCTGGAGCCACCCTTTGCAGTATAGCACTAGAAGTAGGCTCTTTTGCCAGGAATCTCACCAAGTAGACAGCGGGCCAGGAACAGCACAAACTTTAGGACTGTTATTTCCCCAGCTCCTCTGTCCCACTGCTAGTAATTTGCACCAGATTCAGAGTCCTGGGGTCTTTTCTTTATCCTTCATGGTACCCCACGCTTAATGGTCCAATGTCACTCAGCATTGTGATTTAAGAACACATACAAGGGAAACCTGGTTTACAAGCAACGGCGAATATCAAAACCACCACTGCCACGTGTGGAGTGCCTTGGAATGGTCTGTAGCCTTAGGCTGGCTCTGGCTGGTACAGGTAGATTCCATTAGCAGTGGGGAAGCCTGACTCCAGTAACCCAGCCCTTTAACACACGAGGCCTGTCATCTGCAGGCCTTGAACAATGTTGTTCTTTTTCTCTGTCTCTCTGGCTTGATTTCATCATTCTCCCCCTATCACGTTGCCCAGTGATTAGTTGAATCAGAGCGATTTTATCATGCTCCGGCCCTATTTGAATTCTTCTCCACTATGCAATTATCCTATCACAGAAAGTCCTATTTTCTGCCCGTCAGATGTCTGAGGTAAATGTGAAACCTAAAGTGGCCTGCCCATTATATAACCCCTGTCATAAGGCTCATAATGGACTACATGCAACTTTTTTTTTTTTCTCTTCGGACTAGCAAATTATAAATAACCTTAGCCTCCATAATTGCCATTAACATAATGGTGCCATCATTATGACAGCTTTTCTTAACTCTATTTTGTAGCAAATTTTAATGCCATGGGTAGTTTGAATAATTTTTGTAAATCCACTCAGAGGCCAGCTCCAGGTTGTTTGAAGGAGCAAGGCTGCCGCTTGCTTTTGTGCACAACAGTTATGCACAAGGCGCTGTTTCCCTTTCTGTATTCAGATATGTGTATGCTACCCAGCCCTCAATGGATGTTGCTGAGCAGTTGATATCAAGTTTCTGCTTCCTTTGAATGGCCAAGCGGCGGAATCGATTTGCTTTTAGTTCATTAGCATCTCAAGGAGCCTCTCCAAATGCAGGATTTTTGCAGAAATAATATGCACCTGTCTCCTGCCGGTGGCACATTCCCATTGGGGCATTTTTAAGTGACACCTGGGCTATTTGTCTATGACATAAGTCAGAACTTATTTGAGATACTGAAAGAATGCAAATTTGCCATGGCTTCTCTATTCTGCTGAGCTGCTGGTATTAAGAAAAGCGCCCAGCCTGGTCTCCACGATGAATTCCAGGACAGCCACAGGTACACAGAGAAACCCTGTCTTGAAAACAAACAAATAAATACCCCCCCCCAAAGTGTTTTGAGTTGAAAGCTGCTACCTCGTCATGGCTGTGTGGGCAGTCCCCAGCCTTTGTCTTTCTGGTCTGGCCCTTCACTGGGAGCAGGCAAAGCTGCCAAGCACCTGAAAGCATCTGCTCCAGCTCTGGGGAACTCTGACTAGGCAGAGCCACTTTAGAGAATTTGCAATTCTCAGGTGCACCCTCATTTCTGAAATGTGGCATCTGCGGCGTGGCTTTTGCCTTGGGTCATGCGGAGACCTTCTAGATTTGGGCACACTTGACACCATACCCCATTTTCTCAGGAGTCCTGGTTTCTACAAAGGAGAGGTTTGGCTTCTTGCTGGGTCCTACAGATCTTAGGTCCCCCCCAAACTTAACCGCATATCTGAAAGATAGGGGTAGAGCGCATATTTTGCTAGACTACAAAGCAGAACATTATTTAATTGAAACAATCTGAAGTGTCTTAACTTCAGTGAGGACAGGAGACAGAAAGCAAGTTGTACCTACACTCATGACATGAAGACTTTGCTGTCTTCAAACCTTAGGATGAGATGTTTAATACCATCTCCCAAATGCTCTCAGCTTGGAGCTGTAAGTAAGCCTCATCTTGCACTCGCTTTCTGATTTCCATTGGTAAAATGAGAAATTGGGCACTTGAAAAAGTGTTTTGCTTTAAAACACACACTCGTGCTTCTTGGAAGAGCTAAAGGAGACTAGACTTTGTGCTCAGGTCTCCTTCCTCCAGCTACCTGCTGTTCCTGTGGAACTGATTCCTATTATAGCTGTGCAGGGAAAGTAATTGCTGTTGTACAGTAATTCAATTTCAGCGCATTCACGCATCACTTCCCCGATAGGAGCTTATCTGGAGAAACCTCGGACTTGAAAGCTTTTTATCTAGAAATTCCACATGCCTTGAGTCGTTTTTCCTAGGTAACAGATCTCAGTATTTGCATTTAATAAACATTTACCTTCTTAGAAAAATGGATTTCTTTCCTTTCCAGAAGAGATTTACGCCATCCTTCCAAGAAGCCAGAAGGTACTATTAAAGCAACTTTCTTCAGCTGTTTCCTGACTGATGTACATCTAGCTATGCATGATTGATTATAAAATGCATCTACGCCACAATGTAAATATATACACCACAGCACACAGGATGCTGAACACAGCTAAGGCAGACTCTAGCAGCAGTGGGAGCTAGGAGTGGTTCTTATCTATGGGGGAGAACACTTGTGCCTTCAAAACTCATCTCTGGAGACACTGAGAACTGTTGATGAGGCAGTTTCCAAAGGCTTTCCATTAGGTTGTGAATGAAATCAACAATTTTCTCGATAATTTCTGAATTGTCTCAGTAGAAGATCACACGTCCTAGAATACAGGAGCAGCACAGACTGGACAAATCGGTTAAGGATAGGAGGAAAGGAAGCGAGAAAGGAAGGAACAAATGAAGGAATAAAGCAAAAGTGACAACAGCAGCAACAAAGGTTGGTTAGATTTAGCCGGGGTTCACAGAGACTGGAGGGGCAGACACTAGGTCCTCTGCATAGGTTTTTTTGTGGGATGCTTAAAGAGTGGGAGTGGGGCTGTCTCTGACTCTTTTGCCTGCTCTTGGGACCCTTTTCCTCCTGAGTTGCCTTGTCCAGCCTTCATATGAGGGTTTATGCCTAGTCTTATTGTAACTTGTCATGCCATGTTTGGTTGATATTCCTGGGAGGCCTGCCCTTTTCTGAAGGGAAGAAAAGGATTAATGGATTTAGGGATGAGGGGAGGTGGGAGGAGGAGGAGGAATGGAGGGAGAGGAGGCTGCAGTTGGGATGTAGTGGAAAAAAATACTGGAAAAAAAATGTCTGTGTCTGGGCACATGCCTATAATCCCAGCACTTGGGAAGCAGAAGCAGGAAGATCCTTGTGGAGAGAGAGAAAGCCCTGAGTGAATGTGTAAGTAATGGATGAAGTCCTGAGTGAATACTTATTATTGATAAAGGCCAACGCCTCAGACTTGCAGGTATTGAGAAGGCCTTACTCTGGTCCACGAGTAGATGTTGAGTACACAGAAAGCATCCACTGCAGCTTTCTCCTCTTGGAGGTTAAAAGCATGAGACAACCCTCCTACAGACATGTGGTGCAAAGACCACTTGATGCTTCCATCTGTGACGTATGTGGTAAATTCCAGGGTGCTGTGGAGTAGGTGCTGTTCTGCCAGAGTGAGACCATCCCCCACCTGATCTCAGCTCTTCTATATGCATGTCAATAATTTCTCCATCCTCCTGTCACATCAGTCAGGTCTCCAGGACCAAGCCATTCCTAGGTGCAGCGGGTTTCTGTGAGTTCTAGGCCAGCCTGATCTACACAGTGAGTCCCAGGCTGGAGAGGGCTGCATTATGAGACCCTGTCTCAAAAATAAATAGACAGATAACTTAGTTAAGTTCTCCTCTGTTTTTCTTATTTCCAAACCAGCTTGGTAATTAACTTGTAAGGTTTGCCTTTGGATAAAATGGTTTAAGACCACAACCTTACTGGTTTTCTTACATGAAGCAGAGAGGAAAACAAACAAACAAACAAACAAACAAACAAAAACCCTAAATACAAACCCAGATAGATAGATGAAAGGCAGAAACCTCTATAGTGTAGTCTCAAACAAGCATATTAGATCAGACACAGACTAACAGGCCAGCAGACAAAATGACTCATAAACAATGGCATGAAATCAATAATTACCATGAACACAGATTAAAGAAACACATAATGGAATTATAATAAGTCAGGCTGCCCTCAGCAAAAACAAGGTAGACAATTTACATCCCCATGTCTTTGAGATGTAAAAAGTGACCCGATGAAAAGCAGAAAGATCAAAAGATACAGCTACTTCTATAGACTAATTCCCATCCCCCCAACCCCTACCCCCAGTTTGAGGAGCTAGTCAGCAGGATGGACATGCCCTTAGGATTGAAAACTTTTAATAAAATCCAAAAAAATCTTGTCTCCAGAGTGCTGTGACACTCTTCAGCCAATCCCAGTGAGGGGACCTCAGAGGCACAGCTTTCTGCTCAGATTTTGCCCAGGGAGTCTAGATAGTCATAGGATGACTTTTTCTCACTAGGGTTTATCTTAAAGGAGGCAATTAAAGTCTTTTCTTTTGAAACAATTTGCTTCCATGGGGCTTATTGAAAAAGGGAGGGGTGATAGAGAAGGAAGAAGACACTGGGCCAGAGGATGGGTGAGACGGAGGAGTGAGGACCTTCCTTCAAATTTAGTAAACGGTCCAACACTTGGGAGACAAAGGGAGGATGCTGTGAGGCCTTGCTGACCAGCTAACCTAGCTAATTACTGAGGGCCAGGCCAGCAAGAGGCCCTGTCTCAAGGTATATGATGTTTGTGAGGACTACACCTGAGATTGTCCTCTGGCCTGTACACACATGCCTCCATCCATGAATAAAATAAAATAAAAAGAATTTGAGAATGTCAAATACTCCTTATTTTTTCAAAAAACACTGGCAAGTTCAATTAAGATAGTTATCAAATATAAAACCAGCTGAAACCAGTTAAAACACTAAATGGTGTTTTTTTTTTTTTCTAAAATGCCCTTCTTCTTTGAATTTCTCTCTCCCATTTTAGTGTTTTGTTTGTTTGTTTTACATTTGCTGAAAATTACAACCTTCTGTGCAAGCTGGGGACAGGGGTGATGCTGTTTGTACCAGGCGTATAGGCTACTCATGTGTGTAGCTTCCTTGACGCCAACCACAAGGTTATTCACATAGCTGTGTATCTTATGTCTTTCTTAGTGGCCGAGCCAATAAGTGTTCACCCAACCCAAGAAGGGTCTATGCTCTCTTGAACCTCCCTGTGAGGCAATTGTTCATTCCTGGGTTTTTTTCCTGGACACCTCCACCATGTTGGGATGGAGAGACCTAGCACCTTTTGCCACTGGCTAGTGTTTTGACAATCAGGTACTTGTTTCATTTTTAAACTAAAAGTGAGCAAGATTGTAACAGGGAAATATCATAAAAATAACCAGCAGCCATCGTAGAATAAACCAGTGGACTATTGTACAAAAAAAAGTAAGTTATCCAGGCCCCAGAAAGAACTTATCAGAAGCCACATGAGGAGGCAGAGATGCTTGGACACGAAGGCCCATGGTGGAACCTGGCACCAGTCCTATTATTCTTTCTGTTTTGTTTTATTCAAGGGTCATCCTTGGAGTTCCATGTTGGATGTCAAAACAGTTGACACAAAACACAGTTTTTAACCCAGAGAAAATCAGAGGTCATACATTAATAACAGAAGATGAGTGACCTCAGCCCAGGAACATGGATTTGGGTTGCTCCAAATTACCTGTCCCAGCATAGAAGCAGTTATAAGTGAATATTTATTGTCACAGAAAGGAAAAAGTTATTAACCAAGGCATTTGCCTAAGGCATTTGTGGTAGCATCAGGCAGGTAGGGTGCAGTCGAGTGGGTAGAGCTGTGCTGTAAGTTTCAGATGCTGTTGGCTGATGACATTCTTAGATGTGGGATTGGTGGAAGGCAGTGGTCAGTTAAGTCATGCCTTCCATAGGGTCTATCAAGTGGTGAAAAGGCAGTGAGGGGCATATACAGTACATGGCTTTAAAGGGGACTAAAGATGGTTTAAGGCAGTGGCTTTCAACCTGTGAGCCATAGCCATTGGAAAACACACACTTCCAATGGTCTTAGGAACTGAGACACCACTCAGTAGCAAAATTACAATTATCAGGTAGAAATGAAAATAACTTTCTGCTTGAGGGTCACCACAGCATGAGGAGCTGTATTAGGTGGTCACAGCATGAGGAAGGTTGAGAACTACTGGTCTAAGGTGATTTTGGCTGTGGATCTGGTGCACTTCAGCTCCCCCTCCACCCCCCCCACCCCCGTCCAAAGCTTGAAGCTGTCAGCCAGCCATATTCTTCAACCTAAGTGTGGATTTTCTTAACCTACCTGGGAATCTCTGTTTACAGTGCATTTTACACCCAGAGGTTGGAAGCCGGCATTGAAAAATAATACATGTTGTAAACATTTTTTTACATTGTGAGGAATATAGGCTTCTCTTAGCTTTTATAACTATAGAATAATGGGCTTCCTGGTGGTACAGCCAAGCGGCTCTCTCAATAAATACTGAGGAGTGTAGGCATTTTACTCTTATTAGCAGCAACATTGTATCTTCCCCTGTAAAGAAATTTGGCCATGTACTTGATGTAGAGTCAAGACCTTGGGTCTGTGTTGCCAGGGGGCTGCTTGTAGGATTAGTGGGACATTGTTTCTCACAGTGGCTGCTAGTCTTTTGGGCTTTGTCATCCTATAGGCAAGAAGTGATGACTCACATCACCCTTTGTATCATTTATTTCCTCAGCGTTGGTAGGCCTCTTCTGGCTCCCTACTATAACGTGAGGCAAATTATACCCAATCAGATAGTATGGTCTTGAGAATGTGCCAGGCCCACGTGCTAACTTTATTGTCTAAGGGGGATCTGTGGGCTCAGGCACTGTGACTGACATGCTTGGGGGTCCTCCCCTTCTCATCCTCCTCCTGGCATGTTCAAAGCTTCCTGTGTTGGGGGCACCAGTTATTTGGATGAATTCTGGGAAGCCCAGATTCTCAGGACTGGAGTACTGTCATAACCACAGTGCTCTCAACTTCTGGTCTGTGGGAAAAATTCCCAATTCCAGGAAAAGGGAAACTTGGTGTCCCCTTCATTAGAAAAGCATAGCTATCTGTTCTGTGCCTTTTCGGTACTTAGGCTGAACCCCCAAAATAACCTTGGCCCACTTCGGTGACACAGTGTCACCATTTTAGGTATGCCCACTGGATTCTTTTTCTTTGCCATTTTTTTTTCCTGACTGTTGAGCCTTTTTCTCATGCTAGTGTTGTGCTGTGTGTTTGCCCCAGCTTACCTCCACTCTGGTGTTGACCACAGTGTCAGAACCTACAGAAGTGCTAACCAAGGCTATAACTCTTTCTTTTGGCCAGACTAATCCTAAATTAAGAGAGGCAAGAGAAATATACTTGAGCTAAACTGCAGAGAAATCCGTGGGGCCTTCCAGGCCCTTCACTGTCTGTTTCACACGAACGAGCCATCTGCACTCCACCCACACCAAGCTGTGGCCTGCTTAGACTAGCCATGAGTTTTACCCAATCTCCCCCCCCCCCCCCCCCACATCCCCTGCAACAGGGCATCTCCCAAAGCAGGTGAGTGGAAAGGACAGAGGTCACGCCAGGTCAGATCAGGTCAAGTCTAGTGCTCTGATGGTAAAGATTTCCATAGAGAGAGCGGAGTAAAGATAAATATTCATTCTTCCTCTTTTCCTTCTTCTTTTCTTTCCTTTCTTCCTTAATTCTTCGTGTCCCTTTCTTCTTTCTCTCTTGTTTTGTTTTTTCTTTCCTCCTTCTCCCTCTCCCCTTCCTCCCTCCCTTCCTCCCTTTCTCTCTCTAGTACACACACACACACACACACACACACACACACACACACACACACACGAGAAAGGGAGAGGCACACAGGCACAGATGAGAAGGGAAGAGGGGAGAGGAGAGGGAGAGAGAGAATGATACTGATTCCCGGAGAGCTGAGGGAAGAAGTCAGCCCTGGGAGGCTCACTTAGCAGAGGAGCTCACACAGGGTCCCAGACATCCCTCCCTGGGCCCAGCCAGAGCCATGGGCTGGATGCTGGAGTGTGGAGCCCGGTGCTGTGGAGTAGCTGAATCAGAACACCACATGAGATGCCCACTCCCAGCCATGACCACCCCTGTCATCCTCTCATGTTGAGAGTCTCAAGGGTTCTACTTCAGTGCCTAGTGTTCAGTCCCCTACAAGAATTCTTCAGGGCAGGGACCCTGACACCCTGCTCTCTTAGTACCCCTGAGCTGAGGCAGGAGTTTAGCGGGTGACTGAATGAATGTATTTGCCACGTGGGTTAGGATTGTGTTATGGATGACCCCATGCTGGTGGACAGAGTGATGAAGAGCAACTGCATTTTCTGTGAGTGCCACCCAAGCCATCCTTCCTCTGCCCTGGGGGATCTGCTGTTCCTGGGTCTCACCTGTGGAGGTTACATTTGGTCTCTGTTATGGTACAAAAGGGGGGGCGGAGGGGGAAGCGAGGAGGGAAAACTTTTGCATTCATAGCAAAATGCCATTTGAAATCTACTTCTCACTCTTTGTCACTTGTTTTTATTCTCCATTTACAAAATCTGGCTCGGAAAGCTTTCCGGTGGCTTTGCTTAAGTGGCTCAAGCATTCTGGGAAAGGAAGGACTGAGGCCATGGAATACCCACCTCATATACAATTACTGCACTGTTTTCTGCCATTAGCCAAAGAGCACTGATGCCCCACTAGGAAGGCTGCGCAGAGCCTAACCCTGCTTAGGCTCTTGGGCTGTCTGGTTGTCCATGTTTAGGACCTAGGAGCTGCTCTGCAGATACAGTGCCTAGTGCCTAGTGCCGCAGCTAACCCTGAGCAGGCAGGCTGAGCTGGCAGTTGAAGGCACGGCTGCACAAAGGGGCTGGTTCCAGCTTGGGGTTTTCAAAGTCTAATGTTGTTTCAACACACTGGGCCAGGTAGGAAATAATGTCATTTAATTTATACTCAGCCACAGTGAGAGAAATCTTAAAAGGTTTGTGGGTGGCAGGAAATTACAGCGAATTACTGACGTGTCACCATCAAAAGATTCAAATGACAAAATAAAACCATAATAATTGTAGTAATAATAATAACAGTAATAAAAGACCACTGGTTCTGACTGTATAAATTACCAGCAACAGATCAACAGTTTTTGCCAATATTGTGAATGCATATTCACTGTGCGCAGCTGGGGATTGTTGGTAGCGTTTGTAGCAGCTTTTTGATCTTTTACTCAGTTTCCCCTATGGAGAACAGGAGCATCTGGGCCTACAAACAGCGAAATTATTTACGCTTTGTAAATTAGGTTATGAGGGGAAAATGAAAAGGTAGTTAGGGATTCATTGGCGTTTCATTCAGGCTGCTTTCAGCAGACGGATGGCAGCCCTCCCCGGTAATCAGAGCCTTTGTTCAAAATCAGCTAGGAGGTCCTTCTCTGCGAGCCCCTGGCTTGCTGGCTGTGTGAAGAGAAGATGCGTGCTGCTTTGTACCATCAGGAACAAATATGGAGAGATTTCTTCATATGCTTTAATTGATTTTGTTTTGTTTTGTTTTGTTTTTTCCTGTGTCAGTTGGTGAGGAAAAAATCAACTCCTGGAGTAACAGCCTTTCTCATGCCACACAGCAACTCTGGAGCACTTCCTTAGGTTCAAGAGAGACAGTTCTAGAACTTTTCTGGAAGCCGAGGGTGGAGGTCATCACAGGAGTTGCTCGTGACATCCCACACCAGCCAATGAAATAGCTTCTTATCTGCAAGGAGGGGGTAGAACTTGTAAAAAAAAAAAAAAAAAAAAAAAAATCTGTGGCTGGGCAAATAGTGGCTCTTAGCATAGTCACTTAAAAGTTAGTGGACCAGGAGCTTCTGCAGAAAGCTAAGGAGCTTGCAGGAAAGCAGGGCACGCAAGCAACTCCATGGCCTCTCTTAGGACCCTGTGGAGCCTAGTCTCCCTCCCTGCCTCTCCAGCCTGTCCTTGTAGTCTCCAAGTCATGGGCTGGGGATGGTGCACAAAACTCGTGCTTCATAGAAGGAAATCAGAACTGGCCTCGGGGTTAGCTGGGATAGAGGTGATTTAGTTCTAGGGAAGATTCAGCCTTTGCTTGGCCAGGGTGAACACGGAATAGAATTGAGGGCCATTGTCCTCGCGTGTGTGAAATTCTGTATATACAAATGTATGTGGTGGTGAGTCAATTCGCTCTCTTGGTATTGCTTTAGTGCAGATGGACAAAGAGAAAGGTGAAACTGTACTAGAATTATAGGTCTGTGGCTCCAGGCCTGCCCTGATCAGGTTTGTAGAGGCTTAAAGGGGGGAAAGGAATATACAAAGCTAGAAAAGTGCTGTTATTTTTATGTAGCTGTTAAAATGTTGATATAGATCTGGTTTTTATTTATTATTACCGAAAGATTGCTCATTGATAAAAAGATCTTGTCAAAAGCAATATGTGTAGTTTTCTACCAGTGGCCTAAACAAAATTCTGTCTCTATACAAAGAACTTTGGAATAATAAATTTCTAAAGTTTACAGTTACTTAAAAGAAAAACGTGAGGTAATATAAAAATAACCAATTTAAAGCTTGAGAATTGGAGAAGTGTGGTCATCCAGGGCTTTATTAACACAGAGCTGCTACCAGCATGAAGTGCCGAGTCAGCTGATGGCCAACCGATTCCCAGGTATAGCTGTTCCTACTCCGACCTTATCCAAGGGGCATGAATCTTTTTTTTTTTTTTTTCATTCTTTTTTTTTTTATTAATTTATTCTTGTTACATCTCAATGTTTATCCCATCCCTTGTATCCTCCCATTCCTCCCCCCCCCCATTTTCCCATTAGTCCCCTCCCCTATGACTGTTCTTGAGGGGGATTACCTCCCCCTGTATATGCTCATAGGGTATCAAGTCTGGGTCCTAGAAATCTACAAGTAGAACAATATGATAGGCATCCCAGATCTAGCCAATGGTCAGAATATTCTCCACAGTTGAGTGGAGAGTGTGATATGACTTTCTCACGTACTCTGGTGCCTCACATTTGACCATGTCCCCTGGAGGGGGAGACCTGGTGGCACTCAGAGGAAGGACAGCAAGTTACCAAGAAGAGACTTGATACCCTAGGGGCATGAATCTTAAGGAACGTGAGTCATAAGCAGGTGACATTAGAAAGCCTCTAAGCGGGACACTTACAGCTCTTTTAATTACCATGCCCGCCATGTGAAAGCTAGCTGGAAGCATTGCCACAGTTGTCGTCCTTATGGTCACTGTCGATACCAGCCTTGCCATCATGCCTCTGAGCGCTTCTATTGCTGCTTCTGTGTGACATGTCCCCCATCGGGTCTTGTGATCGAACACAAGATCCCCAGCTGTTGGCGGCACTGTTTAGGATAGCTGTGGAACCTTTGGAAAGCAGAACCTTGCTGGAGGAAGACCATCACACTGCACTGGCTTTGTGGTTTTACTCCCCCCCCCCCCCACTTCCTGTGAGCTATTTGCATTCTGACTGTGGATACAATGTGAGCAGCCATCGTCTAGCACAGACGCCAGGCCTCCCCTATCATGGTGGACTGTGTCTCCTGGAACTGTGAGCTACCATAATAAACCTTCTCTTTCCTTACAGCACTTTCTGTAAGGTATTTTGCCAGCAAGGAAAATAACTAACACCCTTTTTGCCAGACTTTCATGATGTTCTCCACAGGCATCAGGCCACTTAAAGCATCCACCTCTGTGAAGTTAGATCCGGACACTGTTGAGGGGGACCTGAGGGAGGAGGATTCCTGACCTCAGGTAATACAATAGTTTAAGGTGATGTGGGATTTCTCTCTCTCAAAGTCCCAGCTTAGACTTGTCCTGAGATATTCTTTGCCTTTACTATCTTAGGACTCCAGCCCTTGTTTAGGCACTTAGCTACCCAAAGTCTGTCTTATCTAGTATTTTCTCCCAGTCTAAAGAAACCCCGATCCAATGGCAACAATCCCCAATCTGATCTCATTGGTAGAATCAGAAACAAAACCAAATGAAGGGCAGCCAAAACGCCAGAGCGACACCCTGCTTCCTTGCTAGCACATCAGAATGATGGCTGGGGCCTGGGGCCATAGCTCTCCGGTGGAGGAGGAGATGAGAAATGCTCAGAGCAGCTGCATTTGAATATGCAGCACTTATCTTGCCGTGCAGGCAACCTATAGAAAAAAAAAATAATTAATCAAACTTCATTCTAGAAAAAGAGCATTAAGCCTTCATCAACAACACAGAGACCTTGCCGTGACAGGAACGCAACAATAAAGGAGTCATTTTAGCAGAATTAACAGGAAGAAATTAGGCCCACATATCCTTCCTTTTTATCACACTGTGGTGCATTTACATATTCTGAAATTTCACATTTGCATAGTCAATGACTTTAAATTAGACTCTCACTTCTCCTCCCTGATGTTTGTCATGTGTGTAACTTGTCTCAATAACTGAGTTGTTAGAATGTAAAATAACAGCTATTGAATCATTGCCTCCCCCCAAACACACAGCACCTCATTACTCTTGCATTATTTTCACGTGGCTTTACTGAGATGTAAGTCACATATGACCTCGACACACGTGGACACGTGTGTGTCTACTCAGGCTGTTCTGAAACAGATGGGTGCATGTGTAAGTCAGGCTCTCTGACTTAATTGGTAACTGCATCTGGGGATGGGATGGTTGAGAAAGCTTTGAACTAATGCCCATTGGGAGGAGGATGATGTGTACATTTTTTTGAGGATGGCTATTATTTCAAGAAGAAGGAATAGGAAGTCAAAGCTAGAGAGGCAATTTATGTATTTATTTATTTTTCTTTCTGTCCTAAGCTACATTCCTCTATCCATCACTTGCATGGAGGTGTGCAGTACTCACCTACCTGGTACCCCCTTTCCTGGTACATTGTCATCTACAGGATGGGCTACTTGTTATGCCATCCTGGGACTGTGGGTTATCCAGTGTTGGTTAGAGCCCTTGGGGAGACAGCCACTGGGCAGGAATTAGAGGAAGAGAGAGAGAAAAAGATCTACTTCTAGATGGTACCTAATGAGGGTGAGTGGATACCGAAGGTGACTGACCAGACCACCTTCTAGGCTGGCATATGGCTCATGACAAAGGTTGTGGCAGGTGAGGGGTAAAGAGTGGAGTAAGGTAAGGAGTAGAGAAAGGGAGTAGTTAGTGGCAAGCCTGGCATCTAGCAGAGGTGGAATTCATGGGTGACAAAAGTGGTTAGTTTCTGTGTTTATTTGAATGCTTTCCTCAGCACCTGCCAGGCTAGAGTTCAGGCATGTTTTATTCCAATGCCTCACAAACCTAGTTTGGTGGGTAGCAAGTGTTCTTGGACAAGGCTTGGCTCCTTTATGGCTGGCCATCTCTCCTACCCATCCCACTGAATATGCTCTGAGGGCTGAAGAGAACAGGGTTGCATGCCATCCATAGAGCGTGGAGCCCACCCAGTGCTGGGAAGCGATGCTTGCAGGTCCCAGAAGCCTGTTCACAAAGACCCTCCAGCTCAGTTAGCAGATGGACCAAGTTCAAGGCTGTCCTATTTTGGGGAGTCTGCCACCAAGTGAGGACAATTAGTGGGTGGAAGGAACCTGGTAAGGGCCAGCCCAAGAAAGAAAATCATCTCTTAATCCTGCAGCCTACATCACACTGGTCTTTAATGCTGAGAGCAGTTATAAAGAGAAAGCCTGTAATTTGCTGACTTTCAGTAGTGGCTTCTTAAAGCAGGTACTCTCAGTGTATCTTAGGGGATTAGGACAATTTAAAGAGGCTGGCCTTTGGAATGACCTTCTCTTGTAGAAGCACGACCATGGGGCATTTGCCTACAGCATATCCTCTGCTTCTGGGGTATAAAATGCAAGTTTTTTTCTATGCCCACCCTAGCTTGCAAATAATGACATGGAGACTTGTTATGTTTGTTAAAAGCTTCAGGTACCATAGTTGGGAAGATACTGAGCTATTTTAACCCAACTATGCTGGCCTGGCCTACTTCCCAGCCACATGGCCTGTTACCTGCCATCTTCGTCTCACTCTGGCATTCCTTCTCCATCAGTGTCCTCATGGTGACTTTCCTTTCTCCATCTCTGGTCACCACCTGAGACCCTCTTCTCTCTCTGAGCTCAGGAGTCCCACCTTATCTTCTCTTGCCCAGTTATTGGCTGTTCAGCTCTTTATTAACCAACCAGAAGGTGATGTGATAGCTAGCAGTATTTACACAACATTGAGACAGGAGATGCTTCATAAAAACGAGAGTGCCAAAGTCCAGCCTGAATCAGATCTGTACCAGCACAGAAATCAGCATTTCAATAATACAGAGACAATCTTTATACAGTGTATAAAGACATCATCCCAATGCTGGGGCTTTTATGTTCACAGATACCCAGGAAGCCCTTGGGAAGCTGGCTCATGGCTTCTTTGTGGAACAGTGTATGTGACATCCTGGTATATGGAAAGCTATTATTCTTGTGAGACGTGTGCCCCATTGTCAACTTCCTCACTGGAAAATGGGCATCCTGACATGAGGTCAGGCCCCATGTAGGGACAGTGGTAGGCCAGTGTTTGAGTCAAGGCCATGTGCTCCCTGTTTGATAGAGACAGCCATGCAGATGGACCTAAGCTGACCAATGTGGGAACAACTGAGGAAGCACAGTACAGCATGAGCCTAGCATCGTGGCTGTGAGAAGACTTTGTGAGTTTGAGTTTTATCAGCCATGTGAATGTGGAGCATAACAGGCCAGAGGGACCTGGCTCACCTGGCTCTGCTCCCATCTCAGTTATTTAATAGATAGGCCATCTTGTCTGATGCACGTGAATTTCCTACACTCCAGTGCTATCAACTATGAAGCAAAGGTTACAACACCTAGCCAGTATGACAAACTTTCTATATAAAGTTCTTTAGCCCAGTGTCTGTTTTGTATAGCACTATCCTCCAAGCACAACAGCTGTTGTTTTCATCAAATCAGCTATGCTTGCTTACAAAGGGCATTTTTATGAGTCCTGTGGGTATGAACATTCCCTTGTAGAAAGAAGGGCTGGAGAAGGTCAGTGGACTCTTACCTAAGTATGCAGTCACAGCTCTCAGCCATTTGTATGCAGTTTATCGTTATTGCATATGGCTAGCCTCAGTAGTCTCTAGGAAGGGCTAGAGTATAAACACTGGGAAAGATGCACGAGCAGTTCTGTCTATGGGCTAATGGGGTGGCCATTCTCCATTTGGTGCAAGGAATTTTCTGTAGGCTTTGATCTTTTCAAACCTAATTTTATTTAGGTTCTTTAATGCCTCTACATCCTTTCCAACCCACCTACAACAGATAGGGGAGAGAGGAGAGAGAGAGAGAGAGAGAGAGATATAACAGGGACAGAGAAGTAGACCTATTTAAGACTCAGTTCCTCCTTGGGGCAATTCCATTTTGTCATCAGGATTCCAGAAAACCTGTTAAACAAACAGCAAAAGCTACAGCGACCTCAAAGCATTCTCTGTAATGTTTCTCTCTGAGAGCATCTCTAAGCGGAACAATGAACAGTCAAGTGATGCAAAATGATGCAAAAGCTTTTTATTTTTGTTATTTGGATGATTTATACACCCACATAGTGCATATAGGATGTTTACTAACTGGCAAAGACCATGCCTTTGCAAGAGGTAGTTCCTCATAAGTCAGTTTCACATCCTACATTTGGGATCAAAATAAAAACATGTTTACAACTACTACATTTTCCAGTGTGTCTACTTTAAGGTCACCCATGGCCTAAAAATAAGCCTAATGTATCCATTGGTCCTCACCTACTATTTTCTACTTAAAAGGTAGCTTCCTGCTTGGCATAGGCTGGCTTCCTCAGGAGCCAAGAAGGATGGTGTTCACGTAGTCAAGGAAAAACAAGTCCTTGTTTTCTTGAGGCCAGGGGACCATGATTCCTGGTGTTGCCAGACCTTCTCATTGTTATTGCTTGTCTAAGGAAAGTCAGAGCAGGAAATCTAAGAGTGCTTAGATAGGGACACTACCCTGCGTCCAGCACCCTGACCCTGACCTTTCAGCTCAGCAAAGGATAGAAAGCACGGACAGGTAGCAGGCCAGGCTTTAGTGTACTGGAGTCAGTGTGGAGCCCAGGCCTAGTCATACCTGCCCAACAACTTTCACAGCTACAGATCCATTGTAAACTGTCCTAGAGCAAAAGTAACTATATATGTTCTTTAAAGTAAATTCATGGAAGGTACATGAAGTATTTAAAGAAATATAGTGAGTAAATAGAAACGAGGAGGCCATTAGCACTGCCACGTTTGGAAACTCTCTGCACACTGCCATGAGGGAACGTGATGGATGTATCCACGAGAAGCAGTTAACATCCCATGTCTACCTTAAATGAAATAATGCAAATAAAATTAAAAGCATTTAAAACACCCATGCATTTTATACATGCACATGCATTGCAATGGACATCTACCAAGTGTCTGCTAGGTTGTATACCAGAAAGGGAGGAGAATCGGGTTTGTTAAGGGCGGGTCTGAAGGGGGGAATGCGAGGCCAGAGAGGGGCTAGAGATGATAATATGTTTCCAATGTGCGTAATTCAATTTCCCATATAAGCAGACAGAGTGAGAGACAGATGACAGACAGACGGCGACACCAGGCAGGCTGCTGTGGTGAATGGTGATAGTGATAATGCTAATGTCTGAGGCCTGATCCTTGGTGCAAATGTGGACTGACATTTATAATTAACTTTCTTACTGACTTTCTTGTACTTGGCCTTTTCCTGTGCTTTATACATAACACACACACACACACACACACACACACACACACACACTCCTTTTAACACCCGTGGGAGGTTGGTAGTTGACTGGTTTGCTTTGTGTTACTAGGACTTGATCCATGAGGCAGGATAATTGTCTATTTACAAAAGACGGGCCTTTGTTCTTTCTCAGTTTTATAGGGTAGGAAGACCAAGGCCAAGGTCCTAGCATGTGGTGAGGATTTTATTACTGTGCCTTCCTTGTAGAAGGTGAAAGTCCCTTTGCCACTTGCTTTTGGAGGAACACCAATTCCATGTACCAAGGAGGAGCGAGCATCACCTATTTGCCTATTAGGACTCCACCTCCCAATGTTGCTGTGTTGACAGCACCCTTATTTGGCACACATTCAAGCTTTAGCTGTAGTGTTATCAGTCTTTATGACAGAAGAAGAAAGTTTGGGACCATGGAGGGAAAGCTTGGCAGCACAGATGCATACTGTCTTGTCCAAAAGCCCATAGCCATCCTATATCCTGCCCTCTGATGAAGAATACCTTTACAATGGGTGCACTTGCAACGGCACCCAGGCTAATGTTTGAATTTCTAAACCCCTATTGTCCCTATAGGAGCTGAAAACGGAGTCATCTCGCAACTATTGGGACACCAGGCTGGATCTTTTTTAGTGTAGGCAAGTTTCTCAATGAAGCCATTTGTCAGTCCTGATACTTGAGTCACTACCCTGAGACCTCATGTTTTATCATTATTTGTTCCTTGGGTCTTTGGCCATATTATCCCAGTGCTACATCCTTTCTTCTGTCCCTTCATACACTGGCTGTTGAAATGGCCTCTTATAGGTAGCATCTGAACACTGGCCTCTTATAGAGAGGGACTACATGAAACTAAGTTTATCAGGAAGATGCCAGGTATGGATGTTCAAATAACTGGTATTTTGGTATCTATTTTATGTTAACTTAACTGTCCATACTAGATCAAGATATGGCCTCCTTCATCATCTTTAAGATCTGGGTTTGGGAGTATGGCTCAGTGGGTT